>NC_060269.1:115141832-116524543 GCF_021613505.1 Equus quagga
ATAAACGTAGACTTGGTGCTTTGCATACACAGCATAGATGCCATTTGATAATGATGGTTTATTATTTTAATTTACCCTCATAAATCAGTCACTTTACATAGGTCAGTGACTTCTTTTTCATGCATTCTGCCTATGATGTATTACTTAAAAGATTCTTAAGCAATTTAAAATTTTATTTATACCCTTTTCTTCTTTCATCACTTTTAATACTAATTAAGATTCTTTTTGAGAATTAATCGACTTTTGCTTTTCATAATTTAATTTCAAATTAATAAAGCCTAGTGAACATCTTTCTTATTAAAGTTTTTGCTTTTAATACTTTTGCTTTGTACAAATCGTCTGATTTTTTTAACTCATTTTAAGTAACACATGTTGAGCAACACATAAAATGTCAAAAATTCTAATTTAATCCGTTTCAAAAGTAAACAACTGATAAAACCAACTCTAAGAAAGCAAACAAGTTTTAGACATTTTAATGGTTTTATTTCTGTTTTTATTGTGCATAGTCTTTGCTTATGCAGAAATTTGTAGCTGTAAATGGATGGGTTAGTTATTTTAATTAATGTCTACTTAGAAGTTTCTTTCTTTAGAAACAAGTCAGATGTCAACATTAAACACATGATCAAAAAAAGTCTTACTAATTTAATTGTCAAAGTAAAAATATGTCAGGATTTTTTTAAGTACTAAAAATTGTTAATTATGTAGCTGTAAAAAGTAAAATTCAGTGACACAGAAATATATATATTTCTGTTGTTAAAGTGGGAAGGAAGAATACAAAGCAAGTATGTCTAATGTATGTTTTTAAAAATATTTAAGCCTCAGCCAACTATTTAATAGCCTCTGTCTTTGGATGATGGGATTAAAGGTGATCTTTACTTTCTGAAGTATTCCTTTCTAGATTGTTTATGTATTTTTGTAGTATTGTGCTGCATTACTTTTATTACTAGGAAAAAAAGACTAGTAAGCTTCTCTCATTTTGGAGAAAAGTTAGTCATAATAAAATGGATAAACAAAAGTAGCTTTTTTTTCACCACAGAGCTCTATTTTTAAAAATAAAACATTCACTTAGAAGGTAAATTTTTATAGCCATGACTGACTACTGCGATTTTGAAGCCTAGCATTTAGGAAATTTCACAGTAAATTTGATATATTGCAGCTTTTGTTGAAGAAGCTTCTTTGCCTTGCCTTTCTTGGGCTGATAGCTACACTGAATTGCAATGAGATATGAAAATATAGTAGCTCAATGTGAAGTAGAAATTCAGTCTCCTGGATATCCTTCCTTCAGAGTCGCTGACTCAATGTTAATGAGGATGTGTGTGTGTTTTGCTTATCTCAAGGTGTGAGATTAGCAGATGACTGCTGGGCAAATCAGTAAAGCTTTTGTGCACTGTGAAAGCGAGAATAAACCAGCTATTTTAACTCAAGCCCAGGCATTCCCTTCTCTGGATTCTCTAGCGGATCCTTCAGCTGAATCTGAGCCTTAAAAATAAAGCCACTTTCTATGCTTCTCTGTGCGTACTGAGAATCTTGCCAAAGCCTTCTATGAGATATCTGTGAATTTGCCCTGGGAGAACACCACACAGTGTCTTTGGCTTCCTGTTCTAAATGATCCACTGCAATGACACACTGTAATACTAGTCAAGGTAGGGAGAATGAGCTGCCAAAACCTATTTATCACTTTGCTGGCCTTGGACCGCGCACATCCGTCTAAACTTAAACAAGGGTCATAGGAAGAGCTTTTCTTCTCTCCTGCCTTGCCAACACTAGTATCTTGTATAAAGATGAAAATAAATTGTCTAGTGTTTCACTGCATTGGTTTTCCCACCCAACAAATTGCCGTTCTTTAAAGATGTATAAAAGAGTGAATTTGGGAAAATAGATGCTTCTAATTTCTCAAATAAATATTGAATGTCCAAAGCTAGGAGGCATTGGTTAAATAGAGAAATGATTATCCATAAAACGGAATATTATGCTACCATTAAAAATAATGTTGAAGAATATATAATAAAGTGCGAAGATGGCCAGGATATCCCATTGTATGGATAACTATCATCTCTTTAACCAAAATAATATGTGGAATGTTATCCCAGTTTTTTTAAAAAAATTAAAAATACATACACAGGAAAATGTGTAGAAAGGTATACACCAATATGCTTTTTGTATCTTTGAGTGAGAGGATTATGTTTAAGTTTTTCTTTCTTCTTTTTTCTCCTTTTCTTTCTTTCATCAATATTTGTTAACTTTTCTACTTCTGAACTAAACTGAAAAGTCGTTTAAAATAAGTTAATTAGTAAATTTACCAATTAACATGAAACAAAGGGGGCAGATTTTAAAGCATTTTATTTTTGGCAGTTAAATTTATATTTTAAAAAAGACACTTTAGAAACTGTGGAGGGAGGGCAGGAGTAATACAAGAACTCTGTATTTTCCACTCGATTTCCCTCTAAACTTAAAACTTCTCTAAAAATAAAATCTATTAATTAAAATTTAAAAAGGCCCTTTACACTTGCACTGCTTGGCCATCTTTTTTCTCACCATCACGTGTTATGTCGTAAAGCACGTTTTTCATTAATACTTCAGTTTTCACAAGCTATAGGGCAGTGTTTATGAGCAGGATGTTTCTGGCTGTAGTCTAGAAAGCAGTAAGGGCTCACTGAGTACTCTGAAGACTGTTAGGACCTGACCTTGTGGATTTCTCTCTCTGGTCGACTCCTGTTGGCCTCTTGAACTCCAAACTCTATCAGCTCCCTCCCACTCCTAGTCATAGGCCGATACATGTTATTTACCCCATGGATTCCTGTAAGAGTTAGTGATGATCCCCGTCCTCAAGGTCCTATCATCAGTGGCTTCATTGAGAAATCAGTTCAACACACACATCGTTCCAAAAGGTTGCTACAGTGCCATTAAAACTACTCTTTTGGTTAAGATCTTGCCTCTAGAAACCCCTTATTGAAATGGAAGTATGAATACTGACCATATTGACCAAAAAGCAAGGTGTGAGGTCCAGGATGAGTAAAGCATGTTTGAGATGAGTACAGGAGCTAGAAGACCAAGATATGTAGGATTGAGATCTCCATCCCAGTCCTGTATGTCAGCCTCCATGTTCCCTGTAGCATGAGGCTATGGGAGAAAGAAGAGAGAAGAAGGTAGAAGAGAACCAAGTAAGATTGGTGAGGGGAATACCACTATCCTGTGCTTGGCTTGGGGTAGAATTCTAGTCATCATTACCTAACCAACCAGTAGTAGCTACCTATAATTAGGTCTTCCCTTCCCTTTCATCACTCCATAAACATGCGTTAGATATCTACTCTGTGCCCAGCTCTATGCTATGTTCTGGGGCTATAATGATGAGAACAAGCATTCATGACCTCTTTGCCTCGTGAGGCTTACAGTCTAATGGGAGAGAAATGACCAAATAACCACACATAGAAATGTAAATTTGCAGCTGTGACAAGTGATATGGAAGAAAGTTACACTTATTATAGGAGGGCGAATCTGGGAAGTTGGGAAAGACATCCTCAAGGAAGTAACACTTCAGCTGAGATCTGAAGGGTGAGTTGAATGAACAAGGCAGGGAGAGTGAAGGGTTTTCCAGACAAAAGGAACAGGGTGTGCTGAAGCTCTGTCTAATTTTGTTGTTTGGATGGGGGCTACTAGAGCACTGAGAAAAGCCTTCAGTTTTTAATGTTCCGACTCCCGAACACCCCAAAGGACTCATCCAGGTGCAAGTGAATTTTCTTCTGAACCTATGATATTCATTTTTTGTGCTTTGCTTCAGCTATAAAATTTGTTTTTACAGCTGCACTTTCTGGTACAGAATTTGAACACATGTCATACAACGATCACAAGGAAAGAGCACACGTATTGATTATTCTGATTTTGATTGCTAAATGGCTGCTGTCAGCCAACAGTTATTTCATCACCGTGATAACTGTAAAATAAGCACCAAAGGTCAGGCTCTCAAATTTAGGTTGTCTTAATCATATGATTCTCATACACTTTTTAATTTTGCTTAACGTTGCAGCTTTGATTTTAGATACAAGCCAAATTAGATTGAGTCTTGCCCTCAAGTTGTTTTCTTTGCAATTTTTTGATAAGGTAAAGAGTTTTGTCAAGCACTGTTTTTAATGCTCGAATTTAGAGAACTTCAAAGACAATTAGTCCTGGTCAGAACATTCATCTGTGATTATTTTCATGGTGAAATGGTAGTATTAAATCTCCTGATGTTAAGGGAATGATTTTACTTCAAAGCATGGTTCCAGAATATTCTGTCTGGTCTTGCCATAAGTTCATGTTCCTTAAGGTTTTATTCTTGTAAGAGCTGTTCAGTGAATACAGTAGCAAGAAAATGGGTGAAAAACATATGGTGTTATTCGAGGGCTCAGTAGATCATTTTCTTTTTTAACCTTCAGTCAGCGAATTTATTCATTTCTCCAATGCATAGGATTGTACTGTGCTTGTGTTAAAAACTGTTGAAAAATGACAAAATGTATAGTATGATAGTGGAATAGCAACAGGAAGCAGTATGTGTATTTAATTTTTTTAAGTTAGAAACAAAACTCTCTTTCAGTAAGATATGGTATCAGAAATTAAATGTAAAGAGAGAAAATTATTATAAAATTATTTTTTAAGCCAAAAAAATTTGGAATAGATGGTAATGTTTTTGAATAATGTCGATCTAAAAGATACTATAACGTATTTTGAAATGTGATATTATTAATATAAAAGCAGAATAACAGTTAATGTCTTTTAATATGATGAAGCCTAGTTTAAGAAAAATAATAACATCTATTGGATGAACCAGAGTATTATTGATGGTTTGCTAGGATGGTTTCTCAGCAGGATTGAAGAGATTTTTCCATGCTTTCTCCTCATCTGACAGCTGACATTATTTATATTATAGGTGTTCTTACAGTAGAGGTATTCGTTTTCTTTCCAGATTTCCCTTTCATTTTTAGACCAAAGTTTGTGTCTGTTATCCTTTTCACCAGGTTACTTCCCTGGCCCATATCCCTAAATTAATTTATATATGATATAAATATTCTTAAAGAGCCATATTGAATTTATTGTGCTAACTGGTATAAGCAATCTATGCCCACTGCTAGTTACATGCTTGTCATTTGTGTAATAATTATTCTACTGAGATGATCTTCTGTTGAAAATGTCCCTGCTACTCTCAAGGTATTTGCTGCCATGACTAGAGTTCTCTCCCCTCCCTTTCTCTATATTTTTCTGATTGCATTTTCCCCCTTTTTTGCCTTCTGTAAGTATTGGAAAATCTAATTGGCTATTTTCTAAAAGGAGCATACTTACATAGTAAGCTTCTAGAAGCACTTATCCTAATGGAAAATTATAGATGGCCCAAAAGAAAATATTTATAATATTTTTAATTATAAATTATAATTTACTGAGCACTTTCTATGTGCCAAGCACTAAACGAACTACTTTACCTGGATTATCACATTGAACCCTAGGAAATCAGTGCCTTTTTTATGTCTATGTTTCAAATGAGGAAATTGAAGCCCAAGTAAGTTAAGAAACTTACCCAAGGTGTCATAAATAGTAGTGGGGCTAGAATTGAAACTTCGTAGGAGCATATTTTAAGACTGTGATTGTTTATTTTTCCGTGTAGATAATGTCACAGTTCATTGCATTAGGGTATCTTCTGAAAGTGAGCTTATTCAGCAACAAAGCCTTCACTTTCAACCATTGTGCCTTACTGTCTCACGTCTGCTTTCAAAGACCTTCAATGATCTAGAACTTTCTCCTGGATTGTCATCAGAGTTTCCCAAGATTGGTTTAGAAAGTAAACAATGTTGCTTGTAGTTTTGAAAATAAGACATAAATGTCTTATGTCTTATTGTCATATTATGTCTTCAGGACTTTTGCCCAAATAATAAACCCCTCTATCGATTTACAATTTCAGCAAGATCATTTGCATCACCAGGATATTGTTAGAAGATTCTTTAATAGCAGCTTTCCTGCTGCATTCAGATGTGTGATCAAAAATGGATGCGTTGGGAGCTATTGCCAAAAGAATGAAGGTAAACTGGAGATAACACTGATGATTTAAATAAAGAACAAACTTCTTAAGGGAAGAAGGAAAATGGAGTTTGAGACTGCAATTTGCCTCAAAATTAGCCACAAATGACAGAAAATCCAGACTAGAAAACTGATGCCTTGAGTTTAGCTAAATAAAATTCTGATAAGCATAGAATTTGCCAGAGGCAGCCTTTTCCAAGAGCTGGTTATATTCATCTGGGGTGGTCCTAGAGGGTTAATTTAATCAATTAAATCTAATTTTAGTGATTAAGAAAGTTGTTTAAGATGAAAAGCTCTTGAGTAAATTCTGGGCACTTTCATTAAATAACAGTGAATCTTATTCAAGTTATAGAATGGTGTTTCATTTTTCTCGTTTAGTGAGAGATAAGCAGTATTGTCCTAGAGTCAGACAGATTTGGGTTTGAATCCTAACTTCCCTGTTTGTCCGGTTTGAGACTTTGGGCAACTAACTTCACCTCTCTGAGCTCTACTTTCCTTCTCTCTTAAAGGGGAAAGTAGTATTTGTTCCTTAGGATCATTAAATGAATTTATGAAAGTGAAATCAGACCCCTCTCCTTCCTTCCCTTTTTATCTCTTTATAAAATGGGAATTATTGTTTTAAATGTATTTATGGTATCTTTTCTCTAAGGAACTATGCTTCTCTTATTAGCTTTGGAGAATTGTTACATTGGGGGTTAAATTGCATAGAGAATAATTACTCTGGGTTGTTTGTATTAGAACTTGTAAAATAGAGATAGATTATACAGTTTTAACCATTTAAAACTGAAAGTCATAAAATTAGTGTTCATAAATAAATTATGAATAAAGTCTAAGAAAAACATTATTCCAAATGCTATTTCCACTTGTGAAGAAGATGAAATTGCTAAATTAATCCTTACCATGTTATTAATAAGCATATTTTAAGCTCCTATTATTATATGCAGGACTTTATCTTACATATTTTAAGTATGAACATATATTTTTGTAAATGAAGCTTCCATTTTGTCATCTCAATGTGAAAAGAACTCAGGAAATTAATAGATAATGATTCTTCTTTCTGGTAGGCAAGGACATTTCGCATTTGTAATAGTGTTTTCATAGCACTGCACATCTATTAAATTATAGGGGTTCCATGTAATGATACCAGTCTTGTTACTCAAGAGACTCGATCCCTGGAGGGGACTCAGAAGCAAATGTTCCCGGGATAGTTCATCTCCTCGCACTTGAAGTGAAAACACTTTCTTTTTCTGTGTGTCGCCACTGAGTCATAATTTTACACGCATATCATGGAGGGATAAAGGTCGTAATATTTGAGTAAATTTCTAAAAACACAGGTAGGAAGAGTTCCTGATTTTGGTTATCAGTGAGAATGCCATTCTTCCCATTCCTGAGTTCCCCAACTGACTGGAAATAATATTTTTGCTACTAGGTATGCATGTTGTGATACTTAAGCAAAAATACCTATAATTCTTTGTTTGGTTCTCTGATAACTAAGATTTGAGTTTGAGCAGAAATGCAGAGGAAGATTTCCAACTCAGCTGTTGTCTACACAGAAAGGGCTGATGGAAGCAAAGATAACTCTTCCATGAGGGACTACTACTACTACTATGATTATTATGTATTATATTTTATAATTACAATAATAATAATAATATATATTTTTAAATCACCTAACGGCATCTTGCTACCTCCCTGGACTGAAGATTTGCACCACATCTGGATATAATAATATCAGGCCAGCTGGCTGTCTCACTCCTCTGTCCAACTGTGGTTTTACGAAAAGTGACTTATTGTTTCTCTTGTACCAACTTGTCTACTAGTATCACGTTTCCTGTTAAAGTGCTGAAGGAGGACTGAGTGAGGCAATCAGATTTGCATAATGGAAATAGGGGACATATTGCCTTTATGAGAATTTCCTGTGACACACCTCCCCAGGGAAAAAGTCCTTAAAAACTACCGTCTGATCTCCCAGCCCTGAAGCACCTCACACATAGGGTATTATTTTCCAAATGAATGAATAACATAACTGCAGTAAGCAGAACTCTGCCCTAAAGGAACCCACAATGTAAAGGCAACAGAAGGCAGAATCATGGACTCTCCTCCACATCCCATCACACTCTTAAAAGCCTTTTTGATTTGTATACCCTGTCTCCTCATTTGCATTCCAAATGCCTTCTATTCTGGCAAGTGGGAGAGGAAGGTTCCTAGGACAGGAGTGGCCTGGAGAAGTCATAGTGGTCTCTCAGCAGTTTGGAGCAAGGACCCTGGAGACACACCACCTGGCTCTCCCTCTTACCAGAAGTCCGACCTTGGACAAGCATCCTCTAGTATTGTTGTGAGGACTCAGTGAGAGAATAAGTGGAAAGCACTTAGAGATGGGCCTGGCACAGAGTAAGAGCTCAATAAGTATTAGCCATTAGTATTGGCAATGCCAGAACGTAAGAGTTCAGTTTTGTGTTTTCTTCACTAATGAGTTTCTTCAGAACTCAAGTTTCAGAACCAGAGTTTCTTTAGAACTCGTGAAAGGTTTGATGTTTGTTAAGCTCTTGGCACATTTCAAATAGAGAAATGTCAAAACAGGCTTATAAAAGTTATGGCATGTTTCAAATATTTATATTTCTCCACTGGATATTTCTATTATATGCTATTTATATAAAAGCACTGATTAATGCTTTTAACCAAAAATATAATGTAGTGTATTTTTGCTACTCACGAAATAGTTACAGGATAAATTCTGAATTCACAGTTCACTCTGTGGCTTGTGACCCAGTAAAGCAGCGGTTTTGAACTTTATGGTCTTCAGGACTTATTTACACTCATAAATAATTGAGAAATCCCAAAGAGCTTTTGTTTATATAAGTTTTATCTATTAGAAATTAAACCTGGTAATAATAAATCTATTACATGTTAACATGGTGACATATCTATAAAAAAATAACTATACTTTCAAAAACGAAAAATACATATATGTAATGAGTGCCATTGTTTTAAATTTTTGCAAATTTCTTGGATGTCTTCCTCCATAGAAGACAGGTGGATTCTCCCATCTCCTTTTGCATCATAAGTCAGGTAGCCACTGTGCACTCATGAGAGAATGAGAATGAAAAAGGTCAATAACATATCATGCCACACATCCACATTTTGAGGTCCTTCGTGGATCAGAGGCTGGGCCCAGTGGCCCTCCCCGGTAGCCCTGTGATAACTATGGAATAATACAAAGCACAATGTCTTTTTCAGAGAGGAAGTGGACTTAACTGGCCTCTGGTTCCTTGGCACTCTGACCTAATTCTACATCTTTTAATTTTTTTTTTTTTATCTTTTTCTGTTCTTCATTAATTCCACATCCAATGAGCACGGCATATTGTCTTGGTTTAAGTAGGAAAAAAAAATGTTTTGGCTTATTTGAAGGAATCATTTTTCTGGACTTCAGTGGCCCCATTTGTAAACAAAAGAGAAAATTAGACAAAGTGAGCCCAAGAACCCTTTTGTTGTGAGATTCTGTTCTTCCCACTTAAAATGGAAAGATTATCAATTAAAAAGAAGGAAGAATTTGCTTTATAAATCTAGTTACTGTAGATCTGAGGATTTCTTATTGCATAAAATTTCCGATTGCAAAATCACAAGGAGTAGTAAATTTGTTCTGAGAGTTACTGAAGTCATCTCAGTCAACCTCCTGCCATGTCAAGGAGTCTTGAATTGAGCTACACTGCAATGAATCAGTTTTTGAAACTTGTCTATATAGAAAAAAGGGCCTGCAGATTACCTTTTCTGAGCCACAGCCAGGAAAAAAGGAGAGAAAAGTGGGGCCAGCCTGGTGGCATAGCTGTTAAGTTCGCATGTTCCACTTCGGTGGCCCAGGGTTCGCCAGTTCGTATCCCAAGCACTCACCTCCACATCACTTGTCAAGCCATGCTGTGGCAGGTGTTCCACATATAAAGTAGAGGAAGATGGACATGGGTGTTAGCTCAGGGCTAACCTTACTCAAGAAAAAGGGGAGGAAGAAAATTTTACCCGAAAGCATTTGCAAAATAGAGTTTATTACTAATCTTAAACTGGATTCTGTTGTAAGTATTTGTTTAAGTTGGTGCTAAGTGATCGGGCTCTGAAGTCAGACAGAAGGAGACTCCATACCCGACTCTACCAGTTTGTCCTTACGGGGCCTCGGATATTTCATGTCTCTGAACCTCAGTCTCCTCATTTCTCAGGTGGGTAAAAATGTCTATCTCATATGGTTGCTTTGGCGATTAAATGAGACATGATGTTATCATGCCAGTCCCATGGTAGTTCTAAATGGTCGCTCTGTCCTTTTCTCGGTTTCTTCATCTGCAAAATGGGGCTAATGACACCTCCCTTTCGCAGCTGTGGGAGGATTTAACCAGCACAAGGCCTAGCATATAGTAAGAGTTCAATTGATAATAATAATTATTATTACTTTCATTTACACAAGTATTCTAAAACATCTATTATCCCGTTGTGACCAAACAAAAGATAATTTATTCACAGCTTTGTTTGCTTGTATATTTGTTTGAGGAGATAAATCCCCAAACAGGTGGTGGGAAAGATCCCAGATGTGGGCTAAAAGAAGGTGGAGCTATAGGTCCCAGAGTGATCTAGTGGTCTCAAAGCCGGGCAGTGTCCTCCATTTACCTGTCGATGCTCAGCTGCATCTCCCTGCAAGGAGGAATTAAGGCTGATCGGATATTGACTGGCTTTCTTGAGCAAAGGCAACGTTTTTATTTTCCCTTGTTTCCACCCGTTTTCTGTCTGCTACTGTCTACTAGACACTATCTGCTCCCCACTCCTCCACTCACCTCCCACCCACCTCCAGAAGTACCCCAGGTTTTCATTTTGCTCCATCTGCTCAGCAAGTGAATGCTGGACAAGATAACCTAGGAATTCTTTAATAGTGGCAAATATTTTGCAATTGTTGCTAACTATTTGAATAATTTACTAAATAGTAGGTGAATGACATCTGGCGGCATTGACTGTGACTTTAGACATTTTGCCAAAGCTGTGTATGCTTTCACTCTATTCTGGAAATATTAACACAAATGAATAAAAAAGACCACTCAATTCAATTGAGTGAAAAACATCTTTCTTAGTATTGTTTAGGGAATTCTGTTTTTATCCAATAAGCTGTATTATCCTTTGGCAACAATCTGGAAACTCATGTCCTTCAATCTGAGAAATGTTCTTATATTCTTTCTTTGGTACTTTTCTCCTTTTTTCTATACTATTGTTCATATATTGGACTTTCTGGAATGATTCTTTGAGTTTTCTTTTTTCTTTCTCTCCTATTTTCCACCTCATTTTTCTTTTTGTTCTTGCTATAAGATTTCTTCAACTTTCTCTTTCATCCCTTCTCTTGGTTTTTTCAAATGATTTCTTCTATCAGTTTGAATTTATGAGAACTCTTTCTTGCTCCCTGAGTGTTTCCTTTTAAGGCATCCTGTTCTTGCTTCATTGATGTCATATCTTCTCTTCTCTCTACAGGCGTTGCTTATAATTTTGGTAATTCCAGGCATTATTTGTATATCGTCTGAATTTCTTTATTCTATTTGTTTTGATCTCTGTCTTTCATGTTGGAGCTTCTCTTAGACATCTGGTGACCCTATTCATATTTAAGAGTAGGGCACTGGAGGGGCCACTGGATGTTCTGTACATGGTAGGAATGCTGTTTGAGCCTGGGGGGCCTCACTAACTGGAGGGCTAGCCTGCAGGCCCCTGCCCCTAAAAAGCATTATCTGTGGCCTTTTCCCTCAGGTTGGTCCAGTTTTCTAGGGAGAAGTCTTCCAGCCCAGGGCTTCTTAGGTCTAAAGTCTGAGATCTACAGTCTAAATTCTTAGGTCTGCAGTCTCTCATAACCTTGGATGGGAAAAGAAATTTACATTTTTTTCTAAGGTAACCTCTAGCTGAAATTAGCCGTTATTTCAATTATGAATGTAGCCCACAAGTCACAATAGTATTAACAGTATTTATGACTTTTTTACCAACAACAATCAAGATATTTTCTGGGGCCGGCCCAATGGCACAGCATTTAATTGCTCACATTCCGCTTTGGTGGCCTGGGGTTTGCCAGTTCAGATCCCAGTTGCGGACATGGCACTGCTTGGCACGCCATGCTGTGGTAGGCGTATTACATAGAAAGTAGAGGAAGATGGGCACGATGTTAGCTGAGGGCCAGTCTTCCTCAGCAAAAAGAGGAGGATCGGCAACAGATGTTAGCTCAGGACTAATCTTCCTCAAAAAAAAAAAAGATATTTTCTTATCACATTATTATGGTTGCAGATATCCTTAGGGATTATTTATGCTCATCAATAATTTGAAATACAACAGTTTTGGACCCAACACTAGATCTTATTATTTTATATGGCAATAAAGAAACATATATTAATATAACAATTTTCTTCTATTTTGGGAATTGTATTTTAGTATATTTAACTTAGCAATCTTATGTATTCTATTTTATAAATTCAAAAATATCATTCTGGTAATGGTTCTGTGGGTTTCACCAGACTGCCAGAGGTGCCTGTGGCACAATAAGAAAGGTCAAGAACTCCCTTTCAGTCGCCTCCTGCAGGTTTAAGCCTCACTGCCAGCATTCAGGGAGCTGCTTGGGGAAAGACGGGCCAGGTAAGTATCACTTTCTAGTATTTCACAGAATCTCCCTGTTTTCCTTGTCTTAGCCTCACTCTTTGCTGTTTCTGGTGTTCCTGGTTTGGGGAATCTCTCTCTAATTCATTTTATCCAAGATTAACTTCCTGTTTCCTTGGAGGCAAGGGAGAGATCAGTCAAATAGCTGGGGTTGATCTGGGGAAGAAATCTGACGGTCTAAACTTCTCCTGGTACAAATGTTCAACCTCTTCTACCACCTGCCTCCACTGTACACCTGGCCTACAGTGGTTCCTGGTACCCCAATTCCTGTTTCTGAGGTGCCATGGCTGAGTGGCATGCTACTCAATGGTTTTCTCACCATGTGCTTTCCCTCTTCCAAAAGTTTCTTTTCGTCTTGCGTCAAGGTCATCTCCTGTCCTGTTTTCTTGTCATTATGGGTTAGTACCTTGTTCACTGCCTTATTGCCAGTTTTGGAGGCTTGGTGGACAAGAGGATATAAACTCTCAACTGTTGTTTCTTAAGCAATTGATAAAGGATAAAAACTCAAAGATCCAAGCAAAAGATTCAGTTAAGGGCAGTATGTTAGGGGTGATCTTGCTTTTCTTTTTTATTTTATTTTATTTTTTCTTTTGGTGAGGAAGATTGGCCCTGAGCTAGCATCTGTTGCCAGTCTTCCTCTTTTTGCTTAAAGAAGATTGTCCCTGAGCTAACATCTGTGCCAGTCTTCATCTGTTTTGTATGTGGGATGCCACCACAGCATGGCTTGATGAGCGGTGTGTAGGTCCATGCCTGGGATTGGATCCTGCAAACCCCAGGCCACTGAAGCGGAGCGTGCAAAATTAACCACTACACCACTGGGCAGGCCTGATCTTGCTTTTCTTTTTGACAGTAGTTTTGAACTTTGCAAATTAGAATCACCTGATGAGTTTTAAAACTATTGGTGCCTGATCCTACCTCCAGAGATTCTGATGTCATTGGCCTGGGGTGTGGCCTGGGAATAACAATTTTTAAAGCTCTCTGGGTGACTCCAATGTGCAGCCCATCCACTGCTATATGGACTTTGTTCCTGAAATTCTGCGTGTCTTTAAAATAACCATTTTCCCTGGGATATTATATGTATTTGAACTGAAGACACAGTCAACTGGCCTGTCTGACTACTTTGTATATTTAAATCAAGTATTATTTTTGTTTTACTAAATACAACATTAATTCAGATCTTTTCTTAAAATAAATTAATCTCCTGCTCTGCCCCCCACAATTATATCAAAACATACTAGTAAAGGACTACTTATAAATGAAATAGAACTCTTATTATTTCAATAATCTATTTAATAGCACCATCTCTGTCTTCACATTGTTATTTAAAGTAGACTGTTAAAGTTAATCATATCTGTAATTAACTAAGTTAGTAATAACTTTGACTGCCTGTTGAAGGGCCAGATTCTCTGATAGTGTTAGTTACACGGGGAAATCAGGTGCTGAGGATGAGGGAGAGATTCCCTTTGCCTGAATTCGGGAGATGGCTTGTCCTGAGAGTGCCAAGTACTTTTCTGCCCTCTAAACTGTCTCCACCCTGTAAGCTGGGGTCAAGTTCCTGAAAGTCTCTGCATTGCCTTTTAGCTGCTCAACATTAGTGTTGATAACTTTACTTTTTGGCTGCTAACAGCACAAGGTATAGATGACTCTATTTTTATGCTTGACCACATTGAAAAACTAATGTGGGGGTCTCTAGTTACCCTCCCTCCCAGCCTTGAATGGCACGTACCTTCTCTCTGCTTTAATGAGCAAGCTCCCAGTCCCTGATACTTTTGTCTTTATCAGCTGTACTCAACTTTCCTCCTTTTCCCAGTATCTCCTTCCACATCCTCATTCTTTCTCTTCCTTCTCCATCCCTTGGTCTCCCCTATTCCTCTATTACTACCGCTACTCTTCTCTTCCTTTCATCACTGTGTTTTAGCATACCACAAGAATCTAAAACTGGAGGAGGTGGAGGAAAGTATAGAAATGTAAATTATTAGTGACTAATAATAATTCTTTACTAGAGAAGCTGAATAATTAGAAAGAAACACACAATATATGATGGAAAATCCTGTCTCTAGGAAGGGGTCCTGATAGTTCACCCTACTTGTTATTGTTCAAATTGTATTTCACATATGATTCTGCAATGTAATTAAATAATATTTAGAAAAAATATTAAATGTAAGTCCCTTTGTTGTGGATAAAACAGAAGCAGCACTTTCCTATGAAATCTACTATTTTTCCTTTCCTTAAGTCCAGGAGCTGTCATTTCTTTGAGGGCCAAAACATACATTTCACATTAACATTTTAGAGACATTGATGGGGCCCAATGCTAAACTCTAGCTGAGGCTGAATGGTTGGGATTTGCCCTAAGAATGGACATCCCCTGGGTCCTCACCTGAGGTCATTAAATTGATTTAGTCTAGGTCCACTGGCTGTACTTTAATGCAGCTTAGCTGTAAAAATACAAGGCCCCATTGTGTAATACAGACAGTGCATTGTTATTTTTCTAGGCCTATCAATGTAAAGAATGTGTCTGTTTGCCTTCCCCTATGACCTGAAAAGAAATTTTTTTTAGCTATATTGCAGAATAGCAGGACACCCTGGAAATGTTGGTTTTGGAAGCTACCTTGAGGAATAACATATTAAAAAAACTCTGGCAACATAATTTGCTAAAGGTGCCAGGGATCCACATGTCCGTTTGGGGGCATTTTATTACCCTTCCTTTGCAATTAAGTACCGGGACAAGGAATGAACCACATTAAGAGTCTCTAAGAGGCTGGTGGTTATTCTGATGGTGGTCTGCTGTGGCCAGAAAGGTCATTTTCATTGCAGCCAGTTGGCAGAAAGGCCAAGTAAATGGGCACATACTCCAATACCCAGAACCCTAGGAAGCCACACTAAATATACTGTGCCCAAGATTTGCCCAAAATAAACCAAATGGCATTTGGCTTGTCAGGGCATTTAGTATAATGTTTGTTGTGGGTTATTGCAGGAGCCATGTGTCCGTCCTAAGATTCTGGTGAGTCCTAGTATTTCCTTTTCTCTCTCTCCTTTTTTTCCTTTTTGGCACGTGGACACCAGTAACCATTTCTTCAGCTATGTCTTCTTGTGGGTTCCTCTAGGGTGGTTCTGTTTTATCCTAGTAGGTACTGGGATGAATACCTTACAGGAAATTGCCACACAGTTTCATATGTGGTTTTGTAATGGGGCCTATTTTTAGGTTACTTTCCATACCTCTGGGACTCCCAGACTTTCTTTCCCAAGGGTAGGTCTCCAGCTGTGGATGTTTAAATGCTACAAGTGGATACAGGGGAGAGAGGCCGTGTCACTTTTCTGCCTATCACCCTGCTGTGATGTGGGCTTCTGAGATGCACTTTTGAGAGTGTCATTGATCACAATCCCACTGCCACAGGCTCTGGAGCCTCACAGTCCTGGGTTAGAATCTGAACTCTGCCACATCCTGTCTGTGTGACCTCCAGCAAGCTACTTACCCTCTTGGATCATCAGTTTCCTAATATGTAAAATGGAGATTAATAACAAACCTTCAAGGGGTTGCTTTGAAGATAAAATAGATAATGAATACAAATTGCCTAGTAGATAGTAAGCATTCAATGAATGTTAGATACTGCAATTAGGTATTATTACTGCTATTACTCTGAATATCCTGACCCAAGTCATGCCCTACACCCACAAACACAAACCCCTAAATTATCATCATTGCCACTTCTCTCCCCTCAATCTGTTAAGTTTAACTTTTTAAAGTTGGACTTCTAAAAAAAAGACCTCTTTTTTGATGACTAAACTATTCATTTTGATTCTTTATTTCACTCATCTCTGGCTCCTTATAGTCTAAAGGGTTTTAGTTTCTTTAAAATAACATTAGTTAAAATGTCCTCTTGTTCTTTGCTACCTGATATATGTCTTACTGTGTATTTTTCAATTCAATTTCAGCAAATAGTTATCAGGCACCATATTCTATGTGATAGCCACCACGCAGGAAGTAAGGATACAGAGCTGATTAATACATGATTCTTGCCCTCGAGGAGCCTTAAATTTCGTGAGGGAAGCAGACATGTAAAAAGTCAACTAAAATACAGAGTGATAATTGTCATAAATTATAGGAGAGATGAAAAATACATGGGGGACCAAGGAGAAGATGCTCCTGACTCGGCCCCGGGGAGCTAGGGAGTCTTTACCAAGGGGGCAGGGTGGAGCTATTCCCTGATGCCTATGAGGGGGTCAGGCGGACAGTGAGCCGATTCCTCTCTAGCAGAGAGAACAGCAGATGCAAAAGCATGGAGGTGAGCAATGGAGTGCCATGTTTAGAGAATTTCAGGGAGAAGCATGTGACTGGAGTATATTGTGCAAGTGTGGAGCATTGGGAGTTGAGACGAGAGCGTCTGCAAAGGCTAGATTGCAAACATCTTTGTCTGTCTGAGGAATGTACACTTTATCCTAGAGACTGTGATAGAGCCGTTGCAAGGTTTTCACCAACGAAGTTCCTGTTTTCTTTTTCATTAAAGTACCACTTACATACAGTAAAGTGCACAAATCCCAAGTCCACGGCCTAATGAATTTTTCCTACGTGTGCACCTACATGTATCTATAATATTTCCAGCAGCTCCCACGTATGTCCTGCCATCAGTGCTCCCAGAGGTAACCACCATTCTGATCTCTATCACCATATATTAATTTTGCCAGTTTTGAGCTTTGTATAACTGGATTCATGTAGTATGTGCTGTTTTGTGTCTAGCTTCTTTTATTCAACATCTTGTCTGTGAGATCATGTTGTTGCCTGTAGCAGTCACCTGTTCCTTTTTGAATGCTCTGTAGTATTGCATTGTATGAAAATACCTCTGCAATCACTTGTGACTACTATTTTTCAATTGTTGACCTAAAATTACCTGAAAGTACACCAAGAATGGACTCCTTTTCCACTTTCATTTCTGCCCTCTTAACAAAACGCTCATTGTATAAGTCTCGATTACCATTTTGGCTTTAAGTTGAGGCCGTCCCACTGTCCCACCTGAAGGACCAAGGATCTGTCAGTAGCTGGGACATTTAAGATCCCAAATATCTTAAGTGAAGATTGGCTCAAGGGTTTAAAGTCTTTATGTCCTTTTTACACTTCACTGCCTCCTGTGACCCTTCACCTCATCAATTAACAAATGATTATTGAGAACTTACAAGGTACCAGACATTGGGACATGTGACAAGAAGTTTGTAATGAGCCATCAATCAAGATTCTGCCCTAATCTGGAGGGTTGAGGAATGCTTCCTTAAAGTGACAGTTGGTCTGAGTACTGAAGGATGAGCAGGAGTTAGCAGGAGAAAGGAGGGGGGAACAGCATAACTAAAGGCCTTAAGGTGGGAGGAAATCCTCAAAGTTCCAGAAACTAAAAGAAAGTTGGTGTATCTGTAATGAAGAGGGAATCGGGGAGAGTGGCAGAGCTGGAGCTGGAAATGTGGACAGTGATTCAATCATGTGAGGGCTTGTTGCCTTTTAAGGATTTTATATTTTTATCTTTTTTTGTGTGAAGAAGATTGGCCCTGAACTAACATCTGTTGCCAATCTTCCTCTTTTTGCTTGAGGAAGATTGTCGCTGAGCTAAGATCTGTGCCAATATTCCTCTTCTTTATGTGGGATGCCACCACACTGTGGCTTGATGAGTGGTGCTAGGTCCATGCCCAGGATCTGAACCTGTGAACCCTGGGCTAGCAAAATGGAGCATGCAAACTTAACCACTATGCCACCAGGCCGGCCCCAGGATTTTGTATTTTATTATAAAAGCAATGTCAGGCCTTTGAAATAATTTAAGAAGGGGCGTGATGTGATCTGTTTTGCATTTTTAAAACAATTAGATTCCCTGCTGCATTTTTTTGGAAAGAAAGGGAGCCCAATGCTGACTATCTGACCCACAGATTTGGGCCCTATAGGAAAATTAGCTGTAATTGAGGGACTAGTCATTATTCTTTGATGGCCTCATCTCATTTTTAACATGTTCAGGTCTGCATGTTTTCCTTGCATCCTAAACTTTCTGAACTTCCTTCCCTTGAATAGGATATGGGGGGAAGTACTCAGCAGAACTAATTTTAAAATTCTTACTTTCTTCTTTAATTGAAGTCTTCTTTTAATGTTATTAAACCTCAGGATTTTAACTTCGCAGGAATTAACACTTTGATACATCACTAGTCTACTTCGATGTCATTAGCTTTACTCTGTATTCAGGCTGAGAAACAAGTTAATGACATAAGCAATTATATTAATCAGAGTAATTAACCCTAGCCATTGTAATTAAAAAAAAGAAATCAAAGTGGCTTCACTTAGTAAAGTTTTATTTTCTCACTCAAACCAAGCCCAGAATAGTTGAGGTGGCCTTCCTCTAAGAGGCATCTCAGGGACCTGGGCTCCTTCCCCTGGGTGCTCCCACTGTCTCTGAGTCTTTAGCTTCCAGCCACACTGCTGGGGGAAAGAGTGGTCTATAAGATTGTGTGCAGCATTCTGTTGCTAGTCCTGGAAGGGGCAAAAATAACTTCTGCACACATTTCATTGGCCAGAGCAGAGTCATATGCCCTAGAACCCGGCTGGAAGGAAGGTAGGCGGATCAATGTTCTCCTGAGTACCAGGAAGAAAAGACGTAAGGAGCCGGCATCTAGCCAGTCTGCTGCAATGATAGAAAATGTGTTAGAACTTCTGTTGCTTTTATTCGTTCTTTTATCCGCTAAGTGTCATAAGTACTGCATTGTGCCAGGCACTGGGGACACAGTGGGGAGGAGACAGATGTGGTCTCTGCCTCATGGAGCTTGCAGTTTAGCCAAGACAGGCAGAGAAATAAAACAATCACACAAATGGGTATTTACTTATAACATTGTAATAAGCACTATGTAGGAAAATAGCATGATGTTATGAGAGACTAGCTACCAAGAGAGACCTGACCTCATCAAGAGGCGCTCAGGGAGGGCGTCTCCAGGGCAGAGACAGTTACACTGCCACCAGACAGAAGGCAGGAAGTGGATAGACGGAAGAAATGAGCAGGTTTCAGAGGGAGCAAGAAGGGACACTGGATTTCAAGGAACTCAAGGAAGCATGGCTGAAGCCCACAGAGAATGAGGAGACAGGAGCCAGATGATCCAGGGCCTGGTGAGCCCTCCAAATAGAAGATTTGGGGAAATAAAGCAGTGGGAAGCCATTGAAGGATTTTCAGCCTAGGAGTATCATGATCGTATCTGTGTTTTATGAAACGCTGCCCTCAGTGTGGAGAATGGATTGGAGCGAGGTCAGAGATGGTGTCGGCAATCAGGTGCATTATCTGTGTGGCTTTTTCCTGGTTTCTGTTCTTCCTTCATAGCCTCCTACCACTATATGTAAAACTATCAGGCTCCAAGGGAAGGGCTGTACTTTTCAGTTCCAGACATTGAGATGTTATCTGTATTATTGAAGCAGAATAACATGCTCCAATTCTGAGGTCTTTGTCATCTTGAAATATTCCTCATGGCCTCTACTGTCTGTCTTGATTCAGTTAATCACGTTAGCTATTTAGCCAGACTGTTGCTGGCAAGGTTTGCCGCCACTTAATCTGGAGCTGGTAGAAAGCAGTGCCCTTGATGGCCCCGTCTGCCATTTTGAAAATGTCTAATCAACACCTCATTTGTCCAGCATTATTGGGGGATAAGCTATCCCCCATAAGATTTTGTTTCTCTTAAGTACTCAGAGGTCTTTTTAAGACTTTTTTAATTTTCTGATTTAAAAAGTAGACATAGAAACAATATGAAAGCTAGAGTTTTAAAGGAAAAAAATTCCTTCCCTTCATTATACAACAATTTTTACCATTGCACTTAAGTTAGAGTGTTTGTGGACTTGCGTACATATGTCAAAGTATCTTCCATTACTTTTTCTTTTTTCTTTTTAACCTCAATAGAGTGTCTGGCCTATAGCAAGAGTAAATAAATATTTGTTGGCTGAGTCAATGAACATATGAATGAATACATGTTAATTGAAGAAATTTTTAAATGCTGAAAAGCCAAAAGAAGAAAATTAACATGACCTAAAATAAAATTAGCAACCAAAGAAAGAACCCATAATCCTTCCACTGAAAAACAGATTTTGCCTCTGTATTTTTATATACTTTTAATAGACAATTTTTATATTCTACTTTTCTAAAGAAACATTTTTATGGCCTTTTTCCTAAAGTATTTTGTATAATTTTCTGACATGAGGTAGTAAGAGCAGATACCATTATTAGAAGTTTTATAGGAAGATCAACGCAGACTCAGATTAGATGGCTGGGCGCAAGGGAAGGGCCTGGCGAGATCCCACAATTCTAACTGACACATTCCTTCCAGCCACCATGCCCTGCTGCCTCTCTTCTTACTCTTATACGTCATCCTATCACTTGGTAAGGGGGGTGGCTAATGGCAGTGACACATAGTGGTTTAAAGCACCAGGAAGTCAGACTGCCTGTATTTGAATCCCAGTTCCTCTGTGTGAGCTTGCACAAGTTACTGAACCTCTGTAACCTACCACTTTGGTCTGTCCCGAGGATTGAATAAGTTAATACAGGCTATGAAAAATGCATAGCACATGCGTGACATATGGTATGCACTATGCAAGTGTTGTTATTGCTGTTGTTACTGTCGCTACCAATAATCTGCATCCAGGTCACTGTGCATTCCTCATCAGCATCCACCTCCATTAAGATTATGAGTACGCCGGATAGAGTTCCATAGCACAAGAGCTCTAATGGCAATGCTGGACAGACGTTCTTGGTATCATAGATGTGCTCTTGCCCTCGCTGGTAAATTCCAGACTCACAAAGGTTGAAATCTGTTTCTAGCAATAAAGTCCCTTTCCACATGGAAATAAACATGTGAAGTCTCTTGGGATAAATAAACCAAACTGGGTTAAAAGCAGTTACTCTACTCTTTGGTCTCATTCTTTGGGATATGTTCTCATATATTCTCATATATCTTTGGGATATTATTTCTCAGTCAACTGCTCATCTGGTTCACTCTGCAAGCTAAAAGTAGTCCCCAAGATTAATGTTATGATGGTTTCTTTTTATTTTTTTAGGTTAAGATAATACCACAAAGATTAAAGTGAGCCACTATGTTTTAATTAGAGTACTTAATTCGAGGAATTTTAAGCCACCTTGCCCCAGAAGCCACTGGATCTTACGCACTGGCTGAATGCCTGGGCCACATTCAGTGATCGCCAGCCAGTGCCACACTACTTTGAATTCAGCCATTCAGAGCAGGAGGCCAGTCTGGGCTGGGAGCTGTCACATGTCCAGAAGAATTAGACACCTCTTCAAAATGTTATCAGTTTAAATCTAGGGGGTTACCTGTCTTGGGTACCCATTTCAGAGGTTTCAACCTCATTTCTCTAAGGAGACAAAATAGTAAAACATTCTGTGGGGCTCTTGAAAGAAAGGAGTGTCTTTCATAGCTTTCTTTGGATGTAAACAACCTAAAGTAGAACCACAAAGCCTAATATAGGAGAAGATTTTAGTCATTCTGATTTTTAAAATTGTGAGAAGGTGTAACCTATCAGTCCCCTGGCAGGAGCGTGTGCGTGCGTATGCCTGTGAGTGTGTATGAATGTGTACAGGGGAAAGCATATAGTGGGGAGCAGATAGTTAAGGGTCAAGAGGAAACATAACCTATAAAGAAGATGCTTGAAAGAGTACTGTGTTTTCTCTTTTGAGAATAACAGAGGAGAGGTGTAATGATACATTCATATTGGGTGGCTCTTACTTTGCAAAAAGCACTAGACAGTAAGCTCCATGGGAGGAAGAAATTTGTCTTTTTTTTTAATCTGCTCTCCTCAAGTCTTAGAACAATTCTTGAAATTTAGTAGACATTCAATAAACATTTGTCGAATATGAAAAATGAAATCAAAACTTGGGGAAATAATTACCATACACATCATTGCAAGAACACATAGCATTGTTAAAGTGGGAGGGCCAGGTACTATTAAAATCAGAACTTTCCAGCTCATTTTGAAATATTGTTTTCCAGGACTTGTTATTTTATGATCTTCTGGATATCACAAGAGTATATTTATATGCTCTTTAAAAAATGATATATAATTTAAAATCATCCATGCCATTGCTGACTCTACTATTATAGGTACTGAAGATTTGTTTTGAAAGGAGTTTTCAGTATAGATTTGTCCACCTCGTAATACAATAGAAATAAAAATTAAATTGAAAATATAGAGAGCTGATTCTTTTCCCACTTTTGCCCCTTAGTAGCTGTGTGAACTTGGATAGTTAAGTGACCTCTCTGATCTTTTGGTTTCCTCATCTTTAAAATGGGATAGTCGGTTAAATGATCTCTGGGAGACTTTCCAGCCCTACAAAGCTATGGGGGTTTTTTTGTTTTGTTTTGGTGAGGAAGATTGGCCCTGAGCTAACATCTGTTGCCAATCTTCCTCTTTTTTGCTTGAGGGAGGTCGTTGCTGAGCTAACATCTGTGCCAGTCTTCCTCTACTTTATGTGGGATGCTGCCACAGCATGGCTTGGTGAGTGGCAAGTATGTCTGCACCTGGGACCTGAACCACCGAACTCTGGGCTGCTGAAGCGGAGCGCGTGAACTTAACCACTACGCCGCAGGGCCTGACCCAAGCTATGATTTTTTTGTTTTATGGACAGTCAGTGAACTTTTATATCTTAAGAAGTTAGATTATAACTATGAGAGAATTAACCTATGATGAGCATTTCAAGGCATATTATAGATTTTCTTAGTTGATAGGGACTTATGTTGAGATAGCCATAGACTTTTTTATTTTCCAAAATATGTGACTAATTAGGGGATAGATTAATTCATTCAGTCATTCCATGAGCGTTTTTCACTCAGTAAGTGTACCTGCTGTGTAGATGCCAGGAGTGTGCGCTAAGCCCACAAAGCTTAGCTACATTCTGCTTATTTGGCAGAATGTAAGAAATGTAGATATATAAGCTGCAATCTAATTTTATAAAGAAACTTTGTGCAAAATAAAATTTTAAGTATGTTTTATTATACAGAGAGTGAGAAAAGACATTCATATATATGATATATTTGTATAGTGTATGAAATCTCAAGTTCTAGATATCTGGTAATATGTTACTAACCCTCAAAATTACACTTTTAAAGCTAGATTACATATCTAACAGGAAATGTGTTGGCAGGCAACAAAACCCAAATTGCACTGATAAATGAGATGCCCGTACCGTACTTATGGGGTTAGAAAAGCAGATACCACTACTATATGTCACTGAATGTTAATAACTAAAAAGCCATACTATAAAACACATATAAATCCCAGTAGAGTACATGCAGTCAAAGCAACAATTTTAGTAAAATCTAGTACAAAGGAAAAAGTAAAATGCCATAACTGTGCCTGAATTCTTCTCCAGGTAACCTGAGTGTTTGTGAAACTCACCTCTTTTCCGTGATATACTGGGGCACACACTTTGGCACTGGGAATAGCATCGCTCTTCTCCTGCTGTTGTCCACTGACTACAAAGGCAGACTCGTCAGTTGAATTTTCTATTGCAGTAGCTTTGCTTATTTTTAGTAGCATAGTTTTGTACTAAGACGACTATGAGTTAATGCAGGTCACTCCAGACCCAAGGCAGGTTTTCTTTTGGGAGGAATCGGGGTAGGAGTTGGGGTGGGGAGTTAGGTGGATACAACTTATGTGCTGGCATAGGATGGGGAAAAAATGACAATAAGAAATATTCTTGCCTCCTAATGAACTCTGTCTAGGATGGGGACAGAACTGTAAGCATATAATGTGGCAACTAGTCACTCTCATCTTGACTGCATTGAATCACCGAGGGAGCTTTGTAAAGCTAAAAAGAAGGAGGTGAAGAGGGAGCAGGGGAAATGAAATCCGAGACCCACTAAATCCCAGTTTCTGTGGTTAGAGTATTTTGAACCACTTTTCTACTCAGGTTAGATGACGGGATACACGAGAGCAGCTAGCGAATGCCGAACCTGAACGGCTAGGCAAAAGCTACTTCGTGAGCGGCCTTGTATATCCTGCAAAGCAGGATAGTTTTATTCTTTAAGCAGCGAGGAATCATAGAAGCTGAGGAGTAATGTGATCACATTTGGATCTTGAAAAAATTACTCTTCTGAGAGGCAAAACTGGAAACAAGGACGCCTGTTAGGAGGGTACAGTCATGGTTCAGGCCAGGGATAGCTGAGCCATTGAGGTGGGATGAGAGGAGGTGACAGCTTCCAAAGGTGCTTAAGCGGGAGAGTCAGCAGGATCTGGGCGAGTTGTAAAAGAAGAAGGTTTCTAGATTGGGCAACTAGGGGCCAATCATTACTACTTTTGAAGATTGGACGGCAAGGTGAAAGTAACGAGCCTGGGAAGGACACCGAGGGTTCGACATGGGCTAATAAATAGCTTTGGAAGGACCGTGGGATGTTTGTCTAACAGGCCTAATTATGTTATCTCCAAACTGGTCCCCCTGCCCCTGCTTCTGCTCTGCTGCAATCTCTTCTTATCACAGCAGCCACAATTGTCCATGAAAAACGTAATTCCGACCATGTCGTTCTTCTTAGAAGATCCTTCAGTGGCTCCTCACCACACTAAAAGCCAAAGTCTCCCCAGTGGCCTATGAGCCCCAACTGCTGTGTTTCCTCTGACCTCACCTCCTGCTATTCTTACCTTGCTCACTCTACTTTAGCTACACAGGCCTCCATAGTGTCCTCAAACAGGCCAACACTGCTTCTGCCTCAGGGCCTTTGCACTTGCTGTTGGGTCTGCCTCAGGTAGGGTTGTTGTTACTGCTGTTGTTTTGGACTGTGTTCAAGCCAAAACAGGGGACCCAGGACCCTAGTGAGTGAAAGAATGGCTCCTTCCCTCATCTGTTACAGGTCTTTGCTGGAATGTCTCCTACCCTATTTAAAATTACAAATGCCCCCTCCCCTCTCCTGGCACTCCCAATGCCCTTTTCAAAATTCTCACATTTAAATCTCCAGCCCAAATAGCTTTTCTGAAGAAGAAACCCATGTTTGGAATTACTATTCATTCATTCACTCATTCATTCAATCAACGGATATTTATTAGGTACCTACCAAGTGCAGTACACTGTCCTAAGCACTGAAGATACAGCAGTGGACAAAACAGACAAAGATCCATGTCCTCATGGAGCTACATTCCAGCTGGGAGAGACGACAATAAACAAATGAGTACAATCCACATTATTATGGCATGGTGCTTTTCATGTCACTTGCTCAGCAAACCTGAGGTAGGACAGGAGGATAGGAGAAGAGGCTTAACTCGAGTCCAGATCCAGCAGGAGAAGTTTGTGACAGGGACAAGGGTGCTTGCAAGAGAGCTAAAATATTGGATGAGAGGCCTGAGCTGGAGAGGGGAGAAAACAAAATTCCAGAAACTACAGAAAATTTGGAAGACAGAAAAGTCGTATTCCTTTTGCCCACAAGATTAAATGTTTTATTTACCTGCTTCTAAAGTTGCAAAAATATCCTTAAAATTCATAATTACTTATTAATTTATTCAATTCAGAAAATATTTATTGAGCATGTATTATGGGCCAGATACTGTCATAGTCTCTGGAGAAACAGTACTAGGCACATTATTGAATTACTGAGTTGGAAGGGACTTTAGAAATAAATTAGTCTACAGTCCCCACGCTTTGTAAAGCACAAAACCAAGCCCCAGAAAAGTAAAGTGGCTTGCGCAGCGACACATAACCAGTTAGTGGCAAAGCTGGAATTTGTAACTGGGTCTCCAGACTCAAAATCAGTGCTTATCAGTGTAACATCATGCTGTCCTCATTTCTTGGAATCAAACCTTTTAAGGGTATAAACTTGTCATTTTATGATGGAAATCACTGGGAAAGTAGTGTTTTCTTTTTGGCTTGCTCTCAGGAACCTCGGTAAGATAAAGCCTAATGCACAAGTATATGGGAAGTGAGAGACACAGTCATTGACTGTATTCATTAAGAATTGTGGTTACAAGTAATAGAAATCTCCTTGAGCTAGCACGCACAAGACAAAGGGAGACTGGGAAGAATTCATTACAGGTTACAATAACGGTTGGTGTAGCTTGGTTCATGTGTCTGCTCCCGACACAGCCAATAATGTCAGGATGAAGCCATATAATAAAAACAAGGCTTGGCAAGGGATTATGGAGTGGAAGTAGAGAGAGAAGTTCTCAGAAAAAAGAAGAGGGCTTGAAAAGTGTATAAAATCCCCAAAGATATCTGTGTTGGTTGAGTCCTCCAAGAAGCAGGTGCTGAGAAAGAGTTAGAAGTGCCAGAGCTTTGTGGGGTAGTGGGTTTGAAAGATAACACAGGGAGAAAGCAGGACTGAGCAGAGAAAGCTTTTGGTTAATATGTAGATCTGACAACTGTGAAAGGAAAGGAGGCAGAGGCAAGACTAAGGAAGGAAGAGCCTCAGACCAGGACGCAGGTCTGACAAAGGCGTGACCCACCCAGGAGGAATTTGGAAGCAAAGATTGTCAGAGGAGATTTCTAGGAGGAACTGACCAGGCCCTAGGTGACCATGCCTTCAGCGTCCTCAGTCATTGGCTGATACTGCCTAGTGGAGTGTGGCCTTGGCCTTGGCTCAGACGCCAGGAGGATGCCAATGGGAAACAACTGAAGGCTGTCCACTAACTGCACTCCTTGCAGCTCAAAGGCCAGTTCTTAAAGGGAGGTCACAGTGAGCTCTAGGGCTGCCACAAGCCTAACATTAACTGTGAATGTTTTACGTACAAGATGCAGGAAGCATATGGTCAGCATATTGTCAAAAAATAAGAGATTCCGTATTTTGAGAAATTTACTATTGTTTAAAGTTTTTATTTAAAAAAGGGTATGTTTTCCTGCCAGCCCCAGTGGCCTAGTGGTTAAATTTGGCACAGTCCACTTCAGCAGCCCAGGTTCAGTTCCTGGGTGCAGACCTACACCGCTGGTCAGTGGCCATGCTGTGGTGGTGGCCCACATACAAGCTAGAGGAAGATTTGCAGCAGATGTTAGCTTAGGGCAAATCTTCCTCAGAAAAAAAACAAAAAAGGGATATTTTTTGAAAAGAGCTCATTTTGAAAAATTTAAATAATACGGAAGTACACAGATGTTCCCAATGTTACCACTTCAAAACTCTGCTGTGTGTGCTAACAAAGCTTTTTCTATGCAGTATATATTTATATATTTTGTATACACAAAAATGGAACAATATTAAAAGTAACACTGTATTAAAAGTAATACAATTTTGCAAATTTCTTTTTTTATTCAACAAGATAACACCTCTAGCACACTTTAACATCTTCCCCCCTCTAACCCTAGTGTTTTGTTATAATTACCTAAAAATTTTCTCCCAGATAATTATTATTTTTTCATTTTCTATTTCTTCAGTTTAATTCATCTTTCTTTACAAATGCATGAAATTTCACAGCAACATAGCCAACAATTATTTATTTAAGTATGACTGGTTTCTTTTTTCAACACGGCTTCTTATGTGTCAAGTCTCCCTAATTCATTTATATTTGTTACTTGACAGTCACCTAAGATCTCCAGACTAATCAGATGCTTTAATTTTGCTGCCATCTGTTTCCAGCCTCTTTTTGGCTCGAAGCCTCACTTTTCCTTCACTCTGCACTGATGCGGCCTTCATCTGATTCCGCACAGTGCTTTTCCTGGTTCCATCTGACCTGCACTTGCCTTTAGCATTTTGAAGCAGAGCTCTACAGAGATGTTTTCCTAGCCTCCTTCCCTCTCACCCCTGTTTTCTTTAATAGGAAGTTGATTAATTTATAATAAAAATTGATTTTTCTGTTGATAGCTAAGCCCACTGCCATGGTCAGGAATGGTGAGGTGGTATTTATTTTTTGAAATAGTGCCCATGGCTCTATTATTGTTCTAACATATAAAATCCAGGTGCTTTCTGGTTTCTCTGTCCCAAAGACAGAATAAGTCCTTGTACTTCAAGTTGTGAAGATTCAGCCCAACCTTGCTCCAAGAAATAACATTTGGATGGCGATCCCCTAGTCCCAGGAAGAGGCTGCAAGAGGCTGCTCCAAGAAAGGCAGTCAGCTCAGAGTGATTTGGGGGCTCCATTAGGTTGCTACATTTGGAAATCTGATATTTGCATAAATCGAGGAAATTAGGATAAAATGGTCATGTTCAGCTGGAAAAAAAATTGGTTGGGGAAAAAACAGAGAGGAATGTAGTTTAATAAGTAGGGTCGTTTTCCCAGAGAATATTTTGTCTTGTACTAGAATTTTTCCATATATGTTTTCCTGAACACATTATTTTATTTATTTATCGTGATATTTAGATCCTGCCTTAAAGTTCCAATTTCCAGAAAGTCCAATACATACTTCCTTTTTTGCTAATGGATTGAGAAAGGCAAAGTACATGATATGTTGAGCCAAGCTGAAAAGTTTCTTTGTTTTAATTGGATATGAGTACATAAGAAGATTAATAACAGACTTACTATGTTAACAGATTTTTCTGGTTCCTTTTAACTGCACATTTTCCAGTGGAAAGTCTATTATTCAGAGGCCAACCTGTCCCTTTGTGAATATGCAAGTTTTCATTAAAATTCTACAGTGTTTTCCCCCAAATATGACGTTTTTTTGAAAAGCATGATTAAGGTGAACGTATTTGGAGAGACATTTCACTCCCAAAAGATAAACAGTTTGAACAGTTGTCTGCTTTACGTGTTTAATTCTGGATAAGACTTTCTGCTTTGGAGAGAACTGTGTGGTAGCCAGCCTTGAGGATGGTGCCCAATGGTTCTCACTTCCTGATATTCACACCCTTGTGTAGTTTCCTCCCACACTGAAAAGGGCAGACCTGCATAACCAATAGGATATTGCAGAAATGACAGAGTGTCTTCCAAGGCTAAGTCATAAAAGATACTGTGGTTTCCACCTTGTTCTCTCTTGGATCACTCTCTCTTGAGGAAGCCAGCCATCACACTGTGAGGACACTCAGTCATGAGAGAGGGCCACATGGGGAGGTCCTCCTCTCCATGTGAAGCCTCCTGCCACACTCAGCACCAACTTGCCAGCAATGTGAATGGGCTATCTTGGAAGCAGAGCCTGCAGCACCAGAACCCCCCGGCTAAGCCACTCTTGAATTCCTGATCCACAGAAATTGTGAGATAATGAATATTTATTATTGTTTAAGCCTCTAATTTTTAAGGTAATTTATTACTCAGAAATAGATTAATACAGACAGTATCACAATCCCGATGTGTGGCATTGAGACATGGAACTGTGGCCACATGTTTTAGGTCCATGTGTTTTAGGTCCATATTGTGACTTCTATTACTAGTAGCCTCATGTTCCTTTTCTAAAAACTAAGTAAAAGAATAACAGAATTAATCCATTCTCTTGAGATTTCCTACAGCTCCTGGTAATTCTTACTATCTGTTACATCTGGCAGAATGTGAAATCAATGAAATAGCATGACTTTCATAGATATGGTTTCTACTTCTTTGTTGTTTTGAGGCAGTGGTTTTGCTTTTGTTGTGCAGAGATAAGTACTGAACTTATTGTTGAGTCTTATTATTTTATGGAACCTTTGCTATCATCTAGACTAGTGATTTTCCAACACTTTTAGAAGTGAGATCCTTTTTATTCCACATAAATTTTGCATTGAGCTTTAATATCTGAAACAGAATATATTAGTGTTTTATTAGTATAAATATATTTTATAAGTTAAAATATGTAAAAGTATTACAAAAATGGTAACAGCAATGAGGCCTTTAAAAATTCCTAAGTTTAATATAAGCTTAATATGATGCTTATAATGAATTAAGCCATTTTGATAAATAAAAAAAATTTGAAATTATGGGTTATGGATGACACTTGCAGTCTTATATGAGCTTTGGCATCCAATTTGTTTGTCTATCCTATGTTGGTTGTTATGTTACAAGCTAAGTTACACTGACATTGCAAATAGATCCTGAAATTGCAGTGTAATATAACAGAAGTTTATTTCTCCCTCACATCAAAATCTGACATGGGTCAGGCAACTCCCCTCTAATTAGTGGCTTAGGGACCAAAGCACTTTCACCTTGAGGCTCTGCTGACTTATCCTTGAGGCAGGAAAATGGGGTAAAGCGAGCGGGGAGGAAGGGAGAGAGTGAAGAAGGGAGAAGCACACTTAAGCATACTAGCCTGGAGATTACACAAATTATTTACTCCTATTGGTCAGAATTAGTCAGGTGGCCAACCAAACTTAAGCAGGACTGGGAAATAGAAAGGAGCACGTCAGTATTGTTGAGCAGCAGCAATTTCTGCTCAAATTGCAAAATATTGCCAAAACACTGATACACATAGGTAAACAAATGGTTATTATTATTATTTTTTTAAGTGACTTGCCTTGAAAATGAGAATACTCTTCAACTAAATATTAGCACTAACTCTGTTATCTAAGTGGCACGTTTTGTTGCTTTGGTGAACTCCAGTTGATATGTAACACATATAAATATGAATTTTGGTTTTTCTGGACCTCATTATTTTTTTAATGACATAAATCAGACACTTACAGACTCTTTGGAAACTGAGGCCTGGAAAGGAGCCTAAAGGAACGAAGACAAGAGCTTGATTCTTCTACTAATCTTAGCACTTTTCCTCTGCTCTATCCCCATCAACTCTCAAACACATTTATGCATTCAACAGCATGCTAAAATTAGGCATATACCTTGGTAAAAGCCAGGTTGGGTTTGATTTATACAAATATGGAAAGCATAAGAGTATTAAAGACCTTGTACAACATATCTTACTCAAATTCTACATAGATTGCAAACTCAGATGCTCACAGGGACCAGACAGGTGATGGAAATGTGAAAGGGGACCTGAGTTATACGATAGGGTCTGGGCACACTTGCTTAGCTCTAGCTGATTGTGGCCATATGGGAATCAGAGCCCAGTGTTCTCAGATCTCAGTTGAGTTTGTTTGTCTTTAGGAGAAGCCTTATACATTTATTTCTGTGTATACTTTCTGCGTAGAAAAAAATGTCTGTAATATCAGGGTGTTGAAACCAGAGCAATGATTTCATATACTTCCAGATTTGGGTTGGGGAACTGGTGGCAATTCCACTGCCATGGTATGTACAGAATGAAGAAAATCATGTAACAGTCCAACCAAGACCAGCTTTGTAAATCACATCAGGATTATCAATTACCAAATGGTCTGGAAGTCATGGAAGCACTGTCCAGCTCTGCCTTGATTAGACCCATGAGACCAGGTCTTGGCTCTAAGTATATTTGAGACATTTTATATTTTGGCATAGCCTATTGATCTCTCAGCTTATCTTAACAAAGTGGACTGTTTTGTGCTCCATGCTATTGTACTGAAAAGAGGACAAATAAAGAAACAAGGAAACTCCTGAGGACAGCAGATGATGGAAATGAAGAGCTGAGTAAGGCCTATGGAATAGAGCTGTGCTACAGAATACTTGACAAGAACAAAACTCAAGTATTTTGGCACCACCAGTTCCAAGTAATTTATTACCAGTGAAATAGTAAAGCACAGTTTTTAAAGCAATAATTTGTGCATTTCTTAAGAGCTACATCAAACCACCCCAAAAACACATGTACAAAATGATATCTTTCATTTTCAAAGCCAGAGGCAATGTGGCTCATTCTCTGTGTTCCTCTCATCTTCACCCAATATGTATCTTGCAAAACTAAATTCTTACACCTCCCAAAGGACTAAACTGGGGTGCACAAGTTATTCACTTAGCTACTCATACAGAACATCTCATCTCCTGATTTCAATGCTGTTTTTCTGTGTACGAGTGTTGTAAATAGATAAATGTAACGTGGTGTTGATTTATGCTGCATAGAATTGTCATTGGAACAACTTGACTCCGTAGAAACTCTTTAAGTCTACCAAGTTATGTGCAACAATTGTGAATCCCTGTTAAGTGTAAAACATACTTTATGAATCCACCAGGGTCACCAACACCTTTGTTCCCATCATCATCAGTGAGAACGTTTCAGGCATCCATAAAGCTGTTAGAGACAACATAAGATACAGCAGCACTGAGGGTTCTGGAAACAAGCGTCTGCTATTGGGGATCCCACAGATGGTTGCACAGGCCCTTTTAATTAGCATGTTATTGACTCAATAATAGCTTTTTCTAAAAGATGTGTTTTATATTCCAGTCCACCAAGCTGGCATGGATACGATGCTTAAAGACCACATAATAAAAGTCGTTATGAAAATACTCACAGCATATGTCTAGTAGCAGATTTATAGACTGAATAGTCCCTGTGGTTTTCTCTTTTTGTTTTGTTTTTTTTTTTCACCAAATAAGGGAAATGAATAAACATCTAAAACCTGAGCAATTATTTAGGTTCAGCAAGGGTTTATCTCATTCACAAAAAAAATATCAAAAAGTTTAAAATCTTTCAGCTTTCATTTTGAAAATTAGTTATCATTTTCACTCTTGGTAAAAGATTCCTTACAAAATTCATCAGTAAGATATGATCCGTTAGAAAAGCACAATGCTTGTTGGCAGTGCCGAAACTTCCATAATGAACCTGCTACTAGGAGGCAATGAGTAAGAAGTGTGCATTGTAAGAACTTAATGTGGCTCTGGTTTGCAGAAAAGATAGGAAACCCAAGGGATCGAAACATTTATCATTGCACAATTTAGAGCATTTTAAGGAAATTTTCAGCCAAAGTAGTCAGGGCAAAGTATCTATGTTAAACACAGCTACATGATTTCTATTTTTCACACTAGCTAGCTTCCATAATGAAACGTTATAGAATCTCAAATTGTTTCATCTTTCTTACATTGTAGGAAATTAAATTTTGGTTTGAATGAACCCCATCTTATGAAATTGAGGTGTGATTAGAGAAAAAATATCAAATTCCAATGTGGATTGTTTATAAATAAAGATCCTTCTTCAGATAATTTACTTAACTCTATTTTTTCATTAATGCTAGACAAATGATGTTAGAGTCAAGCTCACCTCCCTTTTCATATCCTTTATGAGTCATACTCTTTAGTAGTTACATGGGCTAAAGATGTAAAGATATATTCTTCATTTGATAACATTAACTCAGCAAAGAGTAGCAGTGCTATTAACAGAAATAGGAAGCAGGGAGAATCCAGTTCAGAAAGGGATATGTATGTAGAATTTACGTGTAGGTTTTCAGACCATACTCACCCACTGCATCGTTGCTGTGTCCAGAGCACTGTGCTAGATGCTGGTGGAGGTGGTTTGTTAGGAGTGTGAAATCATTGCCCTCTAACAGCTACACTGGGAAGATAAGCACAAGTGAACCATGTAATTAGCCATTCAAGACAGAATGAGATTAAGTGTCAAATAAGTGATGCCAAAGATAAATCTGGTCAAGGTTCAGAGAAGAAGAGAGATGAAGGCAGCACAGAGACAGGGAAAGAGCAGTGGTTCTAGGGTCAGATAGTCTTAGGAGAGAATCCTGTTTTCACCATTCTGTAACAGCAACATGGTCTTGAGTCAATGTCACTGAGCTCCAGTTTCCTCTTCTGTAAAATAGGGATCAAAATGCCTCCTTTATAAGTTGTTATGATCATGAAGTGAGATAACGTATAGGAAGTGCATGATGTGAAGGAGGCACCAATTACGTGGCAGCTATTACTATGGCTCTTGTGATCTAGCAGAAGCAAGAGTAGGGCAGCCAGTCCTCCTGCAAAAGATATGCTTGAACTTGAGGATCATGAAGGATTTGCTTAGGGCCTGCCATTTCAAGACAGGAATCAGTGAGAAGACTGGTCCACTAGAAATTTGACTTAAAAATGTGCTAGAGAATTTTAAAGTATATTGGAGTTATATTATTGAGAGCCTTGAATGCCAGGAAGAGAAGTTTAAATTACATTTTGTGGGCAGTTGGGAGCCACTGGAAAATTTTGAGCAAGGAAGTTACCTGATTAAATTGGTGTTTTAAAGCTCTTATTTTGATAATCTGATAATCAGATAGGCAACCTGGATTGGAAATGAGAGAGTGAAGAGCAAAGGGTGAGAGAGAAAGGGAGAATGAACATTTATTGAGCACCTATAGTATATGTTTTGCTTTTTTTTTTAAGAGTTTATTTTTCATTTTTCTCCCCAAAGCCCCCCGGTACATAGTTGTATATTCTTCGTTGTGGGTCCTTCTAGTTGTGGCATGTGGGACGCTGCCTCAGCGTGGTTTGATGAGCAGTGCCATGTCTGCGCCCAGGATTCGAACCAATGAAACACTGGGCCACCTGCAGCGGAGCGCGCGAACTTAACCACTCGGCCACGGGGCCAGCCCCAAACACCTGTTGTATATGTTTTACATCATGGCCTTAGAGCCAATCTCTGATTTCAAATGGGCTCCCCACTAAGGAAGAATCAGTCACTCTTCCTCTTTAATGAAATGGAAAGTGAAAGTATGGAAGAGCTTTTCAGAATTCTGAAGGAGGAGACTAGAGCAACCAAACTACCACTGAGGGTGCAATGAGAGAAAATCTCTGGTAACGTAGAAGGAAATCTCAGAATACAAATTCTGTTGGAAGGAGTATTTTTGTCAGCATTAAAATGCTATAAATATATATATTTTCCAACAACTTGGTGTTTTATTTTCTATGTTCTTTCTCCTTCTCCTTTTGTACTTAGAATGAAACTCCTAATGGAGAAGATACAGAGGCTTCAGATGTAAGGCATGATTGCTACGTAAAACTTTCTATTCAAACCCACTTTCATTAAAACCAGACTGTTTTCAAATGAAAGCTGTTTAAAACAAGCTCTTCTGTGAACATATGAACATCTGTAAGGAAATATCCAGGAGCCCAACTATCAATCTGAAAAAGCCGTGTCCAAAAAAATTCAGTTTCCTTTACAGTTGAGGACGGGCCAAGGAAAGGTGGCTTCGTTTTGGCAGACTCCTCGGGCTGTGGGATCCTCTTCAGACTCATCAAATGATGTGCCAACCCCAGGGCTGGGCATGGAGCAGCCACGGCTACACCTACACAGTTCTCTTATTGGATTCCAGTGAATGCCAGTAAATAGCTCAGTAAAGCAGAAAACAGGTATTTTTCTAGACTTGTATTCATTTTTCTTTTCAGAAGTATCTCTTCAACGTGCTGTTTTTATTAAGGAAAATTCTTGGAACCATGTGACTCTTGAAGAGTAAATTTGTGTTTCCAATTAATTTTCAAACAATGTTACACTTAAAGCCTAACATTGGCCAACATTAAAAAAAAAATCCATAATACTGCCATTTTATTTTCGCTGAATGAAATCTTAAGAAAAACTTCCATATTCTGGCTTACGTAGAATTGGAACGTTCCATGAAAGTATCCAAGGTCTATATTTCCCAGAGTTTGGTTGAACTGTGACATTATATTCATTTCATGTTTATCATAGATTTTATTGCCTTGCGTGGCCAAGATAAGTTTTCTGGCCTGGAACAGATATATGTGCTTTTAAAGTGATTAGGCATTTTTCTGTGAAAAGACAACTTCAGATCCAAGAAAACACAAGTGTTTAAAAAGACTTAAAGTTTAGAAGCTGTAAAAAGCTTTGCTTTTACATGCACCCCTGCTTATAGGATGTGTCTTATATTGGTTTGCCTTCTTCATTACATGAAACCTTCTTTCAGCCCTGGCAGGAAGTTTCTGATTGGCAACACAAATGCTGGCTCAAGGGGAAACTGCCAATCTTACCTTCAAATCTGACTCCAAACTCAGAATCAATCTTCCATTTCAAATTATTGCTAAAACCTATTTTTTAAGTGCCTGGCAGGAAATCACTTAGATTCTGTACTTTTATGGGAAAATACATGCACGTCTTTAGCCAAGACATAAGATTTTATATCTTTATAATTTTGTATTATGAAAAAAATGTTTAAAAACTCCATGCATTATTATAATATGGATATTATAGAAAATGAAAATCCTTTATCATCCAATTTCCAAAAGATATCTCTTTTGCTATTTGGGGGAATATTTCTCCATAGTTTTTTTTCTGTAGAGTTGCTAACATACACATACATACACTAACATACATGCTAACATATGCATGTATTCATTAAAATGGAATCACCGTATGTCTGCACTTCTATAACTTGCTTTTCTCTCCTAGATGTCTTTTCTTGCTATTATGTACAAACCTACCTCATTCTTTTTTTACATGAATATTTTATTCCTTTGTGAAGTGGCCCTTAATTTATTTGGACCGTCCTCTATTGATGGACATTTACATGGGATCTTAATTGTTTATTCACTTTTCAATTTACAAATGAAAAATTCACTATTTTTGGTGTAAAGTTCTGTGAGTTTTGATGAATGAATAGTCATGTAACCACCATCACAATTAAGATAGAGAACTGTTCCATCACTCTAAAGTTTTCCCGTACTCTCCCTTTGTAGTCAACCCGTTTCTTCACCACCAGCCCTTGGCAATTACTGATCTGTTCTCTGTTCCTAGAATCTTGCTCTTTCCAGAATGTCATAAAAATGGAGTCATACAGGAGGTAGCCTTTTGCATATGGCTTCTTCCACTTATAATGTGTGTGAGATCCATCACAGTTGTATATATCAGCACATCATTTATTTTTATTGTTGAGTAGTCTTCCATTGTGTGGGCATGCCAGTTTGTTTATCAATTTGCCAGCTGAAGGACATTTGAGTTGTTTCCAGTTTTTGAAATTATGAGTAAAGGCATTATAAATATTCATGTATAGGTTATTGTGTAAATGTAAGCTTTAATTTCATTTGGGTAAATGCCCAGGAATGAGATCACGGGGTCACATGATAAGAATATGTTTAGCTTTATAAGAAACTACCAGATTGTTTCTAAAGTGCCTGTACCATTTTGCACTCCCACCGGCAATGTGTGAGGGTTCCACTTTTGTGTACTGTCACCAGCACTTGCTATCTTCAGTTTTTGTTTTTTGAACCATTCTGATAGGTATGCAGTGGTGTCTTATTGTGGTTTTAATTTGCATTTCCCTAGTGACTAAGGATATTGGATATCTTTTCATGTGCTTATTTGCCATTCATATGTCTTCTTAGGTAAAGTGTCTTTTCAAATCTTTTCCCATTTTTTCATTGGATTCTTTTCTTATTAATGAGTTTTGAGAATTGATTGTATTTTCTGGATACAAGTTCTTTATCATATGTTGTTTTGCAAATGTTTCTCCAAGATCGTGTTTGTCTTTTCAAACTGTGTCTTTTACAGATCAGAAGCTTTAAATTTTGATGATGTCCAATTTATGACTTTTAAATGGATTATGATTTTGGTGTCATATCTAAATCTTTGCCTAACCTAAGACCTCAATGATTTTCTCCCATGTTTTCTTCTAGAAGTTTTATGGTTTTAGTTCTTACCTTCAGATCTATGATTCATTTAGAGTTAGTTTTCATATAAGATGCAAGGTATTGGTTGAGGTTCATTTTTTTCTTATGAATGTCCAATAGTTTCAGTACCATTCATTGAAAAGTTTATCTATTGTCCATTGTACTGCCTTTGCACACTTATCAAAATTAATTAATCATATTGTGTGGATATATTTTTAGATACTTTATTCTGCTCTAGAGTTATGAATTGTAAAGGTCTACCATATTGCTGCTAAATTTATCCCAAGAAATGAAGTTACCAAATCCCAATTAGACCATGCACTTGTTTATAGCTTAATGAAGTCAAAGTGAGTGTATTTTATGGTTAAACTCCGGTCATAAAAACTTGCATTGTTTAAGGCAGAGTTGGACAAAGTGAAGAACCAAGTTAATGAAAAAACAATGTATGCATCCTTTGGTTTATATATTTTGGTAGGATTTTTTCAGAGCTGAAAATTGGTGTTAAACTTTTCCAGATTCTTCCTAATAGGGAAAGTGTGACATTACAGAATGATTGTCCTTTACACTCAAACGCATGTGTGTATGTGCACATACACACCCCCCATCTGAAGGAAAATTTTATAACTCAAAAACATTTGATATTTGTTTAAGCCCAAAATAATAGAATCTTTTTATTACTAAAAGCTTGACTGTCTTCTTGTATTGAAACAGAGTATTAGAGACTGCCATTTTTTTGCTTTCAACCAACAGGATCCCAAAGCAAGATATAAAATATGTGTAATATGCATTTATCAATGAAATGGTTCAGAGAATAACCCCCCTCCTACCTGTCTCTCATCTCCAGTTCACTACCTTACTATACACCGGCCTACCTAACCCTCAGAAGCCCTGAGGACATTTCATCAAGTAAGTGAATCAACTGTGTGGTAGAAGAATTCAGGAAAAAAATTAGTTCTGCAAACTTGAAAAGAGCCAGGCAGGCGCTCCCCCTTATATTTAACCCGTAAAATGCTTGACCAGGTAAAACTTAGAACCCTGGGGAAGATCTTTCTTTCTTCTACTTCTTTTTTCCTTTCTTCCAATCCTTCTTTCCTTCCATCCATATCAAATAGGTAGTGATGAGCCATGTTATGAAGGAATGTGACACAATCCCTCCCTGATAATTTAGTTGGACAGAGAATACATATCTGCAGAACTTTTGTAAGAACATATAGTACCATTCACAAAAAATTCTACAAAACCAAGTTTTACCAAGGTGCACTCGTATTTTTTTACCAATAAAATAAAATAGTGGCAGTCTTTTGTCTAATTGGCTCCCTGAAAAAGAAGTTAATATATACAATTTTAAGCATTTTCTCTCATTTTTTTTAAACTTTAATACTTACTACCACTAGTCTATCCTACAAAGAAAAAATAATAGCATCTGAATTAGCCAAAAATGTACATATTTTTCATTAAATATATGTGTATTAATTGTTTATACTCTTCTGGAAATCATCCCGAGATTTCCAGATGAAGAATTTAAAGAACTGCCAAAGTGACAAATGCAAAGAGTGTGTGGAATTATAGACACTGGAGGCTGGGAGGGACCTTTCTAATCGCCTTCTCCAGGCCCATCAGGAAACCAGCGCTATGCAGGCTGGCCCGTTTTCCCAAGGTCACTGCCCGAGACAGTGCAGAGCTGGAGCAGTTCTTTCCTATAGATAGCTGCATAAACAGTGCCTCAGACACTCTTGGAGAATGTAGTCTGAGGGACTGAGCAGGCCCGGGAAGGAGGCAGACAAACACGGCCTGGAAGGATGGGAGAATTGGGCAAGGCTAAGGGGATGTGATTGCAGAGCTGTCGAGCTTAGAAACGCTCCAGGCAAACAAGCGCGTGGTTCTGGATGAGGCTGGCTCAGAGACGGGTCCTCTTGGCTGCTACTATAGTCAATAGGAACTTAAAAGGATCTGTTATTTTGGTGTGTATTACTTCTGTCAGGTCGTTAGAGTGACAGTTAATACATTGCTGTTTCAAAAGAGTAACATCTCATTTGGTTAGAGAAGTTATAACTTCACACTTTTACTAGTAGGAAAAATCTGGAAAAGTTTAGTAACCACTTTCTCCATTCCTTACTTTTTCCTTTTTTTTTAAAATGGTTTAAATTGGAAAGTTTGCATTTCATTAAGAAGTTTCTTCTAGTGCCCTGGACCACGTCCTATTCTAGTGACCTTGAAGAAGCAGTTGCTACTACTCTGGTTGCGTAGAAGTTATGGAGTGGTTCAGACATCCAGAAGGACCTGGCTCCTGGAGTGATTGCCTAAAAATTAGAGGTTAGGAAATAGCAATATGATGGTAAGCCAGGACGGATTTGTAGGATTCTCACTGTAACTTTTTCCTGGTCTCCCCGTTGGCAAGAGACTAATTCAGCCCTAGAGATGCCCAAGTCCAACATGGGTCCAGATGTCCTTATTTCCCATTTAGTGTATCAGTGCAAAACTGGTCTTATGGCTTGTCCATAGTGGTGTAGAAGGACTGGACAGGGAACTCAGAGATGGCATTTTTAGCTCCTGCGAGGTCATCTGTTTATCCAACAAATATCTATTGAATATCTGCTGTGTACCAGGCACTATGCTAGACATTGGAAACTCAATGTTAGTTCCTGCCCCTGTGGGGCTTTGTTATGTGTCTAATTATCAGTAGGGTCTGGGCAAGTTTTCCTTTTCTGCAAATGAAGGACCTGGACTAGATTTTCTCAAAAGGTTCTTTACAACTGGAATATTCTATTTCTGAAGGCAGAGCGTTCCCAGTATCTCTGAGGGGAACTGAGGAGCAACTTAAGCAGTATGGAAAAAAACTCCTAGTGTAACAACAATTCAACACAAAGAATTTGGAGGGTTTTGTTTTGTTTTGTTTGGGTAATGATAGTTTACTTTAAAAAAAAATTTATGGAATTTTGTTGAGAAGGGGAAAGAAGAAAATGAAAAATTTTAATTGTTTATACCATCTATGTTAATTCAAGTAGGTTTTAAGAACATAATTCAGTCTAAGTAAAAAGATTTCTTGAAACTTTTAATATACAAAATTGTCCTTGTGCAAAGCAAGTAAGTTTCACACATGTATTTAACGAAGGTTAGATTTTGGACAAACTTTTATTTAAAAATTAAACCATGAACTAAATGAGAGGACTCCGGTTAATAAATTTCCTAACTCCTGTGGGGCACAGCAGCAGGCCACGTGGGCCATCAGAGGTGACTAAAGAGACATGGTCCTTGTCTTCAGGAAGCTCACAGTGTAGTAGTTTATCCTCCACGAATTCATTAGGTTTTTTAATTCTTTTTTTTTAAACTCAAGACTTCAGCAAGTATAATGGAAATACAATGACCTTGGATAATTGGGGAGCGGGGTAGGAGGCATGATACACAATAGAATGTGCTGAGAAGGTTTTAGAAGTGAAAACTTGTGCTTTGACTAAAATGTTGGGAATTGGAAAGGAGCTGTCTCCCTCCTGTTGGGTCATCGCTAAATTGTACTTACTAGGCATTCTCCATTAGCAACGCAGAGAATGTTCAGTTTTCTTTGATACATTTCTTGGTTTGGAAATATCAGTGCTGTTTGGCATCAATTAAACTAAAAAATGTTTTTGTGGATTAACAGAAATGTTTGCTTTAGTGCTCATTTTCTAATTTTGTTGCAAAATGGATATCCCATCTGTGCTTCATGCAGGACAACTTGGAAATAAAGATCTTTTTAAGTGTATAAATGTGATTTGAGAATTTGAAAAACTTAGTGTGGTATTTAAATGAGCAAGTGTAGATTTCTGTTTAAGAGGTGGCCACCCAGAAGGGCCACGCCACCTGCCCCTCTATTCCACCCTCCTTCTTCTTTTCATTCCATTCCTTTTACTCCTAACTGTAATAATAGAAGCTTGCAGCAGGGCTGTGGAGATGCTCACAGGTTGGATCAATCACACGTGCCCTGTTCGGCTGTGAATAGATAATGTGCAGTGTAACCAGTGGGCCAAATGTACTGGATACTCACAGAGCCTCAGCTGATATTCCGAGGCGGGGGGGGGAAGAAACCCTCACAATTTTAAAAGCCGTATTAATGCCTTGGGTTACCAAGGACTGCCTTCTTCAAACTGCTTGAGCCTAGGATAATCTGGGCTAATGTATGGTTACTGAAATGGTTACAGGACAGAGGCAAAGGGATACTGGAGCCCTTTTGCAGTAACATCATTTCATGGGTCAGCTAAGAACCTTACTTGGAGTAGCTGAAGGAAAAGGATATGGCTATAGGCATTAAAAAGAACCTTTTAATAAAAATGTTATCAATGAATGCTAGGAAAAAAATGGAATATTTTATTTTTTAAAATTTTGGCAGAAAGTAATGGTCCCAATTTGGCATTGGCTAGCCAGTCTTCAAAACAGCCCAAACCAAGAGTTTATAAAGAACTGGTAGTGTCTTAGCCTACCACTTACTCATTCAGCCATTTACTCATCACATATTTATTAATTAGCTACTTTATGTGACTTTTCCTCCAACTTCTTCCCATTCCCCATCTTTTTCTTCAATATATTCCTCCAATTCAATCATGGCATTTTTTAAACAAGGTTTTAAATCCTGTTAACCAAATTACTTGCAACAAGCTAGATAAAGCCTTTGGTTTTCAGAGTTTGTTAGCATGTTTGAGTTGAATAAGAAAAGAATTGAGCCATCCATCACCTCTTTAGAGAACTTTTCTGGAGCCAAAATTTAGCCCAGAATCCTTCATATTGGGGACGTAAGTGAAACTTGAAGTCTTCAGGTTTCCTTTTGATGGCTAGGACTTTGCCATTAGGTTTTAGAAACACAGCCATAGTATTTAATGAAAGCAGACATCTTGAAAACAGGAGGTTTCCATTGGTTGGTTGTTTCCAGATGCCCAAGAGCAGAGCTGCTGCTGACTGTGGAGTTTACGTTCCAAGTCAGCCTCAGATTCACTTGAACAACAGCGTCTCTAGAACTCTGACCTGTCATCAGCAGAGCTTCCCCCTACCACCCGCAGTCTCCCCCCAAAACAGAGAGGTGTTTTCAATGTTGGGGACGAAGTCTTCCCTTGAGTGATTAACTTCACGTGGTAAGAATATGCCACAGCCAGTGGCGACAGAGCTCACACACAACAGCTTTCACTCTGGAAACCTCCTGGACGGGCACGTGGAGTTGCATTTGTTAATGTTATGCCGAAAGAGATTCAAAGTGGCTTCCAGAGAAGCATACTATAAAAATAGTGGTAATGACAGGACAAAGAGAAAATAAGAATAGAAAATAAAATGAAGCTAAAGGTAAGATAAAGAAAATCACTGATGTAATTATAAAATATAAAACAAAAGCCTTAGAGTCCTATATAGTTGAGATTGGTCTAGATTTGGCATAGAGCTTCCTAGCAACCAAAGAAAAGAGTGAATTTAGTTAGAATCTGGGGAAGGGGAATGATGTCAGAGCATTCTGCCCACCCAGACTCCACCTTCTAAGCAGAGGCTAAGTCTCCAGGATTTCTGGAACCTCCTGTAGCCACACCAGTATTTTTAGGGCCAGGTTCACATGGGTCTGTAACTCCTTTTCCCAAAGTATGTCTTGGGGAGCTAGTGTCCTAATTTTCCCAAGTGCAGTGTTAGAGTCAAGAATTCATTGAATTGGAGTCACAGCTGCAGATTTCAACTCCTTATCTCAGCAAAACTCATCTTTGGGGGAACAAATTCAGATCAGAAGGAAGGACGGAGGAGGAGAGGAGGGAACTAGGAGTTTAAACTTAGATGTGGTGTCACAGGGAAGGAGTTCTTCCTCCCTGCAGTCTAATTCTACCTTCAGACCCCTGTACCCGTGAGTCTAAATATTTATGGGGCTCTCCTCTGCACAAAGGTCTCAAGAAAACACAACTACCCACGTGCGCCGTAAATTAAACCAATTGTCTGTGATGTACTAAAGAGGTTTACTGTGTCTTTCTTTCGCCTTTTGGGTAGTTTTCAGAAGGCGTGTAGAAATACTGCTTAATCTGTCTCTTTACCTGGCCCCAGTCTTTCATTTATACAATAAATAATTCTCCCACTCCAGCTTTGTGCCAGGCACTGGTGCTAAGGCAGTGAATAAAAATGTCCAAATCTTTACACACATACAGTTTATAATTATTATTTTGCGGTTGTTACGTAACATTAAGAAGAAAAATTTAGCTCTTCTTGCATTTTTTTTTGGCTGACCAGTCAGCATCTAAAGTGCTATCTGTTTTCTATTTTGATCTCTAAATTACCCTGTGAGGTAGTTTGGCAGGAATTAATCCCCTCTTTAGAGATCAGGAAAAAGTTTAAACTTGCCAAGGTCACACAGATCTGGGATTCAAAACCAGGTCTCTTAACCTTTCTCTATTTATACCATTCCCCAAATTAGGTATTTTCTGACCTCCAACTTGCTAGATGGAAAAAGATAAGTAGCTCTTTGTGACTCTATAGATACAGACATACAAATTTCCCAGAAAACCAAACAAATTGGGAAGAATACTCAGAACACTGATTATAACCAGCCTCCAATGGCCTCAGAGGTCCTGGTCATGTTGGCTCAGGCATGCATTCAGGGCTAACTTATGGGTAGAGAAGATAGGCAGATACTATGCTCTTATTCCTTGCCACTATCAATTTAAAGAATTCAGGCCCCCAGGAAGAGAAAATAACATTTTTCAATATTTATTCCTTTTTATATGCATCTCTCAGTAGTTAACTTGCATTTGACATCCTTTTGCTGTCCAACTTCCTTCCCCACCCTACTAGAGATAATATTTTTCCTAGCCCCAAAGCTTAAAGAAGAAGAAACTATAGTAGGAGAAGGGTTTTCGACACCACCACAAATCACTTGAGAACATCCCCAGTGGCATTAACCATCATGCTCTATGATACATGGACCTGTGGCCCCTCTTCATTTTTCACACTGGGATGCTGGCATCCAGTCATTGGAGTAGAATTGGCCCAGTAATGTTTTCCATCTGCTGGCTTGGCACCAGTCATCATAGAGTGTCACCTGGGTTCTGTCTTATGGTCTCTAGGGCCAAGGCTAGAGGCACTACAGAGGAACAACTACCTTGTTCATCTGTCAGCACTGTTTACTTTATGTGAACAAAACAAGATTTTGCTTAAGTATGTAAAAGAAATTTACTGGAAAAGAAAAGTCTAGTCAAAAAGGTCTAAAATGTTTTTCCCCATCATCTTGCTTCCTTTCCTCTCCCCCAGCATCTTCAAATTCTGACAGATCTCAAATGTCACCTTCTCTAAGGAGCTTTTCCCAACACTCTCACCTTCTATGTGCCCCTGGAGAACTTATTTTATACTGCATTGTATCACCATTATTTATTTGCATTTCTCTCTCTCCCACCAGACAGTAAACTCTTCAAAGGAGAATGGGACCGTGTCTTTTAAAGTTCATACCATACAGCATATTTCCATTCAGGGAGTGATTTGTGAGTTTAGAAAAAGTTAGTAATCTCTGTTAATTTTAAACAAAATCTACAGGAATAATATATGTTGAAAGTTGCCATTATAAAAAAAGAATTAGTTAATTACCGTTTTCACTTTTTTAAAAAGTTAGGAATAGGAGGTTCAGTATTGGGGTTTTAGGATATCATTTTAAAGACAATTTTTAAAAACAGCTGAGATTTTTTATTGTTGAAAACCAACAGGATATTTGAAACCATTCAATATCATTTAAAATTGACCTCACACATCGGACAGTTCTGTCATCAACTGAATGGCCCAATAAGTTCATGCTTGTGATTCTAAAATGGGGTTCTGCTTTAATTGAAAATTTCACATTATTGGTATTTCATCATCTAAGTGATGTATTTGCTAGTGGTGGTAGAAATTATTTCTAAAAGAATGTAAGAGTTTTTTTAGTGTATCACGTCGATGTCGGCTTGGACAGTTTAAGGAGAGATGATGAGGTGGCTACAGGAACAATTCTGGAGGGAGAGATGTCTGGGACAAAATTTTGATTCAAGCAAAAGCCAAACCATCTACCCTGGCATTAAGACCCTCCACCTCAACTTTTCATCAAAGGGCAGAGACAGGTATTCATGACTAGCTCTCACCTGAGCAGTAACCTAGACACCCAGGCTCCATCTTCTTCAATGCCTGCTTACTAGGACCACATCTGGGAGGTCTTTATGGGCCAGGCATGGCAGTGGTACATGTCACTTGTACCCACAGGCAGTCACTTGGCCCTTCCTACCTACAATGGAGGCTGGGAAACAGGGTAGCTGTGTGCCCAGGAAGAAGAGGAAAGCGTTCTGGGGAACAGCTATCCAGTCTCGGAGATCTGAACTCATCTCTTAGGAAACCTGGTTCTAGGCATAGAGTAGAGGGAGTGGACTGGAGGATACAAACACCAGAGCTATTTGGATGGGAATTATCTGGATTTGGTGACTGACTGGACGGGGAAGTAGAAAAACAAGAATAGAACTGACGGTTTCCTAACCTCTCCCTGTGTCTGCCCTTTCTAGGTTCTCTGGAAATTATTTCTAAAAATCAACTGGACAAGGCGCTGACTAGTTTGTCTATCACAAGGTTGTTCTGAAACAGTGACCCATTAACTCACAAGACGTGTATAAACTGGCTTTTCAGATCCACTCTAGACCATATGAAAGAGAATGCCATCTAATTAATGTGAATTAACATTAGCAAATATAGTAGTGTTACAAACACATTAAAGGCCTTTGCTGTGAAGAAAAGTCACAAAATGACATGCTAATTTAGTGTGTGGGCACTGGAAGAACTATTATCTATTCAAAAATAGTTGTAAATGAAAAGAATCAACCAAGATGAGCTGGTTGCTAATGGTTTTGGCGTGGGAGGAAAAATTGCATTGCAGTTCTTGGCTCCAAGATGGGGTCAGGCAGGTCAGTAGCCCAGCGTTGACCTTTGTGTTTGGAATCTTGCATATTAGCTCACCAGACTCTTGTAATTTGGTGAGCCAATAGCAGAAATGGAGACGGAGGTCTCTGTGCATGAACTTTAAACCTCCTGAGTCGCTTGTCCTTTATGATAATAATTAGCATTGCTTGGGATCCAAAGCAGAGTAACCACCTAAGACCTACCATATTAATCTAAATTAAATCAATGAGTGACCACCAGAGAACCCGCTGGGAAGATGGGGTCGGGGAGCCGAGTAGCACAGCTGATAACTTTGTATATTGTCTGTTTGGATGTGAGTTTTTATAAGAATGATATGTCTGATAGAATGAGAGAATTTCAGCAACATTAATATGATACATATTTATCAAGTGTCAAGATTCTCCAATCCCTTAAATCCAAGTGGGACTCTTACTCCTTATTTCTTCTCCTGATGATGAAGTAATAAATGTCATTTTATAATCAGACCAATGGTATTTATCAAAATTAAGTAATATCTGTTTATGGTGGAAAATTCTGAAGCTAAAAATTTTAGATCAACTTTAATCCCCTCACCTAAAGATAATCACTGTAAATATTTCGGTAATTTCTTTCAACTCATAAGCATTTGTATATATAAATATACAAATACTTATATAATTAAGGCTTAAATACAAATTAACCTTTATATCAGGAGTACTTCCCAAGTTATTTTCAAAAACATACCTTTAACAGTTGCATTATATTCTAAGATCTACTATTATTTATTTAAGCATGTCCTATTTTGGGACATTTCAGTTGTTTCCGGATTTTGAACATGCTTGTGCATAAATCTTTGTCCTTATCTTTGATTACTTCCTTAGGATAAAGTCATAGAAATGGAATTACTGGGTCAAAGGCTACAATCCTTTTTAAGTTTCCTGATGACTGTGAGTGACATTGTACCCCAGGAAATTTGCTGCAGTTTATTCCTATCATCTGGTTATGAGAGAGCCTGTCTGACCAAAATCATTTCCTCATCGAGTATCCTTCTCTACTCATCAAGTGCAAATTGGAACATTCAGTGGAGTTATTACTTCTTCAGCTTTATTGGCTGCTATGCTTAATAATTGGCCATCTTGAGTACATACTGTGTAAGAGGCTATGACAAAAACCTTTTTATGGCTGCCCTTAGTCTAAAGGCTAATAAGAAGGGACACAATCTAAGATGTGTTCAGCATGAGTGCATGCATTACATAGTTTTTAATGAGCAAAGTCAGGCTGGTATGAGTTTTGTTATATTTATACGTCCTAAGCATCCTTTGGGAGGGTTCTGTTTGGTCTCCAGAGTCGATATGCTGGGTCTCTTCCCCAGAAGTGTGTGTCTAGCAATAAAGGCAACTCCAAGCGTGAAAACTGCACATCATGGGCCCAGTGGAGTTTTCCTGCTAACAGAGAATTGATTGACTGAATATAAATCATTCTGACTTGAGTGATTCTGTCCACTCAGGAGGAATCGGGGAGAAATCACCAGAAGGAAATTGGCCTCTGAAGTGTGAGAATATTGGATTATTGCCGTCAGGAGCAATGCTTGTCAGGAGCATTGCATTTTTGCCTTATTTCGGATCTCATGTTATTTGGAGCAATATTGGAGCGCTGTAAGATTTAGATTTACCTTTCTCTGGGTATACGCGTTCTACTTATTTCCCTTTCCATTTTAGTAATCTACGAACAATAGATTTATAACAGTTTATTTTAGTTTATAATGCTTGGTTTATTCTGTAACAGTATCCAAATTTCACCAGCTTTTTCTTAAACACTTAACAGTGTCACAGAAATCAATTAAATCATTCAATAAATGTGAGTGTCTGGCCATATTACATGCCCTGGGATTAGAACTGTGAATAAATCCAGCGAATCTATGCCATCGTGGAACTTACATTCTGGTGTGGGAAGACAATAAATAAATATGTAGTATATCACATGCTGATAATAGCTTGGGAGAAAAATAGAGCAGGGAAAGGGGGCAGGGAGGGTACAAATTGGGATTTGGGTGCGGTGTTTTGTATGGGATGTCAGGAGAGGCCTCCCTGAAAGGGAGATATTTGAACTGACCTGAAGCGAGCAAGGCTGTCAGCCTTTTCCATATTTGGGGGAATGACATAATAGGTAGAGGGAATAGCAGGTCTTGAAGCAATGACTTGCTTGGTCTATTCCAAGAAAAACAACCAGGAAGGTGGAATGAACGAGTCGGGGTGGGAGGAGAGGTGGCAGAGAGCAGAGCAGGTAGGACCTAGTGGGCCTTGGTAGAGACTTTGGCTTTGGCTCTGCATGAGAAGGGGGTCATGGAGGGTCTTGAGCAGAGAAAGGCCATGATTTGACTTCAGTTTTCATTGGCAGCACAGGCGGTTTATCCACTGAATCAGGAGGAAAGTCAGAGTACCGCTGGCACAGGTGCAGAGCATGGAAGATGGGAGGTGGGAATGCTTGGAAGGCCTCATTTGATGGCTTCTGCTTCTTGGTGAAGTAGGAAGCCAGGCCGCCAGCCAGCAGTGAGGTTGGGGGAGAAGGCATTGGTGGGTTGAGAAGTGGAGAGGGTTTGAAGTAATGGTCTGGGAGGGTGGGAGACTGAATAAAGAAAGGTAGGAGGAATAAGAATTGATATGGCCACGTGGGCCATGATTTATCAGTAACTTGAGAAAAGCACCAATGTATAAAATTTATTTTTGAAATCTCCCTTTAGCCAGCTACCTCTTCAGTCTTCAACCTATAGACTTTGGCTGATTTTCTTTGCCAATCTTGACTCATTACAACTCTAAGAGTTTGGTTATAAGAATTAAAATCCTGGACTGATAGAGCTGGAAAAGGCCTCAGAAGTCTTGTGGTCCAACTCCTTCATTTACAAATAAAACCCACCAGTGAGGCAGAGTGACCTGCCCCGGACACAGAATAATGGGTTATAGAGCTGACCTCACATTCTGTCTCCTGAGTCCCAAACCAGGGCTCTTTATACTACAACAAATTGCTCTTTATTCTTTCCAAAAATTAATTGTAAAGGAACTTAATCTTATTAACGTTGGATATTTTTAAGTCTGTTTTCTAATGAAATCTAACTGGTAGTTAACTTTAAAAGAAAGTTTGGGCAAATAGTTTTTAATAATTTTATTGAGGTTTGTAAAACCCATATAATACTATTTCATCTTTCATGTTAAATACTATGGTTATAAAACAGCATCATCTTCATCATCATCAGAAATTTGGATGAGTTCCTTCACTGTTTCACACAGCATGTTTTTATTTAACTAGTTTTTATTCCTCCTCTCTCTCCTTGTGTTTGTATATGTGATTGAAGTGTTTTCCATGTTTGTTTCCAGTGGGTGAAGTGTGGTCCATGTGGTACCATTGCATAACCACCCCTCCCCCTGGATAATTGCCCTCCTTATTTTTAGGAAGCAGAAAATAGCCTATTGTGTTATAATTAGTCAATGGTGCCCACCCAAACATGCCTATTATGCAAGCACTTTTGCTTCTTCTCTCCTTTAGGGAAGGGAATGGGGATGGAAGCAGGAGGGAGCATAGATTTTGAGCATTTTTGAATGTCCTGAAATACCACCTTGGGAAAGATTCATGGTTTTTCAGGTTCCCTAAGAGACTTAAAAAAAAAATCCGTACAAACCCAACTTAAAACTAAATGTTCCAGAAAGTGGTAAGTATACATTTTCTTTCACCTATCTTCTAATTAGAACCTCTTACTCATCTCTAACACGATTCGTTTATTTTGTCTGGTGCAAAGAAGATTTCGAATACTCACTCATGGCTAAAGAGCTCAAGAGTTAGCTAGATAAAAATTTTGCACAGTGAAGTACTGTATTTTTGAAAATCTACATAAAGATTTTGAAGACTTTGTAAAGATTCATATTGTAACAGTATACAGTTTGTCTAGTATTTCTTAATCTACTTGACCTCCTAAAAAATGAAAATGTTACTGCAGGACAGATAGGATTTTCATGCTCTCTGCTCCTATATGATCCAGGATGGTAACTAAAAAGCTAAATTTGTGACATCAGATTTCTTTCCATGGCAACTAACTGTAATGTTACAAACATTGGATTATTGACGAGTTCAGGATGAAGGTTAAGACAGATTCCTATTTGAACAGGATCATCCAAAACCAACGCCAAGGGGAATATTATCAGAGCTGCTTCCAGCAGTGTGTCCTTTTCAAAAATGTTCTCATTATTCTGAGAGCTTTGTTTTATTTTGTGAGGGTTTCTGTTGGTTTTTGTTGTTATTGTTTAATGTTTTCATTTTGTTTGTTTTATTTATTTATCCCCCGACACCCCCAGAGGGGATCAGGGGGAAAATGGTTACTTTTAGTAATAGAAGCCCCCTTTTAAGAAGGAGTCTCCGCCTTCATGTAATTCTTTCTGCATAAATAAGATTTATTTTGGAACTTCAGTGAAACACATCTGTACTTTGTGCTGGACAAATATCTGCCTCCCTGCAAGAGCTGCTAGCCTTCCTGATGTTAGATAAACTCACTTTGCTCTCTGAAAGCCCCTCCTAGAGAATAGAAAGACTACAGAGTGGGAGAGAGAAGCCCATCATTCTTTAACCCACAGCGCCTCTTTGTGGCCTGAACAAGTTACTACAGAAGGAAAATGAAAGTATACAAACTCTTTACCAGTTTGCTTTCCATCCCCCCTTAATAAGTTTTTAAAGGCAAAATATATTTTCATAAATTATATTATTTAGCAGCATAGGATGAATACAAAGCTTCTGAGAGCTCACAGAGCTGTGTTACCATCTTGGAAGATAAGCCAGTGCTAGCTGGCACTCTACTTGAGGTGTTCTTCTAGTAGAGATGGAAGACACGTGCTGATCAGTTTTCCAAATCTTATCTGAACCACCCAATGATTGACAACATCCACTGAGAGATTTCACTTCTCCTGGGAAGGCTGCCTGACTCTCATGCTGCTTCCTCCAAAGGTTGGGTTAGTTGTAGTTCTTTTGTTTAAACTTACTTTTCTGTATCCCTTACGAGGTTATAAATTCCTTCAAGGCAGAGCTGTGGTGTTCCTCACCTCTGTATTCCCAATGCACAGCATGCTGCCTGGCCCTTAGTAGGTCCTCATTCTGGGTGAATGATAGGTGTTTCAGGATCAACAGTGGTAGGTCAGAGGCATAAAGTCACAATCTCAGCCTGTGTCCTGACCCTCCGAGTATATGGTTAGTCTTCATTGCCATGTTTTTCTCTACTTACTCTTTGAAAATTGCCTTAAATATAGTGAGCTTTGCTTAATGAGAAACTGAGGTAGCAAACAGTAGACCCTGTAATAAAGCTGGACATTTTGACATAGTTCCTCTTCTCCCTCCTGACTTGCTGGCTTTTGGTTTGTTTTGCTAAATCATTAGCTTGTAATGTCTACTTTTTATTCAAAACATCTGCCACCTGGTACTACACCCAGGAAAATCTTCTAGTGCATACTTTAAGCTCTTTGCAAAAATAGTCCCATGTACCCTAATAGCAGGGAATGCTGAGTTATGGTAGTATTCAGAGAATAGGGACCCCTAAGCATTTTTTGATTGTCCACTTACCATCTGCACTGAAACATGCTATGTAGAAAGCACTTTAAAAAAAAAAAAGGTGCGTTTTAACTGTTTTGAGAATTGAACTATATCCCACCAAACACATGTATCATTCAGCACACGTATTGGTCTCCTACTGTGTGTTTGGCGTTGTGCTCAGACTACAGAAGTCGATAAGACAGTCCTCTCTGGACCTCAGGGGGAGGCTGGGGGAGCCCTCATGCGGTGTCATCTGCGCTCCAATCGAGGTTTATACACACAAGGGGCTGAGGCAGCTCAGTGGAGAGAGTAGTGCCTGTGAGGTGCTTGGTAAGTGCTGGATGAATTGAATTCAAGGCCTTTCTAAGGTCAGTGGAAACACCTTTGTGTATTGCAAAGCCAAACTAAGAACAGTGTCTTGGATTACAGGGGAAAATAGCTAGGCAAATAATGTTACATACCACCCTTAAAAACCTTTAATTTGGGCAAGACAAGGAAGGAATGCTTGGATTTTAAGTGTGGCCAATAAAAATTGGAGCCTCTGACCATAATCCCTTTCTTACCTCCCCTCCAGTGCGGACCACTGACTTTGACTTTCCAAAAACTCTGAAACTTTCTTCTCCAGTTATTCCTTCTGCCTGGAACAGTCACTGCCACTTGTCTCCAGACCAACCCCTCCCTTCATCCCGGAGGAGCCTCCTCTCTCTCACAGTGCTGCGTGTTTCCCCACCATAGCGCCTACCATCATGTGAACAGATTCACCTGTTTACCTGCCTGTCTCCCCTACACACCTGTGAGCTACGAGGTAAAGAACGAGTGTCTATTTTTCTCCAGAGCCTAGCACTTGCTTGGCACCTCAAGACTTAATAAAGATGTGTTGATCAAATTAGTTAATTAATTCCCAGTGGCTCTCTGGTGTTGCGTCTCTGTGTGTGCCTTCAGAAGATAATGTATTTTTTCGTTGACACTTGTCATTTTGCACTGGAAGAAGAGACAAGCCCTTCTCCTATAGATGAGTGGGTTATAAAACCTCTCACTACATAGAATCCAAGCGATATCCTTTCCTTCAGTGGTTAACGCGGGAAGTTTCTTGGAGTATAGGAAAGTATATTTTTAAAATAAAAAGGAAGATATACAGTCTAGGATCTGCCCTTGAGCCTGTTTCCTCATCTGTGTATGAGGGGGTGGGCCTGATCTGAGAGGACTTTCCAACAAAAGTTGTTCTAGGAAGCCACATGGTAAATACTATAAAACCTTCTTATTACTGCCAAAACTCCACATAATGTTTATTAACATTTTGTAGAGTACTCATGAATAGTTTAGAAGAAAAAGTGAAGAGACCGTCTCCCCAACAACCCCCAGTACATAAACCTAAATGATCTTTGGTACTAACTAAATGAATGAGAAAAAAATATGTGGGTGAAAAAAAACCAATAGTTAAATGAGAAATATACTTTCCGTTGATGGAATTTCCAAAAGGAAAAGGAGAATTGTCTACAAGGGCACAAGTGGACATTTATTGTGAAAACATGTTATTGAAACAGTTTCATTATTTATTTACATGGTAAATGGTTCATGAATCTACAGTGAAAAGCCCTTATAATAAGAGAATTGGGCCATGAAACTAGTGTTGTATTGTAGCTGTATTTACAGGCCAGTACTTGATAAATGTCATGGACAAATGATTTGATGAAGTGTCTTTTTTAGATTTAGTAACAAGGAGTCCCAGGAAGGTACTGGAAGGTGTGAAGGAAGAATGGTCCCTTCTAAGCAGGTTTTTTGCCTTGTCTCTATTAGATGGTTGTTTTCCTGGGGCTTCACAGTTTTCAAACACAGAACTGCAAATGTATGTGTTGTCAGCGAGGCCGCCATTTGGAATTGGTGCGGGCGCTCTGCAGCTTCTTTTCTGTGGAACAGTCTGAATGTGGTGGAGTTCAGTCTAGCTAGGGCCCCTTCCTGTCATAAATAAGATTACTTTCATTTCACTTGTGGAGTGCGCTATTCCTCAGAGTAATGAATTTCCTCTGTGCCTTTGAGCACATAAACATGGTTTTCATTAGCTTTCTCTCAAAAAAAAAAAGAAAAAGCAGCGGACAGGGAGGTGGAAGGAGGACAGAGAATCTGAGCAAAATTAATAGATGTCAATTAACTCCATAAATGCAGATGGGTTTTTTGCCCACTGGCTGGAACGAGCTTGTGAGCAAACCAGAGGTCGTCGTTGCTCTCTTCTGAAAAGCTACGAAAATGAAGGAGGGCTGGAAGGGCACGAACTTTATCCTACATGAACAAAGAAACAAAGAGAAAGAGAGAGATTGAGAGAATGTTCTTTTTTTAATTTTAAGAACTGTATCAAAAAGTCCATCAGGGTTGCCCCCAGGCCAGGCAAATAGGCCTGGGTTCTTCTGGAATTAAGGAGCACATCACGGAAGACAGTCCACAGGAGCAGGATCAGAGGGCTGTCTCTGCGTCCACCCCTGCTGCCTTTGCTAGGGGTGTGATTTTATGCTAATAAGATATCCCAGCCCTTCCCATTTTCAGACTTACCCCCTTGAGATTTGTAAGTCATGCAGTTCATAGCGCTAAACGTGCAGTTGTTCAATTTTACGGATGGAAATCTCTTGTCGAGGGGTGGCTCATTACAGCAAGGCTGGACTCTTCTCCTTGTTGAAGGTGCATGCTTAAGCCTGGAAGCTATTTAGGAGCCATTGACCCTTTGACTTCTGCCAGGATCTTTTCTGCCGTTGTTTTGGAAATCTAGGGGCAGAGAATGGAGGCAAATGAGGTGTTCTCTAAATCATCCCAGAGAAGGAGTTAAGCCATTAAAGAAAAAAATTTATTTTTCAAAATTACTTATTCTCAATGGAAAATCCCCAGATTTGTCCTTCCAGAAACCTCTTCCTCCAAATCAATGTCTATTTTAGCCCCCAATTCATAGTATATTATGTGCTTATTTATACCTCCAGAGAGGAAGAAATAATAATGCTCTGAAAGCATCAAGGAATTGAATTCCGAGCCACAGGTTGTCACTGACAATTCACCACAGACAAACTGTAATCCGGATAAAGAGGCATGATGCATTTCGCAGTGAGGTGTCCTGCAGCCCAGTTTTGACCTTCTGCATAGGTGTTCTTGTTACAGTTTAGAAGTACAGCTGGTTTCTATTTGAAATGAGAAGGATGGAGTTGTTTAAGGAGCCGGTGCCTCTCATAGGTGAAGGCTGCTTTGCTAAAATGTGCTCAACACACAGGGAACCTTGAAAACAAGCTTCCATTTCACTTAGCTGTAGCACAGGAAATCATTTCTGGCTTATTTTTGTTGTGAACAGAGGGAGCATTGCATATTAAAAATTCCCTGTAGTTGTTTAATATTTGCTTGGTAGTGTGCTGGTCCCTAATCAAGTCCTTCTCCTCGGTAAATCATGTCAGCTCTGTCCCTGTTTTGATTGGAAGCATGAATTGTAATGTTGAAATCTCCCAGGACGGTAAAGCGCTGCAGCTGTGGAAGGCTGGAGCTGTTTACTGGTATTATTAAAGGAGCCTGAGTGACTTCTTTGGGGGAAAAAAAGCTAAAATGGAGTGAAATTCATAAAGTGCACAGAGATTTAGAAAGAAGGGTCTGTTGTGAGCACAGCCCCATAACAAAATCCTCATGGAAATAGATACAGTATAGTAACAATTGTTCCATGAACTAACCACCACAATATTCTGCTGTCTTTTTTCCTTTTTTAGAGGAGAAAAATAGAGTCCAAATGTAAAATATGAAATTAGACATATTTAGTTCTTTAGAACAGTATTTGAACTGAATGCTTTTTCAAGGTACTCTGTAGAAACAAATGTCACCTTTATTTCCTAAAGGAATTTTTAAGAGTTTGCTGTTAATGCTTTTACAGCCTTAATTCTTCTTAGAACAAAAGAAGTGGGGGAATTTTAAATTTTCATTATCTTAAGGCAGGACTGACTAGACTACCTCCCACTGTTTGGGCATCTGAAGAATGTCCTCCAAGTACAGAGGATGTGTTGGAGGGACTGGATCCCAAGGAATGGGAAAAGGAACAGAGAACTGAAAACTTCCGCTTGGGAGCTGAGACCAATACCACCCCTAAGATGTTCCTTTTCCAGAATGTTCCTTTGTTCACTTGTTCATTCCTTTATTCAATCATTTATTCCTTTAAAAAATGTTTACTGAGCATCTACTCTGAGCCCAGAACTATGCCGGGTACTGGGAGGTATAATTTAAAGGCAACTTGCCCCCAAGGACAGGGCTTCCTGCCAGGAATGTTCTGTCCTCATTGCTGTAGCGTAAGAAGCAGCTGGTTTCCCCAGTCCAGGCTTGATGTTCGGCAGAACTCAGTGTGTCTGCATCTAAAACACAAACCTGTTTGCTTGGCTCTTGTTCTTTTAATTGCCAGCATCTTTCCTATTGTGTAAAAGCCATCGTTTGTTTTAAAGGCAATCTTCTAACTGGATATAAATCTCTGTTGTATCTAGAAGAAGCGGTATGAGGCCCTAAGAAACAGTCTATAGAAAATCTTTTTAAGTCGCTTAGAGAAAATAACTGTAAATTTGGCATAGTTCTAAAGTTAAATGTTGGGGCTAAACATCAAGAAGATCCTGCAAAGCTATGGAAATGTAGTGAATGTGATTTCTTTGGAGCAAGAGCAGGATAATAATTAAGGAAGAAAATTCTAAAATATCAACTCGGCAAAGCAAATGCAAGACTCTTTGGGATTCAGTAATCATGTGGGAGGCTGGACGCTGTGGGAGATATGAGGTGGGATGGATGGTCTGGAGCCTAATCTAGGGCAGGAAATGAAACATAAGCCCTTGACTTAGAAGATGATGTGCTCCAAGCTGTCAGTGCAGCCCCAGAAAGCACACTGAGCTCCCGTGGGCCAGAGGGCCAATGCAATGTTGGGTCCTTGGGAAAGTTACAAGAAACCAGACTGAAAACATGTACAGAGCCATCCTGTGTTCCTACCTGGAATGTGTATGCTGTTCCTGGCCTTGTTCCTCAAGAAAGATAGTTTAGAATTGGGCAAAGGTTCAGAGAAATGCAATTAAAATGATAAAGAGGAGCAAGGGGTGATGGTGAGAGAGGACTCATGCCATATTAGGAAAAAACAAAAAGGTTGAGATTCTTCAGCCTGCAGAAATGGAGGTTCAGACTAGTTATGTCTATGAAAAGAAGGTTACGTATGAGGTCAACACTAAATCTCAGTACTAGTAGAAGCAGGAGAGAGCCATAATCACTTGGAAAGTCTTGAGTAAGACATTTCCCTTCTTTGGATCGTTTCATTTTTTCTAATCCACATTCCAAAGTGTGTTCAGCAGCACACCTGTCCTGCAAGCTGCTTGCTGAAAGAAAGTATTATTTAGCCAAGTCAATTTGAAAATCTCTGCATTCCGTATCTTCCAGTAGATTCACTATTCAATCATTTGCATTTGAAATTAAAAGTTCTCAGAAGTTCATCCTTAAGGGAAGCCTTTTTAACTTTTGTGCATCTCAACCAGTATTTCCCAAACTCATTTGACCATCAAATCCTTTGTTCACTTAGTACCTATGAGGACTTTTCAAAATGCTACTGGGGAGACTGCAATCCAAGATCTTTAAGGTCTCCGGAAGGAAGTTAGTCCCAAAGACAGGAAGTGCTCCCTGACAATGTGAAATTTGTTACTTTGAGAGCCAATAGAGGAAGAAAAGCATAGTTTGCAAGGAGTAGGAGTTTATAGCTACTTATAGACCATGGCAGGTTTATCAAAGGTAATTGGGAGGTGAGGCTCCCAATCTAAAGGAAAGCCATTGTAGTCCACACAGTGCTTTAGGAAGCTGCTGTTGAGACCAAGACTCCATGTCAGGGCCTAGATTGTTCTATCAGGACATAAGACACACCATCAAAAGAGAAAGTACAAGGAGGCAACTCATTTAAGTTTTGGCTGAATCAAGCCCATAGTTCTGCAGGATAGTGACAGTTGGAAAACACTTCTCTTGGACTTTTTGGCCAGTCACATTCCATTATTTAAAGTTTGACTTCATGTCCATTAAGACAGTATCAGCTGCTTTCTATAGCTTGTCTCCAAAAACCTGGCTAACCATTCAGATTCAACAGTTTTGTAGACTTGTGTGCATGATTTTTCCCTAGAAACCTTTCACTACTTTGAAACGTGTTCTATGCATTCACCTCTCCATCCTCTGAGCCACGGGCTGACTCTTCCTCCTTTCTCTCACTTCCCCACCTCGCTGAGCATGTATGTATAGCCACAGTGTCCTTCCAACATTGCAGAATGTTTTCCTGTTATTTATTGGACTTTAGGGAGAGTAAATGAATATGTTAGGTTGAAAAACAAAGGCTTAGAATAGCTTTCTTGCTCTCCAGGACATTTTAGCCTCTGTTCCTTTTGCTTCATCTTCCCCGTTGTGCTGGACATTTTCCACTCCCCTCTCTTCTCCACTCTGTTTTGTGCAGGGATGGGGAGGGAGAAGGGGAATGGGGGCGGGGGTGGTCATGGTGTATAGACTATACCAATGAGTTCCCTTTCCTATGGCTTCTGCTTGGGCTCAGTTAATGGAGAGGCATCTGCTGTAGATTTTAGGAGGAGAATGAGATTTGGGTATTTATCCCCCCACCTCTTGTCAGGCCACCCCCTCCATAGGGCTCCTTTCTTGTGTTCAGGACACTGCCTCCTTTCCTGGCCTCTTCAGGCCTGGGCGCGGCCTCTGTTGTTACTAGCCCTGGAGTACTGTATCTCTGCTTGTTAGTTTTCTTAAGCCCTGCCCACTTCTTTGTAAATAGCCCTTTTAGTAAACTCTCCTCAAATTACCTAGTTTCAGTGTGTCATTGTCATCTGTTTCCTGCAGAGGCTCTGACTGAAATACCCACCTTCCTGTAACCTTCTCTTTTTTGCTGTCTAACCAATAGCGCTGTACAGTAGAGCCCAGCTCGGGTTCTCCTTCAAGAAGCTTCTTCATTCCACATGAATCTCTTCTTGAGATCTCCTAGCTCTTACACCATCTCCCACTCATAAGCACCTAAAAATGCTCTCTTGCACACTGACTTAAGTTCCCTAAGACTGAGGCTCTTCATACTTAGAGCTGATGTTTCGTGGGTGTGCAGGAAGGATGACTAAGGAGTAGAAGCTTCCCATTGGCAACCTGATTGGCTACTGTTGGCCAGTTATCAAACTTCCATGGAGTTCTTCCAGGCACTATTAAGCTAGTTATAGAGTTAGGAAGTGGGTACTATCATTATCTCCATTTTACAAATATGGATGCTGACACAGAGAAGTTAGGTAGCTTGCCCGGGGATACACCAATAGTAAATTCTGGAGCTAGGATTTGAACCTAGGCAGTATAGCTCCAGAATCCATGCTCTTAACACTACACTAAGCTACCTCTATTAGTGTTTTTAAATTTTTGAGTTACCAGTTATCATTTAAAACAGATTTCACTTTTAAATCTGCATTTCTAGTGCCTCTTTAAAAAATGGACTATCTGACTATCAGAACCCACAGGCCATGGCAGCAGTTAGCCAGAGGTAAGTAGGAGCTGCCCTGTTCAGGTTGGGGTGTGCTCTCCAGCTGGCCAGGGTCTCTGCCCAGCCTGGTCCTGCACTCATGCTCCTTCCCAACTTTTGGAGCACTGAGTCTGGGACCCCTGCATGAAGTTGATTTTTACGTATGACCTTTTGGAAACCACTCACGTGCCCTGAGTCATTTCCCACATGAACTCCTGTTTCCCCAGCTAGATAAGGTTTGAGGAGGGTAGAGTCTATATTTTAAACTTCTTTTAACACCTAGCTCAGTATAGGTTGTACTTGATAAGTGGATTTAAAGAATCCACTTTGCTCAAGTTCGCTAAGTTAACTAAGTAAGGCAACTTGAGTAACTCAGCAAGGACTTGGGAGGCCTTCTTGCACTTGGACTGGGTTAATCCCTTAAAACAATTTGCCTGTGAAGCCTAACAAGTAAAATCTATACATATTCCTAAAACATGGCTGCTGATGGCAATATAGTTACTGCTGCCAACTAAAGAAAAATATCTACTTCACCCCTAGACCCAGTGGCATGAAGTTTGTGGGAGAGAAAACCACCACTGCTTGAGAGGGCTGTGGGCCAGCGGAGAGCCTGCTTTGGGGAGGAGCAAGAAGGTGAAGGGAAGTTTCAAGAAGTTGGGAATACAGAGGATCTTGCTGCTAATGGGCATGAGTTCCAGAAGGCACAGAGATTTGAAACTTGGGCAGCAGGGAATGGAGGCAGAGGAGTGACGTGCTGAGCCATATTGGGAGCAGGAGTGACGAGGAATGACTGGGAGCCTTGGGTGAGAGAAGTAAAAAGGGGTGCAGGACAGGTTAAGGTTAGTCCCGATGGTCTCCCAGGCAGACTGTGGCGGTGAGACTGTGCGTGTTAACGGAGAGGCAGGGATGGGGGAAGAGGAAGGTTTTGCCAGGAGCACACAGAGCTCTGGCCCCCTCTTTTCTCCCGGAGTGTGGGGTGGAGTGCATGACACGCAGTGGTGCTTATTCAAAGGCGAGTGTCACTGTGGAGTACACAGCAGAATGCCATGTTGGGGATGATGCCTTTTACATTTGTGAAGGCATACAAAATTTGGAAGGTTTCAGTAGAATCTGAGTGTTACTGTAAAGCACGGCCAAGAAGCTTGGTTCAGTCATGTTAAGAGCACATAAGCCTTATTTTTTCAATGGGGTACAATTTGGGTCTCTTTGATTGCAAGTTTATTATTTCATCTTATTATAGTTTGACTCTTCTTTATGGCACCAAAGGACTTCAAGAAATAGACACCAATTTAAGAAAATGGATCACCTTTCCTAAGATGGGGGCTGCTGTATTTGTAAAGGTGTAATGGGCATACCTGCCGATAAAGGAACCTGAAGAGCTGATGGTGCTGGCAGCTGTCGCTTCAGTTTATGTACAAGGAGAGGGGGACCTCACACACTCTTCCTTGTGAGTAGGAAAAACTGTAAGTAGGTGGGGCACAGAGGTGGCCATGATTGGTGCTCTTGGTCCTTGCTAAGCAGGGTCAGATGCCTGACCTCCAGCAGCAAGCCAGGGGCTTTCCCATCAGCAGAGCTAAGCTGTAGTGGGTCACTCTTGTTCACTCCCCTTGGGACTTCGTGGAAAAATACAGTATTTGCAGATCTATTCAACATCTCTTACCTTGGCCTCCATAGATTTAGGGAAGGGAGTCATGACCAAAGTCAAGAGTAGAAATCCCCGTCTCTCCCAAGAGCACTGAGCTTTCAGGGAAAAAAAAGGGGGGGAGGGGAGTGGTGGATACTTAAGCGCTGAAAATACTGTCAACAGTGAGCAGTTTCCCTGACTCTCTACCCTCCTCACTTCCAGTGGTACACTAGGGTGTCAGGAAGGGGCTTCACCTCGGAAAGCTTCTAGCAACAGTATAAGCAAGTGTTGACTCTCCCACCACCCTGCCCCTCTTTGGCCCCTCCAACCACACTTGACACATGATCAATGCTTTCAAATTCCAGCTGTACCACTTATTAGTTAGTTGTGTGACCTTGGGTAAGTTACTTAACCTCCCTGTGCCTTATTTCCTCCATTTGTCAAAAGGAATCATAATAATATCCATCTGGTAGGGTTATTATAGGAATGAAATGAATTAAACAATGTCTGGCATTGAGTAAGAGCTATCTTAAGTGTTAGTTATGGGAATTATTCTGATGACAATGACAGTGGGTGTCTGGCCAGCCACCAGGTCACCTTCATGCAAGATATAACCAGATTGCCTCTCTGCTTCTCTGGTAAGCAGACAGACATTGGTAATTGAAGTCGGCCTGACAGGCCTCCGCAGGGTGCTTGTTTACGTCTCCTCTCCACACTCTCCAATCTTCTGGTTCTCCTGTAGCTGAGATGCCCACTGGATCGGACAGCTCCAGACCAGAGCGCTTCTGAATCAGACCCCAGAGGTCTCCATCACTGACCACATACCGTGTGTATGTTGTTATTCAGTGTCCTTTTGTGGCTAAGGAATGGACACCTAAGTACTGCTTCTTTTTATAGAAGGCTCTGACCGGCATATTTGCAGATTAAAAGGGAGGCCTCCTAGAGCATTCATTTTGAAGAGCATAGTAATACTGAAGAACCAGGACTATTTCAGGCATTTATTGCAAACTGTTTATTTCCTAAAATAGGGAGGGCATGCTTTTTGTTTACTTCCTCCTAATGAGAATTCCTCAGGAGTTTGAAAGCTGTTATTGTGCCCTTTTCCTCTTCCCCCACGTTTCAGCCTCTCCCATCCAAGAAGCAGCTGACCAGTGCTGTCATTAAAGTTGTCATTTAACTTTGGAAGGAATCCACTTCCATTCTTCCCTTAGAATTGTAGCAAGCTGCCTTTGTTGACCAAATGTATATCAAAACGTTTAATATATTTCAAGTCCTATCACCAATTCCTCGCTCCTCTGGGAGGTATTCCTTGACCCCATCCTACTATGTAAAATATTTCCTCTTCTGTGCTATTTCTGTTCTGGGATGTACGTTTACAGTTGTACTTATCACACTACTTTAACATTTAATGACTATTTAATAGCACCTACTATGTGCCAGGCATAGTACTAGACTCTAAAGCTGTAACCAAAATAAGACTCCAAAACAGTGCTGTCTAATAGAACTTTCAGTGATGATGGAAATGTTCTATATCTGCACTGTCCACTGGTAGACACTAGCCACATGTGACTGTTGAGCACTTGAGATGTGGCTAGTGCAACCAAAGAACTAAATGTGTAATTTTATTAATTTAAATTTACATTTAAAGAGTTACATGAGGCTAGTGACTACGGTATTGAACAGCACAGCTCTAGAACATATGCTCATAAGGACAGAGATCTTTCTCTTGTTTATTGCTGTATTCCCAGTACGAAGAACAGTGCCTGGCATGTGGTATGAAGGAAAAAAGGAAGGGAGGGGAGTGGGAGAGAGACAAGATCTCTGTTCTTGTAGACCTTAATATATAGTAGGGACCTGTTGTTTATACAATTGTTTACAGATCTGGAGCTCCAGAAGGCAGGGATTGTCTTTTCTTTGCCTGCACCCTTAGACCCATTGTCTAGAATCATATCAGGGCCAAAGGAGGTACCAAGAAATATAAGTTGGATTGAATCAGATGTTGAATAAACACAAGATTGGCGATGGTGGTGATAGTAACCATAGTCGTAGTTGTTGCTGTTAACAGGAGGGAAAGTTACACTGCCCGCTTCTCTGTCAGACAAGCAGCGTTGGTGCTGTCTGGTTGTTACATCCCCTCCCTGCCTTCTAAGCCCAGCAGGCAAATCTGCGTTCTCTGACATGTCCTCACCTTTGGCTCCCTGCTTGACTTGGAAATCCAGCTAGTACCACTTAAAGCCTTTATGGAGAGAAAGGGGGAGAGTAATAATTCTTTGTTATTCTGCCCACAAGGTTCTCCCCGCATCCTCCCCTTAACCGTGGACTTCTCACAAATGGCCTCTCTTGGTGCCTGCCCCTGCTTGGATGCTGCCTTTGTTGTACCATGTAATCCTGGCCTCCCTCTTCCCCTCCTCCCCTTCTTGACAGCCCAACTGAGCTGTCAGATTATTCCATGGTCTCATTAACTGCAAGACCACTCAATAGCATACAGTGGAAAGAACATTGGCTTCAGAGTTAGATTCCTTAGATTCAAATCTAAGCTTTACAGCTTATTACTTATGTGAACCTGGGCCAGTTACAAAACTCTTAGACCCTCAGTTTCCTCATCTGTAAAATAGCATAATAATTCATTTCTCAAAATTTGCTAGGAAGATTAAGTGAAATGTTGTTTGTAAAGTATCTAGCACAGTGCTTGGTGCTCGATAAATGCAGGCTCTCTCCCCTCTGTGAATATACCTACGCGTACGCACGCCTACACACAGAAATATATATGAATTTAAAGTCAATGGGGGGCATTTAAGTTTAAATTATTTAAGTTTGAATTACACTTCACCCTTTTGTACTGTCCTGTTTCACTATTAAAAGGTTAAATTACTAAAATAATAATTTAACTAGTTTACCCTTTATCTGGAAAACTGATTTAATTATTGTAATAAAGATAAGCAAGGTCTTAGTGCAACAGTAGAAACTCCTATACTAGTAAATAAAAGTCAAATTTTCATCTTTTTTCTCCATTGCAAATCAAGCAAACCATCTAGTTAAGCCAAATAAATAGAGGAAGAGTAATAAAATAATGGAAAAACAATTCAGTAAAAGACAGGAAGTAGGGTGCCTTTGGTGTCAACTCTTCAGGGTAATTAGGGTTAATCCCCGTTCCACTGTGCACTCTCTTGACTGTCCTGGTAGAAAGGGCAACAGTTTACAGACACGAGTGATCCCTGTAGAACAGCCCTTTGAGGGAGATCTCTACTGCTCCATGGCTGCCGCGTGCTCCTTCCTCCCAAAAGGCATGAACGCTAAACAACCCTTCAGCAAACTTAGTCTTTAAGAAGGAAGATGCACCGTACTACACAACTGCAGTTAGCTTTGATTACTGTATTGCAAGACTGTATTTGAGGAGTATCAAAAATGCTAGTATTTTTCGCAAAGAAAGCAGCCAACGTCATAGCATTTACTGTAACACTTAATGTATTGTTCTTAATTAATGACTGTGATGCTAGGAGAATTCTAGATCCTTCTAGATCAATACTCAATGGGCTTGACTCTAGTCTCACTTCTGCCATCAACTAGAGGCATGACCTTGGACATGTTGTTGAGGCTTCAGTTTCCTCATCTGTCAACAAAGGAGGCAGGGAGTGTGGTTGTTCTACTGTGTAATCTCTCATATTATGAATGTCTGTGATACTAGACTATAGGTACTAAATATGTGAACATTTGCAGTTATGGTATTCGTTTACTACATGGGAAAATTAGTATAAATAACCTGAAGATCCTTTTTTACAGTATTTGTAACTGATACAATGTAGATTATTGGACACTTTCAGTGTTGGAGTTGAAATGCAGTTTCAGAGTTACTGTCAGTTCACAGGCATAAGAAATAAAGGGAGGGAGAATTATTTTCATTTTTCCGTTTTCCATTGTTCTTGGAACCTTAAAGACATTGCAAAGTTTGTTCATAAAATAAATATGTATTAAGTTCTCACTATGGGCTAAGCAGGATGCCAAGCCCTGGGAGTTTAAGAAGATGAGAACACAGCCCTGTCCTCAAAGGGCTCCAAGGCCAAAGCAGATCAACAAAGCGCCGTGGGGCCCAGCACCACCTACGTCTGCCCTTGAAGTCAGGGGTAGTCTCCCAGAGGAGGGGGTCTTGATGATTGAGTACAGTTTTCCAGGCAGACATGGCATGAGGTGTTGGAGGACATGGCATTCAGGGCACTCCAAGTTGTTGAGTAGCGGTGTGCTCAGAGCGTGTGTGTCTGTGTGTGTGACTGTCACAAAAGGCTTTATATGTCAAAGCAAGGGCTTTATTCTGGAAGCAGCGTGGAGCTGCTGGAAGTTTCGAACTAGAGGATTGGCCTGATTAGATTCTTGGGACCTAGTTACCAGTGGAACTTTTCCTGTTTAGCATTTATGCACTTTGACTTTTAACACCTTCAACCATGCAACTCATGGAGAAATATGTCTTCAGGGATAGGATCTAGAATTCTCTTTCACTCTGTGTGTGATTTTATTAAATCTTACAGGTATTGTCCCAGTGTAGAACAGTAAAGAATGTAATGTAATGTAATGTAAAGAAAGCCAATGTAAAGAAATTAAATGTAAAGAAAGCCAATGAGAATATGATTCAATGTACATATCTGGGTCTGTTTTAGTAAATGAGGAGATAGATATCATTCAACAAACCTGTGCTGAGTGGTTACTATGTTAGTGTAACAGTCCTGCAACAACCAGTTGCCCTTCCCATCCAAGGACCCTTCCTTCTCTCTGCTGGACGAATCTACTGATGCTGCCCAAAGGATGCAGACAGCCAGGATGGGGGCAGCAGGCTGGCCTGGAGGACAGGCCAGGATTCTGGATGTTGTGATGCTCAGTGCTCTGTCCTGGGAACTTCAGGACTCAGGATTCAGCTTCTGGTTCCCCTTGCCCCCGCCCCCATGCACAATCTGGCTGGGCCTCTAATCTGTCCTCCAGGAGAACAGGGTACACACAAATGCTTCAGGAGCCACAGGTAGTTATGAACTCAAAAGGTGGACGGTCGGGGACCGTGTCCCGTCTAAAGGGAGAGCTGCTGTTCTGCTCCAGCCGATTGCTGCCGAGTTAGGGTGAGGCCAGTTGCAAGATTGAATTTTTCAAGAGAAGATGGAAATGCCTATTTGTATATGAAATCTTTTGAGTTTTTAGATATTGGAGGCAAAATGTTTGTGACCTCTGACAGAACTCAAGTATTTATCACCTGTCTGCCTAATAGGTCTTCCAGGCATTTCTTCCAGCCTTTCCCATCCTGTGCTCTCCTCTGACTGGTACCAAAGGGAACACCCTGTGAAAGCATGTGAAGTCACAGGTCCCGTCTCCCCCAACATTCCCAACATTTAGGGAGCCTCTGCTGTGCCCTGAGCACTGTGCTGGGAGCCTGATGCTGAAGGAGACTGTAAAGATTTGAAAAATGGAGCCCTGAAGTACTCTCTGCTTGTGTGGAGCACACAGGTAAAGAGACCATTTGTGACATGCTGCCTAGAGGAGGGTACAGAGTGTCCCAGAATCTCTGAGGCTGACACTCCCTCACTACCAGGAACAGTCCAGGAGGGACCAGAGAGAACACCAAAGAATTCACCTTTGACACCTTTTTACACTCTCCACAGTGAGCTGACTCAGAGTCATGTCGATCATGACACAGCAGATGCGTCGTCTTCTTCAGGTGATTTCAGGAATGTCATAGTTAACCCAAGAATGACATTATAGGGGCCAGCCCCGTGGCTGAGTGGTTAAGTGCACACATTCCGCTTCAGCCACTCGGGGTTCTACCAGTTCAGATCCCAGGTGTGGACATGGCACCGTTCAGTAAGCCATGCTGAGGCGGCATCCCACATAGCACAACCAGAAGGACCTACAACTAGAATATACAACTATGTACTGGGGGGCTTCAGGGAGAAGAATGAAAAAAAGGAAGATTGGCAACAGATGTTAGCTCAGGTGCCAATCTTTAAAAGAAGAATGACATTATAGACGTGGACATGAAGTATAAGGCAGAAGGTCAAAGGAGTGAGGATATGAAATGGAGACTCTTCCAGTTGTAGAGGACAATAAAATCAGTCAAGACAATTTATCTGTATTTCTGATGCCTTAGGTGAAATTAATTTCTCTTTTGCTCAACGTGTAAGGGACTTAGAGGCAAAAATGACTGCGGTATTCCCTTAGTGCTCCCCCTTATTATTGTCCAAATGCCAGGTTCATCGTAAAATTTCTACTGGCGTCTTTGGCGTAGGCGGTCTTTGATTCCCACAGGTGAAAGCCAGATATAACAGATGAGGGGAAACGGGCCTAACAAATGGCGAGGGGGACAATTGGAAACATAACCCAGCTGTTCTCAGCCAGAATGTTACACGAAGTATGACTTACCTTGCAGAGAGAAAAGAGGCTTTTTAATTTTCCTGACATCTGAGTATGCCAAACTTTAAGAAATAAAACCCCTTTCTAGTCTGTTGGTTTGCATGCACTGCAAAATATCAGTTCCCCTCGTGGGAGAAAGAATGGTGCATGGTTTCCCGCACAGCCCTGGCGCCTCTTGGGCTTCCCCAGAGTGAGTCAAAATCAGTGACTGGTGGTCTAGGTGGCACACTATTAACAATGTAGTTGTTTAGCGCAATGTCTGTGGGACCAGTTGCTGCAAACTCTGGTTCAGATCTTTTCAGTGGATTCAGCTGTGTTCAAAATTTAATAAGACCAGAAGTCCATGGAAGGCTTTCCAGGAAGAAGTGACATCTAAACTGAACTCAACAGATAAGTAGGAGTTAGCCGAATGAAGAGGATAGAGAAAAGAATGTTCTGGGTAGGGGGAATGGCATACGCAAAGGGGAGAAAGTTGAGAACTGGCCACAGTTATGAATGGAATTTAGAGAGTAGTGGGAGGTAAAGCTGAGTGGGTATGCAAAGGGCAGAGCATGAAGGGCTTCAGTGAGGCCACCAGGGTTCACCCTGAGGCTTCCCACGTTCCCTTTGAGACAGACCAGAGCGCAGTGTTACAGTATGTGGTAGGGGTTAGCAGGAGAAACCTGACCTCTTCGACATACAGCATGATGTTCCCCCTGCTCCCAGGGTCCAGAGGGAAAGATGTTTTCTGACTGTCAGACACATGTCTATGTATAAAGTCAGCTGTGTTGAATACAGAATATGAGTCTTAGTTTGTTTTTACAAATATTTTGTCAAGGTAGAAACCAAAGCAAAGAAAAATAATGGCCTTATCTGGTGAATAGATCTCCCACAATTCCTTCAGATTGGTGTTGCCTCCCTCCGCCCAGACATTTTAGGAGTGCTCTGCCTCTGGACAGGAGGAATAGAAGCATCCTGCAATGTGATGCGAGTTATTAAATGGAATACAAGTGAGTTAATTCACACTCTATTAATTTTTGAATTGTGCTAATTCATGCTAGTGATGGACTGAATTTTTCTTTGTTCTTTGAAATGAGGGATTCAAAACAATTAGTGTAAGCAAGGTTTTAGGGCACAAGCGCTTGAGATGATGGTTATGTGTAGTCCCTGTCAATTCAGTAGGTCCTCATGGATTTTACTTGCCGACACTCTTGTCAATTTTGAATGGCCATCTTATGTTTTTGAAAGTAGTAATCATTCGATTCTTTAAAAATTGATTCTATGATCATCCCTTTATTGCTTACTCAAGCTGCCCTCAAATTAAATTTCAGAGGGAAATTGTAGAAAGCGCACATATGGTTGGATTTACAGAAGAGGATAAGGTGCTTTTTGCTTCAGATGAGAATGTCTTCATAACTTGTTTTCTCCAGTCCTATGACTCAGGGACTGTTGGGATGGGTTACAGTGCCCAGAATGAGTTTAGGTTGAACAGTATTTAATAGCTTCCCATGTCAATATTATTATTACTGGAAGACGTTTCAAATAGTATTTTGAAACATCACTCTAGATTTTCATTTATTGCATAATCAAAAATAAATGCATGGCACATTTGTGACTCTTTTGCTCATGTCAGCAACCAGTGAATATCTGTCTCCCTTTTGTGGGATCCAGCTAGAAAGGAATTCCCCACCTACGGTTATTTCTTTGGCTGAAGGTAAAGGGGTAGGCACTAGGAAAGTTGAGATAGGTCTTTTGAAATTAATATTCTCTTTCATTTTGAATATGGAAATATGCCTTTGAGAATGAAGGAGAGAGTGATAATCACTTATGGCTGAGAGACTCTGGGAGCTGAGTGTGATTTTGCCATGATAACTACAACTTTCTCATGACATGAAGTGCTCAAAGGAACACCCCAGATAATTCTTTCTTAAAATAAAACTAGCCTTGCTTCCATTTTCCCATCATTCGGAAACATTACAATACTTTACATCTGCGAGATCAGAGGCTGTATCTGTCTTACTCCACAGTGCACCCCACAGCGCCTGGCACAGAGAGGGCCTTGCTAAATAGCTGATGAATGATTGCTAAGACTTTCCCTCTTCAGTGTTAAATGTTTTTTGATGATCCCAGCCCTTGCTAATAACTGTAGCTTTCTTTGTGCACTGGTCCCAGTTTCACTACTAACTAGCAATGTGATCTGGCTAGATAATCTCTCTGGATCCTAATTTGCTCATCTGTAAAATAAAGGGGTTGAGTTTCATCAACTCAAAAGTCCCTTGGATTTATACCAATATTCTACCAGGTGTTTGAAAGAATTAGATCATCCAACAAGGAAGAATATAAGAAAAATAACTTTATTACTACTTTTGATTAATGGTCACATCAAGACAATGTCTTAACTCTTAATTGTGTCTCTCTTGAAAAGAGAATTTACCAGCATCCCAAATTTCGGAATCCCAAATCTCATAGAAGACCCTCTGGGCAAAGGCATTCTCCTCCAAAATAGTTGGGCTTGGCTGCAATTCCTATCGGACTGTCTACACTGGGGAGTCAGTTACCCCATGCAGGAATCTCTGTGTCTGTTTTTGCTTATGGCCTATTTCCCAGGGAGGTGAAGGAGCCTCTTTTCCCGGAGCCATACGCCCAGCAGGTGGGGGGGATGAAAAGGCCATCTCAGCTTTCCTCTGAAGGTGAGATCAGCACTTGCCTGCATGGTCCCCTCAACCTCCTTGCCCGGTTCTACTGCAGGTGAGCCCCCATAGGCATAAGGCTTCTCTCTCTGCTCCTGCTCCTGGGAAGGACGAGAGAACGCACCACAAAAGGATTTTCGCCTTTTTATTCCTATGATGGAAAGTTCCAGTTGCCCCTACTGTCAGGGCCCACCTGTGTTTTCCCGAAGCTCTTTTATGCCTTGATTTCTCTCCAGAGAGCCCCTCTTTTGGGGGTTGAGTGGGAGGAGGGGAGCCTGGAGCTCCCTTCAAAAGCTCCATATGGAGCCAACAATAGCAACGTGCTGTACTCAGGCAAGGGCATAGGGAAAGTTCCCGAGTGGGCTTAGAGGGGTCCAGCCTGAATATCTCCAGCAGTACGGCATGGAGAAGCCCTTGGTTTGGGGGAAGAAGGTCATGGTCCCCTGAGCCAAACCTAATCAATAGCTGGCGGGAAGTCATGCATGCCCCTGAAGCAAAATAAAAGTTAAACATTTGACGTGTGCCCTATGACACTGCTATTCTCAGTTTTTTAGACACACAAATGCAACCAATTGCTCATTCTAGGTTTTGAAAGGAGATTTGCCTGTGCTTCCAAAGAGCAGCTTTTCCAATAGAAGCCCTGGAATGCAGCCTTATCTTCTCCTTCTCTTGGGCTGATTCTTTGTCCTGGCTGCTGACCTTTCTCTTTCCTCACTCAAGGAGGTTGCTTGATTGGGAAGAGTAACAGATGCAGACAGCCTAATTTGTTCTTGGCAAGAACCACAATCTGCATTGCAGTGGGGGTCAGGAGAATCATAAATAATTCATAGAGTTCTGGTTTTCTGAGATGAGGTGGGCCAAATTAGTCAGAATTTCATTTTGTTCTCCCTGTTCTCACCCCAAACCCCATACACCCCTATAGCTCCTTATCCCCTAAGCCAGCGTCTTCCCTCGTTCCTTAGGAGGGCAGGAGGGGAGGGCTTTTTCCAGACGAACATGAAACACATCGAGTTAGTTTGTGAAGATGCTGTGATGCAGAAACTAGGACATCTTGAAAGCTGAAACATAAAACAGCGTTTTTAAAAGGGAGAATAACTCCAATGTGTTTCCAGTATGGGCGGCACAGGAAATGGGATGGAGGCTCCAGTGACGCTCAGGGCAGTCAGCTCCAGCTGGAGGACTTTTATCATTGCTCTGTTATCGTCTGTGCATCAGATCCCCAAGATCTTTTTGCTCCAGCCCCGGGAGACAGTGGGTCCTAACAGCGAAGAGAGGTTTGGAATGTCAGCATGACCTTGTGGGCTCCTCTGTCTGCTTCAGCATTTAAAAATTCAAATAATAAGCCTGGTCCCTGTCTGACTCAGAGTTGTAAATGTGTGAATAAGTGCTTCTGCAATCCGAAGTGACCTTTTATTTGGGACTTATTCTCCTTTAACCAGAGATTGGGGAAGAAAGTGACTCAAAAGGCAGTACCAGTACTTCAGTCATCTGTTTAATATTGTTGAGGCACAGAGCAGTGGTCAAAAGGGATCAGAATGCCACTTTGGTTATGTGTGGGGTGGAGAGAAACCCCAACTCAGTGTCTTTCCTGCCATCAGCAGGACCAGCCTTCGTCTGCCACCACCAGGGCCTCACAGTTAGCTACCGACTCTCCTGCCTCACTGGGTTCTGGAGCAGAGGCAAGGGGGCAGCCTCTGACGGAGTGTGTGAGAGACCACACAGCAGTGGAATGCACAGAACGCAAGGATCGATTAACTTTCTCATTGTTTCACCAGGCCCAGGCATGATGCTGAGTGCTTCTCAAACAGAAATGACTCAGTTCTCACTCTTAAGAAACTGAATCTAGAAGGGGAGACAGAAGTAAACACAATAGTTATTCTGTGGCATCAATTTGCTTCTTTTCTTATAGTAGATATTATTTAGAGGTACGTCACTTCTTCTCCAGCAACAGATGTTAGTGGTATCATTAACACAATAAGTATTTGTAGGTTTTTTTCTTATAACATTGATGATGATGATGATAAATGTACTTTATGTTATGCAGATACTCTCATTCTTTCCTAGTGTTAATGAGTGAGTGCCTTTTCACTGTCAAGAGTGAGAGCAGAAACGATGTCAGTCTTCGTCGCTCTGTGGGATCTCCCAGGCAGACAGGACTTCACTTGGCGACAGTGTGGTGTCCATGTAGAGTGGGGTGGAGGAAGGGGGAGAGCTCTGGAACTGGAGAGCAGGCCCCACCCCCTGAGATTCCAGGGGAGCACGTGGCCGTTTGATGCTTCAGTTTACTCATCTCTCAAGAGGGGTCCCTTTGTCGAATGGGCCAGATGATCTCCAAGTTCCTCACTGAACACTGGGTCTTGCAGTCCATCCTCCGCCCTTGACAGATAAGGACGCTGGTGCCAGAGAGTTTAATTAACTCGCTGAACGTCAGTACTAGCAGAGCCAGAAGTAGAATCCAGTTCTCTGGCTCCAAGTCCCCTGTTCTTTCTACTTCCCCTCATAATTTCAGGGTGGTCAGAGGCTGTGTAAGATGTTAGTGAAATATTAGGACTTTGCGGAAAAGTAAAGTAACAAAGCAATCTGCAGAAAAAATAGGGATCCTCTAAGTTTGGTCATAGTCTATCCAAAACTTGTCCAGAATACCTGGGCTCCCTCAGGTATACCCCACTGTGATCCACAGTCCTCAGGATATTTGTCATCTCTCCCTCAACCATTCAGTCTGAGGGTGCCCCTTTAGACTGGAGTGGCCTCCAGTCCTGCCCGCTCCAAACCCAGTTGTCCAAAGTCGGGCCAGCCTCGGGACAGGGAGGACGGATAAAGGGGCCAGGCAAGGCACACCTGTGCCCTCAGCCCCTCCCCGTGGCACTGCCAGCAGACCTGCAGTTTGGGCCACCAGTCATCTTTTTGACAACACCCATTATCTCCCATACTTTCTTCTGTCTCCAGCTCGTTTTCTGAGGGTATTTGTTGTCAGGTACAAAGCAGTCTGTGAATAATTTCAGTATCAAAAGAATAGTACCTGTCCTGGAGAGTAAAAGTGATTTCAATTAATTTTATGGCCATTTTGATCATTGCAGTTTAGAAACTTGGGGTGGAATCCAGCAATATTGCTGACTTTTCCCCAGGTCGTGTGGCATGGCATGCTGTTTTCACCAAACGACCCACGTGTGCCAGCCATTTTCCACTGTCTTTCTTTCTGCAGTTTTCTAGAAGCAGTCATTTTGAGGAGAGAAACAACATATGTAAAAGATTACGTGGAGCCTATAAACACACTTGAGGCCAAAACACAGAGCTGCTTTTAGACATGCATCCTCGTGAGCCACCAAAAGAATTTTGATGATTTAGTTGCAGCACATAAATAAAAGATCCAATTAAAGAAAAGAAACATACTTAAGAAAAACACACACACTTTTTAAGGTTGCTTGGGGAAATGTATCCACTGTACAGACATACGTTTTTTAAATTTATACCCCACTTCATTCCAAAAGGATTTGAGATAGCTTCGGGACAAATATTGGCACATAGAATAATCTGAACTCAACATTTTAATGCTAGAATGACTTCCTGCCTGCACAGGACCCCTTTTCCAGAGCTACAACTCCACCCCAGGTTCCAGAACCAGAGAGAATTAAAGGCATTTCCCTCACTTGGCAGTTGGGTGGAGCCACGCCAAGTGACCTTGAGGCTGGTTCTGCTCAGATATGTGCTGTGGCAGTAGTAACCAGGCTCCTAATCAGTCTCTGGTGATCAACTCCTCTCCCCTGACCTTAACCAAAGTTTTGTCTCTGGGTGCCAATCTTCTTCCCCTAGGCTGAGTTCGTCCTCAAAAACCTGTGTAATTTTCCTAATCCTCTGGGCTCAGGAACCTTCCATCCTCTTCCAACCTTTCTCGTCCTCTTGGTGGTAGGGGCTCTCCTCTCGAACCCTGATCCTACAAGGTCTCCTTCTGAACCCCACTCTCTCCTCCTAAGGTAGAAGAGCAAGAGTGTGGACTTTGAAATCAGCAGATCTGAGAATGAATCCAGAGTCTGCCTTTACTGTCTTTAAAACCTGGACAACTTACTTAACTTCAATTTCCTTATCTTGAAATGGGAAGAATAATAATTCCAGTCCCACAGGTTTTGGTGAAGATGAAATAATACCTACAACACACAGGGCCTGAGTCATTCATTAATGCATGGTTGCCATTGTTATGAAACTTGCTTCTCCCCAAGCACACTGGACACCAACCGTCTCTTCCCTGTATCTCCGTATATTGCCTGTTAACAAGGTTTCCTGCAGGCCAGATCTACTCAGCCCCCCAGGATGTCCTCCAATATCCCTTACTGGACCTCTCTCCCTCCTCCAGCCCACTCTCTACCTCTAATCAGCATGATGACCTGATTCTGCACAGGAGGGGCCTGCCTTATATTGTTCCCTGCAGCCAAGTCTTCAGGTGGCTTTGTCTAGGCTCTCCCACACCCTCCCCTACCACCTCAGCCCTGTTCTGAGGGAAGTGAAGGTGGAACTGATGCTTAAGACCTAAACTAATGCTTAACTTAGCATTAGACTGCTGCTTAAAACAGTGGACATTTTCTTCAAGATCACTGTAAGTCTCTTTTGTTGGAAAAACCAACCCTTTCAGTGTTTCATGACATTTACCCTTTATTTTTTCATTCATTTTTTCATTCATTCCAAATATAGTAGCTACAAGAATGAACGAGGTAGACATAGTGCCTACATAGTGAGGACAGGATCAATTTGTTTATGGTCTAGCAAGGGAACAGTATACAGGATGACAGGTTATACATTTGTCAAAATTAACATTGTAATTTATGTGGTTCTTCCACTTGGGCAAGTTACTCGACCTATCTGTGCCTCAGTTTCTTCATCTGAAAAATGAAGTAATGATAGCCTCTGCCTATGATTTGACAAGCAGCCTCAGCTCTCCCTTCTACTGGACTCCTCAATGCAGCACACAAACTGCACAACTGTGTGAAGAGCCCTGAATTAGATAATTCACTTTAAATGGTTACAACAGGGCTGGCACATGGTAGGTGCACAATAAGAAGTCATTATTAATTGTAATGATGAAACAAGACTAGTGACACACATTGGGCATACAGGGATTACTATCATTCAGAGCCTTATATAGTTTTGCAGCAGCTTTGTCCCTTTAGAAACATATTTACAGTTATCCTCAGACATAAGAAGACAGCTTTCTTATTAACTATCACCAATTCCTCCTTCAGGAGCCTCTGAATCAGGTACGATGTCTCTTTTCAGCACTCCTTCTAAGAGGATAATAAATGAGCATGGTAAATTTTCCTGCTGTAGTTAACTACTGTCTGTGAGATGAGTCAAGAGATTATCTGAGAGAGTTTGGATAAATGATAGATTACTTGGAGGCTATTTATAAATGCAGCAATAATGAGGAAAAGTTGAAGGAGACATGAAGGATGAGGGGGAGAGAGGGAAGGAGGGAGATGATGCCAGAATGTTCACAGTGAAGACAGAGGAGGGGGGTCAGAGAAGGAAAACATAAAGGGAGGCAAACAGCTGGACGAACATGCAGAGAGGGCAGGAAGTGGGCATCGCGAGGGTGGGGGGAGGGAGGGTACAGGAAAGAGGAGTCATCAGTCAGCCAACAGAAAGGGCTGAATTTTGAACAAACAAGAGGCATCAGGCAGTTTGGGAAGAAAGTAGAATACAAGAAATGGAAGAAGGAACTCAGGATGAATATAATTCAATGCAGAAATGGAAAACATACATTAGATCACATCTATGTTATATAAACAAAGGAGCACAAGTTTTGCCTGATAGAAATTAATGAGCTCCTCTGAAGTCACTACTGTAAGCATTCCATGGCAGTTTTATCCTTTTTTTTTGCATTATATTTAAAATGAACACACTAAGAATTATAGAGTGTCTTTATTGTAAGTTGAACTCTTAAGTTATAGCATTTCAAATGCTGAAATAATATATGATATGATACAATATAATGCTATAAAGGAAATTATAGTGTAGATAAAAACATAACTGAAGTTATACTGTTAATAGTACTATTCATATCACCTCGCCTTAGTGTGCTTTATCAATAGCGGCATATCTGCCTCATAATATCCCTTTAAGATAAGCAGATGGATGTAGCGTGGTTTTTATTCCACCAAAAGAGATGAAAAGACTAACCAAATAGTCCACCAGCCCTTCTCAGACCTCGGAACATCAGCCACGTTTCCCGTTCCATTCTTACAATGATTGCCCACTTTGTTCATCCTCCGGAAGCAAATGGACCTAGGGACTGGACACATTCGGGGGAGAGTCCCAGCTCCCTGATGTTTAACTTTATAAACTGGGGCAACCAACTTGGCCTCTCTGAGGCTCCATTTCCTCCTTCTGTCTGTCAGGGATGCTGCTATCTTTTCCCCAGGATTATCGTAATGGTTAGAGAGAAAATATATAAAGCATTTGGAACCGGTAGAGGGTCAATAAATTTTAGCTATTATTTTCACGCAACAGAAAATAGTAATACACATCTTTATAGTCAAGAAAAAGTCTCATTGCATTAGCAAAAAAGTGGGGGTTTAGGGCGGCAAGATTACGTCAAGGAAGAGAAGGAAAATAAACACATGAAAAGCATGCTGGAGTGGATTTATTACATAGTAAAGGGAAATGTATTCCTTTATTGCCTCCAGGTCAGTTTACCTAAATGGAAATAAATGCAGAAATGGAGTAGATTCAGCCACAGCCTTCAGGAAATGCTATGAGAATGGAGGTTTGGCATCCCTCAGAAGATGTCAATCTCTACCTTAAGGTTAAGGTAGTGAGATAAGTGGAAACCAAACTATAAAACAAATGTTACATAAGTTGAAGCCTGATTTTTTTATGTTGAACAACCTGAGAATCAGCAGCCGCCCTTCCCTCCTAGACTTGATCATGTGGACTTCAATCCTTTCTAGAGCCCCAGGACAGACAGACAGGCCTTCTAAATTATGTAACTAGTACATTGGATCAGCATGGCTCACGATGTCAGATCATAAAGCAAGCTCACTTTGTTTCTTAGTGTGGCTTTAGATGATTCAGTGGGGCCTAGTTCTTCTCCTAGCCCTGGACGAATATTTAGGCAAGTCCATAACTTTTTCTGGTCTCCTTGATGAGTCGCAAACAGTCTCAATTTAATAATCTGTATGTCCAACCCCATGTCATAGTCAAAACTTCAAACTTGACTCATTTTGAGGCATGTTCTCTCTCCCAGCTTCTGCCTGCTCAGTTGAAGGAGGGAGGTGTGACCGGCTGCCTCTCTCTTCCCTCAGGCAGGGTTTCTCCTCCTCCTCCTCCTGAGGCTGATAAGCTGCCATTTCCTACCCCTGCGAGGCTGGAGTTTGGAGAGATGGGACAGGAGAGAGGGGCAGGAAAGTCTTACCTTTCTGACGCTGCAATGAGCTGGCATCATGCTCTCCGGCCTTGGCAGATGCCTCAACGTGGCTCTTTGTCTTACGTGTGCACTCTGCTCGGGTCTTTGGAGATGGCCCCATCGCTGGCGGTCTCTCACTTGCAGTTCCTTCGATGCGGAGAAGTGCTATTCCAGCTCTTGCAGTTGGTCAGCTTGATGAGAGGGAATTGCATCCTGGTGTTTTGCTGTTTTCTTGTTATGGAGGGCGGGTGGTTGTGTGTGCCACCACCTTCTCAGTTAACGGTGTAGAAAGCACAAAGAATAACTCAAGCAAATGAAAAGATAGGAATAAGTGAATCTGAGCAGAAACACTATTGCTTGGAGCTGGCTTGGTGAAGCACTTATCAATTATTCCAGTTTACAAGGGGCACCGGTGATGCCGGCAGTTTGCCGGTCCTCCATTCTGATCGGTTCCCTCCTCAGGTGAGATGGCTCACCTTGCCATGAGCTCTGTTTAAAGAGAAACTGTAGAAACCTGTGCTCTGGAGATTTTGAGAAGGAGAGCAAGATGTGGAAAAATATTGTCTTAAAGAGAAAGATTTGTGAACATAGGGATGGCCGTTTGAAAATGAGAGTTTGCTTTTCTTTATTTTAGAAATACAAATGTAATAAAATGAAGGGAGAGAAGAAGTGATACATAATCATTCTTTTTAAAATCCTTTCAAACCATTGTTGTTTGCAACTAAGTTTCAAAATATCATGTATCAAGCTCCAAATTATCAAAAAGTATTAGGTTGAGCCATATGAAATTCCGATTTTATAGATTAAAAAATGTTCAAATATTGGCAGTTTCACATGGGTTTTTTTTTTTAACCTCTCATCACTAATACTGAATTCTGCCTTGCAGTTTAGAAATTTTAAAATTTGAATTAGGTATTTTTATAATCCCACAACTAGAGCCCAAGCTTCTTGAGATGAGGAATGGTGACTGACTTCTCTTGGCATTCCCTGCACTACCCAGCATGCAGTCGTTGCTGAGAGAATACTTGTTAACTCATACCGCACACTCAGAGTCATGCTTGAACTTGAGCCATCATTATTAGCCACAAAATTGCAGAAGTGGATTCACATCATCAAGCTTTCCCTGGATACACAAAGTGGAAGGCACAAGAAGTTTAAAAACCTTTCATACGATCAGCAGCTGTAAGAAAACTTTTTCATTTTTCCTCTCTAAATTGCCCAGGGAAGGGAGAGGGAGAGGGCAAGGTGGGATCTCCTCCAGGGTGCACAGAGGGTCAGCTCTGGAGGGAGGAAATGAGGTTCAGCTTCCAGCCTGAGATACCTACCACATCCCAGGGAGGCGGCCAGAGCAGGCTGGCTCGCCTGTGCACCGCGCCTGATGTCAGGCAGGGACACGAGCAAAGGCAGAGCAGTGGGAGGAGTTGTATGCACTTCTGCCCACTCGGTGTCTAATGACAAATGGTTTCTTGGCGATGTCTTCAGCGTTTTTAAAAATCCCAGCCCCAACTCACTCTCTCTGGTGTTTTTCTGACCTGATTGGAAATTCCCGAGTGTGTTTAGGGCTTTGTTCTAGAATGGGTGAACATAGCTGGAATTGCAGAGTGTCGTCTGTTACATATTTGGAGAAACTTTTTAAAACCTAACTCGACACTAACCTGCTAACTCTGACCCAGAATTCCAGACAGATATTTGGGTCTTCTAAAATCACAAACACTTGATGTTTGTGTTCCTGAAGTTTTTTTTTTAAATGCAAAAATATTTGCATCTGGCATTTTGAAATCTTCTGAAGGAAGTTTTCCAGACGCCTTTGGGGGTGTGATTTCTTAATAGAATAAAACTGCCATGGTTTTGTAAAATACTGCTATAAGGCACTAGACATTACTCCAAAACATCCTCGAATTTATCAACACCGAAATCCCCACAGTCACAAGGACGATATTAGCATTCCATTATAAATGCATTTGGGATCCTCAGTAACTTGAAAGACTTCTATTTTAGTATTTAGGATGAAACATAAGACTAATTAATAAAATATGGAGCTAAGTACCATGCCAAATGAAAGAAATATTTATTGGACATAACTAAAATGACTTTGCTGCAGTAGAAATGTCCTAAACTGTGCTCTGAAAATGCTGAATATGTTCATTTGTTTTCACAAACACATGCTGAATATTATGTTCAGCTCTCCAGAGTCAGAGCAGGGTGAGGATTACCCCTAATGCCAGGGAGCAGGCACACAGTCGAACAATATTAAATAAGTATTTTATGATCAATACCCTTAAAACCCCAAGAGAAATTTTAAAACTAAATTGTCTGAGGCTTGGCTGTATGGCTTCCAATTAAATGAGTGAGTTGTGTTTTTAAATACACATGTCCTGCTGAAAATTCCCCATAGCTTTTTTAAAAAGCTATAAATGTGTTACTGGCGACAGAATTCAGCTTAATAGGTTTCAGAAGGTTTTGATAGTTCCTTCACACTTTAGCTTATAAAAGGTGTAGGCAAGTGAGCAAAATCATTTTTCCTGTCTGCTACACGATTAGGAAGGGTACAAAATCCAGCTGCATTTCTTTAAAGCAATTTGGAAAGTCCAGGACAGCCGATGGGGAAGGAGGACTCAACATTAAGTATTGAGAACCTGAGGTTACACATTACATGTGGCTCTGGGTGCCCCCTCCCTCTATATCAGGATGATAAAAGAGTTTTAGTCCTCTGCTGACCTAAGGGTTTGTCATTGATGATTCAACAAGAAGAAGTACTTAGATCTGTTTAGGATTCACAGTTGACAAGCAATTTTCCTTTCATTCTGTTATATAATGCTCACTCTTACGTCATATGTGCCCCCAAGAGACCATAGTTTCACAGCAACTTAAACCTTTGTAAGCTCTTTAATGAGTCTAGTCCCATTGTAAAGAGTTTTATTCCAGTGTCAATCACTTTGTGGCTCTTTTGTTTCCCTGATAAAGAATTAACAGCACACTGGATCCTCATAGCAATGTTTGCAGGACACCATTGACAACAGTGGCTTTGTGACGTGTGTTGACGTCATCATGTTATAGACCAGCACTTAGAGGGGCTCTTAGAGACAAACCAATGCTCAAATTCTTCACCTTGCTAGGTCAATGATTTTTATGTTATATGTGTTCCTCCCTTTTGTTTCAATACAAGTATATCCAACACAGCCTCTGCCTCTCCCAAAGTTAGAGTTTCACCAGAAATACCTTTGGCGTAACTCACCAACTAGGGTCATATTTACAACCTATTTCACCGGCTTCCTGTTTGGGAAGGTGGCAGAAGCAACAATGAGTGGGTCTGAGACGTGTCTTTTGAAAGGTGCACGCTTCCCCTACACTCTCCTTCGTGCACACTGGTCACTCCAGCTGCTTTGCAGAGAAGTAGTAAACCGATAACCCTATTTATTCAGTCAAAAAGCTTTGTGGAGTCAATATTTGGAGTGAGGCTTTCTCTCAGGGAAACGGATGTCCAACAAAACAGTCTAAATTCTCAGGATGGACAAGATCAGAGCATCAGTCTGAATGAGGGCCTGTTTACTGACAGCTAGGTACCAGATTTACTCCTGAAGCAAATATGAATATTTCTTTTTCCATGTTTTGGGTCCTAGAACAAAATCAGAGACAAGGAGAGGACTGGTGACTCCAGTTCCTCTTGACTTTTCCCAGCAGAGGTCACCATTTTCATGATGTGGATGAGTGCTGTAAATTAGAATTGACAAATTGAAAGAGCCATGGAAACTGAGCCCTCAATTCCTGGAACTGAGGACAGACCCTCTACAGGCCACTTTATTCTGTGGATAAAGATAAATAGCAATTGTCTGGAAAATGGAGGTTGTTCAGGCCGTTTAAATTAGATCTTGGTATTTGAGATAAGTCTGCACGAAGCTAAAGTGAATACATCTCCTTTGAACATTTGCATGCGCACATACACACACATACGTCTGTGGTTTTAAAGTTATTTTGGCTGCTTTAAAATACAGCTTTTTCCCCCTTTAGGACATGTAACACAGAAAGAGTCATAAATATTGCTTATTGCAAATCTCTGCTGTACAGTGGTTTTAGTTGTATCTGCCTTTAAAGCCAGTTCTGTAGCCATTGAAAATGACAAATGTAAATATTCAACATCTGAATGTGGTTTTGTAGGATCAGGTGCCCTTAAATGGCTGAGCAGAGTTATCATGCCCTTTTGTCCCTATACTTGTGAACTTTTGTAGACTCTTGTCTGACAAGCATCCAGGTCTTATGTTAAAGACTTTGAAGCATACCTTGTGTAGGTTGAACCATAACATTGTCAAAAGCCTTTATAGTAAAGTAGTTCACACTGGAACTCAATAAAAATACCTTGTCTAAAAGAGAATAGGGAATAATGATCATAAATAGTGCCCCATGGAAATCCTTGAAAATGGATTTTTCTAAAAAAAATTTGTTGCCCCACATGGATTATTATTTTGAATATTTCTGCCATGTAAATCTCCCTAAAATAAATTGGGATGAAGTATAGAGAAAGTAAAGGTTGCTACTCTTCCCTGGTGGATTACTGTGTGTGCAAGCTGAGCTGGCTGCTGAATAATTTTGAACAGTAGAGAGCAGTAGAGGAGTGTCAGAGCACATAGCTCGCTAAAAATCATGATGCTGCAAAACAAAATAAAGGTATATTCTCCTAAGTTGATGTTCAGTTTCTGCTGACAGTGAAAGACACTTTTGAACTATATTGTAAATGTATCCATTTTTAGAGAATGGATAAATAACCTCCAATAAGTTATCAAACGGGAATGCAGGATTTATACTGATAAACTATTTATTATAAATTAAAGCTGTTTACTTTGGAGGAGTGGGAAAATTCAGTAACAAATTTTGTACAAGCTTCATCATCATTAATGGCTATAATCCAAACCAAGCCTCAGACTAGTCAAACAGGAGAGTCCTCAAAATCAATGTCATTTCCGTGCATGCCAATTTATACTGAACATTCAAGACATTTGCATCAATTTACCAATAAATGTGTTTGTCACTCACTTTGTAGTCAAACCAGCCCTTGTACAAACTACATCGTAATTCTGATCTATTTCCCTCTTGGCCTTAGTAACCCCACTGGGGTGGTGGTGAAAATGGCAGTAATAAAAACAACGTCACTGCCACCACACTTACTCTGTGCCAGACACGAATTGATTCCCATCTATTGCACTGTTTCCACTTCCAGCCTCCCTTTGCTACATGTCCAGAGCTGAATTCTTGGTTCCTTGCCCTTATTTCTTCCCGTAAATAGTACCCCATCCACCCAAGCCAGAAACCTAAGAGTCGTCCCTGATCCCTCCTTCTTCCTTACCTCCCACGAGTCTTCTTGATTCCAATTCTAGAATATATCTCCACCCATTCCCTTCTTTCCAACAGCACTGTCACACCCTCACCTAGGCCCCCACCATCTCACATCTGCATGGCTTCAAGGACCTTCAGCTGGTCTTTCTCCTCCCAGCAGCAGTGTGGTCTTTATGTTTGAAAACACGGATCAGATCCTAACATTCTTCAGCATGAAACCCTTCAACTGCTGCTCACTGAACTTGGAATGCCATCCAAACCCCTTATGGTGGCCCACCAAGCCCTGCCCATCCCCTGCCTTACCCTGCACCCATTCCCAGTTCTTTCTGACTCAGGACCTTCCCACATGACGCTGCCTCTGCCTGAAGGCCGTGTGATTTGAGGAAGTCACTCAAATTCTGGGTCTGAGTTTTCTCTTCTGTAAAAGAAGAAGCTGGATCCTTGTGCAGCAGTGACCTTCCCGTTTCCTTTGAAAAGACAGAAGTCCTCTTGAATTTATCTTTTAATAACCCTCTACCAAGCACTGATCCTGAAATAATATGAGAGGTTAGCCACATGCCCTTTGGAAAATATTTTCCAAGTATAGTACAGGAATATAAAATGCTTTGAAATTGAGATGTATATGTTAACCAGCAATGTTTTCAATTAATAGAGGGATGTTTATACCATATGAGAACCCTTAAAGCCTAAAATTACAGCAGGGCAGGAGACTTAATCCTTAGAAAGGAAATTTACTTCTCTCTCACCAGGTTCTATCTGAATGCACCAGTTATATGCAGGTACGTATCTAAATTGGCATTCTAACCATCTTTTATTAAAAATGCATTTTCAAGGTTTATACTATTCTCATCAACAGGACAGTATTGTCAGGTTTCCAATTTCCTATTGTCAGGCACCCAAATCAGAATTCTGGGCCAAATTTCCTTTGTTCCATTGCCTATAGCAGATAATAAATTATAATATGTTCCTAAACCAGTATACTACAGAAAGTGAAGATGAATTCTTAAAATACGTTTATTTATAAACTGAGCCAACCCCACACCAATTCAATCCAGTTCTGCAAACTTTGTTGAGTATCTACTAGATGCCAGCCACCTGCCACATACCAGACTACAGTAAGTGGATCCTGGGCCCAGCTCTCAAGGGGCTCACAGCCCAGCATGCAGACCCAGATGCAAACAAGTTGTGGTAGAGATCTGCTAAAATAATATAAGAAGGTGGGTTCTGGGGCAACAAAGCGCTTGTCTCAGCATGGAGGGATCAGACAAAGTGTGATGGATAAATAGTATTTTCCTGCCAATGAAGAAGGCAGTATTTGAAGAAGGGAAGTAAGATATGCAGACAAACATGCATTGCCAGTGTCCTTTGGGGAACAGCCAGGGTTCTAGAATGTCTTTGGCCAGAGATAAAGCTGGGGAAAGAGGCAGGCACCATGTCATGAAGGGCCTGGTATGACCTGCATATATTCCATAAAGTTTGAACTGTATCCTGAAATACTTATAAGAACAATGATACTAGCTAACTTATTGAGACCTCACAATGCCACTCATGTAATATAATGTAAATAACTCATGTAATCCGATGCAATTAAGATTCCACCCCGGGTCTGCCATCTCTTCATCCCTTCTATGAATCACTATATTATTCTACCTCCAAGTGAAAAGGAGACATTAAAGCTCTGTAACCTTGGGCAAGTTACCCAACACCTCTGCACCTCCTTTCATCATCTGTAAAATGGGAATAATCTTTAAAATGGGACTAATTGGGTTGTCATGAAAACTAAACAAATTAAGACACGCAAAATATTTAGTTAGCTTAGCACATGGCATGTACCTGCTGTTATCATCTTCAACATCATTATCATTAATTTTTAAGATTTTAAGAAATGGAGCAATATAACCATATTTACATTTTAAAAGGTGACTAAGAGGGCAGGACTGCCATATTGCCAACTGCAGGGGACACCATTGCTTTGTAGTCAATATAAATGTGCCACTGGGACCTGTGCTAGGCCACAGCTCTGAACAGAATAAGATGAGAAGTAATCCAGGGGCCGGCCCAGTGGCGCAGCGGTTAAGTTCGCAAGTTCTGCTTCTCGGTGGCCCGGGCTCCACCGGTTTGGATCCCAGGTGTGGACATGGCACCGCTTGGCACGCCATACTGTGGTAGGTGTCCCATGTATAAAGTAGAGGAAGATGGGCACAGATGTTAGCTCAGAGCCAGGCTTCCTCAGCAAAAAAGAGGAGGATTGGCAGCAGATGTTAGCTCAGGGCTAATCTTCCTCAAAAACAAAAACAAAAAAAAGATGAGAATCAATCCAGAAATGATGAAAACCTAAATGAGGGAAGCAGATAAGAGAGGGCTGTGATGTAGATTTAGGAATTAGCGATTGAATGGTAAGGACAATAAGGGAGTGGGAGCAGTCTTGATCAACTGCCAGGTTTCTGGCCTGAGAAGATGTGCTGAGGGGAGACGTGCCGTATGGGAATCAACTCAGATTATTGTATGTTTCTGAATATGTGTCTCTAACTTCTTTCCAAAGGGAAAATGACCTTGATTTTACATTAGCGATTTTTTTCTAAGTGTGTCTCTTCCTTTTATGAATGTAAATAATTGGGATTAACTATGTTCTCAACAACATACCGCAGTGAGGTTCATTGCCAGGACGAATGTCAGAATCCTGTTCCAATTTTCTTTTATAGCAGTCTTCTGTCTGGCAAAACTGACCCTGTTATTTCTGAATTAATGATTTCAATCACCCAAGGCATCTTGTAAGTGAGATGTGGTATGTACAGATGAAGTCTCCTAGTGGTCATAGGAAAGTTCCTCATTTGGTTCGTGTATGTTTAAAGCACCTCATCATGGGACATGTGAGTGTGGAGCCGTAATGACACAGAAGGAAAAAAATATGCATGTGTATCCTTTTGTAAAGACAACCTCAGAACATCCTGCAAATAGTAGAGATAGAAAAGAGTATGGGTTGTGTCACTGCCTCAGCGCCTGGCAAGCCTGCGCACCTGGTATATTGTTCACACCCATCAGTTTGGGAGAAGTCTGCATCCCCTGGGAGCAGGCAGGTGCAGGGCTGCAGGGTGACTTCCTTAGCCCCTTTTGAGTCCCAAAGTATCTTTTTATATTTTACCTGACTATTAACTACTTTCAAAGAAAAACAGAGTTGTTGTTTAATAGCTCACAGTAGCTGCAACACATTTTGGGGGTGGGGTTATTTTGCCCCTGCTTTACCTTAGCGTGGTACCTTTCAACTCTGCCGCACTTTAAGTGCAGCTTTATTCCTAGGGGGCCAGAACCAAAGAGTTATTGAGGGTCCACTCTATAAAGCACACATTTTACCTGAGGTTGATGTCACTCTGCTTATCCTTTATCCACGGCCCCTTCCTTTTTTCATTTTTGTTTGTTTTAAAGTAAAATATACCCTTTTATTTTTCAAAATAACTAATCATAAAAAGCATCCAATAATTAGGGAAAAAATCTAAAAACAAACATTAAAGAGACAAGCCATCTATATGATTTGATACTCCTATAATAATAATAATGATAATAATAGCTACCATTTGTTGAGTCCTAGTCATATATAAGTGCTGTGCTATGTACTTTATGTACATTATTGTACTTAATCCTCACAACCGCCATGAAAGATATATTACTTCTGCTTTACACGTGAGAAAGCTGGGCTTAGACTAATACATAACTTGAACCTTACTCCCAGGGACTGGTTGGAATGTGTGTTAGAAGTGCCTGTCGGCCGTGAGAATAGGAACAGCACCAGGGAGAGCAGTGGCCAGGCATCCAGAGGAATTCTGTCTGGGCCATGAGCACACTCTCTTGCTCTGGGGGTGACTTCCAGTGTTGTCTCAGGCTTGACCCTTTGCAACTTCTGGAACAAACTTCTATGTTGGGCCCATTGGCCTTGAGGCTCCTGATTCAGCTCTTCCTCAGTTATGATGACCATTTGCTTTACCCTGCTGCCCTCTCCACAATGCTCCTTTCATTCCTTCCTTCTCCTTTCTACAAGTAATGACTGAGCACTCTCTACGTGCCAAGCACTCCTCTAAGAACCGGAGACACACCAGTGAACAAAACTGACTCTTTTGTGTAGGTCTCTGTTCTTGGAGCACAAATCTATTGGGCACAGACAGAAAATAAGCAAGTAAAGAAATCACCCTGAATCTTACTTTGAAATCAAACCCCTTTCAGTGCTATGCATGACTCCAGGCTTCTGACCAACAACACATCAAAAACCTTTCACCGGCCGGCCCGGTGGCGTAGTGGTTAAGTTTGTATGCTCCTCTTCAGCGGCCCAGGGTTCGCCATTTCCGATCCTGGGTGTGGACCTACACATCACTCATCAAGCCATACTGAGGCTGCATCCCACACAGAAGAACTAGAAGGACCTACAACTAGGATATACAACTATGGACTGGGGCTTTGGGAGAAAAAAACCAGGAAGATTGGCAACAGATGTTAGCTCAGGGCCAATCTTCCTTACTAAAAAAGCACATCTTAGGAATAAAAACAAATTAAGATGAATTTAAAAAAATTTTAAAAGCCTTGCAGGGTTTTTCTCATCTGCCGTAGTCTGTTCCTCCTCCTTAGGCTGTCAGAATTCGTTGACAGGATAGCCCTGGCTTCAGAATTCCTTACTTACATCCTGAACAATGAGTGAGGCTGTGTCAGTCTACTAACTCTTCTACTAAACTCTTATCAGTTTTCCTTGTTATTGTATGTTCAGCCTCCCAGGAGCTACAACACAAGAGAAACCAACCAGTCCAGTCTTTATTCCTGAACGGTATCTGCCTCAGAAGCTTTCCATCTTTTTCTTTTTTTTTTTTTTTTTTGAGGAATATTAGCCCTGATAACATCTGCCACCAATCCTCCTCTTTTTGCTGAGGAAGACTGGCCCTGAGCCAACATTTGTGCCCATCTTCCTCTATTTTATGTGGGACGCCTGCCACAGCATGGCTTGACACATGGTGCGTAGGTCTGCACCCAGGATTTGAACCAGCGAACCCCAGGCCACCAAAGCAGAACGTGCGAACTTACTACTACAACACCAGGCAAGTCCCCAGAGCTTTCCATCTTTAACTGAATGGAGTCATGTAGAAGGAAACGTGATGCCCTCTTGTTCAGTCCTTCCTTGCCAGATGCCTGTATCTTTTTTCTGGCCCATGGTCTGGCCCGGAGATCTCAGGAGATCCAAATGCACCCTCTGCTGCTGTAGCTATGCTCTGCTAGTAACGATTGTCACTCTTCCCCCAAGTTCTCACCTCCTCAACCTTGTGAAGGAGTGTGACTGCCGACCCTCTCTATTTTTGGGTAGAATATGGTAGACCCTTACTATTCTTCAGAACTATGTCCTAAGCATTAGCCAATGTTCAGGTTCATAAATGATGATATAGTAGTACGTACTTTCTCTCGTAAACTGCAGTCGAGTATATGTGGCCCTTTCAGAACTTTAATGATGCTATGAATATTACACAAAGATACTGTAATTTCTACCAAGAATTGTCAGTTATGCACAACTCCTTATGCTTTTCTTCACTGCCAGAGGCAGTATGAGGAGTTAACTCTCCAGTGGGCCAGTTGTTCGAAGTAAAAGTTGCCATCTCAAGGGAGTTCCAATGACTTCCGTAAGAGTAATAACAGCAATGAGATAATAACTGACACAGTGCTCACCGTGTCAGGCTCCATCCTGAAAGCTTTACATATATGACTCTCTTAATCCTCCAACAACCTTTGAGATAGGTGCTATTATTACCTCCATTTTTAAGATGAGAAAACTAAAGCACAGAGAGGTTAAATAACTCACCCAAGATTACCCAGCTAGGAAGTGGTAGAAGGAGGATTCACATCCAGGCTGCCTGTCCCCAGACTCAGTGCCAGAATCTCAGCTCTGTAATCCCTCTCAGCATGAGCAAACAGTAAGGCTGGGATGAGCTGTAGATGCAGGCAGCTGGCTGGGCTCACTTCCTATGAGTGGAGCTCCCACACCTGCCATCTGCCCAAGGTATTCATATCCACACGTCAGTAAAGTGGCAGATTGTCACACATTGTAGGTGTTTGGCTCACTAGTAATGTGAGCTCCTTCAAGGCCAGGGCTCTCTTGGCAATCTGACTTCACTGAGCCTACTTTCTGCATAGCTCATCAGGCTTTGTACTGATAAATAAATGAAAAGCAATAGGATATTGGAGTATATAAGGAAGGCATCTGGTTTAAAACTAATTCGGCCTGACTTATTTTCCAAAAGGGCCTCACGTGGCCTGTTGAGCATGCATTGTACATCTGCTTTAAACAGTTACTATGTCCCAAAGCCAAGAATGATGCCCTTAAAGATGGGGATGTAACTTCCCTCCATATTGGCATTTCTTTAAGGATGATCATCTCTTCCTGGAAACTAAGAATCAATTACCGACCTGCTGTGCTCACCTTGTGACCACTGACCTGCTGTGCCAGCTAAGCATCTCATGACGGTAGTAAAGGAGATAGTCCTGGCATATGTGATGTATACTCTTTGTTTCAAGATGGTATATCACCACTCTGTACACCTCACTTCTTTGATGCCCTTCCTTCCTTGGGGAAGAAAGGCCCTGGGCTATAGTCCTCAGACCCGGCTCATAATAAACTCACCCCAATTTTGATTTATAGATTGATTATAGATTATTTGTGTCGACAGTATTTCTGGTTTGTGCTGCAGCCCCTCTTCCCTCTACCAGACTTCTCAGTATTTCAGGAGCAGGTGAAGCCCTAGGAGAGAGAGATCTGAGTTTGGAGATGATACTTCTGCTTAAAGAGAAAGCTGGGGGTGAGGGGACAACAAAATTTCCTATGACTTCAAAGGAGGAACTAATTTTCTACTTGACTCTGGACAAGAGAAATGGCTCCTCTAACAAATTCCATTTATTAAAACTGCTAGGTACAGGGGCTGGCCCCGTGGCCGAGTGGTTAAGTTCTTGCGCTCCGCTGCAGGCAGTCCAGTGTTTCGTTGGTTCGCGTCCTGGGCGCGGACATGGCACTGCTCATCGGACCACGCTGGGGTGGCGTCCCACGTGCCATGGCTAGAAGGACCCACAATGAAGAATATACAACTATGTACCGGGGGGCTTTGGGGAGAAAAAGGAAAAAAAAAAAACCTGCTAGGTACAGGTTGCTTAATTTAAATACAGTACCACCCTTCGGCAGAATAGCTGAAGTTTATTCCCTGTGCTTTCTTTTATAAAGCCTTCTGCTATAAATCCAAATTTGTGTAAGAACAGAATGTTAGAAACAGCTAATTGTTTTCTTTCATATTCCTTGAGCTTTCTATCCTTTTTGAACATTTTTATAGTGAAAAAAATGTAACCCGTATTAAAGGAAACTGCCCCTTTTAGAAAAACTAACAATGATTTTCATTTTTGCATGTTGTCTTCCATTCCAGGCTCAACCTGTGTATGTTTCCCATAATATGCTTGCAGCTCTTATTGGTCAGTAGAGTAAGTCCAGTAACACAGTCCCCCGAACCCAGGGCCTTAATACAACTCAGGTTCCCATCTCACTCACTGTGCATCTCTAACTCAGGTCAGCAGAGGGCTCTGCTTTTCATAGTCACTCAGGCTCAGACCCGAGGGATCCAGCCCCATCATGACACACACTTTCATAATCACTGAGGCAGAAGGGGAAATAGCATATTACAGACAGGCCCTTAAAACTCTGCCTGGAAGTAACACCCAGTACCTCAGCAACTTTCCAGGGGCCGAGGCGAGTGACATAGTCAAGCCAACTTAGGAGATGAAGTTGTGCATCTACCATGTGCCTGGAAGGACAAGAAATGGAATATTCGAGAACACCCCTTATGACTTCTGTAACTGTATTTTATTCTACCGTGAACTGTAATTTACTAAACTGTTTTCCTGCTGTTACATATTTAGCCAGAAGCGATGCGTTCATATGTGAGTTTAGAATCTATATCTGAATGTGCTCTATTGAACCATCCCCAAGTAGCCTTTGGCTGCCTCTTGCACTCACACACTCACACACACACACACACACACGCACAGTCTGCTACCAAGCCCTACACCAGCAGTTTCCTCCCCACCATGTTCCAATTCTGTCTTGCAGTAATGGAAGTAAGTCAGAGGTCTTGTCACACCCACTTTCCTGTAGCTAGGTTCCTGACCACCTCTGTGCAGTCTTCCTCTTTTGTGGTAAAGAATTTATGATAGTATCTATCTTCCATGCCAGCCAGATGCACAAATGCTGAACACACACGCATGCACGTACTGACACTACTGAGCACCTGTTTGCCCTGTGGCCACAGATTGGAAAATCAGACACTAACACAGCCCAGCTCAGCAATACAACCAAATGTGCCTGCATGCTCTGATTTGCTGCCATTTAAACTCAGGTTGTTGTCATAAGTACCTCGTCCCCTTCCTGCTGCAGCCTGACTGTGTGCCTTTTTCTAAGAGTGCCTTTTGTGCCCAGCGTTTAAAATGTCCAGCAACAGCCCTCTCTGCACACCTGAATGACAGTAACCTGTACTGTCAGCCCTCACCCAGTGCCCAGCACACAGTAGTTGTGTCCAGGTGAGAACAGAGATGACTTTAGACATGAAATGAGAGTACACTGAAGGTTGTGCTGCTCCTGTGAAGGCAATGGCATTTGCCAATTATAAAATTTCCTCTGTTAATCCAGGTCAAAGCACCATTGTGGCTTTTGAATTGAATCATTGTGTATTGCCAATCTTCCAGATTATAAAGTAAAATGTCAGTGAGAGACTAGAGCCACCTGGCCTGTAGTCAAATAATTATGTTTAACTGAAAAATTAATGGCTGAGAGGATCTGGCTGAAGTTATATTGGAAGTGGGAAGCAACTCAGCGCCGATGGGAGTGAGATAGCGAAGGGGAGGGGACAGAATCGACAGAGCAGGGCACGAGGCATAGGCTCCAGAGTCGGGTGGTCCCCAGGGCCAGAGGGCCTCAGAAGCTCCGCCTTGCTCAGGAAAACACCGCTACCACCAGGACCCAACTGGCAAACAAGGTAATGGAGAGAGGTTCTGACAGGAATCAGCAGCAGCTACAGGTTTATGAGGAAATGAGTCCATTTGTGGACATCTTAGGAGTCCAGAGAGCTGAACTGCTTCCCCCATGGAAGGAAAGCCAGGACCTGTAGGAACTAAAAGACATGACAGGACGTGGAGGTTGCCTGGCTTCTAGTTCTGGGACTGCCATTTGTCAACTGTATTCCTTTGGCACATTAGTTAATCTCCCTATGCTTGAATTTCCTGATCTGTAAAATGGGATTGATGATAGTACCTACCTTACGAGGGTGGTGTGAAGATTAAACAAGACGGTTTATGTATTTTGTTATGATACATATTGTATATGTATATGTATATATTATACATATTATATAATATGTGTATATGGCTTAAAACAAAGACTGCCTTGTAGTAAGTGCTTTAAAAATGTTAGTTCTAGGAGGGGTTCTAGGTCCCAGATGCTAAATGGGATTTAGGACAAGATTCCAGAAATAAAGCCAAGCTGGGGTTCCCTGTAGAAGAGGGCCAACTCCATAGTGGAGAATCAGAAAGTAGAGTGAAGCCATGGTGGAAAGATCTGGAGTGTGTAGGAACATACCTTTTTGAAGTTGGTTGAAGATGCAGAAGATGGACAGCATGGATGAACCTTGAAGACATTATGCTGAGTGAAATAAAGCTGTCACAAAAGAACAAATACCGTATAATTGCACTTCTATGACATACGTAGCATAGTCAAATTCATAGAGAGAGAAAGTGGAGTGGTTGTTGCCAAGGGCTGAGGGGAGGGAAGAATGGAGAGTTATTGTTTAATGGGCACAAAGTTTCAGTTTTGCAAGATGAAAAGAGTTCTGGTTGCACAACAATATGAATGTACTTAATGCCATTCAGCTGTACACTTAAAAATGGTTAAAATGGTAAATTTTATGTTATGTATATTATGCCACAATTTTTAAAAAACTAAGGAAGTCTGTATAAAATATGGACTTCAATTATAAAATGTATCAATTTTGGTTCAATAATAGTAACAAATGCGTCATACTAATGGAAGATGTAAATAATAGGGAAGCTAGGTTCAAGGGTATATGAGAAATCTCTGTATTACCTTCACAATTTTTTTGTAAATCTAAAACTATTCTACAAAATAAAGTTTGTTTTTTAAAAATAGCTGTAGAAGACGGGAAGAACCAGATAGTGAGCTGCTCTGGCTAGATTAAGGGGTAGTTGAGATTGCTGGAGAGACCATTATGCGTCTGAAAGCAGAGATTGTAAATGTGGTTTGGAGGGTAACGTAGGAAGGAGGAAAGGACTTAAGGGATCAGAAGCTTGATCACAGCAGCAGCTGAGCAGATGACCGTTGACACTTCTGGGAAATGGTTCAGGTCATCAGGTGGACCCATGCTCACACTGATCCCACACATGTAGGAGAAAAACATGAAAACACACATATAATCAATTGAGGGTGTTTTAAATTCCAAAGAGGGAAGATTACTAAATCTGAATCCTTAGACGTTTACTTAAAGCAAAACAAAAAGCAAGCAATTAGGAACGGACAGAATGGTATAGGGCATGAAGCATTGGCCCCAGCATCCTGGTGGTCTGGCGGTCTAAGTAGCATGTCAGGACTGAACTGTCAAGCTGATATTGTAAATCAGATGTCATTTTTTAATAAGATTTACTATTTTAAATTCTTGTCCCTAAAAGTTCCTAGAAAGATTTTATGAATCAGATCTAAGTTCAACACATTTTTAGCACCCATGAAGTTCTGTGTTTGGCGTGTCTACCCATGTTGTTTTAATCCTCTTAATAACTCGTAGTATTACTACCATGGAGTATTATATGAAGAAACTAGAATCAAATCATTTGAGTAATAAGTGATAGAGGAAGGAGTCAAACTATGATCTTCTTACCATAACTATAACTAAGCTCCTTCTATAACAACTGTTAAACCAAATGAAATCAAATCATATACAGTGGTGAGGTGTTTGCCTCAAGGCCTGACCCAGCCAGACACCCTGGCTACAGAAGGAAATGCTAGAGGAGGCATGGAAGAGTAGAAGTGGGCACAGAACAGTCCTTTTTCCAGAACGTGTGCCCTGCTCTACCCGCTCTGGGTGCCAAATTGTCAGCAGTATTGGCATCATTTTAAATATCTGCACAGTGCTGTAAAAATTGGGCATGCACAGATTCTGACCAAACAACGTAGGAAGAGGGTGTGGAAGCTGCGGGGGACGCAGGAACACATGTCACTGTGTGGGCAGAATGATGGGGAAATGATGTAGGCCTAGTGTGACGGGGACAGAATAAAGGGAACATGCACTCAGCAGCTGGAGGAAAGTGGGCATCAGGATGGGGCTGCCAGAAGGACCAAGGGCCCTGGGCTGAGGCAGAAAATCAGGAAATAACATTTATGCCATAAGTGAAGAAATCTTCAAAATCAGTAATATGCTATGAAAAATGTCAATATTAGACCCCCTCATATTTTTGAGCTTTCATAGTCCACTTCATTTATTGGGGTACTTTCAATATGTCACCCAAAAAAAGGCAGACATGCACCAGGATGTGAGAATGGTTCATATGAGACTCTAATATTCTCCATCTCAGCCTCCACCAGTCATGATGGTTATGGCACATATAGGTGTTCAATAAACGCTTTTTGAGTGAATGGTCACAACATGGAATAAATGGCATCAACACTCGTGTGTGTGTATCTTTGTGCAGCTTTGGTTACTATGTGAGTTTTTTTTTTTTTTAACGCATCTACTTACTACCATATATTCTGCCTTTGAGGTCAGGAATCATGTAATTAATGTAGTCTTTGTAACTATCCACAGCTTCTGTGAGGCTTCTTCCGTCGTGGGATGGGATCTAAACTGATACAGTTTTCTAAGTTACAGACTGCATTAACATGGTTGTTATTTTATTTAAAATGCTTTTCTCAGACTATCCTGTTTTGTGCTGGCCCATCATTAGAGGCACTGCAGTAAAGGTCAGGCAACCAACTACATTCGATGGGATTAAAAGATTCAAGGATCCCTTCTGACTCTGAGTCCGTTTTTTCCCCTAAATCCTCCCAGATCAATATTTTCTTTGCAATATAAGGTGGATTGTAGTACTTGAGTATATTGTCTTCACATTGCAAACCGATATTGTTCGGCCTGAATTATTCACTCAGTGAAATGAAAACTCAAGCCACTCAGTTGCAACTCTCACAGAATGTGTCTGGAAACATGGATGGAGATAACCAGGATGTTCCAGGGGCCACTGGAAGAGGCATTTGTTTTAGGAAAGTGTGAGGCTCCTCCTAGTATAGCAAAGTGTCTCTCTTTAGTATCTTGAAACATTTGGACCTGTTGGCTAAAACAATTAGTGGTCACTACTAATGGCTGAACACTGTATGGGATCTGATCTGGTGATGCAGATATCTTCACCCTTCTACTGAACTCCTCTGCCTTCAGCCAGTCCAGAACTTAAACAACTAACAATAGGCAGAAAAATTCCTGACCTAGGTTTTGAATCTTTACATGATGCGTAGATAAAAATAATTTCTCTGCACTAATTAACTGAAAAGTCTTGGAACATAACAGGTTGGAAGCTTTCCATTTCTAAAATTGGTGCCCAGAACATTGCTAAGTGGTTTGCTTTAGGGAAAGATGTGTTGCTTTTAATTAACCCATTGTTGAGCTTTTCAATGGAAATAATTCAATAAATCTTTGTGTTAGTCTTTCTCCCAATTAATCACAAGAGAATAACATAATTTGGGAAGGACAAATGTGTGACTAATCCTTCACTCCCATGTTTTTCTTATGCATCTTTTGATTTCCATATATTTGATTAACCATTCAGTTAACTACACAGCATGGAACTTTAAAGTTCCATAGTTATTACTTCTTGTCTTATCTAACTTAAGAATCAGAAAGCAAAATTTTCTCTGCCCACTCCTTCTGTTCTTATCAATACCATATCTTGTGGAGGGCAGAACTGAGGCTGAGAGAGAAACATAGTCGGCTGCTCATTGAGTTTACAGAAGAGATACCTATCTCAGAGAAATTCTTTTCCCCTGTTCCTGAGAAAACCAAATAGATAATCAAGGTTAGAAGAGAGAGAATTTAGTTCATTTGATGGAGAGACTTTTGAACACAGTTGACTTTGTAACTGTATCTTAGATACTTATATCTGAAGTAGTTTGATTTAGGATAACAATCATTGTAGGTGGGGGAAATCATGAAAACAAAATGCAAAGTCAAGGTCATGGGTATTCTCAGAAAGACAGAGTGCGTTTAGAACCTGGCTCCAAGAAATGGGGAAGAGAAGGCAGTTCAAGGACTTTACCACAAATTCTCAATGCAAAAGAATTAAGTATGTGTAAATATTTTTAAAGCAGTAGGGTGAGTGACCCCAAATATTTCTGTTGCTTCTCTGACCTTGTTTGCATCAGAAGAAAACAGCAGCAAAAATAATGATGGAGAGAAATATTGTCTTTTTTCAATCAGAAAGCAGATGATCTCATATGATGCCAATAGTAACCTCACTTGTAAATTTTTTCTTGATTAGTGACCAGGGCATTTCTGATAATAAGTTGCAAACTTAGGAAAATACATTTGTTCTTTTTAATACAGGGTAATTAAAATGCTTTAGTAACCAACAGAGCATTTTGGAGATTTAAACTTGCTCAAACCCATGTTTGTTTAGTAACTTCTTGATTTAAACAAAGCCAGTATGTGTGTGTTGTGCTGGGGGAGGAGAAAGAAGGAAATCAATGAGCTTCTATATAAACAAGTCACTTTTATGTGAATTTCAGGCCTTGGCCCTTCTTTCTGTTCTCTCTCCTTTTGGGATCTCATCCAAGCTTAGAACTTCAGCTATGTCATCCGTGGAGATAATTAATTTGGGAAAGAAAGATTCACAACGACCATGATAATGAAATATTGGGTAGGCTGTTCTGGGTAAAAGAGATTATACTTTGTTTCAGAGACAGCCAAATTCCATCATCTGGGAAGCCAGCCTGGGATGAGGCAAGTTTCCTCCCACTGATTAAAGGAGATGGAGGAGGAAGAGGCAAGAATGTTCGACTTTTGACTGCTTTCTTTCTCTATCTCGTGGTCGGGCTGTTTCCCCTACACTGTTTTCATCACAGTCGTAACACAACTGCCATTTTAACATATTACTTAAAAAAGAAAAAGTAGATGGGAGGACAGGCACTTATTGAGAGTGTGACCAAGGGAAATTACCTCTGCCATCCCACTCTTCAGCCGAGTATGCTCTTCTTAACTGCGTCACCTTTAGAGGGGAACATTACAACCTATGGATTGAATTTATAGGGAAGTCTATTTCAGCTTAATAAAAGGAACCATTTTATATTAAAGTTACCTGGCGACAAAGTTGATGGCCTGAAGAGTTTGTAAGGTGCCAGGAGTGAAAACTATTCTAGTTGAATGGTCATCTGTCAGAATTTCTGGAAAAGAGATTCCTGGTTGGGTTGGAGCTTGTGCTAGGGGCCCTGTGAGGTCACTAAGAACTGTGAGTTTCCTTCACTCCCAAATCTGCATTTGCAACTGTGACCTCCCTCCTGGAATCAGGGAGCTGTGGAATTGGCCATGACCTCGGAGGCCATCTTAACCAGCCCTATACAGAGAGGTTGAGGGAGTACCATGGCCCTTTTTGAACTCCAGTCCCACTTCTTCAAATGCTGCCCTCTTAAGCCTCAGCGAGAAGAATTCATCCCCCTTTCAAACCAGCTTCACCTCTACTTTCCATTAGTGGAACCACCATCCTCCCAACTCAGAGGTGCAGACACTCAATATTGTCTGCCTTCTCTTTCCTTTGCCTTCCACAGCTAGTCACCAAAGTGACTAGTTCTTTTACCGTGTCCCTCCAAGCCTCCCTTCCTCATTCTCATCATCACACTGGAGGCGACACTGCCTTGTGAACATGTTTCCAGTCTCCCCCTGTCTAAGCCATGCTGCAGACTATCACCAGCTACTGCCATCTACACACCATCTCAAGGTTGGAAGAAACCAGGGAATTCGTCTTGTTCTCCCTCCTATTTCATGCGTGACCCCTTACTAAAACATTTCCTCTTGCATCAGTATTCCCTTCTCCTAAGTCATCAGTGGCTTCTCTTCCCCATAGAATAGAAAGTTCCTGTTCCCTAGCTTTGCATTCATCTGCCCCTCCTGTTTCCTGCAAACTCTGGCCCTGATTTACCCTTCCAGCTGGTCTTTCACCAACATCAACTAGTGAGGCTGGTTTTCCCAATATTCCATGAACACTCCTGCACATTTCTACCTCCAAGTTACAAATGACTGCTAATCAACCAAACTAGCTTTAAAAAACAAAAACTAAACTAGCTCATGTTAAGTAAACTGTCCAGGGACAGAGCTGGTTTCCTCGATGTCCATCCTCAGGAGTCTGTCTTCTTGGTTCTCCTCTCCTCTGTCGGTTTCAATCTCATGTCACCCCCTCCACACGGTAGTAAATTGGCCACATAGCTCCAGGATTATATCCTCTGAGCAAATAACCATGGAGAAAGTAGAGCTTCTGTTTACCCATGGTTCCTGCAGAAGTCTCAGGATCAAGTCTTGTTGGACTGATCTGGATCATGTACCCATTCTGAACCCTTGCAGTGGCCAGGTGGATAGGGTGCTTTGGTTAGCAAGGTCAAGTTCAGCCCCACCTGAATCAGAAGAGCTAAGGGCAAATTTAAGGAAAATTAGGGTACTGTGATCAAAAGAAGCAGGAATTGGGGCCAGCCTGGTGGTGCAGTGGTTAAGTTCACACATTCCACTTCAGCAGCCCAGGATTCTCCTGTTTGGATCCGGGACATGGACCTACGCACTGCTTATCAAGCCATGCTGTGGCAGGCATCCCACATATAAAGTAGAGTAAGATGGGGATTGATGTTAACTCAGGGACAATCTTCCTCAGCAAAAAGAGGAGGATTGGCAGTAGTTAGCTCAGGGCTAATCTTCCTCAAAAAATTTTTTAAAAAACCAAAAAGAATGAAGTGGTAATGCTCTGCCAACTCGCCTCAGCTTCTCTCCCAAGGCCCAGCTCAGGTCCTATGTCCCCCAGGAGACCATTTTATAACCAGTCTACTCACTGTGACCCCTGAACTACTTTCTTTCTGGAGTGTTCCAAGTCTCTATAACTAGGTGCTAAGGTCTTCAAAGGCAGAGACCACATCTCATGCATCTTTCCATCTTGGTTTTCCTCATTGCATCTAGGGCTATGCTTCGCACAATTGATACTTAATAAACTTTTGTTGTGGTGGTGGCTTTTGCTAATATTAGTGTGCGTGTGTGTGTCAGAAAGAGGGATAAGGTGCATGGGAAAAGCAGATGTGTGTGTCCAGGAACCGTATCAGCAGGCAGCCCCTGGGCCTGGTGGCCGCATGATTGACGCAGGCATTTGGCCATCTTGGTGGCCAGGGTTGAGGCCTCAGCTAAGGGGATTTGCATCATTACATGCTGAGCAGTGAGATGATGAAATTACAAGGTGCACCAAGTGCAGGCTATTTTGGCGCTCTGACCTTAGTTTCAGCAGGAAAGGACAAAAATAAATAGACCAAAAGGCAAATTAGAGGAAAGAATGAAGACAAAGGGGTAAGAGGGGCATTCTTCAGGGAAATAAGGACATGAATTAGGAGAAAAAGTCAAGCCCATGGCCTAAGGTGACAAGACCTGCTTGTTCTCAGTGAAAATAAGGCCTATTTGCCCTCACACTTCACTTACAGCCTAATTTTACCTGTTTTCTTCTATGTGTATGAGCTAATGTGCATGTGTGTGTGTTATTTCAATGTAGAAACACCTCTCTCCCCTCGCTCCTCTCTCTCCCTGTCTACCCCTCCGTTCCTCTCCGTCTCCCCCCTCCCTCCCTCTCTCTCTCTCTCATGTACTGTCAATGTTCTCTGATCCAGTGACCATTTTCTCAGTAACTAGTTCCATATGTTTATTGACTTCTATTTGTAAAATAACTTTAAGAAAATTCTTTTAGCTAAGATCATGTCATCTTGTTTTTGCATTCCTTCTAAATGGGAGGAATTTGTTTGGTCTGGTTTAAACATTTTAGAGAATGAAGAATTTGCCTGTGTCGTATATGTAATAAGATCTTGTGTTGTATAAAGCTGATCTAAAGAAGATGTTCATGGCATTTTGGGGTTAACTTTGGGTCCAATGAAAGAGGAAAGCTTGCATTCTTGAAGAATTGCTAACAAAAGGAAAGCACAGGCCATTATAATAGAGCTGAGTGGGATTTGGGAGTCATATCCCTGGAGTTCTCAGACTTTAATATGCTTAAGAGTCATGTGGGGCCGGCCTGGTGGCATAGCAGTTAAGTTCCGGTTCTTCACGTTGGTGGCCCGGGGTTCGCCAGTTCACGCTCATCAAGCTGTGTTGTGGCAGCGTCCCACATGGAAGAACTAGAAGGACTTACAACTAGGATACACAACTATGTACTGGGGCTTTGGGCAGAAAAAAAAAAGAGGAAGATTGGCAACAGATGTTAGCTCAGGGCCAATCTTCCTCACCAAAAAAAGCATACCTAAAAAAAAAGAATCACCTGGGGTTCTTGTTAAACAAATTCCTGGGCCTTACCCCCACAGGGATTCTGATGTTGTAGATTTGGGGTGACACCAGGAATTTGCATTTTAACAAGCACCCCAGGTGATTGGTGAGTGTGGTCTGTACGCCACACTATGGGAAATACTGACCCAGGCCATCTTTCTGCTTTTAGGCATGAAGAAACTTCAGCCAGTAGTTGTGACATGACCTGCTGGGCATCACACTGCCATTATAGACTTTACCTCTCTAAGCCTTAGTTCCTTACTTGTAAAGCAGGAGTCATAGTGTCATCTGTTTCCAAGGGTCATTGGGAGGATTACGTATGATAATACATGTAAAAAGCACTTTGCATAATGCCTAATACATAATAAGTTCAGGTTAATGCTCAAGTATTATTTTCAGCTTATTGTTATTATTTATGGTAAATTATTTCCCTGACTAAACTGTATTTATCTGCAGAGCTTGCCAGAAGGTATAAGGGCCATTTAGGATGGACTGGCAAGGGGTCTCTGGGAAACAAGAGAGGTTCTCCAGAGCTGTACAGCTTTCCTCAGCTCTAGCTGCTTGTTTCCTCCTGCAGTTCTGTCAGTGGGTGACTGACCGAGGACTCCACTGTCCCCAAGTTAGGCCGCCCATCTGGGAGCTTTCTTTTGCTCTGGGTGGCTGTGAGGGAGGTAGTCTGTCACGGAGATGATGGATCAGATGGTAGCAGACAAAAGCAGTTGTTGGGGGTAGAGGATGAAACACTAATGAAAAGTCAGTAATGTGACCTTCTGGAGCACATAGAAAACGTTGCCGTGCTGTAGAAAGTTAGTGTTGAAAGGAACCTCAGCAAACATCTGTCCAGCACCCTCCCCTCCTCAATTACTAAGTGAGAAAAGTACCTGATTGGAGACAGAGCTGGGATAAGAGCTTAGTTAATTCCTTTCCTGACCAGAAATAAACAGGTAGTACCTGCCTTATGATATTAACAAAAGGGCCTCACAGCCCAGTCAGAGTTCGACATGTAAGCACAGGTTCATAACCTTGTAATAAAGACCAGGATCAAATGTTTATGCATGGGCATATTTTCTAATTGCACCCAAGAGTGTCATTGTTTTTCCTCCCCACCTTGGGGAGCGAAAATAGCCCTTTTTAGTTTAAAGGAACAAATTTGATGCAATAGGAGAGAATGACCCTTTTTTCCTTTGTGTCTGACTTTATTTCTCATGGACAAAGAACTTGTGTTCCAAGGAGTGCCTGGAGATGGCAACTGGGATCCTAACAATCACGTTTACTGTTCAACCACACAAGGAAGCCGTCTGTCAGGTTTCATGGTGTCCTTGTAAAAACAGCAACAAGCACCCAGTTAATAAAAAACAGCCCTGCCTAAGTCCTGCTTGGGCCAGTTAAGTTAGATTTATATTAACAAGTGAAAATATGAGTATAACTTTGGTGATGTAAGCACATATGTCTACCGGATTTGGGTTTTTGTCTAAACCTGGAGCACCTGGCCCAGCCCTTAAAGCTGCGTCTTGAAGTCTCGTCTCTTGTCTCTGTTGAAGTCTCAATCAAATGAGGATTGAGTCAAAGAAGCCAGGCACAAGGAGAATACTTTTGCTGAGATATCCAGGAGTGGCCTCCATCGCTCCTTCCTCCTTTTTCTGGCTGTGGGACCTGGTGTGCGCTTGCCATTGTGAGGCTGCGGCAGAGAGAGGAACAAAGCCTCGTAAACGTGCTGGGTGAGCGACGCCATTGGAGCCGCTTGGTATGTGGGCCTCAGCCTTTGTGAGGGGTCAGCTGGGATTTGTGAGAGCCCATAAACCACCACGTCAGGAAGAACCGCTGCTGTTCTCAGCAACTGAGAGCTGGCAGCAGCTGCCGACGCTTTTTTTTTTTTAACTCAGACCCCATACTGCTCCTATCCTGCTGATTCTTTCAGTGTTCCTCTTAGAGTGGCAGATGGTGACAGTTCTCCAGATGTTGCGGCTTTCATGTTCATCTGATGTTTATGCGGTGTGCCAGAGTTATTTCTGTCAATAGAATGGCACACCCAGCGCATGCAGCCCCAGGTGGTATGCTTCCCAGGCTGGCTGTCAGAGTGGCCTCTGCACTGCACAGGTGGAGGTGCTGAGCCCAGATGGGTCTCTTACTTTTTCCAACCCTCCTGGCATATTATGGTTGCATCCCACTCCTCTGGAATGGCAATACTTGCATTTGAAGCCCAGGATGGTTTCTGGAATTGTGGGGCGTCTCTGATCCACTTGCCCTCCTCCTTAATGGGATTTTAGTCTCCCAGGCTGCATGAGTCCCCTGAAACATCAAGGACCTAGCGTGTGAAGAAATATTTCATTCTGACTCCAGTACAATTCTGCCACAATTTCAGCAACTCTGTCCCCTTTATCACTTCTCCCTTGGCCACCCTTCTGGCTGCTCCCCCTGGGGCTGCTCCCTGCAGTACTGCAGAGGCCCGAGGGCCCATGACAGCAAGATCCTTTGGTGGACATCTGTGGTTTTGCCTGCCTCACACCTGTCCTCCTTTTGAGGCTCCTTCATGAGGAACTCCTCTTCCTCTTCTTCCATTTGAGTTTAGTGAGGGCTTTCTATCACAGTTCCTCACCTTGTTGGCCACACAACTGGGCCAGTGGATTTCTTGTCTAGGACTTTACCAATTGAAATGAAAGGAAGAGCCTACCTCCTTAGCCATGAAGCTAGGAAGATGTACTCATGACAGCTGCTGGCAACCACATTTTCATGCTTCATGGAAGACATCAGTCCGCAGAAGAATTAAGCTGCTCATCAGAGAGAAGAAGAGACAAGACACAGAAAGGGCATGGTGGGTGTGTTCCACTGTCCTGGTGGGTTTCACTGTCCCAGGACCCAGCTGGCCACCTGCCCTTCCTTCAGCTTGGTTACTTGAGCCAATAAATTCCCCTCTTTGCCTTTAGATAATTTAAGTTGGATTTCTGTCATTTGTGATCAAGAGTCCTATCTAATGTAGTCCCTTTGACCTCTGTTATGAAGTCTTTGCCCTCTTTGCTGACCCCTCAGCAGCCTCTTCTCTTCCAATCTCCAAGGGGAAGGAGACTTTCCTTCCAAGTGTGACAGGTGATTCTGACATGCTGCTGGGGAGACAGCCACTGTTTCCAGGGATGACAGTTCTTTGAGCTCATAAAGGCGATCTTGGGCTTCTTCCAGACTTAGAGCTCTGGCTGTGGAGAAATTTATTCCAATTTATTTGACATTTCAGAGACCTTGAGGCCAGGAGGAAGATTGGGACCTGCTGTAGCCTTCACTTTACCAACAAATCGGAAGTTCCCATAGTGTAGCTGACCACAGCAATAGGTACCTCAACCTATTGTGGACAATTGACTATCTTCTGTCCTGGGGAAGTGTGCCCATAGCCAAATAGCTGCCTTTCCCTTGAATACAGCATTCTATTTCAGGCAGTATAAAGAATATTTTTCTCAGCCCCAAATAATTATGGTTGACAACTGACGTTGTCCCAGAGTACCATCATGGAAAAGCATGTTTTTCTATTTCTGTGTATGTAAGTATGTAATGTTTTCTGTTCCAAATCCTGAGGTAGAATCTGCTGCCAGAGTCTTTTTATGAACGTCCTGCAAGGTTATGGCAAAATGAGACTGATTCTCGGTGGTATTTAGAGTAAGGCTAAGAGCAGGGGCTCTGGAATCCAGCTGCCTGGTTGGACTCCCAGTTCTGTCACCTACCAATGGTGGCCCCTTAATCAAATCACAACCCTTCTGTGGCTCAGTTCCCACATATGAAAAATAGGGATAATAATAGCACTTGTTTTATAGGGCTGTTGTGAGGAGTAAATGTTCTAAAAGACATAAATGGCTTAGCATAGGTTCACATTAGTAATCACGTAATAAATATTAGCTATAATAATGATAGTTGTTTCACATGGAGCCTGTGGGATCTGGTGTCTTATATTATCGTCATATATTTTGCTTCTGGGAGATGGCCTTGGCAAAACTGGCAGAAAGAAGACCAGCAGTGTGCAGGAAGAGAAAGGTGCTGGCAAGACCTCTTGCTTGTGCTAAAACCCACCGCCCTCGGCCCTCCTGTCCAACACAAGTACAAAGGGAAAATCCTTGAACACCAGCTGCCTGCTGTGGAAAGCCTGGCCATGGATCTGCCCTCCTCTTCCTCCTAAACAGGGCTGCCTTTGTGGGAGAGAGGGGATGGAAGGTGACCCTTGAGGGTGGGAGGAAAGTAGCCAATAGATGGAGTGAGGAAGTCTGGAGACAAGGGTACAGCGTGGGAGAAGCCTTTGACGTCAGGAGTAGAAGGGGTGGGGGAAGAAGGAGGGTTGAGGTTCTCTTTAGTGGGTCCAAAGGAGCAGGGAAGAGAAGCAGCAGATGAAAGAGGAGCGTGCGGCCATGCGGATAGGAGCTGGCTCTTTGGGAGAGGAGAGAGCCCCTCCGTGTCTCTATTATGGCCCTAAAAAATTACCTCCTCTTCCCACTTCTTAGTCAGATATGTACATGTGCAAACCTGCCTGCCTCTTGAGCTAATGTTTGTGCTTAAAGGACATGATTAGATCCTGGACTTAATTTATGCACTTCTTTGATACTGATGCAGCTGTGTAAGCCATGGTTATTTTATTTACATTTTTTTCAGACTCTCCTTTTATGATTTTTGCTAGACTGCTTGTTCCTTTTTTTTTTTTTTTTTTGCTGCTTTTCTGAGCCTTGGATCTGCTTTGCCCATGCATATTAGGTTGAAATATATGAAATTGCTGATTTTCGCCCATATCTGACCTACCATAACAGCAGTTTCATTTGGTTCAACTAAATTTTTCAAGTTTAGGTGATAACTTTAAGTTTCCAGAGGAGCAGGACCATAGCCAGCTGCCCTGGACACCTGCCACTGAAGTGTAGCTGATGGTGGCAGAAAGCTGGTTAACCATCGAGAATGGAGGAGAATGGACAGGAGTAGAAGGCATGGGGGAAGAGGGAGGGTGGAGGCACTGAGACAGCAGTGTGCTATGCCAGGCTCTCCTCAGGTGTTCATGCTTATAGTCCTCACACCAAGCCCACTGCATAGGTACTTGGAGTGTCCGCATCTGCGATGAGGGACCAAAAGCACAGAGGTAAGGGAGCTCGCCCATGGTCACACAGCCAGTAGGTGGCAGAACTGGGATTTGAACCCAGACAGCCTAGCATGGGAATCAGTGGCCTTAACCACTACACTACAAAATGTTTTGCCAAACCCTCAAGTAGTCAACAGTGCTCATGTGTCCATCACTGTAGTCTGTCACTGTTATTATTCATCAGATATTCCTGCCCAGCCTTTTCAGCTTTTGGATATCCTGGTATTGTTGTTGGCTTGGAGGAAGTTGTTTTTCTGGGTAAACTCTAATATAAATCCATTAGTAATTACCTACTTGAGGATTTTATCTTTATTTGGTGTTTTACTGCCACCCTCCTACTCTTCCACTCATGTCCTCACACTGCGCAGCTCCTGAGAGCTTACAAAGCCTGTTGGTATTCATCTTCTCATTCCTCCCTCACAATCCCTATCTCCTGGAGGAGGAAACTGATGCTCTGATAGTGGAAAGGACTTTGCCAGGTCACAAATGTGATGCCCATCTACAGACAAGCAGTGGCCAGGATTCCATATGAGGCTCTCCCCACAACTCACAAGGCATGTTGAAGCCGTGCTTGAACCCCCCGCCCCTGCCCCCCAGCCCCTGCTCCACTGCTTAGGGCTGTGTGACTTTGGTGAGGTGACCTAAACTCCTGGAGCTTCTGTTTCTTTATTTTTAGATGGGAGGTACTTATACCTAGCAGGATGGGTGTCCAGTGCAGCCTGAGAACTTCCTTACGTGGCAGACATGCTAGAGGGTCCTTCCTTCCTTTCTCTTCTACTCCAGGCTGGCTGTCCTGTGACTCCAACTCACAGTCATTGGTATAAACTGACACCAGGTCTACAGGGTGTAAAACAAACTAAGCTGGGTGCACATTCTTTACTACTCTATCGTTGAAACTATTGTAGTGAAATGACTGCTTTTAGAGGTTTTCATTTGCCAGATGGGGACAGTTATAACAATAACTCCCTCAAGGGGTCCTTGTGAGGATTGAGGAGGTGAGGGGTGGAGCCCAGGGCCTGGCGCTTTACAAGTGCTCAGATAACGCAGCTGTTGTTGTAGTTGTTGTTGCCGACGTTTGTCGTGTTGTTCCTTTTCCAACAGGCCTTTATATCCAACCTAACCAGCAGAGTGAGTTGCTAGTCCTATGGGACACAGTAAAGTTGTAAACACTTTTCTGCTATTCTACAGCTACTAAAAAAATACATTTACTAGATTTCAAGATGCCAGTTGTCATTTTGTCATCAGTTCCCTGCTATTCAGTGACTTTCCCAGGGAATACTTAGGTCACATAAAGATTTCTATTTTTATCTGGGGGAAAGCAGGGGAGAATTTAAGTAATGTTTCAGGGAATGAAACGATTATCGTTTTTCTAGGGGACCTGTTTCCAACATGCGTCTCCTTATCACTAACAGATTGTAAACCTATCAACCTTCTTGTCCCACACTGAATCTTGAGGTACGTATCAGGAATGAAAAATGCTTCCAGCAGTCTGAACAGCTGCTCCCTGATGCTCAGTTCACCTAGGTGCTGCTCATCTGTGGTTACTACTTATTTCAAATGATATTTTAAAATTGTTGCAGTAATAATGGAAACATTTTAAAGTCTATGTTTGATGTGGGGGGTGCGGGGATAAGCTTTATTCCAGAGTGAAGTGAAACTGGCTTTGTTTAGCTGATTTGCTTTGTTTCTCTTATAGGAGTTGTTACCTTTCAAAGGTATTTACTCCCTTGCGGTAGACTTGAGGGGGCTGCAGAGAGGAGAGCAGCTACCTTTAGATTGCCCCCTAGAGAGATCCCTGACTGTGATGTGTTACTGTCTGGGCCCCACATGGGACCGTCTAGGGTAGGGGGTGGAAAAGGATGTTGGTAGGGAGTGGCTTTTGGCCTCTATTAGACAGACAGACAGACAGACAGACAGAAAGCAGAAGTGTGGCTTTTCTGCTTTCCTCCTCTCTTCTGCCCCCATTTCAGGCTTCTTTTTCCCAACCCAGTATCTGAACCCATCACTAGGTACTGTTCCTACACACAGATACCACACTACTACCTGTCGCTCCACCATCTCTTTCAGGAGGTTGTTCTCAAAGTACAAGTCACCTGGGGGCAGAGCACCTTCTCCTCTGAACAGTGTTGAAGTGCATTTTAATAATCCACCTCCTGCTTTTAATCCATTATCATTATCCCCATTAGTCAGGATCTTCTACATTATGCTGCAGTAACAAAATAAGCCCAAAAGTTCAAGGACTTAATTCAGTTAAGAACTTATTTGTTGCTCATATTATACATCAGTGTGGCTCAGTGAGTTCTCTGTTTCACACATTTCCTTGAAGACCCAGACTGATGGAGGATCAGACATCTTGACGTTACACCACCTGGAATCAGAGGTCTCTGCCCACGCAATGGTAGGGAAAGAGCAGAGCTGAGCTGGAGAGTTGTGCAAGCTCCTGGGGTAGGTATCCCTTCTTACAGCCTATTGGCAAGAACTAGTCATGGCTTCTCCTAACTGCCTATGGGGCTGGAAAGTGAGATGGATCACATGGATATTCAATATGTAGATGATGTCTCTTCCATAATCCATCCCCCAACATTGTCCATATAACTAAGTAGATTACAAATTTATGATCATAAGCTAGTTTTCCTAAGGGTACTGACTGGCTAGATAGGAGTTGCTAGTTTTCAAAGACCTCCCAGTCTCAGATGAGCAAGCTCTCCTCTGTATTCCTAGACCACTTAGTATGCACCACCACGATAGACCCTACCATAGTGTGTTAGAGTTAGGTGTCAGTGTCTCTGTTTCTGCCCTTCCTTTCCTCTCCCCCTCCCAGCTAAATTACTAAATCTTGAGGGTAGAAAACAGGTATATGGGATTTGGGGGGAAAAAAACAACAACATTGCTGGTGCTTAGAGAATACCTGGCTGTTTGATAAGTCAGGGAGGGAGAGAGGGAAGGAGGGTGGGGAGGCATGAATGAATTAATTAAACAAAAGCACCCCCTAGGTGGGTTAGTAATAAGTTAGACTCACCTATTATGAGTTGATTTTTACCAGTGTAGTGGGAACTAATCTCAGGATAAACATTTAGGTATATAACAGACGCAACTTAAAAATTTATTCCTCTCTCTTAATTTATACATTGTGCTCCTATTCCCCAGGGTGGTGGAAACTCACTGTCTGGCAACTCCATGTCCCTCATCCCCCTTTTCCAGAGTTATGTCTAAGTTCCGGGGGCCCAGGCTATGAGGAGTTGGTGCCTGTTCCACAGGTGATATCTGTCCCTGAGGATATCCCAGTGACATCCTTCATCCCACTGGATCGGCACTGTCAGTCCACAAAGCCCTGGTGGGTGGTTGTTTGGAAGTTCTCTTTGAGCCCAGCTCACATTCGCTCTCCAAGTCTCTTTGAGCTCTATTAGGCCAAAAGAAGCTTTCTGCTGCCCTTGAGCAAGGGCCCAGGGAACTCTGAGAGTCTGTTCGAGGCTTCCTCTACAGCCATGCCACTCTGGGCCATGGAAAACTCTGTGACCTCATCTGACATGTGACACAGCCATTTCTGCTCTGGGTCTTCTGCTTTCCTGGGCTCATTCAAGAGGTGAAGCATAGATGTCCTTTGTTCTATAAGCCTACAAACATGTCTGAGGGTTCTCTCACTTGCCCCCAAGGCTTTGTTGCAGAGATGGATAGAGAGTGGCTCACCCTTTTCTTAGGAATCTATAACATTCGTTTATTCTTTGCTTCCCCATCAGCTCTACTCTCCTTCCGCTCCACCCCTACACACCACCACCCCACCTCTGACCCAGGGACCTTTCTCTAGTTTGGGGAGCACGAAGCCTCCCTCTGCCTCTTTCAATCCCTTGAGTATCCTCAGGACCTAACGTTCAGAACTCAACATCTGACTGACTGAGAGGAGATGGGTTGTAGGGTCAAAAGAAATGTGATTTTATACATGTATGTGAAATCCATTAATATTTAAAAATATTATCTTGCCACACTAGTGCCACTCTCAGGGTAACCTACTTCTTATTTTGTCCCCAGATTTAGTTTAGGGGCTTCTTCATTTTGTCCGATACCCCGTCCACTAGTGTCTACTGTGCTGTTGGGTGTCCTGATGTATTGTTGAGGCTATCGGTCCACCACTTCTGCCCAGCGCAGACGCACAGTCAGCTCTACTGAGCGCATTTGAGAGGCCTGCTGCAATGCCAGGCCTCGCCTGCCTGGCATGACACTCTCTCCCCAGAAGCTGGACTGCCCTCCGCTCTCCTGGATTCTGCACCAAGGTTCAAAGACATCTTGCCCACCCTGACATTTTGGTGGTCCAGGCCTGGTATATTTAGGCCCTAAATCAAAGGATGAAAGATCTGCACTGTCATTGTTTCCTTGGAACATTCAGGCCCGGCCCTTGTGGTTCACCCACATATCCCATATCTTCCAAGAAGCGGGAAAGGTCAAGGCTTCAGGGTGGTCACAACAGACTGTAGTTCCAACAGTAGAGTTAGTGGACCAGGGGAAATTTATTTCTCTGTGCCTCTCCGTCATCTTGTAGGAGAAACTCTGTCTGCCCAGAACCCTGAGGGAAGACAGCCCATAAAGAAAAGAGTCTGGAAACACCTGTTGGTTAAGTAAAAAATGAAAGTAATGGGTCTCAGACATCAAAAGGGAAAGTGGCTGCTTTTTGGCAACAGCTGAAGCCACAAATGGTTGTTGGAGATGAATGCAGTGCATCCATAAAGAGCCCTGGGCAGGCCCGGGGTTCCTCGGCTCTGAACCCTGAACCAAATTTTCGTGATGTACATATTGGAAAAGATCCCACTGTTAAAATATAAACATATAAATATAAGTATTAAATATAAAAAATAAACATGTGTATATATAGTAAACTAGTGTTCTGAGGGTATTTTAGTATGCTATAAGAACTTACGATGAGAACACGGAGTCCCAAAGAGGTCGTGTGGCTTTGCCTCAGGTCCCACAGAGAGTTGTTGGCTCAGCAACATCTATCAAAGTCAAATCCGGCTGTTTGTCCTGTGTTTCTCCTCCAGAAGCCTTTATGCGCAGGATTTTAACTCAGCCTGTGTGATGCAAGAGAGTCTTTTTAAGCTATGTCTTAAAATGTCTGCTTTTAATAAATTAGTATTAAAAATGCCTGTGTAGAGAGAAGAAAAGAGAAGGCAGGATGTGGGAGAACGAGAATATACATTACAACCCTGGAAATAGACACAGAAAGAATCCACCCGCCCATTGTTTTAAATCTAGCCTGTCCACCCCCATGAAGGTTACACACTGGCAGGAAAAAGAATGGATCCAGCATTTTCTCCTGTTGGTTACTTATGCTGGTGGCTGCATCCTCTGGGGTCATAGCTTTGTACATAGAAGTAGGAGTTGGGAAGGATGAGGATATTTCCGTCTGTGAAGTACACAGTAACACAGTGAAGAGACTTGGCGCAGCGCCACGGGCGGTGGGCAGTCAGCACTGACTGGCATCTGTGTAGTTCAGCACAGCTTACGTTGCACTTTCACAGCCCATGCACATCTTCAAGATCATGTTAAGGTTTAGTTCTCTCTCTTTACAAAAGAGGAAACTGAGACTCAGAGTTGAAGAAGCTGTCCAGAGGTCCACAGTAGGTCCAGGTCCCCTGATTCCAAAGCCCTCGTTTGTTGTGCGGTGCTGCAGCTGCCCCGTGGTGACTCCTCAGGGTTTTAGGGGCGACGGGCCCTTTCAGGGTGCTGGGGAAGCTGTGGCTGTGCTCCTTAAGAACCATGCTCCAGTGAGATGGAAGAGGAAAGAAAGCACATCCACGGAGACTTGCTGTGTTCCAGGCCCTTGGTGGCCTTTCATTTGGGTCTCATTTCCCAACTACACTCTCTCACCTCAGGCTCCCGGCCTCCGCCGTATCCCTGACGGACCTGGGGGGTATCAGACTTTTAAAACTGTGTCCCTCTCATTTCCCTGATTATGTGTAAAGTTGCATATATGTGCATATTTTCCACAGTTCTCATGATTTCTTCTGTGATTTGCCTGTTCATATTCTTTGTCTCTTTTTCTACTTGATTGTCTTTTTTCTACTGATTTCTTCATTTGTCTACATAAACTTTGTTGGATTTATGTGTTACAAATATCTTATATTAGCGTAAGTTTTGTGTTTTCACTTTTTTATGGTATCTTTCAATTTTTTTAAAACTTTTGGTTTTTCACATTTAGGTCTTTAATACCCCAGGATTATTTTTCCATATAAATTCTGATATAAGGATCAAATTTTATACTGATTATGTCCAAACACCACTTGAGTAGTTCATCCTTTCCCCACTGAATTTCGGCATCATCTTGATCGTATATCAAGTTTCTGTACATGCGTGGAACTTTTTACAGGTTCTCTGTTTCATTCCTCTGTCTATTCCTGTGCCAAGACCACACTGTCTTAATTACTATACATGTATAATGACCCTTGTTCGTCTTCAAATTTGCCTTGGTTATTCTTAACCCTTTGTTCTCCTATAGAAGTTTTAGAATCAAATTGTTAAATTTCACACACACGCATACATCTCCCTCACTTTTGTGATTTTCATTGTAAGTGTACTGAATTAACAGATTAATTTGGAGAGAATTTACATTTTTACAATCTTAACCCCTAATGGAACTTGAGTTTGATCTGCCACAAGTGGTATAAAGGCCAGCGCTCACTCTGAATAATAAAACGATGCCTGGCTTCTGTCTGGCAGTTTCCCTGTGAATGGAGAGCAATTTCCAAATGGCCATCCTTGACTGAACTTTGGGTGCGCTACAAGAGATCTTTTCCTCGATGGTGAGCCAGGTGGGAAATGATTATTGCAGTGCAATTCACCAAGATGTTTTTCTAGCTCAGTGATCAAATATATGTAATCAGGGAGAAGAGAACATGTAAGAACAGTGCAAGGGCCCACTCCGCTCTTTAGCTGGGTTCCTGGGTGGGCTGCGTGACAGCGCTCACATACACGGGGGCGCAGTGGGCAGTCTCACAGGCTGGAAACTCTGCCAGCAAGACAAGAGATTCAAAATAGAATAATGGGAAAGCAAGAATAGTGTCCTCAAGCCTGCTGAGTTTGACACATCCCAGCCAATTTCATTCCAAAGATTATTACCCTTCTCTGATAAGTACTTTCCTGTTCCTCCCAGCTTTCCTACCATAAGTACCTAAGATGCAAAGAAAAATAATCTCTGAATTCTGAAGAGTAATAACGCTAATCCTTCATTCTGGAAGGCTTTGATACTGTGAAGTAGGGATCTTTAAAGGAGGAGTGCCTATTTCTTTTAACTCTTAAGATGTTCAAGAAAATAAAATAAGTAGCTGTATTATGTTAAAGTACAGAAGCATATATAATATTTTTGAGTGGGAGGATAAAAACTGTGGGGATTGCTCATGACTTTAATCATAGTCACCGTCATGGTAAATCATCTTTAGTTCCAATTATCATGAGAATCGTCATACTCCTTTCTCTTTGTTCAAGAAGGAATAATGAATTTGAGATTTATATGTCAAACACGATTTTTAGGAGAAGTAAAGGGGGCAGATATTCCCAAGCTTTTTAGAGTTGGAATACTCTAGCCTCTGGTAATTTTGAAACATGGCATTCCCTATCCTAAAAGTACTCAATGGAATATATTTCTTTATTTATCTGTTTGTGTGTGTGTGTGTGTGTGTGAGGAAGATTAGCCCTGAGCTACCATCTGTGGCAGTCTTCCTCTGTTTTGTATGTGGGATGGCACCACAGCTTGGCTTGATGAGTAGTGTGTAATCCATGCCTGGGATCTGAACCCATGAACCCCGGGCCGCTGAAGCGGAGTGTGCAAACTTAACCACTATGTCACCAGGCTGGACCCAGAATATATTTATTTTTTAAATGGAAAATTTTTAAATATTTTGCTATGAAATTTTAAGGATATTTTTGCAATCATTCTGAGATAGACCTGTGGTACCCATGGGTGATAGTGACTGTTTTAAAAGATGCATTTTATACCAAGAAGGAAAACATACCTGACTGACCATCAGAACCAACTGTGGCACTAAAAGTATAGATCGCCTGGAGCCACTCCAAAAGATTCTGTATTAGCCATCTATGACAATTTTCTGTGCTTTCGAAGCAAGCGTCTATTCTCTCAACTTCTTAAAATTACCCTATTTCACTTTTCCACTATTTAATCATTCCAAACTCATAGGCTTTTATTTTCTCCTTAAACTATAAGATCTAGAAGATGATTTAAAAGGATGCAGCAGGAGGCCGGCCCCGTGGCCAAGTGGTTAAGTTCACGTGCTCGGCTTCGGCAGCCCAGGGTTCACCAGTTGGGATCCTGGGCACAGACCTACACACTGCTCATAAAGCCATGCTGTGGCAGCATCCCATATAGAAGAACTAGAAGGACTTACAAGTAGGTACTGGGGCTTTGAGGAGAAAAAAAAGAGGAAGATTGGCAACAGATGTTAGCTCAGGGCCAATCTTCCTCGCCAAAAAAATAAATGCATACTGTTAAAATAAAATAAAAGGATGCAGCATTTACTTTTAAAATCCAGTTAGTTTAAGAGTGAGAGAGGAATAAGACAAAAAAAATGTTTGATGCATAAATCCCTAAGTCATTATTTCTTCTTGAACAAAAAGGAAAGAATATTACAATTCTCATGAGTTTTTCTATAAGAGGAACATTGGAGAAAAAAAGAGAGTTAAATTTAAAGTCAGTAAAAGAATCATTCCATTCGAAACTTGTGTTGTTTTACATTTCTTGGGAAGTATGCCCAGGAATATCTTATTCCTGAAGCCTGTGAGAAGGCCATGTTCTAGTGGGAGCTGTAACTTTTATTGATAAGGAATTCTGTCCCCTTGGTTTGGTTTGTTGGTAGAGGTGTTTGTTGGATTTGTGTTTTTTGCCCTTGGCTCTAGCAGAAGCACAACTTGTTTCCCATGGATTAACACTAAGAGTTGATGAAAAAAGAAACATTAATGAAAAGGTCAGTGTTACAGCCTCATAATTATTTCCATGACAAGGATCCGGGATGATTATGGCTAAATTCCACGTGTATGTGTTGCGAGGGAAGAGGGTTTGGGGAAGAAAATCTTAAGTAGGGGCTCGGGCTATAGACATAGGAGGCAACTAGATTTTTCTGGGCGAGGCTTTTAGTTCTCTAAAAGAAGGGAAGTTAAATGTATAATTAAATAAAATTCATAACACTCGTATTATATGAATATAGTCTCACTGAACAAAATTTAAACACTACAGATAAAAGCACAAATTCCTCTTGATGTCTCCCTTTTCTAACTCCACTCCTCTTTCCGTAAGTAACCCTCATCCTCAGGTTGGATATACAGTCATGCATCACGTAATGACAGGGATACGTTCTAAGAAGCACATCATTAGGAGATTGTGTCATCACGTGAACATCACAGAGCATTCTTACACACACCTAGGCGGTATAGCCTACTACACACCTAGGCTATGTGGGACTAATCTTATGGGACCACCGTTGTATATGTGGTCCATTGTTGATCAAAACATCATTATGTGGCACATGACTGTAATCTTCCACACTGTTTTCTAAGGGCTCACATACAGATGTATGTACCCAGGTCTACCTAGAAGTATACAGGGCTTTTTAAAGCATATATCATATTATAGTCTGCAAATTGTTCTACAACTTGCTTTTTCCACTTAATAGATCTTAGAGTTTTTTCCAGGACTCGACATAGAGATCTACCTTGTTCTATTTTTAATAGCTGCATGTTATTCCATGTTATTAATTTAATCATTATCCATAGATACAAGTATTAAATAATTGTTTCTAATTATTCTCAATAACAGTCTTATGCATAATGACCACCATTCTGTATACTTTTTGTACCTAAGTAAGATTATTTCTAGGGTAGATTCCTAAAAGTAGAGTCACTGGGTCAAAGGGCCTGCATATTTGTAATTTTAGTTAGATACCACTATATTCCCCTTAAAAATTACTATACTAATCTACATTTCCACCAACCCTGTGCATTACCACCAATACTTGATATTATCAAGCTTGAAAATGTTTGCAAGTAATAGTGAAGGAAAAAAACTATAATGTATTTTGATTTAATGAGATTTAATATTTAATGCCTTTTAAGAATTATCAGAGGGGCCAACCCTGTGGCCGAGTGGTTAAGTTCACGTACTCCACTTTGGCGGCCCAGGGTTTGCCGGTTCGGATCCTGGGTGTGGACCTATGCACCACTCATCAGGCCATGCTGTGGAGGCATCCCACATAGAAGAATTAGAATGACCTACAATTAGAGTAAACAACTATGTCCTGGGGCTTTGGGGATTAAAAAAAAGAGAGAGAGAGATTGGCAACAGCTGTTAGCTCAGGGCCAATCTTCCTCAAAAAAAAAAAAAGAATTGTCATATTAATAAATTCATACACATACACACACACAGAGGAACCCTTTATCTGCTTATATGCTCATGTTTAGGTCCACTGTAAATATGCCTCAAGTCAGTAATGCCTCCAGAGCCCAATTTGAAGGCAGAACAAGTGGCTACTATGGCAACCAGCTTTGTGCTACATGCTGGGGAAAAAGTGGTGACCATTACATGATGAGAGGCGAGGAGACAGTGGCTTCTGGAAAATATTTTTCCTACTGGTATAAATTGATGACTGGAAACTTCTTTAGGAAAACAAGTCCCTGCGGGTTAAGCACTGACCCTTTGCAAAGAGACCTACACTAACAGAAAGGAGTTAGTCTGTACCATGAGAGCACTGGGTGGCCTCCATGGACCCTGTCAGCTCTAATGTTCTATGATTCTTCTGTGAGGTTAGCTAGTTGACAGGAGTAAACAGGCCTCGAGGGAATGGGGCTCAGGAGGGAGGAGGTGGTCAAGAAATATCTGCACTTAGGGTAGACGCAAGGTTTGATTACCTTGAAGTAGCTCAAAGACCTTGAGTAACTGCAGGAAGGGCCATGAGCAGGAGGACAGCTTTCCCTGTCCAGCAGTTGACCCGGAGGTCACCTCACCCACCTACAGCTCTGCTCAGAGGGATGTGTGTGTTCAAGCATTAGGCAACGGTGCCTAACCAATCAACTGAAATGTATTTAAAACCAGATTCGAAAGTTGAAATAGCCCATCTGTGATGTCAGTTAAGACGCATGAGAAGAGAGGCCAGCCAATGATGTCATCGAGAGCAAGTTTAGATGATAAATGTGTCATTAGAACAACAGTGTAGGCAATTAGATTCTCTTTTATGGAAGAGTCATAACATCTCTGTTTACAGTGTCGCAAGGTTCTCTGGCGTGAACTCTGAAGGAGTGAGAGAGTATAATTTGGTATTATTCTTTTTTGCCTTACGGTCTCTTCCTTTAGTATTTAGCCCTGTTTGTCAAGGTTCTACTCTTAGATCCCAGCTATTCGGGGCATGAGAGGGAGCTTAAAGTTTCCAAGACATGGTTGTTTTAAAGCAATTATCATTTTCAATGTCCTCTCCTGCAACCAGTGACCTTCTGGGTGTTGAATTCAATAACATTGTTCCAGTATGGAAATCTTTTTAAAAATGAGATAAGTGGTAATATGTCTTTTAAAAAATAAAAGAATTCTCAGTCTTGGTCTTAATTGACATAAATAAGTATTGAGAGGTCTTATACTTAATTCTATTATCCAGACACAACTAAAAGAGACAGAATGTGTTTAAAATTACAAGTGTTCTATATCACTCAATAAAGTCCATTGAGAATATTTTTAGTACATCTCATCCTTGTCAATTTCTAAGGGTTTATCTGCTGAGTAATTGTCTGTACCGTTGACATTTTGACATTCTGGAGCTTTTATGTTTAAGCTCTCATTTCATTATATTGTTTGGTAAATAAAATGTTCTCAGTGGGCTAAAAATAAAGATGTACCATGTGTCTGAATTGACCCCTCCCTAGGGGTTCTATTTTCAGCTCACTGAAGGGTTGGGAAAGAAGAAGGAAGCCGAGATGGATCATACAGAGCCGTTGCAAGGTGAGCTCAGGTTTTCTCTTCGTGTCAGCCCTCTTATGCCAGGTTTGGGTTTACATAACGGGTAAGCCCAATGCCTATCTTCAACAGGGATTTTGAAAACTGTGAGTGACTGACACGGTCACTTTAATATGAGACATTTAGAATTCAGCACATTCCATAAGACATGCTGTTGGTCGCTAACGCCAGCAAAGCTGGGGGCTGCAGCTTGCCTTCTTGTATTAGGCACGCCATCCTGATCATTGGGCTACTCCCACACCTTTGTTTTGTTTTAATTACTTTTTACCGTTTTAGAAGATTTTCTTTAATAGCAGCAGAGTAACATCAAATTCAAATAATGCCAAATGCCCTTCTGCTTAATGCTTTTTTTATTTTTCGGCTTTTCCCTTTTATTTATTTTATTTATATAGGTCATATGTTTATCTATCCATAGACCATGTTATGTAGGCAAATCCCATTTTGATGAGGAATATTCTCATATCAAAATTCTCAGGATAGCTAAAATATTTCCAAGGCCAGGCCACTGGCCCACTTGTTTAAGCAGTGTTCATTAGAGCAAATGCTTTCTCTTTGGACTTTAGCCCCTCTGCCTTCCATATCCTCACCCTGAGATGCTGCTCAGTGAGAGTACCACCAAAAGATAACGTTAATAATAGCTACCTTTCACCACATGCCAGGCACTGTTTCAAGAACTTTCAATATACTAACTCATTTACTCCCCCCAACAACCCTCTGAAGGAGGTACTATTATCATCCATATTTAACTGATGAAGCCCAGAGAAGTCAGGTAACTTGTCCAGGCCCACACAGCTAGTTCTTGGCAAAACTAGGAATCACACCAGTCTCCCTGGTCTGGGAGCCCATTCTCCTAACAGCCACATGATTCCACCTTTCCTAAGTCAGGTTCTCTAGCCAAGATGGTCACCAGTGACATTTTGCCATCCTGGAGCTTTTATGTTTAGGCTCTCATTTCATTATATTGTGTGGTAACTAAATTGATCTGATCTCCAGATCAACTCCCAGCTCCTCTCAGATAATATCAGCACTGGAATCAGAACTCAACTTCTTTCAGACTAACCTACTCTTGCCAGCTTCTCCATCATGCCCCCTGGCCCATCACGTCCTGTCCCTTAGTGAGATAGCAGCTTTTGCCCTTGACTTTCCTTTTTCTTTGGCTATCTCCTTTCTACCATCTAGAGTCAATATTTTAACCCTTCACCTCCACTTTCTGCGCACTCTAGTCCTTTCCCACAGAGACACTAGAAAACTGTTCCCTCTCACATACCGTTTTCATCAAGCTCTCACCCCTGCTGAAGAACCAGCAGTAGCTTCTCTTTAATATATAGTGTTAACATGGCTCCTAGCATTCACCATCCAGTGGGTAATTTGTTCTCATGACTTAACTTTCTGAACTTCCCACAGGGCAGGCCTTCTGTTTAAGCTGGGTGGTCTGTGTCAGATGGAGCCATTTATTCACGAGCATTTGTGTGTGCCTTCTATGTGTCAAATAAGTAACCCAATGTGAGTGCCTGACTTCCAGAAGCTCCTTGTCCAGTGATGGAAATGGTAGGGTCGACACAGTGGGATGGTGGTCTAATACAGTATTTCTGGGATCTTTGAGACCGCTGTGCCAGAGCATCTAAGCTCCTGGGCAAGAAGTCCAAGGAGTGGAGTGTTTAGTTTTCCAACCTCTGCTGTGCAGAAAGACCCACCAAAGGAAGCTGAAAGAGATGTCAGAAAAGCAGGCCCCCCATCTGCCAGGCGCTGCTTTGTTTAATTCATAGCACTGATTATACTCTAACTTTTGCCTGTATGTCTATTTGATTACTGTCCGTCTCCTCGACTAGAATGTAAGATCTGTGAAGCAGGAACGCTGTTGCTTTTCGTAGGTGCGTCTCCTTGAAACCATGCCTACTGCATAGTCGATACTCCATAAATATGTATTGATTTAATTCAGTCAGCTGGAAGTGGCTTTCTGGAGCTGTGCTAAGAAGGGATGGAAGGCGCTTCCCGCGTATGCAGGAAAAAGGGCCAGCATTTAGCAGTGTCACTCCTGGGCTTGGAGAGAGGGTTTCAGCACCTCAGCTGCAAAGCTGCTCTCTAGGGCCAGGGAGCATCAAGCGAGATAGCAGGGGAAAGGTGACCTCTGAGCCAGTACAGCAAGGAAAAGGAGACTTCACCAGGCACAGGGTCCGGAAGGACCTTTCTACCAGAGGGAAGAGTGTGCCTGAAGGTCTTGACCACACCCCCACACCCCATCCCCAATAGACCAATGCTTGTTCCTACTCCCTTAGGGCAGCATATCTTTCCACCACTGGAAACGCCCTTCCCTCCCAACTTCCTATCAGTTTGTATCTTCCCCTCATTAACCCTTGGTCCTAAAACAAGAAGCCCCTTGCCCATTGCCTCAGGACAGACTGGCCCCTGTGTGAGCCCTCAGAGATTACATGGCTTAGGGACAGCAAGGATCCCTTCTGAAATTTAAACCCATAGGAGCAGTGATTCATGTTTCTCACTATGGCAGCCATGTGCCCCTTTCTAGCTGCACTTAGAATCTCCAGGTTGCAAGAGTCCTGTCCGATCATCTTCTAATCTCCTCCTTGAGGCGTTAACCCTTGTGAGGCTGGATTGTTAAACTGCTCAGAGACACAAACTATACCATGAACTTCCAACAGAGGACTCGATTCTCTCCCCAGACCCCATGGGCCTGGATGTGGCCTAGTGACCCCTACCCAGAGACCTTTCCACCCAGGAGAGCCATTTATTTCTTCATTTCCAAATGGGAGGGGTCTCCTAAAGCTCAGACTTCAGACCTGCATGCTAAGTGTAATCGGAAGCAGCCTGGGCCATTCCGAGGTCCATTACTGGTCGTCAAGGGTCTCAGATGTGTTGGTGCTCACAGGCCTCCAGGCTTCCTTAGAAGCCTTTCCACCTCCACTGCTGCTGTTCATCCTCCTTCAGGTGACCATCAACGTTGGTTGAGTGACTGTTGCATACAGGCACTGTACAAGGTCTGGTGAGTATGACAAAGAGTCACAGCTGAGCAGGCTTCCCTGTGAGCAAATTGCCCCCAGTCCTCTGTAGGTGGGGTGCCAGCTGCCCCAGGAATGTGTGCTCCCTGCCCTGGTTTGAATTCCTGAGCCAGCTGGGCTGGGGGCTGCTGTTACCAGCAGGGCGGAGGCACCCCTCCTGACATTCATGGGTGCCCTTGTTGTCATCAGCCAGTGGCAGCATGCCACCATCATGCTATGTGCCAGGGTGAGGTGTATGGCATATTCTTACCAAATGTGTGCAGATCTGAGCAGAATGAGAATTACGTTAATGACACGTCTTTATTTTGCCATTATATCCCGTTTGCTTTTCCAGCTTTCCCTTCTCTGCTGTCTTTTTCCTTCCACGGCTTTGAGTGTACTCCCAAGTCCCCCAGAGCCTTCCCCGAGCCAAATAACTCTTATTCCACCGCACTGAAACTGCCACTCACCTGTCTGTGACCGACACTAGAGTGTCAGCTCCTCAGGGGCAGGGGCCATAACTATCTTAGTCACTCGGAGGATCCTATTGCAGTGCCTGACACACACCCAGCACACATGCTGCTCGTGTTTGGTGAATGACTGAATGACCAAATGCCTTTCCCACCTGGAGTTCCTAGGTTTGGCTCTTAGAGTAATCTAGTTGTGTGTGCTTTTTGTAGACAGCATAGCAGGATCACAAGATTTAGACAGACTTGAATTTGAAACTCATCTCTGTCACTTACTACCTATAAAACCTTGGCTAAGTCCCTTTCCATCTCTGAACTTCAGTTTCCACGTCTGTAAAATGGAGGTAATACATTTCTCGGTGTTGCCAAGAAGATTAGGTGATAACCTGTAGATATCTAAAATATAGTAATGGTCAGTGCTTGTTTTCATTTCCCTTCTAATTGGCTGTATCAATTCTTTATTCATTTTCCTCTTTTTCACCCAGAATTTGGAGGGTTGGTGTTTGTATCAGTTAGGATAGGCTAAAAACAAACAACCCCAGAATCCCAGTGGCTTAAAACAACAATGGTTAGTTTCTTGTCTGTGCCGTGTATCCACCTTGGGTCCGTGGGGACCCCGCCAGCCAGCCACAGGCTTCCTCTCCGTGCAGCCTTCTGTTATCACCGAGATAGCTGGAAGGACGGGGGTAAGTTGCATCCTGGCTTTTCAAGGCTTCCACTCAGAAGTGGCACATGTCACTGCCACTCATTTTTTACTGCCCGAAGTAAAGCCCATGGTCCCCCCTCACTCAGGGAGGCGTGCAATCCCACCACACACCAGAAAGAGAACTGCGGTGTTGCTGGACACCAGTGATGACCTCAGCAGTGTTTAAGATGAGGGGACCTTAAGCTACAATGAAATCCTAAGTTACTTCGACCTAGATTGAGAAGGAGCCCTGTTGAGCCCACGAGTAAGATCAGAGAGACTGTAATGGTGAGTGTACGGCCCTCTCGAGAGCACAAGTTATTTAAGGATATTAACTGTAATTATTAGCTGTGGGGCGCTGGAGGTGCAGTCCAGTCTTAAATATTCATCACCACAGGCTGCCAAGGCCCTGCCTTTTAGGAGTCTGCCGACGACTGGATTGGCCCTCGTATCAGCATACACCTGCAGTAATAAAAGTGTGTTTCTTTCCAGATAACCTAGAAGTTAACCTTGGCATAATTTAAACTGACCCTTCTCATAGCTATTTACTTAAATTTGCACTATTTTACTGTGTTTCTGCTATACTTTTTATCCTAATCACTCATTTGTTTATTGATTTCCTGCTGTGGTAAAAATGTAACATTGAAGAGTCTGGGCTCTGGGTCCTGACTGCCTGGGTTCAAATTATGGTTCTGCCGTTAGTTGGCTGTGTGGTCTTGGGCAAGTTAATCAACCTCTCTGTGCCTCATTTTTCCCATCTGTGAAATGGGATGATGACAGCAGCTACCTCACAGGATAGTTCTGAGTAAATGAACTAATACATATAAAGTACTTGCAGTAGTACTTGGCACATTGTAAGTGCTCAATAAATGTGAACTATTATCATCATTTTTAGGTACAGTGCCGAAATGCAAAGAAAGTTTGACCGGGCAGAAATTTTTGTTTGTTTGCTATGGTATCCCATGCTTAGAACAGTGCCTTATGTCGGGCACTCAGTAAATATTTGCTGAGTGAATCAGTGAATGGGCTCTACCCTTGTGAAATGTGAAAGCCAGCCTAATCCTTGATTCCTTTCTTGGAATAATAAGAGAACTTCCTCCTCCTAAGTCTACCTTGACCAGCCTTGAATTTTCAGGTCAGAGCCAGTCCCCGGCCTCACTGACTGAGGGTTTTCATTCCTACCCAACCCCGCCTGCCAACTCTCTCACACATGCTCTGGCAGCGATGCTGATCTCAGGCTTCACCAACTACCCTTCACACCCTCAGCTGGTGACTCTGGCTGTGCCACATCGAGCCTCTTACAGCAAGGCTGGTGACGATGAAGCCGTGCCAACGTGCCAGCTTCCTCCTACGGCAGTGTGGATGGCTGTCGTGCTATTTACTGTGGCTGTCTGCCCCACTCAGTTTCACTGTGCTCTTACTGTCAGGAAGGCAGGGGGTAACATTGAAAATGTTTGGGCACATGCCACTCAAAGCTTGTGTGCTCTCTCCCCCAGCCAGCAGCCCCTTCCAGATGGCCTGCTTCTCTCCCCGGCCCACACATTACACAAATACCCACTCATCAGCACAGGAAGCTATCTGGGCTGGTGGCTGTGTCTTCCTTCCCAATCTCCTTCATCTGCATGGGCTCCCTCTTCCGCCTCCTGCCGTGGACTCTGTACAAGGCCCCACACGATCTGCCTCTGCCTACCTTTCTGACCTTTCCTTTCTCTAACTTCCCCTGCTCCCCTTTTCTCCTCCATACTCCACTTCAGCCACTCAGTCTCCTTGCTCTCCCGAAAGCCCCTAGGCACATTCCTGCCTCAGGGCCTTTGTACTTGCTGCCCCTATGCCTAGAAAGCACTTTCCTAGGTATCTGCAGTGCTTGCCTAGTCACTTCAGAAAGGTCTGTGCTAAAATGCCACTTCCTCCAAGAAGCCCTTCTCAACCATTTCTAAAATAGCTCCTATCTCTATCTTCTTCTGAGCGTTTATCTCTAATGACACATTATGACTTGTTCACTTGCATATTTACGTATATATTTATTTTCTCCCACTGAAAGGTAGGCTCCATGAGAGCAAACATTGTATGCTCAGTGCCTCGCAAGTAGCTAGCATTCAATAAGTATGTATTGATGGGAAGGACAGAAGGGAGGGAAAACAAAAAAGGAAATAAATTTACATGTATTTACAAATGTTGATAGAGTGCTTTAAGAGAGACTGAAAGGCAACCTAATTTAGATGGGGTGATCACAAAAGGCCTCTCTGAGGAGGTGGCATTTAAGCTGAGACCTAATATATTGTAAAGACTAGAACAGATAGAGGGAAGAAAACGGGCAAAGGCTCTGAGCTTGGGGCCTTCTAGGAACGAGAGAAGGCCAGAGTGGCTGGAACCCCATGGGCAAGGGGGAGGCAGGGGCCTGATCACAGCCCCGTAACAAGGTCACAGGCTCCATGAGGCTGGTCCAGAGCAAAGCAGGTCTGAATAAAGGTGCATTTCAGGGTTGTGTGCTCATGAAGATGACCTGGGAAACCAGAATTGTATTGCAAGGGAGGCACCTGCCTCCGTGGACTCCTGGGGTTAGGATGCTGTTTCCCTTAAAGGAGTTAGTTATTCGTTAAGCCAGCCTTCTTCAAGCCATCGCAGCTTCCACGTTGTCATCTGGAAAAGGAGTATAACAGCACCTACTCCGCAGACTTGTCATCAGCACAGTTGCCAGCACCTAAGAGCCCCCTCATTGCAGTTGGCTGACTCTAAATTGTCCCTGGGCGGTGCTGGGCACAGGTGCTGTGGTGAGGAGCAGAAGGGAGAGAGGGCGCTGCCTCTGAGTGGCATGTGAGCTTCTTGTGAAAAGCCCCATGCTGCTGCCATTGCATCAGAAGAGCATCCACAGCCCCCCACGAGAGCACGCCCGCATGAAGGGCACGTGCGCTCCACTGTCAGGCTGCGACAGGAGTGCAGGGTGCGCCAATGAGCATTACCTATCTTCAGTTAGGGTTTTTCTGATGCGTGTTAAAATAAGTAAATATTAGCACATCAGATCAGCTTAATAGAACTAATAAATAAATGACTTGACTTACAGTTAACTTACGAGAAAAGACTAAGTTAATAATTTAACAGGGGGTACGTGGAAGTGGCAGAAGTGGAGATAAACAGCTGAAGTTTGGGAAGCACGGATCTAGCAGACAGCGTGTGTGACCTGAAGGAGGTGGAGGAGTGGTCTGGAATCAGCTTCTAGAGTGAGACTTTGAAGAACAGATGGGATGTGAGCTTAGGGGCCAGCCTGACTTCGGAAGACAGGCAGTGGCATTCACCAAGGCTTGTGGAGAGAACTGAGTGGGTGTTGGTGGGGCTCAGGAAAGCAGGAGGACTTGACAGTGCCCAGGGAGAGAGAAGAGGTACCTTAGGGTCTTATTCTAAGATGCTCACTGACTTAGAAAGGTTGTGTAAATCAGAGCTGTGGCCAGCCCTGTAAATAACAAAGAATGTGCCTGACCCCAAATTTAATGGCAGAATCAGTCTTTTCTGTCAGGTTTTGTTCCCCACTAGAAATATAGACTCTGCTGTTGACCTTGTTCAGAAATTTGGAAGCCCTGAAGACCACATGGAAGGGTGAAAAATGAAACTGAACGTACGATTTCTGCCATGAATCAAGGACCGGGGTGGGGTGAGGTCAAGTGTTGGAACCGTGGCACCCGGTCATGTTCATTTGGGGAAAGTCGGTCCAGGGAGCCAGGAGTAAATTACACGGCCGCCCGGGGGCCAGCCTTCCTCCCCAGCAGCCAAGTGGAGCAGTAGTTTGGGCAGCCAAGAAGAAGAAAAGGATGAGATTGATGTGTATTGCTTTTCAAAATTGGAATATCTTTATTGTTCTAATTTAAAACTTAAATTACATGCTAATTTAAAAAATCAAAACGATACAGAAGTACATAAAGTAGAAAGTAGAAGGCTCCCATAATTCCACAGGTAAAAACCCTTAACAGGTAATTGTTTCATTCAACAACTATTGATTGCACACCTACCATGTGCCGGGCACAAACACAACTTTAGGAGGTTCCGGTACATCAATAATTAAGACAAAGATCTTTGTCCTCATTGGGCTTACATTCTAGAGCTGTGCTGTCCAATATAGTAGACGCTAGCTACTTATGGCTATTAATTAAAAGTAAATGCAATTTAAAATTGAGATTCCCCAGACCCACCAGCCACACTCAAGTGCTCAGTAGCCATATGTAGCTAGTGCTACCATATTGGACAACACAGATATAGAACATTTCCATCATTGCAGAAAGTTCTATTGTACAGTGGTGTTTTAAATGAATAATGACTATTAAGTTTGTGTTATTTGTGTATATGAAAATACATAGATGTGTATGTGTACACATATACATTTATTTATATACTTTGTGTGGGTATGTGTGAATGTGTACACATGTAGATATAGCTAGACATATGATAGTATATATACTCTATAGCATATGTACTATACCTAGTGTTCAGCAACCTACTCTTGTCACTTAATCTACCATGGCTATCTTCTTTTATCACTAAATAATAGATCAAACACATCAATCTTTATCCTATTGATGGGTGTTTTGTTCCAATTTTTCATTATTATAAACAATGTGACTGTGACCATCCTTAGAACTTATATCCTTGTACATTTCTCCAACCCTTTCTTAACGTAAATTCTGCAGAGTGGACCGAGTCAGGACATGTAACGTGCTCAGCACACAGCGAGCGGGAGCTCAGCGCTTGCTGGTGTGCCTCGGCGTGGCTTTGTAGAAGTCCCTGGAGTGGCCGTTTCAAGGAGTTGCTGCTTCCAGAGGTCTCCTGCCTGGACCCAGCCCTGAGACTTTTTACATCCAACAAACCAGACTGCCACGGCTGCCTCTGGAAATATGAAGACCTAAAGCCACAGCAACAGTTCTCCATAGAGCTCGTTTGTTTGTTTTTTCAGAAGAATTACACGTTTTGGATCTAGCCACACGTGCCATTTACCGACCACCTCCTGGATGCCCGGCCCCGCATGAGGCGCCAAACCTGTTGCAGTTCTAAGAACTGGTCATTTTATGAGCTCACAATTATACCTTCGTGGCAACTTAACTGTTTGTGAAACCTGGTCCTGAGCACCATTTTTTTCACCTGGAGGGAGGCGAGCACTTGGTGCAGAAGTGAAGGCAGCTGTAGGCTGGCATGTGAAGAGAGAATTCAGGTGTTACCAACCTGGATGATCTGCGTGGGGGGTTTTTTCTTTCCCTGGTTGGAGGCCCAAAAGAAATTGTTTTGGGGTTTTTATTTCTAAACTCACTTTCAACTCCCTTGCCCTTTCAGGAAAACAAGAAGCTAAGACCTTGCTCCACTGTTAAGTGTGTATTCTGCCTTCAGATCACAGAGCTGGCTGTAGCTCACGGTTCTAACCCTCCCCATGCCCATCCTTCAGGGGGAGAGAGTTCCGGCTCTGAGCCCAGGGTCCCCTTGCTCACCCTCCAGGACACGTGGTGGACATAGAGTGACTGTGGAAACAGCTGTGGGCTTAAGAATGTCCCTCCCCAGAAGCAGATGAAAGCCTAGAGACCTGAAGACTTGGTGATAATTCATTTTTGTCAACAGAGTTTAAGTCCCCCTGTGACATGTGATTCGTCTGCGCTATCTCCATCAGAGGCCGAAGGGGATGAGGGAGAGACTCTGCAGGACCCAAGACTGCACTGGCCTTGGGACAGCCCAGAAGGCTGCAGAGAGTGGCCCTCTCCACCCCAGTAGGAAGCCTGGCTCCATCCTCAGGGCCAGGGAAGCAGCGAGAGCAACTGCCTTCTCTCCTGCCCCTTCCAGACTCCACCTCTGACTCAAATGTGACTTGAGTCCTGAGTTGCAGGAGGCAGGCGTCTGCTACAGGCCTTCCTGAGATCCCTGCATTTGTTTCTGGGGTCCACGCTCAAGGCTCTTCTTTGCCTCAAAAAGAGATAAGGAGAATGGTGGTATTTTCACCTTTGTCCTCCATGCCATGGGCCCCTTGGCAACCCTCTCTGGACTTCATCCCATCTCTGAATCAGGCATGGCTAACCTACACACCGATCCACGCTGCCTGCAAAAGAAAATACAGAGAAATGATAGATAAGAGGCCTCATTTAGCGGGGGCTTAAATTTCAAGCGTACGATGCTGGCTGGGTTCAATGGAGATTTACAACAACAGGTGCAGTGGAACCTTAGAATGAGGCAGAGAGTGATTTTTGTGTGTGTCAGGGGAGGGAAGAGGGGGCTCTCATTTGATCTGTCTGCTACTGGAAGAAAAATAAACTCTTTGCTCTTCTATTCTTTTAAGAAACAAAAGGAATGAAAGAAACTTTAGGCCAATAAGCTTCCCTTTTATTCTCTCCTTTTTCTCAAATAGATCAGAAAATGATCTCATTTTGTTAACCACCTAGCCATCCCCAAAAATATAAATAAAAAGACACTATTGTTTCTTGATACTTACAAATCTCCTGATAACAGGCTCAGAGAGGCTGGAGTTTAAGAAACATGCTGGAAAAGAAAAGACTGTTAGATTTTTAAAAACTCCTCACTGACAGTGAGAACAAGAGGCAGGGGAAGGCCAGACAGTAATTTGAAAGGCTTTTAAATGTGCCGTGATTTGAATTCTGATTTCATCCTTTTCTACAAATGGACAATTAGCTATAGCACAGATTTCTGTAATTAGCAGCAACCCAAACCCTGACTGATGTTATTCAATGTAACTTGGATGAGAAAGTATTTCCCAGTGACACATCACAGCCAGAAATGACACCATATTATTCCCACACTCTCGATTTTATTGGCGTTTCTAAAACAAAGTACAACCTTCTCAAAAACCTTTCATGGGAAATGAACCTTTGGTACTATTTTTAAAACCAGCAACAAGACTATAGATCTGGGCTAAGATTTGGAGGGAGCAGAAATAGTGCACCTTGATATGGTCCTTCACAGCTTTCTTCTTGACCTGCACCTCCAGGAAGCCTTCCAGGTGGTCTTCTTGGGGGAGCTCTGGGCCTTCGCTGCCGCTGCATCAGGGAGATCCTCCCCACCCACAACACAAATGCACACCTCGACCCTGGAGTATAGGGAGGCACAGAGTGTGGAGGATAGCAAGGTACGGGGGTGGATGCAGGTGGTGGCACACCAGGCACGCTTCCTGGAGGGTGGACGGGATCAGCCTCTAGCAGGACTGGGAAGGCTTATCCGTGGAAGGATCCTCTGGGCTTCCAGGTCCCTCTCTCCGAATGCGGTACGGGCTCACTGGTTCTGAAGCTGTGCACTGGGGGAATTCTCCTCCCTGCTCAAGGCCACTGATGACGGTCTTTTCTCAACTCAAAAGAAATCAAAGTAGCAGGTCCAATTTTCCCCACCATAAGTGTACATCCATGCTGTTTTCTTATCTTTGCTGCTGCTTCAGCTTTCATAGCACCCCAAAAAGAACAAACAAGAAGCAAGCAAATAACGTAAAAACTGCCAGCTGTGCTCAAATTGTGGGCACGTTGCGGCGACGCCTTTCCCTGCATGCGATGTAGCCTTGTTTTCTCCTCGTTCGGTTGATGAGGTCAGCTGTAGTCACCTGTCACGGTGTCTGTAAGGTGCAGTGTGGCTCCCAGGTGCTCTGCCACCTGACGGCTTTTGAAAGCAAGCAGATGCATATAATCTCTCAAATCAGCTCCGGGAGTCCAGCAAAGATTTTTGCGCTATTCAGAACCACCAGAAACATCAACATGCTTTGAAAGGGGACTTCTTATAGTATCAATGGCAAGTTCGTAATTCACTAGAATCAATTTAACAGAGTGAAAACCACCTTGTTGGAAGCACCAGTAGTGAGATATGCTGGGTTCGAGAACACGTCTGTGGTACCCTCAGGAGCCTTGTGCTGCCCTCCATGGGCATGGGAAGGTTTGTGACCGTGAGCTCTGGCGTCAGTGGCTATGTGGCCATCCCTCCCACTAGCGGCAGGTTGCATTCCTAGAAAAGGGGCCCAAAGTCCAAATGATATGAGAGAGATCAGATTTTCCCATGGTGATAATAGGAAATTAGGTAACCAATCAAAAAGCGATGCCTACCTTCTTAAATAGCCTTAAACATGGTATTTCAGTTACTCTGCCGAACTTCAGGATCTCTTTGTCTAAGGTGATTTAGAGTGATTTAATAGCATCACATAACAACCAACATATGAAATTGTGTAATTTAATACGATACGGTAGTCTGACAGTGTTTATAAAGTCCTCAGTGCCTCACTTATTTAACCACATAAAAGCTTAAGATAAACTGTGTTAGAATAGTTAAGGCAGTCAGAAAAGCTGCTTTAGAGAGATTTTTCAGAGGAATCTTAGAGGAAATGCTTTGAAATAGTTGGGGCTGTTTCCTTGTTTCTGCAATGATCCAGGATTATCTGTTTTGCTGTCTCCTTGGGCCTTCCTGAAGCAGCCTGGACGTTCAGAAACAAGGGGCTACTCATCCCACTACCTGCATCCTGCCTTCTAGGCCTTATTGGCAACTTGACCTTGCAGCCTGCCCTTAAAAGTGCCGGTCCCAAAGCATATTCCTGATGATTTTCCTTCCTTCAGGCTTCCCCACTGCGTGTTTTCTCACAAAAAGCCTCAGAACGGGGCCTAGAATTCTGAGCAGTCACATTCTCTCGTGACTGTACAAGTCCTTCCATGTCCACCGCACATCCCGAACCTGCCTAATAATAATAGATTTCAGCTGTCATTTATTCCTTTTTTCACCTGTTTTAAAAAGCTGAATTTGCTGGAGGCTTAAAAAGTAGTGGGGTTGGTTTTCGTTTTATTTTTTAAGATGATAGCTGATACATTTAAAAGATTATATGATGCATATGTTATAAAGCATAATTATATAATAAACACCATGACCTGTCCTGTCCCTTTGCTTTCCCCCTGCCAGACGTAACCACTTCTTGAAAGTTAGTATTTAGAATTCTTTCTTTTTAAAACAGTTTTATCTCATAGGGATGTAAAAACTAAACCGTGTAGAGTTTAGTTTTGCTTATTAAACAGACAAACAGAATTCATGCAGCCAAGTGAGGCTGCTCTTCTCAAGCAGGCTTTTTGGGAGTTGATCCGCTCACACATGTGGCTGCAATAACTCAGAACCACCTGGGAGCTCTTTGTTTGAAACCTCCTGCAGAGATCATTTATCAGCTGCTCAGGAAAATCTGTGCTGTTGCTTTATAGCATATTTGGTCTGATTCAACTCTTTTTCCTCTTACGTCTATTTTCCCCATTCATTTATTTAAGAAATATTTAGTGGGCACGCCCTACTGTGCTAGAGATCATTGGTGAACCAAGGAGAGTGCGACTCCCACTGGAGCTTGTTGCTGCCCCTCCTCTCCTTTCCCTCTTTGTCGTTTGAGGGATAACTGTGGGCCACAGGACACTGAGAAGCATACAGTGAACCAAGGGCCCTTGGAGTCAGTGTGGGCCGGGAGCCCGAGAGGACACTGATGGAGGGACTTCGGGAAGTGGCCAGCCTCTGTGGGCTCTGTTGTGGGCCCTTTGTGGCCTCACCTGGATATTTCTAGCTCTCATTTTCTTTGTTAGGCCAGCCTCACTAACACACTTATGCAAGCATATTTCTGTCATTATCTCCACACCTGCTGAGGGGCCCCTGCCATGTGGTGGAAGGCAAGGACTCTACAATGAAAGGGGAAATCAGCCCGATAAGACCTGAAGTCTGACAACCCAGATTATGACTTTTTTACATGACAGGAACTTAAAGGTCACACTCGGTTGTTAAACATTAGATTTATGACACAAATACAATTGCCTGAGTAGTATAAATATAGAACCACAGAAACATGTATATATTTTTTCATTTATATATGCTATATAATATAATGAATATAAATTATATGTATGTATAATTCATGTGTTCTCAACAGCCTCCATATGACCCCTTCACCAGAATAACTGACGTTCTGCAATCCCGCTATAAATAGCATGACCCATTTGAAACGCTGACTGCTCCCAGCTCTGAGGCGTCTCCATGTGCCCGCACATCTGCTCTGCCTGCTGGAGCTGTGTGGTTCCCAAGGGTCAGTTATGTTTGTTCCCAAACCTGCTTCTGCAGGTTGTATTTGTTATTAAGTTGCAAACTTTAATTAAATGTTCTCACATACTGATGGAATATGAATTCAAAAAGAAAATTGTTTCAGTGGAAACCAAATTGAACGCTTTTGAAAGACTCAATAAAGATGAGTCATTTTAAAAGTGCTTTTGAATTAGATGTGAACAAGGCCCTTGTAAAAGATTGAAGGAAAAAAAGCATTAAAATCTAAAAGAATTCTACTCTCACATTGTGCTACAGGTGTCTGTAACTTCTTGTTCTGCTTTAAATGGACTAAAATTGGAAATTCTACAGAGCACATAACATTCTTTTTAAAAAAAAGAACTCCAGCAGACAATACTCAGAGAAAAGACCTTGGCCTTTCTTCAAAAAATTAGTGAATAAACAGACATTTGTTTTAATTTTAAACAAAATTATATTTATATGCACACACACACACATATGTATATGTGTGAGAAAGAGAGGAATTTTTCATGCTCCCCCTGTTTGAATGACTTCCCTTCACCTGCCGGTCCCAAGCGCGTTTGGGAAAGGAGGCTTCTGCGGTGTCACTCATATACCTGCAGGACTGCCCTGCTCACAAGTAGTCTTATGCATCAGCCTCACTAAAAGGCTTCAGATGTGACGCCACTTGCTAAGGTTTATGTGGTTTTCTATTTTGTTTGGCTTTGTTTCTATTTGCCAAACATTCATTGAGAGCCATGAGAAAAGACTCCATTATTAAAACCACAGTTTGAAAAGAGAGAAAAGGCATTGTCAGGCTGCTGGATGGATAAGGGAGGTCACGACTCCAGTGCTCTGGCCGAGTCACACTCCCGGGCCGACCTTTTCTCTAACTGCCCCAGGAGCCCGTAGAGGTGGTCCCCCTGCCGCCAGGGGTGTGCCAAGAGGCAGGAGAGCAGAGATGCAGACTGGAGAGTGGGCCTGAGCTTCTCAACCTCTGGGCCAATAAAAGGAAGAGGAGGCCAGCCTTGGATACCCTGGGTCCAGATGAGAAAAGGGCCTCTTGACCAGGTTCAAATGACGTTTTTAACCCTAGCTCTTCCCAAGCAGATGTGAGGGGCATTTAGAACTGTGAGGAGAACAATATCACTAAATAGGGATACATTTCAAATCCTATTCTAGCCATGCCCTCCTCCTGCCCCCTAGCTTAACCAGTCATACAGCTGACATGCTTTCTGTTTGACCTGCTTAAGTGTGTGTGCATGCGTGTGTGTGTGTATTTGGAAGGCCTTAGGTGAGAGGTACTTCAGCTCTGATTCAGACTGAGGCCTTGAACACTGCAGCCTCCTGATACAGGATACTTCATTTTCCCAAATACCTAAGGAATAAAACCAAACTTCTGGAGACCAGGTTCTTTTTTTTTTTTTCTCAATTTACATTCTCATTAACAGTGTACAGGGTTCCCTTTTCTCTACATCCTTGACAACATTTCTTGTCCTTTGTTCTTTTTTTAAAAATTTTTCTTATGTTAATGATAGGTTACAATCTTGTGAAATTTCAGTTGTACATTATTGTTTGTCAGTCGTGTTGTAGGTGCACTCCTTCATCCTTTGTGCCCACCCCACACCCCCCCTTCCCCTGGTAGCCACTAATTTGTTCTGTCTACATTTTTAAATTCCTCATATGAGTGGAGTCATACAGAGATTGTCCTTCTCTATCTGGCTTATTTCACTTAACATAATTCCCTCAAGGTCCATCCATGTTGTTGCAAGTGGGACACTTTTGTTCTGTTTTATGGCTGAGTAGTATTCCATTGTATATATATACCACATCTTCTTTAGCCAATCATCTGTTGATGGGCGCTTAGGTTGCTTCCATGTCTTGGCTATTATAAATAATGCTGCAATAAACATTGGGATGCATAGGACTTTTGGAATTGCTGACCTTCAAGCTCTTTGGATAGATACCCAGTAGTGGGATACCTGGGTCGTATGGTAGTTCTATTTTTAATTTTTTGAGGAATCTCCATACTGTTTTCCATAGTGGCTGCACCAGTTTGCATTCCCACCAGCAGTGTATGAGGGTTCCTTTTTCTCCACAACCTCTCCAACATTTGTTACTGCTAGTTTTAGATATTTTTGTCATTCTAATGGGTGTAAGGTGATATCTTAGTGTAGTTTTGATTTGCATTCCCCTGATGATCAGCGATGAGAAACATCTTTTCATGTGCCTATTGGCCATCCGTATATCTTCTTTGGAGAAATGTCTTTTCATGTCTCCTGCCCATTTTTTGATCGGGTTGTTTGATTTTTTTGTTGTTGAGTTGTGTGAGTTCTTTATATATTATAGATATTAAGCCTTTGTCAGATGTATGATTTGTAAATATTTTTTCCCAGTTATTGGGTTGTTTTTTTGTTTCAATCCTGTTTTCATTTGCCTTGAAGAAGCTCTTTAGTCTGATGAAGTCCCATTTGTTTATTCCTTCTATTGTTTCCCTTTTCTGAGAAGACATGGTGTCTGAAAAGATCCTTTTAATACTGATGTCAAAGAGTGTACTGCCTACATTTTCTTCTAGAAGGCTTATGGTTTCAGGTCTCACCTTTAGGTCTTTGATCCATTTTGAGTTTATTTTGGTGAATGGTGAGAAAGAATGGTCAATTTTCATTCTTTTACATGTGGCTTTCCAGTTTTCCTAGCACCATTTGTTGAAAAAACTTTCTTTTCTCCATTGTATGCCCTCAGCTCCTTTGTCAAAGATAAGCTGTCCATAGATGTGTGGTTTTATTTCTGGGCTTTCAATTCCGTTCCATTGATCTGTTCACCTGTTTTTGTACCAGTACCATGCTGTTTTGATTACTGCAGCTTTCTAGTATGTTTTGAAGTTGGGGATTGTGATGCCTCCCGTTTTGTTCTTTTTTCTCAGGATTGCTTTAGCAATTCGGGGTCGTTTGTTGCCCCATATGAATTTTAGGATTCTTTGTTCTAATTCTGTAAAGGATGTCATTGGGATTCTGATTGGGATAGCGTTGAATCTGTAGATTGCTTTAGGTAGAATAGACATTTTAACTATGTTTATTCTTCCAATCCATGTACATGGAATGTCTTTCCATCTCTTTATGTCGTCGTCCATTTCTTTCAGAAAGGCCTTGTAATTTTCATTGTATAGGTCTTTCACTTCCTTAGTTAAATTCACTCCGAGGTATTTTATTCTTTTTGTAGTGATTGTGAATGGTATTGTGTTCTTGAGTTCTTTTTCTGTTAGTTCATTATTAGAGCATAGAAATGCTACTGATTTATGCAAATTTATTTTATACCCTGCAACTTTGCTGTAGTTGTTGATTACTTCTAAAAGTTTTCCAATGGATTCTTTGGGGTTTTCTATATATAAGATCATGTCATCTGCAAACAGCAAGAGTTTCACTTCTTCCCTCCCTATTTGGATTCCTTTTATTCCTTTTTCTTGCCTGATTGCTCTGGCCAGGACCTCCAGTACTATGTTAAATAAGAGTGGTGATAGAGGGCATCCTTGTCTCGTTCCTGTTTTCAGGGGGACGGCGCTCAGTTTTTGCCCATTGAGTATGATGTTGGCTGTGGGTTTGTCATATATGGCCTTTATTATGTTGAGGTAGTTCCCTTCTATGCCCATTTTGTTCAGAGTTTTTATCATAAATGGCTGTTGGATCTTGTCAAATGCTTTCTCTGCATCTATTGAGATGATCATGTGGTTTTTATTCCTCAGTTTGTTGATGTAGTGTATCACGTTGTTTGATTTGTGGATGTTGAACCATGCCTGTGTCCCTGGTATGAATCCCACTTGATCATGACGTATGATCCTTTTGATGAATTGCTGAATTCTGGTTGCCAAAATTTTGTTTAGAATTTTTGCATCTATGTTCATCAGCGATATTGGCCTGTAGTTCTCTTTTTTCGTACTGTGCTTGTCAGGCTTTGGTATCAGTGTGATGTTGGCCGCGTAGAATGTGTTAGGAAGTGTTCCATCTTCCCTAATTTTTTGGAATAGCTTGAAAAGGATAGGTATTAAATCTTCTCTGAAAGTTTGGTAGAATTCCCCAGGAATGCCATCTGGTCCTGGGGTTTTATGCTTTGGGATGCTTTTGATTGCCATTTCAATCTCTTTCCTTGTGATTGGTCTGTTCATATTGTCTGCTTTTTCTTGAGTGTGCTTTGGGAGATTGTAGGAGTCCAAGAATTTATCCATTTCCTCTAGGTTATCCATTTTGTTGGCATATAGTTTTTCATAGTATTCTCTTATAATCCGTTGTATTTCTGCATAGTCTGTTGTTATTTCTCCTCTTTCATTACTGATTTTGTTTATTTGAGCTTTCTCCCTTTTTTTCTTTGTAAGTCTGGCTAGGGGTTTGTCAATTTTATTTATCTTCTTAAAGAACCAGCTCTTTGTTTCATTGATCCTTTCTACTGCCTTCTTTGTTTCAATAGCATTTATTTCTGCTCTGATTTTTATTATTTCTTTCCTTCTGCTGACTTGGGGCTTTGTTTGTTCTTCTTTCTCTAATTCGGTTTGGTGTAGTTTAAGATTGCTTATTTGGGATTTTTCTTGTTTGTTAAGATATGTCTGTATTGTGATGAATTTCCCTCTTAATACAGCTTTTGCTGTATCCCATATGAGTTGGTATGGCATGTTATCATTTTTATTTGTCTCCAGGTATTTTTTGATTTCTTCTTTAATTTCTTCAGTGATCCATTGCTTGTTCAATAGCGTATTGTTTAGTCTCCACATCCTTGTGCCTTTCTCAGCTTTTTTCTTGTGATTAATTTCTAGCCTTGTAGCATTATGATTGGAGAAGATGCTTGTTATTATTTCAATTTTTTTAAATTTGTAGAGGCTTGCCTTGTTTCCCAACGTATGGTCTATCCTTGAGAATGTTCCATGCACACTTGAGAAGAATGTGTATTCTGCTGTTTTTGGATGAAGTGATCTATATATATCTATTAAGTCCAATTGTTTTAGTTTTTCGTTTAGCTCCACTATTTCCTTGTTGGTTTTCTGTCTGGATGATCTGTCCATTGATGTGAGTGGGGTGTTGAGGTCCCCTACTATTATTGTGTTGTTTTTAACATCTTCCTTTAGGTCTGTTAATAGTTGCTTTATGAACTTTAGTGCTCCTGTGTTGGGTGCCTAGATATTTATAAGCGTTATTTCTTCTTGATGAAGTGTCCCTTTGATCATTATATATTGTCCCTCTATGTCTCTCTTTACCTGCCTTATTTTGAAATCCGTTTTGTCTGATATAAGTATTGAGACACCTGCTTTCTTTTGTTTGCTACTAGCTTGAAGTATTGTCTTCCACCCCTTCACTCTGAGCCTGTGTTTGTCCTTGGAGCTGAGGTGTGTTTCTTGGAGGCAACAAATTGTTGGATCTTGTTCTTTAATCCATTTTGCCACTCTGTGTCTTTTTATTGGAGAGTTCAATCTGGTTACATTGAGGGTGATTGTTGATGCATGAGGGCTTAATGCTGTCATTCTGTCACTCATTATCCGGTTTTCCTGCGTTACCTTTGTTTCTCGTCCTGTGTGTTTTAGCCTACCCATTGACTTCTGCAATTTCTTATGCTGGGTTTCTTAGATTTTTCCTTATTTATGTTTTGTGTCTCTGTTCTGTTTTTTAGTTTAGTGGCTACCCTGAAATTTGTATTTAGAATCTTGTGTATAATATAGTCCATTTTCTGGAGACCAGGTTCTTTTGAAAAGGTTCCCCAAGCACCAGAAAGATTCAAGCCTGCTCCCGGAGAGAACCAAGCAGAACGGCAGAACTAGGCAGACTGGAGTAGGGAGTACAGCTTCATTTCAGCCGTCCCAGGAGGCTCGTCAAGCTAGTCAGCCTTCTCTCCATTTTAACTTTGTTGTTACTGGAAGTGTGGGTCCCTGCTGTGTACAGAGCCATGGAAAGCACTGTTCTCACTCTGTGGCAGTAAAGGGACTTCAGTAAGTGGAGACGGGTGAGAAGGAATGGAGGGAGGGTAGCATGGACACAGGAGCCCTGTTTTGTTGCCTAAAGGAGTAACTGGATCCTTGCCCAAGAATTCCCCAAGCCCCCCAGAGAAAGAAATTGCAGGGGCATGAGTCATCCCCCTTTTTAGAAGAACACAGGAGTGCCCTGGGGGACAGGGGGCCTCCCTTATCAAGAAGTAAGCAACTGAAGTGTACAGATTGGGCTTGGCTAAAGGCTAGGATCAGCTTCTGGCTTATTATCTATTTAACTAAGTGGATTAAATGAGAATTGACTGGAATTGTACACTTAGAGTTGCCTTACAAAACGCTGTTATCTCAGAAGCCAACTTAATGGAACAGGCTGTCAGAGGCTTATTAGAAGTAACTGAATACAGTGCCTCACCCAGCAGAGATCCAAAGCAGAGTGTGCAGCCAGGCCTGTGAGACCCCACACTTTGTGTGGCCACAAGAGATGGGCCCGGGGTCTAGCTGCAAACCACACCATTAGGGCCTCCCCCCAGAGACAGGCCCAGGTCTTCCCAAGAAGAAAGGCACTTGCCACTCACTCCATTTTAAAAGCATTTCTTCAATGTTAAGGGTGAATTGTGTATTTTGATCTTTTACGTATGTGGTCTTAGCACATGTGAAAGACAGCAGAGTGGAGTGGCGAATAGGACCGTCTTTGGAGTTAGACTGCAAGGGTTTGAATCTTAGCCTGAGTATTTACTAGTTGAGGGACCTCATATTACTTACCTTCTCTGTGGCTCGGTTTCCCCATATGCAAAGTGGCAATGGTAATGGTACATACCTCATTGGCTTTCTGTGGAGATTCAATGAGCTAATATGTATAAACTTCTTAGAATATTGCCTGGCATAAGTGGTTCTATAAGAGAGCATTCAGTGATTATAGCTATTACTATTATCACAGAAAAGAATTCGTCCCATGTCATAGCTTTTGCACCCGCTTCTCCTTTAGCTACTAATTGCAGAATTCAGAATGAACTGCATTCACAGAGGAGATTCCAAATGGCAGGAGGCAGTGTACATGGAGGACTCAGATCTGTGACAGAGGGACGTTTTGAACCCTGACTTTGCCAGGGATGGCGATGTGATCTTGCACAAGTCGTTTATCGTCTCTGGGTCACATTTCTAAAGTGTGTGTGTGTGTAACTTTCATTATAGGGTTTGGGTGAATGAATGTAAATCCTGCTTTTGGTGAAGTTTCATGTAATTTTAAAAAATGCTCAGAGACTGATAAAAATGAGCCCCTTGGGTCTGGTGTCCTAGAAACATGTACCTTGAGGACACTTGCTCTGAGGATGACAGCCACGTTGGAAAGAGCTGATGGTTTGGACAGAAGTTGCCCTTGGCCAGTTCGTTTGAACAATAGAGATAACTGACTATTTTTCAGAAAAGTTTTACTTTATTTGTGAATTTAGGATTTTGTTATTTTCCTTCCAACAATTTCTTTGACAGTCTTATTTTCTGTTGGGTTTGTTTGAGTTCAATTTACCAGTAATCTGTAAACACTTCTGTCAAATAATCTGCTTCACAGTTGTTCTAACTCTTTGCAATTACACAGCCTTTGCTTAATTAATTCCAATGTATAATCCACAATTTCCATGTATAATCTATAATTTTCGGTAATCTATAATGCCGTAGACAGTTCTGTTCCACTCAGCCTAATGGATGAATGTCATATTCCTCACTTACCAAAAAATTGAAATAGAACTAATATGAAAATTTGTATGAGTCTTTCTGTTCTATAGAAAATGAATTACTTAAGTAAAAAATTTTAGCCTATTAACTGAATTAGAGGAATCGAAATACCATGCATGGTATTAGAACTAATAATATTTCCATGCCTTTTTTTATTTGAAAGAATATTACATAATATATATATTCACATATAATTGATATAATTTCCTCTATTGTAAATGGCTCAGCCTGAGAGTTTAAGGAAAGAAGCCACGTGAATGAGTAAGAGGCTATAGCCTTCCAGGGTTTCTTCTGGTTGATGATTGACTAAAGCACGGGCTGATGTGGGTCAGCTAGAGCTGCAGTGTGGGGGCTGAGCATGGTGTGGCATCAGTAGATGCTTTGTACGTGTTGATCTCAACTTTTGCTGGTTATGAAGCTCTTTAAGAATCAGGAGGAAGTTACGGACATCCTCCTCAGAAAACAACACCTTTTCTCCCTTCCACAAAGCTTGGCAATGAATTGGGCATTTCTAGAAACCAGGAGACAAAGACTGGGCAGAGAATTTTTATGATACAGTAAGAAATATATATATATTGGTCTTTGTCCCCAGTTCCTGAACACATACAGCTCTTAAAACCCTTGAAATTTCCAGAGTGATGAGAGTGTCTCGTGTGCTAATAGAATGAGTGGTGGCTGGAGGCCCCCAGATAGCTTCACATCGGGGCTGGTCACCAGAAAAACCAAGGCATGTTTAGAGGGTTGGAACTTTCAGCCCCACCTTCCAACCTCCAAAGAGGAGAGAGGGGCTGGAAGTTGAGTTAATCACCAGTGGCCAATAATTTAATCAATCATGCCTATGGAATGAAACTTCTATAAACACTCCTAGACAATAGGGTTCAAAGAGCTTCTGGGTGGTGAACACATCAAGGTACCAGGAAGGTGGAGCCCCTGAAGAGAGCATGGAAGCTCGCTGCTCCTTCCCCCATACCTTGCCCTCTGCATGTCTGCCATTTGACTGATCCTGAGTCCCATCTCTTGTATTACACTGGTAATAGTAAGTAAAGTGCTTTATGAGTTGTGTGAGTCATTCTAGCAAGTTATTGAACCTTAGGAAGGGGTCAAGGGAACCCTCGATTTACGGCTGGTTGGTCAGGAGTGCAGGTGGCAACCTGGGATTTGCAAGTGGCATCTGAAGTGGGAGCAGGCTTACTGGTGTCTGAAGTTGGAGCAGTCTTGTGAAATTGACCCCTTAAACTATGGAGTCTGCACTAACTCTGTGTAGTCAGTGTCAGAATTGAAGTGAATTGGAGGACATTCAGTTGGTGTCTGGAGAGTTAGAGAATTGGTTGAGGTGGGGAAAAATCCCACATATTTGGTGTCAGAAGTGTTGTGAGTATAAACAGTTCAGAATTTTTGCCCTCCCCTTAAGAGTTGTTCTGTACAATGTCCCTCAGTAATTAAGGGTATGCGCTCATCTACTCACATGCCACCCCACCGTGTCTGCTGCACTGTCCCTTTGGTTGTCCCTGTGTACTATAGATACAGTCCATTTAGGTTAGGCTTGTTTGGTCTACCTCTACTCCCTAAAAACATTTTCTCTCTTTATTAAAATCAACAGTGTCTTCTCACTTCACACCCGCTAGGATAGCTACAATCAAGGAGATAGATAATAAGCATTATTAGGATGGGGAGAAATCGCAACCCTCTTACACTGCTGGTGGAAGTGTGAAATGATACACTCACTTTGGAAAACAGCCTGGTGGCTCCGCAAAAGGTTAAACCCAGAGTTGCCATAATACCCAGCAATTCTACTCCTAGATATATAGCCAAGAGAAACAAAACTGTATGTCCACACAAGAATGTGTACAGTAGTCCTCGCTTATCTGCGATTTCACTTTCCACAGTTTTAGTTACCCACAAACAACTGTAGTCTGAAAATATTAAATGAGAGAGAGAGAGACCACATTCACATAACTTTTATTACAGTATATTGTTATAATTGTTCTATTTTATTATTAGTGATTGTTGCTAATCTCTTACTGTGCCTAATTTATAAATTAAACTTCATCACAGGTATGTATGTACAGGAAAAACTATAGTATATTTAGGGCTCAGTACTATCCCAGTTTCAGGCATCCACTGGGGGTCTTAGAACATATCCTCCACAGATAAGGGGGACTACTCTACATGCGTAACTAGCAGCATTAGTCATAATAGCCAAAATGCAGAAACCAGCCAAATGTCCATCAACTGATGAATGGATATACAAAATGTGGTACATCCATACAGTGAGTATTAGTCAGCAATAAAGACGAGTGAAGTACTGACACATGCTACAACTTGGATGAATCCTGAAAACATTATGCTAAGTGAAAGAAGCTGGTCACAAAAAATCATATATTCTATGATTCTGATTTACATGAAATGTCCAGGATAGGTAAATCCATAGAGACAGAAAGTAGATCAGTGGTGCCTGGGACTGAGGGTAGGGGGAAAGGAGAGTGACAGTTAATGAGTATGGAGTTTCTTGTTGAGGTGATAAAAGTCTTCTGAAATTGATTGTGGTGATGATGGTTGTGTAATTACATGAACACAGTAAAAGCTATTGAATTGTACACTTTAATTTAGTTAATTGTATGGTATATGAATTCTATCTCAATAACACTCTTCCAAAAAAAAAGGAATGCAGGCTCTGGATCCAGGCTGCCTGTGTTCAAATCACTGTGGAAGCTCTGGTGTCCTGAGACAAGGATGTGGGTGCAAATGCTGTATTTGGAAAGCTGTCCCAGGAAGCACAGTCAGGAAGGGGGGAAGTGAGACAGAGAAGGAAGGAAAGCCAAGAAAGGGGGCATTAACGAGTGAGTAACTGCGGTGGGCAGCTGGGGCTCAGTCCTGCTGGGGCCCCTCAGAAAGGCTATGAAGGCCACAATTCAGAATTATCCCCTAAGGGATGTGAAAGCTGTGTTGTTTCCACGAGTGCTGACTTCCCAGCACTTCCAGCCTGCCCCACAAAAGGCCAGGCATGTTTGTACAACCAGAGAGCCCTGAGATAGGAAGAGAGGGAGACAGAGATGGAGAAACAGAGAGATAGAGAGACATGCAGGTACTTGAGGTAGGAGTCAGAGTACGCAGGAACTGTTCCCCAAACCTACAGGTGATGTCCAGGGTGACTGAGCAGATAGGGCAGAGCACTGACAGGGTCTGCTGGCAGGAGTGTTCCTTAACCTCTCTGCGCCTTGGTTCCCTCATCCTTAAAATGGAGGAAAGAATAGCTCCTCTCTCTAAGGGTGATGTGAGGAGTAATGAGCTAATGTCTCTGCAATATTTAAGACAGTCAAATATACTCATCTTGAATCTTTCTCGTTTTTGTTTAGCTCCTGACATCCATGATCATTTCTCTGTTGAATGAGCTTTTAACAAGATAGAGAATAAATCCATCTATTATAAGTTTCAAAAAGAAATAGAATCATTGCCGAGAACAGTCTTCTTATGGGGCCCCCTTTGTGTTTTTTCGGCTTTGAACGGCTGCCTTTTGAAATAGACCATATGCTTTGTTAGCACATTAGACAGATGCCCATCCCAGCCAGTTCTGTTACTGGAGAAAGTCTATAATCTCTCTCGTTCTCGCTGTTCTTTTTTATGGAACCTGTTGGTGGGATTCAAGCGAGAGAGATTCATCGCAGCACCCTCCTGTATTTTTCCTTGTGTCTCCTCGTATTTTCCTAAAGTTGTGTTCTGAGGGTAGGAGACCCTGGGGAGCTTTCTTTCTGTGAAACTTCTGCAGTCTAGGGCTTGAAGCCAGTGGCTGGATCCCAGGCAATTCTGAGTTCTACTTCTGTCAGAGGCATTCACACTCAGTGTGTTTCATTGCCCCTCAAGGATGGTTGAAACAGCCCAGTTGGTGAGCAGCCAGGAAAAAGTAAGGTTAAAAAACCCCAACTGCGTTACATCGAGCTCAAGCTGTCATGATTAAAACTGAATTTAAAGATTTGTTCACCAGAGAAAATCTCTCTGGATTGTTTCAGGCTGTGACTCTTCAATTAACCTGACGTTTCACAAATCCAAAATTGCCGTGGACGAACTCTTTACTTCGCTTCGGGATGTTGCTGGAGCTCGGAATCTCATGAAGCAATTTAAGTCTGTGTATGTTCCTGGAAATCATACCCACCAGGCAAGTACTCACGTTTTAAAGTAACCATCTAATCTGTGTTGTATTTTTAGGGTTCAGAGACTACAAGAAGAGTTTCCATTTTAACCTCTAAACTGAGGGATTTGTTCTAAATGAACGCCAGTCCCCTTCCAGTTCAGAGTTATGGGTTCCCCTGAATCCGAAAGCTTCTTGATTCATTTGCACCACAGGTCTGATGCAGTGAGATGAGCGCTGGACTGGGGTTTGGCCACTGCTTTATAACTGTCACAGACCTATTCTGTAACCCTAGGCAAGTCCCTTCACTTCTTTGGGCCCCCGTTACTACAGGTGTCAGGTGAGGGGCTGGCCTTAGATAATGCCCAAGTTTCTGGATCTAAGCAGTCCATGAACATTTGGAACAGTTAGAATACTAAAATTACCTAATAATATTATGGGCAGGAAAAAAGGAGTCTGTGACAGAAAAAAACATTTTTTATTTAAAATTCCCCTGCCAGTTTCTAAGGAGACTAGGGAAATTTTGTGAGGATATTTTGACCACTGAGTAGGAAGATGGTATAAGAATCTAAGATTACAGAGGTAATTGCTCTGCAAAAACTCAGCAGGGGAGGAGCCATAGAAAGACCCAAAGGAAAGCTTCAGGAGTGAAGAAAGGCTGGAGCCATCAAGGCTGGACAGTCTCTCTTGGACAAGGATGGTGACAGAACTCATGCTGCTGGTGGCCAAAGATGAGCTTTCAAGGAAGGACAGATGTTTCTGATGGAAAAGCTCATTAGGTTTTGCTGTGGAGTGCATGAAGAAATCTTCTCCGTCTCCCCATGAAATCTTGGGTAAAATACATTCAATTTGCTAAGGCTCTTTGGAGGGTTGAATGTGCCATGAGTGGGGTCTATGATATAGTGAGGGGTTGAACTTCAGGGTGCTGACTCTTTCAGGTGGGAGTGTAGCCAAGAGCTAAGGTTACCCACTGCAGCCTAGCAAAATCCAGGTTCTTCCTTCCATATACTCATAAAGTAGCTGATCCTCAAAGAGAACGCCTACATCTGGTTTTTCCTTTGATCCTCACAACAAGTAAGCCAGAGACGTATTATTATCCCCAGATCCAGGAAGGCCACAGCGACTTGCCACAGGCACACAGGTGGCCAGGGCCAGATGCCAGGTCTTTGCTGCCAACACAAAACCTCCTTTCCCACTATACCCTGTTCTCATGGAGGCTCTAGAAATATTCATTGATGGTGCCGATAGGCATCTGAAATCAGCGACCAAGATATGAAAAATCTTAGAAACTGGCACTCAACCTAGTGACATAAATTCCCATCCTTCTTTGTTCAATGATCTGAGAACACCGCTACCACAAAATACGGATGAAATCACTCAGATAATCAACCGTATGTAGTTCTGTTACTAATAAGATCACCAATCTTAAATATGGCAGAATGGACAAGTTCTAGTAAGACATGATAGACCTGGTAATATATGATGAAATTTAGACCAAAGAATGTCAAGAAGCAAGTGACTCCCAAAGTTGGCAAAGGGAAAATAAACCACTAAAGTAATGAGGTCTTTTCAGTTTTATGATCATAATGGTGACTAACTTGGCCAACTTCACATAAACATGTACTAGCTATAAATCTTGGGAATGATAAGGACAATGATAAGTTTCCTAAATTTTATCTCCCTACTGCCAACACTGTCATTTCTCCAGACCTCAGAACCCTGTCGTGCAGCCATGGCCTTTGGAAAATCAACTTTCCCTGTTGTGTATACTCCCCTTACAGTGAGTCAATAATATCAACACATTCACCAAAAATCCTAAATGTCAATGAGTGGGAAGTGGGGTCAAGGCAAGGAAGATGTGTGTATCATCAGGGGATTAAATAAATAATGATACACACAGTGACATGCCATGCAACCATTAAAATGGATGGGGCAGACCTAAATGTGCTTAGCAGGGACTATATTTGAATCCTTGTCTCAGGCTCTGCTTCTTGGAAAACTCAGACTGAAACAGAGGTTCACAATCTATTAGGTTTTCACCTACCTGTTTAGATCATTTTGTAAAGCGTTATTCTATTTTTGTTAAAAATAAAATGAAAAGTATATGGGTATGTATATTTAATAAGTCTTTAAAAATATAGGAAAAATTTATAATAGCTACCTTTTCGAGGACAGGGTAGGTTGGATGGACAGGAGGACCTCTGACTTCTTGCTCTCTATATAAAGAGTTTTTATGGGATTGTGGGTAATTTTTACCTGTTTGGGCTTTTCAATATTTTTTTACTTTATAGAAGTTTTTATTCACAGATGTAAGCCCTGTGAGGACAGGATTTTGATCTGGTTTGCTCACTACCATATCCTCGGTGCCTAGAGTGGTATCTTGCACACAGTGGATGCTTAATAAATATTTGTTGGGTGCATCTTGAATGCAATACACATATTGCATGCATATATTGAATGCATATATCTTTTTCATATATCAGAGGATTTGTTGGGACACAAAATGTGTGTAATTAGGAAAGGACAGATGTCCAGGCTAGAATCAGAGTCCAGCTGTGTCTAGTTCTGAAGATGGGTCTTGGCTAGGCAACTTTCTGCCCATCTCCCAGTTTGTTCCTTAGCCCTGTGGCCCCAGGAAAAAATTTGTGCTTTCTATCTAGCTCCATGCTGTTTCTACGCAGAATCTAGTTGAGATGTCCTGGGGTCCCCAGGAAAGCACTAGGCCTGGTCTGGCCCTGGGTTCTTGTTCCAGCTCTGACCAGTGCTGTGTATCTGGGCTATCTCCCCTGGATCTTGAGGCCCCTGCCAGCCCCAGCTTCTCTCCCAGTGCACTTCTCTCCTGCTCCAATGCATAAGAGTTGGCTCTCAGATCCACACATGTTTCCCCTGCTAGCACTAGAGTCACCTCTTATTTAACCTTCATCCTTTAGCCCTTTAGGAAAATGTGTCAGTCACAGCTCACAAGCAGAAAGCAGACACCACTCTTGTCATTTTAAGAAGAACATGATTTCATACAAGGAGTTAAGTACTTATAAAATCTCTGGAAAAGCTGGAGGAGTGGGATCTAGACTGGATCTCTGGAAATGAGCCCAGAACGTCGCCACACACTCCTGGCCCTCCAAGGGAACCAGTACGTCTGCCACAGTCAGGAGAGTGGGCACGATGGGGACCATGAGGCTGCCACTAAAGCTCTCATCTTCAAGAACATACCATCAAAGCTGGAGACAGCACCTGTGTTTGCTCACCATGGTACCTGCAGAGCCTAGCTCAATGCTTGCCACCTAGTGGGTCAGTGGGTGGGTGGGCAGGTGGATGGATGGATGGATGGATGGATCCTGAACTGTAGGTCTAATCCAGAAGGGCATTTCTTAGTGAGAGGGGGTTAAGAGCAGCATTTGGGTTCATAGCCGAACTCTGTCACCTACTAACTGTGTGAACTTAGGCAAGTCACTTCACCTTTCCGTGCCTAGTTTCTCCTCTGTAAGAAGCTAATAATAGTAGCTCCCTCATAAAAATGCTTTAATGATTAGATGAGTTAACACATATAAAGCCCTTAGGACAGGAGCTGACACACAGATGCACTGTGTAAGCATTTGCTATAACAGTCATAATAAAGGACAAAATAAGCCTTCTCTCTGCCCTCTTTCGTGGCATTTTGTCTTTTCCTTTGCTAGGAGATGGGCTACACAGAAAGGGAGTCATTCTTAGGCTGATTGTCCTGTTAGCTGCTGTGTACGGCAAGAGTTTATTGCTGACTCCCATTTGTTTGGAAAGGTTGTGTTTGTTCGTAACTCTGTTGACTGGAAACCTAAGCCCCCAGTTTTGCCTGTGCAGTTAGTCTTCTTATGCTTTCGTTTCTTACTGTAAATGTTCAAGTAAGAACAGTTCCAGTTAATGGGAGGCTTAACCTCCTTCCTAAATGCCACAGTGTTTGATGTGCTGCTGTTCTTCAGCTGCAGCATCGGGAGGATATTAGGCAGATGTCTCAGCAGAAGAAGCTTATGAGCACTTTCAGACAAAATATGGTATGGCTCTTGCATGACTTGCTTTGGCAGAAGTCTCAAAGTGCTGTGCTGAGCTGGAGAAAACTTCCCACAGATGCTGACTGTCTTCTGTGCCTCTGGCATGATGAACAAGAGCATTTAGAACCAGCATTGCCCAAGGAGGCTTGATTCATCTTGTGCCTGGTGAAATATGGCTCTCTGAACAGTCTGTAGGTCCAGTCTCTTTGCCAACAATCCCAAGTCCTGGCCACCAGCTGTTCTTTTCCAAGTGCTGAGCTCTGCTCTCCCTCCTGATTCTATCTACCCAACCCCAGATCTAGTAGGCTTCTTCCTGAAATAACCAACGTGAGATAGGACTAAACTGAGGGCCAGGAAACTTGGTCTGTCCTGTAGTCTATTTGTGACTGCCTGTGTGAATGCAGGTGGATTAGTTAATAGCTTTGGGCTTTGTTCTCCTCATGTTGAAGTTGAAGGGACTACACTCAAAATTTTAAAAAGTCATCTGCTTCTGGTTTAAAGGATGGTTGGATGGATGGATGGATAGATGGATGGATAGATGGATGAAAAGACAAACAAATGAACCACTTTTTAATCTGCAGAACAAATCATTTCTTTTAAGAAGATGAAAGGAGAGAAAAATCAGACAGAATAGCAAAAAATAAATAAGCCATGAAATAATCAAAGCCACGAGCAGTTTTGAACAGATGTTTTTCTATACAGTCTTGGATTGAAACAAAATGAATACCCTCTCCACAAGTCTAGTTTTCCTGGGAAGTTGGTTGTTTACAGTCAATTTTTCAATAAAGGGAGAGGCATCCTCAGTAGCAGGACAGAGAGAGTCCCTGGCTGTACCAACACCAACCAGCAAAGCCAAGGTCTGCAGTGCCAATTGACGGGGATGTGGTTGTGGCAACAACTCAGGTTTCCTTGGACACTGACGTCTTAGGCCATCTTTGAAGGTGCACCAAGTTCAAGAAGATGTTGGAGTTAGACTAGCTTCTCAAAATTGTCTCTGACTTATGTGTAATGTCAGAAACTGCTGCTATACGCAATACCTTTCTTCAAGAGCTAGAATCAGGTCAATTAAAGAGTCTTCTAGACTTGATCACACATTATCTCCACCACAAAAGAGTAACCAGAGACATAGATGCAAATATTTTATTTTTCATTTTTTGATTAAATATGGTATTTTTCTTTTTTTTAATTAAGATTATGATAGAAAATATGGTATTTTTAAAAGCCAAGTTTTTTCTGGAAGAGATACTGACAATATAAAGAAAAAAAAAAAAGAAGAGTTTCTGGTATAAGATCGATGTTTTTGAAACTTCAGCTGTTTCATGTGTAACACCCATCAGGGGTCTTGTTAGGCTCTGCCAAACCTTCAGGCTAGCTCATGACACTGTCATAGAAGCCACGTTATGATGTTCATGGCTCTACATACTTTTGGTTTCATGGGCCCTTTCTTCTCTAAAAATAAAAATGTTAAAAATTATATTGTACAAGTGAATTGGTGTGGAGACAAATATATTAATATTACAGATCAAAACATTATCTTTGACCTGAAAGTTCATTTTTTCCTTTTGATTTTAGAAGAAATTAATACATTTTCACGAGTCCCTAAGAGTCTTGTTGGCCCTAGGCGCTGTGTGTCTGTACCTAATGGATAAGTTGGCTCTGTGGTCATAGCCCCCACTTGGCACCAGTTTGCCCAGGACAGGAACATAGCTCATCATCGGCGAGCAGCAGGCATTTTTCTTCTCTGGAGTAGTCTTTGTGACTCTCCATGAAGCAGTCCACATAGCTATCCAGGAGCTACTGAGTTTTGCCCTGAGGTGACAGCTCGGGAGTGAGGGAACTAGACTCACATGGTGGGAGGAGGAGAGCAGGAATCCCCTGGCTTGAAAACCTCATGTCCTATAAGAGCCAGTTTCTCTGGAACAACACCACAGGTATAGTTCCAGTGTCCCTCCGAGGGACGTGCCCATTGACGCAAGAGTCATCATACTCAGAGGAGCCCAAGGCTCTGGCTTTCTATTCAGTGTTTTATAGTTGGCCCAGTCTAATGCAATTTACTAAGCAGGGGTTCTTTTTATCATAAGCAATCTTGCCTGGCTAGAGTTTGACATTCTTCCCTTATCAGGTTTCCAGGGAAACAGAGCTAGAAATTTAACTAAGGGTCAAATTCTTATGCAGAAGGGAAAAGGGCTTAATAATCCTCTGCCTACGACATGCAACTTACCAGTTGTTAAGGAAATAATTATATTAATGTTTCAATTCAGACTTTATAGTGTGTCTGTGGCAGAAGCAAAATGCTATATGTTCCCCAAACTCCATTTCCTTTTCCTGCTGGGCATAGTTAGATCACATTTTCCAGATTCCCTTGCAGGTAAATATAGGTTTGTGACTAATTCTGAGCAATGAACTATGGGTGGAAGTGATACAGATCACTTTCAGGCTGAGCCTCTAAAATCTCTCTGGAAATCCTTCATACTCTCTCTTTCATCATCTGCGGATGAGATGTACAGCCCTCAATGTGGGATTCCAGTGCCCTAGGGAGTGCGGGAGCCACTCAGTGGCAGGAACTGGGTGTCTGAATGGTTGTCTAGGGCACAGACCCCCTTCTGCCAACATACATAGGATGTGACATAAGCGAGAAATAAATGAATGAATTTGTCTGTTTTTAATTCCTCTCCTTTACCCCCTAAAAGGGGAACTGGCAGAGAATGTTTGATTAGGAAAGTTAAATTGCTGTGGCTAGCCCTCTTAATATTGAGGCAGACTACACGACTAATCTCCCCTCTGGCCCTTCCTCAAAGTATGAGAAAATTCTGAGCAGGGCACTTGGGGAAGACATCTGTCTCCCCTGTCACCACCTTCTTCATGGTCCTTTCTGAGAAGTGGGCAGCTTCTGGCTGAAGAGAGAATTCCGTGACTGTCAGAGGTTTGTCATCCAAGAAGCCACTGCCAAAGCAGTTCATTCCAATCAGACTTCAGTGACATGATCTGGGGGACAAAGCAATCCAAGTAAGTGGCTGAGAGGAAGGAGCCAAAGGTTCCCGTTATTAAAACCCTAAATGGAAAAACTAAGAAATGTGTTTGCTGAGGAGTCACGAAACCAGTACTGCTTTGGACCTGAGGATGTCTTTTCCCAAATCGTGCTCTTTAAAGAGACAGTGTTATTTGGTTGTTCTGTGCTGAGCTAGTTTAATAAAGAATTTAGAGGTCTTTTCTATATAATATTTAAGTGGGAAAACCTATCTCTAAATTAAAAATAATCCTTATATCATTTAATGTACTTTTGGCTACAAGCGAAAATAGAAAAAACCCAAACTGGCTAAAACAAGACAGGTAATTTATTGGATCCTATGACTTAAAAGTCCAGAGAAGGGATAGGTTCAAGTGGTCAGGGGCATTGCTGGGGGGATGCTGGCAGGGACAGCAAATCAACAGGGAGCGGCCGGTTCCTGCTTGCTGTTCCTGCCTTCCCCTCTCCCGTTAGGACCTGCTATTGGCAGACTCTATCAGACCCAGATGGCAGAGCACCAATGGTTTGCAGAGACCCAGGCCAGCATCACAGAACTGAGTACAGAAGGCAGGGTTTGGAGTTGAGAGACAATAGCTTAATAGTTATCACATCTCTCTATAGAAAATGATATTTCAAAATTGCTGTCATATGTAAACAAAATCAGAGAGAATGTAGCCAAGAAATGAGTATTACAGAGGTGTGTCAGGCAGTTAATTAATAAAAGCATTTACGTTATTTTTCTGGATTATGTGATGTGTTTGTTATCTGTTACTTTTCTGTATTTAAATTGTGGTTTCTTTTCTCATTCTAAATATTACCTAAATACCTTAAAAGTAAAATAAAATCAAAAGGATGTACAACCTTCCTCAATAATGTGCAATGATCATAAAGTCCCAAGAATGAAGGTGTTGGGGGCTGGCCCCGTGGCCGAGTGGTTGGGTGCTAGCGCTCCGCTTCGGTGACCCAGGGTTTCGCCAGTTCGGATCCTGGGCGTGGACATGACACCGCTCATCAGGCCGTGCTGAGGCCGCATCCCACATGCCACAACTAGAGGCATTCACAACTAGAATATACAACTTTGTACTGGGGGGCTGTGGGGAGAAGAAGGAAAAAAGAAGATGGGCAACAGATGTTTGCTCAGGTGCCAATCCTTAAAAAAAAAAAGAATGAAGGTGTTAAGGGAATAGCACTTGCAAATCTCTGCGCACCGCCCAAGGGGAACCCCGGCTCAGTGGGCATTTCCTTTTGGGCGCTTCATTCCCCAGAGCTTAGCTGAAAGTGGGGCAAGGGGGAGAGCGAGATCCCTAACCCCTCCACACTTCCTCTTTTTCCCTGTCTCCTCAGTCTACACTGGGGCTGCTGGAACCCTGAGAACAATCCTATGACCACTGGTACACTGTGCCTTGCACAGGGGAGGCACTGAGTGTGGGTTTTAGCTGGATTCCAGAACCACCTTGTTCCTGTGTCTGAGCTCTTGTCAGAATCACTACTCTTGCTTTTCTTGCAGAAGGTGCACCCTGTGGAGAGCAACAACTGTTTTTGTCTTTTGTAGGTTGGGGGGCATACTCTCTCCTCTCTTAAACATGAAAACCTATGTGTATTTCTCTGTGGTCTGCTTCAAGTTATTCTATATAACTGTATATAGGCTAATAAAACAACTGTAAGCTGGAAGGAAGGAATGGCCTTTTATTTCTTTATATTCCCTTCGTGCTTTGTATCAGTTAGAATTTCATTCATTCAGTTGCAAGTAGCAGAGATCTGAAAAATAATGGCTTAAACATACAAGGTTTTGTATTGTCATGTAAAGTGGGTCCTGATTTAGTCTGTCCCTGTTATGGTTATGGTGGTCCCACCAGTCATTGCCTGCCAAGGTTTCTTCCAGCCCTCTGCTCCAGCAGCTCTAAAGAATGGCCCTGTCTTCCACAGTGGCTGCTGGAGCTCCAGGCATCACCTCTATGTTCCAGGCAGCAAAACAGAGAAAGGGGAGGAAAGCATACCCTTCCCTTTTAAAAAAGGAGGCTTTAAAAAAAAAGTCCCACTCCCCTTCTACTTACATCTCATTGTCCAGAACTTAGTTACGTGGTCGTGCCCAGCTGCAAGGAACACCAAAGGATGGAGTCTTTTAGCCGATGTGCCTGAGTAAAGATTGGATTCTGTTACTAAGGAAGAAGTAGATGAATATTTGATGATAATGATGATAATGCATAGTGTTGGTCAAAGGACTTCTCCTTGAGGAGCAGTTTAAAGTTTGTTTAAGAGATTAAATGTTCAGAAAGGCTGACATGATAGGAGGGCCCTCCAGACAATTTATTCAGGGAAGAGGTTTTGTAGAATTCAGAGGCCATTCCACATTCCATCACCTTTTTTTTTATCATCGAAAATATTTATTGGATTATTTTATGTTTCCAGAAGTATACCTGTTAATTTTGGAAAATTTGAAAAAAGAAAAAATAATGTCCTCTACTCCCAGAACCTAGAGATAATCCTAGTTAACATTTTGGTATGCTTTACTCCAATCTCTTTCGTGCATAGATAATTTATTAATTTTTAACAAGTAAAAAAAAAGATCAGGGGCCAGCCTGGTAGCATAGTGGTTAAGTGTGCGTGCTCCGCTTCAGCAGCCCAGGGTTTGCAGGTTCTCATCCTGGGCGTGGACCTACGCACCACTCATTAGGCCATGCTGAGCTGGCGTCCCATGTGTAAAATAGAGGAAGACTGGCATAGATGTTGGGTCAGGGACAGTCTTCCTCAAGCAAAAAGAAAAAGATTGTCAACAGATGTAAGCTCAGGGCCAATCTTCTGCACCAAAAAAAAAAAAAAATCTTGCTGTTTGTAGTGGTGTTTTAACTATATTTTTTCAAAAAGCAGCACACTGGGGCTGGCCCCGTGGCTGAGTGGTTAAGTTCAAGCGCTCCACTTCAGTGGCCCAGGGTTTTGCACGTTCGAATCCTGGGCACAAACATGGCACTACTGATCAAGCCATGCTGAGGCAGCATCCCACATGCCACAACTAGAAGGACCCACAACTGAAAATACACAACTACGTCCTGGGGGGCTTTGGGAGAAAAAGGAAAAATAAAATCTTTAAAAAAAAATAAATAAATAAATAAAAAACAGTACATTGAAAGGTGTTCCTCTCACCTTTGTCCATTGTCTGGTCCCCCACTCCATGATCACTTCTTATGGCAGTCCCTGTATATCACATCAGAGTTTATTTTTTTGCATATTTCAGCAAATATAAACTTCCATATCCCCTTTGACACATTCTACACAAATGCCAGCCCATCATACCCACTATTCCTTGCTTTTTTCACATACTTTATTCTACACCTTGTTTTGCTGTATCAACACAGTTTCCCTCTTGACTCTCATATCATTGCCTCCTGTGGATGTATCCCATTTATTAAATAGCTCCCTATTGATGGGCACTTGAATTGTTTCCAATCTTTTGCTATTACAAACAATAAACAGCCTTTTATGGGTCTCATTTGCATATATTAGCATATTTAAAGGATAAATTCCTAGAAATGGAATTGCTAGGTCAAATGCATTTGTAATTTTGATGGGTATTGCCAAATTGCTCTCCACATTGATTGTAACAATTTATGCTCCCACCAGCAATATATGAGAGTGTCTGTCTCCCCATGGCCTCATCAAAAGAGTGTGTTTTCAAATCTTTGGGTTTTTCCTGTATGATAAATTTTAAAAATCTATCTTGGTATAGCTTTATTATGAGGAAGATTCACTCATAATTTTTCCTTTTTTTTTTTAATTTCTGTCTTATCGGTGTTCCTCACCAGGCCTTCCGTTTCATGAGCGTTCACCTGTGAGACCTCTGGGCCTGCAGTGGTCTGTTTGACTAATAAACATCAGAGGGCTGCACCCTCAGCTGAACAGCTGCTATCTCTCCCTGCTTTTTATCCCTGATAAATGCACCAGTTACATTCTAGCTAAATGATTGTTTATGATTTTGATGGTTTATACCCTGCTTTATTTCTAAGATATTTTAAGTAAGAAAATTAGAATAAAGGGAAAATAAGAGTAAAAAATGACTGTAAGAAAAACAAGATGAAATCAGGACACCAAATATCCTCAATACTTTCTAGAGGCAGGTCCCAGATTTGGCCAATGCAAAGAGAGAAGCAGAGTTCAAGACATCTCAACTGAGCTCGGTCAGAACCTAGCTGTTCCGAGCCTATGATAGAGATTAAACAGATATATTGGGGTAATGGAGAGTGTGTTGAGAAAGACATTCCTTCTTCCTTCACCCTTCACGCTCCTGACTCGGGTACCGTGTGGAACGTGAGCAGCAGAGGCAGCAGCAGGGCTGGGAGAGGAAGGTAGTCCAACTGATGGGAAGGGAAGAAGAGAGGAAGAGCTTGGTTGTAAGGAGAACCAAGGAGAGAGGTGGGGGAATATGCTCAGAAACTTGTCAGAGGCAGCGGCCTCCAAATATTGCCTAAATATGGATAGCATCATTTATCAAACTGTAGTTCTTGCAATTTGATATCAGCTTAATTCTATTGAAATTCTTATAGTACCATGTGCCCTGCTTTCTCTAAGCCCTGACTTTGGTCAGATTCCTTTTCGGCATCTTGGCCTCTGATTCTGGCCAAGTCATGCTTGGAGTTGACCTCCGTAGACGAAGGAGGGATTGCTTTGGGCTTGGATAGCAACATTGTAAGAAAATATTCAAGTTCCTAGCAGAGGGGAGCATAATTCTAAGAATGTTTAGGAAAAACTGGAGACCATCTTTATGTCTATATCAAATGATAATACTTTGCTTTTCAGTATACTTCATACATAAAATTGTCTCTTTAAGTTTAGATTGAAAAACTAGTCGTACTATGGTTATAGCTCCAGTAAGAGACATTTGCTTGTAGAAGGAAGTATGAGAAACAAAAAATTGTGCGAGAGTATTGGGGTGAAAATTTACCCAAAAAACCAACGTTGTTATAATTGTCATTTCACACACACAAAATCATAGCCATTGCTTAGTATCAAAATAAACTTGTTTTGCTTCATTTGGTGCAGACAAAGCTATCCTCTCTCCAGACCAACCAAACAAACCCTTTTACTTACAGCACAATATTTTGTCTTTGCAGGCCTCCTATAAGCCATTGCTGAAGCAGGTTGTGGAGGAAATATTTCATCCTGAGAAGCCAGATCCAGTTGATATTGAACACATGTCTTCAGGCCTCACTGATCTCCTTAAAACTGGATTTAGCATGTTCATGAAGGTAAAGTAACTGTGAAAAGGGCATCCTGAGTGTAATGCTCTCTTTGCTGGGCATGAAAATGATGGCACCCCATTAACCCTGGCAAGTACCATGGAAGACAACCTCCGGTATTTTGGCTCTTCTGAAATCAGGTGCAATCTTTATTGACTTTTCGGGTATAAGCAGCGTGGCCTTCCAGCCTCATACAGTTTCTTTTGACCTAAGCACTATGATTTTTCCTGGTCAGTATGTAAGGACACAAGCCCTCCGGGATAGCACCATTGAAAACTTCCCCTCGTGGCCCACATTTTCACCTAACATGAATCGATGTACTATTCATAGATCTTAGTGATAGTCCTTTGCTCTTAATTCTAGAGCTTATTATGTAGGGCAATAAGTAACTCCGCTCAGTAATATGACTAGCATCACCCCAAAGCCCATTTGAAAATGACTTTTGTTTTGGCCCAGCAGACTCCCAGGTGATAAGTTCTGGAATTTCTCTGGCTAATATTTAGGGTAGGTGAAAATTGCTGAACAGCCTTTGCAAGATGAAAGGAGGAAAAGTATGCAAATATGGTCTATTTTTAACCCACTGTAAAGTTTCTAAATTTAAAAGGATATAAACAAGATTACAGGCTGACTTCTCAGCCTCTGCCAGGATTGCAGTTGTAATAACTCTTGGAAATAACAGAATGTTTTGCCAGCTTCAAAGCATCTTTGAAATCAGGAATTAATCTACACAGAAGATCTGGCCTTTCAAAGTTCAGTAAATGTATATTCCAGGAAAACCAGTCCATTCCAAAAGCCAGAGGATAGAAGCCAGACAATTAGACTCTAAACTAAGCAGTAAACTGGCCGGAGTGGACATGCTGGTCTTCTTCCTGATGGACCCACTTATCATCAACTTCTGTTGCAACATGTGGCTGCTGTATTTTTCCCCTCTTTTTTTTTTTTTTAATAACGTAGCACAGATCAATTTCTCCTAAGTGTTCAGGGGCTCCTGTGTTGAATGTAAGCCCAGGGTTGTCCAGCCCTTCCTGATGGCTAGTTTGTATAGAAACTTCTAGGCTGGATGTGGTCTCCCTCCTTCTCCACTTGAGCACCCTTTTCCTTCATTCACAAGCTTGGACGTAGCCCTAAAGAAAGACTGAAATAACAAGCCTGGATTTCAGGCCCTGATCACTGAGGTCTGAGGATGACCCCACAGGCCGTGTGTGCTTTCCCGGTCCGGCTGCTGCATTCGTGGTCTGGCCAAGGGTGTGAGTGGAAGCTCGGACTCGCGTGTCTCTGCTCACTGCACGTGTTTCTAATTTGCGGAGAGCTGTGGTGTAGGCGAGAGGAGGCCCTGACTCACTCTTTGTCATGTTCCATAGAAAGAACTGTTTCTTAACAAAAGGGTCCTGTGACCAAATATGTTTGAGAAACACTGGATTAAACAGCAAGTTAAATTGCTTCTTTGCTGCCAGACTTCACAGTGCCTTCAACATGCTAACAGACTGGGCGACTGTCAAGGCCTCTGTTGTGAGAGGACTATCCACTTGCATTGTCCAACACTGTTTCACGAATCATGACACATCAGACTTTAAAATGACCCTTTTAAACTATGCAGAGTGTTTTCTGCAGTTCCTCCCATGGTCAGAAGCATGACTGTCCTAGAGTGGACTTTGCCTAGGAAGAAGTCTGGCACTGTCCTGGAGCAGCCCAGACTGCCATGTTTCTCTCCATTCAACCCCACAGAGTTTGGGCTGGTGAAGAAATGCTCTGGCCCCTTGAGACTGATCTCAAAGGGAGGTTTCCAAGTAATGGGTTTAAGAAAGAGGAATTTGTCTCTCCCGTCAGCTGTAGGAATCCATTCCTTAGTGCCCAGCTGCGAGGCCTCTGCTCTCAGTTGCCAGGGGCATCTCATCTGACTGCAGGGGGTGAGGAGAGTCTTTGGGGGCTGGCCGCAGAGCCCTCCCCCTCCCCAGCACCCTGAAGGAGAGCCCTTTTGTTCTGTTTCTACAGGGGCCTCAGTGGCTAGCTCTTCCTACCATTCCATAGAACTCAGCAAGGAATGTCAGCTCTGGGCCATGTGTTCAGGGTTTGAACAAAATTGGAATAAACATAAATAGAAAGGGCCAGTAGGGCTTTTAGGAACTGTGATTTCCTAAAGAACTACGTCTTCGAGATGGGGGTGAAGCCATCAGGAGAGTGTGCCAGTCTGCATTAAAGCCGATGGAGAGAGGAGGATGCAAGGTGCACGGGGGAGTCTCACATGGCCGTGGCCATTACTGGTCTCCCTGGTGCTGTTTTCCATTGCTTCTCACTACCCAAGTTATTCAGCTCACCTGAGGTCAGTGTGTGCCATGGAGTCAGCCATTCTCATATTAAACCTCACAACAACCCTAGGAGATGGGTCTACCATTACCCCTGCTTTACCCGTGAGGAAATCGAGGCCCAGAAAGGTCAAGCAGTAGATGTGAACTTCCCGAAGGCTGGGATTGGGTCATCCTTTCCTCTATTCTCAGGTGTTTGCAAAGAGCATGCAGGAAGTGGGACACCAGGATTTGTCCCCAGGTCAGTCTTATTCCAAAGCCCATGCTCTTCGCCACATTTCTTAGCTCCAGGTGCTACCAGGCATTTTCTTGGAAGTTAAATAGTCATATGTCATTAATTCTTTTCTTCATGATTACTCATTAGCACAGATGCTTTCCCTTTCGAGCATCTACACAGCTCATGAATAAAATCCACCCTGGACTGGTCGTCAGGACAGCCAACGTGAGGGAGCTCTCTCAGGGCTCATCTGCTGGTACCCTGCCTGTTTTTCTGGGACTTCACCCCAGGACTCGTCGGCAGTGCACCACCCCACCCAGGAGAAGAAATTGGTGCACTGGCATTGAGTTGCCTCTACGCATTGCATCTTCATTCTGTATGAGCAACCAACAGTCATTGCTTTCTTGCCACTTACTGCCCTGCTCTTTGCCTCTGGGATCTGCTTCCCCCACTTCTCACTCAAGACCCACTGGTGCTGAGCCCCAAAGAAACAAAAAGACAGAGCCTGATGAAATAAAGACATCCTTCCTGTGCTTAGGGTACTGTCGTACAAATGGGAGAGTTTGAGAGCTGGAAGGGGAGCTGAGCTGCTAGTCTGTCCCTGCCCTGTCTTTGGACTCACAGATGGTACCACAGACGACATTGGCTTAAGTCACCCAGAAGCAGTATCTGTAGACTTTGCAGGGGAGGAAGGTGGATTGGGAAGCCAGCGAGAGATGTGTCTGGAAATAGAGCCAGCAGACCTTCCCACAGGATGTGATGTGGATACCCCACAGCAGGTAATAGAAAGAACATAGGAAGGGATTCTCGAGGCCCCACGTGTCTTCCTCAGGGCCCTATACCTTTCGCACACGCTTCTGTGGCTGCACTTATACGTTGTTTTGTAATTATACGTGTTAGAAACACTAGTATGGAAAAAGATACTAACTGCACAATTTGATCTGCACGTTAGTGGATCAGGATATCAATTCAATAGATTATAATCAGCAATTTTTAATGAAAAAGAATAGAACAGCCTAGCAAGGTGAAACTGCATCTACCAAGGTGGAATGAAACAACCCAGTTACACACATATACACCTGTGTGATTTCAATGTATTTCTTGCTATGGGTCACAGTCAAAAGAATGTGAGGGGCCGGCCCAGTGGTGCAGCAGTTAAGTGCACACGTTCCACTTCAGCAGCCCAGGGTTCGCCAGTTTGGATCCTGGGTGCAGACATGGCACCACTTGGCAAGCCATGCTGTGGTAGGCGTCCCACATATAAAGTAGAGGAAGATGGGCACGGATGTTATTAGCTCAGGGCCAGTCTTAGTAAAAAGAGGAGGATTGGCAGTAGATGTTAGCTCAGGGCTAATCTTCCTCAAAAAAAAAAAAAAAAAAGCAAAGAATGTGAACACTCTGGCTTTGAAAATGAGAGCTGATCTAGTTCTTACTCTTTTCTGCATCCTCAGCGCTTGGCACCGCTGTAGGCCTTACAGACCGTAGACACTCATTAAAGGTTGAGAGGGTGGTCACAGTGGACCTGTTAGAACGCTCATTCAGAAAGCAGCATGGCTTCAAGTCATTGGTTTGTCTAACTTAATTGCCCTTAAACCAAAAGCTACGTTTCAGCAACTTCATAAGGGACAGAAGATAGCAGCTCCATCAGTCAGCTCCAGTGACCCTCAAAGGAGTCCTTGACCCTCCTTTCCAGTGGCCACTAAGCTACGTGAGGCTGGTCATTGTTTTGTGGTTATGTAACCCCGAAGAGGCAGCAGCCCAGCCACTCCCACTCGCCGCCCAGCCTTGATGTGGGGGGAGACGGACGCCGGCCGGCTGCCGCCTCTGTCAAAGAAGCCTGGCGATGTCTTCTGTCCAAACAGACAGCGTGGAATCTGTCTCTTCCAACTTTGTCTCTCTGGAGAACAGAACAGAAGCAGAGGGGCTGATTTTGTAGTGTGAGAACTCAAAGGAGTCAAGAGGAGAAATGTCTTACCAGATTGGTTAGATAGCAAGACGAGTGTTACCAGGGCAGACTTGAGGATCGCTTTTCTGCTTAACATCTCTAATTTTTTGTTTGGTTTTGTAAATAATAGAAGTCCATCTAGTTTATGCTGTCTAACAGCAGTCACTTCATTCTACTGCTTAGAATGTTTACTTACAAGGGGCAACAGAGAGTAGTGCTAACACATGCAGAGTCAGACTGTCTGGGTTAGGACTTGAGCTCTACCACTCCCTAGCTGTGTGACCTTGGGCACATCATTTAAGCTCTCTGTGCCTAAGTTTCCTCATCTGTGAAATGGGGATAATAATAGTATCCACTTATAGGGTTGTTATGAGAATTAAAGGACTCAATATATGCCGTTACAAAAGAAAATTCACCTGAGTAAATCTGAAGCTCTAATTGGCTTTATTCAGCACTTGATGAGTTGGGCAGCATCCCTTCTAGCAGGCAGAAAGGAGCTCCAAAGAGCTACAGAAAGGGGCAGGTTTTTACAGGCAGAGAGTAGGTGGGACAAGGAAGTCCTAAAGAGAACAAAGGATTATTTCAGACAAGGTCACCTTCCTTTGGAGGATGAAAGGGGGCTGTCAGGTGCATGACTTCACTAGCACGGACCAGGAAACTCCAGACTGACCGGTTAAGATCTCATTCCTGGGGAAGGTGGGAACTGCACTTAGGTTAGGAGTTGTCTTGGTTTGCTGATGTGGGGCTTAGCGCAAGTGACTCCATTTGGGGCCTGTTCTTTCTTTTCAACAATACAGAGCACCCAGAACAGTGCCTGGCCTACAGTAAGTGCTACATAAGTATTTGCTGTTCTTATTTTTATGAGTTTGTGATCCCAACCAGACTGACTCTCGAGAAAAGAACCCCCCTGAGTATCTTTGTATCCCTGTCCATAGCCACTGATTGGGTTTTTGGTACATTCAGACTAACTGCTGAGTGAACAGGTGAATCCCCTAGAGGAGGATAGACACCTAAGCATTTCATATTTCACTACTGATTTGCTCTTGCCAGAGACACATGGAGTTCTGAGTGTTCTTTTTGTTGTGCCTATGGCAAGCCATCCTTATAAGGCTGCGATGTGTTTTTCTAGACCTTTTTCTTCTCCACCGTGAGTCCAACGTGTTGATCTCCTCAGTCTTGGGGGCTGTAGACTGCCCCTCCTAGGGCAAGCTGTAGGGAGCTGGTGAAATTCTGTATTTGTGCCACGACAAGATGGTTCAAGGGAATAGAAGCCAGCAGGACTAGATTCTGGCCACCCAGGACACAGAGGCAGAAGCCCAAAACAACCCCGCCCTGGCTCTGCCAGGAACACTCCAGAAGCACGGTCTCCATGTGCTGGGAGAGAGCAAGTGCTCATGGCGGCTGCTGCCCCTCTCAGCCTCGGAGCTGTAGGGAACGGAGGCCTCCGCCCCAGACACTTGGAAGTGGATCACAGAATCAATCTTATTTACGTGAATGTCCGCAGACGGTGAAAGTTAGGAAACATACCTGTGTGTCTAAGATTTTCATCATCAAGCAAATCCTTGGTGAGAGGGAAGTCAAAGCAGCTGGATTTTGCCCTTACTCGAGTCAGAACCTCACGCGCATCATCCTGCAGCTTGTTAAAATCACTTTCTTTACATTGCTGTAGCATGCTTTCCTGTATGACTCAGACCGTCCAGAGAGGGCTTTCATCCCCCCAGCCCGTTCTGATTATCTATTACTGCATACGAAGCTGTCCCAAAACACTGGCTTAAAATAATATTGGTCATTTACTTTGTTCATGAGTCTGTACTCTGAGCCGAACTCAACAGGGAGGGGTTCACCGCCAAGAATGCGCACTCGCGTGATCAGCAAGTTGATGCCGACCGTCAGCTGCTAGCTTAGCTCGGCCTGGGAGCCGAAGGACTCAGTTCCTTTCCACACAGGCCTCTCCATGTGGCCAGGGCTTCCTCACGGCATGGTGGCTGGTTCCAAGGGGAAGCATCAGAGAGATAAGATCTTCAGTCAGAGAGAGAGCCAGGTGGAAGCCTTAAAAGTCACACAGCATCCCTCCCAGGGTGCTTTATTTGTTGAGGCGGTCACAAATGCCCGCTCAAGTTCAAGGGGAGGGGACATACTTTCCTCCTCTTGAACAGGGAGCAAGAGCACGAGGAGCAGAAAATATTGTTGTGGCCACTTTTGGAAAATACAGTCTGCCCTCCACCTAACTATCCGTTTGGCTGTCTAGCCCATCACAGACAGTGTTGGGCCGATTCTAAGAGTTTTCCTTCCAATCTAAAGGACAGAAAATTCACTTATGCATCTGACCTAGCTTCAAAATAAGTGAGCCATGAAAGGCTTTGGTAATGAAAGGCCTGCCTTCTATTTGCCCACCATCTTTTTTAATAATATGATCTCAAAAAAAAAGCAAAAACACTTCCTGAGTGACAAGAAGCGGAGCCGCAGGACTTTGCTCTCTCAAGTTCGCTCCCTCCAGCCCTGTAAGGTAAAGCAGACAAGCTGGGGAGAAGAGCGAGCGTGCCCACGAGATCATTCTTCCTGCGGTTCTGAGAAAGTGTTTCCAATCAGCTCAGTGCACTCCTCAACCAGAGGATAGATTTTGTGTTTAGCCACATAAAGCTGTCAGCTTCCAAGGGCAGTGCCCTGGGGTGGGGGGGAGGGGTATCAAACTGGGGATAAGCAGCTTTGGCAGAAGCTGACATTCTTCAAACAGCCAAGTCTTCTCTCCAGATGCTTGTGCATGGAGCACCTTGATGTCCTTAGAGGAAAGATGGATAGTGATCTAATAAATAAATCGAAACATACCTTACCCCTCTCCCTATAACGTTAATTTAATTTAAAACTAGCATGTCTAATAGGCAGCACTTTTAAAATGCGTTTCTGGAATTTGTGGTTTGGATTTCAGTCTCCTGAAAATAATGTATTTTATATCTGCTCCATGTGTTTGGACCCCAACTTGTTTTGACTAAAGGACATGATTTGTCAAGATGCTTTCTCTGCTGGAATTGGCATGAGAAGGGTGGGTTTTATCTAACGAAATTGCGTGAGGCCCTTTTAACTCCTTTTATGTGTATTTTCTGAGAAGTTTTTTTGTTCCATTTCTTATATGGCCATGCTTAATTGGAAAAAATATAAAAGATTTATGAAAAAGACTCCAAGAGATGGAATGCTTGCCTCTAGGCCCTCTATTTGAGTTGACGTGAGAGCGCCATTGCCTTAGGGAGCCGGAGAAAAAGTTGCACAAGGAGAGATGAACAACTGCTTGGGCAGGCCCTGAACCGCCGGTGGTGGTATCATCGGAGGCGATGATAGCTGAAACTCTTTCAGTTGCAATTAAGATGCCAACAAATTGTGCTAATTTAATCAAAGAAAGGATTATTAATTGTGAGGGCCAACGGGTGTCTCAGGAAGCCCAAGGGCAGCAATGTGGTCAGCCTCAGGAAGGATTGGGCCTGAGAAATGGAAGCAGTCAGGAAACCAGACAGTTCTTTGAGGCTCCCTCTGGCCTGCAGAGGATGCCAAGAACAGTGGGCAGCATAGTGTAGGCACTCAATACAGATGAGCTGAGTGAAGGGCTGGGGAGCTCTGCCACAGCCTTTGGTTCTTCTTGAACGCTCAGCTTCGATTGAGCCTCGTCTGTCCTAGATGGAGTCTTAATTCCCAGGGAAGGGTCCTGAGTTGGCCCAGCCTGGGTCAGGGATCCATTCTTGGACCATACAACCGTGGTCGCCGAGCAGAATCACACTGTAACTACACGGTGCCAGGAGCCCACCCATGACCACAGGCGTAGGGGAGACTGTTCACATGTGGGCTGGACAGACACCTGCAGAGGCATCTAGTCCGGCTCCTCATTGTTTACATAAGAAAAGCGAGACTCAGAGAGATGAACTGTTGGCTTAGGTCCCTTATACTTAATGGCATTTCTGACGAGAGGAAAACCTCTTGGCATTTGCTTTTGTTGATTAAATCAGGACACGTTCCGGAATTTCTATTTGCAGCACTATTTATAATCATTGTTTATATTCTCTTCTTAATTATGCCCCATACGATGAGGTAGGGTTTGATTTTTGTCTAAGATTAGCTAAATATGATCCATAAGTTCTAGTGAGATGGACTTTGGTAGGAATTATTAAACAAAAACTTGGTTTTGGCAGTCTACGGACTTTGTCTGCCTGTGAGCAATTATTGAGAGCTTCTTTCGTGTGCTCCTCCCTGTTGTAGGTAAGGAAACTATAGAGACAAACTAGATACCCTACCTGCCTTGGCTAGCTTACGTTGTGCAGCTTACAGTTTATTAGGGAGACAGACAAGAAAATTGAGGATTGCAGGGAGGAGAGATAAATGGTGTGCCAGATGGGATATGAGGGCACAGAGAAGGAGGAGCTCAATCAGAGAGTCAGAGAAAGCTTCCCAGAGGAGTTGAACGTTGTCAGAGCAGTAGGAGTTAGGAACAAAGTGACGAAATGCCATGGTACATCGAAGGAATTACAGGCAGTTCCAAATGGCTGGAGCTAAGAGTAGCATGTAGCGGGTGAAGCAAAATGAAGACAGAGAGATAAGCAGAAGCTTATCACAAAGGGCTAGAGGATTGAAATTTGACCAAAAAGAAAGAGGTGCCATTGAATGTTTTTTAGGGATATATAACCAGTTTATAATTTGTGAAGATCGCCCTGGCAGCAGTGAAAGAGGGGAATATGAGGCTGGACGGGCATCAGGTTGGAGAGGGAAGGTGAGAAGATGAGAGTGCGAGCTCAGGTAGGACGAGAGGAGGGCAGGACTGGGTACTGACTGTATGAGGAAATGAATGAGAGGATGTTGTCTAGGGTCATTTGCCTGGACTCAGATGACTGGATGGACGCTGTTAACATTCTCTGGCTGGGAAACAGGAACGGAGAAGAAGAAAACTTGCATTTTAGGATTTAGCTTTGTAGCTCAACAGAGCCTGGGCCGACAGTAGCAATCTACGGCTACTGCCATGTATGAGGCATGAACCGTGGACGGGGATGGGGTCACCCAGGAAAGCAGATTGGGACAAGAGCAGGGGTCAGAGGCCCAAGCAGTCAAGAAGGCAGCGTGTAATGGAGCAGATGGAGCAAGAGGAGCCCGCTAAGAGTCCAGGGAGGAAGGAGAGAAACTGAGAGGGCTTAGAAAGTGGAGGGCATGGGGGGAAGTTTCCAGAAGAGGAAGCCATCCACTGGAGCAAATGTGGCAAGGAGGTCAAGCCAAACAGCAGAAACCTCTGGCAGCATGGAAACCTTCTGTAATGTGATTAAATGAGTGAGTCCCATGAGGATGCTGGTAATTGGCTGATGTTGCTAAAGAACTAAAAGTACAGAGTTTTAGGAGATGAAAGCTAGTAAAAGTGCTTTCAGTTGGAGGGATCTGTTTATAAATGGGGGTGTGGAATGCATCTCACCCTGCAGTGAGAGAGACAGGCTTTAATCTCAACCCTGCAGCTCACTGATTGGCAGACTTTGGACAAGCTTCGTCACCCCTTCAGCCTCACGGTCTCTGTCTGTAAAGTGGAGCCTCCGCCTAGGGCGTGGCTTCTAAGGATGCAGGAAGCAATGCTTGCCCTACCCCCCACTTTATTTTCCTCCACAGCACTTACCACCTTCCCCCCTTGCCATTCGCTTCTTTATTGTGTCCTTCTCCCCGACTGAAATATAAGTGCTATGACAGCAGGGATTCCTCTCTGGTCCATTCACCGCTGAATCCCTGATGCCTGGAGCAGTGTCTGGCCCACAGTAGTTGCTCAATAAATAATTGTTGAATGGCTGAATGGATGAGTGAAAAGCACAGTGCTAGACCTGAAGTGTCCCATGGCAGTGGCAGTGCTCTTACTAATTCCTGCTGGGAGAAAAGCCATTACCAAGTCATCTTCCAAGGCAGCATGGCTGTTCTCAGGGCCTCCTGCCCTTCAGGCCAAAGCTCCTGTTGCACTTTGCTGCCCATTGTTGGAGACTGGGGACCTGACCTTTCCTGCCCGTCATCGGAAAATGGGGACCTGACCCTTGCCCGTGCTGGGGACAAGTGAGTCACACAGAAAGAGAAACTGGGTGGAGGAGAATCAGCAGCAGGATTCCCAGAACTCCTAGAGACCTCCAGAGAAACCGGAAGCAGCTGAAACCCTTCTCATGGAAACCAATCAGGACATCAAAGAGCGCTCTCAGGGCCCACAGCTACGGAGGTTTTGGCAGCCTCTGCTTCAAAGGCTGGGATGGGTGGTGGAGAGAAACTGTCTTCTCTGACCAGAACTGCTGTCTTAAAATCACAGCCTGCGAAGGTTTGGAAAGTGAAGAAAGAGAGTGAGTCTGATGTGCTGTATTAATCTGTGCATTTGCGATGGCAGCAATGATTCTTACATCTCATCTTTAAAGAACCTTACACCCTGAGCTCGCATACAAACGGGACTCAGCCGTGTGTGGCTGATTATAAGGAATGTGTTATTCTGATGGAAGAGACTGAAAAGACTCCATTTCCCAATAGCCTGCCGACCTGACAGGATCTAAAAGGAAAGTCTGGTATCAAAACAAATCTAAACAGAAACCAAAATAGCAAACAGCAACATGCATTAACGGGACCCGTTTATTTGTACCAAAACCAACATTCCCTCAGCTCCTTAGCTGCAGGGTATTGTTCTTTGTTGTTGCTGTTCATGACGTTTTTCCTTTTCATCTTTCAATACATCCTTCCAAGATTCTCGCAATGTACTTCAGAGTCCAGACTCTCTTATGGAAAGCATATGTCTTTGGGAACATACTGTACCGCTTAAATTCTGGAGCCAGTTGTATTTCTGTCCCAGGATTACGTGAGAAACAATAGTTTGTAGGGCTGGTACTTACTCAGCCGGGAAGAACCAGACATAAAGCAGAGAGAGTTTCTAAAAGATCTCAAAGAAAAGAAGGGCATTTCCATTTACCCTGTGGATCTCATTCATTCATTCATTCATTCATTTTATTCATGCAACACTTGCTGAAAGCTTACCGTAAACTAGGTCTAAGATCAGAGCCAAAAATACCAAGATAAAGATGGTCAGTCCCTACCTCCAGTAGCTTGCTCTCTAGGAGAAGAGACAGGCAGGTATATCAAGGTAGCAGTCCCGTTTGACAAGGCCAGGGCAGAGCATCTATCAGATTTGGGTCATGGCACAGGAGTTGAAAGATGATCAAGGAGAACCTTTTAGAGAAGAGGATGCTTTTTAAAGCCAGTAAGAGGGAAGGAGGTAAAGAAGGGGAAGCAAAAGTACTTTATGCACAGGAAACTATGTATGTTACATAAAACAACATGATGCAGACAATACTCCAACTGCAATGTCGTGGACATAGACAGGTGCCAAAACCCACTGGTATGGTCCCAACAAATTCCTGCAGGCTGCAGATCTTTCCTACTAATATGGAAAAGTCTCCAAGGCATATATTTGAGTGAAAGAAGCAAAGTATAATGTCGAGTCTTTGCAGTCAAGATGGTAGTCACAGTTGGCCATGTAGTGACAGGAGCAGGGCATGAGAAGGACTCCAGGGTACTGGCTTTCTGCTTCTTTCTGTCCTGGGTGCTGGTCACACAGGTTTGTTTACTTTGTGAAAATAAATTGAGCTGAACACTTGTGATAAATGTACTTTTCAGTGTGTATATTCAATAAAATGTCATATGGTGAGCAAAACATTCCAGAAAAACAAATACCATGCATTAAGGCCTGGCTCAAGTCATTATGAATGGCTCCAGCAAACAATGTGTATAGAGGAGGTGAAAATAGAGGCATACAGCAGAGCCACAGTAGGAGAGCCTTATATACTCACTTAAGGAATCTGAGCTTTATCCTCAGAGCTAGGAGACTCTCCAGGGAGAAAGTGAGCATGTGATGGAGTGGAGGGCTGTTTAAGAGTGTAGCCTCTGGAGTTTGGTCCCTGGGTGATTTAGTTACCATGTGTAAACTTCAATTTCTTCATCTGCAAAATACATCAATGATTGTGTTTTCCTCCTAAGGATTTTCAAGAATTGAATAAGATGGTGCACAAAAATATTTAGTATACTGCTCAATAATAAATACTTGCATTTTAGAGAGCTTACTCAGGCAGGAATGAGGAGAATGGATGGGGGATGGCCAGACCAGGGACACAGACACAAAGTAGAAGGCAGTGGCAGTAACCTGCTGAAGAAGAAATGAGAGCCTGACCAGAACAGGGACAGTGGGAATAAAGGAGAGATCAATAAAATATGAAGGGACAGAATTAACAGGACTTGGTCTGAGAGAGGAAAGAGACAGCAAAGTCTAAGATGACTCTCAGGTGACTGTGAAGGTGGTGATGCTCTTAGAAAGTCAAGAGAAGGAATAGACTTGAGGAGAAGATCATGCATCAAATTTGAAACCTGTTGGGTTTAAGGATCCTGAGAGGCATCCGGGTACAGATGTCCACAGGAACTCAATAGAGATGTTTGAGCTAAAGACATAGATTTGGGAAGTATATAAAAGATTCTTGAAGGCATGTGAGTAGGTGAGTAGATGAAGGGATATGAGGTCCTTCAGAGATGATGTGTCAAGCGAGAAGAGCAAGGGGCCAAATGGAGCCCTCAGTAGCATCAACTCTTAAAGGGGCAGACCAAGAAGGGAACCTATAAAGAAATTTGAGAAAAAACCATCAGGAAGATAGAAGGAACAACAAAAAAGTTATTGTGGTAGCCAAGAAGGGTGTCATCAATGGTGACAAATGCCCTAGAAATGACCAGTGAAATGGAGACAAAGAAGTGTCCTGGCCATTGTTGACTTCAGTGAGACAAAATCCAGGGGGATAGTGAGACCAAAGCAAGATTGTCATGGCTGTATGGTACGTGGAGTGGAAGCAAGCAGTCAACAAATGCAGTCAAGGGTAGGAGAGTTACAGGGCAGGAAGCTAGAGGAGGGCGAGGAGTCAAGGCTCTTTTGCTGAAGATCAAAAATTTGGGGGCTGGCCCCGTGGCCGAGTGGTTAAGTTCACGTGCTCCACTGCAGGCGGCCCAGTGTTTTGTCAGTTCAAATCCTGGGCGCGCACATGGCACTGCTCATTAAACCACGCTGAGGCAGCGTCCCACGTGCCACAACTAGAAGGACCCATACGTAAAATATACAGCTATGTACGGGGGTCTTTGGGGAGTAAAAGGAAAAAAAAATAAAATCTTATTAAAAAAAGAAGTTTTGTAACTTTTTCCATTATTCACCACCACCCATTTTGAAAAAGTTTAGATCTTTCTCTCTTTTTCTTTCTTTCTTTCTCTCTCTCTCTGTCTCTCTCTCTCCTCCTCTCTCCCTGTCTCCCTGCTCCCCCTTCCTTCCTTCCTTTCCACTCTGAGTTTCCTCTCTAGTAGCCAAGGAGTGATTTATGTAACTGGAAACACTTAATGTATTACCTTTTTGAATGTTTTTAAAATAAGATGTTGAAAAGTGGGTATATTCAGGCAAGGAAGCCAAAAGAACACAGTTGCGAAAGGAGTTGGAGCAGAGGTAAGAGAAAGGGCTTCTTCTCGGCCTGCTGCCCCACCCCACTGTTCCTGGGAACTGTCCACGGCCAGAAGGTGGTTTGTGCATTAGTGTGAATGAGTGCATACACTCACCTACCCTCGTGTTGCTGGAATCAAGCCTGTTTCTCCCACCTCTGGCTCCAGTGGCCATGGGTGCAGTTGCCAACATCCTTCCTGTAGTGACTCCATGCTTGCTCTGTCCTGGCGGGGCCTCCATCCTCCTCCACCCAGCCGGTGACTGCTTGCCTCCAGAACGTAGCTCACACCACTTTGCCTGCCCTCTCCTCACCAAACCAACTCTGGCTTCCAGCTAGAGCTCAAAACACAGTGTCTTCAGGAACCCCCTCCTGTCCCCTTTAGTTAGCCAGTAACTCAAATTTGTTCATTTTGCATTTCCTGAGGGGTACTGTGAGTCATTCTCATTTTAGTTTACAGTATTCTTTGCCTCATTGGTGCAATCATAAAGTATCAGGAGGAATTCTCCACAGCCTCTAGTAGAACACTCCACACACAGTAGGCCCTCAGCTAAGGCTGGTGTGCAGAAGGTGAAGGCATGAAGTCTGGGCAAGACTGTAAGCTCCTCGAGGGTAGGCCTAGTCTCTTGCATCTTTTTCACTCCCTCCTCTTCCCTAGGACTTTGACTATTTATCCAGTCCACAGACATTTCTTGAGTACCTACTATGTGCCAGAAACCACACTAGGTGAGCTGGGAATTCGGCAGCGAACCAGGCAGATGAGATCCCCGCCTCATCGAGCTTATGTTCTAGTAGGGGAGACAGCCAACAAGGAAGCAAACAAACAAACAAATATGATAAGCACAGGCTGTGGCAAGTGCTTTGAGGGAAATAAACGGAGCTATGTAACAAAGAAGGGGCACGTTTCTGCTGAGACCTGAAGGCTGGTAAGGAAGATATAGTTGCCCCTCAGCCTTCTCTTCTGATTTAATAGCCCCTACTCCTTTAACTTTTCTTTCAATAGAATATTTATTTAAAGGGATGTAATAAGGTGACATGTTATGCATTTTCCTCGTCAATGGATCCATAAACCGCTACCACATCTTATCCCTAACAAATCATGGTCTCTGTAAAGGTTATGTGTCTCACCTGCATTATGGGGATAGCAGCCCTGGGGTCCCCGTGGAGGTGCAGTGGAGATGGTGCCCAGCTGCACAGTGCCCTGCATGATGCCATCTGTCTGACAATGGCGGGTGTCTGTTTTGCAGGTGAGCCGGCCTCATCCCAGCGACCACCCTCTCCTGATCTTCTTCGTAGTGGGTGGGGTCACAGTCTCTGAAGCCAAAATGATCAAAGACCTTGTGCCGTCGCTGAAGCCAGGAACCCAGGTACTGAGTCCTCGGTGAATAAGAATCCTGAGGCAAGAGTGGGAAGGGCGGGCGAGGGCCCTTCATGGGCTTCTCAGTGCTCCCCATCTCCATCCTGCCTCCTCATCTCCACCCTGCCTCCCTCCTCCCCCACCTGGTCCTGCCCATGTCACATTCTCCATCTGTCTGCCCTCCTCCTGGGGGGGTGGAGGGAGAAGAGCTCCCCTTTTACAGTCCTCTCCTGCCTCTGGGCTTCAAGGGCTAAGATCCTATTGTCCCTATTCCTGAAAGGCATATATTCTCTGGTGTCCCATCAGCACTTAATTACTCAAGAGTTTTCACTGCTTTCCAGGCTCCAGATAATTGAGGGTGACTCCCGGGGACCACCTCCCCACTGTGACAGTTAGAGGACAGAGCTGGAGGAGTTTGGGAGGGGCATTGTCAAGACAATGACAAGTGAAGAATCTTTCTCCTCTATAGACCCACCAGGTCTCATCTCGCTCTCGGAATAAGTGGACCAATGGTTAAGAACACAGACCTCTTGATGTTACAGGCCTGGTTCAACTCTTACCCCTGCTTGTTACTAGCCAGGTGATCTTCGAGAGGAAATGTGAGATCTCAGTTTTCTTGCTTAGGAACTGGGGCTGGGGTGGCTGAGTCTTAGATCAGGGGAGAGAATGTGCTTCTCAACACAGCGCCTGGCACACAGCCCTCAGTAATTGGTGGCTATGGTTATTAGTGACCCTTTCTGAGCAGTCACCACCCTGCTCTGCAGGAGGGGCTGTGGCTCCTGGCATGAGGCGGAGGAGACCAGGAGAGAGACCTCAGGAGGAGGAGCTGCCTGCTTCTGGAAGCTCTCGCCTGGCGGGTGAAGCAGGGCCTGTAACTCAGGATGGCTGAAAATCCTCGCCTTCGTGGGTTCCCCAAAACAGGCCCTGAGACAGGGATGTGAGAGCAGGTAGTTTACCTGGGAGGTGATCCCAAGGAGCAGAGGTGAGGGAATCAGAAAAGAGAGGCGGTGGAGGGAGAAAAGCCAGAGAAGACGGCATCGTTGGGCTGGTTACCACTTGGGTGACTGAGGCTCTGTCTTCTGGGGGCCCCGAGGAGCCAAGTATTACATGCCTCAGAATTGTCCCGCCAGAGGACAGGGAGCCTGGGACATCTTCCCATTGCCTCTCACCTCATCACCCTTCCGTCAAGACTTGCCCCTGGGGCCTTATCTTCAGCTTTTGCCGCCTCTGCTTGCAGCTGAGAACTTCCTATGGTTTGGAGAAAGCAAAACAGACACAAGTGCAGTGCTTCAGGTAGGACGCTGGCCCATGCAGGGCGCTGTCCACACAGCTGCACAGAGCCCAGGTGGTATTCCAGCCCAGGCCTGGCTGCGGGGCTGCTGGGGCCTTTGTCTCCCACCTCCACCTACTACTGGATATGTCCACTCAGCCAGCCAAGGGAGCCCCCATTCTGGCCTTCTGTCAAGTCCTGCCTGCTGTGTCAGGCCCTTCCTGCATCTCTGCTGGCATCCCAAATCTGAACTCTGACTGCTTCCTGTTTGCTGGCATAGTATCCTCACGCAAACATGAATTCCTTGAGGACAAAGGCCGGGGCTTCCCAGGCCTAGCACATGGCAGGAGCAGTCTGACCGCTGACTGCAGGAGAGCTGGCTTGGTGGTGGAGTGGCTGGGCCACCTGGTGAAGCAGAGAGGCCTGGGCCCTGTTGGTCTCCAGACACCCTCCTGAGGAATGGGGCCCAGTATCTAGGGAGCTACAGGAGGTTCTTGAGCAGGGAAGTGACCGGTCATTGGCCGTGACCATTTCTACTGTTACCATCACCTGTCATGGTCATAGCTGGTGAAATTTCTAATAAAGTGGTGAGTTCTGCCTTATTGAACACCCTCTCTGTCAGCAGTGTTAAGAATCTGTTTAGTGAGTGATTGCCTTTTTGAGCAAGACATTTTTTTTAATTTTTATTGGAGGGCACACTTCTCACTGCCCCTAACATTCTTAGCTCTTCAGAACAGTGATGGTTGTAACAGCCTGACAGACATGTTAATCCTCACTCTAAAAGGATAAAATGCAGACATTTTCAAAGTCGTGTGACCTGAGTTTGACAACAGAGCCCTGGAATCTGCAGTGGCTTTGATGCAATCTGACCCTGTGCTCAGTCATCTGCAGAGAGAACTTCGCAAAGAATTTCGGGCTTAAGGAGCAGCCTTGACTGCTACTTGTCCTTTGTGCAAAAAGTCCCCCTGAAGAGTTAACAGGCCCTCGGAGGATTCTGAAGAGGAGTGATTTATCAGAGTGCCCTTCATCTCCACGGTTTTGAAAGGAGGTGGATTACCTGGGTGTTTGCTGGAGTGACACCTGCTGAGGCGGGGCTCCTTCCTCAGACCTCAGCAGCCTCGCAGCTGCCCTGGCCTGCAGCTGACTGCCCAGATCTGAGACAGGCCCAGCTTCCTGCTGTGTGCGGTGGAAGGTAGGCCTTGCTGCTCTGGCTACACAGGAAATGGCGTGCATGCGAGTTCCATTATCTGCTTAGACTCAGACTTCCACTGGAAGACTCGGGTGAACTAATTGAAGGGGTGGGTTCTATGCACCAACAGACCCTCAAAGACGTGCTGGCAACCAAGAGAGTAACTCTGACTTGATCGTCAAACTAAACAGTGATAATGCGCATACCTGATGTATATATTCTGTCTTTACTGTCCGGTCTACACTCGCGCGTCTCCAGTGACGGGGATTTGCCCTCCCACTGCTTGAGTCTTGGAGGGCTTCACTGGTGTGGCAGTCTCCTCTAGACGAGTCCAAACCCGCCTTCTGGGAGCTCTCGCCCATCCGTGCTGGTTCTAGCTCTTGGGCCACACAGAGTTTCCAAGCAGATCAGGCTCATCCCTCTTCCACATGTCCTTCCCAGGTCTGCTGTTCTCCAAACTGAGTCTCCTCAGCTCCTACAGCTGCCCTCCACCTTGACATGAACGCGAGGGCCCTATCATGGTGGCTCTTCTCAGCCCCGGCTTGTTTCTCCTTCCCCCACTCGTCCTACACCTCTCACGTCTCTTCACCGTGCCAGAACAGAGTCAAGCTCAACAGGGTCTTCTTTCTCCGCTGATTCTGCCAAACCCGCTCCCTTGGCTGTGGGTTCGCTGGATAGTACGTAGCGACAGTGGGAATCATTTGGAACTGAGAGCCATCCCTTGGTGTGGACCGATCAGTGCAGAGACATCGGGACCACCTTCTTGTCATCCCCACCAGGCCTACAAGGCCCCACACGACCTCACCTGGCCTTTTCCCACCACTCTTCTGCTTGCTTACTCCCCTCCAGCTGCAGGACTTTGTGCTTTTTTACTATGTTATTCTCAGAACCTCAAACAGGGTTTGGTGCTGGGTATCATGATTATTCATTGAATGTCAGATATTGAACACTAGAAACTTTACTTTTATTATTGCAGCATAAGATTAAAGTAGCTTTTCTGGAGACTGCACCAACCTGTTGATTCATTCTGAGATTGTGGACAACTGAAACCACTTTGTCTCTTGTGTCAGTTGCTATTAACCCATATTGTCTTGAGTCTATCTATGTGGGTGCTTTTGGGACCCGAAGACAGGAACTTACAACCATGGCTATTACCTTGGATGAGCTGATTATTCAGTGAACATTCCCTGAGCGTCTACTCTGTGCCAAGCCCTGTTCTTTGTGCCGAGGATAGAGTGGTGACCAAGCCAGGCACATTCCTGCTTTCATGGAACTGACATTAAACACAAGAACTCCAGCCAGAGATAAGTGTCCCAGGAACCTGGACAGGTGCTGTGGTGGGAATAAGTGGAGGGAGAGGTTCCTTCAGATGGCACAGGCTCCTCCTGGAGAAGTCTTGTGGGCAGAGACGTGAAAGGCATTCAGAGGTCAGCTCTTCACAGGAAACTAATAGAATCTATTTAAGGCACATCTAGAAAGGAATTCTCTTTCATAAAAAGTGACAAGGATAGCATGAAACAGTGGAATCCAGAAACCACATTCACTCCTGCTTCCCACAGGACTGTTGTCATACTCTCAAATGGGTGTCTTTTCTCTGCTCTCTGCCCATGGTTGTTGGTAGACGTGCTCATGAGAGAAAGTGGGCAGTTGGAGAAGGCCCCTTTCCTGACTACAAAAAAGGGGTCAGAGAGGCAGCTCTCCCCACCCCACCCCAAACAGCCACAACCACGAGGCTGTGCAGCCTTCCCCTTGCTCTGGAGCGCATGTTCCTGGCCCCTGCCTCTGTCTCACTCGCTTGCTGCCTGGTGGGGCTCCATGCCCAGACAGCTCTCTGCAGGCTGAATTCTGTAGCTGGGTGGTGGCAGCTGAATTCTGCCAGGAGACAGCAGAAGCCTGGGATTGTGGGAGGAAAATAACAGGGAGGGACCCTCCCAGAAAAAACAGGGAAAGGCCAGCTCAGGAAACAGAGGAAGACCAAGTGGGCGAGCTGACCCTGCCATGCACTGCTCTTCATTGGCACATGCACGTTGCCCGCTCCCACTTTCATGTGGTTCTGCATTTCTGGAGCTGAATATTTAGTAAGAGTGTAATAGGAAGAAAAGACCCAGAAATATGCACACAATTTTGCACAACTTTAGGGGTTCAAGGATACCTAAATCTTGGCTCTAAAACTTGGCTCCAGGTTATTCTAAAATTGGTGAGAAGCCCCAAGGAGAGAAGTCAAGTTGGTTTTTCTTTTTTTTTTTTGGTCTAGACTTATTTTATTCTGAACTTTCTTCCTCTAAGGAAGATGTGGATGGGGTTTTAAATTTTTCTTTTTACCTGAGTTAGCTCAGAGACTTATAATTTGAAATTGAAACTTTAGAAAAAGTACAGATCACAGTATTGGACAGCAGGTCAAACAGTTGACAGTGAGTTTTCCAGAAAGCTCGATCATGTCCATTTAATTAGTCCACTGTCCCACTGGTTTAACAATACAACCTTTTCTGTTTACCACAGGTGTGTGAATGTGTGTGTGTGTGCATGTAGCACCTGTGCAAGTGGAGGCGGGGCAGTGCCTGGAATATGTTATGTGCTCAAAAACCCATTCATCAAATGGATGAATACGCAGGTTGGCGCCTGTGCATATGTGAGTTATTTTTACTGGGAAGAATCTCCAAGTTTAAAAGAAAAAGGGAGAAAACCCGTTTTTATCTCCTGCTCCTTTCCATCCACAATGTTAGAGATCAGAGGGCTGTGGAATGTAAATCCTGGACTGCCCTGCTTCCTCTGGGCTCAGCAGAAATAGGGCAGGAAGATGCTGGCACCTACAAATCATGGCAACGGCCTGGAGAATGGAAAGGAAGCGGGAGGGCGGGGTCGCTCAGGCTGGACGGCTCCTGTAGGAGCCCCGCGCGGGCTGAGGACACACTAAGCGTCGCTCTGCCAGCTGCGGTACATGCCAGGGTGGAGCCCCGAAGGCTGCATTAGGGGCCTGGATCAGAGGCTCTTGGGGACTCTGGTGTCCTCTGTCCCTGTCTCACAGATAGAAATCTTCATCAGGGACTTCAGTTGCTTGGGGAAAAGCCAGTTCTCCAAAGGAAATTCTCTAATGCTCAGTTTGCCTAATATTGCACGTTTGATGACTGTTGATAAAATTTAAATTTCAGGTCTCACAGGCCAATTTCAGAGTCTTTTAAGCATTTTCTGTTTCATCTTTGAGTACCTTTTTTCCCCTATTTCGCTAATTTTTTAGAATTTTAAGCCCTGTTTTAGACAAATAATTCAGAAGTGCCCTTAGTTGAATGGACTAAAGAAGTCTGAAAATGCTCCAAAGCAGACTGACACCCAAACGATGCCTAAGGTGTGAAAATGCTCAAGGAGCAGCAACTGTGACACTGTAAACGAAATGTTCGTAGGGCAATCCGGCTGGTTCTTCAGAATAGGAATTTTAAATAAATAGATTTTTAGTTGAATTCATTTGAAACAAATTTATCCAGAGCTATTTAAGCTTTTACTAGAGTCTTCAATGTGAAAAACTTCCTGCTGACCGTTGCTAAACTCACTGCCTCCTTCATTGTCTTACTGTTTTGTTCATTCACTGAATCATTCATGAACTCACTGTATCAAGGACATGCTAATATATCAGGCACTGTGTTAGGAAATAATTAGAGGACTCAGTTAAGGAATCAATACAGTGTGATACCAATAGCCACGGGAACACACTCAGGCTTCAGGGAGGGATGGTCTGGGAAGGCTTCCTGGAGGTGGTGATACATGGGCAGATTGTTAAGGATGACAACTGAGAGGTCTTCAGGCAGAGTGGGGGAACTCACTCTGTTCCAGATAAAGAAGCATCCTTAAAGTTCCGATTGTGAATCTGCAAATAGTTTAGGGTGGCTGGAATGTGGAACTGATGGTGAAGGAGATGGGGTGTGGAGTGCTGAGCAGCCATCAGATTCTCAAGTCCTGGAATGCTCTCTAAGAGGGCTGGGCTCTCAAAGAGCGGAGAGGAGGCGGTCGGGGTTTAAGCCCATGTGTAAGACCGTCAGAGTTACACTTGGGGAAGGTGGCTCTGGCAGCTCTGCCTCGGCTGCTTTGGCCCCAGGGACTGCCACGTGCTGAATAGAGGGAGTGCAGCGGAGGATGAGGATAGTGAGGATGGTGATGATGAGGAAGATGACAATGGCGGGTCCCATTTTAAGCCCCTCTAGAGCCTGCCACTGTGCTAGATATGTTCATATATGTTCACATTTGATCTTCACAATAATCATGTGAGGTGGGCATCACTATCCCCACTTTACAGATGAGGAAACTGAGGCTCAGGGTGATTAAGCAATGTCTCCAGGCTCACCTGTTGGGCAAGTGGCCCAGCTGGGATCCAACTCACATTGGACACTCCTGAACCTCTGCTCTTAACCACTATACTGTCCGGCAAGAGTCCCTGGTCTCCGCTTTCTTCTCTCCTCAAAGACCCCCTACGTGACTTCACATGCTGCCTTTGCTTTCCATCTGTTTCTTTTCAACCCCCCACACAGTAGGCCCCAGACACCCTCTGGTGCAGCCCTCATGCTGTCTAAACACCTGCTTGGCTAGCTGTGAGGGGCCCGGTCTTTGGTTCCAGCTCAGTGGAGGTGACCGAACCCACAGTCTCTGTCAGCAGTGGCTGGAAGGCCAACACACAGCCCGAGAGTGATGGATTCTTTAGGCTCGGTTACCGCTGCTCTAGACGTTTCGACATCAACTGAGCCTAGAGCCTTTCTCTCCAAGTTCCTTAATGCTGCCAACAAGACAAGCATCCCGAGAGACTCGCTCTAGCCCTTGCACTTGCCCTCACCTCAGCCAGAGAGGCATCTGCCGTCTTGGCGTTGGAACTAAGTTCCACAGGGGCAGGCAGTGGTGGTGGGGACTGGCAGGTCACGAGGGCAGGAGGGGAGCCTTTGGCACCGTGGCTACACTGACCTCTACCACCGCACAAGAGTCTGCTGCCAGAGAGTGTGCAAAGGATTTGTGTCTTTATGCGTGCGCTTTTTAAAGTATCTGAATAAGGGTTTCTTAACTTGTGGTCTAGGAATCCTAGTTGTCCACAAACCTCACCTAAAACTGCATTCAAAATCTTGTGTGTACAAACATATGTATATTTTTCTAGGGAGTTCTTAGCTGTCATAAGACTCCAAGGGAGGCCTATGACCCAATCACAAAACCACAATAAAATAGCAGTTCACACTTGCTGGGTACCTCCCGCGCTCTACGCACGCGACCTTATGGCATCCTTGCCACAACCCTCCGAGCTCCGGGCTGCTGTTTTCCTTCTGGGACAGATAGAGTGAGGCTCCAAGGGAGGTGACTTTCCCGAGGACACATAGCCCGTCAGAGGTGGCGCTGGGCTCTGCGGGGGTCTGATGAGTGAGCTGGCCTAGGAGCCGCCATTCTTAACCGCCTGTTGGGCTTGGCGTGGAAGGCCCTGAGCAGTGAGCAGAGACCCTCCTCAGAGCCACATAGTCAAGTGGTGTCTACACCGTGTGTGGGTGCTCAGGCGATGCTAATAGTCACTCACTGCCCTCAGACTCTCATCACATGGCTTTCAAGGAAAAATGTGAGCACAGATTTCAGTGTATTTTTGTCTGCCAAAAATATGATTTGGCTGACATTAACCATATATTTTTTAAGACAATTCTCTTTCAAGAAAAAGTAAAATAGCTGCTTGCAAAGACTAAGTTTTGTTTTAAACAGAAAGTTTTTTAATAACCCTCATTTCTTTAACAAAAAACACAAAAAAATTATAAAATGCTTTCTTTTCCCCTCCCCTTCCTTGACTTCGGCCCCATCTGCTTTTCCTCCACATTAGAGTAAACTCTGTTTTTGACCAGTAAGCTAGGAAGTGGGAATTGGTGACTTCAGTGGCTTGGTTACACCTGGGACAACTGTGGGGGCGGGAAGGGGAGATAGTGAAGTGTGCAGTGCCAACCCGCACGCTCCCAGGAGGCACAGCCAGGCCTGCTGCCGGCCGTGCAATCCCCTTCGCTCAGGTGCTGGGCTGGGGTTCTGACTCTAGGACCTCCTTCCCCATTCCCATAGGCACCCCTCATCTAGCGGGTGTACGGTACCTGCCTGTGCAGAACCTCACCAGCTCTTACAAAGCACCCACAGCCCCAGCCCGGCCCTGGGAAACAAGCTCTCCGAGTCCCGCAGAGACCAGTCTGCCCCAGAGGAAAGGTCTAGACTGAGGGAAGCAGGAAGGTCCCCAGAAGGCCAGGCCGGAGTGGCCCAAAGGTCCATGTGGACTGGGGGAGTAAGGCAGCCTTGCCTGGAGCCCTTGATGATAGAGAAGTGACCAGACAGGCGCTGGGATGCTGGAGCCAGCCTGCCTGGGTTGCACTCCTGACTCAACTGTTTCCTGTGTGTCCTGGACAAGTTACCTCACCTTTTGTACTTTATTTTCCTTATCTGTGAAATAAGTGTGATATATATATACCTATTTTATAAGGTTGTTATGAAGATTAAATGGATATTAAATGAGATCATCCTCAGGGCCTGACACATCATGAGAACTAACAAATCTTAGCTGATATCATCATTATTGTCATGTTTGTTATGGGCTGAATTGTGACCCCTTCCCCAAAAGATGTTGAAATTCGAACCCCTAGTACCTGTGAATGTGACCTCGGGGTCTTTCAGATGATCAAATTAAGATGAGGTCAATAGAGTGAGCTCTAATCCAGTATAAAAAGGGGGAATTTGGACACATAGAGGGAAGACGATGTGGAGACACACGGAAGCTAAGAGGGAAGCATGGAACAGATTCTCCCTCACAGCCCTTAGAAGGAGCCAGCACCTGATCTTAGACGTCTGGCCTCCAGAACTATGAGACAAGAAATTTCTGTTATTTAAGCCGCCCAGTTTTTGGATCTAGGAAATTAATACAGTCATCATCATCATCACCCACAACAACATCTACCTCTTGAGTGTGCCTTCGCGTGCTCCCTACCGGAGGAGGAAACCTTGATATTGAGGTCACATTACTGGATGGCAAAGCGATGGTATGATCAAATTCAATTCAGCAGCAGCGTGGTGGCTGGGCTTGGCCATTCTCAGTGCCCACTGGTTAAAGATTCAGTAGACACAGCCCCGCTGTCCCACAGGCCACCCCAGACTGTGCACCCCCCCACCCAGAACACTAGCATCCGATGACAGTCAAGCTGCAGCCTTCTGCCTTTGTCTGCACAGTGCCCCACTCCGTGCCTCCCCACAAAGAAATTGTTGCAGTTTCTTTCTCCTCATCTAATAATCTGAAATTGTCTGCTGTGTGTTTGCCCCCTCCTGTTGTTAGGTAATTGTGCTGTCCACACGACTCCTGAAGCCACTTAACATTCCTGAGCTGTTATTTGCAACTGACCGGCTGCATCCGGACCTTGGCTTCTGAGCGTCCGCTAAGAAGATGAGACCTACCTGAGCTGGAAATACCAATACCGCTGCCTGTCGCCATTCAAGATGTGCCTCCAAAGCCAGCATCCTTGTTACCAGTGTGGATATGACTGATTTCTGCCCTACGGGTTTGATAACCCTGCAGCAAAGTTCTTTGCTTGGATTGCTGCAGTTCTTAATTTCATTTTCCTAAAGGCCTCAAACTGCCTTTCAGCTGGCCTAATTCGTGATAATTCCCATTTATCCTTAACCCTCTGTTTGTGATCTTCCTGATTCCACCTTCAGGTTCATTAATTCTAAATCAAGCCTGCTGGTAAGTGTTGGTAGATTACAAGCCTTTTGATCTGCAGTCGCTCAAGAAGAAACTAGACATGCTTTAGAATTATGAGTGTGAGGAAAAGTTTGGTTTTTCTTAAGATTATATAACTGAGGAGGCAACATTACAAATAGGATCGGAGGCTTTGTTTCTGTCTTTATCTGAGACATTTCTGGAAAGTGAGGCAGGGAGGGGTGGTGGCTGAGCTGGGCCGGCCGTCTGCCTGCGCTGTAAATCGGCAGCCACAACAAAGGCTGCATTGTTCTAGCTTGTTCCACGGCCCGGGCCGCCAGCCTACTTGGAATGGCAGTGGGAGAGAGGTTGATTGGAGGCTGTCTCTGCCCATAAGAGGCTTCCTCCCTTCCTGAAGAAAGGCCCCAGTAAAGATATCTGGTCCCAGGGAGTGTAGATCGGAACCCCAAAGCCTGTGACTTTTTTAATTTAGCATTTCTATTGAAATATAAAGCTTTCTTTCTGTAAATCTAACTTTTCCTTTTGGCCATAGCAGAAAAACCTAGATTCACCTAGTAAAATTATATAAGAACGCTGGCAAAAGTAACCGCTTGGAACATTTGTAGGTGTGTGATTGATGGAAATCTCTAGCATCTCTAAAAGATGTTTGTAATAAAGAGATAAAGCTGAAAAACAGTTTCTAGTGTGGATTAAACAGGTAGAGGAAATAAAATGTAAGCCAAAAGACTCACAGGTCTCTGATTTTAGTCATTTTATGAAACATTGTCATTTTATGAAAAACTGTGAAGTTGGAAATCATTCTGAGACATAGTCAAAGCAGATTTTATAGACACCAATGTTCTCTTTTTTTGTCCAAGTGTGTTTTCCACCTAACACCAGCTCTTGCACGGTGCTGAAATACTGGAGACATCAGATGCTTCTTTCATTCCTCTCATCTAGAAGTTTCAATCTGAGGAAGGAAGAAAATGACAATAGTCCAAAAGGAATGATAATAAAAACAGGCATCACTATTTTCTAAAATAAAATAAAGTACCCAGTTATGTGTCTCAAATCTGCATTCATTCCTTCATTCAATCATTCATTCATTCCAAATATTGAGCGCACATTCCAGGCCACCGTAGGAGCAAGCCAGATGCATCCCTGACTCCACGGCTCCCCCCGAGGAGCACCTGGGGCTTCTCTGACGCTTGGGCCCTGTGTGAGCATCCGCTCAAGGTTAAGTTTTAAACCATATGTTCACATGCAAAGGAAACTTTCTGGAAATGTAAAAACCAAACTGCTAACAAGTGGTTCCCTCTGGGAAGGAGTGTAGAATGGAAGGAAAGGGGAAGTCTCACCCTTGATGTACTTCTGTGTTGTTTGAATTTATTTCACAGCTAACACGGATTTGTGTATTACTTTTGTGGATTTAACGTATTTTTACAAGTTTATTTTTTTATTTTAAAAAAGAATATTCAAAAGCTTCTAAACTGAAATGATAAAGGAAGTTCCTGATTGCAAATGTTACCAGGGAGCAGTTCCTATGTCCCGAAGATGTTCTCAACACAGTCATGTGCCACATACGACATTTCGGTCAATGACAGACCACATGTACAACAGTGGCCCCATAGGATTAGTACCATGTAGCCTAGGTGTGTAGGCTATATGGTACTAATATACCACATTAGTATATGGCTACTTTCTAGATTTGTACAAGTACACTCTGTGATGTTCGCACAGCAACGAAATCGCCTAACAATGCATTTCTCAGAATGTATCCCCGTCGTTAAGTGACGTATGACCGTAGTATGTTAAATGTGGCCAAAGGCAGTCTCTGAGTGGTGGCAGGAAGTGTCAAAAGTTTGGTTTACAATCGTCTTTTTCCATCTCTCTGGTCCCTGGTTGGAGGAACTGAGCTAAGCAGGCAGTCGGGTAGTAGAAGGCTTTGCAGAAAAGGCGAGCCGGAAGAAGTTTGTGGGGACCCGAGTTGGTTTGAATAAGAAGGTAGGAGCCACAGGACAGAACACTGTCCCTTGAATTAAAAGCAGGAGCATAAAGGACACCTGGTATAAATCCCACAAGGGCCCTCACCAGACAGGGAGAAAGGGGGTCCGGGAAGTGGCACACTGGCCCCTTGGCAGAGCATCCTGAGACCTCTCCGGGATCGCCAGCTTCCTGTGCTCATTGCCCAGGGGTGGGAGGGGATGGCTGAGAATCAGATCACGCTTCTGCCCCCTGTGAAGGGGCAGCGGGTAGGACAGAGCGCCACAGTCTTCCCTGGGTTTATGTCTCCACTCTGTCGCTCCCAGCCGTGTGGCTCTCTCCAAGCCCTGCCTCCACCTGTGAACAGAGACAGTAAGGGATGGTGCCCACCTCAGGAGAGGGTAGCTATGGAGGGAAGCCATCCCAAACACAGCAGCCAGCACCGGACACCAAGGAAGGTGAGTTTTTACTGCTTGAGGACACCAAGGAAGTCACCTCACAAAACCATAAAGTATCAACAGAAGAATAATGTCAAATGAAGAGAAAATATGGAGGCCTTCCTGGGGTCCACAAGGAGATGAGAGAACAGGGGAGGAATGACACCATGGTCCCACATATTTCCAAGACAGAAGCCAGGAGTGGGGCCTGGAACCCAATCGGATGGCTTGGGTTCCAGTCCCACCTCTTCCACAGAGTAGTTCATTTTTCCAAGTCTCAGTTGACTATGAGATTGGACAATGGTAGGACCTGCTGCATTGAGTTGTTGTGAGAATTAAAAGAATTAATATGTGGAAAGCACTTAAAACATGGCACATGGTGAGAGGCTAAGTACATATAAGAATCACCATTCTTGGTAGCGAATGTCTGATGATTGTGCATGCAGGGCCCTCTGTCTCTGATAGAACCTTCTCCATCATTAATGTTACCACCAAGTAGTTGTGTGGATTCTGAGACTGACTCCCTAATTTACCATTTGGACTTCATCCAAATGTACTAATTCTAAGGGGACTTTCTCCCTCCCGGATGTCAGCCACACGAAGGCTGAACTGAGTGGCGGTGCTGGTTTCTCCTCTTTCGGGCCTGGGTCTGAGTGTTTACTGCCTAAATTGGCTGGCCCGAGCCAAAACAAGCACATACAAATGCAAACCTTCTGCCAAGGACCGCACAGGCCACTCTTCATAAACACAATCGATGGAGGTGTAAATACTTCATAGCAATTGACTTCTGCCTTTGTAAACCCTCTTTCTGGAATTCACTTCCCAGCAAACATAGCGGGCAAAGCTAAGTGTTTGGAAGTGCTGGGGAGCTGCGTCAGCCAGCCGTTGTCCCCAGAGGACCAGGGCCTATGGAAATGGCTCTGTTTATACCACGACCCCCTCCATTTCAGTGTTATCCCAATAACAAAGAATTCCATCAAGATCCCCCCAACACCACTATTATTTATGTTACCCTGGTTACCAGAAGCAGAATCTCAACAACAAATAATCCAGTATTACAAATGTTGTCTGCAGGCCCTTCCCAAGAAACATTAAGAAACTCCATCTCTATTTTAAAAGGATTTTAAAAAGACAAAAACAGATGATGGAGGGTATTTGAGAAGGGAGCATGAGGGTTGGTGGCTGGAATCTTGCCACAATCAGTAACAACCCTAATCTTGTTCTCTTTTCACCAAAATAGGAGAGTAATGAGGACAAGAAGAACTTTCTGAAAACTTCTTTTTATAGATTCTAAAGGAGTGAAGAAAACACCAGTTTTCCTGGGTTACTTCATATGATAAATAAAGCCCTCTAATTCCTTCTGGCCACTCCCCAAGGGCCCTGTCCTGACTTACGGCAGCCCCCCTTTCCCCAAAAGAGCAGAGGCCGAACCAGGAGTTACCCAGCTACCCATTGGGAGGGATTTGCCCACAAGCTTGTTCGTTTGTCCAGAAAACACATTTGCTTTCTCTCTCTTGGGGTGCAGGATGAACGTTGAAATCCCAGTTCACCAGACCGAGGGGCTCACTATAAACACGCCCATAGCTCCTAAACCTGGGGCTCGGCGCTGGCTGGGCAGGCGATGCGCTGATGGGGCGCCGTGTGAACGCCCGCGGGGCGAGGAGCCCAGGGGCCCGGATGGTTTAGCCATCTGGGCACATAGCACACAGCGCCAGGAGGCTACAGAGTGTTCCGAATGGTTTTGATTTGTGCCAGAGAGGAAACTCGAAAGCCAGACATCACTACAGACAAGGATCCGGTTCTGAGGCAGACGGGCTGGAGCTGTGCTGGGCCCCCGCCCCTGCCTGGATGTCTTTATTACTGAGCTGGGACTGGAGGCCAGTGAACAGCCAGCTGATGGCAACAGCAGATGTGGCCCTGGCAGCCAGGAGGGCCTGGGGCCAGGGAGGAGCCACAAACCCACTGCAGCAACAGGGAGCCTGAGGAAAGCAGGACAGGGAACATGGGCCAGGGCAGGGAGGGCCAAAAGACAAGAGGAGAGCTCCGAGGGGGGGCTTTGCTTGAGGAGTCAGTGCTGGGAAGTGGTGGGCCGGCTGCCCGGGGTTTAGGCTGTGGCATCAGACTGACTTGGGGTGGAGTCCTAAATTGCCTCTTAGAAGCTGGACCAGCTACTTAATTCTGCTGAGCCTCCCTTCTCCGATCTGTAGAAGGCACTAAAGATGGATTGTGGGGTTGGTGTGGAGAACACAAATTACTTCAAGCATCTCACACAGTGCCCAGCACATGGGTTTCCTATCAACAGAAACAGCAATTATTACTACCTGTGTGGCCCTAAGCGGGTAATTGAATCTGTCTGAGCTTCAGTTTTCTCATCTTTAGAATGGAAATGGCGTACTACCTTCCTCCCAGGATTCTTCGAAAGATTAAAGGAGAACATTTATAATCGGGCACACTAAATGCTCAATAAATTGTAATTCCTCTCCTTTCTCCGCTCCCCTGCCATCTCCCCCACGTCCCTCCTTCCCCTTACCCAGGTGGCAGAGGAGTGTCCCCTCCCTAGGTGGGAGAGGGCTGTGCCTCAGGGCCATATGGTTGTGGTTCAGAAATTTAAAAGCAAACAGGGATTAAGAGATACTAATGATAAAAGAGATTCGTGAAAGTAATGAAACATGAAGCTAAATTCATGAGAATAGAAGAAAACACGGTGTCTTCTAAAACTATAAATAAGTCAGCCTGAGACAGCACAGCACTGGGACTTGGGTGGTCTCCAGCCGGGACTCGCTCTCTCCCAGAGCGGCCTAGAAGAAATCACTTTATCCCCCAGGATGGACTAGAGCTCTGAGATTCCTCCCGGCCCCAACTTCTAAGGTGAAGTAAGAGAAACTGAGTCCAGCCCAGGGGAAATGTGGGGCAACCATGAGGGGCCAGGTGGTCGGAGGTACGGCTCACAAGGGAGCAGGAGAGGCCTGCAGGCCCTTGAGCAGGCGGCAAGGAGCAGGGAAGGCCGCAGTAGGCCCGGAACACACGGACGCCCTGCTCGGCACCTTTATCTTCAATTCCAGAACATGGGTAGGAGACCACTGTTAAGTATATAAAGATTAACCTCTCACTCACTGGACATTGTTCATACAACCACAAAGAATGAAAAATAAAAGCGAGCAGGGCTGGCCCAGTGCATAGTGGTTAGGTTTGTGCACTCTGCTTCAGTGGTCTGGGGTTCGCAGGTTCGGATCCCGGGTGCGGACCATACACTGCTCATCAAGCCATGCTCTGGTGGCATCCCACATACAAAATAGAGGAAGATGGTCATGGATGTTAGCTCAGGGCCAACCTTCCTCACCAAAAAAATAATTAAATAAAAGTGAGCAGAATCTAGTCAGATACCTGTCACTGCCTTTGAATTGAGATGTTTTTAGAAAGTCATATTAGCACCATTTCCCTCCCTGTCCCCAACACACACCCGCTTCTCAGAGGTTGGGTTAGGCTTGAAGTGTAGAACAGTGCCCTGCATAGATGCAGCATTTGGGACGTCACCAGAAGCCCTGTCAAGAGCAGGCAGGAAATTTGCTCTGGGAAAACAGATTTGTAAGTCTAGCGCCACACAGGAGGCCCTTACTAGCTACACATTTTGGCTGCTTCCCTTGGTCCTGCAGCCCCACATATACCGCAGGATCTTCTATATGAAATATTATAAAGGAATAAGAACGTTGAACGTAGAAGACATTGATTCAGGTCCTTTCTGTGACCTGAAGGACGTCACTCACAGCTCAGAGCGTTTTTCTCCCCTGTGAAATGGTAGGATTACCTCTCCCACCCTCCTCACAGGGTTAGCCTTCAGACTGAAGATCAGATGTTTGAAAGCACCAGTCAACTAGAAGGTGTGATTATCTGCCGGTAAAGTTGGTGACTCACTTAGCTTGCATGAAAGATCTCCCAGGCCCAGATGGAAGTGGACGGGGAGCCTGGCGGTTTTCACACATACCCTTGTGGCAGGAGCTACATGGCAGGGACTCCTGAACAGCCCCAGATCAACGGCTAAGAGCTTCTACGATGAGGATAAAGGGCACTTTTTGAAAGCAGCACACCCAAAGAAGAGGTTTGCCAAATACAGCATGCATGGAGAAGGAGTCACCTTGTGCAGAAGCATGATCTGTAAGGCTTGGCTGAGAAATCTCTTAACAGCACAAAGCTTAGAGCCAGACATTGGTCTTAGGTTTACCTGGAGGATCCCGAAGGAAATAAACAGCAGATATGCTACTTTGCATATAAAGCAGCAAATTACAATACTCACAGGATGCAGCCTCTAACGAGATATTTAACTTGCTTGTAAGCCTGTTTCCTCATCTGTGAAACGGGGACAATAACAGAATGCTCCTCACTGGTTTGCTTCGAGACTTAAGAGATAACCCTGGGCAGACACAACGCCTGACTCAACATGCCCGAGAAATGAAATGCTGAGTAACACTTTGTCTGAGGGACAGAAGGCCAACATTTCAATAACGACCAAGTCAGACACCTGCTCTTTTAAAATGAGATTTATTGTACATAAAATAAATTAATTACAGTTTAAGTCAAAGCACGAGTGGCTTTTAAAGTGCATCCATGTAGGGGAATTGGCGGCGGCCCCTGCATCTGTTCACTTGCTGCAAGAGAGTGTTCTCTCGTTTTAGCCACTCACAGCCACCACTCGGCCGGGCCTAGGACGCAACCCGACGTCATTGTGTGAGCCGTTTACAAAAATCACACCAAAATCATTGGACACTTTTTTTTCTGTACCTGATGCAAGAGTTTAAAAAAAATTATACAGTCTCGCAATTACTCAAAGTCTGGGGCCGAAGAGTTGAGTTCTCAACCACCCAACACAGGCCCAATGAAGCCGACTCATCCTGCGTCAGGAGGTAGGGGCACCCTCCCGAGGCCAGGGACCCTTGCAGAGCTCCATCGACACAGCACTCAGCCCATGAACTCCACCTTTTTTTGGGGGGGTGGGGGGAGGGCTAGTATTTTCCTCTTTGTTCTTTAAAAAAAAAACTGGGTATCCTTCAGGTTAGGAAGGCATTCTGTAAGGAATAGTGTTCCAGAGATGCAAATCATACTTGTAAGAGAAAAGCAATTCTTCCTCTTGGGGGGATAAAAAAAGAAAGAAGTGAAAAAAAAAAAAAAAGGAAAGCCTGTGAGAGCTGAATCTGTTCTTTCATTCCCATTGTAAATCACATCAATATATTTGGCAAAACTACAACCGACCATCATTTACAAGGTACTTAAGAACCAAATCCACCGCGATCATGCCCGCTCCCCACTGCAGAGAAAAAGAGTCTATTTCACATATGCAGAGTGTGGCTCGGTGGGCTCCTTCAAGCCTCATCAATTCTGTCCCCCTGCTCAGAACAACGCTTCCTTTTCTGCAGCAGTCCCGTAGGCCCTCCTGGCCCCTCTGCTCCAGCCCCTTCTGGAACCATGAATCACTGGCAGCATTCAACATTCCCGCCCCGGAAGAACCTCAGGCCCTCTTTCCAGGAAGGCCAACCCCCTTGAGCACCCCTGCTTCACACGGAGGTGACAGTCCTCACTTTGGCCGAGAGCGCTTGCTTGAACCTCCTCTTCAGGTCCTGCATGTTGGGCGACTTGGGCCTGGGGATGAGGGAGGTTCTTCGCTTCTCTGGCGTGCTGCTGGGCTGCTGTTTGTGACTCACTTCTTTGCACAGGACGTGGAAAGCGTTGTAGACGTCGTTGTAATTTTCACTGACCGACACTTCATAGAAGGAGCAGCCCAGCATGCTGGCCAGCTGCAGTCCGAGCTGAGGGTCCACCTGCTTGATGTGCAACAGGTCAGCCTTGTTGGCCACGACCACCACAGGCAGCCGGGTGCCCAGGTGTAGCTGCTGGATGTGCTGGTGGAGCTGGCCGATGAGTTCATAGCTCTTGTGGTCAGTGATGGAGAAAACGATCACCACGGCGTCAGCCCAGCGAATGCACCTATTCAGCTGCTCGTTGCAGCTCAAGCCGTTCTCGTGGACCTGGAAGACAGGGGTGACGTCAAGGGGAAGGGTGAGTACCAAAAAGAGCCCTGGCTTGGCTGGATAGAGAATTCAAAAGAGCCCTTCACAGTAACGCCAGGTTGCGGGCCATAAACAAGTTATATCCCCACACACTTCAGCTTTCTTGACAATATGTTGATCCAGCTGCACGGAGTTGGAATAAATAACAGTGCAGCTCACCACACTCAAGTGGAAAATTGACCTGCAGAGAACTCCACGCTGAGAGACTTTGTAGTTGCACAAAATGGGAAATTAACTGGCTAGACAGTAAGTCTGGGGAAGTAAAGATAGGAGCTGGAAGCATTTAAACCTGGATAACTGCCCAGTCCAAGAGGGAAAAAACCACACGCACACACCAGCATGGCTCTTTTGTCTGCAGAGAAACTTTCTGCAACATAAAAGTGACTCCAAGTATTTGGAGACTGTCCCTAGATGTTTGATTTTTAATGCCGCGAACACAAATGTAAAACCTGACCTTTTTAACCACAGCCAGGGAAGTCTGCCAATTCCAAGTGTGTTTGGTTTGGTCCTTCCTGCTGGGTGGAATCCTCCTAACAGAAGATTTCTGCCTCTTAGCCAAATCTCCCAAATTAAGCCAGGCTAAGACTGACCAACAGCCAGATACAAGCGAAGGGTCAAACAACACCTAAAAGCCTAGATGTGACTCCCCCGATCTCTCTCCTCCTTCAGCATGAGGTCCTTTGAGAAGAACTGAACAATTCCACCGCCATGCAGGTCCCCACTGACGGAGTCCCACACCTCAGAGCTTCTCACCTGAACACCTGGAGTGTCTTGAACCTGAATAGCCAGGGTTTCACCTTCTATTTGGACTTGTCTGGTATAAAGATTACCTATCAAGGGGGGGAAAAAAAGATTATGTTCATCCTTCTCGTACAACTTTTAAAACACTGTGGGATTTTTTTTTAACTTAGAAAATATAACCTGAACCGATGCACAAAAATAAGCTCTAGTTTATCCTAGTTCATGGGCTTATTTCAGATTTCTTTTTAAACAACTGTATATTTAACCTCGTGTTCATGGATTTATTAAAACCAGGGCAAAGTTTGAAAGTTTTTGGAAACTGATTTGTCTAATTTTAAACTTCCCTATTTAGAGGATTTCCTTGAAGCAAATTTTCTGGGTCAGCATGCGTGGGATTTCTGTCTATTTTATTTTAGCACTTTATTGCTCTTTGACATAAATTTATATTTTAGCTATTAGATATAATGGCCTGATAGGCAAATACTGTTAGTAAATGCATAGATGACATTAGCATTGAAATAAAAATATGACATAATGAGAGCCAGCTCTATATCACAGCAGAAGGCTGCCATGCCTTATCTTGGGATGGTTTATACAGCGCATTTCAAAGAATCCCCTGTAGGTAATTTCATATGGTCTAAGGAATTAAGCAATTAGCTAACAGAGCATAGGTAGAAAGCCCTTAAGCCTTCTCACTGGCTATTCTTAATCATAGGGATTGAAATAGTATCCTCATTTATTCAGGAACTCTCTTCCCAAAATTCTACCATCTCGTTATTTTTGTTTGTTAAGAAAAGAGAACTTTAGGTTTACAACTGCTCTCCTTTGGCCTTTGCTTTAAAAGGTCACCTCTGAAAGGCAGCCAGCAGAGAGGGCAACACATTGGGGGAGGAGCTGGCCATCTTCTTTTTTTTTTTTTATGACTTTTGCAGGAGTGTTTTCAAGGGAGAGGCTCTTGAGTACAAAGGGTGCTTCCAACTGGGGTCCCTATAGTTAAAACATACCAAGGGGAATACTTTCAGGCACTTGATAAAATGATGAATGGGCTTGGAATGGAATGAGGCCAGATGGCAGTTATGGGAAGGAGAGAGCACCGGAGGGGGTGAGCAAAGTTGGAAGTGGCAGGGTCCTGATGCTCAGACTGTCACTCTGGAGCCTGGGAGACTGAAAAATGGGAACAGCGGTCCTTGTGCAAGCTGACAGCATTTTCCTCAAATGCCATTTCCTCACCTGCATTTCGTTCGTAGTCACCAATGAATCGTTTGGTAAGGAACCGGACCACCAGAGCTGCAGGTCGAAAAGATAAAGCAAAGAGGGTGAACCCTGGCACAAGAAGTTTCATCGGTCTCCACCCCACCCCCAGCCTGGAAAACAACTCTCCCAGAGAAAGCCAGCCGGCCACCAAGTAAAATTCCTACCCCGCAGCTCCTTGACCCTTCTTCCAGACACAACGGAGAGGGGGCTAGAAGGCATGGAAGGCACTGTGAATTATGGCTGTGTCCAGCTGGAAAGGTCATTTGGCCCACCCTGCTCCTGTGAGGCGGGCTGAGCCACACCTAAGCCTTCCCGCAGACAAATGTCTTTCCTAACCTTAAAGATCTCCAGGAGGGGCTACGTTCACTAACTCTCCTTTCGATGTGAGGCACTGCCAGAGGCTCCAGAACCCCCAAATTCTAATCCCAGTTGGGCCGGTGGTGCCGGGAGGGTCCCCGGCCGTTCAGGATCCCAGTTTCCCTCATCTGATGAGGGAGAGGGTAGGAAGCGATGATGGCTGAGGTCCCTCCCGAGGGGCAGCGGATCAACCGGAGAGGGTGAGCGGTCCAGCTGCAGCTCGTCTCCCCGCCCCCCAGCGGCTCCTTTATCCGCAACTCCCAGCGGGGGCCGCCCACGTCCAGCCCCGGAGATAAGCGGCTTCTGCCCCGCGCGCGAGGACTCACCGGTCTTGCCCACGCCGCTGGCCCCAACCACGGCGATCTTGACCAGACGGCGGCCCGCCGCCCCCAAGCAGCAATCGGCGGCGGCGGCGCTGCCCGGAGTGGGGTACTCAGCGATGGTACACATGTTCTGAATAAGGCGCATCGCCGCTCCAGCCGGGGCTGCACCGCGCGGGACGGGAGCTGGGGGGCGGGAAGAGGCTCGCGCTGCGCAGGAGCGGGCGGGAGGACCGGGCCGGGGCTCCGCGGTGAAAGGCGCAGCGGCGGGCGGGCGCGGCGCAGGCTCCGGCGGGCTCAGGCTCGGGGTTGGGACGGCACCCGGCTGCGCGCGCGCGCCGTTTTCTCCGGTGCCGGCCCCGCCCCCTGCCTCCTGCAGCCAATCCCCAGGCGCCCTGCGCGAGGCCCCGCCTCCGGCGCCACTCTGCGCGCGCCGCGCCCCTGTGGGCGCCGGAGCCAGTGAGGTCCCCCGTGAGCTGCGGGGAAAATGGGGCAGCGGGCTCGAGTGGGGCCACGGGTGGGCCGGAGCCGGCGGCCGGGCAGAGCAGTCGGCCGGGATCCCGCCGCGCGGGCACGAGGCAGATGCTGTGGCTGCGGAGTTGGGGCCGCCTCGGGTTCCAAAAAGCGGGGCTGGGCCTGGGGGCGGGCGTGGGGGAGGCCCGTCCCCTGCCACCCCGCCCCGGTGCGCGCAGCCCGGGCGCCCGAGAGCAGTTCCCGGGCATCTGTCCCCGCCCACTCCCTGCGGCCGACTGACCTGCGGCCGGGTCCCTGCCCACCCTCAGGGAACCTGCCCCGGGAGGCCAGGGCCTCCGGGTGTGAGTGCTCGGGGTCGCCCGTCCTGCTTGGAGCCTGTCTCTTTAATTTGGGGCGTGATTGCACTAACTTGGGTGCATCCGGGGTGGCATCTTGGATTATAGATTTGGCTACAATGGTAATCAGTAACGAAGACCCCATACTCACCCACCGGAAACGGGACATTTGACTTTGGGGCAAAATAGTGTCACCCGTCTTGTTTTAGACCCACGTTCTCTGGCTCTTGGCGGCGGCGCGATGGACCGCTCCTCCTCTGACAAGCTCACGTGAACGCACAGACGGTCGGGTGCAGATGCAGCACACCCAGAGGCAAATCAAGAAGTAATTATAGAACAAGCTTTCTAGCGCCTCACACAGTCACACCTCCTCCAAGAGCTGTGGAATGGAAAGTAACAGTTACCTCTCTGTCTCCGGATACCCACTGGATTGGGAGGCAGAAACCAGAGTCCGCGCTTAGTCTCTAATCATAAGGAAGGGCAAGGTTGGTTAAGTGACTTGATGCCAAGGAAGATGTGTGCTTGCTCCCATAAAATCCAAGCTCCGGCCCTAAGTTACATCTCATCAGGGAAAGGCGACTTCCACGGTAGGCTCGGTTCCTCATTCAGGCGACATTCTGTAGCTGAAACTGCACAATGTCAGCAGACACTCAGGCTGACCTCTCCCCGTCCCCCTACCCCACTCCCTACTCTCCTCACCCTTCGACCCTTGGGGGCCCCCAAATGTTCCAGAGGCTTTTATCCTGTGGTCATAGGACAACATACACTGTGGCTTTGTGTCCACACTCATATTAAAGGTTGAAATGTAAAAATAAAATAAACTAATTCCCTTATCTACATGTGTCAGGCATCCAGTTTAACGGCACCTTCCACCCTCCATCTAATTGACAGGTATTTGACAGAATTTATGATGCTGACCCACTCAGACTCTGAGGTGAACCCTCTTGCTTATCACCATTTAGGTGTTTGCAGGAATTCAAGGCGGAAATAGAAAGATCATCTCAAACTGCCGTGGTAGCAAATCTTCTTGAATGAGCAACATAATTAGCAAGACACACAACCTTAGCAGTAAACATGGTAAAAGGTTGACTTCAAGGGAGACCACTAGAACAAAATTAATTCAGCCATTTGAGTAAGAAGGAAAAAGAGCATTTCCAATATGCACCATGTCTTTCTGCGTGGTTTAAGTCAAACTTGAATTTCTGTCTACTATGAAATCGAACTTAGCAAGACTGTAATTACAGGTAACCATGTACTTTTAACACCCCCCCCCCAAAAAGCCTGTAATTCTATCATGCTTACATGGTAAAATAATTACATAGTCTAAAGTCTTTTCTTTAATTGCCTTTTACACACACACAAATACACACACACTCACACCCAGATGTGAGAAAAGTTGTCAGGCAGAATTTTGCTTTGAATCATTTTAGCTTCTCAGGCTCGATTTTTCATTCCTGTGAGCCTGTACCAAGCCTATGATTTTTGTGTCTGAAACACAAAGGCTGAATTTGGTATTTTTATTTTGGGTCTAAATGATCTGGCTGTCCTTTAAAGAAGACAGAAAAGAGAGAAACCGGAGAACATTGGAGGAAATAAAGGGGAGCTCTTCCAGTTCCAAACATCTAGCAAACAGCCCATCTCCACCCCACTCCACCTTAGATGATGACACTGAGAATTACCCCTTCTTGGGAAGTCACAGAATTAACAAAAAGGAAAAAGAAGGGGCAGGAGAATTGATATATACTGAAGAATTGTTTATTCCAGGCTGTGGACTAGGGATTTAGCATACAAAAATCTCATTTTACCCTCATAACAGGCCAGGAGGTAGATATTATCATTGCTTCTTGTTGCAGTTTTCTCTCACTGCTTAGTAAACCACTACAAACCTTAGTGGCTCACAGTTCTGTGGGTTGACTGTGCTCAGCTGAGTGGCTCTTGCTTGGGCTCTCTCATGTTGTTGCAGTCAGATGACAGCTGGGGCTAGAATCATCTGACACCCCATCTGGCTAGACATCCAAGATGACTTCTTCACACACGTGTCTACATTTCAGCTGGAATGGCTGGGAGCCTGAGACTAGCTAGCATCTCTCTCTATCTGGCCTCTCCATTTGGTTAGCTCAGGCTCCCTCACAGCATGGCAGGTGGCTTCCCTTAGAGTGAGTATTCTAAGACAGGAAGTGGAAGCTGCCAATCTCTTAAGACCCATGCATGGAAATTGGCACAACATCCCTTCTGCTATATTCCATTGGTCAGTCACAGAGCCCACCCAGGTTAAAGGGCAAGTGGCAGAGACATAGATTCCACCTTTAGATAGGAAGAGTGTCAAAGAATTTGTGGCCATCTATAATTCACCATGCTTCCACTTAGGAATATGAAACAAAGTCTCAGGTTGAAAATTCCTCCAAGGTCACACGTCCTGTAAGGAATGGAGCCAAAATCTGAAAAGGATGCATAACAGAAAATAGCCAGGATGTTCACAATGAGATGTCTCTTATAATGCAATGCTACAACGTGAAATGCTCTCTCTCTCCTTATTTTTTTCTTTGGTGGAGCTAAAAGAGACAAGGATGGGAGGCTAAAATATGAGAAACTCAGGGAGGAAAGAGAGAAATGTTTTGCCAAGTTCCAATTTTGCCTCAGCACCCAGAGTTTCTATCACATCCTTTGATCTTTAGAGCTGATCTTTGATCTGAGGGTTTCCAGAGACAATCCAGTTTCTGGAAGCCTTTAGGATACCAGAATACATCAATAAATATTTATTGAATGTCTGGGCCCTGGGTATACCAGGCACTATGATGGGTCCTGAATCTACCACTGGTAAACAAGACAGACGCAGTCTTTGCCATCACTGAAGTTACATTTAGTATGGAAGACAGAGAAATGAATGAGTGATTTCAACACACTGTGAGAAAATGCTTTGATAGGGGAAATTCAGGAGCTATAGGATTATATGGTAAAACTAATAACCCGGATTGTGGGAGTCAAAGAAGAATGTGAAAAAGTGGTTGAAAAGCTTGTGTGTTGTGTACAGGCATGAGTGTGTGCATATGTGTTTGCATGTGCATGCATGCACATGTATGTGCAAGTATGAGGCGGGGCCTCAGAGGTGGGGAGGGTGGACTGAGGTGACTTCGTTTCCAGAGGAAATAGCATTTGCTGGTAAACAGTAGGTGGTCAGTAAATATTTGTGGACTGTGAATGAAAGATTGAGTGAATGAAAGCAAAGGTCTCATCTTGAGAGAATGAATTCAAGGAACAGAAGACCTCCAGTGATTTCTAAGGAGGGGCACATGTATCAACAAAATAAGCCCCAGATGTTGGGTAGTCCTCCCTTCCTCCATGGGACCATGCCCCATAGAAGCTCCATGAGCTTCTCTCCCCACGCCACCAGCGGTTGCTCCCAAATCACCCCCTCTGACTATCCCAGCCTTAGGCAAGAACCAGACTTTTTTTCTTTTTTGAGACTTTTGTCAACTCTGCCTGTGTAGATCCAGAAAACAGACACTTCTTTAGCTATTTTAAGCAGAAAATTATTTAATGCAGGAATTAACCTGAATCCAACATTGTCAGAAGTGCTGGAGTGGTGGGCTCTGGGCTAGGCTTGTGGAAATGACTCCCAGAGCTGTAGAACTGGCACATCCAGGGAGCTGCTACCTCTTCCAGAATCAAGAAGACAGGGACTCAGGAGGCCTCCACTGCTGCCATTGCTATGGTCTCTTGAAACCCACAAAATTAGAGACCGGATGTGGCAGAAAAGCCAAGTGTCTCCACAATGGAGCCTGGCAGCAGAAGGCAACGAAGCCACAGAAAGATGGCATCCTTTCTGTTTCTGCCTTGCAAATCTTATCTGAGTGTGTCCAGTTAATGAAATGAATTTGTATCCTTTTACCCTAGCTGCAAGGGAGTCTGAGAAGCATGTTTAGTTTCTAGTCTTGACATAACGAAGACGCACTAGAAACGGAAAGCAAGTTGAAGGTGAACCGACCATTTCCTCCACACTTCTCCAGCATCCCAGAGAACATAAAGGCCCAGAAAAGGAGAGATTGGGCCCCACCAGACATTTAATTTTCAATTATAAAACAGTATAATCACTGGGGCTGGCCCTGTGGCCGAGTGGTTAAGTTCGCGCACTCCGCTGCAGGCGGCCCAGTGTTTCGTTGGTTCGAATCCTGGGCGCGGACATGGCACTGCTCATCAAACCACGCTGAGGCGGCCCTCCCACGTGCCACAACTAGAAGGACCCACAACGAAGAATATACAACTATGTACTGGGGGGCTTTGGTGAGAAAAAGGAAAAAAATAAAATCTTTAAAAAAAAAAAGAAAAGTATAATCAGATTCTTTTTCATTGATTGCTTTGAGACCACTGTTCTACTATTATTTTTGTTGCTTTTATGTAATATGTATCAACATCCCTCTGTTTTTTTGAACTGTTGTCCTATAGTCTGCCACAGGCAACATCTATTGATTTCACTTGCTCAGAATCCTTTCCCATTCTTTAGTAAGAGTGCCCCAGTTTTCCTTTGGAAACTTCCCCTGCCCCGCTCTCATATTACTTGGGTGATAGTAATGGGGTGATACCAATCCCTAAGTCCAGGGGTGGGTACCAATAAGCCACAGGGATTCATTTAGGCTGGACCAGTGAAATACCTCATGAGAGTTCATTTGCCAGGGATAGAGATGCTTCATTTGCACTGGTGTTAATCAGCTGGTAGAAGGTGAGCCTGGAGCTCCAGGTGGCCACCCTGGCCACCTCGTGAGGGCATCTGCCTCAGAATGAAACCAACCCAGAAGAAAGCAAAGTCAAGAGGCAGACAGGACCAGGACCCTGAGGCACCTTTTCCAGCCCTGAATTCAGCCATGCCTCAAAATCCAGACTTAGCACTTGAAATCCCCACTTGTGGGAGTCAACACGGTCGCTTTTGAGATTAGGCCGGTTTGAGTTGGATGTTTCAGTTGTACTGAACAAGCCCTCTTGCATCCTGTTTGTGTGGAGTCATGGCCTCTGCACAAGCCACCCTGAGACCGACCCCAGGCATCAGCAACATCCCCCGTTCAGAGCTCTGAAGCTCAGCCATTGTTCCTTCACTGGAAATCACAGCTGTCAGGCTGTCCCTTCCTTTTATTTCACCTTGGTGGGCACCCTATCAGTGCTAGCCTGCAATCTCTAAAAAAAACCCACACGATGGAAAAGGATATTAGTACATCCAGACAGCGAAAGATTCAGCACTAAAAAGAAATGGACTATCAAGCCACAAAAAGACATGGAGGAAACTTACGTGAAAATTACCAAGTGAAAGAAGCCAATCTGAAAAGACTACAAACTGTATAATTCCAACGATATGACATTCTGGAAAAGGCAAGACTAAGAAGACAGTCAAAAGGTCAGTGGTCCAGTGGGAGGAGGGATGGAAGGATGAACAGATAAAGTACAGAGGATTTTTAGGGCAGTGAAACTACTCTGTATGATACTATTCTAGTCGATACATGTCATTATGCTTTTGTCCAAACCCACAGAATGTACAACACCAAGAGTGAGCCCTCATGTGAACGACGGGATTTGGGTGATAGTGATGTGTGTCAATGTAGGTTTGTCAATTGTAACAAATATACCACTCTTGTGGGGGATGTTGATAGTGGGGGAAGCTGGGCGTATGTGAGGGCAGGGGCTATATGAGAAATCTGTACCTTCTGCTCAATTTTGCTGTGACTCTAAAACTGCCCTAAAAAAAATGGTCTATTAAAAATATACATGTATTATAGGGCATCTAGTCCAGCTCCGTCTTACAACACCCCTGCTAAGAGATTGTCCAACCTAATCTAGAATCCCTCCAGGGATGGGAACTCCCCACCATGCACAGCAGCACATTCACACTGAGCGGATCTTTTCTCCTATGGCCTCCTTCTAGAAACACAGATGTTGGCATACTCACCAGCTTTCCAAACACATGGTCCATTGCTCCTTTGCCTTCCATGGTCGTTTGGAAAGGACTAGAGAGAGGACTGACAAGTGGAAAGGACAGGCGGTTGCCTGTGACATGGAATTGTAAAGGAACAGCAAACCAGGAGGTGTATCTCCTGCGTCTGTGTCGAGGACAACTTGTAATAGCATTTTTAACATTTCATTTTAAAAATTAAAGAGAACTGTGGCTCAGAAACAGCCTTTAGATTAAAGAGGGGAGAGAATTCATTGAGAGCTGCTCATTTCCTAAGAGATCTGGGTACGGAAATAGGGGCAGATATAGCTAAGCATAATAGAGGGTTTTCATCCAGTGGCCCTGCCACATGCGTTAGATGCCTGGCAGTTCCATGCATCCCACTGAAGAGAACTGTGACTGCTACACAGTGGGCGCTCGGTGGTTTGTTTTTTTTTAATTGTCAATCTTCCTTTTAGTTGAGGCTGGACTGAAAGACAGACTCTCCAGGTTCAAAAAGCAAAATAGGAGAGACAACAGATTGGAACTCAATTAGATGAAAAGGATATACACACGCACACACACCTGTTGCCATCAGAAAGCTCACCTATTGACTAGGACACTTTAACTTTGAAAAAAGTAAGATCCTTCAGTTCCTCCAACGGGCCTTCCCTCCCCCTCCCACATACCTTGGCTGGTCTCTATGGTAGCAAATGGCCCACAATTCCCCCTTTCCACACTCAGAGAAAGAAGGACTAGTGTTCTACAATTATATTCCCTTGCTACTCTATCAGATTTTATCTGTCTTATTCTGGAAGGTTTCCTCCATCCTCTTTCTCTATCTCAATGTAATTTACAAACTGAAGGTGAAAGAAAGGGTGGAAACATATCTCTTTTTTCACTGAGGGCAAAATCTGAGATTTCCTTCTCCTCTCAGTGATTTGACTCTTAATAGCCCAAGTCATTTTTCTGGGAACATAGAACACATTTTGGATCAGCAATCTGATGACAATAACTCAGAATAAATTCAAGTTTTAAACATCACTTGGAACAACTAGTGTGTTTTCATGGAGAGTAGGAAAACTCACAGGGCCCGTTTTCCTAAAGCCTTTTAGAACATGGAACATTAGAACTGACATACTGCATTAATAACGCCATTGTTAGGAGTTCCCTTAGTTAGGTGAAAGGTCTAACAATATTGCAACTAGACAATGCTAATGTTCTTTCAGATCATTTTCTCTGTCTTTTCTCAGGTGGAAGAATCTTACAAGCATGGCCATCTGCCTCTTCTCTCTCCACCCCATTGTCTGTACAGAAAACAAAGGAGTAGAGAAAAATAAGTATCAGCCTTGATTTCCCATGAGTGAGTGCTCTTGGGATACTTGACAAGATATTGTGAGCAGGGGACATGCATAAGCAGAAAAGGTTCAGAAAGATTCAGACAATTGACCAATTGTTTAACAGAACCTTTGGTTTCAAATTCCTAAGCAGATTGGACACACCTAATATTTGCCCTCTAACTTCCCCTAGGGGTGCCTGAAAGGTCACCTAAGGAAACTTTAGGCATCCTTGTTTGTCTTTGCACAGAAGGCAAAGCCTCTCCCCACAGCCTCAGCTCCTTGGCATGATGAACGAAGCTCAAAGGAAACCTGAACTCTTCATAAATATCCGCGTATGTTATGAGGAAGAAACAAGCTTCACTTTCCTAATTCTCCAAATCACATGGACAGTGGAATTAAGAGGAATTAAGTCCTGCTTGGAGCCAAAGCCACTGATTCTCATTGCTTTATCTGGCTCTCAAAATTACAGTAACCATCACATACTTTCTAAGCCCTAATTAGCACCACTGTCTCAGGCCATTCAGTAGTGTCTAAAATACCACAGGTCATAGAATGAATTAGAGAAGTGGAGCCCCAAGTTACTTAGTTGGTGAAAATGCAAATGGCGATGTGATTGTTTCTTAAACAAGTAGGAAATTCAGTCACCACCAAAAAACATTTTCATTCTAACAGTAGTCTATGAAAGTTTAGGATTTTCACCAAATATTTGCACTGTTAATGCATTTTCCTTCTGATTAAGAAAGAAAATGGATAACAGATGAGAAAAATTTGATGCGATGATTTTTAGGAAATGCACCGATGACTCATGTACTCACTTGATTTGACAAGGTTTCTATATAAAGAAACAACTTAGCCCCAAAATAGAAGTTGCACACAGCCCAAGGAAGCTCTAGAGGAATCACGCATTCCAAGCACGAGGAACATGAAGGTTGGCGTGCCGGAGCATCTCTGCTGGGAATGTTGTGTGAAGCCCGTTATTAATTCTCTTGAAACGTAACGTTATCCACTAGAGAACCTTAAGTTTTTCAAGAGTAGAAAACTCCAGTAGTTTAAGACAATTCTTAACTGGCTGTAAAAGCAAACAACAACAAAAAAATACCTTAATTTTTTTGCAAGGAATGTGTAACTGGAAAATATATTTAGCTCAATGATAAATAAATTACAACAGATTTTGTGCCACATGGTATGCTGAATATCCAATGAGATTAGGCATATGAAAGTGCCCTGTAAGTTATAAAAGTTTAATGCCCTGTAAATTATAAAAGTTTAATGCGCATTATGAGAATGAAACAGTTCTTTTTCCAGCCTGGGTTGTCCTTGAATCAGTTGTTGGGAAGTAATGTATTTATACCTCAGTCAGCTCCTTCCCCAAATTCTTCCTTACCTGGGCCCAGATGAGGAGATAGGCTGCAAAGACCACGCCGAAACCTCTCTTGTGTTTATTTGCCAAAACACACAGTAGAGGAGAGAGCTAAGGCATTCCTCTGCTCCCTATCCGCAGGCAAGAGATGGAATCAAGTCTTTGGACAAGTTATTGCGCTGCATTATCAACCAGACCCACAGTGATTTGGGGGCAGAATGCAGGCCGGCTCCCTGCAGTTACAGCACACCCCCAAGAACATGGTGGGGAACAATATCCAGACGGTTGTACCAGGCAGCAGCAGGCTCACGGAGTTTCTCAACAAATTGATCAAGACCCTTGGCAACTTCTCCCTCACCATTATGAAACAGCCTGACCCACAGGAGGCCCCTTCCAAGGCATGGCCTGCCTCCCTTGTTCCCTCCATCCTTCCTCCCCAGTCACCTCCACGCCCAGCGCTCCTTGGATGTTCGCTTCAAGCTTGTTGTATTCTTCACCGTTTGACAGGCCACATTATTTGTTTGTCTATTGTCCACCTCTCCACACTAGAGTAAGCTCCATGAAGAGCAGACTTCATTTTCTTCACTGCTCTGTCTCCAAAACCTAGAAGAGTGCTTAGCACATATTAGCCATTATAGGCATTTGTGAAAAAATGAAGGAATCTGTGCATTTTAAATGCACTGAGAAAGGAGGCAGTGGAGAGAGCCTGAGGAAGCTAGAACTGTGGAAATGGATGACTGGGGAGTCAGGACTGGAGGTGGGGGTCGGGGGATGAGAATACAGGTGGAGTTTGCCTTTGGGGGTGAGACAGGCTCTGGGGCTGCTCCAGTCTCTGGCTCAGTCTTAGCTCACTCTCCACTGATGCCAGTAGACGGACGAAGAGGGTGGGTTTGCAATCTGGGGTGATTGTGAGGTGAGGAAGATGGAGAGTGGTGCTGATGGCCAGCTTGGGTCTCAGGGAAGTAGAATTAAGGTCAACGGCCCAGAATGGGGGATAGGACTAGGAAATGGCAGGGTGGTGGTTGGGAAGGCTTGAAGAGAACAGAACGGGCAGGTTACATCCACTAAAAATACCTCAGAGAACTGAAGGACCAGCTGACAGAGAGCAGTGTGTGGTTCAGGCAGCGACATTCTATCTAGGCAAGCAGAAGCAGAGAAAGGAGGGTGGCACCTCAGAGAGCCAAGAGGGTGAGTTGATCTAGGATTTTAATGAGTAGCTGATTCTAGAATCTAAGTGAGAAGTGAATCAAGGATGTCCATGAGGAGTCAACCTGAAGGAGAGTAATGTGAATAATTCCCAGAGCCTGCCTGTGGGCCAACCACTGTGCTGCACACCTGGCGTCCAGTGGCTGGGCAGCTCACGCTAAGACAGTCTATAGATGGACTGAATCTCACAAGGGCAAGGACTGCACAATATTTTCCACCTTTGTATTCTCTGTGTCTAGCAGGTGCCTGGCACATACTAGGTCTCAATAAACAGTTGCTGAATAAAATAAATGAACAGAGCAGATTCCAGCTTTCTTTTCCAGCAGATACAGCTTTCTGTTGTTTGCTATCTCATGTGGGTATTATCCTGGCCCTTAGGGGGCTTATGTGCCTTCCCTTATGAGGATAATTCACACTGATTAAGCACATATCCTGTCCCAGGCACTGTTCGAAGTGCTCCATACATATTGACTCATTTAATTGTCACCACAAACCCACAAGACAAGGCTAATACTGTTGCCATCCCTGTTTACAGATCTGGAATCCAGGCCCAGAAAAGTTAGGCAGTTTGCTCAAGATGACACAGGTGGGAAGTGGAAAAGGCAGCATTTGAACCCAGGCTCCAGAGCCCCACAACTCACAACATGCTTCTCAGCCAGCTACCCAGGCCAACTCTCCGTTATGCTCAGCCTTTATCTCCCCTTTTCAACTTTTATGCAACTTGCAGGTGGAGGAGGTTTGTACTTGGAATGGAATGTATGAAATGCAAGGATGAAGAGGGCAGCAGGTTGGGAAGGAGACTGGAGTCCCGAGCTGTGTGTGTGTGTGTGTGTGTGTGTGTGTGTGTGTGTGTGAGAGTGTGTGTGTGGTAGAGGTTGCAGGTGTTAAAAATGACTTCTCATCTAACCCACCAGGGCAAGAGCATGTCCCCCCGGGAGCTGTGTGGGTCACAGCTACAGGACTGTGATTTGACCAGGATGTTACATGTGTTGATTTATGGCCAGAGCATAGAAGGTTAAGGACTGGTTACCTGGAAAAGCAATGCCAAAACCAAGACTTTCAGCCTATTCCCAGAGGGGGAGGAAGAAAAAATACCATTCCTTGAATTTAACTTAAGCATTCAGTTTAACCACCTCTTCATTTTGCCCAGAAGTCTCAAGGCCTGAAAAAGAAACCACTCAGAATGGAGTCTGTGGAGTAGAATTCAATTTAACTCCAATCATAAGCAAGGTATTCTGCAAGGTGCTTAAAATAAGGAAAAGTGGCATTCATCTATTTCTCGGTGTTTTGCCTTTTCCACCTTCTGTCCTTCTATTACATAACGCCAGCCCCATTCAGAGTAGGAATAATGCTTCACAATAGGCCCAGCACTCATGACCAGCAGCACATTTGTTGAACACTGGTGGCTGTTGACAAATGCCACAGCTCCACTTAAGCATTTAATCGTCCACAGAACCTTCAACTGCTTTGTGTGTTCTGCCCATGTGATGATCGTGTATACGTAACAGGCTCTGGCAGGGGTTTGCAGCAGAAGATTCTATTTCAGTCTTGGACATAAAGTTCGTTCTACTTCCCTGGCAAACATGCTTACCTTCAATTGTCCTCATCAACGTGATGCTGAAAAGTTGAAAAAGTTAGTGCTTTTCCAAATGTCAAAGAAAAAAAAAGAATAAGATACTCCAGAAATACTGGGTATTCAGCTATGAAGTAGGGTTGGTCAAGTTTATTTGTTTAAATCACTATGTGTGTGTGAGGCCATGTGAAGGTCACTGAAATAATCTGACATGATCCCTGCCCCCAAGGAATGCATAGTCTAGTTAGGAAGGCAGGATCTACAGAGGAAAAAATGCATGATAAATTATGATGCATAAAGATCGTGTCAAATTGTACTTAAGGAGAAAGAGGAAAACCAATAGGGCTGGAGTGGTCGTAGGAGGCTTCTTGGAGGAGCTGGAAGTTGAGCTAGACCTTGAAGGAGGAGTGAGATTTGCATGAGAGGGTGCGTTTGAAGGAGGAAAGAATGTGGCATCATGTAGCTGGGGGGGAGGGGCTGCACTGACAGAAGGAATTGTGTTATGATGGAGTGAGATCTCGTATGGGATGAGTCAGATGTTACCAGATTGGGGAAGAATTTGGAAGCTGGAAGGCGAGGCACTTTGACTTGAGTCTTGGTACTTGTTAGTGCTCAAACTCAGTGGGGAACCCCATGGTTCCAACATGCACGAGGCGCTCTCGCAGTAGCCAGCATCCCCTTCTGGATGGAGCCCGTTGGCAAGAGAGGTACTCTCCAGAATCTGTTCAAACCAAAGGATTTGAGGGACCAAAGGGAGAAGAAACATTGTGACCATGGCTAATGTCAGAAATGGACCACGATCTAATGATTGCTTTGAATTATGGTCTACTTCTGACATTTGTTTTTCCACAAAAAAACATAGAAGCTAACACTGCTGATCCTGGTGCCTTGACTCAGTTCCAGGAGCAGAAGTCCACATGCAGGATCAAGCAGGAGTAAAGAGAGAAAGGGCAGGTGGGATAAAGGGTGGCCACACAACTGGAGAAGGAGGATGATGAGGGCCAGAAAACTAAGTGATTTATGGCTTGAGCAGAACTTGTCCAGAAGTTAGAGTAAGCAGTCAAATGGCCTAAATGGAAAGCAGTTAGACATGGGAACAGAATTAATCCAGAGGCTATAATCCAGTCAGTATTTATGAACAGAATTTAAAGGCAAACTAGTAAGAGGGAGAACCCTGTGTGTCCAAAGAGAGAAGCCAAAGCATGACCAGCAACGATTTCATTCATTCATTCATCTATTCATCAACAAAATATATGGAGTGCAGTCACTGAGTTGCGCAATTCCAGGGGGTCCCATTCACATTGTTTGCTATATAAACAGCACCCCTGGAGCACCATGTAGAGTAAATATGAACCATGCCTTTGGAGCTGTGCATCAGGGTGGACTGGATTGCATGCCTACTGTATGTCAGGCACTGTTGTAGGTGTGGATGAATATAGGGTCAGGGGTGAGTCCAAGAATAGGAACCAGCCAGCCAGCCAAGGTTGGAGGTTGGAAGAGCATAGAAAGACAAAAGGGCAAGATATGCATGCACAGGGCCCCAAAGCCAAGCCTGCTGGACCCCAGGGACTGGACCAGTGCTCATCTGTCCCCACTTTCTTGTCCTCCCATTTAGAATAGACATGAAGAAAGCTGAATGCAGAGAGGTCCCGAAGAGAGAGAGGTGAGAATGAAAGCGCATTTACAGACAGATGCCAGATCATCAAGTATCCTCTACAAAGTCCCCAGGTGGGTTGCTTCCTTCTACAGTGAAAGATCAGAATGAGTACAAACAGGACCAGCCCCTCTGGAGACAAACCAGTCAGACACCTGAATGGCTTGATTCTCAAGCCTGTGCTGTGGAATAGATAAAGGGCTTTACTCCCCCTGGAAGGCTGGTGGCGGAGAATAATTTCAAACCTGTGATGGCACCTTTCTCTCTACCTCATTAAACCCTTGAGTGAGAAAGGTGAAGTCAGTAAAAATTGTCCTAATTTCTGCAAAACTTCTACTTTTCCTTCTCATCAGCTGCGTGATTTGCTGAACATGAGCCAATAGTCACAAGCCTGGTACCCAGTGAGCACAGGGATGCTTTGAGGAAGTCGACATTAATGTCATGTTGATGGCGTATATAGCAGTAAGCCATCTTACTTATATAATGTCACAGCAGATGTCTAACTGCTTAAAAGCATGAAAAGCAATTTCCCTAGAAAGCCCGAGTCAGCGAAGCAATAAAGACTCCGAGTCTTTCCCTAGAGAGCCTCTGCTCACGGCTGTCTCCTACTCAAACTGAAATCCCTCAATTCTTGGGTCATTGTTGGAGATGGGGTCAATCATGGTGTCACCCTTTACTGCTGAAGAACAATCCACCATGCCTTTAGCTAAGAGAGCAGGACTGGTCTCAGTAAGGAGCAGAGGAACGGCAAGGCTGGCTGGAGTGGTTTTCATCGTATCCAGGGAGGACAGGAAAAGAATCTCCCTTCTCAAATTAGTCTGGACACTGCAGAAAAAATGACAGAAACTCAATTCAAACTGGCTTAAGGATCAAAATGGAATCTCTGGGCTTGTGTAATTGGAAAATCCAAAGGTAGATTTGGTGGGTTCGGGCACTGCTGGGTTTGTAGGTTCCAACAATATCTGTAGGGCCGTAGGTCTCAGACCTGTTTCTCCTTTCTTGCCTGTCTTCCTTCCCAGGCAGGCTCTGGCCAGGTGGTTGTCCCTGGAAGCTCCAGGCTTCCACCAGCCGTACAGCTAGCAACTCTCAGTCAGGAGAGAAGACCTCCTTCCCACTAACTCCTGCAAAAGTTCCAAAATTGAGTCTCATTGGCCTGGCTTGGGTTACATGCTCAACCCAAAGTCAATCATCTTGGCCAAGAGGATAGAAAATGCTGATTGGTCAGGTCCAGATCATGGGCCCAGCCCTGGAGCAGAGCAGATGAGGTCAGCCCCTCATTGGTTGGATCAGGAGTGAGAACAGGTTGGTTCTAAATGGGAAATGAATGCCAGGTGAGTAGAAGAGCAGATCTCCAACTCATGTTCCCCACCGTGTATAAATGAACAATCTCTTCTGGGATCTTGACTCATGTGGGTCCAGGCTCAGGATACTGAAATAGAACGGGGCCTGCCTGGGCCGGGGTATGCTGCCCAGGGGGCCTCAGGGAGTTTTCTGCTTCTCTTGCTTGCATTTAGTGTCTCTCTGGAAGACGGAAAAATAGAATTTAGATGGGATTTCTGAAAGGGCTTTCATCACCGATGGCTGGCCCACAGGCACTGGACAATCAATACGTTGTGGGGCGGCAAGGAGGGTGGAGATGTTCATATCTCCAGATCTAAGTTCCACTTCTACCACCTGCTCCCCCTGAGATCAGACAGGTTCGTGTAAGGAGTCACTGTATACTGCTTGCCTCAAAGACTGGCGAGGATGTGAATACTTGAATTTATGAGAAAGTACTTGATGGATTATTAGCAGTAATAGTAATAGCCACAATTTACTGAGCCCCTACTGTGTCAGACAATAATACATTATTTACATTACTTGCATTTTAAAGTTATAAAAATGAGTCCTAAAGGAGCTAAGGAACTTAGCCACAGTCACCCAGCTGGTAAACAGTAGAGCCAGGATTTGAACCCAAAGTCTACATTCCCTCCACCATGCTGAATGGCCCCTGTGGCAGACTCTGTAGCTTGCCTCGGGAAGCCAGCCCCTTGCCCCACCATCCTTTCTTCCCACCGTCCTTTCTTCCCACTCTCCTTTCTTCCTAACCAACAAGATCCTATTTTGTTCTGGGTGGAAATGTGCCCAGCTCCAAAGCATACATCCTGATTGATCTAAGCCAACTATAACCATCCCATTTTCCCCAGCTAGATATTTATTTCCCCAGGCTCTCTTGCCACAAGAAGTGGCCAATGAGCTATAAGGGCAAGTCTTCTAAGGGAGCTTTTGGGAATCACCTTCTAGGTAGCTGAAAAGAAATATAGTTTTGTCCCCCCACCCCATTCTTTTCTGTTTGGGACATTGGTATGAAGACAAAATTCCTGGAGCTGTGGCAACCATCTTGTGATCGTAAGACAGCAAGCACAAGGATGAAAAGCCAACTTGGTGGTAATGCAGAAGGCTGGTTCTTTGTGGATAGCTTTGAGTCTATGAAAAAAGAATGAAAGCATCTCCTTCCAGACTTTCTTTAGGTAAATAGTAACAAATGTTCTCTCATTTTAAGTGACTGCTGCTGAGTACGATCCCAACTGGTCCAGCCTCTGGTTTCAATGAGGAGTGAAGTAATAACCAATAAAACAACACAGAGATAAACTGCGATGATAGAGATCAGAGTGTGGAGACATCGATTCTGGTTCCACTGACTAGCGTGGTAACCTTGGACGGGTCCCTCCCCCTCTGTATACTGCACTTTTCCCTTCTGTAAAATACGACTGTCGGATTAGAGCGTTTCTAAGGTCTCCTCATGACTCCAGTGTCCCCTGATCCTGTGACTTCTGAACCCAGGCTGTTTGGGGACCCTGTAGGACTTGGGGTCCAACAGGAGGAAGCCCTGCCAGAGGAGTCCTTAGGGTTGCTTTCAGAGGCCTGGACCCGAAGGGGCACACTGTAAAATTTGGCTGAGGAGGCCCAGTACTGCTTGGTTGAGCTCACAGATCTGTTTTAACTAGGAGTGATATTGGCAATATTTATCAGTCTTATGGCACAAAATCTGAGCAATCAGAGTAGCTCATCAGAAGGGACCCTGGCTGCCCCACAGTGCATGTCGGATGGCCATCAGCCCTGACTGAAGCACAGCCTCGCTGTCACTTCTCCTGCTATCTTCACCAAGCTTTGTTTCCCAGCATTGACTTCCTGCCAGGGCTGATTAAAATCTCCTGCCCCCACTCTAGCTACCACCGTGGCCTGAAGCCACCAGAGCCACCTTGGTCTTGTGGTTTGCCAGAAGAATGACCTTCACGACTATAAAAGCTATGGTTTCTGCCTCCAACATTTTGGTCCTGTCCTGAAACAAAATTTAAAGATGAATTGTAATTGCCAAAGGCGTTGTGGCCTCTGCCACCTCCATAATTCCGACATCCATTCAACCTTCTCCATCGCCACCATATCCCATCTCCGCCACGTCTGCCACCAAAACCACTGAAGGTTTGACTGTCAATAAAGTGGATTCCATCAAAACCAAATCTCGTGCACCACCAAAGAGTCCACCTTGGGCTAGATGAAGCATTGGCCTACTCTCCATCAGACAACACTCCCCTCACTTCACAGCCATGGTACTTCCGTGGCAATTCACAGCGTGGTATTTCTGAACAATCATTGGATCCACAGAATCACAGTCACTGAAGGTTACCAAAATTACGTCTCTCTCTCACGACTTTAATTACTTTGATCTTTTCATACTGCTCAACAGAACCTCCCGAGAGGGGTTCTTCAGTGTCTTCCTTAACCAAAGACCTTCTGTGCAGGTCAGCAGGCCTCTGAGAGTCTTCTCTTGAGACAGGCCTCCTTGGCTCTCCCAGAGGGTTTCCATCCACCTTCTGTGGCCTTGCACATGTGGCTCCTTCTACTTCTCGCACAGTAGCATCGTGACAAACACAATGTCCCTGGAGTGCTTCATGTTTGCCTCTTCCAATAGCTCACAGTTGGCGAACATTCCCCATTGTTCACAACAGCTCCCCAGGCTCCCATTGGTCACCTCCAACTTCAAAGCTCCAGCGAGGAGCCTCTGCAGCTCTGACTTCAACATTTCGATATCCAGACCTCAGGCCTGCACTCCTACGGGTGTGATCCTTCCATTTCCCGCCAAACTGACCCAATTGGATCATTAATGGGAAGCTTTTCTCCACATAGCAGAGCTTCAAAACCTCCCTCCTTTCTTCCCGATCCCTATTAGCAAACTGCCAGCAGGAGCCTGGCTCAGGAGGAACCCCAGCCCCAGACAGAGCAGCAGGACAGGGCCTTAGAGGAGGAGGACCGTGGAGGGAAGGGGTGGTCATGGCGGAAATGGAGGCTTCATCTCCAAACAAGGTGAGGGCTCAGGAATTAGAAGTGGTTGCAAGATGAGGTGACGCCAGGCTCCCCCGGGCCGAGGGGGTGTTGCCCAGGGCTGAGAGTCCCTCACCCTCGCTTAACCTGAGGAAAGCCTCCAGTTTGAGGTGGAGGTGAAAGCAGAGGAATGGGGTCAAGCTGGGCCTGGCCATATGGGTTAGACAGTGAAGAGCTGGGGGTCAAGCAGGACACTATGTTTATAATCGGGATTTCAGAGCTGGAAGGGACTTTATCAAGCATTGGTTAAGAGCAGATATGGCAGCACATAACCGAAGTCTTGGGGTGGACATTTCAGGCCATCCACGGTAGGCAGTCATGATCACCCCACAATTGTCAGGGTCCTGGCCTTAGTTTGTTTTGCCCACCACCCTACCTGTGGCTTCCATTCTAGTGATTTTATTTTAGGCGACTTGCTTTATCTTTCTGAGGCTTGGTTTCTTCATCTGAAGAATGAGACTAATAACAATATCTACTTTATGAGGCTAATGAGCAGGCTAATTAAGATAAGATATGAGAAGTGCTTTGTACCGGTGCTGACACAATAAAACTGAGCTGTTATTTGTTTTGTTCAGAACTAGTACAATGCCAGGTACATAGTTGGAGCTCAATAAATATTTGTTGAATTAATTATTATCATTCTTATTGTTACCACACAGCACTCATAAGCTATATCCAGAACCCATGACATTTACACAGCACCTAGGAAAAGGCCTGGTTTGCTGGACCCACCTGTATTTCTGGACGATCAATTGACTGAGTTGGAACTGACCTGGGGAGCAATTGCCAAAGGGCAGCTGATGGAGGGGCCAGCCCATGTGGGCCCCTCAGAGCCCAAGAACCGCCACCTCGGCCAGACCAGACACTGCTAAAGGCTTTTGTTAGCCTGCCAAATTTCCCCACTCGTCCTCCTCTGGGAGGAAACAGCAGACATGACTGAGTCCTTGGGAAGCCAACACAGGCCAGAGGCTGGAAGGCTGGAAAGGAGAGTGAGGAGATGGTCACTGCACAGGCCCAGGAGGCGGTTTCCTTCCTTGTGCCCTCGGCTGCCTCTCTGTGTGCATCCCGTACTTCCTTTCTCCCGAGTCACAGAGGGATTGTGGGGAGAAAGCTCATGTAAGTCAAAACAAGCCTGGTGATATGAAAACCGTATGAAAACTTGGCGGGGCCCCATTTCGGCCTAATGGGCCTCCCAGATGTCCCAGAGCCCACAGACACTGGCCCTTTGTGAGGGCGGGGGCCCTGCCTCCCTCGCTCCCATCCCACGGAAACACAATGAAAAAGGAAAGAGAAACCAGGAAGGCTGCCAGTCTTTTCTATCATCCCCGTGCCTCCCAGGGCTTAGAAACAGAGTGACGTCAGGCACTTTAAGTGATGAATATTTACTGAGCGCCGGCTGCCTGCCAGGCTCATTTCCAGTGCTTCTCATCTCTCCCACTTGATCCTTCTTTTACCTCATTGCAGTGTCAAAGTCGAGGTCTCTGAGGTTCACGGAGGTCAAATCACCAAAGGACACAGCTACTAAGTTCAAATGCAGGCCCACCTCACTGCAAACCTTGACCTTCGCTTATTACAGAGCTGCCTCCCAGATGACCTTTTGGTTATTTCCAACAAATTTACCAACAACCAAAATTTTGCCTCAAGGCTTCACTTTCAGAAAAAGATGTTTCCCATTCTAGAGAGAAATGGAGACATAATTTTTCCTTCTGGCCTTATTATTTAATCTTTGGACAATACTCTGACATGCCAATGGCTATTTATACCTGAAGTTACTGCATTTCAAAGCTTGTTGGGGTGGGAGGGAGACTATTTCCCAGAGCTATCATTATTGCGATGCTAAAATTAAACGTTCTTTTAGAACAACTGAAAAAAAAAACAAAACAACTAAACCAGAAAGTGAGATAAATGGCTGTGCAAGTTTAATGGCTTGTACTTCAGGTTCCCAAAAACCAGAAAAACAAGTTTGATGTGCAAATACATGTGCAGGCTATAAGCTGTCTATAATCGACAACTCTTTATACATCCAAAGCATATCTTCCTGGGCTGCTTTCTTGAAAACAATCCATTGTAAAAGTCAACCAACTTTTTGGAGTCCGACAAGACCCAGGTGTTCGAGTTCCTTTCTCGTGGACTTTAGGGCAGCAACCTGGAGACGGAGCTGCTGCCAGAAGCTGCCTGGGTCACTTCTGGGGTTAACTGGAGCCCTGATCATTTGAGGAGAGGGGAGGGTCTGCTTCAACTTCCTCATGAAGAGGCTCAGGAAGGGTGCTCCCCTTTAGCTGGGAGGAGGGAAGGAAAGAGCCACAGGGAGAAGCCAAAGCAATCAAGCAAATGGGATGAAACAACCCAAATGCACCCCCACGCCCCACCTCCCGCGGGAGCCTGGTCGAACGGATCCCCACGCCTCCAGACAGAGGCGCCCATACAGCTGTTAAGAATGAGCCGGATCTACAGGAATTGATCAGGAACAATCTTTTGATTGTTTCTTGATTGACAACAGATCTTTTTATTGTACACTTTTAAAAAAAAATACAGACCAGTGTTTAATATCTACTGTTTATTTTTTAACTGAGAGTCATCTGTATCTATAGCTTTCTCTCTCTCCACTGTGCATCTATATAAGTATCTATATCTACACGTCAATATGCTGTGAATCTCTCTTGTTTGGCAACCAATAAACCGTTCATGGTGGTTGTTTCTGGAGGAGGAAACCAGGAGTCTGCAGATCAGAGGTCAAAAGAAAATTTGCTTTTCACTATATACCCATTTACCATGTTTGACTTTTAAAACTTTTTAAAAATTATTTTTACTGTTGCTAACACTGATTTGACACGTCTTGCAGACCAGATTCTGTTGGATGCACTTCCTGTGTTTAAACTCTTTTAATCTCCACCACACCCTGCAAGGTAGGAACTCTTATTATGACCATTTTACAGATGAGGAAACTGAGGGACAGAGAGGTGACCCCTCCAGTGAGGGTAGAGCTGGCATCAGACCCCGAGCAGAGAGGCTCCAAATGCCATAAGCCTGTACTGCTTTTCAAGACTATTAAAGACACTATTTTTTAAAAAGACAAGGGAAGTTGTTGCAGCCATCTGTGACCGTGAGGGTGACACCATCCCTGGGCCCAGGATTGCCAGGTCCAGCTCTCAGTGAGTAAGGGGAGGGTTGGGTGGGGTTTAGAGGGAGATGGGATGGTGAAGACCATGAACCTGGTGTCCAGGTTAAGTTCACATGAGAAGCTGGGGATCTGTTCTCTGGCAACCTTTGGATCCCGTTATTCTATTGCTGATTTTAAAATATATAAATCAGATCTTGCTTTAAGCCTCCATGGCATTAGCATCCCAAGGGGGAGAAATTAAATGAGGCCCTCTCCGGGTCTCAAAGGGATGGATGGAAATTGAAACCCCTTTCTCCATGGTTTTCCTCACTGCATTAAAGGAACACATTGTGTTGTCTAAACCAGTCTGGGCCACAGTGAGAAGGCATTCTCTCCAAAGTCACAGTAACCCCGAGTCAAGTTCGGCTCGCAGGCCATCTGGCCACAAACCCCACAGTCCTCTACTTATACTCAAAGCAGTACTAATTGCCTGTTAATAGAGCTCCTCTCAAGAGAACGAAATTTAAGCAGAGGAATATCAGAGCGTGATTTCAAGAGAAGCGAGCTGATCCAGAAACTGATAGTGTTTCCAGCAACCAAGTCTCAGAAGGCCCACAGAGCAAATAAAGAACATTTTAATGGCGTTGTCAGGAGGATACGACTTGTCAAGGCAGATTTGCAAACAGGAAAGGGGGCCGGGACCATTCTTGTCTAGACATCTGATTAGTGGGAACTTGTAGGATTACGAGGAGCGCGGATTTTTCTGGCTGCCATTTCTGAGGAGGTCAGGCTTTCTGTGCAAAGAGCTGGATGAGAGAAACATTTGTTTCTGGAGGGAAATGCTGACTGGTCCTCATCCTCCTTTGGGCTCCAGCAGCCACTTCAGGACAAGAGAATGTATTGGTAGATTTTAAACCTGCTGCTGCCTCGGGGAGTGGGGTACTTGACTGGGAGGGTCTGGGGCTCTGAGACAAGAGAATCACACCTGGGAACTTCACGCCCTTCCTTCCGGATCCTCAGTCCTGACTCACTTTCTGACCATGCTGCTAGCAGATCCCATGGACTTGGGACTTCTGTTCTAAGTAACAGTCCACCTTTTGTCCCCTCACCCCAGGACACCATGAAAACCACGGCACTTCTGGGGTGAAGTTATGGATTATAGGGGTGCAGACAAGTTATTCTGGCTTGAGTAGTGATGAAGCCAGGTGATCCTGGGGTGTGTGTGGACTGACTGCATCGGCTTGGGCAGTGGGTGGCACTCTGGAGGAGACAGGCGGGTTCTAAAAGGAAATGGACTCAGAGTCAGGAAACCTGAGGTTCTAGGATAGGTTCCTCATCTCAAAAGTGAAGAAATCAACGTTGCTCTCCCTGTCCCCAGCCCAGTTGAGTGCTTTCTGTTCAGGGCTGTCGACCATTCCTGCCTACAGCCCCGGGCTGCATATTTTTACAGTGACCTAAGACAGGACACAGCCAGGCACCATTTACGCGAAAGTCACAGCCCAGCTCCATGTCACGAGCAGGACTACAGCACATGCCATAGTTGGGGTTGAAAATACAAAGAGTAATTACATCAGTCCGCATCCAGTGAGGCAAACAAAACCACTCTGGATTTTAAACAGGGCATGTTTTCCAAGGAATTTGTTGCACAAGTGATGCTAGAGCTGAGAAGCGGGGATGGTGGGACAATCCGGAAATTGGCAAAGCAGGAAGCTGCTACCACCAGAAGGCTGGAGAAACAAAGCGAGGAGACGGTAAGAACCAGAGCCGAGGCAGGAGGCCCCAGGCAGGAGCCATCACCAGAGCAGGCCTGTCTGGTGGGAGCAGGAGCCTCAGAGGAACCACGGAGAAGATACCACCCAGACAGGGAGGGAAAGGGAACAGAAACATCTTAAATTTTCTCCCTTCACCCCGCCCTCCAGCCTCCTCCTGGCATGCAGCCTGCAGGCGTCAGGCCTGGCACAGAGAGCAAAACAGGGGAGGGCAACTCGGGGCAGAGTGACACGGTCAGATATTCTGTACGACGTTCTCCTCGCATTCTGTGCTCTTCCTTCTGCAACAACCAGAATGAAACCACAGAAGGAAATATTTGTGTAATAATTAGTTTAATATCTCTTTCACTTCCCCCCACCACACCCCCAGCCCTGCAAACTCTGAGCTCCAGGAGGGCGGGATAGAGTTGGCCTCATTCCTTATTGTATCCCCAGCACCCAGCAGAGGAAGTGATTCATAGTAGATTCTTTAAAATATGTTAAAAATAATTGAATGAATGAATCATGGTGCACTGCCCGTCTTGCAAGCAATGGATTGTCTGAGGAGAGCATTCAGGATTTCAGATCCAGGCCCAGAAGCCCTGTACTCACTGCAGGCTCCGTCAGGTCTAGGAGATGACCTAGCCCCTAGGGTTGGACTTCCGAGAGCTCAGCTTCAGGCAGCTTCCGCAGGAGTTGAGAATTTAACAGATTTTACCCCATTCCCAGGACAGGATTTTGCCTCTTGATAAATATGAAATTATTTTGTAAATCATCAAACAATGTATTCCTGTTAGAGATGATAGTAACGATTATTACGCTTTTCACGAGTCAGCCCACCTTCTGCATCTACTGAGAGTGGCAGGGAAGACTTTGAGCCTTCCTCCTTTCCAAGAGCTGTTGACAACCGGTACAGATAGAAATTCCAGGTGACAGTTAAACCAGTTAGTCCTGGGGAGAAATAATAAAGGGGAAGATGAGAAATTGAATAGAGGGAAAGATTGAAAGAGAGAAAAGACAAGGCAGCAGGGAGTAGCTCCCACAGTCTTAGGAAAGAGGAGGTGAGGCGGGGGCGGGGGTTGATGGGAAACAGCGGGAGAGAACAGCGACCACGGCTGGCCACGGGCGGTGCTAAGAGCAGAGTGATCAGGAGTCAATGAGGAGTGAACAACGCAAATGCCAATTAGGGCAAAAGCAGGGGAGAAACCTGACTGGGTACATTTTTTTAGGCCAGAAAGTGACGAGCAATTCGATAACTATAGAAAACAAATACAACAGCAGCTAACGTCTGTGTATTGCTCACAGGGGCCAAGGATCCAGCTCAGCATTCATTCTCCGGACAACCCTGTGAGGTCAATACTAGACTTGGCCCATTTTACTCGTAGGAAACGTGGACATGGGGCTCTGTGGCATCTATTCCCCCTTCCTAACCACACACCGGTTCTCTTGTGAGGAACGTGCTAACTGGTTTCCAAGATGGTCCCAATGAGGCTCGCCTTCTGGTATTCCCACCCTTCACAGTCCCCACTCAAGTTGAATCAGGCTGACCTGTTGTGTGTGCTTGATACATATCAACTTGATATGTATTAACTGCCAACAGTCCTATAAGGTCGGTACTGGTAGGTCCTATTACTATACACATTCTCCCAGAGGAGGAAGTAGAGGTACAGAGACCTTAAGCAGCTTGCCCAAGATGGCAGAACTAGTCAGCGGTGGAACTGGGATTTGGATCCAGATGTGTCACTCCAGAGTTTGTGCTTAACTCAAGAAAATTTATTGAAGGATGTTATTGCTCATAACATTGATAAAAAGCCAGGAGAACCAGGCCCTAATGGCTTCTTAACCCCCAGAAGAAAGCCATAGTCCTTGCTAGGATCCCCAAGCGCCCTATGATTTGCCCCGCTCCCTCCCTGTTACATGGCAGACCTCATCCTCTGTTCCCATCCCCAACGCTGTCCACTCCAGCTCCTTACCTCTCCTAGAGCGCCAGGACCACCACCACATCAGAGCCCTCACAGTGACATCCCCCTTCCTGAAACTCTGCCCCACACACCCTCCCCGCCTTGGCCACACAACCAGCTCCCTCACTTGCTTTAGGTCCTTTCTCAGTGAGGGCTTCCTGCCCATCCTCTCTAGAACATTACCTTCCACCAGCACTTCATCTCCCCTTCTCCCTGAGGTAGGCACTTGTCGCTCCTCCCAGCTTCTTCTCCTGACCAAGGCACCCACCCAAGCTGCTGTGAGTGTCGGCTGCCAATGGTTCCTCCATGTCCTGCTTCTCTGGAGAATGGCCTTCAACCCAAAGGTGCTGGCTTGGCTGGGAGGTTGCAACTTCTTCCTCATCCACCCCAGGGCAGCCCACAGCCAATGATTGAAAGATATGGGGACACAGAAGGCTAGCTCCCATGCCTCCAGGTGGGGACAATTCTGCAGTGTTATCTGAATTCTCCAGAGTCTCTTGTGGATTAGACCTAAGACCACACTCTTGTTTGACCTTTTCCCCTTCACTCCCTGTCATGTGAGAGCTCTCCCCGAAAACCAAAATATAGCCTGCACCGAATCCCACAGTCTCACACCCTGCTTCTAAGGAACACAACCGAAGACTTTTCTGTTGTTTTTTCTTCTTAGTGTTCACCTAACATACCATATATTTAACTTTGTCCATCTCTCACACTAAGATGTCCACCCAGGAGGGCAGCCAGTCTGCTTTGTCCATGGCTGCATCCTCAGTAGCTAGAACAGTGCCTGCTATACAGTAGGCGCTCAGTAAATGTGTGGAGAGAATAAATGCGTGAGTCCTCAGACCTCTGTGGGTGCCAGGACTTGCATGAATCCCGAGCACGTTGATCAGGCCGGGAGTCTTGAACTGCTCACTCTCTTGCCCACAAACGATGCCCACTTTCTCATTCTTTACTCCAGCCCATGAAAGGTGCCTTCTGATCCCAGTGGTCTGCTCTCCCCTATCTCGGGTGATTTCCCAGGAACCCAAATCACTCGCTTGTTTGTCCTAAGGCATCTGTCAGGTCCTCATGTGACTAGCTGCATCCTGCAGTCTGCCTGGTCCGCTCTCTGTCAGATGATAAGGTAAGCATGAGAAATCTATTCATCTGCATCCAGGTAGGACTTGAAAACTAGGTCCGTGAGGAAAGGTAAGAGGTGGAAGGTATTCAGGTGAGGCTTTCTTCCTTGTTGGGGGTGAGTGATCAGAATGTGTGATAGAGATGGAAATGGCCCCAGGCAAAGGGAAAAGGTTTTTTTTCTGGGTTGTAACCATGTCAAAGCAAGCTGAGAGCCATTGCCTAACTCATTCGAAAAGTTAATTCTAGAACAATTTCCAGGGAGGTGTCTTAGGGTCATGTTCTAGCAAAGCCTCACTGCTATCAGCCAGGAGTGACTAAAGGGCTGGAGAAGCGGAACCAGACAATTCAGATAGGGCACAGATCTTGGAGGTTCTCCATTGTTGACTAGTCAGTGAGCTAGTTACCAACCTGGGCTAGGTTTCTGGTCCATATATGTTCTTCAGTTTCAATAATAGCAAAGGCTTACTACTGCTTTCCGTGAGGGCATTTCCTGGATGTGGGCTGCCCTGGGGTGGGTGAGGAAGAAGTTGCAACCTCCCAGCCAAGCCAGCACCTTTGGGTTGAAGGCCATTCTCCAGAGAAGCAGGACATGGAGGAACCATTGGCAGCCGACATTCACAGCAGCTTGGGTGGGTGCCTTGGTCAGGAGAAGAAGCTGGGAGGAGCGACAAGTGCCTACCTCAGGGAGAAGGGGAGATGAAGTGCTGGTGGAAGGTAATGTTCTAGAGAGGATGGGCAGGAAGCCCTCACTGAGAAAGGACCTAAAGCAAGTGAGGGAGCTGGTTGTGTGGCCAAGGCGGGGAGGGTGTGTGGGGCAGAGTTTCAGGAAGGGGGATGTCACTGTGAGGGCTCTGATGTGGTGGTGGTCCTGGCGCTCTAGGAGAGGTAAGGAGCTGGAGTGGACAGCGTTGGGGATGGGAACAGAGGATGAGGTCTGCCATGTAACAGGGAGGGAGCGGGGCAAATCATAGGGCGCTTGGGGATCCTAGCAAGGACTATGGCTTTCTTCTGTGGGTTAAGAAGCCACTGGAAGATTCTGAGCAGAGGATTGACACGATCTCACTTTTGTTTTAACAAATTCATTCAACATGGCTGCCACGTTGAGTGTAGAGGGAAGAAGCCACGAATGGAAGCTGGGAGGCCAATTAGGAGGTGAATGCAATAATCCAAGTGAGAAGAGAGAGTGACTTGGACAAAGGCCATGGCAAGGAGGATGGTAAGAGTGGTCAAATTCTGGAAATATTTCAAAAGTCAAACCAGTAGGATTTTCTGAGAGTCTGAATGTTGGGTATGAGAGAGAGAGAGAAGTCAAAGATGGCTCCAAGGCTTTTGGCCTGAAATCTTGAAAGATGGTTTCCATTAACTGAGATGAAGAAGCTGTGGGTGAGGCTTTTTTTTCCAAGGGGGTGATTGGAAGTTCAATTTGGACATGAAAAGTCTGTGATGTCCATTGAACATCCAAGTGGAGCAGACAGTTGGATATAAATGTGGGAATCGTAGGTGAAGAGATGTCACTCAAAGCTGTGAGGTCATACAGGGAGTGAGTAGAGATAAAAAAGAGAGGGGTCCAATTATGTTTGTGAAATGACGCACAGCTGAGCTTTGGCCCCCCCCTCCTGCCGCTGCCGGACATAGGAGTGTCTCCCTAATGGCCTAGGCCAGCCTACTTTCATGTCCCAGAATACTCACCTGTGGAAATGTCACAGGAAGTGTCCCCAATCCCCAGAAGCCCACATCCTTGGAGCATCAGATTATGTTTCAGAATCATAAATAAAGAGATATTCAGATTGTAACGATACATCAAAAACCTACAATTTCAAGAGAGAGAAAGTAGGCGGTCGATAGCTGAAATTAGGTTTTGTAAATGAGTCTGCACAGACCTGCTGTCGGTCAAGCTTCACACACAAGCCCTGTTGCACATTTCAGACAGGATCCTGACTGTGAAAATAAGGCCCCAGCTTTTTATCAGTGCATCTGGTGTTTACAGGTTCACCCGTCCATAGGTGTAGCTGCTCAAAGGTCATCTGCTCATACCACCCCTTGGGAATGTCACTTGCCGAGCTGTCCATCAAGGCCCTCCCTGCCCCAGAAGAAGACCAGCACAGAGCAGGGAGGAGGGGAGGCAGCAAAGCTTTCTCTGCTGCTGGTGCCCTGTCCCCCGACACTGTGTGTGACTCCAGTCTGTCCTGAAAGCCTCTCTCTTCTGGTCACATTGCAGATGGAGGCACACCATCACAGGAAGACACAAGGAAAAGCAGTGCCTTTTCGAAAACTAGTTTGGAGACCCTTATTAAGGCCCTTGTGCTGTGGTAGAAAGAACGTGGGATTGAGGGGCCCTGCCGTGAACCAGCAGTGTGCCTTTGGGAATATGTCTCACCTGCTCATGCCTCAGTCCCCTCATCTATGAAATGGGGACCTGAATGCCCCATGAGGTTGTTCTGAGGATTAAAGGAGTTGAAATGGGTCAAGTACAAAGAAGAATGTCACAAATAAGTTATGTTATACTAATAATATATTTCTTAGTTGCTATTATTACTGTTGTTGTCATTGTTGTTATTGAATTGACTCTGTGGCAATCAGCTTTGTGATTTTGGGCAAGTCAGTGCACTTCTCAAAGCCCTTGGGCTCCTGCCCTCTTAGGAGCTTGCACACATCCCACAGCAGTCGGTGAATAGCGCTCTGTTCCAGGTTCTGAGATCCAGAAAAATGCCACAACTGCACATTCAAGAGGCACAGCAACTGATGAGGAGTGTTTACAGGGATACGAGGGCACTGTCAGCAGTGGTAGGAGAGGTGGTCCACCTGGGTGGTGAGGGAGCCTGGAGCGGGCAAGTCCACCATCGTACCTCCTCCCTGTCTCCCTTTCCCACCGGAAGAATAATTTCTCCAGCCCCTCCCCTTCTCTCTTGCACCCTGGATCCCAGGAAGAGCTGTGCAAAGTGCTCTGAACATCCTATCCTATGTGCCTACGATTTCAAGAAAACAATCACATTTCGTCAATTTATTCCAGGAAACAGGTTCCATAACAAAGGGAAAGGCCCAAACTTCTGAGAAAGTCTATCCATTTACAGAATTTGTAGGGTCTTGCTCATGTTTGAATTTCCCCTACTGATAACTGTTGGCATTCCATCTCCTGCCACATCAAATGCATTCCCTGAGACTGGGTGTAACTTGCCAAGTTGGGACGGAATTGCTCATGGGCAGCCCACAGGAATCATTGGGTGCCTGAAGCTGTGCCAACACGGGAAGAGGAAGGAAGAGTGAGGAGAGTTATGGGCTAAGGGCCAGGAGCATACCCAACTGAGGCATAGAGCATACCAGGCAAGCTAGTCATCTGGCCCCTGACTCAACTAAAAACATTATTTAGTTGCTAGCATCAGAGACCTAACCGTAGTACCTTCAACAAGAGGTTTACTTCTCTCGCGCGTAAAAGAAGTCTGGAGGGCTTCTACGATGGCTCCACAAACTCATCAGGGACCCAGGCTCCTTGTAGCTTTCTGCTTCACTATCCTAGTTCATTGCTTTTATCCTTCATGTTTGCCTCATGATCCAAGATGGCTGCTGAGGCTCCAGTCATTACATTCACAGTCCAGGCAACGAGAAGGAGGAACCAAGGAAGGGTAAAAAGAGCGTGCACACACTCTACCTTTCACAGAACCTTCCCAGAAGTCCCATACAACAATTCTGCTTATATCTCAATAGCCAGAGCTCAGCCACACAGCCGCTCCTCACTGCAGAGGGGAGGTTCTGTTACATATGGAGACACTGAGAGTTGTTTGAGAAAAAGCAGAGAATGAGGACTGCTAGTAGTGGCACAGCCTCTGTTTTACTGTCCTGAACAATTCTGCTCTGGCCCCAAATTTGCACAGACACTTAGCACAAAAGCTTCATAGAACACTGTATTTACTTGTTACTCGAATATTCCTCAGGGAATGTCAAAAGATTTCTTCCAACCATGTTCTAACTATACTCTCCCACAGAGGAATTCCAGTACACAGAGTTTGCTCCATGTCGGTACGTTTCCAAGGATACTTTAGCTTAACAGCAATGTTGGAACTCTCTTCAAAAACTGGTGGTCTGAGAAGTTGCCCAGCAGGCACACTCGTACGTCTGGTTCTGACTAGAAAACCTAGGTCTTAGTCTTGGCAATGACGCCATCTGCCTGGATCTTTTATTCATTCAACAAATATTTTCAAATTTCCACAAATATTTGTTAAATATCTACGCTGCCCAAGGCATTGTTTAAACCCAAGAACCAACACGTGTGATGTCACTATCCTCATGGCACTCGCAGTCTCCTGGGGCTTGTAGAAAATTCACAGGCACTTAGAATGCATGGTGCGGAGGTGCTGGGGGCCAAGTATGAGGCCCCCTGGCAGTTCGTCAGCAGGGTCCTTGACCCTATCCAGGAGCGTCACAGAAGGCTTCCACAGGGATGAGCTCCAAGTTGGGAGCTGAAGTTCAAGCGGAGGTTATTTAAATTGTGAATAACAGAAATTCACAAGATCAGAGGATGAAAGACCCCTCTGGCCACAGGGCAGAGAATGAACAGGAGAGGGGCAGGTGTGGAGCAGGGAAACCAGCGATGAGGCTGTTGCTTCAACCAGGAGAACAGAAGAGAGGCAGAGGCCATTTGGATGGAGAGAAAGGGACGCATGCAAGAGCCATCCTGGAGGTGGCATCGAGAGAAGCTGGTTGATGAGGAGGATCTGTTTGGGATGGGAGAAGGGATTCAAACACACTGGTAGGTTTCTGGCTTCAGAAACTCTGGATGGTGGTATGTCCTGGGGCTGAATAACACAGAGGGACAGGCCAGGACCTGCAGCCAAAGCCTGCCCCTCCGCCTGCACCATGAGGAGTCAGGCTTGTGGACACTCTGGTCTGCACAGCCCAGCTCCCCGCACGCCGCCCTCCCGACAAACAGCTGCCCTGTGCCTGCAGTGGAGTGTGCCCCCCAGAGGATGGCCAGACCCTGGAAGAAGCTCCGAGCTGCCTGGGCGGGGAATTCTGGAGTCTTGGAACGTAAGTATTGTTGAGGGATGGCGAGAGCTCGGGGTGGCCATGTCCTGTGAGAAGGAGCAGAGCCAAAAGCAGCAAGAGAGGAGGTTCCAAGTGCCCCCAGGGCAGAGGGCCTGGGACAGCAGGTCTGAGGGCAGTACTGCAGGGAGAGAGTAGGGTGAAGGGCGACACTGAGTTCAGTTCTGGGCACATTGTGTCCGAACGGCCTCTGGAGATACCCGGGAGGTAGTCACAAATGTCCTTCTGGGACCAGGAAAGAGATCGTGAAGTCCTACACATCTTCCCATGTCCGCTCCCCTCAGCCTTACATGTTTAAACTGGGACTATGGGGGCCGGCCTGCTGGCATAGTGGTTAAGCTCGCATGCTCCGCCTCAGTGGCCCAGGGTTTGCAGGCCCGGATCCCTGGCATAGACCTAGCACCACTGGTCAAGCCATGCTGAGGCGGCATCCCACATAAAGGTGAGGAAGATTGACATGAACGTCAGCTCAGCACCAATCTTCCTCAAGCGAAAAGAGGAACATTGGCAACAGATGTTAGCTCAGGGCCACTCTTCCTTACCAAAAAAATAACCAGGACTATGCTGGGCTGTGTGATGTGGCCCCTAATCTCCTTCTCACTCCAACATTGTCTATGCCCTAACCTACCTTCTCCCACTTCCCTGTCTCGCCCCCAGGCTGGTGAACCCGCGGGGGCAAAGCATGAGGAAGTCTGTTCACCAAATTCTTGTAATCAGTTTAGTTACACAACAAAATTCAGATCAGAGTGAGGATTAGCAGAGGAAGTTTGTGAACGGTGCTTTGAACTTCACAGAGGAAAGCCCCCTCCCCCATTCACACAAAGAAAGGCCAAGGTATTAAATGTGACGTAAACCCATGGCCGCCCCCCAGGCCTCGCTGCCGCCCCATGCAGCCGTGCAGCCGGCTGGGTGATCAGTTGGCATCCCAAATTGCCTCCCCCCAGAGCATTCCATCCAGGTCTCCCAGAGTGGGGGAAAATGGATTCTGTCCTCAGCCCGCTGCTCCTGGAATTGCAAGCATTCGGTGAGCTGGCCCCCCAGGCCTGGCTGCTCCAGGACTCCTGCCTGCAGCCCAGGGCCGGCAGAGTAAGGAGGGACGGTCCCCTCCCCACAGCTCCCCATCTCACTCAGAGCCCAGGGCACGGAGGGAAAGAAGAAGGGCAGAGTGGGGGGTCAGAGCAGCCCTCTGCACAGCCTGGCCTGCTGCTGGCGGGTTATTGTTCCCAGATGGAGACTGTCAAACCCTGTCATCCTCAGATACACACTGAGAGCACTACATCCGCATTCCTGGAATGTGTAGCTGCCCGGCTTCGCCTCTGCAGCCCTCCATTCAATAACATGTCAGCTTCCTTCAGCCTCACCTCCAGCTAAAACCCTCTCACCCACTCACAGCCTCGCATATGGAGCACACACGCACCGTGGCTGTCTAAATATTTAAGCTGGGCTAAGGGGAGGCACATGTAGTTGGAATTCATCGCACTGGCTTGTCTGAGCTGGGCGGGTCTCACCTGTTGGTGCTGGTTTTATGGGAAGCTTTGGAAGCCAAGTTCCATTGACTGTGCTCCTTGGGCTCCAGGGCTGATGACGTGACTGCTATCCCAGGGGCTGGCAGCCTGTGGCACCTGGGCAAAGGAGCATGGCAACTTGGCTGCTGCTCTTTACTTAAGGGCCTGGCTGCTGGCACCACAAGAGGCCTTGCCAGGGACTGCTGGAGGGCTCCTGTGCCCTTCATTCCCATCCACTGTCCTGGATCTGCCATGGTAGGAACACAGCCCCTCCAGCCAGGTCCTGGCATTGCCTCCCAGAGCTGTGAGGCTGCTCCCACCCTGGCAGAGCCTTACCACGTGAGTCTATTCTCTTTGGCTAATGTGAAATAAATTAGGCTCTTGTTCAAACTGCACTGAATCTGCAGGCCACAAGGGTACCTGTGGGGACAGTTGAGGACACCTGGAGCCCAGGAATGGTAAATGACTTGCTCAGGATCTCACAGCAGTTGACGATGAAGCTGGATCTATAATCCCAGACCTTTGACATTTCATCTGTTGTAGCTTGAATCGTGTCCCCAGAAAGATATGTTGAAGTCCCAACCCCTCGTGCCTACGAATGCGAGCTTATTTGGAAATAGACGCAATCGAGCTGAGATGAGGTCATTAGGGCGGACCCTAATCCAGTATGACTGGCTTCCTATGAAGGGGGGGAAATGTGGACACACACAGACACACAGAGGAAAGATAGCCGTGTGAAGATGAGGCAAAGATTAGAATTCTAATTCTAATCACAGTCACAAACCAAGGAACACCTGGATGAAGCCACCCGACCCTGCAAGAGGCAAGGAAGAGTCCTCCCCTTGAGGCTTCGGAAGGAGCACGGCCCTGCCAACATCTTGATTTCAGACTTCCGGGATCCAGAGCTGTGAGAGAGTAAATTTCTGCTGTCTTCAGTCATCCACTTAATGGTGCTTTGTTACCGCAGCCCCAGGAAGCCAACGTACCCCTAAAAGAGCTTCTGATGCAAGAACCGGGTGAAATTCTGCATGAAAATGCAGTTCCTTGGAAGCAATGAGAGAGGGCTAATTGTGGGTTTGGGATTTCAGAATACCTACCAGGTCATTGCAGTGTGCAATTCATCTTTGAGGAAGGCCCGACGCTCTGCGCCTCCTCTTTTCCTGAGAAATGCCCTTTACCAAGGCTCAATGATATGGACTCCTTATCAATTTTTAAACTTGAATTTATGAGTCGATGTAAAATCAGAGGGACTTTTCCTCTTAATCCTTCTTTAGGCTGACCTACGTAATTCTGATCATTTCCATTTAAGTGGCCTTCCCATCTCAGGGATTTTGAAGTACTTACCAAACTCTATGACCCATGGGAGTGGCCTCTGGGGTTAGGAATTCCTGGTTTACATCTGCCCTCTGACCTCACCCTGTCGCAATGACTCCGTTAAACTGAGTCATTTGATTCAGTGGATTCCATAAGGAAGATAAGAGCTGGTGTAGAAAATACTGTGGCTTATGGGGATGGCCCAGTGGCGCAGTGGTTAAGCGCGCAGGTTCCACTCGGTGGCCCGGGGCTCGCCGGTTCAGATCCCAGGTGTGGACATGGCACCACTTGGTACCCTATGCTGTGGAAGTATTCCCACATATAAAGTACAGGAAGATGGGCACGGATGTTAGCTCAGGGCCAGGCTTCCTCAGCAGAAAGAGGAGGACTGGCAGTGGTTAGCTCAGGGCTAATCTTCCTCAAAGAAAAGAAAAGAAAATACTGTGGCTTAGGGCTGACTGTGGGCCTTGGGTTTGGACAAATGGATGCTTTGCAATTAACCTTAATGTTTATCTTAATTCTCAAGAGATGGAGATTATGCGCTGCTGATTTCTCCAAGAATCCATTGCCCCATGCCTTCAGTCTGTAATGATGCCTCTTACAAGGCATTAGTTGGTGGCTTGAAATCAGTTATGGCTGGGTTTCTAACACCCAGCAACACTGGTCTGAGAGAACCCTCATGCCCGCTGCCTTCTGTCAACCTCACACATTGGCTGCGGCTGGTTGCCCAAGCCCAAATTTCCTGGTTGTGTAACTTTGAGAGTGACTGTCCTAATAGATATGTTCTATTTCCTTGCCTCACTGCTCTTCACTGAAGTCTCTTGTTTCCTGTGGAACCGCTCTGGGAATCTAAACATGCCAATGGATAGTTCACCCTGCCCCACAAGGCGTGAGTTGAGTTAAGTGGAACCATACCTTTGCTTTCTTCCCAAACTCATGGGTGGAACCAAATGAAACCTCATGATCATGCAATGCGTGTGCAGAAACTCCCATGCGTGTTCTAATGTTCCTCCCAAGAAGGACACGATGTTTTTGCCTGTGTTTTACCTCCCAAAGACAGGCACCAGACTCTAAGGACCATAGGTCTAAACAATTGGCCGCTGCTTAAACGAGTGGTGGCACAGCCGTGCAATGCCCCCCAAGGCAGCCACAGAAAGTCATGCTTTGGAAGCAAATTCAATGACATGGGAAAATGTTTATGGTCTGCTGTTAAGTTAAAAAAACTGCTTAGAAAACAGAATGTACAGTATGAAAAGAATTACGTAAAAATTGTGTGTATATCCATAGAAAATCTGGAAGGCTGTACTCCAAAATGTAAACATTGATGAAACACTCGGTGCTGTGAACATGCAACAGCCCAGTACGTGCAAGGCTTCAGGGCGTCTGCCCCAGAGAACAAGCAGTGGCTGCCATCCTGGCACTGGGCTGTGTCTGCTGGGAAGGTCCATCTTTTTCTAATCATACATGGCACCATATAGACTGGAGTCAGCTCTGGGGATGATGAGTGAGTAGAAATTTTCTTCTATGTGTTTTTTTATATTTTGCAAAAGTTCTTCATTGAGTATGTGCTACTTTTCTGTCAACTAAAAAAATGAGGGGCCGGCACTATGGCCAAGTGGTTAAGTTCGTCTGTGCCGCTTTGGTGGCACAGGGTTTCGCCAGTTCGAATCCTGGGCACGCACATGGCACCATTCGTCAAGCCATGCTGAGGTGGCGTCCCACATGCCACAACTGGAAGGAGCCACAACTAAAAATGCACAACTACATACCGGGGGGCTTTGGGAGAAAAAGGAAAAATAAAATCTTTAAAAAATTATATACAACCAATTTTTAAAAGATAATTAGTGGAAATTTGAACATTGAATAATGATGATATTAACGAATTATTTTTGTGTGCTATTAATATTGTGGTTATACTTTTAAAAGAATTGTTAGCTTTTAGAGATGCATACTGAAATGCATATAGATAAAATGATACAATGTCTGGGATTTGCTTCAAAATAATATGGGAGGTAGTTAAGTGGGCAGGAGGACAGCATAAAAAAGAAAGTCACAAATTATTAATTGTTGAAGCTGAGTGCTAGGTACACAGAGGTTTGTAACACTGTTCTATTTTTTGTATACATTTATCTTTGTGTATGTGTATGTTTGTATAGTCTATTTTTGTATATGTTTCAAATTGCCATAATACAAAGTTAAAATAAAAACAGAAAACTAGTTTAGGTCGTTGTGGCTGAGATTGACCTGAGTTTTCCTTTATCTTTGCTTCTGGCAGACTTGGGCAGACCTCGCCCTTCCTGAGGGTGCCTTCCTGTGTGGGGGGTGTAGTGGCTGGTGAGGGCATGATGCTGTGCTGCTCAGTGAGGCTAAGAAGGAAAGCAGCAGGACACATGCCACCTATCCACTACTGCCAAAGCCACCAGGTAGTGACATTACCACCATCACAGCTAAAGGTAGGCAAATGGGTCCCACAAACTGGATTGTGGGGTAACTAAAGATTAACTCTTAACAAGAGCTATTATATATCTAAAAGGTTTAATTAGGCAAAGATTGGTTACCAGCAAGTCTTTGTTTCCACTGAGACAAAGCAAGAGAGAAAAGGATTAATTTACAAAGGGAGAAATTGCATTTAGCCACATGGGAAAACTGAGTACTAGTAAGGGAGTGTTAAATACCCACAGGGTTATTGCATCAGCTAGGAATGCTTTCAGCTGTAAGTAAAAAAAAAAAAAACTAACAGTGGTTTAAGCCATAATTACATTTGTCAATTAGATAACAAATAGTGAACAGATAGGAAGTCTCCCAATTGGTTCAGCAACTAATCATGCTATCAAGAAGCCAGGTGCTTTCCATCCTTCTGTTCCATTTTTTTTTTTTTGGAGCAGACTTTTTTCCAACTGTGGATTTATTGCCTTATGGTTACAAGATGGCTGCAGGAGCTCCAGACATCACCAAGTTAGGTGACCACATCCAAAGTTAGGGAGCAGAGGGAGGAGAGCAAGAAAGAGGTCTCCTGTGTAGCTCTTCTTTTTTTTTTGGTCTGGAAAGGAAAATTCTTGCCCAGAAGCCCCTCAGACTTACCTTTGTATCTTATTGGATCGTATTTGGTCACAAGATCATCTCTACCTGCAAGGGAGACTAGAAAAATGAGGACCTGGCTCTTTAAGGCCCAATGGGAAAGAAGAAAAGGATTGGGGATGGCCGCTCTGCAGCCTACCAATAGTAGTTGCCATAGTGTGGAAGAGAGCCATAGCATCTCTTTCTACATTATTGAAGCAATTTTTGCTAATTCCGGAAAAATTGAGAAATGCAGGAAATTACCTATAACTACACCATCCAAAGAAATCCACTGATATTTTCATGTCAGAGAAGTAGCTGTTAACAGAGCTGGATCTCCTTTATTGGGTCCATGAAGCCAAATGGAGACAGAGAGAGGGTCTAGCCCAGGCCTTCCAGGACTTCTGTAAATTTGTGACTCAAAGTAAACGGCTCTACCTGGACCTCAGGTATTCCCCAGGAACAGAGAGCGAGGATGCAGATGGACTTGACCGGTTAGGTGTTGCTGCATAACAGATCACCCAGCACTCAGTGGCTTAAAAGAACCACCATTTATTATTGCTCTTGACTCCGTGGGTCAGGAATTCGGGCAGGGCTCAGTGAAGACTCTACTTCACATGGTGTTGGCTGGTTCACTCCTGCGGCTGCATTTCCCTAAGAGTTCAGCAGGGCTGTCAGATCCAGGACAGCCTCACCCCTCTGTCTGGGGCCTCGCTACTACCTACGAGCTCGGACTTCCCCTGTGGCCTCCCTGGATTCATTCTGTCTTGTCCTCCAGGGCCTCTCTCTCCAGGCGTCCTGTCCCTCCAGCAGAATAGCCTCACTTCTCTATGTGGAGGCTGCTTCCCCCCAGTGAAAGCAGAAGCAAAAAGCATCTGACGGCCTGGGCTTGGAAGTTCCAGAACATCATTTCCACCATAGTCTAACTGGCTGGAGCAAGTCACAGAGGAGGGCCCAGATCCAAGGGGAGGGAAATAGACTCTTCATTTTTTTTTTTTTTTTAGGAAGATTAGCCCTGAGCTAACATCTGCTGTCAATCCTCCTCCTTTTGCTGAGGAAGACTGGCCCTGAGCTAACATCCGTGCCCATCTTCCTCCACTTTATATGTGGGACGCCTACCACAGCATGGTTTGCCAAGCGGTGCCATGTCCTCACCCGGGATCCCAACCAGCGAACCCCAGGCTGCCAAGAAGCAGAACATGCACACTTAACCGCTGCACCACCGGGCCGGCCCTAGACTCCACTCTTGACGGAGGAGAAGCAAAGGCACACTGGATGGGAGATATTTTTCTAACCATCTTGGAAACAATCTGCCACGTGTGGCAACAGATCTGCTCAGGATTAGAGAAGTTACATCACACACACACACGGAAATGCACTAAAACTTAAAACTGAAAATGAATTCACCTTTGGCAGCTGTCTGTATGCATCAACTGTGACACTGTAATTCTTTTCAAACAGCTTTCACGTTTGTTGAGGAATCTGCCAAGCCTCAATGAGAGTGTTATACTTATGAGCAGTAAGCTCAGGGCCAGAATGCCCGCATCCAGCCCCAGGCCCCTCACACTAGCCCTGTGATTGGGGCGTTATTTACCCTTGCCCCATTCGTAAACAGGGGTAAGCCTGCCCATCTCCGAGGTGGTTGTGAGGCTTACATGAGTGAATATATAAATACTTAGAACAGTGCCTGGCACAGAACAAATATGAGGTAAGTGTTCGTGTTATTAGACCCGTCAACACCAATTGAAATGCTTCCTGTCTGTGGTGTTACTGATTCTATTTTTTATGTACAGTGAAATCTGTTTTTGAAATTGCTCACTGGAAAAAGTAGCTGACATATTTTCTCAGCTTGGATTTTAAACTATACATGATCATTATCTCATCTCGTGAGACCCCTCAATAGCATTCAACACAATCGACCACTCTCTCCCGGGTTCACACTGCTCCTCTCTTGGCCTCCCTGACACCACACTCTCCTGGTTTTCCTCCTGTGTCTCTGACTCCTTCCTTTTCTTGCTGCTCCTCCTATACCCAACCTCTAAAGGTTGGAGCTCCTGGGCCCTCTGCTCTTCCCATTCTGAACTTTCTCCTAGAGCTTATCTGCTTCCATGTTTTTAGTTATCATCTAATATGCTGAACCCTACATACGTACCTTAGCTGGAATTCTCCTGAGCTCCCAAATCATAGATCCAACTGCCACACTGGTGTCTCTCTCCGGAGATCACACAGGTGTCTCCACCCTCACTTCTGTAAACTGAACTTCTTCCACCCGAGCCCATAACTCCACCCCCGTCCCTCCTCCCCATCTCAATAAAGGGCGCTTCCACATACTCTGTCACTAAAGCCAGAAACATGGAGGTCATTCTTGACGTCTTCCGCTTCTTCATCCTCCAAATCCAGTCCATTACCAAGTCCTGCCAATTCTATTAGGCCACATCATAGGAAAGTGCCACTTTTGTAAGTAAAAATTAGGCAAATATTGAAAATTTCATATAGTTCACACTACTACTTCCAAAATATCTCTCAGACCTGTTCACTTTTCTCCATCTCCACTGACATCCCACCTATAAGGCCACTACGGACCACTGTAAAGACTTTCCAGCTATTTCCCCTGCCTTCCTCTCTACCAGCAGACCACTTTTCATACGTAGCCAGGATCATCTTTTGAAATGTGTGTTGAATCACGTCACTCCCTTGGATAAAAGCCCGTCAATATCCTCTCCAGTCGCATCTCATGCCGCACCCTCCCTTCCCCCTCCACCATCCACCAGGGCCTCCTTCCTGTCCCTCATGTTCAACCGGTTCCTTCCACCTGAGCCCTCTATGAAGGCTCTTGCTACCTGGAGCCCCGTCCCCATCCATCTTGTCCTGGCTTCTTCCTACTCATCCTTCTCTGACTCCTTCTCAGAAAGACCTGCCTTGACCCCCACCCAGCCTAAAGTAGGTCTTTTTTCTTCTCTTTCATAGCAGGATGCCCTGTTTTCTTTCATAACACTCATCACTAGTTGTTGTTACATCATTATTAGTGTTTTAGGTTATTAGTTTCAAGCCTGTTTCCCGTGCTTCAGTGTAATCTTCATGAGGTACAGAAGAAGATGGTGTCTAGTTTGTTCACTGTTGTATACTTAGCATCTCAGATACAAGAGGGGCTCGATCAATGTCTGAACAAATGAACAAACGAGTGAATGAGCCTGGGTTCAAAGGCTGTCTGTCTGTCTGTCAGTACACTGCTATTCTGCAGAGTTCGTGTTCCCTAGCAGATCCCCAGACCACATTCCTCCATGTCATTCACCAGTTTCTTTCCTGGCATTTTTTCCTTTCTTTCACTTCCTTTTGTTCTTCCAAATTAAAGGGGGTAAATTTTCTTTTCTTTTTTTTAATGTAGTGACGTGAAAGGACCCAATTTCCAGTTTGTTCTATGACTCCACTCCACTGAAGTCTAACTTTATGTTTTACCTTAACATTTATGAACCATTTCGAGTTAATTTTTGTATAAGCTGTGAGAGTTAGGGTGAATTTCGTTTTATTCTGTTTTTTCTGTTTTCTCTGTCTTTTTCTTTTGCATATATATGTCCTATTGTCCAAACCCCATTTGTTGAAAGACTATCCTTTCTCCATTGAATTACCTTTGCAAAAAATCAATTGGCCATATTTGTGTGCATCTATTTCTAGACTTTCTATTCTGTCCTATTAATTTATGTGTCTATCACTTTATTAATAGACCCATTGCTAATTGCTTCACTGCTTTGATGATTATAGACTTTAGAATAAGTCTTTAAATTGTATAGTATAATTCCTCCAAATTTATTTTTTTTCAAAATTGTTTTGACTGTTCTAGTTCTTTGATTTTCCATATAAAGTTTAAAGTCAGCTTATCTATATATTTTTTGAAAATTCTGTTAGGATTCTGATTGGAACAGCATTAAATCGATCTGAGAAAAACTGACATTTTTACTGTGTTGAGTCTTCCAATCCATTTACTTAGGTCTTCTTTGATTTTTTTTCATCCATTAGTGTTCATACAGACCTTATATATGTCTTGTTAGATTTATACCTAAGTATTTAATTTTGCGGGTAACCATTATAAGTGATATTTTTTTAAAAAGTTTTGGTGTCCAGTTGTTCATTGCTAGCATGTAGAAATACAATTGAATTTTGTGTGCTGACTTTGCATCCTACAACCTTACCAAACTCACTTATTAGTTCTTGAAATTTTTTTAAAAATCAGATTCCTTGGGGGCTGGCCTGGTGGCGCAGCAGTTAAGTGCACACGTTCCACTTCTCGGCAGCCCAGGGTTTGCCGGTTCGGATCCCGGGTGCAGCCATGGCACCACTTGGCATGCCATGCTGTGGTAGGCATCTCACATATAAAGTAGAGGAAGATGAGGACGGATGTTAGCTCAGGGCCAGTCTTCCTCAGCAAAAAGAGGAGGATTGGCAGCAGTTAGCTCAGGGCTAATCTTCCTCAAAAAAAAAAAAAAAAACAGATTCCTTGGATTTTCATGTAATTTACAACCAGGGACAGCTTTATTTCTTCCTTTCCAATCTGTTTGCCTTCATTTCTCTTTCTTGCCTTATTGCACTGGCTAGGACTTTCAATATGATGTTGAACAAGAATACAGAATCTGGAAAACCTTGCCTTGTTCTTAATCCTGAGGGGAAAGTATTCAGTGTTTCGTCATTAAGTACCATGCCAGCTGTAGCTTTTTTGTAGATGTCCTTTATTAGATTGAGGAAGTTCCCTTCTCATCCCTTATGGTGCATGTGCTTGCAAGACTGTGTGATGGGTAGGAAGAGTGTGGGCTTTGGGGCAGAGGAGACTGGCTCTGGGGTTCAGCTCCACTACTCTCTAATTATGCAACTGTGTGTAGATAATGCAGAACTTCCCATACATGAAGTTAAGGGAATGCAACCTTCCTCATGAAGTCTTTGTGAGGAATAGCTGAGATCAAGTACATGAAGAACCCGCCACAGTACTAGTCATGTAACAGATGCTCAGTAGTGGTGTTTTGATGGTTAATTCCACATGCACCATTATTCCAAAGGTTTTAAAACACCCTCAGAGGCCCTGCATGTTCTGTCAGCCTCCTTTGGTCCCTCTGTTACTTCCCTGTCCTTGTCTCCTCTTACTCCCCTCCCTTTCACCCCTCCTGCTTCAGCCACACAGGCGGAGGCTGTGTCATTCCACACACACCAGGCACACTGCCCTGAGAGTGGGCCATTCCCTATACACAAACAGCTCTCCCCTTAGATACTCACACATCTCATCTCCCCATCTCCTTAAGACTTCACTCAAATGTCACTTTTCCATGAAACCTACTCTGACCGTTTGTGTTTGCTCCTAGGACTACAAACACAAATTACCACAAACTGGTGGCTTAAAACACAAGAGACATTTATTTTCTAACAGCGTGGGGGCCAGAAGCCCGAAGTCAAGGTGATGACACAGCCATACTCCACAGTCTCTAGGGGGGAAGCCGTCCTTTCTTCTTCCAGCTTCTGGTGGCTGCAAGTATTCCTTGACTTGCCAGTCTCTGTCATCAACTTTTTACCTGTGCCTGTGTCTCAAACCTTCCTCTGCCTTTTCTCTTCTAAGTACACCCGTCATCGGATTTAGGGCCCACCTGGATAATCTAGGATGATCTCATCTCAAGACCTGTGATGGTTAATTTTTTGTGTCAACTTGACTGGACTGAGGGATGTCCAGATAGCTGGTAAAACATCGTTTCTGAGTGTGTCTGTGAGGGTGTTTCCGGAAGAGATTCGCATTTGAATTGGTAGACTGGGTAAAGCAGATGGCCCTCCACATTACAGGTGGGCATCGTCCCATCCATTGAGATCCCAAATAGAACAAAAGGGTAGAGGCAGGTGAATTTGCTTTCTCTCTGCTTCAGCAGAGACATATCTGTCTTCTGCCCTTGAACATCGGCGCTCCTGGTTCTTGGGCTTTTGGACTCAGATCAGGACTTACTCCATCAGCCCCCAGATTCTCAGGCCTTCAGACTCCGACTGAATTATACCACCAGCTTTCCTGGTTCTCCAGCTTCCAGACAGCAGATTGTGGAACTTCTTGGCCTCCAAGACTGCATAAGTCAATTCCTACAATATGTCTCCTCTTGTATATATCTAGATAGATAGAGTTATAGATATAGATATATCCTATTGGTTCTGTTTCTCTGGAGAATCCTGGCTAATACAGGACCATTAACTGAATTGCATCTGTAAAGACCCTTTTTCCAAATATGGTTACCTTCATAGGTTCCAGAGGTTAGAATTCAGATATATCTTTTTGGGGGCCATTATTCAACCCACTACATTACTCTATTTAACAACTGCAAAATTGCACTCACACACACACACCACCACCATCCTCCTGATGCCCCTTACTCTGTTTCTGTTTTCTTATTTTCCATAGTTCTTGCCACCTTCTAACACACAATATCATTTTCTTGTGTGTAACTTTTATTGTAATTTTTGACCAGGACAGGGATTTATGTCTGTTTTGTTCATTGATATAACACAGGAATGTAGACTAGAGCGATGCTTGGTGCATATCAAGTGCTCACTAAATTCGTACTGAATGAATTGATGAGTGAATGAATGACACGTGTCATGGGGAGCCAGTGGCCCAAACAGCTCCTGACATTCAAGCAGGAGTCAATAAATGCCTGAGGAATGAAACGAGATGAAACAGTCAGGAACTCGCCCTTAGGAGAACTCTGGGAGACCCCAACTGAAAAGGCAGAGTTATTCCCAAGCTCCTTTTTCTAGTTTTAATTTCTTTTTCCTCAGCAGATTTCCAAATCCTGAGCTGCCCACATTGGGAGCAGTGATTCTCTGCTGGTGACTCAGTGTTAAACGGTTCTGGAGCTGGCTGAGCTGGAAATTACTCCCCCCAAATCTGGAAAGGTTTTGCTTTCAGAGAATATATCTTGGTCTCTTGATAAGGTATAATTAATCACACAAATGAGCATAATGACCAAAAATAGGTTCCAAAGGGCAAGCTAATCCTGGATAATTATAAATCAGAGGGTTTGATGAGTCTAGGATGCTGCTGGATTGGGCATCGATGGCCCAAGCCGAATATTCCACAGAAAAATAAAGATGGGGGCAAGCTCTGCACCTGGTTTCCAGATGCTGCCACCCACTTGTCACCCCATTCTGATGCTCACTCTCATTTATCATTTATAAGATACTTTGCGATATGCTTATTTCTTTATTTCCTGAAATAATGGCCTTTGAGACCAAAGAAAAAAGAAAAAAAGAAAAAAGTGACTGGCTGCTGAGAAAGCAATTTTGGAGCCCGGGTTTTCGTTTGGTTGTTTTGTCTATTTCAGTTTGGTTGGGTTGTTTTTGCCTTCTGCAAAGTTCACAGCACAACTAAAGTCTTTAAATAAAAATGTTTCTTTTTTTTTTTTTCTTTTTTTTTCCTTCTTCTCCCTAAAGCTCCCCAGTAGATAGATGTATATCCTAGTTGTGGGTCCTTCTAGTTCTGTTCTGTGGGACGCCACCTCAGCTTGGCTTGATGAGCAGTGCTAGGTCCACGCCCAGGATCCGAACCCATGAAAGCTGAGCCGCTGAAGCAGAGAGCATGAACTTCACCACTGGGCCACGGGGCTGGCCCTATTTCTTATTTTTAGTAAAACAGTAAGACATGCTTTGAAAGGTGTTTAGAAAATGCAGATGAGGAAAAGGAAGAAAATATTTTTAATTAACCTGTAACGCCACTGCCCAGAGAGAGCCGTGGCTGTGATCGACATTGTATCTCACCTCCATCGTTTTGCATCTCAAGAACGTCCTCACTTCCTGCCCATCTCACTCTTTGTTCAGCTGTTTTAGCTGTGTGCATGGTGGTTTAACGATGGCGCGTGCCACAGAGCAAAGAGGCCAAGGACTACCTGCTGACTCCCCCAGTCTCTTCTCCCATGTTGTATCCTCAACTCCTGGATCCACGCCTGCAGGAGAAGCCGTCATATTGCATTTGTCTTGCAAGGATTTAAGCACAGGCCTCCAGGAAGCACGGCCCAGAGCCAGAGCTCCACCCTGGAAGACGTTCTGGTTCTAGGCCTGTCTCAGAATTACTGTGGACCTCCACGTTCCAGCAAAGAATGAAAAGAATAGAATCTATCCGTCATTCGTTCAACAAATATTTACCAACCACTTGCTCTGTGCCAGTGTTCACATTTTCTATGCTGCATAACAAACCGCCCAAAACAGAACGGCTTTTAACAACTATTTATTATTACTTCTTATAAATTTGTTCTTGGGCTGGGCTCAGCGGGGAGGTCTTGCTCTGAGTCTCACAGGTGGCAATCAGCTGGTGGCTGGGCCTGCAGTCATCCGAAGGCTCGTCCGGGCTGGATGACCAAGATGGCTCCCTCCCGCAGCAGGAGCCTCGATGCTCTGAGGATGGCCCCTGCCTCTTCACGTGGGGTTACATCCTCCAGGCCTTCTCCACCGGGCTTGGGCTTCGCACAGTATGTTGGCTTCAGGCTACTACCCCTTCTTACATGGCAACTGCCTTCCAAAGGTAGAAAGCAGAAGCTGCCAGGCCTGTTAAGGGCCACACCAAGGACAGGTATAGCGTCATTTCTGTCACATTCTAGGAGTGAAAGCTGTCACAGTGCCTACCCAGATTCAGGGAGGTGGAGAAACAGACTCTACCTCTTGATGGGAGAGTATCAAGTCACCCGGCAGAAGGGCATGTGGGACAGGAAATACTGTTGCCACCATCCTTGGAAACTCTGGCCTGCCGCAAGTAGGCACTGTGTACGGGCAGGGTATACAGTGTTGAGGGCCCCTCAGTCCTCAGAGCTAACATCTAGCAGGCAAGACAGACATTACACAAATAACCATGCAGTAAAATATGTATTTCCACAGTGAAAAGCTAGGCACTGTGATGGAAAAGAACAATGGGAAAGGAAAAGAATAAATGGAGCTTGGTCAAGGAATGCCTCTCGGAAAATGGCACACATAGACTGAGATCCCAGTGGTGAGCAGGAGTTATCCAACTGAATAGCATTCCAAGCAGAAGGAGCAGCATGTGAGAAAGAAGGAGAGTGGGGTTAAATATAGGGAGAAAGAGGAAGATGGGTGCAAAAAGAGGTTGAGGAAATAAGCCAGGCCTGGGTCATGTAGGGCCTGGCAGTCCTCATTGAGTATCTAGGATTTTTTTTTCTCAATGCAATAGAAAACCACTTGTTTTGTTTAGGTTAGATTCAGCTGTAGGTGACAGGAACCTAAAATAATAATGAATTAAACAAGGCAGAAATATCTCTCTCCCTCACATGAGCTACGTTTTACATAATTCATCAGAGGATAGGATGCTTGTCTCTAGTATCAGGGACCAGCACCTTCCATATTCCATCTTCAGAATACAGTTTACCCCTCCCTCATGGTTCAGGATGGCTGCTTGAGCTCCAGCCAACACATCCACATGGCAGTCAACAAAAAGGAGGAAAGAGGATACGTTTTTCTCCCTATCAGAGTCCGTGTCATTTTCACTTACCCTCACTGGCCAGAACTGAATCATGTAGCCACACCACCTGCTAGGGAGGCTGGAGAATGCAGTCTTTATTCCAGGTGCCCATGTACCTAGTTAAAACACAGATGCCTTATTACTGAGGAAGGAGGGGAGAATGGATAAACAGTACTCTGTGCTACAGTCCTGAAAGGTTTTAAGGAAGGGAGTATTTCTTACACTGCCAAAACGTGTTGTGAAACTGGACACAGTTTTCCTCGTGAAGGATCCTGAGTCCTACCGTACCCTCCAGCACACACTGCTGCTCTCTGCGTGACCTTGAGACTCCCGTTTGGGTCTTGGATTCCTGATCCACAAAAAGGAGGCTATCCCGCCCATCTAATAACAGCATTATGGGAGCTAGTAGGGTAATAATAATAAAAGGGCTTAGCAGCGGGTAGGAGTGAGCAATCCTTTTAGGGAGGATGTTAATTCCAAGAAATACGCAATCTGTGAACTATCTAGAGCTTTGGAAGCACCAAGGAAATAAACACCACTCCAAATTTCCGATGGTCATCCTGTAAGACGGCAACCAGCGAGAAGTGCTTAAGTGCGTAGAAGGGGGCTGATGTCCACTGCCCATAAGTGGACAGAACCAGGCTGATGTCATCGGCTTCCTGGGAAATGCCAAAGTTAAAGTGACCTGCTCCCTGAGCAGACAGCAGTCATGGGCCCCTGGTCACAGAGCCCAGACTCTTGAGAGACATGACCAGATGCCGTTTCTAGGAGAGCCGGCTGCATTCACACGTCACACTGAGGGAGGCAGGATTTAGGATGAGTTGGTCTCTAAGACCCGGGTTAGAGGAAAAGTCGGGACAGGACTAGAGTTCATTTGTTCCTATTCTGGAAAGCTCCCTCTACCTAATAATAGAGTAAGATTATCTTGTTCAACACACACCAGTCCAAAGAGGCAGGTGCCAGTCACACCTCCATTTCACAGATGAGAAAATCGAGGCCCAAGAGCCCACAGTTACTACCGGCTGATGGTAGGCTCTGTCTCAGGAAGTCTGGCTCCATAGCCCTTGAAGGTAAACTGCTAATTACCCTGCCTCCAACTGCCTAAATCTTAAGAAGTCTCACTTCCAATGCCATGCACAGGGCTTGAAGGCCTACTATGTGCCAGGCCCTCGACTGAGTGTGGGTGTTGTAGAGACAAAAAAGACACAGTCCTGGTCCTCAAGGAGTTCACAAGCTCGGGAGTATACTGAGTGAATGTACTGCTGGGTATGCTGAGTGGTTACCGCATATGTGGGAGGAAGGCCTAACCCACCCTGCAGGCCATGCCAGAAGCAGTCAGGGAAGGCTTCCTGGAGGAGGCAACACCTGAGCTGAGCCTGATGTCTCTTATTCAAATACACTTGAATGTGTCTGAAATAGTATACAAGCTTCTCTCTCTCTCTCTCTCTCTCACACACACACACACACGCAAATATTACTGCTTTATAACTACCCACCTTTGATCCACCAGTCTGATCCTCCTAATCTATTTACAAACAGACCTCTGCTCACCATTGGTAAGGACGTCTGAGTGGGCCTTCCTGAATCTCAGCCCATCTGTTTTATGGCTCAGGTGTTTCATTTCAGGTTACAGCAGATTTTGGAGCAAAAGGCAGCCTCACATAAGCGTCCAGAGGAGGACAGAGGCCACGCTCATACCTGCCCCTGTCCCTACCCCCATCTGGAGCGCCGGGGCCCCTGGTGTGAACCAGGCCAGTCATTCTTCCGCTCACACTTCCTCACCACGGGCCTGCTATGACCTTCATAACCTCGTCTTTTATATGACTTTTTATAGGACCATATATAACCTTCATATGACCTCGTCTTTTATCCCCAGAACAATTGTTTCCATGGAGAACATTTTCTTATTGGAAAACACAAGGCTTGAAACTGAAGACAATTAAGGCATGTGTTCAATTTTCAGTTGTTCTTCGGGGGCTTTACATGGAAGGGTCCCTGTCCTGCATCCACCTAGCTGCTGAACATTCTTTCTCTTTTCTTCACACAGGGGTAGAGAAAATGAAAAGCCTGGGATTCCAACCCATTGGAGGAAAGTAAGATCCAGAAAGGGCACTGCAGGAATGGTGGGGGCAGCCGGGGCTCCTGGCCTGGCTTCCTGAGAGGCACGGTGTTCTGGATATTCAGACGGTATTTAATAGATGCACAAGAACATGGACCTGGCACATCCATGCATCTAGGAAGCATGGGATTGGTGCACCAGCCTGGATAGAAAGAGTGTGGCGAGGGGACTTGCTTTGAAGCTGTGCGCAACATGCGGTGGAGAAAACGTCAGTTGTCTACGCCAGAGAGGGAAGGCAGGATATCAGGTGGGGCTAACGCCTGCCCTTAAGATTAGAAGAAGGAAAAGGTAAAGGGAGAAAGACCAGAGAGGGGAACGAGTGAATGAACACAGAGGGAGAAAGAAAAGGAAGCCTAAGCACCAGAGTTTCAAAACCAGCTTCTGTCAGAAATTCTTGCCCCCACTTGTTAAGGGTCTAAAACCTACATTTCGTGAAAAAGTTTTGAACCTTTACGTTTAGGACTAGCACTCTGATGGGCTTTATGGTGTGATTAAAAGCACCTGAGTTTTGGAGAAAAGCAGAACTGATGTTAAATCGTGCTGCTGCTACTTCTTAGCCGAGAGACCTAAGATAAGACTCTCTCCCTGGGAGAAAAATGGATGTGATGATACCAGAGTCAAAGGCAAAAATACCCGACAGTGTGGGTTGTGGGCAGTGGGCTCTGAGGGGACACTGGTGGGCCTTTCCTTCCTTTGTGGGATTAGGAAACCTGATGGGCTGGCCCCACTGCCCACTCCTGTCACCAGGTGAGAGCCATCTTCAAGGAAGGCATTTCTGTGCTGCAGGAGGGTTGGAGGAGGGTGAGCCTGAGGTGACAAGGACAGTGCAGGACAAGGAAAGACTGTGCTAAGAGTGTGTGAGTGAAAACAGCTGTGGTAGGTGGCCCCCAGGCTTCCAGCTCCAGCCAGGCATTTTGCTGATAATCACTTGTCCATTAGATTTTTCACGTATTAGTTACTTTTCTCCTCTTATCCCTGTGATACTCTAGAAAACAACGCACCTCTCCATCCATTTAGATCCTATATTCCCGACATGGAATTCAGGTCTGAAGCCATCGTCTCCAGTTTCGAGGTTGCTGGCTCTTATGTTCTTGCTTCAGTGGCTGCTCCCCTCTCAGACTGTGTCGACCTGTGCTAAACTCACTCCCTGGGGCAGGCATTGGCTCAGAGTCAAATTCTCAGAACTGAGCTTAGTTTGCTGTCGGGGCCGGGTGAATACTTGGGTGTGTGTGCGCACATGCATGTGTGTGTGTGTGTGTTCTCCTCCAGTGTGGCACCTTCTGTCAGCTCTTCTGCAGCCTCTCTTTTAATAAATTCATTCCCAATCCTTTTAAACATTTCATCTTTAAACCCACAAGAATGCTAGAATTCTATCTGAGCTTCAAGAATTATATATTTAAAAAGTCACTTGAAATTGCATAACCACTAATCTAGGAACATTAACCTTTTTGAATCTTTCAAGTAGTTGCATGAGCAAACCTAAAAGTGTCCTTTTCCTTCACTGTTTAGTGAGTTAACTAATCAATCTGGCATTGTTCTTATTTTTCATGTCAAGAAACCCGACGGTACTTCCCTGCACTATATAAGTTTCTGAGAGCTCTTAAAACAGGTTGTAATCAGAAAAAAAAGAGTGAAGTTTTCCAAAATGAGCTTTAAAGAAGATAATTCTCCAGGAACGCAGTTAAAAGAGAAAGTTTATATGTAAGTAATTGCTGAGGAATGTGTTTTAATACAGTGATTTCTTAATGTGATGACGCAGTCTAAATATGTTTTATTTGCAATGTTCTTGAAACAACTTATCGAGGTGCTTTGTGCTCTGGAATGAGATACTTCTCTTCAATTAAGAGATCCAAGTGCTCCAAAGAGATAGAATGTAACGTCTATTTGGGGGATATCACCAAAAGAAAGGAAAAGAAAAACTAAACCTTATTAAAACGCTGAAAATCCAGTGTGCTTAAATGAAACGTTCAGTATGGTTTATCTAGACAAGGAGAGTGCAGTACAATGAAACTGTTTTAGTCTTGCGTATGTGAAACACAGTAGTAACATTCTAACTTCTTAGAACCTAGTGGGTACGTCACAGGGATCCAGTCTTTCATTTCAGCTATTCCGATAGGTTTGACTTTGTCATAAATTTATTAATGTATCATGTAAATAGAAAAGCATATTTTAATGTTGAGACAGAGATTCCTTTTAAAAATAACTTTTTCTTATTATAAAAAGTTACACAGAAATTTACAGAGAAAATAAAAATCAGCCATAATCACACCATTAGGGAGAACGATTATTAACATTTTGGTATTATCATTCCAGTCTTTTTTTGTGCATAAAAAATGTAATTTTTAGGGGCTGGCCCTGTGGCTGAATGGTTAGAGTTCCACGTGCTCCACTTTGGCAACCCGGGTTCATGGGTTCAGATCCCAGGCGTGGACCTACTCCACTCCACAGTCATGCTGTGGAGGCATCCCACATACAAAACAGAGGAAGACTGGCAACGGATGTTAGCTCAGGGTGAATCTTCCTCACCAAAAAATAGACAAATAAATAAATAAATAATGTAATTTTTAGAAATTAGAGAACCATGATGTGTATACAATTTTGTATCCTGCTTTCTTGTCTTTGTGTTTCTACCTAACATATGGTGGGAAGGTTTTTCCACGTCCTTATGTGTTTCTGATACAGTCATTATCATTGGCTATATAGTTTTCCATTGTATAATGTGCCAGATTTTTAAAAAATCAGTTCCCTACTCTACGTCACTTGGGTTCTTTCCTGGTTTTCTTGTTTGCTTGTTTGTTATTACTAACAATGGTATAGATAGGCCTTTGTGCACATCCATGATTAGTTCTCTGAAATAAAGGGTATGAACATTTGTAAAGCTGTTCATATAGGAGGCTGAATTCCCCTTAGAACAGCTATACCAAAGAATACTCACTCCAGGAATGTATAAGAATAGTGGGGAAGTTGAACATTCAGACTCTGGATTCAAATCTTGGCTCTGCCACCCTCCAGTCAGGTGATCTTGGGCAAATTACAGAAATGTTCTGTGGCTCAGACTTCTCATCTGAAAAATGGGGGGAATAAAAGTCTGTCTGTCATGTGGCTGTTTTGAGGATTAAGTGAGATAAAGTGCTTAGGGCTGCTAACAGCACATCACCATCAGGAGACTCCTACAACCAGATTCTTCTACTCATTCATTCAAGCTGCTCTACAAATATTTATTGAGAGCCCTCTGTGTGCCAGGCTCTGTTCTTGGCACTTGGGGTGCACCAGTGAACAAACAGATGAAGATCTTGTCCCCATGGACCTCACATTATAGTGGGGGGAGGGAGGAGACAGACAAAAAATAATAGATATGAAATACAAGTAGTTGTCCAGTATATTAGAAGGTGATGAGTGTGCTACGGAAAAAGAAAAGGCAGAGCAGAGTAAGGATTTTCAGGAATTCGAGATGCTCAGTTTGGAATTTTAAGAAGGGTAATCAGAATAGGCGCCAGTGAGAAGGTGCCAGCTGAGCAAAGACTTGAGGTGGTGAGAGAGTTAGCAAGCAGATAATGGCTGTAAGCAGGAGCGGGCCTGGAGCCTCAGAGGAAGCAGCAGGGCAGCATGGCTGGAGCCAAGGGCATGAGGGGAGAGCGGGGGTGACATCAGAGAGGTGACAGGTGCAGATCTCGTGGGCCTTGCAGAGGGCCAGGGAGCAGATTGTGTGGGGCATGGCGTGAGGAGCTATGGCAGGGTTCTGAGCAGGGGAGGAACAGATGTGGCTTACATTTTGTAAAAATCACTCTGGCTGCTGTGTTGAGAATAGACCATAAGGGTCAAGAGTAGAAATAGGGAGCGTGGTAAGGGGCCTCTGCAGTGAGAGGCAATGGTGACTCTGACCAGGGTGGAAGCAGTGAAGGGGGCCCAAAATGGTCAGATTCTGGTCATGTTTTGAAGGTAGCACCAGGAGTATTTCCTGTGGGTTGTGAATCAGATGTGGGGTATGAGAGGAATAACAGTCAAGGATTTATTCCTTGGCTTTTGACGTGAGCGCCTGAAAGGAGGGAGTTGCCTTTAACTGAGATGGTTGAGTTTGGAAAGTGGCAAGTTTGAGGAGTCTATGAGACATCCAAGTGGAGATATTGAGAAGCCAGTTGGATGGATGAACTTCTGGAATTCAGGAGAGAGGACGAGAATGAAGATGTAAATTCAGTAGTCATTGGAATGAGCACGGTATTTTTTCAAAGCTACGAGATTAAATAAAATCTCCAAGAAAATGCATTTACAGAAAGAGGTCAGTGACTGAACCTGTGGGTATTCCAACTTGAAAAGATTGGAGGAAGAGGAAGAAATAGCAAAGAAGACTGAGAAGAGGCAAGCACCGAGATAGGCAGAAAACTAGGCGAGGCTGACGTCCTAGAAGCCAAGTGAAGAAGAAAGAGGATCAAGGATGAGGGAGTGAGCCAACGTGCCAAATGCAGCTAAGAAGTCAGGTTGAGAAGAGGCCTGAGAACTGATGGATTTATATAGACTCAGCAGCCTCGCCTGATGAGAGCAGATTTGAGGGACTGGGTAGAACACATGCCTCATCAGAGCAGGTTTAAGAAAAAATGGGAGAACACTTGGAGACAGTGAGTACCGACAAATCTTTGAGGATTTTTGCTCTAAAATTAATGTGGCAGTAGCTAGCTAAGGATGTATAGTCAAAAGAACATGCAGTGTGTGTGTGTGTGTGTGTGGTAAATAATGGGAGAAACAATGGCATGTGTTTATGCTTATGGGAAGGGTCCTGAAGAGAGAGAGAAAACCTTCTGATGTAGGAGAGAGAACTGTTGGAACATCTTGAGTAGGCAAGAGTGGATGGGCTCTAGTGCAAAGCAGAAGAGTTGGTTTTAGACAAGAGCATAGGAAATTCACCAATATGAAGATGTGGCTTCGGGTGTTGGTAGGCGGCAGACCTGGTAAAATGGGTCTGTGAACATTCTCTTCCAATTGCCACATTTTCTCATGTACTTATTGAACACTAGGCTGCCCATGAAGTCATTTTATCAGGTTCTCCATATCTTTGATATGTCTTCCTCTTTGGAATAACTCAGGAATTTTTAGAGGACTTATTGGATTTCGAGTGACACGGGTAACAGAAGAAGCTGGAAGTGAGAAGCATCTTTCCAAAGGCTTCCCTGAATATGTGGGCTCCTCCTGGGGGCAGGAATTTGAAGCAGTTACTCTATCATCCATCATTAAACATTAATAGAAACTCATGCTAAAAATAGTTGTCCTAAAAATAAAAAGTCCCAGTACTTATCTGAGTTTTGTCAACTAAACAGCCAACATCTACATCAACATATTTGGAAGCATCTGTACAAACACTTGGATAATTTGGAAACATCAGAAACCTTGGCATCATTTGGCATTTTTAAAGCTTTATACTCCTTATCTAGATCTTTTGGTTTCGTGGAGACATAGCCAGGCAGTGTGAATAATCTATTTGAAATCAAGCCTCTGTCCACAAAGGTCTCTTTCCATCTTCATGGAAACCCTCGCTAAAGGAAAGAATACGGTAATCATGGAACCCTGAGAAGCAAAATGCCATTGCCATTTTACCTCGATATTGTCCATGAAAATAAATATTCCCTTATATTTAGAGCTAAACTCTATCACCCAATTTTCATTTGGGGATTTAATTCTCATTGTCAGCAATTAACTATTTTGATTTCTTCTGTTACCTCAAGCAATTATAAACCTTTCTCTCATCTTCTTTTTGATGTCTGATGAAATCTTAAACCTATTAAAACCCTTCCACATTGTGGCTGACATGTACTCTGCAGGGTTCTTATCAAGCCTCATGGTTAAATCAGTTTTGCTTTTTATTACCTTTGGATTATGTTACTGCAACTCATTATGAGTCATTGGCTAAGACACTGCAGCATAACTGACTGGAAATTAAACACAAGGCACCACTCAGCTTTTCAAAAAACCTGTGATTCTTCTAGTCAGCTAGCTATTAAATTCAGCCTCCTTTATTTATTCAAGGTATCATGATAAGAGAAAGGCAAATCTCTTGTCCATTCTTTTTTATGCCCTTAAAAGCACTTTGCAACCTGTTGTCCCGTGTTTATTCATACTTATTATGTATAAAATGCCACTCAACTCAAGGAAAAGCAAACTTTTCGGTAGGTGGTTCCCGAATCTTTGATACCTCTTTGTCCTTCTGGTGTACTACTAATTCAAGGCTGTTTGGATGACTTTCTATATATGATCAGATTCCATATGAAAGGAAATGTTCAGAGGTAGCTAGTCAATCTACCAGCTTTTTACTCCTTCCTCCACGGATTCTACAATATCCTTTATATGATACGAGTTTTGAGAGGTCAAAAGCAGTGAGGATGCTCGTTGCTATAACTAGAACTTTGAATCCCACCAAATGTCATGTTTTTTTAAAATCACACATGTATAAAAAGAAGAAAATAAAAATTATAATTATTTATTGGTTTGTGTAACTTGTATTAGATACAGTAACACTATTTCTTGAATTAGGCAGGATGCTATAACAAATAAAACCCAAATTTCCATGCCATAGCACAACAGAAGTTTATTTCCTGCTCGTGTAATAGTTCAGTGTAGGTGTCTTGCTCAGCCAGGGCCGTCCCTCCTCCTGATCATTCAGGGACCCGGGCTCCTTCCAAGTTGTGGGTCCAATAGCCTCTCTTTCCTTGGAGTCTTCTGCACCTGGCTAACGGATGGTAGAGGGGAGTATTAAAAAGGCACACCCCATTTCTTAAAAGCCCAAAGCCAGAAATGACACATCACTTCTGTCCACATCCCACTGGTGAGAATTAGCCGTGTGTCCTGATCTGGATACAAAGGAGGCTGGGAAAGGTAGTTCCTCATTGGGCAGCTGTGTCTAAGTGAAAACTCTAAGGAAGGGGAAACATGAGTGTTAGCAGCCATCTCTGCCACACTTGTGCAATGTAGTTACTTTGAAAAATATATTCTGAGTCAGCCCTGATGGCCTAGCTGTTAAAGTTCAGCGTGCTCTGCTTCGGCAGCCCTGGTTTGGATCTGGGCACAGAACCACACCACTCTTCTGTCAGTAGCCATGCTGTGGCCATGGCTCTCACAGAAGAACTAGAAGAACTTACAGCTAGAATATGCAACTATGTACTGGGGATTTGGGGGCGGGGAAAGGAGGAAGATTGGCAACTATATATATATATATTCTGTAATGCCTCCCTGCAATCATTTTGTACATACTATTTTATAACCTGGGTTTTTTTTTCATTAATAGTATATTGAATCACACATCTGCCACATGTATTTTAGATGTACATCATTTGTGTGAACAGTTGCAAGTAGCAGCCAGGGGAGTTTTCTGGTGTGTTTACTTGGAGCCAATATCACAAAGACAGAGAACAGCATGAGACTGTGTAGTATGATGGAGTGGGTTCAGGTTTTGGGGTGAAGCAAATCTGGGCTCAACTCCCACCCCTACATTTGCTAGCTTATAAAGATAAGGCAGCTCTTTCCTTAACCTGTAAAATGGGGATAGGAACTTCAATTTTTTTAATCTATAAATGAAGATAGTTACTTATTTTATAGGTTTCTGTGAGGGTTAGAGAAATAATTTATGTAAAGAACTCAAATACCAAAATGGGTGATGACCTCATTTTTAAAATCTTATAAATTATTTTATAAGACTTATAAGGTTTTTTTATTGAGATATAATTGACATATAACATGGTATTAGTTTCAGGTACACAACATAGTAATTCGATGTATGTATGTATTATGAAATGATCACCACAATAAGTCTAGTTAACATCCAACACCACATAGCTACAATTCTTTTTCTTGTGATGAGAACTTTTAAGATCTACTCTTTTAACAACTTTCAAATATATAATCACCGTGCTGTATATTACATCCCCAGGACTTATTCATCTTATAACCGGAAGTTTATACCTTTTGATCACTTTCACCCATTTCGCCCACCCTGCCACCCCCTGCTGCTGACAACACCAATCTGTTCCCTGTATCTACGATTTATAAAAGTTTTATAAGAAAACTTTTATACTGTTGGTATTTTATGGCCTAGGAAGATGCACAAACAGGTAAAGCACATTACAGACTGCAGCGTGTCACCTGGGGATCTTGATGCTGACTCAGGTCTCAGGTGGGACCCATGAATCTGAATTTTTAGCAATTCCCTAAGGTGATCCTGGTGCATATTGTCCTTGGGAACAAAACTGAGAATCACTGATATAAAGGCTCTATCTAGGCAGCCGAATGGAGGCCAGCAGATTGTAAAGAGTGAGAAAGCAGAAATTAAGATAAGTTGAATAAGTGACCCAAGAGTCGTAAGAGCAGTTAGAGATAAGAGGAATATCTAGTGATTTGGGGTGAGACAAGTTTTCATTGCATGGGATCATCCCAAGCATTGTAGACAGTTTGCATCCCTGTCCTCTGCCTGGTAAATGTCAGTAGTGTCTCCACAGTTATTGTGGTAATGAGAAACATCCCACATTTTTCCAAACATCTCATACGGGAGCAGAACCACCCATGGTTGAGGACCACTGATCTTGTCCAAAAGCTTCACTTTTTCAGATGAGGAAGGTAAGTTCCAGAGAAGTGAAGTGACTTGCTTAAGGTCATACAGCCAATTGGTGGTGGGCTGGAGGGAGAACCAAGTATTCTGCTCCTAGTTGAGGGCTTATTTCCGCCATGTGTCTATATCGGCTCATAATGCTTTTAATTGCAAGTCATAGAAAATCCAATTCAATCTTCCTTAAAAAACAGGGAGATTGACTGGCTCACTTCACTGGAAGTCCAGAGGTTGAACCCACTTCAGGATCATCTGAATCCAATGGCTGTGATTCCATGTGCTTGTGATGTAACTGGCTGTGCCTTCCTCTGCGTTGGCTTCCTCTTCAAGCTGATAGCCAGATGGCTACAGCAGTGCCAGCCTTGGATGTGAACAGCAACCGCCAGGGCAAGTGGGAAAGAGGAGCTTTCAGAAGGTCTCCAAGCGAATGAGAAAGAACTTCCCCCAGAAGCTCTTGAACTGCTTCTAGTGTCTGAGTAGCCCAACATGGGTCGTAGAGCCATTCCTGAACCAAATTCTGATGAGAAATATGGGATAACACTTAGATCACGAGGCCTTCCCTAGAGCTGGGGTGGGGCCAGCGTCCCCTGGGCTGTGTCGGAAAGGGGAAGGTAGATACCTGAACAAAATCAAGTTTCTATTAGGAGAATGGACTCTCTTGTTGTTTTGGCAATAATGACCTTGGCTTCTTTGCAGCTTATACTCTTAAGTAGTTATCCAATTATAGTCTACAATTATGGACCATAAATTATAGTCTACATAATCTACAACTATGATGCCATGTTCTTTGGGGTTTTCAACGACTCAAGAATGTACATAATAAACAAAATTAAAGTGTGATTTTTTGGCTTGTCAAACAATATATGGTTGCCTGCCTGGTACGTATATCATTTTGGACTAGCTTTGGCTGTATGAGACAGAAGACCCAAATAACAGTGGCTTAAAAGACAGAAGTGTATTTCTCTTCTTACATATGCAAGATGTCAGTGGGAAGCAGGCCAGGATAATAGTGTGACTCTACAATCATTAAGGATCCAGACTTCTATCCCATTTATCCACCATCCTCAACATGAGGCTATGTCCTCCAGGGTCCATGTTGTCTGCTAGGCTCCAATCTTTGTGTCTACACATCAACCAGCAGAAAGATAGGAAGACCTAAAGAAAGATGTGCTCTCCTTTTAAAGACTTTTTTTTAGAAGGACAACATACAACTTCCACTTAAATTCCTTTGTCACAGGGACACACCAAGCTGCAAAGGAGGCTTGGAAATGTGGTCTTTATTCTGGACTGTGTGCGCAGCTAAAACACTGGAAACTTTATTATTAAGGAAAAAGAAGACAATGATATTGGGGATAATTAGGAATCAATGTCACATATACATAAATAAAGAAACAATGAAATATAAATTCTGAATAGTCTCATGACACTGATAAACTATATTTCAAGAATTACTCAACAATACTCAACTATAGTATTTAGAATTCTTGAGCCCTGGAAAATCCAGCTCAAGTTAAGAATGAAAAGTGTTACCCAAGTAAAGAGAAGTCAGTCTACTCTCAGCTCCTTAAAGGTGTTTCCCTCTCACCCCCAGAGAAAATCCTGGGAAGTTCCCCCTGGGTGAGAAGGAGAATAAACTCAACCAGTCACAGATAAGGGTCTATGACCCAAGCAAACAAAGGAGTTGGTTATCGAAGCGTAACCTGGATGTCAGTTGGGGCTCATATTGATAAACTGAACATTAAGCACATTTGAAGAAAAGAGTCTGGAAACCAGAAAGTACTTAAAAGTAATCGTAGTCATTAACTGTATTTTCAAAGATCAATAAAAGAAGCTGATTTATATCCTACAGCAACTCTTCCTTATCATCTCAGGGCTCCTATTTGCTCACATTCTGACACTGCTTTAGAATCTTGATGTCTCCCTTGGAAGCCTTATTTTCTTTTCTCTTTCCTCCCTCCTCTCCTGCCCTGTCACTTGTACCCATGCTCTCCATGTTAATTCTCAAAGGCCTGGAAGTCAGCAAGCCAAGATAGGACCCTTCTTGAAGCGAGGGAGGAGAGAAGTTGAGCTGACAAAGGCAAGACAAGGGCAGGAGAAGGGAACAAGGAGAGTGGGGACACTCTCACTGCATTAATCCTCTTTGTGACAACCACTTTTGAGTCAGATGGTCATCAAGGACATTCCTTTACCGGGAAACCCTCACACTTCCCCCAGAGCAGATGTCAGCCGTCCTCTCTCAGAGTCAATGGAGACACTGGTCAGAGGCATTCCCTCATCTCTGATAGAAGGACCTCTGTGTGGGGGGTAATTGTGGGGCAGCTGGGGGTTGCTAAGACGATGCTAACCACAGTTAATATCTATTTTCTCTTCAGGACTAAGGAATAAATTTTTTATCAAGCTAATTCTGAAAAACGAGAGCAAAGGTGAAAATTTGAAGTTTTAGCAACACACACACACACAAATGGGTGACTTCTAGTCAAGATGACAGAAGAAACCAGAATCTTGATCCACTTTTAAAAAGTAGAAAAGATGAACTGTTTTGGGGGAAAAAAAATTAAAACACAAATTCATGCTCAAAAATAAGAAAAGAGTATCTCCAAGAGATAAAAATGAAGAAGCAACTCATGGCCACAGAGATAAGCAGGGACTATATTCATGCAGCCAGCAGAAAGGCAGAGACTGGATTAGTGGTTTAGGAGTCGAGATTTTAATGCCATTAATGGGCTGAGCATCAGATCAATGGACCCTACACTTGGCAGAAAGCTGGAACTGGGCTCCCTGCCTGAATCTAGGAGCCAGAAATCTACTAAACCCTTTGTCTATCAACAGATACCAGGAAAGCTTTGGGAGCTATTGTACGGTTACAGCAAGAAGCGAGGCGTCCAGTCCAGGCCAAGAAATTTACAAAATAGAAGACAAACAGGGGAGAGGATCAGCAAAACCCAAAGCTTGTTCTTTGAAAAGACCAATAAAAGAAATGGACCTCTGGCCACACTGATTTTTAAAAAGCATAAATAAGAAATATTAGGGCAGAAAAGAAAATCATAACTGCAGATGCACTAGAGAAGGAAACAGAGTATTCTATGACAAAGAATATTCCATGCCAATAAAATTGAAAACTTGTATGAAACGGGATAATTTTCTAGGAAAATATGAAATACTAAAATGTATTCAATATGAAAAAGAAGATCTGAAGAGAACACTGTGTTAACCATGGTTCCTATGTTCAAGCAACAGAAAATGATCTTGGTTTATTACCAAAACTGAAAAAAAGATAGTACAAGAAAAGTTTTGCTAGTCAATCTCACTTATGAACATACCTGCAATAGCCAAAATAAAATATTAGCTCAATCAATACAGCAATGAATTGAAACCAAAAGATCCAAAGTCAAAAGCATGCTGTAATTGGAAAGGACTCCATGATACCACTAGACATTGTTGTTCCTAGACATTTGATGCTATTTCTCATACCATTGCCACATGCAAAAAACTATCTATAGGGGGCTGGCCCCATGGCCGAGTGCTTAAGTTCTCATGCTCTGCTGCCGCAGCCCAGGGTTTCATGAGTTCCGATCCTGGGCGAGGACATGGCACCACTCATCAGGCCACGCTGAGGCGGCATCCCACATGCCACAACCAGGACCCACAACTAAAAATATACAACTATGTACTGGGGGGATTTGGGGAGAAAAAGCACAAAAAAAACCAGATTGGCAACAGTTGTTAGCTCAGGTGCCAATCTTTAAAAAAAAGAAAAAGAAAAAAAAACTCTCTATAATGTCCTTGATTCTTTGCTGATTTGCTCCAGACTTAAGATCCTAGGCAGGTAGTTCCCATTAGCTGAGCCTACAGCATATTCCCATATTCTAGATGCTAGAGGGCAGAAGAAAGTGTATGTTTGATCATTTCAAATGTTATAATGGAAGACAGGTCCTGCCTTTGGCCAAGACTGATACAATAGGGAATTCCCCAAACAAGAATGTAGCTCAGATCCTAGACAGCAAAAAAGAATTTTTTTTAATCTACCAGAACTAATAAAAAAGAAATTTTTTAAACTTCTCCCTCCTCCCAAAAGGCACCATGCTCAAATGGTTTTCATAGGCAACTTTTATCAAATCATCAGTTATAAAATTGTTCCACAGATTTCAGTTCTCCTCATATACATTCAGTGCCATCCCAACCCAATTCCTAACAAGATTTTCTAGGGAATTTGACAAGCTGATTCTAATACTAATATGAAAGAATAAATGTTTAAGAAGAGCCAAGACAACTCTGGGATAGATGAGAGAATCACTCTTCGAGATGTGAAGATGGACCATGAACCTATAATGGTTAAAACAGTAGAGTACTGAATGAAAACCTCAACAGGCAAAGAAGAAACTCCCAAAGACAGCCATGCCCGTACAGGACTCCGAATACCATAGGGAGGCTCTTTTCTCCTCATCACCGTAGGAAGCCTTCCTGACAGTGCGAGAGAAAAGATTTCAGGAAGCATTTGGTAATTAAGGGGAATTAAAAGTAATAAGGAAAGTGGACACATTTTCTATAATTCCCAGTTCAAAAATCACCTCCACCACAAAGATTTCCCTAAACCTTCATTGCAAATTCTTTCCTTAGAACATATACATACATTTTTAATTTTAATTTTTTAAGTTTTCTGTTCCTTTCTCAATTTTTTACTCAAATCTTTTATTTCTTTAAACATTTATGCATAGTTTATTTTCTGTTGATAATAATTCCAATATCTTTCATCCTGAGGGACCTAATGTTTTGCGAGCATTTTTGCTGACTTTCATTCATGATGAGTCATTTCTCGTGCTGGATAATGTTTCATTGTGAGCCTCCATTTGTTTGCACTTGATCTTCAGGGAACCCTGAGTGGCCGGAATTGGATGGTCCCATGCTTTCCTCTAGAGTGGCTTTGCAATTGTCTTGGCCACATGCCAAGAGGCATTTGCAAATTGTGACCAGCATAATATAAGTTCTGTGCTTCTGGTTTTCCCTGACTGCACTGGTAATACAAATTTACATCCACGTGTTGGGGGGGTATGTAAATTTTCATGTGAAATAATTTTTTATTTTTTCTACCCAGAATAGTGATAGAAACAAATAGTTTTCCTCATAGCCTCAAATGCCAGCCTCAAGCAGATTAGTCTACATTTTCACTGAATTTCATCCTTTAAGGGGTCCCAGCTTTACCACAGGTTTTACTCTTGGAGAATTTGGGAGAAACAGGATAGAGAATTAGAAAACTTAGCCATCAGAAAAAAGTTTAGAAAAATGTATAATAAGGGAAATTTTATCATGGTAAATTACTTAGCTCATCAAGTAGGATATAATCATAATAATCACATTATAATTAGGTATGTAATTGGGTATATAGGTAATTATAATAAAATAAACACTGAATATTCATTTAAATAAAAATTGTGATAGAACTTTACTGGGAGAGGAAGTGAGAGCATGGGGATAGAAAATGTATTTGATGACATCCTATCCTCCATCATAGGATATCAACAGATAATGCCTAAACTTTACACACCAGGAAACAGACAGGTAAGCATACTACTTAAAGATATGGATGTTGGGGCTGGCCCCGTGGCCGAGTGGTTAAGCTCACGCGCTCTGCTTCGGCGGCCCAGGGTTTCACCAGTTCGGATCCTGGGTGCAGACATGGCACCGCTCATCAAGCCACACTGAGGCGGCATCCCACATCCCACAACTAGAAGGACCCACAACTAAAAATACACAACTATGTACCGGGGGGCTTTGGGAGAAAAAGGAAAAATAAAATCTTTAAAGATATGGATGTAAGTACCAGAAAAACAGCTAAAAAGTATCCCAGAAGAAGAACTCAGGAATGGACAGTGGTGTGCTAGAGCTGACTTGTTCTAGGTTGAAAAGCCAGTTGGGCACATTACTTCCCAATTCCCTGTTCAGCGACATCACAACGGGCCCTTGAAATCAGTTATGCTGGGAGTAGTTACACCATTGAAACAGAAAACTCTACAAATCAGAGAGCCAGTTGTTAAACCTTTCCCAGCATCCCACTGAGAGTAGAATGGGGGCTCCTTTTTTAGTTACAAACTTTATCGTACTATTTGGTTTGTCAAGCTGTGTACGTGTGTCACTCTGAGAAAATTACCCTTTTCAAGGAGTAACCCATGGGAGTGGGGGAAGAAAGAAGAACAGAGAGGGGGGATTAGTCTTACCCAATAGCAAAACTTACCATAAAACCAATATAATCTAAGCAGTGTGGTATAGACACAGCAATAAACAAACAGAAAAATAAACCAGAGAATCCATAAATTGGTCCCTATACATATAGACATTTATACATGATAAAGTGGCATTTCAATTCAATGAAAGAAAAGTGATTAAGTAATAAATAATACTGATACAATCACCTGTCCACCTGTATCATTTTGCTAGGGCTGCCACAACAGAATATCACAGACCAGGTGGCTTAAACAACAGAAATGTGTTTTCTCCCAGTTCTGCAGGCTGGAAGTCCAAGACCAAGCTGTCAGCGGGGTTGATTTCTCCAGAGGCTTCTCTCCCTGGCCTGCAGGTGTCCTCAACACGGCCTTTTCTCTGTGCACACAGATCCCAGGAATTTCTTCCTCTTCTCACAAAGATGCAAGTCATGTTGGTTTGGGACCCACACGTGTGACTTCACTTAACCTTAATTACCTCTTTAAAGGCCCTATTTCCAAATACAGTCACATTGGGGATTAGGGCTTCAATATACGAATTTGGGGTGGACACAATTCATAACACCATCTAAAAAAGTAAAATTTGATCTGAAACTTATATGGTAAAAAACTTAAACATAGAAAATTAAATCATGAATACCTTAAAAGACAATCTAGGAGACTCTGTGTATAATCTAGGGTCATGGATGTTTCTTAACCAAGTCAACAGTCTCATAAGCTATAAAATAAAAATGGTACACATATTGCTATATAAAAATTTTAAACTATCAAAGATATCTTAAATAAAGTCTATCAGTCAGGATACAGTGCAGGAAACATGAACCGCCCTAGGCATTTAAGAAGAGAAGGATTTAATACAGGGAATTAGGTGTTTACAAAAAGTATTAAGAGGGCCAGAGGACCAGAAGTCAGGTGGCTGCCACTATATGACCAATTTCAAGGGTATGTCAACAAAATTGCAATCTAGACATCAGAAAATTATTGCTGCTACCATTACTGCCTCCCCAGCTCTCACAATCAGGAAGCTGGTGATCAAACACTGGAATGCAAAGTCAGGTCACAAATATTCATGTTTCTCCAAACTTCCTTTCCAGCAAAATAGCCAAAGAAAATGGCTTCCATCTCACTTCTGGCTTCCAGATCTTGCATGAGTGCATACCAATGTACAAGCTAATTCACATCAGATTCCTAGCTGCAAGAGAGTCTGAGAAATATGGTTTTTCTCTTTCCTGCCCCTGTAATCAGGAAAGTACTTAGAAGGGGTTAGGAATTATTTACTATTAAAAAACAATACATTTGGGGGTTGAAGGTTGGAATTATGAATGATAGACAAAGACAATTTAAAATACATTAAGAGCTCTTAAGATGGAGAAGATAAAGGTAAACAACCCAAAAGGAAAATGGCAAAGGAAATGAATAAGCAATTCACACAAACAGCAAAGATAAAAAAAAAAGAAAATATGCTTAGACTCATATAAAAAATTAAACAATACCAAGATATCACTTTATATCCATCAGACTTGCAAGAAGTTTTAAGAGCAATGACGTATATTAATGATGAAATTTGGAGGGAGGGCACTTGAATAAGGTCAGAATTCAGGTGAAGGAAAGAGCTATTACTCTAGCTGTTTTAATTAGAAAGGTATTTAATACCAGCTGTTACGTGCTTAAAAAGCACCTATTATTGAAAGGCTGGAGCAGTATCTCTGCGCTCAACTTCCAGCAACGACCACTGCTGAACTCACCACCAAGAGCACAACTTTCTTTTTTCTTTCTTTTATGTGGAAGTAAGTATAATGAGATATCATTTCTGTAAAATAATAAGATTGTGTGTGTCTGTTTACATGTGTGTGCACATAAATGTGTATCTGATTACATGAGCATGAGGAAAAACTTGGAGAGATCCATACCAGGCTGTTACCACAGATTAACAGCATAGGTGGAGGTATTGGGGGCAGGGCAGGTGGGGAGGTTGAAAGGCTGTGAATTAAAAGCGTAGGAGAGAGAATAAAGAAAGTGAGCTGAGGGGCCGGCCCGGTGGCACAGCAGTTGGGTTCACACTGTCCACTTCAGCAGCCCAGGGGTTCACCAGTTCAGATCCCGGGTGCAGACATAGCACTACTTGGCAAGCCATGTTGTGGTAGGCATCCCACATATAAGGAAAAGGAACATGGGCATGGATGTTAGCTCAGGGCCAGTCTTCCTCAGCAAAAAAAAGAGGAGGATTGGCAGTAGATGTTAGCTCAGGGCTAGTCTTCCTCAAAAAAAAAAAAAAAAAAGAAAGTGAGCTGAAAGACAAGGGGAAAAAAGAGAAAAATACCAAAAATGTCCTCTGTTTTCAGTACGGCTCACTCAAAGTCACCCTCTCAAACCTATAATTTAAAAAGTTGTGTCCCAACATTGACCTATAAAGAGATAAAATTGTTCAGCCAAATATGGCATTGTGATTGACATCCATGATAGCAAACACTGAGTTGAACTATTTTTTTAATTTTCCAGATGTTCTAGGATGGAATCTTTTCTATTCTGGAAAGTGATTTGGCAAAAGCTACAAAACTTTCTGATAAATAAATGTAAAGTGATAGGAGATACTGGAGGATATGAGGAGGCCATTTGGTTTAAAACTAATTTGGCCTGACCTTGTTTCTCCAAAAGAGCCTGATGTGGCCTGTTGAGCATGCGTTGTACATCTGCTTTAAACAGTTACTATGTCCCAAAGACAAGGAATGCACCCTTAAAGATGGGGATGTAGCTTCCTCCCATATCAAAATTTCCTTAAGGATAAGCATCTCTTCCTGGAAACTAAGGATTAAATATTGACCTGCTGTGCTCACCTTGTGACCACTGACCTGCTGTGCTCGCAAAGCAATCTGGTGATTGTTGTAAAATGGATATTCCTGTCATATGTGATGTATGCTCCTTGTTTCAAGAAGGTATATAGCCACTCTGTACATCCCACTTGTTGGGTGTGCTTCCTTCCTTGGGGAAGGAAGTCCCCCCAGCCTATAGTCCTCAGACCTAGCTCATAATAAACTCACCCCAAATTTTATTTATAGAGTATGGATTATTTGCATTGATATTTCATATCCATTGATCCAGAAATTACACTTCCAGAAATCTAAGGAAAAACCCCAAGGAGATTTGGGCAAAACTTTCTGTTTGGAGATGTTATTTTAGTATAATTATAATAGTAAAAAATAAGGGAAAAAAAGAACAGTCTAAATGTTCAGTAACAATTAATTTAATAGACCCATAGGCTGGAACACCAACCAAGACTAAAAGTCATATTTTTAAAAATTCTTAATAGAATAGGAAACTGCTCATGATGTAATGTTAAGTGAGTCATAAAACAAGACATAAAATTATGTACTTCATGACTTCACTCTTGTTAGACACACACAGAAACACAGAAGACCTTAAAGAAATACACCAAAATGTTAATGGTGATTAGCTCTAGGAAACAGATTAAAGATGATTATCATTTTCTTAATTTATTTGTATATTTTCCAAATTTTCTAGAATGAACTTCTTTGGGGATAGAATGTTCTTCTTTTGCTCTGATGTGAGGACAAAGTGGCTGGCAAATCAGCGACCCTAGTGATCCATAGACTGCAGACTCTATGAGGGCAGTCATCTTCTTAACACTGTGTCCCTAGTGCTTAAAACATAGTAGTGGATGGATGGATGGATGGATGGATGCATGGATGCATGGATGGATGCATGGATGCATGGACGGATGGATGTGTAGATGGATGTGGTTGTTCCAGTGGGCCAGACAGGGCGTTTCTTCCTTTTTGAATCCCCTATTCTTTTCCCCTGAAGCTTTAAGGCATAGTAGGACATTCTCAGAGATTGGAGGACCATTCTGTTGATTAAAGTATAAGCACTACTTTCACTTCCCATATATACATATACCAGGTTATAATTAAGGAAAGAATAATATTTGTAAGGGAGAGCCAGAAATAACCAGAAATCACCGATGCCTTTGTTAATGCAATATATGGAATAATCTTAGTTGTGTATGTGGGAATAATTGGTCCTCAGGTTCTCTACCGGGTCTCATCCATATCCTTTGATGAGTCATGCCTGGCATCTTCAGCCTTCTATGACAATGATTGAAAGACATAAGCCAATATCATACCAGGAAGAGCTGGGGCACAGACCTACACAGCTCTGTTAGTGGCCATGCTGTGCTGGCAGCCCACATACTGAAAAACAGAGGAAGATTGGCATGGATGTTAGCTCAGGGTGACTCTTCCTCAGCAATAAATAAATAAAGAAAGAAATAAATAAAATTCTTTTTATTTATGTTCTTTAAGACTATATATTTAAGGCTATATTCTTTAAGACTTCAGAGTTAAAATGTTGTGAAATGATTATTTTGCTCAAGATCAATATATCTACCATTTTGAGCATGTACTTATATATTAGGCGCCTTAACTATGTAATTGCACATAATACTAACAACAATATTATTACCCCCTTTTTGTTTATGAGGAAGCTGAGAGGATGTAATTTGCTCGAGGGCACACAGCTAGTAAATAACAGAGCCAGGATCCAAAGCTGAGCCTGTCCAGCTCCAAAACCTCAGTCCTAGGCCAGTATACCCAGCAGCCAGACTCACAGCCTAACTCCCTCCCACTCCAACTACCCTAAAGCAAGTCCTTTCTCTGCCACTTTGATACATTCATTTGCAGTCAGTTAAACTGGTTTTTACATAGACTTTGTTTGTCAATGAATGTTAATGCTTCTGTTCTAGAACTTGGCTTCCCTCCAGGATGCCCAGGAACATTTCAAAGTCACACTGAGCAGTAACAAATTATATTTTCCTTAACAAATTTCTCTCCTAGTCATAAAAGTATTGTGGACGTTGCCTGTGGATGTTGGTGTTTACATCCTATCCTGGCTGTGAGCGGTAATGCAGGAAAACATCAAAGTTTTGTGGGTGACAAGGAATCACCTCTGATCTTCACTTCAAAGACAACCAAACAAAAAAACCTTCCCAGCAACACCTTTGAGATCAATGTCAATCAGGCTTTTTCCTCAGCTTGTCTATACAAGTATGTCTCCTATACTGAGTGAAGCTCGTTAGGAAACCATAAACCTCCTCTAAAATGGTAGTAAAAACACCTACAGCACACGTACACAATTTTTTCCTAATGTATTATAAGAGAATTTTAGTAAATGGACCCTTTTTTATCTCTTAGCTTTGATTCTCTAACACCGATTTTAAAAGGGTGCCGACAAGGTTCCATCACAAAGAGGGGCAAGTCCTCTAAGCCCAAAAATCTAAACACCTGACATTTTCTGTAATGTCTGCAGAACTTCCCTTTCCTTCCTCTCCAGAGTCCACGTCTAACTAACCCTCTTCTCCTGAGCACATGCTCAGCTTCACAAAGCCTTGCGAGTCTGGGGCTTGTTGGAAATTCTCAATGCCACCTCCACTTCCATCTCGTCTGGGACATGGCGACCTGAAGATGGAGGCCTTGCCCCTGGCACACTTCCCAGGCTGGTTTGACGCCTTCGCTTCTGTCTCCCACAGTGCTCAGTGCTACCTCGACCACAGCACTTACTGTATGGTCATCATCCATGAGCTCTTAGGGAGCCAGGACCATGTTTGGATCATCTTTGTCTCCCAGGCACATAGCCCAATGCCCAACACACAGTGGGTGCTTAATTAGTGCCTGGTGTCGAATCAAGTGATAAATGGAAGTGCAGACCACCTTTCACACATGTGGCTGAAAATGAGAGTCCCAGGCGTCTAGGAAAGGAGAGGGAGGACGCTTGGGCTTAGGTCAACTGGAGCAAGGATGCGCAGTTGGAGTATGCGCTGTGGAAGTACAGAGGAAGTACAGGTAGTAGAAAGGGGCTCATTAGGTACAGGCTAAAGGTGAGGCAGACAATAATATGACAGCTGTTACAGGACCCAGGCTGGAGCTTCAGGCCCCAGAGAGCTGCGATCACTTTCCTTGTAATCAGCGTCCAGGACGGACTCTATCCTTCTAACTCTTCCCATCTGGAAGAGTTTGGCTGGGATTCTGTATTTATGTATCATGTGTTTACGTGAGGTCCAGGCTGATGTGGTGGTGCCCTCATGTGTGTGATAATTGCTTAAAAGCTTCCTCAGTTCTGCACACCCACGGCCTCCATGATGAGTCTGTCCCAAAATGCGTGTGGTAAGACCCCCAGGATGGATTAGATCACCTATAAGTAAACTTACTATGCTACTAGAATTTGATTAAGGGCATTATGAAATACCTCAAAATGGTTTTTAAACATCTTCAATTAAAATACTCTAAATTTAATAACTCATTCAGTCAACAAATATGTGTTGACTCTCAAATACATGTCAGCTACTGTGCTAGATCTAGGGTACGGCTTCACGGAGCTCACAGTCTCAGTTAAACCAACCACAGAAACAGTCAAATGTAAAAAGGTTACACTTTTTGCATTCACTCTGCACTTCTACAGCCACTGCCATGAAGAGTACAGAGAATGTGAGCAAGAGCAGAAAATAGAACATTCGTTATTTCCAATTTTATGTGAATTCCGGCACATAGCAAAGGGGTGATTTCCCCTCTGAGTTACTGAAATGAGGTGAGAGTTGATTTGGGAGAATTTCATGAATAGGAATTGCCTCCATTCTTTAAGTAAAATTCACCCCAGAGTCCAGATAACAAACATTAATATCAGCATGGCCAGAGGCACGAGGCAAGTATGTTAGACAGACTCAGTTGCAGAAAACAGTATTCACATAAGCACTGGCAGGTTAGCAGGCATCAAAAGCCTGGAAGTAGGAAGAGACTGCACCTTCCTGCTCAGTTCTTTCTTCTAACTCCCCAAAGAAGCTCCTCCTTCCCTGGGAAACAGTGGGGAAGTGAGCAGCGACACCAGCAACGTTATCCTACCGGAAATACCTCTACTTGGCATCTATATGAGTGGGGAACTGAACATTTCTCACGAACGAGCTCAATATTTTGAAGTAATTGATTTCATGCCTGTGATTCTGACCTGGATTCTCTCTTTCAAAAGCAAGTAAATCCCAATGTGTGTCTGAGCTAATTGCTGAAATTAGGACTGAACTCTCCCACCATGATGGAGATAAGCACAGTCACTCAGGATGGATAAGAGAATCTTCCAACTAGCTGGAGTCCTGAAAAATCACTACATTTAAGAGTGTTTTCTTACATCTTGCACCATCAGTCCCAGGCCCACGGCATCAGTACTGGGATTGACGGAAAGATCTCAGAGTGATCAACAATTGCTCTAAAGCACATTGTCACAAACTTCTCAACTGGCCTGACATGTAAACTCCCAGGGAGACCACATCCTGACATTTTTGACATTGTTTTTTCCAGCAAGTCAGCCTCATTCAACATAGCCTTTAATGATGTATTTCAGATACTCTTACTAATCTTATTGAAAATAAAGAGTGCAGTTTTGAAAAACCAAATAGATCTCAATTTATAAGGCAACCCTTTCACTTCCTTCCTACTGTTTTGATTATCACTTGAAAAATTTACCTTGTTCTCCCTTTGTTTAAATTTGGAAACTGGAATTTTAAAGAGCAGCTGATAAAGTACATATTCCAGACTTTAGCATTTTAGCCTAATATTAACTCATCACAAAAAAACTAGCAGATTTTCATGAAAATATGGCAATAAAAATGCATTTGCAGTTACAAAACAGGTCAAGGTCATTTGTGGCACACATTAATACTGCCACTCCTGTGAAAAAGGCTAAAAGCATTGCCTACATTTTGCAGATGGAAAAAAAGTAACAGGTTCCATCTGGCTCTGGGTATAATAGCAAAGCTGTGGTAAAGCCAGAAATAGAACCTGAAGGGATTTGTGTTCTTTTTTTGATGTAGAACAGGACTCAGCTCAAGCAGTCTCATTTAAATTGCGCTACAGAAGCAGCAGGTCCATCTCTTCACTCAATTTTCCCTAATAGAATTAAATTGTTTTGGCTGCACTTTCAATTGGATACCTTATGCTAATTAGTTTAACTAACCAACCAAATATAATTTATATAGTAATTTCATGGAATACACTGGATGCTAAGCATAATAGATAACATGTAATCATTTTAAAGAACGTTTTTTAAGAAAAACCAATATTTAAAATCCAATATAATCAAACATTATAGGACAGCAAGCACCAGTGTTTGGGTTCAGCCAGTCAACATGCAACTTCTAATATGGCTACCTTAACATAATTCTGGGTTTTAAAGGGTTCTAAATTAAATCCCACAACGACTTTTAAGGAAAAGCACCTTCAAAGTTACAGAAATTGAGAATTCCGTGCTGCCATCCTGTGTCCACCATGTGGCCATTGCAGCTCTGATTTCAGTTTCTTTTCCTAAGTTTGTACATTTGTGTATAAGTGTGTGTTGGGGGTGGGGAGGTGGTAAGGAAGGACAGACTTGAGTCACTAGCTGCTACACTATTTGGATGTGCTTAGAATTACTGATATGTTCACTAGCCATTTATACTATCAGACTGGAACAGAGTAGCTCTCACAAAATATTTGCAATTCACGGATCCAAGGGAGCAAAATGACAAATTTCAATGTGCCTACTGTATTCAGTAGGTAGCTGAAAGGATTAAATGAGAAAATCTATGTAGAGCAGTTAAAAGTGCACAGAGCATGGAGGAAGTGTGCAACAAAGGTTAGCTCTTATTATAGTTAACATGCTGACCTGAACATATGCCAGCGTCGCAAACATCAACTTTTTGTTGACATGCATTTATACAACACATTATTAATGAGCATCATTTATGGACATTTTAACATGGTCTACAAGGTCTGGCATGGTCTGGCAGCCACAAGCATCCCCCATCACATCTCTCCCTGCAGCCCAGTTTCTATCATGCCATATCCTGCATCTGTCTCTATCCCCACCCTTGGCTTTTTGTGCAGAAGTCACAGCAGGCTTCCTGCATTTCCATGAATATGCTGAGCTCCTTCCTGGAGCACACTTCTGCACACACTCTTCCCTCTACCTGAGTGATACCCCAAGCTCCTCTTTGCCTCACAAACTCATCCTCAACCTCCAGCTGAGTCTTTGAGTCTCTTATTAAGTGAAACTTTTACATTTTTCATATAAGTCTCGTATTAATGTCTGTTTTACCCACTAGACTAAAGATTCCACAAGGGCAAAGTCCACGTTTTGGGTTTCTTCCTCATTATCTATTTACCTCCAGGTCTACCCCAGTGCTTGGCATATGGTAGGTTCTCAATACATACGGGTTCTATAAATGAATATACACACACCAACATGAGGCTATGGCTCCCAAGGATTGACCATTTCTCTCTTTCTACTTTATTTCACAATCTCTGTTCCCCTCACCCCTGGCCGTACTCAACTGTACTGTGGAACATACATATTTTACTAGGTAAAAATAGTTTGGGGAAAAAATGTAAATTTAATTTAAAAGGGAGAGGGAGGAAAAGAGAAATCAATGAAATAAACATAGTTAGAGATTGGGTAGTGGGTCAAATTAGCAAAGGGTATTATGAATGGTGGTTAAACCCATATCTTGAGCCAGACAGAAGAGCAAAAGACAGAGAGAGGAAGTCAGTAAAGAAGCAGGATACAAAAAATAAAGAATAGCCTGGGGAGGGCTGAGGAGTTCAGTGGGACTGGAGCCCAGACGGGAGGGGTGGGAGTGGCACTGCTGGGTAGGGGTGTCCGCTCCAGCTGACGAAACAGTGGGAAGGATAAAATAGGCCACAGGCCTAGGAAGCTGAAGGGCGTGAAGACCACTATCCCATCCCCACGACCATTAGTCTTCTTGATGTGTATCCTCTCACATGTGACTGCCACCAGGACATGTGTCCTGTACCCCAGAGTGATGGCCCTTGTCCATCTTGGTCTCCTCTGCATTATCAAATACAGACCAAAATAGGACACTACTCTGGTGTGCAGAGAGCCAACCAGCCATCACTCCTGGTAAAGAGCCTTTTATCATATTTAGTCATTTCTGCAGTGAAATATATTTTCCAAAGCAGCACAGTAACCCCAGTCATGATGAGTTGTTTCTTTGTTTCTTAGCGTTAGAAGGGGCATTTCTTCACAGGAATGACTATTTGCTACCTTTAGTTTTTCAAGTTGTAATAAATACTTCTGTTTTTCTCCTTAGCATTTATCACCCTAAGACATATTTTATACTTACATCTTGATTTCTGTTCTCCACTAGAATGTCAATCTAAGGGCTTTGTTTCGTCCATTCAGGGATTAGAAGGGTGCATGGCGCATAGGCTCTCAAAAGTGAATAAAAATGTGGCATACGAAAGAGCTGCCCAGGAGGCTGTGTGACCCAGAGCCATGGTCCAGGAGCCGAGCTGAGGAAAGGGTACGGCTAGGAACCCGCCAGGAGAGTCCCCGTCGAAGGAACGCTGGCCTGAGAGAACCAGATCCACGAGGGCCAAGGCCCTCCTGAGGGACGCTCTTTTCCCGCCCGGGCTCCCTGAGGGTCAAAAAAGGACGCTCTGCACACGGCCGGCTAGTCCTCTTGCTGCAGCAATTAACCAGAAAAACCCGAGCTGTAAGCCCTTGGGCGCCTATGGCCGGGCCCGCCCCTCTCCGCCCCGTCCCCGCCCCAGTCTTCCCGGTGATTGGTTGCCTACCCAGCAGCCCTCCTTTGGCCCCGCCCCCCGGGGATTGACAGCCCTCCCGGCGGCCCTCCTCCCACCCCGCACCGCCCCAGCCTTCCCTGTGATTGGTTGTCCGCCCTGCGGCCATCCTCCCGCCCCGCCCCCGCCCCTGCCGTCCCGGGGACTGGCAGCCCGCCCCGCGGCCCGCCTCCTGCCCAGCCTCGTCTGCTATGTTTCCATGGGCTGTGGACCCTTCTCTCCCGCGGAGGTGGGTGGTGAGTGTGGCTCGGGGTTCCGGCTCCTCGTGGCGGGTGGGTACCCGGCCGGCCCGGGTGTGGCTGGGCTCGTCCCGCGTCCCCTCGAGCTTTGCCCGCCCGGAGCTCCGCTGCTCCCGGCGGCCAGGACGGAGGGGTAGAGCAGCCCTCGGCGGCCCGGGGGGCGGGCGGCCGTGCCCGTCCCGAGGCCGCGCGAGGCACAGACGCCGCGGGGCGCCGTCCGGAGGAGGCTTCCCGGTGGGCAGCCCCGGCCGCGGTAACAGCTTTGCGCTTTGCTTCCCCAGGGCGCAGCCGCGGCTACTTGGTAGCGGGTTCGGGGCCCGGCCGCGCCTGCGGCGGCGAGAACCATTCTGGACCGACCTCGGGCCTGCGGAGGTTGTGTGCGGCGTCTGCGGGGTGCAGCGGCCTCACTTCTGAGCGCAGGTAGGTCCCGGTCCTTGAGCGAAGTGAAGTGGCCCAGGCCCCGAGCACGTGGCCAGTGGCGACCGGAGGGTGCCCGGGCGCGTGATTGCGGCAGGGGCCTGAATCCGGCTCTGCCTTAACGTGGAGGAAATTTACGTTCACGGGCTTCACCAGCACAACAGCTGCTTCTAGTGGGTTGTCAAAATTGTTAAAGAAACTGCTGAGATCCATGGGATATTGACGAAGCAGGCGCGCAGGAAACCGTGGGGAACCCTGTAAAAACCCACATGGCCCTTTCCTGTGCCCTTTTAAGGTTGACGCAGTGCCTTAAGAGGCTAAAACAGACGGGCAAAGTAAGTCTCCATAAAACCCTGAGAGGAGATTGTCAGACTCCTCTTTGGATCCTGTCTGGAGTCACAGCTGAACCACAAGAAAATTCCTTCCAGTTTAAGCATCTTTGTGATATTTTCTACACAGCTCAGCGCAAGTGATGAATTCAAACTTAACCTTAGCATTGGTGGTACATTGAGGTAAGGTGTTGGTATTTGTCACTGAGGGCAGGAACAACCCACTAGAATGACTTAAAGACTGTAAGTTGAGAACGTCTGAAGGCACTGGCTGACAGAGGTCGTGAAGCTTCCAGAGCCCAACTTCACTGGGCAGAAATAGCAGTTTCCTACTCAGACCATCAACTATTTCCAGGTACTCAAAACCTCCCCCAAAACGCCTTGAATCAATTTTGTTCCTCCCTCTCCCAAAGATGAATGATTATACAGATCTTTGTGAGTAGCTGGCTACTGCCACCAATGGATTCCCATTTTGCTGCCCTTGCCAAACTTTTATGTGCCCTCCCAAATACAACCACAGAACCCTCTGCTGAGGCATGGGCCTCCTCTGAAGCATTGAAACTAGCGTTGTCCACCCGTGCTCCCCCCAGCCCTCAGATTACCCAGTTTTGACAAACCTTGTAACCTATATTGCCGTGAAAATACTGGGATAGCTGCAGGGATTCTAGGGCAAGTCTTTTCCTTTCAGAAGCATCCCGTAGAATATTTCTCATCAGTTGGACCCTGTGACTTCAAGCCTGCCTCAATGCCTATGTGCTGTGCCTCAGCTGCCACCTCGATTAACAAACCAGTGCCCTTACACAAGTTTCCCCTTTCACCTTTATATTCTGCATGCTGTGTCAGCTCTCTTACAAGTCTATACAATGGCACCTCTCTGCTGAAAGACACACCACCTATGAACAGGCCCTGTCAACCAACCCCTCCGTCATCTTGTACTCCTAAAACTCCAAACACAGCTACGCTATTACCCATTCCGATGATAAACAACCCTACTCTATTCTCTGTAGTTGCCTTACAACCATAGAGATGCTTTCTAAACCACAAAAAGACCTCTTAGATGCTTCCTTTAGCCATTCAGACTTGCTCTAGTCTGTGATGGCTCTTGTTAATGAGCCAGTCAGGGAAACTGACTTGGCTGTAGTTTCTCCACATGAAACACTTGCAGCACACTTTTGTCCACTATAAAATCAGCCCAAGTTGCCAAACTCATCGCTCTTACTAAAGCTTATACATTGGCAAAAGAGAAAACTACCAATGTTTGCACTGACTAGATCTGCCTTTGGCTCTCATGCTGTTGGCACTCTTTGGAAGTTCCACAGATTCTTGACCTCTGCAGGTGCTTCTGTCACCAATGGGCATATCATTGCTTCCCTGTTACAGGATGGTTGTCTTCGTACTGAAATTGGTAGAGTTCACTGCCCAACACATACCGAGGAAACATGGCACAATATCTATAGGAAATGATAAGGCTAACAAAGCTGCTAAAGGGCAGCTGAGAGTGGGTCCCCATCCCATCCTTTCCCCACCCAGCTTGCGTGCCTCCCCTTATCCCTGACTGTGTATTACTAGCCGTCAGGCAAGTGCCCCACAACCTGAAAAAGAAATAGCTACAAAAGGGTGCCAAGCATTTATCAGATGGATTATACATTGGACCAAATGGACTTCCTTTAGCCCCTTTTCCTTTGACCTTTTGGCTGGTACTAGTCTCCCATCAAATGGAACATGTGCAAGCGGAATGATCAAGCAGGGAAAAGACATTTGGTTCTCCCCTGGCATCCACAGCATTTCTGACCAAATTGTTTTCCAGTGCACTACCTGTCAATCTCACTGAGTTTCTGGAGGTAACCAGTGTACCTCAAGGAGTGCTTCAAGACCCACACTGCCATTTATGGCACTCCCCATGGACTTCATAGGTTTACCTCCAGTCTTGGGTGATTCTCACTGTTGGGTTATTGTCTGCATATTTAGTGGATGGACTGTGCTATCCAACTAGACATGCTGATGCCACAGCAGTTGTAAATAAACTAATAACTTAGATTATTCCTTCTTTTGGCATCCCTTTATGAATTTAGTCAGACCAAAGAGCTCACTTTATAGCAGAAATAAGTCGCTTGCAAAGATTCTGGGAGATTCATTAAAATTTTACACCCTCTACCATCCCCAATCCTCAGGGCAAGTGAAATGTAAAAATCTAGAAATAAAAAGAACCCTAGGAAAAAATCTTTTGGGAAACTAGACTTAAGTGGTCAGAAGCATTATCCTTGGTCCTTCTACAGATGCAGAATACTCCAAAATGACCCCGTTTGAAATAGTTTTTGGTCACCATGTGTCTGTTGGCATCTGTAAACCTTCCATTCCTGGACTGGATGAGCATTATGGGCACTTGAGTGAACAATTCAATACTATGACTAGTTATAGAAAAGAACTATTATACTTGGAGCGTATTGTCAACAGGTGAAGAAAGCATGGTCTTCACTGACTGACAAACCTTGCCATCCCTTTCCACCAGGAGATGGTAGATCAAAGTTTTTAGAAGGAAACATGCATTGTCACCTCCCTGGGAGAGGTCTTAGAAAGTACAGCTAATCATCTATACTGTCATCAAAAGTCCTCTTGGATTCATGCGAAACACACCAAGCTACATCCAGATTGTCACCCCGTGGCAATTAGAAGGCCATCCCTATGAGTGACCTCAAACTGAGGCTTACCAGAACCACTCAAACTCCAGAACCAGACAACACCATGAAGTAGACAGCTTTACCCAAGATCTTGGATCAAGAATTTTGTCTCCATTTATCTTCCCTTGGTACCTCTACTCTCCCTGACCTGGAAAATTCTCTGACCTAGAAATTTAAACAAAACTCTTCCTCTTTTATTTACAGAAAGATTGGCTAGAGATTGTTTGTATTAACCTATTCTCCCCATGTTCCTCCACTATGGGCTCCCTTTCTGACTGTGTCTTGCTTCAACTAACACTTGCTGTTTTTTCAACAATTCTAGCAGAACCCCCACACCCACTCACACTGGTCTTTCAAACCCTGGCCACCTTAACTAATCAATCTGATTGCTGGTTATGTCAAGATCTAGATAACACACAAAGACCTGAACTAGTTTTTGTTCCTGACATTGCAAGTACCTGGTGAACCCATTCTGGACAATGGATGTGTGAAAGGGAATGGTATCCACAAGCAGGAGGACAAAATCACTCTCATTCCTCCTATGCTAGAGTGATTTGCATTGGGAAACCCCTGTGGAAGCTCAAGGTCTATCCTTTACTCAGGTGAGGCTATTGGAGAGAAATTTTTCTCTTTGCGTTGAAAATAAAAATGGCACTGGACCCTTCCTAGGTAACATACCAGAACAATACTGTCATCAACACTATGGTTTGATTCCACAAATGGCACCTTCAAACCCTCTGTAGATGTTATAAATGAGTCCATTTATATGGATTATTATGATGCAAATGTTGCCTAGTCACTGGACAGTATTCCTGGCTCACAGGCAGCATAAATGGCAGCTGGAACAGCTCAGCTATTCCCCTGGTTGGTCTGCCCAATACCCAGGACTACAAGTAGGTAGACCAAAATTCTGGAGTGACTTGGTCAGGTAATGACACCTGCCTCTATAACTGCCAAAGTCAAATCAAAGGTATTTCACAACCTGACAGAGGCTCGTGGGGAATGAAGATGTGCAGATGCCACTACGACAAATGACAAAGGTCACAATGGACACCGGACCCCAACCTGGTGGATCACTTCTTCCACTCTGACCTTGTCTGTGAACAGTGCTGGTCTCTTTATGTGGCAATAAAGTATATAAAGGGTTCCCACCTAAAGGGTCAGACGTTGTGGACCTGGATACCTGGCACCTTCTCTCACCCCTTGAAATGCTAGCCAGATTCCAGACCTGGGCTTCTTCAAGCACCAATTAGACGCACCCAATGAGACATCAGAGACCATCCACTCATGCATCTCAAGACCAATTCAATAAGGACCCTTTTTCCAAGTTTAGGAACTTCAGATCTAGAAGAAGCAATTTCAAACATCTCCATATTAGGTAATGGAGCAAGGATTCGCTGCCACTGGGCAGACCTTGGAAGCATGCCAATCAGGATTTACCAGATGAGCCACTGTACTCCAAAACCCTCATCTCCTGCGTACCCCGGCTGCCCAACAAGGAAGACCGTGTGCACTCATTGGCAAACAATGCCGCTTCTGTGTAAATAAGACAGGAGATGTAATGTCTCTTGTGAACCATGTAAAAGAACATGTCAACATTCTGTGTCAAATGAACGAAGCACAGTCGTTTAATTGGACTGGTCCGTTCTCGGGAGTGGGAGACTCGTTCATTGGGATATGGGGCTGTGTGTTTGGATTTGTTCTTTTCTGCTTTCTCATCCTTGTTCGAATCTGTGTCGTTGTTTCCTTTTGCAGATCTCTTACCTCCCGACTTCTAACCCAAATCTTCTCTCCACAGCAATCGACCCAGTTTTTTACCTGTGAAACTTCGTTTCAAACAGGGAAATGAAGGGACTAACACCCAGGATGGCATAAAGACTATTTTAAACTGACAACAGGTGAACAAACAGCAGCTGCAGAAAAAAGCCTTCCTGCATTCCCTTTGATGAGTAAAGCAGGCCTTTCTGAGAATTCAGCTGCCATAACCCTCTCCAAGGGGACCTCTGTAAGGGTGGAGCCTGACTTTGCATCAGGACCTCCCAGGGAATTGTGTAAATACATCCTATCAGAACCTTCCATACTTTCCCACTGCAGCCTTAACACCCTCCTCACCCATCCCATTAAGCTGTTGTATAAAATCTTATCTCTGTACTTCAGAGAGCTACTCCTTATAGCGTGCTCCTGCATACATATATAATAAACTTTTCTCCTATTAATATGTCTGTTAGCACACAGGCCCTCAACCACTTGAACCTAAGTTGGTAGAGGCAAAGTTTTCCTCCCAATGACACTTTCTAGACTTCTCCGGATACACTAGAGTGTTCAAACACATAACGAAGTTTGGAAACCTTGACTTTGTTTGAAGTTGGAAGAATCTACTGTACATGTACACGGGCTTTCTGGGAATCCTTTTAAATTTGTCTCAAACAATAAACTTTGGGTAGTCACCCTGTGTGTTTAATAAGTGACTGAAAACTTTATTTGCCTTAGGGAGAGAGCTATAAGCCGTCTAAGCTGGGATGATGGGCTGTGCTCTCCTGATTTCCTCGGCGTGTAATCTGCGGTCTAAAGGGGCTTTGTAGTGAGTTGTAGCCTTCTTAACCACCATGGGCGGCAGCAGGAACAGTGTAGCAACAGCGGAGAGGTAGCATTTATTGTATTGGACATGTCACTGCCTGGTCCTGTGGTGAGTTCCTTATGTTTTTCTGTTTAATCCTCACACAGTGTTCTCCCCATTTTACAGATGCATAAACTCAAAGGGTAGGTACCTTGTTAAAGATTTTACCATTCCCGAAAACAAGAGCAAGATGCAGACAAGGGTGTCTAGTGTGCTACCTTTCATAAAGCAGAGAAAATAAGAAAATATGTATGTATCATACACATATTTAATCAATTTTGCAAATAGGCAATTCAGGAAGCATAAGCCAGAAGCTAATGAAAGTGATTACATATAAGGAAGGTGGGCAATGAGACTCCCCCCCCCACCTTTAAAAGTTGAATATAATCAAACTGGTGAACATTATAGCAAGTGGACAACTTATTCACATGGAGGAAATAATTATTTCAGGTTACACACACACACAGTATTCTGGGTACGTCTTTAGAGGTGGGTTTATTGTTCATAATGTTGTCAAAGATAAGAAAAAACTATTCCAGTGGTACAGCACGTAATAAGAAGGCTCCTGAGAAGTCCTACATCTGTTCCTTTCCTGTGCCTGTTAAGCAAAGTGTAGCTAAACTCTTGCCTTGAAACGAGAGAAGCCATTAAAAGATAAGCATGCATCTTTCAGTGCTATGTGTTTGTGGTGTGTGGGTCATGAGGTAGAGGAGGCATTCAGGGTACTGTATTAGAGTGGCAGAAGTGTTATAAGCACTTGGGGAAAGGGATCTAGATTCTTGACACAATCTCCATTTTCTGTAAAATGGAGATAGACAGTAAAGGGTGGGTAGGGCCAGGACTGCTTACTCAGTGGCCTTTTTGACTGTAATAATGATTAAGAGTTTATGAATGAATGAATTTCAGGAGAATCTTGATAGCTGCTGGCCCGTGGATTCCGTGTTCAAAGGTCACCGTTAAAGGGGTTTGAGACAAACTAGATTATTTGTTCACTTGTGTACCTATTGTCTGTTCCCTGCTAGAATGTAAGTGCCACAAGGACAGGCGTATTGAATCACAATGAAGAGGGTGCAGTGAGGATTAATTAATGCACGTAAAGCCCTCACAGCTGACCTTGGGTGTTGCTTAACTTAGTGTAAGAATGAGTTCACTTATAGCCAAGAAGAGTATCTGGCTATTTTGAACCTTGGCATTGGCTGTTAGGTGTAAATTTTAAAAAACACTTGAGTAAAGTTGATTATACCACTTGGAGTTCTTATCATGGCTTACTTTGTTTCCCTTTTCAAGTGTTCAAGTACATTATAAACCTCATACATATATGCAAATGTACTTATTTAGCCCTTATTTCACGATGTCAAGTGCTAACAAAGTTAAGGGGAACAGTTGTGAAATGAGAGTACAGTCATTGGAATGTTAGAAAATGTCTATTGGAAGGTAGAGTCTTATTTCGTCAACTGGCACGAGTGATTTCAAGATGTGTTAAGCCACACAATATTGGGTTAAAGGATATGAAGCTTTCCTGCTTCCATATGTAAGGTTTGTAGGATGAAAAGTCATAGAAAATAGCAAAATTACTAATGATGGACACACAGGCATTTATTATTTGAAAATTAAATTATTTTGAAGGAAAAAAATCCTCTTTTCATCATTGTGCAACGAATGGAGCACAAGATACATTGGTTGCCAAAAGAGTTTATTAGCCAGCTCAGAAGGCTTATCAGACGTTTTAGCAATTCATTGAATTATTTATCAACATTTACCAAGACTCAATGAAAGATGCCACAAGAGAAGGGCCATTGTAATCAATTCTGTTAGAATTAAGAGTGAGCCTTTGAATGATGTTTGTTATAGTGATGAATGAGTTGAACACCTGAACCTACAAATAGAATTAAAATACCTCTCCAAAAGACATTGTTTTTAAGTGTTTTTGTTTGCAAATTGATGCCATTTTAGAAGTTTTGGTTTAATGAATTAAAAACATCAAAACTGAAGTATTGTTATGCAAAATATCTTGTATTAAAGTTTAACTCACAAAATTTTAGTATTCACCAGTGGATCTTGCCTGTTGTAATTATTATTGTCATGTTTTCATGGTGATTTCCTGCTTCTACGTTTATTAATTGGAATTCTACTGTAAGGAAGATTTGTTATTTCAGTCATTTCTATCAGTATGAACTCATGGGTGTTTATTCATTGATCTTTGGTGGTTATCTAATACCGTCATTTATACTGTTCCTCAAATTCTCCCAGCTTTGGCCTCTGAGAGCTCTTTGAAGTTGGCTCCTGCGTCCTTTTGACTTACTCCCATCCTTTGTTTTGTTTTTAACAATTCCTTCCTTTCTGGTACTTCAAGATGCTCCAGCCTCATCTTGTATTTTTCCTGTCTAGCCCTAGAACCAGTCATTTTTCCAAGGAACCATGGTTCCTTGTACTGATAATATTATTTGGAAACCAAGATCTGGGCATCAGATGTCCTCATTGCTACTGCTACTATCACTGCTAGGCTCCCTTGGTGGACAAAGCTAGGAAATATATCTGTATATTAATCCATATATATCTAGACATATTACAATAAATGAGTTCATACTCACATCTCCCGCTTGGCACCACAGGGTTCATTCTAACCTCACCTCCGCCCTTGCTTGTTTGTAACTTCTTTCTCTGACAATGAGAAACCTGTCTCCTGTTATCTAGAAATTACTTATTTGCTAAACTCTATGTGTAAACTAGTCACGTAAAGTTGTTACAGAATTGCTAACCTGTACTCCTATGAGAAACAAATTAACCAACTAGAATACGGTGTTTGCATTTTTGTCTTTAGCTTTACAGTATCAAAGCAAAACAATGTATTCAAAAGTTAGATCTCCTAGTTTTACTTTTATAAAAAGACAATTTATACCTTGTCAGGAAAATATCCTGCAAGAATTGATATTTAAAATTTTTATGTTTTTCTGAAACAATGAAATATATTTTATATATATCTATGTATATATAAACCTATTTAAGAGTTTATCCATCATTGGAATCTAGATAATCTGGTACAAAATGGAAGTGAGCAAGAAAACCACTTAAATTGTTACCGAAAGGGGGCTCGTCTGCTCACTGCAAGATATGCCAATGGTCAGGAGGCAAGGTGGTAGGAGAGAAGGGACTTTATTACAGCTTGCTAGCAAGAGGGAAGATGGCTGACTCGTGTTCAAAAGAACCATCTCCCAGAACAGACTACAGGCCAGTTATATATCCGGCTGGTCTCCAGGTGGGGGAGGTGGCTGGTTTCTGGGTGGGGCCGACATCTGGTCCCAGTTCCTGATAGTCCTTTGTTTTACTGGATATGCATCAGAATGGGAGCAACCACATACCCTAATCTTTCAGTTGTCATTCATGATGGCTATCAGTATAGGCTCTGTGCCCGGGGTGTCATCACATTCCCAAGGAACTCAAAAGAACAAAGTTATCATCTTAAAGCAGCTGGGAGGAGCCACAAAATCTACAGAGCTGTTTGGGCTAGTTAGAGGTCATTTAAAGTTGCAATATGGTTTCTTTTCTACAATATGGCTTCCCTTATGTCAACTTTGTATTGAGCTGGTATCAAAATCACTGAAAGGAAATGGGATAAGTTCCTCACTCAACTTTCACGTTACATAGATGGACTACTGGAGAACAGATAGTTTTTATTCTTCTGATCGTTACACTGTGACTTTAAAGAAAATAGAGTATGTAAGTGTAGCAATCAACCAGCAGTCAGTACTACTGCAAAGGAATATTTCAGGAGGAGCAATTGCATGATTACCTTACAACAGTTCTGCAGCATATGACTTTCAAATCTAGAGATCTGCAAAACCAAAGGGTAAGAAAAGAAAATGCCCATTCAATAGAAAATCATGATGTATAGTAAATTACAACTGGGGGAAATGTGTATAATAAAAATTGTTACGGGAAATTGTGGATGATTTTCTCAATTTTCTAAACTCCATACCTTAGGATTTAATCATTCATTTCTGAGGGAGATCTTTGTGGTGACATAGAAATTCTTTTTTTTTTGAAGATTGGCACCTGAGCTAACAACTGCTGCCAATCTTTTTCTTCTTCTTCTTCCCAAAGGTCCCCAGTACATAGTTGTATATTCTAGTAGGCCCTTCTGGTTGTGCTATGTGCTAACTCGGCCCCAGGGCTGGCCCCAATAATTCTTTATATTGATTGTGATGGTGGTTACATGAGTCTGCACATGATGACACATAGAATCTATGGAACACTGGCACACACACAGCAATGTCAACTTTCTGCTTTTAGTATTGTTCCATAGTTACCTCCACTGGGGACTCCAGGTGAGGAGTACGTGGAATCTCTCTGTATTATCTTTGCAACTTCCTGTGAATCTATAATTCAGAATAAAAAGGTTTTAAAACATGTTAAAGCCTCAGAGAAACATACATATATGTGTATGATCAAACCTAGTTTTTTAAAAATGGGTTTCTTCTGGGGCCGGCCCCGTGGCCGAGTGGGTAAGTTCCCGTGCTGCACTTCGGTGGCCCAGGGTTTCGCTGGTTCAGATCCTGGGCGTGGACCTGGCACCGCTCTTCAGGCCATGCTGAGGTGACGTCCCACATAGCAGAACCAGAGGCACTCACAACTAAAATATACAACTATATACTGGGGGGATTTGGGGAGAAAAAGTAGGAAAAAAAAAAAAAGATTGATCACAGTTGTTAGCTCAGGTGCCAGTCTTTAAAAAAAAAGAAAAAAGAAAAAAATGGGTTTCTTCTGTATTGTGGTCACATTAAACTGTCCTTCAGAAAGACTGAAGCAATTGGGCCATGTATAATGGGACATTTAAAACTTCATTCTCTTTGGCTGAGTAATTTCACTGGGAGTGTATCTTAAGGAAATTACCTTTTTTATACCTTCTGTCTTTCTAATAAAGAATTTCTACAAAGATATTCAAAGAATCTTAGCTTATAATAAAATTCAATATTGCTAACATTCTTTTATCTCTTACCTTTTTTCCCCTCGGCTTTACTCACGTGGCCAGGTGCCCACTCTAGTTGAACTCCCGCTGCCCACCTACTCCCGGCTTGCACCTGCACTGGAGCATTGCTGAAATGTAATACCTAAATGTGCTGCCAGGTCTCACGTTGGGTTTACGGTCACAAATCCAAGATTGGCACCATACATTGCCTGATAATTCTATAGTTTCTACTCTCCTAAATGACTGTCATACTTCTCCTTTTTCCTCAGAATAGTCTTATACTCCCCCCTCACACACATCCAATCTCATCTGATGACCTCGCCTCATACTACATTGAGAAGTAGAAGCGATTAGACAGGCAGTCTGTTATCTTCTCACCAATCTACCCCTGTTGGTACCTACACTCTGCCATCCCTCAGTTTCAATGAAGTGACCTTGAATCTATCAATGTCTACACCTCACATTCTTCCTTCACCCCTCTCCATTGAAGCTTCTGTTCACCAGTGAGACTGTTCTCCTCAAGGACACTGATGACCTCCATCCTGCCAAATTAATGGTCCTTCCGGGTTCTTGACAGATTTCTCAGTGCCATGCTTAATAGTTGGCCACTCCCTCTTTCCAAAGACCTTCTTCAATCAGGCTGTGATGGTTAATTTTGTGTGTCAACTTGACTGGGCCTTGGGTTGCCCAGACATTTGGTCAAACATTATTCTGGATGTTTCTGTTTTGGGTAATAAGATTAACACTTAAACCAATAGACTGACTAAAGCAGATTTTGCTCCCTAATGTGGGTGGGCCTCACAATCAGTCGAAGGCCTAAATAGAACAAAAAGACTGACTCTCCCACGAATAAGAGAATGCCTCCTGCCCAACTGCCTTCAAACTGGGACATCCACTTCTTTCCCCACCTTAAGACTTGAACTTAAACACCAGCTCTTCCTTGGTCTTGAGTCTGCTGGTCTTCAGATGGGAACTACTCCTTCCGCTCTCTTGGGTCTCCAGTTTGCCAACTCACCATGCAGATCTTGGGGCTTGCCAGTCTCTTTAATCATGTGTGCCAGTTCCTTATAATAAAATCTCTGTGTGTGTATAAAGATATATATATTAGATTAATATTGATATAAATTGTCAATATTATGTATTAATATATAGATATGTATTAGGTATATGTATATTAAAATACATATTTTATATACATTATTAAAATATATTTTAAATACATATATAAAAATATATAAGTATAAAATCTCCTATTGGTTCCATTTCTCTGGAGAACCCTGACTAATACACACTCCTGGTTTTTTTCCTCCTCTACTAGGTGCTCCTTGGCCAGGTTCTCCTCTGTTTCATCTCTCAATGTTGGCATGTTCTGGGGCTGGTTCTAGGCCCCCTGCTACTCTCTGTCTGCCTAATAACCCCACCAGTGTCCTAATCCAGGCCCTGTGGATTTAAATAGTATCTATGTGCTGATGATTCCCACATCTGTATCTCCAACCGCGATTTCTCCACTCAACCCTAAACTCATGTATTCGTACTTATTTGTCATCGCCACTTGCATGTTTCATAGGCATGTCGACTTCAGCATGGCCAAAGCTTAATGCTCAGTTCTCTGCCCAAACCTGCTCAGCCTTCTGTTTTCCTTCCTTAGTAAATAATGACACTACCCAGCCAGTGCTCGTGCCAAAAGTCAGATGGCCTTCCACTGTTCCTTTCTTTCCCGTTCCTTCTGCCCAACACGTGCAATCCATCAGCCCATCAGCAGGTTCTTTCAGCTCAGTTGCCATGATGTAATCCAAACGCCTGTCAGCATCAGTCTAGTTCAAACCACTGTTTGCTCTAGCCTGGCCTGCTGCACTGGGCCTGCTGCACTGCCCTCTTAACTGTGCTGCGTCTAAACTGTCCCCCTAAAGTTCATCCTTTGTGCTTTAGGCACAGGAGGCATAGATATATTTCACATGATCCCTCGCTGAAACGACTCCAGGGCTTCAACCCCAATAAGAATAAAATCTACACTCTTCCCCTGGCCTGTGAGGCCCCATGTGATGAGATGCTCTAATCTTGTCTTGGGACCTTTGCTCCAGTTGCTCCCTCAGCCTGCAGTGCTCACCCTGTCCCCAGCGTCAGTAGCTCGAGTTCTTGTCGCTGAGGTCTCAGTTCAGATATTGTCTTAAGAGGCTTCCCTTATCTGAGCTCCCGATCTGAAGAAGCACTTCTGGCACATTCGCTGCCCAGTGTTCCCCTTTCCACTAGAACGAATGAGGGATAGTGAGAGCTGGAGCCATCAGAGAGCGCGGGCGTTAAAGGGAGTAGGAACCCTGGAATGAGAATGAAAGTGATCCTTTTGTTCTTTTGTAATCCTGCTCGTTTTTATCAAGTTGATTTCTTAATTATTCACTTATTTACTCATCCACTCATGCAACAAACATTAGTTGAGTACTTTCCATGTGCTAGCCAACATTCTCGGTTCTGGACACACACCAGTGAACCAGACAGGTGTAAGGTTTGCATTCTATCAAGAGAAGAAGACACTACACAAACCAAAAAATCACACTTCGAAAAATGCTATAGTGAAATAAAAAGAGTGATGTGAGGGGCCAGCCGGGTGGCCCAGCAGTTAAGTGCACACGTTCCGCTTTGGCGGCCCAGGGTTCACTAGTTGGGATCCTCGGTGCCGACATGGCACTGCTTGAAAAGTCATGCTGTGGTAGGCGTCCCACATATAAAGTAGAGGAAGATGGGCACAGGTGTGAGCTCAGGGCCAGTCTTCCTCAGCAAAAAGAGGAGGATTGCCAGCAGATGTTAGCTCAGGGCTAATCTTCCTCAAAAAAAAAAAAAGAGTGATGTGATTGTGAGTAGCCAGCAGGGTACCGTATAGGCAGCAGAGCAATTAAGTGAAGTCTTGGATAAGCTACTTTCTGACAGTATATTGGGATTTTTACATACCTTTGCTGGGATTCAGTTTCCTTACTATAAAAGGGGATAAAAGAATTTATCTCATTGGGTTCTTGTGAGATCATATGAGATTTGCGTGTAAAGTGTCAGAAAGTGCCCAACATACAGAAAAACACTTAATAAGTGTTAGTTTTTATTATTACTTTAAAGTGGGGACTCAGATAAGGTTTCTTGGAGGAAAAAACATTTCAGGTGAGATCTAAAGGACAAGAAGGACCCAGCCTCGTGAAGAGCATTCTGGGCAGAGGACACAGCTGGTACAAAGGCGTAGGTGGGATCCAGCATGGGGCAGTTCAATGACTAATGTACTAGGGGGCTTTGGGGAGAAGAAGAAGAAAAAAGAAGAGGGGCAACAGTTATTAGCTCAGAGCCAATCTTAAAAAAACAAAAGAATATGCTAGATGTGGTATATATATACAATGGAATACTGCTCAGCCATAAAAAATTGATGAAATCTGGCCATTGGTGACAACAGGGATGGACCTTGAGGGTATTCTGCTAAGTGAAATAAGTCAGAGGGAGAAAGTCATTCATAAATAGAAGGTTAAAACTACAACAATCAATCACACAGAGACAGAGAGTTGATTTGGATTGGCGGTTACCAGCGGGGAAGGGGGGAGAGAGGAGGGTAAAAGGGATGATAGGGCTCATGTGTGTGGTGATGGATTGTAATTAGTCTTTGGGTGGTGAACATGATGTAATCTACACAGGAATCAAAATATAATGATGTACACCTGAAATTTATATAATGTTATAAACCAGTTACCACAATAAAAAAATGAAAATACCCCTGAAACAAACAAAAAGAGAAGAGTATGCTATAGCTCTCCATTTATACAATTCCTTTTTCAAAAGACTCCCAGTAATAAAGTTAAAAGCTAGCACTGAAATAGGACTTAGGAAGAGGCAGGAACTGATCTCAGCACTTTAATTTTTTTTTTTTTTTTTTGAGGAAGATTAGCCCTGAGCTAACATCTGCTGGCAATCCTCCCCTTTTTGTTGAGGAAGACTGGCCCTGAGCTCACATCTGTGCCCATCTTCCTCTACTTTATATGTGGGATGCCTGCCACAGCGTGGCTTGCCAAGCGGTGCCATGTCCACATCTGGGATCCGAACCAGCAAACCCCGGGCTGTCGAAGCTGAACGTGCGAACTTAACTGCTCTGGCTCTGGGCTGGCCCGGCCTTGCTCCTATCAGAGACAAGAAGAATATATTTAAATATATAAAAATAAACTTTCATGCAATTAGATGTAATAATGAAACTCTAGACACATTTTCTTTAATTTCAGGTCTAAAAATTAACTCCCACTAACACAATTATTTAATATTGCTTTGGAAATTTCATGCTAATGTAGTTATACATGAAAAGAGAAAAGCACCATTACTTGCAGGTAATGCAGTTGATATTCCTAGAAAATCCAAAGGACTCAGGTAAAAAAAATTCCTGGAGATGTAAAAATAGGTTAATGGAAAAAGATAAAAGTCAATAGGATGCTTGTATAAGCAGTGATAACCAGCTGAAAAATAAGAGATTCAATTTAAAACAGCTGCAAAAATATAAAATACTTAAAATAATAAAAGATACTTATTCGTTTAGTTATAAAACATATTGGTTAGTGCTTCAGAGAATGGCCTGTAGAGCAGGCTGATGGTGCTAATCCTGGCTTCCACCCTTAGTAGCTGTGAGAACTTGGGAAGTTATTTAACCTTTCTGTGCCTTAGTTTATCCATTTGTAAAATGGAGATAATAACAGTGCCTACCTCATAGAGTTGGAAAGATTATAGGAGTCGAAAATTAAAGTGCTGGGGCCCCACTCCCAGGTAATCTGATGTAATTGGTCTGGGGTGCAGCATGGGCACGGGGAATTTTTTTAAACACCCCAGGTATTCCTAATGTATGGTCAATTTTTATAAACAGTAATTTAGGGAAGACCTGTTTCTTATACTGTGCAAATTCTGGTTAATAGGTTTATATAGCCTACTAGTAAAATATGCCACTGTGTATACCGATGTTCATAGCAGCATTATTCACAATAGCCAAAAGATGGAAACAACTCAGTGTCCACTGATGCATGTGAGTGGATAAACAAAATGTGGTATATGCATACAATGGAAAATTTTGTTGTAAAGGCCAAGTTGATTTGGACTCCTAGCAACCCTAAGTACAGTGAGCTGAACCCTGCCTGGTCTTTTTGCACCATCGTCCCACCTCCTGGGCTATATCACACAGTGCTCTGCTACTATCTTCAGGGGTTTCCTGGCCAATTTTTTTTGAAAGTGGATGGCTACGTCTTCCTTCCTACTCTGGAGGCTCCGCTAAAACCTGCCCACCATGGATGACCCTGGTGGTGTTTGAAATACCTGTGGCATAGCTTTCAGCATCGCGGCAACACACAGCTGCCACAGTACGGCAACTGACATATGGGTAGTGTGGTTCCCTGGTTGGGAAATGAACCTGGGCCATGGCAGTTGGAGCGCCAAATCTTAACCACTAGACCACCATGGGTGGCTAATGGAATATTATTCAACCTTAAAAATGAATGAAATTCTGGTAGATGCTACAATGCGGCATGGACCCTGAAAATATCATGCTGAGTGAAATAAGCCATACACAAAAGGACAAATAGTGCATGATCCTACTCATATGAGGTTCCTAGAATAGTCAAATTCATAGAGACAGAAAGTCAAATAGAGGTTACCAGGGCCGAGAGGAGAGGGAATGGGGAGTTATTGTTTGATGGGTACAGAGTTTCAGTTTGGGGTGATGAAAAATTTCTGAAAATGAAAACTTCCGAATAGTGGTGATGGTTGCACAACATTGTGAATGTTCTTAATGCCAGTGAATTATGCACCTAAAAATGGTTAAAATAGTAAATTTTGTATTTTGTATATTTTAGAACAATTAAAAAAGTCACACAAAAAATTTGCCAGTCGTAGGCAATGAGCCACATTCTCCAACTAGTTTGAGAGTGTTGATGATAAGGAATATAATACAGGGTAGTTTAGTAATTGCCTTAATAGAGCTCGTTTAGTGATTGTTTTTTCCCCATACTGTTTTCAAAGAAGGTAGCTCTTTTACTTTCCTAACTATCTTTGGCTGTTATGAAACCTTCCCGCGTGTGCAGACAGCTAGAGGCATGAAACTAGAATCTGCAGGGCACTGCTGTGAAGACTGTTGTGTGTGGAACCTTTTGAAGCAAAGATCAGATGTGGGTCTCTGTCATACTCACACCTTTGCTATGCTCCTGCCTGGACTGCACACCCGCCCCAAACAAAACTGAGACATCGGAATCACTACTTCTATTACGTGCAACATTTATCAAGAGCAGTATAATTTGTATCTGACTTGATAATGTTTCTAGTGTTCCAAAGAGAAAGATGAATTGAACTGAAACATCTCTCTTTGGTATCAATTTTCATGAGAAAAATGAGACCATTTATAAACTGTCTTGACTGTTTGAAAGAAATGGATCATGATGTCAAAGAAAGGCTTGGATTTACTGTGGTCCCTGATGGTCTGCGATAGCAGAAGATAGATGCGCTTTCTTGGCTTGGTTTTTCTATGCAAAATAATTGTATCATAAATTCATATTGGATGCAAGTAGCAAGTTATTAATATTCAGAATTTTGAAATTCTGAAAGGTGTGGAGTCTACGAGATCTACTACAAATGCTTCTTCACCTAGCAGAGGATTCTAGAATTGCACTGTCAAGAAGTGTGCTCTTGAAATGTGGCTAGTGGCACTGAATGTATTAATTTCCTATGGCTGCTGTAACAAATTACACAGACTTGGTGGCTTAAAACCACATGCATTTATTGTCTTTCAGTTCTGGAAGTCAGACTTTGCAATCAGTTTGACTGGGCCAACACCGAGGTGTCCTCAGGACTACACTTGCTCTGGGAGCTCTGAGGAACAGGCTGTTTCTTTGCTTTTCCCAGCTTCTAGAGCTTCATTCCATGCATTCCTTGGCTGGAGGCCCCCTCCCTCCATTTTCAAAGCCAGCAGCATAGCATCTTGCCTCAGTTGTCACATTGTCTTCTTCTTCTGTTCTGTCCTGTTCTCTGTCTGTTTCCTTATAGGAACATCTGTAATTACATTTAAGGCCCACTCAAATAATCCAGGACAATTTCTCCATCTCATTATCCTTAGTTTAATCACATATGCAAAGTCCCTTTTGCCATATAAGGTAAAATTCACAAATTCTGGAAATTAGGATGTGGATCTCTTTGGAGACCATTATTCAACCTATCATACTGAGGAACTGAATTTTTAATTTAATTAAATTTAAATGGACATGTGGCTAGTGGTTACCATATTGGGCAGTACAGATATAGAACATTTCCATCCTCACAGGAAGTTCTATAGACAGCATCGCTTTAGAAGACATCGAGAAGCCAATTCCAATGCCTCATTTCATAGCTACAGGCCATCTTGAATTTATTGTTGGGCTGCTCTTCAAAAAGAAACTATGTAGATCTTTTTATAGAAATTCAGAACACATTTTCTCATAGATGGGCTGAGGAAAACCCCTAGTCATCTTTCACTGTTGAGCAAAGATTTAATGAGTATTTATGATGGACCAGGCACTGAACTCCAAAAGTAGTTCACAATCTACAATGTAGTTAATAAACATTGTGATAGCGGTAAGCACTGGGAGCATGAGATCAGAAGATGATCCTGGTGAGGTCAGGGAAGGAATTCTGGAGGAATTCCTAAGGTAAGAGGTGGCCAGGCAAAGAAGGGTGAGAAAGAACACAGGCAGAGAGAAAAGGGTAAGAAAGATATTGTTGGCAGAAGGAGAAGCATGGACAGAGGAAAGAGGTTAAGGGAGGACTTTGGGACTAAAGCAGTGCTATATGACTGACTCTGTGGGGTCAAAAGGGGAAAGGCAGAAAAAAGGCAGGGGCCAAATCTCGATGGGCCTAGTACACCATGATAAGGAGTCTGGCCTTTTTCCTTAGTGTCAGGATTGGTTTGAATGCAACTAACAGAGGCCCAGTAATAGTGCCTAGGGTTCTGATCACCCATTAAGACATGTAGGGGTTTCCCACACACATTCAAGCAATTCCTGGGCACCAGCTGGCTGTCCTATGATTCAGTGCAATTCTGACACTTTCTACCTGGAAATAGCATCAGATCCCACAGGTTAAGGACTCAGTCCCACAAGACTACCCACCCCCCACTCCCCACCCCCCACTTCAGATGCCAGTCACAATTCCAGGTTGTCACCTGTGCTTCTGACCAACTGGCTATAAATCAGAGGTTCCTACGACCCCCTCCTTGAGTTTGATTAATTTGGTAGAGCAGCTCACAGACCTCAGAGAAACATTTTACTTACTAGATTACTGGTTTATTATTAAAGGATATAACTCAAGAACAGCCAGATGGAAGAGATGCATAGGGCAAGGTATGAAGTAGGGGTGTGGAGCTTCCATGCACATTCTGAGGGCATCATTCTCCCCATGTCTCCACACATTCACCAGTCTGGAAGCTCACCGAACAACATTCTTTTGGGTTGTTTTGGAGGCTTCATTACATAGGTGTGATTGATTAAATCATTGGCCATTGGTGATTGATTCAACCTCCAGCCCCTCTCTCCTCCCCAGATGGGGAAAGAACTAAAAAAGTTCCAACCCTTTAATCTCATGGTTGGGTCCTCTGGCAACCAGCCCCTATCCTTAGGTGCTTCCAAAAGTCACCTCATTAACATAACAAGAGACACCTATATTGCTCTCATCACTTAAGAAATTTCAATGGTTTTAGGAGCTCCGTGCCAGAAACAGGATGAAGATCAAATATATATTTCCTATTATAAATCACAATATCACAGGGCCTTAAACAGGGCAGATTTTTATCTTTATCAGGACCAAGGCTGATGAGGAAGTTGTGCCTCCAGAAAGTTCTGAGGGGCTCCGATTCCTTCTGCCTCATTTCTCTGCCATCCTTAGTATTGTCATTTGCTAGGGGTGCCGTAACAAAGTACCACACACTGGTGTGGCTTAAATCGAAATTTATTGTCTTACAGTTCTGGAGGCTAGAAGTCTGAGATGAAGGAGTCGACAAGTTTGGTTCTTTCTGAGGCCTGTAAGGATGGCTCTCTTCCAGGCCTCTCCCCTAGTTTCTGGTGGTTTCCCGGCCATCTTGGGTGTTCCTGGCTTGTAGAAGCATCTCTGCCTTCATCTTCCTATTTATATTGCAGTGATCTCCCTGTGTGTGTCTCTGTGTCCAAATGTCCCCTTTTTATAAGGACACCAGTCATACTGGATTAGGGGCTCGCTGTACTTCAGTGTGACCTCATCTTAACTAGTTACATCTGCAATGACCCTATAACATCACATTCCAAATAAGCTCACATTCTGAGGTAATGGGGTGAGAATTTCAACATAGAATTTGGGGAGGGGGACAAAATTCAACCCATAACACCTAGGATATGGTCCTTATCCTTATGGTCCAAGACAGCAGCTAGAGATCCGGCCATCTCATTCACATTCAGGGTCTTCTTAAAGGGCCCACCCTTGCAGGTGCTTCTTTCACATTAACGCGGATGTTTGCTCTGGAGGGTGTCTCAACGCAGCCAAATAGGAACAGATTCTGGCTCCGAGGTGCTCATTGGAGAGTTGTACTCCTGAAGAGGACACTGACCACTCTTTAGCAATGCCTCCTCTTAGAAGTAGGGTCAGAGAAAAGCCTGGCTAAGGATTGAGGAGAGGGAAAGTTGTTGCTTCTCCTCAGATCATTCCAGAAGGAACTTCATGGAGGAGAAGGGATTTCAGGAGATGTTTACAAGACCAAGTTACTAGGGCAATCTGCCTTACTTCCCACAAATTGGCTTCAAATGTTACATCCTACAGACCTGGAGGCAGGATTCATTGCCGCTTTCATTGGTTGTGTACTTGCTTTCCCTCTGCGTTTTGGGATGTCTGTTCTGCCGGGGGTTGTGGTTGTTGTATGTTTTTCCTCCTCTACTAGATGAAATGTTCCTTGAGAGGAAACAAAGCCCCTTTTAAGTCTAAGTCTCATGGGGCGGGGGGGAGGGGAGATTTATAGCTTAAATCTCAGCTCCAGCACTTATTAGCTACAGGAATTTGGCCCTCTAAACTGAAGTTTTATCATCTGAAAAGTGAAGTGACAATATCTACCTTGCACTGTTGTTATGATCATTAAAAATAACAGTTGCCGTGCTTGGGCTACAGTAGATGGTCCGTGGTAACTCTTATCTGTCATTTGTCATAGTCTTTCTCCAGGGCCTAGCCCAGGGCATCTCACAGAGAAAGTGCTCAATAAATACTTGTTGAGAAGGCTGGCCCCGTGGCCGAGTGGTTAAGTTCACATGCTCCGCTGAGGTGCCCTAGGGTTTTGTCGGTTCGAATCCTGGGCGCAGACATGGCACTGCTCATCAAGCCATGCTGAGGAGGCGTCCCACATGCCACAACTAGAAGGACCCACAACTAAAAAAAATATATACAACTATGTACCAGGGGGCTTTGGGGAGGAAAAGGAAAAATAAAAATCTTTAAATAAATACTCCTTGCCTCAATGCAAAATTTAGATAAATAAAGCCCTGGGCTATACTCAAGTCCGAAAATTGATGATAAATTAAAATAGCCATCACGGTATTATAATACACAAGACATTGGAAAAGAAATAATTATTAAATGCAAGTATTGTGGGGAGAAATAAATACATCGAATTTAAAGTAACACCCGAAGAACATAATAAATGCACATGTATCATTTTACAGTCACAAGACTTCAATGTCCCTGATGGAATAAACAGGACAATGCAGTTTGAGGAATGCCTTATGCACAGGAGCCATGTGTGCCTCAGATCTCTGATCGCAGGCTTGAGGGCAACTCTCTCAAACACAGGCAGTGACAGCCCAGGAAAGCCCCCTGAAAGAGAACTGTTATGTGTGACCTTGGACCAGAGCAGATAATCAACTACAGGTAATGCTACTACAATAGGAATCTTTTCCTATGACTTGGGGATACATATTTTATGGTATCTGATCAGAGGAAATGTCTCCCACACCTGAAATAATATTTTCATTGCTAAAAGTGCAAGGTCAAAAGAACTGGGTGTCTTATCTATTGATGGGAAGATGTGTTTTGAATTTCTAAAGAGTATTTACAGAGAGATTTTTGAAGAGCAGCCCAGCAATAAACTCAAGATGGCCTGTAGCTGTGAAATGAAGTATCTGGTATTGGCCTCCAGATGGCTTGTAAAGCAGTGCTGTCAACAGAACTTCCTGTGAGGACGCAAATGTTCTACGTCTGTGCTGTCCAATTTGGTCGTCACTAGCCACATGGCTATCTATATTCAAATTTAATTAAATTAAAAATTAAGTTCACTGATACTCTATCAAGGGTAATTGTAAAGCTATAGTAATGAAGACCAGGTGATACTGGTGCAAAGATGAAAAAAACCAAGCTATTGAACAGAATAGAGTTGGGAAATAGGTCCACATATATATGGTCACCTGCTTTATGACAACTGCAAATGGAGGAAAGTGATCTTTTAAATTAATATGTGGCATTAATTCACTATCCACGTGGAAAGAATGGTATCTGGACCCACCTCTATATCTCACCATTTACAAGAGTCAACTCCAAATGGATTGCAGTTCTAAATAGGCAAACTAAAACAGTAAAGCTGTTAGAGGAAGATGGGAGGAATTGTAATAACCTGGAGTAGGCAGAAATTTCTTAAATAAAACCAGAAAACACCATAAAAATTGATAAATTGGAATATTAAAATTAAGAAATTTTTTCCTCAAAAGACACCATTGAAAGAATGAAAAGAAATCCAGGATGGGAGAAGATATTTGCAACACATACACCTGACAAAGGATGCATACCAAAAAAATCCTCTCATAATGGATAAACTGGTATACTTATCCAATGGAATACTACTCAGAAATAAAAAGAAATGATTGCTCACACATGAAACAACACGGATGAATTAGAAATACAGTACGCTGAGTGAAAGCAGTCTTACATGAAAGAGTACATACTGTATGATTCTAGTTATATGAAATTTTGAAACAGACGAAGCTAATCTAGAGTGGGAAAAAGCAGAAATGAAGACTGTCTGAGAGGGGGCCTAGAACTCAAAACTCACTTGCTCAAAACTCAGCAAATGTACACTGAACGTGTGTGTATTTCATTTCATGTAAGTTTTACATCAAAAGAAACCTTAAATATTGAATTCTAGTTAGTGATATACATCCCAAAGTATTTAAAGGACGTATATTTCTATCTGCAATTTACTTTGAAATGCAACAACATTAAGATGGATAAAGGAAAGGATGGAAATGTAATAAAGCAAGTTTTATAAAATGTTAAAGGTAGAATCTATGTGGTAGGTTTATGTTTGTTTACTGTAAAATTCTTTAAACTTTGCTAAATATTTGAAACTTTATAATCAAACATTAGAAAAAATACAAATAAACAACTCAGAAAAATGGGCAAAATTTTAACAGACATCTCATAAAGTTATTTCTAAATAACCAATAAACATTTGAAAAGGTGCTCAACTTCATTAATCATCAGGAAAATGCAAATTAAAATCATGAGACCCAATTATCACCCACCAAAACATCCAAAATGAAAACAGATGGAAAATACCAAGCGTTGATGAGAATGTGAAACAACTTAACAGTCATATTTTGCTGACAGGAGTGTAAATTGGTGCAGACACCTTGAAAAACTGTTTTAAAATATCTACTAAATTTGAACATGGTACAACCTATGACCCAACAATTCCATTTCTAGGTATATATCCAACAAAATTCATTCATCATTCCTCATGTTCATCAAAAGACATGTATTAGAATGATCATGGCAGCAATATTTTTAATAGTTCCAAAATGTAGACTATTCCAATGCCTATTAACAAAAAAATTGTGGTATATTCACACAATGGAATGCAACACAGCATTCTCATGAATAAACTATAACTAAAATCAACATACGGATGAACTAATAAACACAATAGTCAGTTAAAGAAACCAGACACAAAAGGGAACATGCTGCAATGGTTCCATTTATACAATGTACAAACACAATGATACTACTCTACTTATTACTATTCTAAGGATAGTGGGTAACTCTTGGTTGGAGGGGAGTGGTTAGTGACTAGAAGAAAACATTTCTGGGATGCTGGTTATGTTCTGTTTCTTGAGCTGGTTGCTGGTGCGATCCATTCATGAATTTCAGCAGGTTGTGTATTCATGATTTGTGTACTTATCTGTAAGTATGTAATATTCCAATAAAAAGCAGCCTCTGCCAGAACCTATGGGCAATAATGGACGACAGAGGATTTTACGTTTGAGAGACTTGAGAAGGATTTGAGGGATATGATCAGATTTGCATTAGGAAGATTAATCCTCGGCTTTGTAGAGGATAGCAAGGAGAGGAGCTAAAGGACTGTTTGTGGAAGGAATTTAGGCAAGCATCTATGAAAGCCTGAATTAAAGTAGGGCAATAGGGATGAAAAGGACAGGGTATAGTTGATGTTTAGAGGGCAAGCAGACAGAACTTGGGCAAGTCACTAAATCCCTCTGTGCCTTCGTTTCTTCACTTGAAAAATTGGAATAACAACATATACTTCACTGGGGCTATTTTGATGATTTAATGAGAAGGCACAGTGGGTTTAGTATTGTTACAAAAAAAAAAAATCAATGCTCATTGCACACTATGCAAGGCAAGATACAAGGGATACAAGGTATTAAGATTAGAAAGCTTTAAGAGAAATATCTTAATTTGGCAAGGTCCATGGAAGCTTGCCTTCTCCCAAGCACCGGTAAAATCACCTCCCTGCCCGGGACTGGGTCAGTGTGGGACACAGGGGAGAAGCCCGAGGTTAGGATTGAGGCAGAACATGACAGGATCTGAGTGTGACATGGTCCTAACACGCCACGGGTGAAAAGTTAGGACTCTACTCAGGCGGCCCAAGCTCCAGAACCAAGAACTAAAGGCAGGGACAGGCGTTTCCCCTCTTCCTCCACATCCTCTCAGCTGAGAGGCGGGACACTGAAGGGGGCCAGGATTCAGTTGGGGCCGGAAAAGAAGCCAATGGGACGCGAGTTTTCTCGTGTTCAACCAATTGGTTTTGCCCAAGACCGCCCCATCCGGTGATTGGCACACGCGTCTCCCAGGGTTCTGCCGGCCTGTGGGCGCGGGTCAGAACTCTCGCGATGGTGTGGTCGTCCTGCGGTCTTTGGTCCCGCTGCTAAGGGGTTGTCTCCCCGCCTCCGTGGCCTCGGACTTGTGGCGGCCTCGGACTTGTGGCGCCCTCGCCGCCTCCCGACCTTGAGCCCGGGGCTGTCGCGGGGTGCCGAGGGGCGGTGGGCGCGGCGGGGGCATTGACGAGCCGCAGGCAGGGAGCTGCCTTTCCTAGAGCCCGGGCCCGCCGTGCCGAGGCCGAGATGAGGCGCGGCCCGAGCTCGGGCCCCCAGCGCGCTCCCCTCCGGCTCATCCGCAGGTGCGGAGAGGGCCGTCCGAGCGCCCAGGCCGCCGCTTGGCGGGAAAAACCCGGGTAGTAAAGCGCGCCCGATTAGGCCCTGGCAGGTGCTAACACTCTGTTGAAGGGTTTGCAGCCTTGAATGGGATATTTGAATTAAAAATAGTGGGTGAACTTGTGATTCTGTCGTTAAAACACTTTTTGGTGCATGCAGTACAGTATGATAGAGTGCTCATAGGGATTAACCGCCTTACCCAAATGGTCGGTTCCTGTTGCCCCAGCCTGTTTCTGGCTCGTTCTTTTTCTGCTAATTTACAGATAGTTCAAGTAGGGTTAGGGTCGCCTTTATATTTTGAAGTTCGTTTCTAATGCAGACACTTAAAGCAACTCTATTCACCTCCCAAAAGGGTAATGCAGATTCCACCAGTAAAGGAGCATGTCAATATGTATTGAGTTCTTGCGCTTGTCAAACAACACAAAATTATCTTAAGGTACTTTATACTTAATGCTAAAAGTTCTCAGCCTGAGTCTATGTTGTCACTGAAGGGAAAGCACTGCTTTCCAAAAAAAAAAAAAAACAAAGTCAATGGGGATTGAGAAGAGAATATTTAACCTAGCAGATGTCTGAATCTTCAGGTACCGTTGTAAAGTTTTGTGGAGAATAACAAGTATTGATGAGGATATGGAGAAATTGAAACCCTTGTGCATTGCTGGTGGGAATGTAAAATAGTGTAACCACTTTGGCAAAGAGTTTGGTAGCTCTTCAGAAAGTTAAACATAAAGTTACCATATGATCCAGCAATTCCACTTATCATGTATACCCAGAAGAATTGAAAGCAGGGACTCAAGTCACTTGCACACCAAGGTTCATAGCAACATTATTCCCAATAGCCAAAATGTGGAAACAACCCAAATGTCCACCTAAAGATGAATGTATAAACAGAATGTGGTGTATATATACACAGTGGGATATTAGTTAGCTTTTAAAAGGAATGAATACTACCTGCTACAACATAGGTGAACCTTAAAAACATTATAAGTGGAATAAGCCAGACACAAGGACAAATACTGTATGATTCCACTTACATGAGATAATTAGTGTAGTCAAATTCATAGAGACAGAAAAGAAGAGTAGAGGTTACCAGGGACTAGAGAGAGGGAAGAACGAAGAATTCCAGTTTAATGGGTACAGAATCTCTGTTTGGGATGATGGAAAAGTTCTGGAAATGTGATGGTTGCACAACATTTGAATGTAATGAATGCCACTAAATTGTACACTTAAAAATGGTTAAAAGGATAAATTTTATGCATATTTCACCACAATTAAAAGCAAAAACCAAAACTCATCAATAAAGTCACAACCAATCATTGGAAAACCTCATTTTAATTCTAGTATCTGCATTGTACAACTGTAATTTGTGAAAACCTTTTCAAACTTTGATCTGAGAACTGAGAGAAATTTGTGTTCGAAGCTTACAAGATTCTGTTTTTCAATGTATGTATGTTTGTTTTAAACTCTGACTATACTCGGTAGTATTTGCAGGATGAATATGGGTAATAATACTTATGTGTTAGAATTCCTAGGGACCTGACAACACATATTGTACAGACTGGAGATGTCAGCATATATATTGCTATATAGTTGGAAATAAACTATTTTGGTATTTTACATTTGAGCCTGCGTATCAATCAACATCAGAAAAACCATAATTTCAAACTAGCTCATTCTAAATATTCTAAATAAACAGCCAAGACAAGTGGCAGCTTATATAATGTTATTAGGTTGAATTTTTATCTTGGGTTCTTTTTGGGAGGTAAATGCTCTCTGCAGACAGTTAATGCATTTTTTTCCTTTAAGGAAGATTAGCCCTGAGTTAACATCCGTGGCCGTCTTCCTCTACTTTATATATGGGACACCTGCCACAGCGTGGCTTGATATGCAGTGTGTAGCTCCATGCCAGGGATCTGAACCAGTGAACCCTGGGCCACTGGAGCAGAGTGTGTCAACTTAACCTCTGCACAACTGGGTTGGCCCCCAGTTAATGTATTTTAAGTGTCAATTTCCTATCCATTTGACAAGTGAGAAGATGCTGATTTATTTTCTCCCCTTCTGTAGATGGGAAAATAGAAGGTATTCAGGCTGAGATGGTATGACGCTGAAGGCTTGATCAACTTCTTCAAAGATCGTTTGCAATCTTCCATTGTAATTTTGACTAATTTTTCATCTGTGGTTTGTGAAATCAGAGGAGTGATTGTTGCCAGGATATGTTACAACATGTTTCAGCTAGCCACAACCATGCTTCAAGGCTGCCGGCTAAATTTGTGAGTAGATGAGAACAGAATTATTTCTTTTTTCATCATAAAAATGAGTGACCATTATTGAGAGCAAAGAATTCATATTAAACTTTGTGTAGAGTTAAGTAAATCTGCAAGTGAGACACTTGAAAAGTTAAAAGTAGCTTATGGTGAAGAAATAATGTCAAGAGCAAGAGTTTTTGACTGGCATAGAAGGTTTAAAGAAGGTGGAAATGATATCCACGATGATGCTCGAAGTGGCCGGCCAGTCACCCACGGCACACATGAAAACATTGAGAGGGTCAGAAATTTGGTTTGCTCAGATAGCCGCATAATGGTAAGAAAAATGGCTGAAAAGTTAAATTTAGACGAAGAAACAGACTCATTCTGAAAGAAAACTTGAGGAAAGTTTCTGGCAAGAATATGTCTCCTACTATTGTGGTTGATGATCCTGTAGAGGTTAAACCAAAAGAGAGCTGCGCAGGAACCTGCCTCTGGGGTGCATATCCAGGGCACAATCCAACAGTTTTGTTTCATTGGTCTTGGAGAAACTTCAGGCTGAATCTAAAATGAGCTGGGCTTCTTCAACCATTTTCCTTCAGCTTTGTAGGTACGTGATTTAAGCAGAGTGGAAGCTGCAGAGCTGAGTGTGACAAAGGAGAGAGCATGGAGCTGGAAGTTTATTAGGAGGAATCTAGCAAACTGTTACCTCAGAAGGAGAGACTCAACATGGAAGCATTTCTACTTTATTTCTTCACGGTGAGCTCGTTTGAACAATCAGTAGGTTAGCGGCAGGCTAGGAGTGAAACCCTAAACAGGGAGCTAGAGATCAATGTTATTCTATATGGAAACATCTCAAAAAAGAATGAGAGAGTGGCCACTTTTAGGCAGAAATAGTCACTTGTAATAATGAAACTTCTTTTTGTTGATGGAGATTGTTCAGTTGTTGGAAACAGATATTCAAGGCTGTCAGCGAGAAAGAAATAGATGAAGTTGTAAGGAATGGTTTATGGAAAAGTACACTCTCCCCTTCTACTCCCCCCCCCCTCAAAAAATCAGGACCTGATTTTGGTCAGAAGCTCACAAAGCCTTCTATTCTTTATGTAATCTAAATTTCAATTTTAAACAGATTTTTGTATGTAAACTGTTCAGGTCTGGAATTTGGGATGAAGAGTAGACAAATAGGGCTTAGTTTTGATCTTAAGTTCTTTCATCAGGAGAATGACATTCCATAGGCTGAGCAGAGTTTCGAAAGGCATTCCTGCAAATAGCAACAAGTAAACAACAACACACAATCTTCTCAACAAGAACGGACTGAGTTTTTTTTTTTCAAAGATTGGCACCTGAGCTAACATCTGTTGCCAGTCTTCTTTCTTTTTTCCTTCTTCTTCTTCTCTCCAAAGCCCCCCCAGTACATAGTTGTGTATTCTTAGTTGTGGGTCCTTCTAGTTGTGGCATGTGGGATGCTGCCTCAGCATGGCCTGATGAACGGTGCCATGTCCATGCCCAGGATCAGAACCTGTAAAATCCTGGGCCGCCGAAGCAGAGCGCGCAAACTTAACCACTGGGCGACAGGGCCTGCCCCCTTGCCAATCTTTTTTTTGGGCGGCAACCACTGAGTTTTGACCTTCACATTTTCCGTGTTGTACTACTGACTGAGCATATTGGTCATATTCTAAGCATCAGCTCTAATAAGCATTCATCAAAGGGAAGGCATGACCTTGAATATTCATGAGGCCACAAATAGCTTCAAGTACATTATGGTCAAGTCAATTGGTAGTTTTGCTGAGACACTAATAAAAAAGCATTGGTAATTCATGTCAGAGTGATATAGATATGGCATTCTTCTGCAGAAGTTATAGGTGAAAAATGGTTTCACACGAAAGAAATTTTGATAAACCTAGAAAATAATGCACAGAAAAGAATTTCTGACTATTTTGTCCATTAACATGAGCGTTTTAGTTAAGGAACCAGTCGAGTCGTGTGCTGTTCCTTCCCAAAAGAATAAATTTTGAGTTCAACGAGTATGAACTTCTCAATCAGAAACTCAGGTTCTTTGCCCTTGTTTCCTTCCCAATCCCTAGGATGAAGCTACAATCGCTCAGTATTGGTATTGTTGCAAGCTAGATACACCACAACTACAGCACGCGGGACTGAAGTCAGAGCCCTGTGGCAGTGACCCTGAGAAGACTGGTTTCATTAGTTATACCATTACTTTTTCTTTTTTAAAGCCTCCCAGAAATTCAAGTTTACATTTCATGGAACATGAGCCAAAACTAATTGAGGTTGTTTATGGAAAAATCATCTCATTTTAATGGTCTGTACCTCTGGGACACTGCTGGCCAAAGCTGTATGGCCCACAAGGCAAAAATTATGATAATTAGACTGTTTTTCCTATTGTCTTATTTCCATGACTGAATTTTTATGTGAACTTTGGATGGTGTTTTGTACTGTGTAATGAAATTTATTACAAGTATATGTACATGACATTCCAGTAAACCATAAATTGATTTCTTACTAGTTTTGATAATCTGTTTTATTATGAGGTATTTGCTAATCCTCCAAATTTTAGCCACATGCTCATGTCTCTCATGATTTCAATCTAAATAAATTTTAGCTTCATTGCTATACCTCTGAAATGTTTTAAATTGACTAACGAATAGATAAGATCTACCCATAAGGCACTTATAAAAACTGTGGAGTTGGTGTGGTGAGTGCTGACTCCAGCTGTATTGTGATCTTAAGCTTTCCATCTGTGTTAGTTACCTGAGGCTTCTGTAACCAATTACTGAAAACTTGGTGGCTTAAACAACAGAAATGTATTCTCTCACAATTGTGGAGGCAAGAAGTCAGAAATCAGTTCCACTGGGTCATTCTAGTATATTCTTCCTAGGAGGCTGGGATCTGTTCCTCGCCTCTTCCAGCTTCTGGTGGCTGCCAGCATTCCTCAGCTTGAGGTCGTGTCATTCCAGCCTTCAAGGCCAATACCAGATCTCTCTGCTTCGTCCTCTTGTGGCCTCCTCCTTTGTGCATGGAATCACCTTCTGCCTCCCTCTTATAAAGGCGCCTGTGATTGGGTTGAGGGCCCACAGAGGCTATCCAGGATAATCGCTCCATCTCAAGATCCTTAGCCTAACCCTGTCTTTTTCCAATGAGGTAACGTTGACAGGTTCAAGATTAGGACCTGATATTCTTGGGGGCCATTATTCAGCCTGCTACACCATCTCTCTAGGTTTTGACAGATTTTTCTTCTGTAAAACAAGGTGGTTGTACCAAATAATCTCTAGAACAGTACTGCCAATAAAAACTCTCAGCAGTAATGGAAATGTGTAGAGTAGCCCCCAGCCCCACGTGGCTATTGAGCACTTGAAACGTGGCAGATGCAACTGAGGAGCTGAAATTTTAATTTTATTTAGTTTTGATTTAAATTTAAATAGCCCCATGTGTCATATTAGACAATGTGGTTCTGGTATCTCTGTAGTTCTAAATACTGTATTCTGAAGCATCTTTAAAAAAAAAAAATCCTTGTTTTTCCCACCCTCTGTGTATAAAACTGCTCACATCTTTCATCTATCATTTAGTCTAGTGGACTTCAAACTTTTTAGCCAAAATCCTTTTTACCAAAAAAAATTATCTGGAAAACCAAGGTGTAAACAGGCTGCACTTCAAGTCCTGAAGTCGGTAGCGGGAGGAGGATCTGTGGCAGACGCCTCAAGGGGCAAAGAACCTCCTCTAGGACTCAGTGGAATGGAGCTACCTGTGAAACCAGTGGTTACTCCTGGAAACTATTTGCTAGTGTCTTCAGCCAGACTTTCACACTTGTAGTTTCACATCTTTCATCTTGACAGTAACTAGAAAACATTGTCATTCTCATGGCCTGTTTTCAGTTGCACAGGAGCACTGTTGATGTGGCATGTTATGCACTCCTTGTTCTGCCAGGACACTTACTATAGGCTGTTAAGGTGTTAGGCCTATTTCCTCTCCATTTTTCTTCCCCTTCACCTACTCAGCATTGGACGGCAGCTCATATAGGCCTTTTGCCCCCTCATTACCCCTCCCCGCCCCATTGCCGACTAGTCGCAGCACTCTGCTAAGGAGGACTCTGGGGCCCTTACATGGGAGGCCTTGATCAATGGACCGACTGCAACCATATCCACTGATTTTTGTCTGCTGTGTTCACTGAGGTGTTCACAATACCTAGAATAGTACCTGGCCCATAGGAGGTGCTCTATTGCTTATTGGATGGACACTAAAGCCAGCATTTTGCTAGTATATAAACACTAAATACCAGTATTGTCATTTTGTTATAATATTACAATGATCATACAATATTATAAAAATGATCCTATGGTACTACCAATGAATATGACATTTACTGAGTGCTTACTACTCACCAGGTAGTTAGATGTACCATGTATAAACTCAACTTTAATAACTATGAATACCAGTTTACAGATAAAGAAGGGAGGGGATTTAACCTAGGCTTTTAATACTATGCTGCTAAGAACAGGTAGCTGTAAGCCACTCACCTGAATGTCAAATATAATTCAACTCACTACCAGTTATTGATATTAAGCTTAATTATAAATGATACTGCTCCTTATACTATAGTCATGATGGGTTTGGGGCTAAGTTAAGTATTTGAGGACCTATAACATGCCAGGCACTCAACTAGACCCTAGGAATATGGTGGGAACCAAGATGGACTCTACCTGTAACAGTCCAGAGGTTGCAGAATGTAGGGGCAGGGGCAGTCAGACAAGTATACAAGCAACTGCACATGTACTTCTAAGTATAAGGCCATCACAGGGTGCCATAGAAATCCAGGACAGGAGCACTTATGGCGGGGGGCCATAAGGTCACAGGAAAGTTGGGTAGGAGTGGGAAGCATATGGGTGGTAGGGAGCATTCGAGGTAAAATTAGAGCATTCAGCAGTCTGAGAGGCCAGAAGGCAACTTGACATTTTAGAACGGTCTGAACATCCACCTTAGCCCTGCATACAAGCTGTCATGAAACGCTCACTCTAAGGTTTCACTTAGCCTTTCCCTAAACCTTTAAACACATGCCTCCTCAGGGCATTAGCACTTGCTCTCCCTCTGCCTGAAACGCTCTTCACCCATCTATGTAACCATGGCATCTCCTTCATGTCTTCTGTGCTCACTCCTTCCCTGGCCAGTCCTATCTGAAATTCTAAGTCCACATACATGCACTACTTCCTGTTTCCCATCCTTTCCCCCACCCCTCACAATTATGGCCTTCTAACATATTAATTAAATTACCTAAAGTTATGAGGCTGGATTTTACAGTACAATATGGAATATAAAAGAAATGAAGTTTAGGGGCTGGCCGTGTGGCAAAGTGGTTAAGTTTGGTGCACTCTGCTTCAGCAGCCCAGGTTCATGGGTTTGGATCCTGGGCATGGCCCTACATCACTCATCAGTCATGCTGTGGTGGTGACCCACATAAAAAAATAGAGGACGACTGGCACAGATGTTAGCTCAGGGCAAATCTTCCTCAACAAACATAGAATAGAAAAATAAAAAATAGAAAAATAATTAGAAAAATAGAAAGAAAAGGAAATGAAGTTTAGCTAGAAAAATATTATGAAATAAGCATTATGACTCCAAGGTGAATATTAAATATCTTTATTTAAGACTTCTGGAAAATGAGGTATTTGCAGACATTCAGAGCTGGTCAACAGGAAGAACTCCTTCTAGCACATACTGGGTTGTTCATCTCGCTACACTATCACATTTCTTCCCACATGGAAACTTTCCCCATCACCTCCAAAACCTTCACATTCTAACCTAGCACCATTGTGTTCTTTAAATCCTTTTACAGCTCATTATGCTACATTCATCAAAAACACCTAACATGCTGACAGATGCTCCCTTTATGCCAAATTTTGGGTAACTTCTGGAGGTGTAACAGAACTAAATATTATGAAAAGCTTATATTCTTAATAGCTCTACTGTGGTGTTTCCCTCCAAAACTGGTCTAATCCCAAGGACACTAAATCCCAAGAAAGATAAGTGATTTTTCAGAGGTCATACAGCCAGACAGTTACCTATGAGGCTCCTTGTTCAGAGCTATGCATATGTGATAGGACCTTGAGTCACTATCTGACCTGTTGCTTCATCTGTAAAATGAGAAAATAGTATCAACTTCATAGAGTTGTGAGAATTAAAAGAACAAAATAAAGCTTCTGCTACACGGCCCTCTCACCACCAGCACTGTCCTACTGCTCTAACCCCAGTGACTACATGGACACATGGCTGCTACAAGTTATGTAAGAATATCTGACAATTTCAGAGACCCCTGTGTATTGTAAACTGTACAGCAATAGTTGATCTAAGTCAGTGAAAATACCAGTACCAGAGCATTCCAGCTTCAATGGCCGTACCTGTAGTTTTCAACCTATAAAAAGAAAGAAAAGTTTTAAGTAACTTTTAAGCAGATAGAAAAAAGACAAAGTATCCAAATTCCCTTCTCTATTTGAAAACACCATACGGTATCCCCATAGGAGTTTAAAAAGCGTGCTTGAATGTACCATCGAAGCTAAGGTTAAGTTTAAATCGATCACTTTGCTATTAACTGTATAAAAATATCACAAAGGTGCTTAAACTGGAAGGAATTTTCTTGTGGTTCAGCTGTGACTCCAGACAGGATCCAAAGAGGAGTCTGACAATCTCCTCTCAGGGTTTTATGGAGACTTACTTTGCCCTTCTGTGTTAGCCTCTTAAGGCACTGCGTCAACCTTAAAAGGGCACAGGAAAGGGCCATGTGGGTTTTTACAGGGTTCCCCACGGTTTCCTGCGCGCCTGCTTCGTCAGTATCCCATGGATCTCAGCAGTTTCTTTAACAATTCTGACAACCCACTAGAAGCAGCTGTTGTGCTGGTGGAGCCCGTGAACGTAAATTTCCTCCACGTTAAGGCAGAGCCGGATTCAGGCCCCTGCCGCAATCACGCGCCCGGGCACCCTCCGGTCGCCACTGGCCACGTGCTCGGGGCCTGGGCCACTTCACTTCGCTCAAGGACCGGGACCTACCTGCGCTCAGAAGTGAGGCCGCTGCACCCCGCAGACGCCGCACACAACCTCCGCAGGCCCGAGGTCGGTCCAGGATGGCTCTCGCCGCCGCAGGCGCGGCCGGGCCCCGAACCCGCTACCAAGTAGCCGCGGCTGCGCCCTGGGGAAGCAAAGCGCAAAGCTGTTACCGCGGCCGGGGCTGCCCACCGGGAAGCCTCCTCCGGACGGCGCCCCGCGGCGTCTGTGCCTCGCGCGGCCTCTGGACGGGCACGGCCGCCCGCCCCCCGGACCGCCGAGGGCTGCTCTACCCCTCCGTCCTGGCCGCCGGGAGCAGCGGAGCTCCGGGCGGGCAAAGCTCGAGGGGACGCGGGACGAGCCCAGCCACACCCGGGCCGGCCGGGTACCCACCCGCCACGAGGAGCCGGAACCCCGAGCCACTCACCGCCCCGGTCAGCGAGACTAAGAGGCCGGCGCCGGGCGCGCGGCGCGGAGACCGGGGAGGCGGCGCGGACCGGGAGGAGGGCCGCGGGCCGGGCAGCCAATCCCCGGGGAGGGACGGACGGGGGCGGGACGGCCGGCTATTGGTGCCCGCGGTCCTCGCCTGCCCCGGTGCTTTTGGCTCTTTCCGTGGCGGGAAGACACTCAAACCTGCGCGGAGCATCCTTCCTGGAACCTCCGGGAGTCCTGGCCCCTCCCAGGCCTAGATCCCCGTTGATCTGGTTCTGTGAGGACAATGTGCCTTCCCCGGGACTCTCCTGGGGAGGCCCCAGCCGTTACCCCAGGGCCAGGCCACGACACAGAGACTCCCTTTTTTACCACTATGCTAGTCCGTTATCTGTTTAGAGCCTGTCCTGCTAAACCTAAGGGTAAGAAAAAGCCAGGACCATGTGTCTTTCAAAAAGCTCACCCACGGCCCCTCCTAAATCAGGAGGACCAGCCTCTTCCTCGTGCTCTCTTCATTCTTTTAACGTGTTCAATAAGGAGACCGTAATCAGCCCGGGGGTGGGGGGCACAATCCTTCCCTAGGTGACTGCTCAAACTTGGCAAACAAGTAAGTGGAATAAAATGGGAGTATATGCTAAAACGAGAACTTATATTACTGTTCTAAGAGTTTACCACCTGTTAACAAATTTAATCCTCAAAATATCTTTTATCATCCCGATGTTGTAAGTAGGGAAACAGACACGTTGAGTAACTTTTCCAGGTCACAGGGCAGCTAGCAAGTGGTGGATCCAGGATTTCAACCCAGCGTTCCCTCAAAACACTATACGTCCTACGCTGCCTCTACCCCGGTGAGGGAGGGAAGGGAGACAGACAAACAGCCTCCATTTCACTAGCTGATCAAGACAGGCATCTCGGGTGCGGTTGGGGGTCCACAGCACAAAGAACAGCTTGCGGTAGAGCCCAGAGGTGGAACACGAAAGCGCTTGACTTGTTTAAGGACCCAAAAGTGTAAATGGAACTTAGGAAGGTAGGAGCAGAGCAGCCTGAGATGAGGGGCGCTCTGGGCCATACCATCAGTGAAGGAGGCCCTGGTGGAGTTTGTATTTAATGCTAAGAAGGACGGAAAGCTGTTCCAGCCGTTTTAACAGGGGAATCGTAGGATCTTATGTAGGGCATGGTTTAGGATGTGATTAAGATGGTTTTGGTGATGAGAAGAAATGGAATAAAAGTTATCAATAAAACCTAGCAGTCAGCTGCTGCTTTACAGATATTCATAAGATGATGGTAAAATGGGTTAAAGTGACAGAGGGAGCACCAGTTTGCTGTCCGTTCACCGGTCTGATTCAGAGTCTTCCAAACGTATCTCTAGCTTTAAATCCATTTCTTTTATAGCCCCTTTTGATAGCTGAGAGTATTACTTTTCCGTTAACTATGTCAATGAACATGGACAAGTTACATGGGAAGACTCTCAGAAGAGAGAAGTATATCTTAGGATTAAGTGGAAACCTACTGTGGGTTGAGAACAGTGTGCAGCATCTCTTCCTCCCAAATCAGGTGATAAAAATGGAAAGAGGTTATGAAAGAATTATAATAGTGTTTAACTTCAACTCAGGAGAAATCCAGCTCAATCTGGGGGCTTCACACCTCTGGCCAAATATCTCAATTCAATGGAGATGGCAACTGCCGTTCATTTGAAATGGTAAAACCATTCCTTTGGCTTAGAGGAGAAATGTCTTCTCAACTTTAAACATATATATATATATATTAATTAAAATTAAATACAGAGGTGATGGAGCAAAATAAACTCACTGTATAACTGCTTTTGAGTTAAGTTCAAGATAATTTCTATTTGGTATTAAAAATGCTTGTAATTCAGTTTAAAGGAAATGGAATCAATTGGCTTTATTACCGGGCCTGATTGTTCGAGAGAAATTAGTCTGTCCAATTTGAGAGAATTCACTTTGACGTAGACGAACAGGGATCCAGGTAGGAAGGCACAGGAGACCTGTTCACAGTCCTGTTGGGCAGGAGAGCTCCCAAGCTTTTCGTTTATATATTTTTTCTGTCTATCTCTTCCCTCACTTCCTCCCTCTGGCTTTTAGCTTCTCTGTGTGTATATACTCTCTCTTTCTCTCAACCTGAGTAAGCCTTCCTTCCATCAAATGTCCCCTAGTCCCCAGATACCACACTCTCCCCCTTCCTAACAAACCTTCAGAAAATACTATGTGTATACAGGTCTCCATTGCCTCTGCTCTGTTCACCCCTCAGCTCAGCATAGGTGCCCTATTTCCCTGATACTGTGCCCTCCAAGGTCACCAGTGACTTCCTTGTGACCATATCCATGGTCCTTATCTTACCCAGCCTCTCTGTGACATTTGACAGAACTGACCACTCCCTCCTTGATTCCTCCTTCCCTCTGGTTTCTGAATCTCCACTCCTCCCTGGTTTTCCTCCTCCATCTGTGGCCCTTCCTTCTTACTCTCTGTCCTACCCTTCAAGTTAGTTCTGGCAACAATTCTTTCTCAACTCTCTTCCCTTTTTACTCTGAACACTCTTGCTGACCAACTTCAGTATCGGAAAACTTCACACATTATCTCTAATTCATAAAACAGTTCTGCAGGGGAGATAATGAGAATATTATTAGTAACATTGAATGAGCACTTATCAACCAGTCATAGTATTTAGTTCTTTACATAAAAATAACATTATCATCACTTTAAAGATTATAAACAGACCAAGAAAGGCTGAGTGACTTTCCCAAACTATACCACTCACGGCAGGGCTAGGATTCCAATCCTGGACTCCCAGCCTGTCTGCTTTCCTCCACCCGACCCCGCCTCCCATGCAGATGATCCTTCAGCCTAGACCACTCTCCCAGGCTTCAGGTACCATATAGCTACAGGCTTGTCCTCATCTGGATGACCCAGAGACATGGCAAAATCAGCTTGTCCCAAACAGAGTCCATTCCCTTCTTCCAACTCCACACTTTTTTGTGTCCTCTGCCTTGATGAATAACAGTTCCTGAGCCCAGTTGTCCAAGACTCAGCCCAAATGATGTCCTCTCTCTGCCTCCACTTCCCATTCTCAGCCTTCTGTTTCCTCACCTCCTTTTATTCAGTTGGTTCTTCCTATTGACCATCCTGTGAATCCTCCCTCTTCTTTCCACCCCGTCTGTACTTCAGTTCTGGCTCACATCATCTACTTTCTGGTCCACTGCAGCAGCCTCTACTTAGCCCCCGCCTCCAGTCTTCCGTCCCCTAATATATCCTCCACACGGTTGTCATCTCCATTGGAAATCCTTAAATGGCTCTTCACTGCCACCAGGAACAAGACAGATCCCCTATCTTGTTGCCTCCCCCCTGCCCCCTCACATCCCTATTATGATCCAGCCATGCTGAACTATTTGCAGTGCCATGAATGCTCTGTCCAGCACTGTTCAATACAGCTCTCTGCAATGATGGAATATGGTAGCCGCATGTGACTACTGGCTACTTGAAATGTGACTAGGACAACAGAGGAACTGATTTTTAAATTGTATTTACTTTTACCTAATTTAAATTTAAATAGTCCTACACAGCTGGTAGATACTTATTGACAGCACAGCAGTTTAGACCACAAAGTGTGGTCCAGCTGCATGGACATCACCTGAAAGCTTGTGAGAAATGCAGAATCTCAGGCATCATCCTGGATCTGCTGATTCAGAATCTGCATTTCAACCAGATCCCCAGGTGATTTGTATGCACTGCACACAGTGCTCTTGCTTCATTGCCTTTGCATGTGCTGTTGTCCTTGTCTGGACTGCCTGTCACCTCCCCTCCTTTGCTCCCGAACTCCTATTTATCCTTTAAGACTCAATATCTACAATCACAACATATTCTTAATATGGTTATCTGGAGGGCAGAGGATGAAGGGGGTGGGTGGGGAGGAGTGAGAGGGAGAGAGAAAATGTCTGTGATAAAACCACATGTAACTTGTACTCCCAAGTATCCATGTATATCTATATCTGTCTATCTATATATGTCTGTACATGTATCTATGTATCTAGTGTGTGTGTGTACATGGAAAGATGGTTACTAAAATGTTAGTGGTGGTTCTCTCAAGGTGGTGGGACTTCGTGTGTCTTTTTTTCTTTTTATTGAATATATGTTTTTGAGGTATCATTCAAATCCTTCAAAATGAGCATATATTATTTTTAATCAGAAAATAAAATAATCATTTTCATTACAGAAAACAAAGGAAAGGCTATTTTACCCTTCTATAAATAGTTGCAAGAACATGGTGTCAGAATAAAGTACAGCACTTTTCAGAAAGGAGAGCTGACACCTCCCTCAGTTGGAGACGCAGTCTTGTCTGTATGCCCTCGTTATTATGGGCTGGCAGCGGCCTGGGCATTGGTAACACCTGACCTGAAGCCAGCAGAAGAAACCAGAATGATCTCCCTTGTGATGCCGTCTCTGTTCTCTCCTGTGTCTGCCCTCAGGCCCCAGTAGGTGTGATCCGAACACAGTGATGGTAGCCTGCTCTCCACCCCCAGCCTGGGTTCCTCTCGATGGCTGGAGACTGAGGCGGGTGTTAGGTGTACTGAGAGGGTCACTTAGAATCACTGAGGCATCTGCAGAGGCATTTGGGCACCTTGGTGACTGGGGTGGCATCTTATTTGGCTCTAAGCAGCAATGACTTGTTCTACCAAATGCTCAATTAGGAACCAATGTTTTTGTAAATTGGCTGTTGCATTTCATTCTTTTCTGTTTTGGCATTTTTTTCCTCACTGAAAAAAATGTGACAACCACCTATAGAGGTTATTTTATTTTTTACTTTTTTAAAGATTTTATTTTTTTTTCCTTTTTCTCCCAAAGGCCCCTGGTACCTAGTTGTGTATTTTTTACTTGTGGGTCCTTCCAGCTGTGGCATGCGGGACGCCGCCACAGCATGGCTTGATGAGCGGTGCCATGTATGTGCCCAGGATCCAAACCAGCGAAACCCTGGGCCACTGAAGCAGAGCGTGCGAACTCAACCACTCAGCCACGGGCCCGGCCCCCAAGGTTATTTTAAATTCATAGTGAAATGGGTTTTGCTGAGCTGTGGGATGCAATTTCTGCAGAGCTTAGTGGGCTCAGCGGTGGAAGCCAGTGGGCTCCAGCTACAGGGCAAGGCCACAAAAAGCCACCAGCATGAACAGAGGAGGCAACATAGCCTGGGGCCAAAACATCCAGCACAACAACTGATCTGCAAAAATAACAGGATATTGTGAAATTTGATTAAACAGCAACATGAAGGAAGCATTTTTTGGTGAGACAGCTCCATTTTAAGGGTAGTATGCAAGCATTAATACAACTCCAAAGACAGATCAAAAGAAAATTTATATTCTTTATTTTAGACCAAAGGTGGCTCATCTAAGTGAATGAAAAACCTAGTGGGTTTTTTTTAAGATTTTTTTTTTTTTATTTTTCCTTTTTCTCTCAAAGCCCCCCGGTACATAGTTGTGTATTTTTAGTTGTGGGCCCTTCCGGTTGTGGCATGTGGAACGCTGCCTCAGCATGGCCTGACCATTGGCGCCATGTCCGTGCCCAGGATTCGAAACCCCAGGCCGCCGAAGCAGAGCGCGGGAACTTAACCACTCAGCCAAGGGGCCAGCCCCCAAACCTAGTGTTTTAAATCAGCCTTTTTGATGTATATGATCATATTGATAAGTCTATATCCATTGATCAATCTGTCTACTGTCAGCCCCCATTTCTCCATGTAATGGTGGCTCCAGAGATGTAATGACTTGGATATCAGGGGGAGCCAGACTTGGTGAGGCCCAAAGCTTAGACAATTTGGGTGGTCCTTCTTAAGAAAAAGATTGCACAATCACCTTTTATGCACTTTACAAAAATATACAATCATGTGAGCACATTGCTAGAGCCGCTCCCAGGCCCTGGATGAGGCCCAAGCAGATAAAGAGTGTGAAAGCTAAACTTTACTTTTCAGTAGCTTCTTGATAAATCCACTTCTGCTGCTCGGATGCTTTAGAATGGGAAAGCTTTGGCTCTCCTTTAGTAACATCCCTAGTACGGCATAGCTAAGGAGGAAACCCCATGTTTGTAACACAAGGCCTTCTTCTTGAATCATCAGGATAACGGCCAGCTTTTATTGCACACCCATTATTATGTGCCAGGCACTGTTTCTGAGATATGTTGTCTCATTCAGTCCTGATAGTAACATCACTCCTCATACTGTCACTGAGAAATATGTAATGTGATCTTCGTTTATAGATGTGGAAACTAAGACCCAGAGAAGTTAAATAACTTGCCCAAGAAGATGTACCAACAGAGTGCTGAAACCCAGCTAGAGGGGCGAATTGGTCTCCAGCGTTTGAATTCTTGATGCAGTGTTCTTTCTGCCTGACTCTAGGACCAGGAGCAGAGAGCAGGGCCTGGGATCCAACAACATGAGCTTGGCTGTAGGAAGAGCTTGGTAAGAGCAGACAGGATTATAAGTGACCTGATAGGTCACTAGGAGATTGATCCAGTTACCAAAAGTGGGCAGATGGTCTGAGCCCAATTTGGGGGATGGGTGGTGGGGTAGCTTGGTTCTGAGGCCCAGACATCTCCCCTATGTGAAATGATTGCTTTAGATACTCAGAAATGATGGGTCAACCTGCAGAAGGGTTCCCCAAGATCCACAGACTCAAACATAAAAACGACTGATTGCCTGCACTCTCTGGGGCCACCAAGCCCTTTGGACAAAAAGGCTGCTGGACGTGGGGCTGGCCCCATGGCCAAGGGGTTAAGTTTGTGTACTCTGCTTCGTTGGTCCAGGGTTTCGCCAGTTAGGATCCTGGGCGTGGACATGGCACTGCTCATCAAGCCATGCTGAGGTAGCGTCCCACGTGCCACAACTAGAAGGACCTACAACTAAAATATACAACTACATACTGGGGGGATTTGGGGAGAAAACGCAGAAAAAAAAAAAAAGGCTGCGGGAAGTGATCTGAGAACAGTGCAACTTGCTTTTCTCCACTCTCTTTGGGATGGAATATACATCATACGTTCCTCTTCTTTTTTACTGTCTTGCACAGAAACACATGAATCCCAATATCTTCCTCAGACTTTCTTTTAAAGATTTATTTATTTATTTTATTATTCCTTTTTCTCCCCAAAGCCCTGGGTACATAGTTGTGTATTTTTAGTAGTGGGTCCTTCTAGTTGTGGCATGTGGGACACTGCCTCAGCATGGCTTGATGAGCGATGCCATGTCCGCACCCAGGATCCGAATTGGGAAAAACCTGGGCTGCCCAAGTGGAGCGCGCAAACTTAACCACTCAGCCATGGGGCCGGCCCCTCAGACTTTCTTTTAATCCACTTTTTTTGTTTTCCAATGTGGGAAAGTCCTAATAATAAATATATATGTGTGTGTGTGTGTGTGTGTGTGTGTGTACAGTAGTAGATTTTTAAGGCAACTAAATCTCTCTTAAGATTCTAAGAGTAAAATTAGGTTCTGAAGCAATATATCAGATCGGAAGCCCTCCACGATAAAATGCTAAGTCTAACACAACACATCAAAGAACAAACTTATTTTGATGTGTAATTAGAAGTACCAACTGAATATTTAGTTAGTAATTTCATCCTCTTAGAACTTAAAGTGGCTTTTGAGGAAAGCATTTGAATAGTTTTTCTCTTTTTTTTAAAATGATCAAGAAACTTTGAGCCCAATGCCTTTTGAATCTGTCCATTAATTTCTTGGATGTGTTCTAAATTCTCCCTCTGAACTTTTCCTGCTGAGAAGTTAAAAAGTAAGGACCTGCCTCTAGCATTTGCCCTTCAATCTCACCCTAACTCTTGAGGTACAACTGAAATTTTTGGAATCGAAACAAATTAAGATAATCTAGAAACTCTGAGTTCCTTTATTCTTAACTTTTTATCATGAAAATTTCCAAATCTGCACAGACAGAATTCAACAAGTCCCTGCATATTTATCTTCCAGTCAAACCATCAACCAAAAACATTTATTTTGCATATTTGTTCCATCTATCTCCTTTTGTCAAAGTATTTTAAAGAAAACCCCAGATATCATGTTATCTCACCCCTAAATATTTCAGTATTCATCTCAAAAGATATAATCGTACCTGACAACAATGCCAGGATGATTGCTAAGAAAAGAAACAATAATTCCAAATCCATATTCAACTTCCCCATTGTCTAAAAATGTCTATTTTACAGTTTGCTTGAATCAAGATGCAAATGAAGTTTACTCATTCTATTCAGTTATCTCTAAATTTCTTTTAAGCCTTTTTTAGTCTCCAACAAAATGCCCTCCTCTTTTTCCCCAATGCCGTTAACTTTTTAAATAACAATTTTTGAGATATAATTCAGATACCATAAAATTCACTCTTTTAAATTGTGCAATTCAGTGGGTTTTAGTATATTCATAGAGTTGTACAATCATTGCCATTATTTAGTTCCAGGACATTTTCATCACGTCAAAGAGAAACTCTGACCCATTAACAGTCACTCTCCCATCCTCCTCCCCACATCCTCCTGGCAACCACTAATTTACTTTCTATCTCTATGGATTTGCCTATTCTAGACATTTCATGTAAATGGAATTACACAAGATGTGGTCTTTTGTGTCTGGCTTTTTTTTACTTAGCATAACGTTTTCAAGGTCCAACAAACAAGAGTAGTGCTATGCAATGCTGGACTTCCTTTTATGGCTGAATAATATTTCATCGATTGGATATACTGAATTGTGCTTAACTATCAGCTGGTGGGCATGCCTTTGACTTTTTGAAGAAAACAGGTCAGCTGTCCCGTAGGGTGTTCCGCATGCTGACTGATTGCTTCCTCCTGATGCTTTTCAACCCTTTTCTGTATCCTCTCTTTTTCTCATAGACTTGAGAGAAACTTCACATTCTTGAAAACTTGGTGGTCAAACTTTAGTGTGAGGAAGAACTACCTGGCATGCTTGCAAAAGGTGTAGAATTCTAGGCCCCATCAATACAGAGTCTGATTTAGTAGACTTGAGGGGGGACCAGGAACCTGCATTTTTAATGCACCAGTTGATTCTGATGCAGAAACAGTCATGTGCCACGTAATGACCTTTCAGTCAATGACAGACTGCATGTATGATGGTGGTCCCATAAGCTTAGTACCATACAGCCTGGGTGTGTAGTAGGCTATACCATCTAGGTTTGTGCAAGTCCTGTAGGGGAGGAATTTTCCTCTACCCTTCTAGGTTCTTCTGGCTGGTGTATGAATCAGATTGGCATGAGACAGATTAACAGGAGAAAAAACAAACAAAAGTTTAATAACATGCATACACGGGAGAAACGCAGGAACACTGAGTAACTCACCAAAATGATGGAAGCCCTCAGCATTAAATACCATCCTCAGCTAAAGACAAAAGCTGCTCTGGGCAGGGAGGGTCAGGGACTTCAAAGGGAAGGAAGGCAATTCACAGGTATGTGAAAAGGAGTAAACGTTTGGAAAACAAGTGTTTGGCCACACGGAAACAAAACAACATAGAAGGCAGCCCAACACACAGGTGTCTCTAGGTTCCTCCCTGTCTACCACCTAGTTCATGTTATGCTAAGGTGATAGCTCCCTTCCTGAGACAGGTTTTTTATATGCATTGTTTTAGGCAGTTAAGGGGGAGGTAACAGTAACAAGAAAAACTTTGAGTCTTTTGTTTCTTAAAAATAGTCAGCCTAAAATAATCCTCAAGTTAAAGAGACACATTTTGGGGTGGCACATTTTGTTCCCCTTCTGTGCATTCTATGATGTTCTCACAATGACGAAATCACCTAATGACACATTTCTCAGGAAGTATCCCCTTTAAGTGATGCATGACTGTATTCCCAAAATACACTTTGAGAAACTCTGCTAGGTATCCTTAACTCTTGATTTTTTTTTTTTTTGAGGAAGTTTAGTCCTGAGCTAACTACTGCCAATCCTTCTCTTTTTGCTGAGGAAGACTGGCCCTGAGCTCACATCCGTGCCCATCTTCCTCTACTTTATATGTGGGACACCTACCACAGCATGGCTTTTGCCAAGCGGTGCCATGTCTGCACCCGGGATCCAAACTGGTGAACTCTGGGCCACCGAGAAGCAGAACATGTGCACTTAACCACTGCACCACCAGGCCGGCCCCTTAAATCTTGATTTTAATGGCACTTGACATTTCCCAGGAAAGCCACAAAAGCAACTGGTAGGTTACTGACTTATTTTTTAAACATAAAGTTGAAATATTATTTATAGAATTACTAAAAAGGGCCTAAGCTAATATCCTGGCTGATGTCTTCTGGGTTGGAGATAGACATTTGAAGGAATGACGGCCAAGAGAATTGTGTTGTGGATGTTAATTAGCCATCCTGGAGTGAGTGAAATAGCCAACTTCAGCTTTAAAGGTAATGAAAGCCAAATAGCCTCTAAGAATTAAATCATTGCACAGACTTTTACAGTACTGACCTCACAATTTATAAATGCTCTCAGATTAATAAAAGTACTTTTTGATTCAGGAAATTTTAATCTGAAGCCATTTCTTTTAGGTGATGAAGAACAAAGTAAGGTGTAGATTTTCTAAGAGAGCTCTCCTGTTCCTCTAGAAATATGCTACAACAAAGTACAACCATTTTTGCTTCAATATTTTTTCATTATCTTTTTCATTATCTAAATAGTGTATTTTAAACAGCAAAACCTCCTAGTATGAAAGAGTTGTTTTCCCCTAATTTAATGTTAAGAGTTCCCTTTCACTTAATAGATGAGTGATGCTCTTAAGGGTCTTTTAATGGTTCTCAAGCAGCAAAATCTGCAAATGGAGATCCATTTTCTCCGTGTGTCTTATTAAGCTCTTATAGAAGAGAGTAACGTGGCTGAGGAAAAAACCACCGGTGCTTTTTTCAGGCTATGAGAGAAAAAATGGATTTCAGAATAATGAAAACTGAGTTTTGACTTTCAATGCCCTTCCAGGGGTGTTTATAGGGGCCTTATCAGGGGAAGAGAATGTTTACTTCCTGAGTATAAGAACCTCGACTTCCTGCTTCTTGAGTAATAAAAACTTCAACTTCTGGAACTCATTAGCCTGACTTGTAAGGGGTGAGTGTCTACAGCAAAAGTATATTTTAAAAGACTTCTTATTCTGGAAAATTTCAAGCATACCCCCAAATAAGGAGAATATTGTAAAGCTCTGCACGCCCAGCATCAGGCTTCAGCAATTAGCAATATGTTACCAATCTCATTTCTTTTCTTTTTTTTTTTTGAGGAAGATTAGCCCTGAGCTAACTATTGCCAATCCTCCTCTTTTTGCTGAGGAAGACTGGTCCTGAGCTAACATCCGTGCCCATCTTCCTCCACTTTATATGTGGGACGTCTACCACAGCATAGCTTTTTGCCAAGCAGTGCCACGTCCGCACCCAGGATCCGAACCAGCGAACCCCAGGCCGCAGAGAAGCGGAACATGTGCACTTAACCGCTGCACCATCGGGCCAGCCCTGCCAATCTCATTTCATCTGTCCACCTACCTTTCTTTTTGCTCAAGCATTTTCCAGAAAATTCCAGACATTGTGTCATATCACCTGTAAAAATTTTAGTATGCATTTCTAATTGACAAAAATGTTTTAAAAATAACTAAATGCTATTATTCATACCTAACAATAATTTTAAATTATCATCTAACACCAGGTCCATGTTCGGACTTCCCTGATGGTCTCAAAGCCGTCTTTTTACAGGTGGTTTCTTATAATCAGAATCCAAACAAGAGCCCCACACAGCATTTGGCTATGTCCGTAAGTCTCTTCTCTTTTATACCATCTTCCTCCCTTCCCTGACTACTGATTTGCTCTGGAAATTGGGTAATTTGTCCTGTAAAATGACCCACATTCTGGATTTGTCTTATTGCCTCCCCCTCAGTGTCATTTTACTTGTTTCTTGATCCCCTGTATGTCCTATAAAGTGGCTTGATGAGATTCAGGTTGAATTTTTTGGGGCAAGAAAACTTCATACTTCCTGGTGCATCGCATCACAAGGCACGTGCTGGCACAGCTGTCCCATTTCTCTAGGCTTCATCAGTGAATTCAGGTGGTGTCAGTTGGATGCCTCCATCATAAAGTTAGCCACACCCTTTCACTAACAGGCTTTAGTGTCCACTTATGTTCATTCATTATACTCTTTATTCCATTAGTAGCTGTAAAATAGTAATTAGAAATTTAAAAAAACCATTCCTTCTGCATTTATTAGCTATATTTCTATAAAGAACAACTTTTCCTCAAATACTATTTGGTTACCTTGAAAGACGGTTCATACAGGAAAGGTACAATAAATTCTTTTTATTTGCCTTTTTGTTGCAAATTCCAGAGTTACGCAACCTCCGATAATGCCAGAGAGGTCTCATATTCTTATGAATTCAGGATTTTTATGTTTTACATTTCATCAAAAGTACGTCTTTAAAATTGATGCTGGAGACGGAATCAGGAAATGTTGGCATCAGCCTTCTGAGATAGCATTGCTCAAAGGATGGCCACAGACCATATACATCAGAATCCCCTGGAGCCTTGGGTAATACGTAAATTCCTGGTCCCCACCAGGACCTTCTGGGTCAGAGTCTTTGGGAGTAAGCCCTGGAATCTGCATTTCTTACAAACTCCACGAGGGATTCTAAAATAGCTAGGGAGTGGGCAGCCTTAAGAGACGACCTTATCAGAGCCTGGGGACAAGCCACCAAGTGGATACACACCTGAGCAGTTATTCCAAAATAAGCTCATGAGATTACCCACTGATGGTTCAACAGAAGGGAGGGTGGATAAATTAGCTCCTTCATGGAGGGCCCAACAGACAAGAGCAGTGCTGTGCAGTGCTGCATTCCGTGCAGTGTTCTATCTCGGTTCAGATAATCTAGGTTCTGACTACCCATTGTTATCAGAACTCTGGGAAACTTTCACAACAGTAAATCCTGTACAACACGGTTCTACATGGCAGTGAACGAATCTCTCCTGTGGATTCCCAGGGAGCAGTGTTGTTAACATCCACAGCCTCAGATCCTGCACAGCTGCTGTCCACTGGGCCCCAGAGACTCCCATTGCGTGATTTGTGTCATCTCATCAGATAACACGCTTCCTCATCCATAAGGATACGGAGTGCCATTCGTATTTGAAGTATCAATTAGCACTGTTCTCATACATTCTATTTTTGAATTGCTCATCTCCTCTGGGGAACTCACTTTCAATATTTTATTAAAGTCCCCTAATGCTTGACATGTTGAGCAAAACATTGGTTTAGTTGGCTTTCCATAAAAGTGATGATCCATTTTTATAATTTCATTTGCCTTTATTTATCCAATTTTAAATAGCATTGTTGAATGCACTGACTCACAGGGAAAAAAATACATACGCTTAAAAGAAGAGCCAAACTTGCAGATCTCTTCAATTGAATTTTTTTGCAGATTAGAGAAAGCTGAACTACGTTTCTCCGTGATTTTCTGCCCGTGTACTTGGGAAGAGGGAATGGGAGTCAGGTTCCTGGGGCATAAAGGAAGTCCCAGATCTCCCTGGATTAATGCAGCTCCCGACTGTATGCCAATGGAGCTCTCTGGATGCCAGTATCCAGCCCATATAAAAGGCATGGCAAAGGACAGGATTGGGCAATCCAGCAGGGCCCTGCAGGGGACCAGAATTATATGCAGCCTGTTTTGAGATTCTTCAAGTTGCTGCCAGTGCCCTGGCATTGTTGCCTCCAGGCAGAAACCTAGCCTTCAGACGATTTGCTTAGGACAGGAGTCATAAACTCAAGTGCCTGTGGGGGCCAGGAAAGCAGCCTAAGAGTGAAGAGGTCTGGAGAGGAGCATGGTGAGTTAGGGAGACACGTCCCCACTGAAGGAGGCCACTCTATTCGGCTTCTCTTGGCCATCACCAGGAATGTGGACCCTGAATGACTACAGCTTTTGATGTTTCAAGAGGAGCTGATAATCTGAATTTTTATGTGAACTGATTAGATTTCAAATGTTGGCATTAATTCAAATAGATTTTAAACACAGTGATTATTAAACTAAATACATCTGCAGGCCACTGTTTTGGGGCTTTTGATTTAGGGGATACAGTACCTTAAATTAATACCACATGAATTAGAAGAGAACTTGTATTTCCCAGATCAAGATGAGTGGAAGTGAGAGTCTATAGCTGGTTTGCTGATGCTGTTAGCAGAGACTCAAACCAGAAACCTTATAGGAATAAATTAGTTATATTTTGGTCAGTGGCTAGAGGCTAGACGCTTGCAGTTGTGTGCCATTTGTCACCTCGCAGCTCTGGATGAATGTACATGGATCAGTGCAGAGCCATAACTCAAAGCTCATGCTCTATTGATTACGGGCCAGTGGTGACATCTTCCCACAAGAAAGCTATCGCATTACAGAGCTAGCCCCTTCTTGAGTCCTCAGAGGAAAACAGAGCTGAGTATTTACATGGATCGCTTTATAAAACTCTAAGCCTTGGCTTGCTGGAAAAGAAGGTAGTGAGAATGTAGACAGACAGCTTTTGTCTTTCTGAAGAGTGATAGAGAGATAGCATGTTCTGTTGGACTGGATTTCAGTGTCAAGTTGTCTTCTAATTAGAGAGAGGAAGCATGGCTATATAATTACAACATATGGACACAGTGATCTTTCATGGTTAACTAAGTGCAGTTACAAAATTAATCTGAACTTTGGAAACTAAATTAGGTTTAAAGAGAAATTTTAGACTTAAGAAAGTATGCTGAATATAATTCTGGGTATCCTATAAAAGGCTAAGGGTGTATGGACTAGAATTCTAGTTCTGGCTCTGTCTGCAACTGGTAAGGATCTTAATCATTTAACCTCTCTTGGCTCCAAGTTGGTTGAATTAGATGAATCTAACTATAAATTCAATTATACTACAGTTTACATTTCATTTTTTAAAAGCTGGTTGTTTTTCTGTTATTGCTTATAGTCGTTGACTATTCATTTATCTTGTTTTGTTTTGAGGAGCCATTAGATGAATACTTCTGTTTGCTAGATGGTTCAGATGGACTTGTCACATATGTATGTTATTGTTTTTGTATTAGTTGGGACATAGACTGATCATCAAAATGGGCCTAAAAGGAAATAGGATGATATGGATTACTAAAAATATTTTAATGAGCATTATGAAGTCATATATGGTTCTCTTTGTTCTACTATAAAAGGAAACATAATTAGTTGTTTATTAAAATACAGTACTTTAATACCACGATGAAATAGAACTGTCTCTATACATACTCATCAAAATGGCTAAAGTTAAAAAGCCTGATAATACTAAGTATGGAGAGATAGGGAGAATGTGGAGCAACTGGAACTCTGACTCTCTGCTAGTCGGAGTATAAGTTAGCATGACCACTTTAAAAATCTGTTTGGCATTATCTCCCCAAGTTGAACATATGCATACCCTACGACCCAGCAACTTATGCCTAAGTATATGCCCAGCACAAATGTGTGCATACGTACACCAAAGGACACATTCAAGAACATTCATAGAAGCATTTTTGGTAATAGCTTCAAGCTAGAAACAACCCAAATATCTGTCAGGGTTGAATTTGTAAATAGATTGTGACATCTTCATACAATGGAATACTATACAGCAATGAAAACCAATGAACTACAGTTTTCTGAGCAACATGGCTGGATCTCAAAAACATAATATCGAGGGGCCGGCTCCGTGGCCGAGTGGTTAAGTTGGAGCGCTCTGCTGCGGTGGCCCAGGGTTCAGATCCTGGGCACGGACACGGCACTGCTCGTCGGGCCACGTTGAAGCGGCGTCCCACATCCCACAACTAGAAGGACCTGCAACTAAGATATACAACTATGTATGGGGGGGTTTGGGAAATAAAGCAGGAAAAAAAAAAAAAAGATTGGCAACAGTTGTTAGCCCAGGTGCCAATCCTTAAGAAAAAAAAAAAAAGAAGATTGGCAATAGTTGTTAGCCTAGGTGCCAATCTTTAAAAAAAAAACAAAACATAATATCGAGCAAAAGAAGCCAGGCAAAAAAAGAGTTACACACTGCATGACTTTATTTATATAAACACACACAAACAAAAAAACCAGGCACAACTGAACTACAGTGTCAGAACTCTATAACTAACACTGGGATAGGGGTTGCCTTTGGGGAAGAGAGGTCAGTGATGGGCAGGAGCATGAGGGCTTCAGGGATGCTGTTAATGTTCTATTCCTCCTGGGTGGTGGCTGCACAGTGTTTCTGTGTTGTGACAATTCACTTAAGATTTATGCACTTTCCTGAATGTATGTTTCAATTAAAAATATTAAAAAACATAGAAAAAAATCTGTGCTTTGTGCTTAGTCATAATAACAGCAGCTCTTTAAAAAGTTGTAATAACCTATAGGAATCAGTAATCGCAGTTGCTGAAACTCGTTATTTTATAACACTGACTTGGACCAAATGGCTCATAATTACCATCATCCCCCTCAAAAAAGATATATAAGCTATCTTGAATTGCCCTCTTTTTAATTTTTTTGCTGAGGAAGATTCACTCTGAGCTAACATCTGTTGACAATCTTCCTCTCTTTTTGCTTAAGGAAGATTAGCCCTGAGCTAACATCTGTGCCAATCTTCCTCCACTTTATATGTGGTTGCCACCACAGCGTGGCTGACGAGTGGTGTGGGTCCATGTCCAGGATCTGAACCCACGAACCCGGGCCGGTGAAGTGGAGCACACCAAACTTAACCACTATGCCACAGGGCCAGGCCCTGCCCTTTTTATTTTTTAAAAAAGTCCAGATAGCAATGAGTATAGTGTGCCTAACATGGAAACATCTATAGTATCATTGATACAAGGGTTCCAAATGAACCAGAATGCCATCAAAAACAGCATAAACCATTTGTAATAACTGGAATCAATTAGTACTCCTGAAGCCTTTGGATCCATTTACCTAGTTCATGTAGGTCTTGAAAGGCTTATTGAATGATTATTGAACTGATTATTCTAAGCCAGTCAGTTCCTGAAGCCTACCTCTTTTTGGCCACTGGTGACAGTAAGTAATGACTCGTATGTGTATAGTGCTTTACAAGGCACATAACATCACGGCTACCACTAGGAGGAGGATGCTTATGTGGTTCTGTCAATGTCACCCTTGCTCTGGCCGTCTGACTCTATTTTCCATGAAGAAATGGAAGAGTAGAACCCTAACCACTGACTGGGGTCAAAGCTGTACAGCCAGAGTTCAGGACAGTCTTACCTTCTTTCCGATGGATCACACAGTTGCCAGCTTTCTAGAAGGGCAGGCCCAAAGAGGAGCATAATAGGTGCAGCCTCCCGAGGGAAATGTCATTCCAAGGTGCCACTTGTGAATCCTTGCCCTCCCACCAGGTGGCGGTGGTGTTGGGGTTGTTAAAGCTATGGAAGTGATCACACATGGGCTGGGAGGATGTGAGGGTATAATCTGGTGAAAAGACATAATTTTCCTTTATTTTAAATAGTGTTTATGGACAGGGAAGGAATGTAAATACCCCCAAAGAAAGCCTGTCCTAAATCTGATCAGGCTATAGAACTATTCACCTTACCCTAGAGATCCTAGAGAGTCTACACTTACAGAGTTCTTCCCGTCTTATCCTCTTTCAATCACTTTTCTTTTCTTTTTTTTTGAGGAAGATTAGCCCTGAGCTAACATCTGCTGCTAATCCTCCTCTTTTTGTTGAGGAAGACTGGCCCTGAGCTAACATCCGTGACCATCTTCCTCTACTTTATATGTGGGACGCCTACCACAGCATGGCTTGATAAGAGGCACCATGTCCGCACTGGGGATCCAAACTGCCAGACCCCCAGGCTGACAAAGCGGAGCGCGCAAATTTAACCGCTGTGCCACCAGTCCAGCACCTCAATCACTTATTTTCAATCATACCCCCACTTAAACAATATTTATTGAGCAGTTACTATGTGTCTCACTATTCTGAGGGATATGGCAGTGAACAAAGCAGTCAAAACCCCTTGGGAGTGACGGAGCTTACAGTCCTGCCTACTTTACTGAGAAGATGGAGGCTATTTCATGTTAATTTCCTCAGTCTAATGGATGAACTTCCTCCTTTCCAATGCTCCTGTGCCCTTGACCTATCCCCCTACCCTTCTAATAACTACCCCCCAGGCCTCACTGCTAGGTTCACTGGCCCCTCACCTTTTGATGACAGACATACTCAGGGTCTCCCCACACTAATAATCATGGTCAAAGGGACAAATAAAATGATCAGACCCTTTCATTGATTCCCTTGCCTCCCTTTGGCTGCAGATCTCTCCTTATTTGATGACCAAATCTCTCTAGAAAATCTCATTTCTAGGGAAGCCTCTTTGCTTCAACTTCCTTATCATGCACTTACGTCCTAAACCCCACCCTCCCTATTCCCACAAGGACTGTCAGTTCTATATAATTCAGATCAGAACTTGGAGGAAAGAGAAAACTACCAGGAAACCAGGAAGGTGAGTAAAATGGTTCTGATCAAGTGAGCCAAGCGTGTCAGGTAAAATAATTACCTGCTAGGTATCTGAGAGTGTGAACTCAGCATCGTGCCAGGCATTTCAGGTTTCTAAAGAAATAGGAAAAGTGACCTTTGATAAAAACTTACCAAGGAAGATGAGACTGAGAAGACTTCCTCTGGAAATAAGGTCTGAACTGAGTTTTGAGGAATGAGTGGACTTGAAATAGACGGAAGAATAATGGGCTGAGGGTGGGGAGAGTTGTGAGCCCGCAGCCCCGGAAGCATGAAGTGAGAGTGATATGTTTGCTTTAAAAGTTGGAAGAGGTGAGGCAGAGCCAGGCTAGGAGGTCCTTGCAAGCCAGGCAGAGAGCCAGTCACGGCAGGGATTGTTAAGCTCCTCAATTGTCTACTACTCTCTCCCCTTCCCTTCAAAGCCGAACACCTTTAGTCTGTCTTCCCACCTCCCTTCCCCTTATCCACCCATTGTAGTATCTATTCTGTCCTAACCGGTCCATGCAAATTGCCCTCAACAGAACTCAAAGGACTCTTGAGTAACAGGCTCTGGTGAGGTAACGCTTACATGAATCTGGCAAATTCCGTAAACTCTCTGAGTCTCAGTTTTCTCTTCTCTAAAATGGGGATTACAATATTGCCTTCCTCACAGGGTTGTCAGAAGGATTAAATGCATCTTAAAGTCTTGCTCAAGAATTGAATGTTGTCAGGCCGGCCCCATGGCCGAGTGGTTAGGTTCGCATGCTCCGCTTCAGCGACTCAGGGTTTCCCCAGTTTGGATCCCGGGCCCGGACATGGCACCACTCATCAGGCCATGCTGAGGTGGCATCCCACATAGCACAACCAGAAGGGCCTACAACTAGAATGTACAACTATGTACTGGGGGACTCCGGTGAGAAAGAAAAAAAAAAGAAGATTGGCAACAGTTGTTAGTTCAGGTGCCAATCTTTAAAAAAAAAAAAAGAATTGAATATTGTTATTATTACGTATCTTCTTGATCTCCCCTGTATTTGATACATTTGACTACTCCCCCCATCCTGAAATGCTCTGGCTTTTGCGATGCTACACGTTTGTTTGTTTGTTTGCTTTTCTTCTACCACTTGAGAAGCTCTGTTAGTTTTCTTTGGCTCCTCTTCCTCCATCTGATCCTGGCATGGGGGAGCTCTTCTCGACTCTCCCCTTGTCTATTTTCACTCTATACACTCTCCCCAGGCAATTTCATCCATAACTGCACGTCCTCCGTGATCTTCCATCTATCAACTACTCTTAGATTCATCTCCAGTCGAGACATTTCTTCTGAGCCCCAGACTTGTACTTGATATAACTAGTCAGTGTCGCACGCTTCTCTCAAACTCAACACCTCTGAAACCAAACTCGCTTCTTCCCAACCACCTCCAGCTGAACCTTCTCCTTCAACATTCCCTGTTGTCAAAAATGACATTCCTTTTCATTCTCATCAGAAACTAGGGACTTATCTTTGACTCATTCTTGTCCCTCATCCCGGTCAATCACCAAATTCACTTGACTACCTTCAAAAAAAAGTCTTCAATCTGTCCACTTCTCTCTTTTTCCATTGCTACTCCTTCCCTAACCTGGCTACCGACAACGCAGGGACAGTCACCGCAGATTTCTCACCGGCCTCACCTAGAGCTCTTCTGCTCTCCTTCAACCCTCTCTCCCCATTCGGTAGCCAGCTAGAGCAATCACTTCTCTCAGTTAATCAAAACAAATCAGCAAATAAGAAGCTAATCAGGTTCTAACCTAACTTAAAAAGGCTTCAGTGCCAGTTCAGCCGGCACTTCAAAACAAACCAATTGTGGGGCTGGCCCCGTGGCCGAGTGGTTAAGTTCGCAGGCTCCTCTTCAGCAGCCCAGGGTTTCGCCAGTTTGGATCCTGGGCACGGACCTAGCACTGCTCATCATGCCATGCTGAGGTGGTGTCCCACATAGCAGAACTAGAAGGATCTGCAACTAAAATATACAACTATGTACTGGGGGGCTTTGGGGAGAAGAAGAAGAAAAGAGATTGACAACAGATGTTAGCTTAGGGCCGATCTTTAACAAAAAACAAAAACTAAGCCAATTGTTCCAAAGGCTTAGGGAATCACCTATAAACACACTCATGGTCTTAGATGCAGTTTCCTGGTGGAGGAACTCTAATTTGATGCTCACTCCCAAGTTAGCTTATCCTTGTTTTGTACTAATTGCATGCAAAAAGTAGCAAAGACATTCGTAAACAATGCCAGTGAACTCTGCAAGAGGCATGGAGCAGTGCCAGCATGGTGACCGTCTTCTCTCATCCTAGCATCACCAGTAGCACCCGGCACAAAGGATGTTTTTAATAAATATTTGTTCGATACATGATGAAAAAGGAAAAAGGCTGTCATCAAGTTCCTCACAGAATTGAAATACAATCCACAGAAACTAGTTTGGTTTCAAACTCAAGTCTATGGCCAGCAAAATGTTTCCCCCCAGACAGCCAAACCTTTACCAGCATTTGCATATCAAAAGAGTTGTAATAACCTATTTGGCACTGAGGAAAATAGGAAAGGAAGGAATGTGCCAGGCACCGTGCCTGGGACCGGATGAGATTTTTAAAATGCACAAGACAAGGCCCCCTCCCTCCAGGACCTTCCTGGCCACTTGGAGAGAGGCAATTGTCCAAATAATATTTGATCTCTTGGCTCCTCCTATGGACAAGGTATTGTCTTTCTTTAAGTGTAAAATGGTGAGTAAAAACAGACCTGTCTCTTCACGTCTGATGAGGGTTGGGAAGCACTCATTAATCAAATAATGACATGCATGATAATAATAGCAGTGATCACTTATCTGATTAGTATGTGCCACACATATTTTTAGTACCTTACATAAACACAATCACTCTCTGAGGGGTACTCTCATTATCTGCATTTTATAGATAACAGAAAATGCAGCACAGAGAGGTTAAGAAACTTGCCTAAGGTCACACAGCAAGTCCAGGCAGTCTGCATCCAGGGTTCATTTTTTTCTTTTATACTTTGTGTGTGTGTGTGAGGAAGATTGTCCCTGAGCTAACCTTTGTGCCAATCTTCCTCTATTTTATGTGGGATGCTGCCACAATGTGGCCTGACGAGCAGTGCTATGTCTGCGCCTGGGATCTGAACCTGCGAACCCTGCGTCACTGAAGCAGAGCGTGGAAACTTAACCACTACACTGCTGGGCAGGGCCCCCAGGGTTCATTTTTTAACCACCCACTCTACTGCCTCCACACTGCGTGCTGCATGGCCTAAACACATTTACAAATATAAGGCCAATGAAGGAAGATGGATGGTGCTATAAGAACACGTGGGGCTGGCCTGGTGGCGCCGCAGTTAAGTTCACATGTTCCGCTTCACGGTGGCCTGGGGTTCACCAGTTTGGATCCCGGGTGCAGATATGGTACCGCTTGGCATGCCATGCTGTGGTTGGCGTCCCACATATGAAGTAGAGGAAGATGAGCATGGATGTTAGCTCAGGGCCAGTCTTCCTCAGCAAAAAGAGAAGGACTGGCAGTAGTTAGCTCAGGGCTAATCTTCCTCAAAAAAAAAAAAAGTAACAAGAACATCTCATGTCGGCTCAGGTCAACTGAAGGCTGAGCAGTGTTAACTAAGCAAACAGGGGAAGCAGGAGGGGGACAGACACAAAACTAGTAACAACAGAAGGGAGAGCATGAAACCACCTGGATATAGAAGTTCATTGATGGGGGGGGGAGGGAAGCAATCTGGGAAGACCTCATGGAGGAGGCAGACCTCGAAAGATGGGTTTAATGAGTAGAGAAGACAGGAAAAGGAAACGTTATGAATTCAGAAGGAACCTAATGAATTTTGGGGACAGGGAGACACTGGTTATTAGGATTCTTTCAGCTGTGAGTAGCAGACCTGCAATTTGAACTGGCCAAAGAAAACAAAGACTTCACTGACTTGAGTTGCCAAAAAGTCTGGGATATAGATCTGGTTGCAAGTGGATAAAGGATGTTGTTAGGCTCTCTCTTCACTTCCTCAGCTCCATTTTTCTGTGTTGGCTTTATTCTCAAGCAGTGAAAAGATGTCAGCTCTAGATTTTAACCCATCAGCTCAGCAAACTCAGGGAGTACAGCAGTCCCCTCTTCTCAGCAGGGAATACATTCCACGACCCCCAGCAGATGCCTGAAATATTGTGAATGGGGATAGTACCGAACCCTACGTATACTATCTTTTTTCCTATACACAGACCTACGATAAAGTTTCATTTATAAATTAGGCACAATAAGAGATTAACAACAATAACTTCTCTTTGGCATATTCAAATTGCCAGCATCAATGTTCTTCCACTTTGGGACCATTATTAAGTAAAATAAGGGTTACTTGAACACAAGCACTGTGATACCTCGACACACATCTCATAACCAAAATGGCTAAGTGACTAATGGGCGGGTAGCCTTATAGTAGTGGATACCCTGGAAAAAGGGATGACTCACATCCCAGGTGGCATGGAGCGGGACAGCACGTTTCATCACACTCCTGAGAAGGCGTGCAATTTAAAACTTCTGAGTTTTAAACATATTTCTGGAATTTCCATTTGATATTTTCAGGCTGTGGTTGACAGCGGATAACTGAAACCTTGGAAACTGGAAATGGGCTAAGGGGGAAATAAGAGGGGACTACTGTATTTCTTTCCTCAAAGACCTAGGGCTGACTCTCATTGGCTCAGCTTATATTACAGCCTCCTGGCTGAACCAATCACTGTGGCTGGGCCATGAGGCGCTCTCATTGGCCAGCCTGGATTATGTACCCTCCTCTGAGCCAGGGGTCAGCCACAACTGAGCCTTAGAACAGGAGAGGGAAAGCTCCCCAAAGCAGAATCTGGGAGCTGTTATTGCAGGAAGGGGAATATATGCTGGGCAGGCAAACACAGACAATGCTACCACAAGTGGCTGGCGGGGGCGGTGCTCCTCCTTTATGCAGTCTCATTTACAAAGTTCTGGGAAGGGACCTGAGAATCTGTACTTCTCACAGGCTCCCAGGTGACGCTGATGCTGCTGGTTCATGGACCACACTTTGTGCAGCAAGGGGCATTCTACCTGGACTGACAGCCTTCCCCAAATTCATTTAGGCTCTTTAGTGCTAGCCTATATCCCATCCTTCCATTTGCCTACTTTTCCCAGTTCTAACTCTGTCCCTTTAAACCAGCCTGCTCCTGTATGTGAAACACTTTTCCTCAGTTCTCTCGACATTTTCTTGATTTTACCTCTTATCACCTCCAAATAACGTTTCCTCCTTGAGTGAAGCTGGGGTTGGGATTATTCTGCTTCAGTTGATGCCTGTTCCAATTTAGACCTGTGAATACCAACCTTGTGATAGTGTAAAAATACTTAATTATTCACGAGTCTGACAAGATCCGCTGTGTTCAATTGATTTGTTCTGTATGTAACTCGCTGCCTGAGTTTCAATCTGGATGTCTGTCTCTATTGAACACTTCAGTTTTAGCCTATAGGCCGTTAAAAGGCATGCAAAAATCCTTTTAACTTGCAGATATAGCGCTCAGTAATCAGATGACGTTCAATTTTCGTTATGTCAGTGACGTTTTTAATCCGGGGGATTTGGTAATCCACTGTGCCAATGTTAGCGGAAATACTGAACTCTATTATGGCATAAAATTTCCCTATCATTGAAGGCTTTGGATTAATGCCTTTATAGTGGAATGTCTGTGAAACTGAGTCCCGAGGCCTGAGTTTTGGCCTTGAGGTTGTTCTTGAATTTGTTTTGTGACCTTCCTGCAGTCTTTCAACCTTTCTAGGCCTCAGTTGCCCAACTGGTCATAGTTTGGATGTTCTGCTGTCTTCTCCTCCTCTCCCAGGGTGCTCAGCCAGGTGAGCACACCAGCTTCACTTACAGAATGTGGGTAACAGGATCGAAGTAAGATAATTGATCCTCTAAGCCTTATTTTACTGATCTGCAAAAGGTGATAATAGCCTCTATCACCTGATAGTTACGGTGGTGACTGAAGATTATGAATGTAAAGAACGTTATGACTGACAATGGGAAGAAATCGAAGTTGGCTACCATCATCATCAGGGTCTATTTGAAATAACGTGTAGAATGGCTTAGCACAAGCAAGAACTTACTTCTTAAATCCACTGAAGTACACAGGGCCAACATGACCCCACTAAAGTTTAGTCAGTTGTTGGTCTTCTTTCATTTCTACCCAGGTCCCAGGGAGATTAGCAATCACCGTTTACCAAATCTTACATGCATCACCCTACACAGATAATGAAGGAGCGGAAGCGTGATTTTCCCCAGCATGTTACCCTTGGTTAGATAAAAGCTATCGTCAATTACATTAATTTCTTTTCTAATTCAATTTATCATCAAATAGATTGGTTTTAAGAAATATCACGCGTTTCACTTGTTCAACTTTTCTGTTGAAAGCAGTGAACTGCGACCTTGTAGGTAGAATTGTTTCACACGAACACATCTGCAAAGTGGTGTACATTCGCGTTCTGAGCCAGAAGCCACCTTTTACGCAGGAAATGTGTGTGCGCCGATACAACACCCTCTGAAAAACGTGGAGAGGCTGGGTGCTCCTGAGAGAGGTATGTTTTTCCTGAGAATGCGGAGAAGTTTGGTTCTCGTTCTTTCCAGATTCAAATCGCTCCTTGGACAGTCCCTGGTCCTCGCCCAGAACCGAGACTTCTCCTCTGTACCTGCTAATGCCACCAACTGCCCGAGCGCGCCGCTCCCGGCCCCCGCCCAGACCCAGATTCCTCCCCCTGCCGGCGCCCTTCCCCAGGCGGCGGCCTCCTGACGCTCCCTGTCCTGACCTCATTTACTTCTCGGGTCCCGCCGGTGCCATCTGGCTGGAACCCCGGGGAGAAACGAAAAGTCGGACGTAGTCACCTCTATCCCTTGCCTTCTCTCCTCGCCAAAAAAGAAACCCCCGGGGCGCGGGAGACAGGCGGCAAGAAGGAAGAGAAAGTGAAGACCGAGAGCGGCCCCGGCGCCCGCCTCCCCAGGCCGCGCTCTGCCGCCGGTGGGCGCTGCACGCCGGGAGCGGCCGCTGGCTCCCCGGAGGCGCCCCGGGCCCCCAGGCGGTCGCCGGCGCTTGGGGTCTGCGCGGGGGGCGGCGGGGCGGCTGCGGCAGCCGCGCGAGCGAAGGCCTGGCCCCGCATGCCGGCCCAGCAGAGAGCAGCAGGAAAGACAACGGAAAGGAAAGGGCCGAGCCGGCGGCGCGGGCGGGCAGGCGAGGGTGGAGGGGCCGCCCAGGCTGCGGCCGGGGCCGGGGCCGGGGGCGGGCGCGCAGCAGAGCGCTCGGGGCGCGGGGCGAGGGGCGCGGGCTGCACGCGGCGCGCTCGGGCCGCCCCTCCTCCCGACGCCGCCGGCCGCGGCCCAGGCTCCCTCGCTCCGCCACTCCCCGCCCTCCGCTCTCCCGCCCGCCCTCCCCGCGTCCCCGCCCTCCCGCCTCCGCCTCCTCCCTCCCGGCCTCCCTCTCTCGGCCAAACTGCCAGCCGGACCCCAGGCCGCCTCCCCGCCGCCGCCGCCGCCGCCGCCGCCTGGCCTCCGCGCGAGCGCTCCACCATGGACAGTCCTGTTTTCACCTTATAAAGATGGCGGTGCGGGATCGCTGCAACCTTTAGACTAATGACTGTCCGAAACATCGCCTCCATCTGTAATATGGTGAGTGGCCGCCGCCGCTGCAGGGGTCGCGCCCGAGGCGGGCGAGGCGAAGAAAGGGAAACCCGAGCCGCACACACTCCCGGCGCGGGGCGGGGGCGCGGGCGAGGGGGCGGCTGGCCGTGCGGGCGGCCAGAAGTTCCCGGCCCCCGGCTGGGCGGGCCGGCCGCCTCCCCAGCAGCCGGAGGAGGGGCCCCGTGCCCCCCGCCCCCCGCCCCCGCTCAACCCCGGACCCCGGGCCGCACAGCTCTGCTCCGCCCTCGGGTGGCGGTGGGAGCGTTTTGGGGGGAGGTGGAGGCCGAACCCGGACGTCCCGGGGGAGGGGGCTGGGAGATAAGCTGGCGCGGGGAGCACCCATCCTGTGCTTGCGGGAGATAAAGCCCTGCCGGACGCTCTGACCGCCCTCATCTCATTTTGAGTTCACTCCTTAAACTGTCTTTAAAATTCACTTTGCAAAGCCAATCGGTGTATCTGGAGAAATTTGAAATGTACTAAAGCTCTAAAAAAGTGCAAAATCGTGGTTACAGAAGTGAACTTCTACCAGGTTTGGGAAAGCAGGGTAATTTGTTTTCGATGCCTCCGTTTCCCCATCTGTGAAAGAGGCACAAGGTTATATGGCAGTCACATTTGGAGACCCGAAGGGCAGGCTGGCTGTGGGCGTGGAGGAGGCTTCCAGGGTTATCCTGCCTGGTCCATTGTAGACCCGGCTGAGGCTGGTGGGCGTGGACACAGCAAGGGGACATCGCTGGGCTCTGATGGGGGACTGGGTCATGACGTGGTGGTCACTTGGGTTTCTCCCATTGCATTCTCTTCCTTTTTAGTTTCTGCAGGAACAGCCTCCAGCCCTTGGGTCCCCAGGGTGCACCCTGCTGGCACCCACACTTATCAGAGCCTTGGGGAGCACAGCTTACCTCCTGGAGTAAGGCACTGCCCTCCTGTGCAGGGTGAGAGCAAATGTGCTTTGCCTTAGCTCTCCAGGGTCACCCCCTCTATAGCTCCCCTCCTCCCAGCTGGAGTATGTGCTGTGCTCTTTAATGCCAGTTTCGGGGAACCTTCCTTGAAGCTAATAATACAGGCCCCTCCAGGGAATCTGAGGAGGCCTGATTGACAAGCCTGGGGGTCAGGTGATCTTCTGGGTGCCCTTCCCCCACCAGACAGCTTTTTAAATCTTTCCCACATTCTGTTGCAAGATTAACACATGGCAAAGGAGCCTTAAGGAGCCATGTGTTAGCTCAGGGGTGGGAGAGAAGCCCACCGGTGCTGGCTTCAGTTTTCAGCACTGTGAGACGTGGCCACTGCTGTGGGGGTTTTCCCAGAGTAGTGATAGCTGCAAAGATATTGGCACAGGATCACTTAGATGTGGTGGGTAGCTCCTGAGCATTTACATTTCCTCTCTTTTCCTTCCTTCTCTAGGCAGAGTGGCGTCTCCTGCCCCTGCCTGTCGAGTGGCATTAATGTTGCTGGGTGCAGTGAAAAGGGGATGCCTTTCCTCTCGGTTTCTCTCTCTGGTGTGACCAACTCCTGAGGGGAACTGTGAAACCACAGCAGCTCTCATTCTTTCTTGCCTGCTGGGGTGGCCTCAGGCTTACAGGGCCGTGAAGCATGGTTCCAGCCCTTGGTGCCAGCCCTTGGTGTCATTCCTGTCCTCCTTGTGTGTGGTGACACCTCTCTGGATTGAAGCAGGCTGGAAACCTGAGAGCCAGCGTGTCCCAGGAGGAAGTCAGCCTCCAGGTTTTTTCCCCCTGCCCTCAGTGCAGCTGGGGCTTCTTGGTACACCTGGCAGAATGTCACAACCTGTTTCCAGTAAAACTCAGCCAGGGAGGCAGGCTGCAGGGAGCATGTGAGAAGAGCAGGCCAGTACTGTGTCTGGAGAGTTGACTCCTCATTTGGAATCTCTAAAAAGGTACCAAATTTAGGATCATCACCCGGGTGAGATGAGGAACTAGTCATTCATAAGTAGAGAGTTTTGTGTTGCTATTGGGACCACTGTGTCTTGAGCAAGTGATGAAGGGTTTGGGCTCTAAAGTCAGACTTCCTGGGTTCAAGTCCTGGTTCTAGCATATACTAGCTTTTTGTCCTTGAACAGGTTTCTCTCTTCCCTTATCTATGAAAGGGAGATGATAATAGTTCCCACCTCCTAGGACTGCTATATTAAATGAGTTATTGAGCCTAGTACTTAGCAAGTACTCAGTGAGTGTTAGCTGTTATCAACATCATCTTTCTCATTATTATGTCACTTTCAGTTGTTTAAAGGACAATGGAGATTATACCTTCTTGGATCTGACGGAAGCAGCCACTGATATAAACAACCCACATGTTCCATTATGCAAACCAAGCCCAAGGGCAGTATACAAAGGGTGGGATGGGAAGTCTTAACCCCGCCCCTTTTAAAAGCAGCTCAGGTCATCCCTGTCCCTCCCAGTCTCACTTCCCAAGTGAAAAGGCTTGGTAATGAGGAGACGGCAGTCTTTTCACCTGATCATACGTAAGTTTTCATTGGACGTCTCTTTAGACTCTTCGCTCGATGATGAATTGTTTCCAGGTAGGTCTTCTGCAGGTCTCTCCTTACTGTTTAGCATCTCTCTGAGGCTCTGATTGATCCTTCCCACTCCTAACTCCATTTGATCCCAACTGGTTTGAGTAGTTGTAAGAGCAAGTGGTGATTGCATGTTTTTTTTAAGCAGGTCAACTGGCATATTTTAAACAGGCTGATGTGTGTCCAGAAAGGGTCTTACAAGATATCGTTCTTCTAGGTAAGACTTGAACAAACCAAGACCTAGCATTGAAAAGTGGATTTGTTTCATCTACCAGACAAGAAAGGACCCAACAGAGCAGAAACGAAACTTGTAGCAAATCCTTCATGTGATTGAGGGCTAAACACTTTCTCTTTCCTTCACACTTCTTGTGCTGGTTTTACATATAGAGGGTCTTGGAAAATAAATACTCAATCCCCTCACTTGTCTCCTTCCCCACTGAAGTTTTATCGCCCATTGAAAGTTTAATGCTAGTTCCCATTTGTTTTAATTTTACTTCCATGTAAATTCCTGCCATAGTGAATCTTGATCAACTCGCCCAGGGCATGTCACCTTAGCCATACATCATGTCTAGTTCAGAGATAGTAAAGCTTGTTTGGCTGGTGTGTTGTAATTTTTAAAATGCACTTGCTACCAAGCACGAGGAAATGTACCTTGTTGATAATCTTCTGATTTTTGTCCAGAACAATGGATTAAACTTCCTGCATATTTTTATGGCCCTACAAATGGAAGGGTTCTTTTTGGGTAAGTTTTCTGTTTAAAGAGCTTGAGGAATTTTCTAAAGAGGAAGCATCTGTTAGGAGAAACCAAGTGTACCCTCTAGAAATGTGACTTGTAGCAATGCAAATTGTTCTAAATTATCTAATCTTAAGTTCATTTGTTAATAGTGCTGTAAGATGTACCACAGAGGAAATGCCGTGTGTCAAATAGATTACATTTTAGTTCCCATAAATGGCCATCTGTTGAGGACCTGTTATGTTAGTGTTGGCACATTCTATGTGCAGGTGCTTCATAAATGAATGAGGTGGGTCCATATCCCCAAGGAGCTCAGTGGTTTCTTATCTTGTGGGCATAACATTGGTAAAGATGAAACAATTTCAATACAGTGCGCAGTGTGCTGTCTACACGGAAACAGGTTGAACAGAATTGCAGGTACAGTGGGAAGATGGATGAACGCAGCAGGACATTAATATAATTTGTGTTTGACCGAAGGGTGGCTATTTTTTATTTTATATGAGACTATGATTATAGTCAGTGTAACTTAGAACTGGAATCTGTACCATTGGGCGTCTCTCCAGTTAAGCATGAGTCTAATGGTACCTTTTTGATAAATTGTTGTATTTCTTGGGACCTTAGTTTTTCTCAACTTGTAAAACTGATATATATTTTTTGGTCGTAGAAAGCTTCTTAGTAGTATTTCTTAGAGTATTTATAAAAATCTATACCTGTTAATTGGGTAGCAAGGATTTGAGTACCTATCTTATTTCCAACTGTGCCGAACGTACATTTTAGTATCCACTGAACAACCCCAGGTATCACCAGACAGCATTGTGAGTGCTGGCTTTGAATCCTTTTCAATAAATGAGGTCACCTTGATATGAAGGGAAGAAAAGTTAGTAAACATTTGAAACAAAGCTGGAGGATTTTCATATGGATCATTTTATCTTGGTAAGTCAATTACTTACCTGAGGCAAGTATTTTGAGAATAATTGGAAGATTTTTTAAAAAATTATTAGACAATATGCACATCTCATAATTTCGAGGGAGCGATAATTTACCTCTCCTCTATCACTGTTACTCATGCTTCTCCTTCACAAATAATTGGAGCCTGTCCGTTTAGTTTAGCGTATCAGCTAGGAGAAGTTACAGTCACATGTGAGGGTCTGCCCTGATCATTGTCCGATTTCAGAAATTGCAGCCTGAGGTGCGGTGGTGGGTTAATGTTTAAAGGAAAATTCTGTTCTTTGGGCCTGTCAGGTCTAATATGTAGGAGTTTGTTTGGGGTCAGGACCTGACAATTAGGTCTGCAGATTCTTCTCTGTTTTTCTTGGAATCCTAGGGGAACACAAAGTTGAATGCTAAAATGTAGTTAGAATTAAAGATTGTAATACCATTTTCTGGATAGCAACTTTATGTGTTCCGGTTCACCCATACAATAAAACGTATTTATTTATTTTTTGCTAATGTGGAGTTTTGGTATGTTTGGGTTGTAATGGAAAGCGATTTTCAGTTTTGATTCTCGTAGCAATTAAGAGAAATTTCTCTGGTTCACATGTCTCTCTTTTTTCTCCAGCTTGGTCTGTCTGGTTAATTTGAATGGGTTGAGGTTTTATGATGGTGTTGAGTTCTGCAATATCATCAGAAAGATATCTCTTGGCACTTTTATCTCTGGCCTACCCGTGGAGCCAGCCCAAAGTAAACTGACTGGAAGAGTTGTAAAAGATGATGTCTTTTAGTCTAGTAACTCTTCTGGCCTAAATATTTTTAAGCAACTTCTTATAATAAACTCTCAATTGTGGTGAAACCAAATGCTAGTCTAAGGGTTTGAAAGGTCTTACTGATCTTTTGAGAGAAAAAGACTGCTGGAACGTGAACCGACGAACACTGTCTTGAGACAAATCAATTCTGGATCAGCAATCAAGCCTGGCACTAAAGGCTTTTTGGGAATGTTTCAGTTCCGGGATTGTTGGTTAGAATTTTAGGGATGTCGCAAATCCTCTACGTGGAATTTTACCACAATTCTGAGAATGACTATTTGCTATGGGTGGTTTTAAGAGGGTGGGTGTGGGAAACCCTGTTGGTTTGGGAAGCTTCACTCTTCTGCTTGTAGGGCCAGGCTTCCTCCTGCCCGTCTAATATATTGCCAGATTGCTCTCCAAAACAGCTGTGCCAGTTTGCATTCCAGCCAGCAGCGTCTGGAGTTCTAGTTGCTCCACATGCTCACAGACGCCTGATATTGTTAGACTTGATGTTTTACCAATCAGATGGGTGTGAAATGGTATCTTTGTGGTTTAAAATTTGCACTTTCTTATTTACTAGTGAGGATGAACATCTTCTTTTTTTTTTTTGCAGGGGAAGAGTCACCCTAAGCTAACATCTGTTGCCAATATCTCCCTGCCCCCCCCCCCCCCCCCCCCCCCCCACAAAGCCCCAGTACATAGTTGCATATAGTTGTAAGTTCTTCTGGTTCTTCTGTGTGAGCCGCCACCGCAACATGGCTACTGACAAGCGAGTGAGGTGGTTTTGTGCCCAGGAACTGAACCTGGGCCGCCAAAGCAGAGTGTGCTGAACTTTATCTAGGCCATCAGGGCTGGCTCCTGAACATCTTTTCATGTGTTTATTGTGCTGGGCTTTTATTCAGGGGCTCTGGAGCCGTTTTCCAGGGCTTGAAAGTCAGGATTGCAGTGGTTTTGTCTGGAAATAGAGAAAAGGACAATGAAGGGGAAAATCAGGGAGACCAAAGAAAAAGTCAAGAAAGATGAGGATGGAATGGAAGATATAGGATGAAGAAATGATAAGGTGAAACAAATCAAGACTTGGGGCAAAAAGATTATAGACTGGAATCGGGAAGATATCTTGAGTGTTGAGAGTAAATTTAGGATGTATTACTGTGCTAGGCAGGCAACTTGCATTGTTCCAGCTTTGCTTAATTGAACTTGGCTTTGGTGAAAATCATGTCTGGGGCCTCTTCCGGTGAGAACAGCAACAAGGCTGGACTTGTGGAGTTTTCCTGTTTACCCAGTTGCTTTTTGAAGTTCTTGTAGAAAGGCAATGTGAAATTATGTTGTTCTTCCTAAAATACATTCCTTTGTCCTTCGGGTTAGATACAGTATGCAGGAAACCAGTTTTTGTCAGGATCTGCTTGAATGTACTTGTAGAATTTCTATCTCAAATATTTAGAAAACATTCCCAGCACTTTAATTTTCAGAGTAGGACGAATGTCACCTTATTGAACACAGACATGTATGGTTTTAAAAATGTAACTTAAAAAATATGTTATACTTTAGTGGTTTTTCAGTGTACCAAAGAATTGTGCCCACATGTGCATTCTCTTATTAAAAATTCAGATTCTGAGGTTCTGCCCCCAGAAATTTTGATTAAGTAGGTTTAAGGTGGGGCCCTGGAATCTGCATTTTAATAAGTACTCCTTCCTCCTTCCCACTCCCTCCTCATTGTGTTACAGGTGACCTGAGGACCACACTTTGAGAAATATTGCTTTCCTTGGGTAATAACCTTGGCCTCCTAAAAAAATATTGCTTACAGAAATTATCTGCCCTACGAAAGTTTTTTAAAATCTATGTAAAATTATTTAAGGTAGTAATTTAACTTCAAGAGCTATAGATCATTGCCATTCTGTAGATGGGTTTCTTGATGTTAAGTAGCTAGTTTTTTATTACTTTATTCTCCCAGAACAGGGATTGCCAACCCTGGCTATATATCATATCACCTGTGAAGCTTTTAAAAGAAATTTAAAAAAATAATTAAATCTGGGGGCTGGCCCAGTGGCTCAGTGGTTAAATGCGCACATTCCTCTTTGGCAGCCCCGGGTTTGCTGGTTCGGATCTCGGGTACGGACATGGCACCACTTGGCATGCCATGCTGTGGTAGGCGTCCCACATATAAAGTGCAGAAAGATGGGCATGGATGTTAGCTCAGGGCCAGTCTTCCTCAGCAAAAAGAGGAGGATTGGCAGCAGATGTTAGCTCAGGGCTGATCTTCCTCAAAAAAAAAATTAAATAAATAATAAAACATTAATATCCAAAAAAGTTTGGAAGGAAGAATGTAATTTAGTATATGCTATGTACCCAAATGCTTACCCTTCAGATTTAACAGATAATTAAAATTTAGTCATATTTGGTTAAGATCTTTTTTTAGACATAATACCTTAAAAAACCACTAACCACCCCTGTCTTTTTCCTCTCCCCTCCTCCCAGAATCAGCCATTTTCCTGAAGTTGGTATGGTGTTCACGTGCATATTTATATCCATAAGTAGTATATCACTGTTTCTGTGTGTGTACAAATATGTAGCCTTTTGCAACTATCTTTTTTTACTCAACAATTATACCTGAGAATATCTTGACACATAGAGACCTAGTTGACTTATTCTAACTGTTCTTGAACAGAATTTTTTGACTTAACCATTGTTTACCTATTCATTCCCTTATTTAGGGACAATTAGGTAGTTTCCAGTTGGGAAATTGTGTTGCAGTGAATGCTCTTGTTCCTGTTGTCTTTGCACATGTGCCTCCATTTCTCCGGGAGCTACTCCTGGAACCTGAAGTGCTGATCTTAGGCTGTGCCTGTTTGCAGCTTTACTAGGTATTGTCAGATTGCTCTCCAAAGTGGTTGCATGAATTGGAGCTTTTTTGATATGCAGCTTCTAGGGCCCCAGTCTCAGAGTTTCTGACTGTGCGGCGGGGTGGGTATAGGTAGGTCTGGAGTGGGTTTTGTGCACCTGCAATTTTTTTTTTTTTAATTCCTGCAGCTGATTCCGATGAGCATCCAAGGTTGAGAAACCACCGTGTTAGACTGGCAACTCGGTGAGGGCAGGTGCTATAGTTACCTCATCCTCTGTTGATTTCCCAGCATTCAGCACAGTGCCTGGCACACATTTGCTGGATGCTCAGTAGATGATTATGAGATAAATGAATGAAGAGATGTAGCTCGGTAGAATGGAAGAATTGCCTTGCAGGAAAGCAGTGCCCCTCACATTTTCATGTCCACAGGAATTATCTGGGGATCTGGCAGATTCTGATTCCCATAGGTCTGGAGTGGGGCTGAGATTTTGCATTTTTAGCAACCTCTTAGGTGACCAGATGCTCCTGGTTTGGGGAGCACACTTAGAGGAGCAAGGCCCTAGGGGAAAAAGGAAAACAATTTCTTTCTTCCATACAGCTCGAAAGCAGTGGGGTTTGGGATTTGGAATCCTGCTTGGTAAATCTCAGCCTGGTTCCTCTTCTCTTTGCAACACAGGAAGGCAGACGACGAAATACCTTCCTCACAGCTTTTTTTTGGGAGAATCAAAGGGCATCCTGCCTACGGGAAGCATTTTGTGAGCTGTGATGCTCTCACGCATGTTACTTTTCATAGTTGTTCTCACACTTTTAGTGAATTAATATTTTCCTTCAGTTTGCTCAAAGCACAGAGCTGTTGGTATTACAAGATGCAGTGGAATTCTGCTTTCATTTTGACCTGCTCTCTGCATTTCGTGGGCGTCTTGGGAGGAGTGGGATTGGGGAAGGAGGTTGGGCAAGAGTGAGGCAGAATTCCCTTCATGCTGTGGTTCTGACTGCAGGTGCTGGGGAAGTGGGGGGTCCCTTCTCACTGTTTCTGTCGTGTGGGGAGGAACAGGGCTAGAGAGAGGCCCACAACTCACTCCCAATCAGCTTTGCATTAGAGCTGGTGGCAGGTTAGTGGGGAGCCTCCAATTTATTTCCCAAGTCAGACACTTCTTAAAGTGAGAGGGGGATTCTCAAAATAATTATTCAGCATTAATTGATCCACTATAGGTGCAGTTGGAGCTTTTCAGCGTAAACTGGGCTTGTAGTCAACTGAAGGTTAAGCCAGCACAGGAGGCTGCCATTTAAATGCAAGGTTTCAGGATGCTTTAGTAACTGGGGTCCTGCCTCATTCTCTGAGAGAGGCAGTGTGGTGTGAAGAGGGGAGGGCAGATAAAAATAAAATAAGTAAAAATAAAGTGACATTCAAAACGAGTGTGTATTGTATGCTGGGGGGTGGGGGGGTGGATATCTGTTTTTCCCAAGCTTTTCTTCCTCTAGAGAAAAACCATGGAATGGATCCAGTTCCTTAGACCAGTGATCTCAAATATCAGTTTGTTGTCCTTTATGATTTTCATTATATCTGTGAACCACCTGAACTTATTTATTTAGTAGCTTTTTTAAGATCTGTTCACCTTCTTTTAACTTGGCCTCATTCCGTGCTAAGATGTCTGTGAAGTAATGGGTTTGATGAGCTAGTTATATGCTTTTCTTTGTTGTGAGTGCTGTTGAGTGAGTTCCGACTCCTGGTGACCCTGTGTACAGCAGAGCGGAACCCTGCCCCGTCTTTCTGCGCCATCCTCTCCCCTTCTGGGCTGTATCAGACAATGCTCTGCTGCTATTCGGGCGATTTTCATGCCATTTTTTTCTGGAGGTGGGTGGCCAGGTCCCTCTCCCTTCCTAGTCAGTCTAGTCTGCAGGCTGCACTGAAACCTGTCTCCCATGGGTGACCCTTCTGGTATTGGAAATACTGGAGCAGAGCTTTCAGCATCACGGCAACATGCAACCCACCACAGTATGACAGCTGACAGATGGGTGGTGTGGTTCCCTGACTGGGAAGCAAACCCAGGCCATGGAGGTGAGAGCACCAAATCTTAACCACTAGACCACCAGGGCTGGCTCTGTGCTTTTCTAATATATTTCAAAAACATAGTAGCTAACGTTAAAAATGTTCATCCTTGTGCTGCCTAAGATTATTGCGCCTCCTTCCAGGATTCACAGCACATAGTTTGGGAGACGTGGTCTCAGATGAGATTCCTTATGGTGGTTCAAATAACTGGCTACTGGTTTGCAGATTACGGGTTGGTGAGCTTCCCTGGGAGGTGGGTAGCCTGTGGATGTGATCTGGTTGGAGTGTCCACTCTGCTGTTGGTTGGGTGTGAGAGCTTGCCATTATCGACCTTCTCAGAGACTCTGCTTCTCATCCATAACGTGGGTGACAAGAGAACTTACCTTCCCGAGGCCGTGTGTGGCTTCCCTGGGATCATTTTATTTGTAATGCTTAGCCCAGTGCCTGGCCATTTTATTACTGTTTTCTTCTAGTGTGCCTGTTTTTCCCAGTAGCAAAGGAGTCCAAATGATGTAGTGGAAAGAGCCCTGAGCTAGGGATCCGAGGTCCCGGGTTCCAGTCCTGACCCTGCCACTTTGTAGCTCTTGTGACATTGGGCAGGTGACTTCGGCCTCTCTGGGTGTCTAATTGTTAAGAACCATTCCTGTGGTGAGTGCTCAGGAGATGAGCAAGCACGTTGTAATCTAGCTGTGGCTTCCAATTAGAGCCAGGACCAGGGAGGTGACATGCATGAAGCGGACAAAAGGAGAAAGAAGCTGTGATTTCCCACCGAGATGACATTGAAAGACGCAGTGCTGATGATGCTAGGCTGTGCTTTCAAAATCATCAGTCGGAATACAGCGATTTTCCTTTTCCTGATAATGAGGGCGCCTCATGTGGTAAAAGAATTTTAGTCATCTAATAAGCATGCAACATACCCTTTTGTTTTATTGGTTTACACAGTTAGCTATTCCTAACTGAGAAATACACCAAGTAGCTAAGTTCAGTTTCCTTTCTTTTTTTTTAAAAAATTTTTAAGTAAAGTTTTTGAAAAGGTAATGTGAGTTCACATGGTAGAAATTTCAAATAGTACAAAAGGATGTATGTTGAAAATATACCCACCATCCAATTCTTGTCAATATTTGCAGTTTCTTTTGCTCCCATTCAGAGGTATCTTTGCATATACAAGCGAACATGTTTATATTTCTCCCCTAGTTTTTAAAAACACAAATAGTACATATACTAATCTGTCCTGATCTGCCCCTTGCTTTTTGTCTCTTGGAGGTTGGTCTGTGCTAGTATCTGAAGAGCATCCTCCTTATTTTTTTATGGCTGCAGAGTATTCAGTTGCTTGAATGTATTGAATTCACTTAACCAGGCCCCCACTGTTGGGTGTGAAGGTAGTTTTTCAGTCCTTGGTTTTTACAAACAAGGCTGCAGGAAACAATTTTGTCCATACGTCATTTTGCATGTGTGGGAGTATATCTGTCCACTGACTTCCTAGAAATGGATTTGCATTTGTAACTTTAATGGGTTTTGCCTAATTGCCCTCCACCCGCAATATATGCAACTCTTGTTGCCCACAGCCTTGCCAAAGCAGTATGCTATCCAAAAACCTTTTGATCTTTGCCAGTCAGGGGAAAAATGGTGTCTTAGTATATTTTTAGTTTGCATTTCTCTTATTAGGAGTGAGCTGGAGCAGCTATTCACACATTTAAGAAAACAAGCTCAATTTCATTTAACTGTTTTGCTGTTGGCACTTATGTTCAAAGTCTGTAGGGAAGAACCAGTTTTATTTTTATTTTCAATCTGTCGCAGACAGATATTTTTGTAAAATCAATAAAAAAGAATTATTAGCAAAATGGAATAAAAACCCCAAAGATACATAAAATGCAAACTCCAATTTTTTATTACCAAATGACAGAAAATTACTCTATCCATTCGTTATGCACGTTTACGGTTTCTGAACCAAGCTCGTGGCAGTGTTAACACTTTGAGTAATATTGTTCTAAAGACATCCTTGCTCCATCTCTCTTCTCCCATTGCCATCCAGTTTGGGGATGGGAGAAGACAGCACAGACTTTTATACTTTATACATTACAATCAGTATATTACAGGATGTTTTCGTTACATTAGAATAAAATATCTCTGGTGGTGTGATACAGTCACATGCTGCATGATGTTTCGGTCAACGACGGGCCGTGTGTACCATGGGGGTCCCATAAGATTAGTACCATAGAGCCTAGGCGTGTAGTAGGCTATACCGTTCAGGTTTGTGTAAGTACACTCTTAAGATGTTTGCACAGTGATGAAATTACCTATGGACCCATTTCTCAAAACGGACCTCTGTTGTTAAGCGGCGCACAACTGTACTGATTCTGAAAGGCTTGGTTCCCAAGGGCAGGGATGCCACACAAACCCACGCAGGCAGTTCTCCCACGCTGTGAGGAGGGGATACTGGTGTCCTGGATTTCTACTGAGGAAGCCGACCTCGAGCTTGAACTAGAGAGAGGGGATGAGGGGAATGCTTGAAATCGCCCTATTAGTCAAATTTGCAGAGTTGGTCTTTTTGACCTGAGGCTTTGCCAGGATCCCGTGCTCCCCGTGCTGCTTTTCAGAGAAGTGATGGGAGGGGTACTTTTGGGCAAAGTAGGAGCTTAAGAGATCTCATAATGGAGGAGGCATTTGGTGGCTTTGCAAAACATTGGATTGGGAATGATGTTCCTCTAGCTCACTGAGTTTACTGACTATGGGTGAATATTTCCTCCTTCTCCACTGTCAGCCAGAAGACAGACACAGGCCCAGTATTCTTTGTTCTGCTTTTGAGTTGAAATTTTATCTTCGTGTGAGGACTTTGTTAAACTGTCTCTAGACGTGGGGAGAGTTGTTTTACGAGCCACAGTCTCTCACTGTTCTTTACGCCCATTAGGTATCCCAGGGTCGTCTTTCTTCAGTAGCAGACATTGTTACTTCTATGTTATGATCATTAAATGAAGTCCTGTTGAGGTTTTTTTCCAGTTATTTCTTCCTACCCAATATCATACCAGGCATGGAAATGACATGCTCTCATGGCGCAGAATGCAAGTGCCCTTCAACTGCCTTCCTTGGGTGGCTGGCACTGTGGAAGCCTGGAGAGGCCTGGGAGGTGGGTGAGCACTCTTGGACCGGCAGTTGGGGTTGTAGTGTAATAGTATTAAAATCGTGAGTTCACGGCTGACCTCTGCCTCATAGAACCCTTGACCTTGGCAAGTTTCCTAATCTCCGTTCACCTCATTTCTCTCACCTATAAAATGGGGGTAGAAAGTCCCCGTTAGTGATTTACCCTGGAGGGAGAGTTTTGCTCATCGTTGCTCTGTGGGCCTGGGTGACCTGTCTGCTGTCTAAGCAGCGCTGGCATCCACAACCACTCTGAGTATTGTGCGCCCAGTGGTTGGGTAACTTGTGACAGCCAGCAGCCAACGAAGGCATGCTCAGAAACAGTCCTGGCTCCCTGCCCAGTCCCTATGTCTACAGCGAAGGAATTTCTAAAAGTATGAATGAAAAGCTCATCTCCTCTGACTTGTGGTCAGGAGCTCAGACTCTGGAACAGAACGGCCTGGGTTTGAGTTGTGGCTCTGCCTTTACTGGCTGAGTGAGTTTGGGCAGCTTCCCTCCATGTCTTCATAAGGAGAATGGGGATAATGAGTATAATCTGCCTTGGATTAGTGGACAAGATTAAATGAGTATATAGACGTAAAGTTCTCTGAACAACAAGTGGCACACACCGCGTACCCTGCCCGTGCTTCCCAAGTTAGTCAGTCAGCAAATTTAAGTGCCTTTTATATGCCAGATGCTCTGCTAGGTCCTGGCAAACCAATCAGATGTAATCCCTGTCTTTATAGAGTTCATGGTCTAGGGGAGGCATTGGCAAACTTTTTAAGTAAAGGGCTAGATTGTAAATATTTTAGGCTTTGTGGACTGTGACAAGTACTCCATGCTGGTATTGTCTTGTGAAAGTAGCTACAATAAGTGAATGATTGTGGCTGTATTGCAATAAAACTTTATTTACGAAAATAGTTGGTGGGCCGGATTTGGCCCGTAGACTGTCATTCGCCAACCTGTAGTTCAGTGTTCAGAAAACATGTTTAATAATCACAAATAAGTGTGTTATTGCAAATTGTGATAGATTTTATAAAGCTGCATACAGGATTCTGTGGGAGGGAAGGGTCAGGAAAGGTAGCTTTGAAGAAGTGACGTTGAAGCCAGACGGTGAGGAGGCGGGAACCAGAGGAGCCGAAGGGGAAGAGGAACAGAGAACTGGCTACACTAGTTCTGAGTCAGGAGGCTCAGAATTGCAATCTGCATTTCTGTCTTTTGGAGGTGTAAGAGAGATTTTGCAGCTGTCTTTGGATGAAAAGTATTGGTAATTTTTTTCCTGATGTATAATTTATGACCATTCGCCTGTGTCCCTTCCCCTGCCGTAATCGCAGCACTGAGAGATGAGCTGTGTTAATCTATTAACACATATCGTTTTGCATACTTCTGGTGGGCTCTTTCTCTGTTCCCTTGTTTTTGTTATATTATTGTCAGTATCCAAAACTTTAGAAGTCAAGGGAGTAAGATTATACGTTATTCCCTTATTAGGGGTAAAATGGTTTACTCCTTAAAACTCATTTTTGCTTTTCAATGCTGTTTTTCTGCCTTTGTAAACAATATTATTTTCTTTTCCTATTTGGCTAAGTAAAGATTCACAACCCTTGAAACCATTTTGGAAAAAATCTCTTTTCCTCATGACTACATCTCAAGTTTCTCCTGACTTCCAACTTCAATTTTACATTTTCTTTAAGTAGGTTGCAGCATTCTGTGGAGATTTTACAGAAAAGGGTATGTGTGTTCCTCATTCTAGAATATTTGAGGGGTCCCTCACAGGTATTTGTTCACCTGTACAACTCTGTGACTCCTTCAGTCTCTTCAGTTCTTGAATTCCTGCAATTCTGAGATTCTGAGGGGACTCTGCATCCTTGAGAGTCACTATTGTGTAGTGGCTGGGAGCACACACTCTAGAGCCAGATCATGTGAGTTCAAACCCAGTTCCACTACTTAGTAGCTGTGTCAACTTGGATAAAGTTATTTACCTTCTCTGTGTCTCAGTTGTCTCATCTTTAAAATGGGGACAATAATGGTATCCACCTCGTGGGGTTATTATGAGGGTGAAAATGAGTAAAATACACATCAAGTATTAGAGCAGGGACTGGACACAGTAAGTGCTATTTATGTGTTATCTATTATTATGATTACTACCAATGATGTCTGGGGAACCACTGGCCTTAATTCCTCCTTAACCATCCTTGAGTTCTGGCAAGCAGCTCCTGACTCATCCTGAGATCTTGGGCTGCATCTCTTCATTTTGCTTCACTCTCTCTGTAAGGCTGTAGGGATGACCGTTTGTCATCAGAAGTCTAGCAATACTAGTCTTTTTGAAAACTAGCCCTTTATGTCCTTTTGTACTTTGAAAACACTTGATAAGTAAGATAGCCTTTTGAACACAGACCTAAAAATGTGGTTTTAGTAACAACATTCACCTCTGCTGTCATATATTTTAATTCCTGGTTTATAATTAATGACTGATTGTCTGGGTACTTAGAAATCCTTACATGTTATTTTTGGCCTTTCCTGTGTCCCTTCTCTACTTTGTATAAACTTGAAAGAGAGGCTGCCTGTCCTAGGATGCAGAAAAATGGGCCGCCTTGGGGTGATCTTGGGCAGGTAAGTGTACTTCTCCGCGCCTTGGTGTTTTCATCTGTGAAATGGTCCAGCTGATCTCCAAGGACCCTTCCTGGTCTCTGGGTTTTTTGTTTAGGCTCCCCCATATTATTGTAATGTTCTCATTGGTTTTTATAGACATTGCAATGCCATCGTTCTGATTATATCATCCCCCTGAGCCAAGATCTGTCTCCTTCTCACTCTTCAAAGGAAGAAATTCTAACATGTTTTCCTTATAAATTGCTTTTAAAATTGCTTTAAAGAGAAATGCCTTTCTATTCCCATCTTATGCATTTATGATGCATCCTTGCCGACTTGTTGTTGTTTGTTTTGTGTTTTTGTAGCACCCCTCGGCAGTCACAGAATTGCTCTCGAAAGTGCTTTGGAGAGCTAACATTACAGTCTTCTTGTTGGAACTTGTCCCAGCCCAGATTCTACTTTTAATAAAGTGGTGCATTGTTTTTCAAAGGTTACCAAATTTTTTACTGATGGCAGTAAGAACTCTATGTTTCCTATACCTCCAGACCCTGTGATTTGCCGCCATAGGTAACTTTTGTTCAGCATCTGGTCATGGAATGATTATTTTCAGTCCCTCCCTTTTGCCCTTTGTGTCACTGTGCTGGGCCTAGCAGTCGAAGCGCAGGCTCTCGGGATTGTAATGCACCTTGCAGTTGACAGTGTGCAGGTCCTGTTCCCTGTTTTGCTTGATTCTTTGCCACCCTGAGCGATAGGCAGGCTGGATGTCGGCAACCCCACCTCTCAGCCAGGAAACTAAGGCCAGGAGAGAGGAAGGGACCAGAATCAAAGGGAAGTCATACTGGGGGGAAAAAAATGGCCGATACAGCGCTGAGGTGTGTACTGTGGGCCTTTGATAACTGGTCTACAGGATGTTAGTTTGCTAACTTTTTATTAAACTTTTAATGACGAAAATAATATATACTCATAGTAAAAAATTCTAACAGTTGAGAAGAGAAAATGAAAAGCCCCTCAGTGACCTCATCTTCCAGCCCTACTCCTAGACATTGGTGACTAGTGTCAATAATTTCTCATTCTTAAAGGGGCCTCTGTTAAAATGTAGGCATTGAATGCAGGCCTGGTCTGCTCTCTTCACCTTGTGTCCCTCAGATGCAAGTAGTGCTGGGCACAAAGCAGGGCTCAGTGGCTGTTGGTTGAATGAATGACGGTTCCAGTATTGTCCTGCACATTGGTACTCTCTAACATGTGTTTCCTTCTCACTGTATCTTGGACAAGTGTTCATAGCAGTAGCTATAGAGCAACTTTACTTTTTTAAATAGCTACATGGTATTCCATCATATGGATTCCTGTAATTATTTAACCAGTTCAAGTTATTTCTGCTTTTTTCTGTTACAAACTTTGTTGTGAGGACCATCTGAGACATTGACTGCTGGATGTTCCCTCATATCCTTCCATTTCTAGTTTTAGCTGATGCTGGCTGCTCAGGTAAATACCACATTTACCAAGCTTCTTTGCAGCTAGGTATAGAGGCCATAGAGATGCTGTGAGTGGGGAGTAGAGGTTATGTGTTCTGTGGGTGTATCAGTTTCCTGTTGCTGCTGTAAAAAATTGCCACAAGCTTAGTGGCTTAAAATGATGCACATTTATTCTTTTTGAGCCCTGGAGTGTCAGTAGTCCTAAAATCCAGGTGTCAGCAGGGCTGCGCAGCTTTCCAGGGGCTCGGGGAGAGAATGTGTTTCCTTGCCTTTTCCAGTTTCTAGCAGCTGCCTGTATTCCTTGGCTCACAGCCCCTTCTTTCATTCAAAGCCAGCAGTGTAGCATCTTCAGATCTCTCTGAACTCTGCTTCTGTCGTCCCATCTCCTCACTGACTCTGATACTCTTGCCTCCCTCTCATAAGGACCCGTGTGATGACACTGGGCCCACCCAGATATTACAGGATAATCTTTCCAAGTCAAGATCCTTAAGTTAATCATACCTGTAAAGTCCCTTTCACCACGTAAGGTGACATACTCATAAGTTTCAGGAATTAGGGTGTGGACATCTTTGAGGGGCCCCGTCTGTCACAAGGACTACCTGAGTGTAGGGGTGGTCAGTGATGAGTTCCTGGAGAAGGCCTCTAGGGTACAGCCAGGGGAAGCAGTGGGGGAGGAGCGTTCAGGTGATGGGTGGGAGGGAACTTGAGGTATTTGGGGACTAGAACAGAGGCCGTTGTGAAGGTCAAGTGTAGGAGGGAGTGAGTGGCCAGGGGTGATGTTGGAGACAGTACTGGAAACCACTGGAGGATTTAAAGCAAATTCATATTTAGAAAGAACACTTTTGCTGCTGTGTTGACAGTGAGGTTAGAGGTGGGGTAGGTGGATGTTGGAGGCCACTTAGGAGGCTGTTGTATTTCAGATGTGAGATGCTGGTGGTAGGAGATGAAAGAGAAGCAAATGGACTTGAGAGATTTATGGAGACTGGATCCATAGGATGCTGTGATGGATGGGTGTGGAGCGCAGAGGGGGATGTTGGGCGTGAGACGAGAGGAGGGTGGCAGTCCTTTACTAAATGGGGAAACATTAGGAAAAGATTGGATTTGAGGGGAAGGGAAAGTCTAGTTTTGAGCAGATTGATTTTGAGGGCCTATGAGACAAGCAGGTGGGAATGTGGGCCCTCATCCAGGCTGAGTGAGCTCAGAAATGAGGTTTCTGGGATGAAGGTAAAGAGTTGGCAATGGTTGGCACATAGCTGCTGATTGAAGCCATGTGAATGGTTATTGCCTGGAGCCAACAGAGAGGGAGGAGTGCCCTGAGAAAGCCAACAGCTAGAAGCACCCCCTGGAGTTGGCAGTGTTGGGGCTCATCAGGAATGAAGTGGAGTAGAATCCAGAAGGGTCTGTTTTGGGGAGAGATTGGAGGTGAGGAAGTCGAGACAAATCTTAAAGGATATTGTGGAAAACTTCAAACATATCGTATTAGTTTCCTATTGCTGCTGTAATAAATGACCATTAATTTAGTGGCTTAAACAATACTAATTTATTATCTTACAGTTCTGGAGGTCAGAAATCAGAAATGGGTCTCCCTGGGCTGAAATGAAGGCGGCGCAGGGCTGCGTTCTCCCTGGAGGCTCTAGCGGAGAGTCTGTTTTCTTGCCTTTTAAGTTTCTACAGGCTGCCCGTGTTCGTTGGCTCCTGGCCCCTTCCTCCATCTTCAAAGTTAGCAAAGGCGAGTTGAGTCCTTCCCGCATTGCATCACTCTGATCTGTGGTTCTGCTTCTGTCTCCCGCTCTTAAGGATGCTGGTGATTACATTGGGCCCAACTGGATAATCCAAGGCAACCCCCCTATTTTACAGTCAGCTGATTAGCAAATTCAGTCTATATACAACCTGAGTTTCCCTTTGCCATGTAAGGTGATACAGTCACAAGTTCTGGGATTAAGGACCTGGACATCTTTGGGAGACTGTTATTCTTCCTATACATTACACATATAGTCATGTACCATGTAACAACGTTTCGGTCAATGATGGACCGCATATACAATGGTGGTCTCATAAGATTGGTACCATAGAGTCTAGGTGTGTAGTAGGCTGCATCATCTAGGTTTGTATAAGTACACTCTGTGATCACACAGCAATGAAATTGCCTAACAGTGCATTTCTCAGACCATATCCCCATCATTAAGCGACACATAAACAGAATAGTATAATGAGCCCCACATACCCCTCATTCAGCTTCAACTACACAATTTTGTCCCCAGCCCCCACTTCTCCCCTCTAGATTATTTGAAACAAATCTTAGAAATTATCAGATTCATTTGTAAGTATTTCAGAATAGGCAGTTGTTTAAAGAAGCTTAGTTGTGAAGAGAAGATGATAAACAGGCTGATAACTGGGGAGACGTGTGGCAGAGTGTGTATGTATGTGTTTTTTTTTTTAAGATTTTTTTATTTTTTAATTTTTTCTCCACAAAGCCCCCAGGTACATAGTTGTGTATTCTTCGTTGTGGGTTCTTCTAGTTGTGGCATGTGGGGACGCTGCCTCAGCGTGGTTTGATGAGCAGTGCCATGTCCGCGCCCAGGATTGGAACTAACGAAACACTGGGCTGCCTGCAGCGGAGCGCGCGAACTTAACCACTCAGCCACGGGGCCGGCCCCTATGTATGTATTTTTAATATGAGAGACACTTAAGCACGTTAAATTCTGATGGGAAGGATATAGCAGTGGAGGGGACACTGGCCTTGGACCAGAGAGAGATCTCCATCTTTAGCAGAGGGAGGCACATAGGTTTGAAGGTTTGGGAGTGCAAAATTAAGGGAGTCCCTCTCTGCTAGTTTAATTTTTCTTTCCTCTGTTGAGTGGGAAAAGCAAGAGGGGCAAAGATGTTGAAATTTTGAGGAGCTTGGGGAAAGTTGGAAATTGTCACTGTGGCATGGAGAATGAATGCAGTACAGAATTATTGTTGGAATGTGGGACGTGTTGAAGGCCACTTGAAGTTGGTGAATTCTAGTGAATCCAGTCAGCTTGGTTGTGACTTTTTTCCCACCAGCATTTCACATCTGTCTGGATGTATGTTCAGAGAAGGTGAATAATTTGGTTCCTACTGGGTTAGTTTTTTGCCATGCGGCATGACCAAAGGACAGGGTAAAGGGTGTTTATAAGAGCAATTGGAGTCATGATCCATAGACTCTAAACTGAATAAGAAGGTAGAGGAGTGAGAGGTTCCGGCGAGGTTTAAGTGTAGCTGTGATGCTTAAGAAGCAGCAGGCAGAGCCGAGCCTGGGTGGATTGTAGGGTGGTGACCAGATCCAGCATATATCTTTGGGAGTGAATAGCTGAAGTGGGGTGGAATATAACAAAGTGGAGTGGAATAAAAAACAGTTGGAAAAGAGGACATCGAGTTGCTGAGAGGGCAGGGTGGGAGAAGGCTCCTCCACATGGGTATTGAAACCACCCAGGATGATGGCAGGAGATGGAGTATAAAGGTAGCCCTTCTGTGAATGGGGGGGTCAGCCAAGACGAGGAGAAAGGAAGGGGTATGTTCAGCGCTAGGAGGCACGGGCTCAGAACGGCAGGTGTTTTGACAAGAGGGTGAAGGGGCGGTGGTCTGGAAGCAGCACTGAGGACCAGGGCCCGGCTGACCTCCCCTCCTGACCCTCACAGACCTTGTGTATGCAGGTGTTATGCAAGAGAATGAAGGCTGGCGAGGAAGCGTTGATCTCAAGGAAGCCAGATCTCACAGAAGATACTGCTAGCTCACTTTCTTCTTTCTCCATGCTGCATTATCGGTGCTCCCCTCATACTGCCTCCAGGGTCCCTGTGTCCAGGGTGATTCTCTTAATCACTGCTGCCTGGGTCGCTGTCCTTAGTATGAATCCCCCCGCCCTATCCCCGCCAACTCCCCCTCCAATGGGAAAATATTAAGATGGGTAGAAAAAAGCAGACTCAATGCAAGAATACCCAAATAGCAAAAATCATGGATTAACTTGCATATATGGCTACCTCATAAAGAAAGATTTAATGAGATCTGTCTCCATGTGCTATACTTTTATATCTGACATTCCTCCTGGGCACTAAGCCATATATTCTAATGTTGCTTCAGAAATGGCTATGAGTATATTTAATACACATTATTTACGTTGATTTATGATTAAGATGTAGCTTTATTGAAAAATTTTAGTGATTTTTGTCTATATCTTAAAATACTGCTATAATATAAGTATTATTTAAAAAATTCAGCCTTGTACACAAGGGTCGCATTATTGTGAAGGCAATGAACCCCTCCCCCCCCCCCCCCCCCCCAAAGATAATGAAACTGTTGTGCACACAGACGACCAATGAACTCAGTCCCAGGTGATGGGTAAAGGAATTTCGATTGGTGGAACAGTGTAATGGATTATATTATATTGTGATAAGGGGATGGAACGTGCTGTTTCTTCTGTGGTTCTGTTTGCTTAGAATTGGGTTATTTTGCATTTAATGTTTGCTCGTTGACACAAGACCATTTTGACTGGTTCTCAGCCCACTTTTTGGCCATTTCTTCCTGAGACAAATGCTAATTATAGGAGTCCAGAATAAGTAGCAGCAGCAGATTTATTTTTTATAAAACGTAACGGGTTCTTTTTCTTTTTAAAATACCTGTCTCCCAAATCTTTGAGATTCCGTGAGCTGTGAGTCTTCCACGATGGCCTGAGAACACGAGATGGTTGTAGAATGATGGTGGAGCCGCGGGTACACGTGGGGCTGGATCCTACCCACCCCAAAACTGCTTACCTTGTCGGACTAAACTTTGGGCACTTTTCCTAATCCTAGCAGACTCGGCCAGGCCTTGGGGAGGAATGGTAATCAGTGTGCTGTTGCCTGTGAGCACTTGGCCCCCTTAGCGGGGCTCAGTAAATGGTTTTGTTTGACTGACTGCTCCGCAGAGCATTTGGTTAAGACCTTGGGCTCCTGAGTCTGACTCCTGGGTCCGAGTCCCAGCTCTGCCACTTACTGACTGTGGTCCTTGGGCAGATTCTTAACCCTTCTGAGCCTTCAACTCCTGTCTGTTAAATGGGGATTGTAACAGTACTTACCTTATAGGACAGCTGTGAGAATAAATAGCATGGTCCCTGGCACATAGTAGGAGTACCCAGTAACTGTTACTATTATTACCACATTGGAGTGTTAAACTTGGGTTCGTGTGGCTTACTCATTTGATGCATTTGAGAATTGTTAGGTTTTAGATTGTATTTCTTTGTTATTCACAGTATCCCTTGGACATTGCATTTTCTCAGTAAAGCTGTGACTGTCTACCCTCTGCCCCTCCCCCATGCCTCTCCTCCAGCCCCTACTCGCTAGAGTCCTCACTCTTATTTCCTACTCTGTTTTTCTCCACCACACTTGTCACCTTCTGTCCTTGCTGTTTCTTTCAGGCTGTCTTCGTCCACTGACGTGTGAACTCCGCAAGAGCAGGGATTCACGTCTGTTTTGTCTACTGTTCTATTGTCAGAGCCTAGAACAGTGCCTGGCACATAGTGGGCACACAATAAATCTTTATCAGAATTAAGAAAGTGACTTGGAAAGTGGTGATCTGATTCTGTACGCCACCAAGTGTGCTAAACGCCGCCGTGACTGTCTGAGCTTAAAATGTTTTATTCAGGAGTTCTTGGTGTTGGTTTGCTCATTTGCCTATCTCAAACCTCCTTTCCTGAGGGGAGGTGATTGAACCCAGGTAGAACAGGTTTGAGGGGATGAGTAAGTTGGCTGAGGAGAGGAATAAGGCTGACACTGTTCACTCATCTGCTGGTTTGGTTCTGACGCCTGCTCGTCCAGCACAACCATCACCAAACACCTTGGCGACCAGGGGAGTTGCTTGTCTCTATAGTGGACTTTGTCAAGTTATCATTCCACTTTCTTGTCTCTGTTACATGCAACAAAATTTGTGTGTTTTTTTTTTTTCTCTTTTAGGGCACCAATGCCTCTGCTCTGGAAAAAGACATTGGTCCAGAGCAGTTTCCGATCAATGAACACTACTTCGGATTGGTCAACGTAAGTATTTCAAAATGTATTACTTTTATCCAATGTGTTAGAATGCTTGAAGCACCTCCGCTGCCATTTTCATCATTTCCAATTTTTAAAGAATTGTTCACGCTCCTGAGTTACTGGAAGTGGCAGATGTTGGGGAGGGGCAAGTGTAGACCAGTTTCTGAAAGTCTGGGTTGTCCCAGATAAAAGGATACAATGACTGCATTATTGGGTCAGACCCATTTTTTACCCCCTGTGCTTTAAGGGATTTCCTTTGCACACAGAACTTTCAGTGATTGTATTAGCCTTTGCGGCCAGATCTGCTTTTGTAAGTTCTCCCTTGGTCATCTCGCTGAGCTCCTCAGGCAGTCTTTGTTTCAGTATGCATCAGTGCACCCGGAGTTCTGAAAGTGTTACCAACTCATCACCAGGACCTGTTTAACGGTATAACTCGGTGCTGGGACCTGAAGCAGGAGCAGGGTGTCGGGGAAATACTGAGACCAGTTTATCTCCGAGTTCCTTGGCCTCATTTCACTTGTGCTTAGCAATGGCTCGCTTGTATAGGGCCAGACTTAGGGCTCTGCATCCTGGATGAGTTGATATGAGCAAAGAGTAAGGCAGTGTTCCTCACCGGCCTCCTGAGCTTTCCTTCCTTACCTGATCCTCTCTCTCTGGGCTGGAGGTTGTTTTTGTCTTTTGTTTTTTTGGTCAGGAAGATTGGTCCTAAACTAACATCTGTTGTCACTCTTCCTCTTTTTGCTTGAAGAAGATTGTCCCTGACCTAACACCTGTGCTGGTCTTCCTTGAGTTTATATTGGGATGCTGCCACAGTGTGGCTTGATGAGCGATGTGTAGGTCCACACCTGGGATCCCAACCCATGAATCCTGGACTGCTGAAGCGGAGCATGCAAACCTAACCACTGTGCCACCCGGTGGCCTCTGGAGTGGAGGTTTTAAGTGACATCAAATGTTAACTCACAAGCACCTGGTTTTCTGGAACAACTACCCTGAGTATAGTCCGTCAGTGCCGAGGTATGATAGGTGGTAATTTCCACTGGAGAAGCTGGAAAAATTCTCTGTGAGTGAATGCCATCTGTGATATTGGAAAGAACACTGGATTCCAAGTAATCAGACCTAAGTCTGAGTTCTGCCTGTGCTGTTCACTAGCTGTGTGACCTCCTGACCTCTCTGAGCCTCCATTTCCTCCTCTGTAAAATGGAGATCATAAGGGTTTCTTTCTCTTGGGTTATAGTGAAGAATCAGTGAGAACTCCTATTTGAAGACCCTGGTACGAGGCTGAGGTACATGGTGGACACTCAGTGAATGTCAGTTACTTTTCTTTCCCAGGAATTGCCCACTGGATCAGGGCCAAGTGTTAATGAAGGGTGTCTGGGTAAAGTGAGACGTTGAGTAAAAGAGAAAAGAATGGAAGAAGGAAGGCCAGAGTACTGGAATATGGAGCATTGTGTTGATGACATTCTGACTTCTAATTTTAATACAATTTTTTTAGCCATTGTGCACAGGCCTCTGCTTAAGCTTGATGAAGACAGTTATTCAAGTCATGGAAATTCTGCTCTGGCTAGGAAAAATACAAATGCAGACCATGGAGGAAAAGAATTAGGCCATTTCCTAGTTTGTAGAAGGATTATGAGATGTAAATTTATTAATAGCTTCATTTATGTTTACTTTGAATGATAATTCATGAAAGTTCCAGCTTCTCTGTAAAAGGTTTGTCTCCTATTACATAATTGTGTCAAAGTAGATGAAAATATGTAAAAATAGGAAATGTTCTATCTTAGCATACGTGGAAATGTCATGTTAAGGATGGCAGAGCATCTGTCTCGCTCTTGGATGCAGGACACACCAGCCAACAGCCAATCCTGAGAGGATGTACATGTTCTATTTTAATCCTACATGGCGTTTTGTAATCTTTGCTGTTAATCTTGTTATTTCCTTAGATTCTTTTCCTTTTCCTTTTACTGTGTAAGAAAAATTCTAAAGTGATAGTCTCAGCTGTGTTTTTCCACGGAGTAGGTTTTATAGTCAGTTGAAAACCAGCGAGACAATGATGTTTGCCCTCTTTACTCAACTCTGAGTACCCATGGTTTCTGAGAGGTACGAAATATTACTGTTGGGCCCTGATCTGATTGTAGGAGACCAGGAACTGCGTGGTCTTGTGTTGGGACAATTGCCACACTGGCAGAAACAAGATTGAGGGTAATTTAGGAGTTAGGAGGCTGGTGGGATGACCTTAGGCGGTGCCTCTTGCCTCCATTGCTCTGGAGTAAGCGAGGAGATGTGGTCTGAAGCCAGTGGGCAGGGGCACTAGAATCCTGAAAGAGAAAAATGAAAACAAGGCCCCATTCAGTTATGGCTGTTTCTGCTGAGCATGGGGTTCCTAGTTCCTGGATTTCTTTCTGATTTGGATTTTTATTTTTCCTGTCCTAGGAGTTCTGATGTGTTGCAATGTGGTGTCTTTTATTTCGCCAGCTGATTTTCTGGGCCTCCATATTATGTCAATTTCTTTCTTCTCTCTCTTTTTTAAGCACCGGAAGGCCTCAATAGGTTTTTTTTTGTCAAGGCAGAGTGCGTATTATCATTTTAGAGACTTTATGGGCTAGAGGGGCCCCCAGCTCAGGTAAACTTGTCTTCATTTCCCTGTTGATCGATAGTCACTGGTGTTTAGAGTGGTGTGGTAGTTTTCTGACGTGTGCTAGTTTCTGATTGATAGAGTGGAATTGGGGCCGGTTCCTGGAGAATGGCCTTCTCCCTCTCCCCACCCGTTCCAGAGGTGGCGTGTCCCCGGACCGTGATTTGAACCATCCCTGTTGTCCTTTGGCAGTTCGGAAACACTTGCTACTGTAACTCCGTGCTTCAGGCCTTGTACTTCTGCCGGCCGTTCCGGGAGAATGTGTTGGCATATAAAGCCCAGCAAAAAAAGAAGGAAAACTTGTTGACGTGCCTGGCAGACCTTTTCCACAGCATTGCCACGCAGAAGAAGAAGGTTGGCGTGATCCCACCAAAGAAGTTCATTTCGAGGCTGAGGAAAGAGAATGGTGAGTAGGGTGGAGAGAATGTGTATAAGGGTCTGAAATAAGGAGAATTGAGAGTTCTGTGTATCCTCAAAATGAATCTTTTTTTTTTGAAAGGAAAATAGTATGGCCAACTACTGAAATAACATTTTTTTTTAAAAGAAAAGATATTTCTCTTTTTCCACCCAGTGTGCATAAAACAAAACTGGATTACAAATATGCTTAAAAATTCAGATTTATCATACCATTTTGGAATGATCTTTTTGTTTGCTCCACATTAGGAGGAGTATTTTTCTGGGTGGGATCATTGTAAGAGGAAAATTGCCCAAGACAGCCTTCTGAGCAGGACACTGATAGGAATAACTAGGTTGATGCAATAATTGAATAAAATAGTGCTATCTTATAAACAGGTCATAAGTGATTAAAGTAAATGCATGTTATCTAATCAGAGCATCTGCTGTTTTAAAAATAATACCTCTGATTTTTATTTGCCTAAGACAATTGAAGGATATTAAATTGATATCTTCATATGTTAAAAATGTCCTGCTGTCACCTGATTTTTTTCTGGTGTTTTGATCTTTTTGGGGGAAGTGATGGTAGAGACTAGGTTATTCCAGAAGTTCTGCATTGGTAATTTTTATGACTACAGAAATATTTGATATGGCACCTTGTGTTCCCCTGGATTGCAGACTTGCAGTTAATCAGATGTTTGTTTTATAAAGTCTCGTTTAATTTGATTGCTGTCTTTTAACGTGGTTGTAGTTTATACATACCAGAATAAAAACCCTCTGAGAAGAACGCAGAGCACTCCCAAGTCTCGTTGTGAACGTGATTAATAATGAAGTTTCACTGTTGCATTCGTGTCTTGACTGTCTGTCCTCATGGCAGGGAACAGCAACAGGCTCTGGAATCACGTGTATTTGGTTTCAGAACACTATCAGATAGATACGTTCTCACGTAGATCTCCCATCTCCTTTATGTGTTCCATTCCAGCTGTTTTGAGGCTGGTCCAGGGTTTCATATGATCTTTGGGAAGAGACCCAGTTGCTCTGGATAAATTACAAAATGAATAATTGATCATCGGTGGTCACTATTAAATATTGATATTTTATCAGGGAACTTATCAAGTAATTTCTGTTATTTTTCTCTTTTTTTTTGTGGAACAAATAAAAAATTTTGGTAGCTTTTTATTAGCCATGATGACTTTAGGGAGATATGGCAAATTTAGTCCTTGGTGGGTGGTAGGAAATAGAAATGAACAAAAATTCTTTTAAAACTTACCTACTGAAGATGAATATTTTCCATACCTGCCCACTCTTTCAATATAAAAATTGAAGTGTGGCATGTAAAATTAAGCATTTTCATTTGCTTTTCAGGAATCAGAGATTGAAATAATGACCTTCTCCTTTCCAGATCTCTTTGATAACTACATGCAGCAGGATGCTCACGAATTTTTAAATTATTTGCTAAACACTATTGCGGACATCCTGCAGGAAGAGAAGAAACAGGAAAAACAAAACGGAAAATTAAAAAATGGCAACATGAACGAAACTGCGGAGAATAATAAGCCAGAACTCACCTGGGTCCATGAGATATTTCAGGGAACGCTCACCAATGAAACTCGGTGCTTGAACTGTGAAACTGTAAGCATTCGGAGGGCGTTCATGGAATGTGCTTGTGCATGTTTGTACAGGCTGTGTTGTGAGGGAGTGCGCTGTGGTGTTACAGCACCTAGCAGTTGTCCATATCTGCAGACAATTCTATTTGTGTATACGAACCTTTCATTTAAACTTTCGGAAGCATGTTTCCATCCAAGATGTCTCAGCTGGCTAAAGTAGAGTGATGAGGGCAAATCTCAAAAGCTGGAGTGCTTTGCACCATGGGCACAAGTAGAGTCCACAAGTAGACCGTTGAGCTGGACCTCCACCAGTCATCTTGAAAAGATTTTGGTCACAAGGAGATCACGTGCAACTTAGAACAGACCATCACCCCAACTTCAAGGGAATCAGCTGTGGTAGGGTGAACTTGAAGTCAGGAGACAGGTTTGATGTCTGATGCTACAGCAGTTAGCTGGGTGTTTGGGCGAGTCCCTTACAGCGCTGTTGTGAGGCTTGGGCAAGCCTGTGTGTTTGGATGAGTTCAGCAAGTGAAGGTAGACATGTTGGTTTACTTTGAAGGCATGTTCTCCAGAGCACGATTCAGGACGTCACATGTGCTTGGTATGTTTGATTTAACTCTATGAGGGGCCTCATAAAATGGTGCTTAAAAGCCCTGTTCTTTACCCAGGCTGCTGGGTTTGTGTGCTGACTCACTCAGTCAGGAGCTGTGGGACCTTGTGCAGATTATCCAGCCTCTCTGTCCTCATGCTCCTCATCTGTAAATTGGCGATGATCAGAGCGCCTCTCTCATAGCGTCCTAGGAGGATTAAATGAGTTAACACCTGGAAAGCACTTGGAACCATACTTGGCACACAGCGAGTAAGCAATAACTGTCACCTCTTATTATTTATTATAACTGCTAACAACATAGAAGGTCTATGGGTTCATCAGGGGTCTCTGAGTTTCTTGACAGTGTGTGAAAAATTTTGTTGGGGTTGTGCATTTTTCTGGGGAGAGAGACGGTAGCTTTCATCAGGTTCTGCAAAGGGAGGGGGACCCAGAAATGGTTAAGAAATGTGGATTTAAGTGGGAGGTTTTTGTTTTTTTGGCAGTCTTTGTCCTTTTAAACAATTTTTGGATCAAAATTCTCGTTTCTTTCGTTGTAGAAACAATTAGAGAACATAACTAAGCTAAAAGAGACTAAAAGTTACCAATAATCTCCCTACCCAGAGATGATAAATTTGTAACATTTTCTAAAACTTGTGATTATGTTGGCTCAGCGATAACCACTTGAACATTTTGAAACATATCCTGCCCAAACGTTTTCTAGGCATACTTATCTATCTAGAGATCTCTCCTCCCTCCCTTTCTCCTTCTGTCCCTTTATATATATATATATATATATTTTTTTTTTTTAGAAGATTGGCACCTGAGCTAACATCTTTTACCAATCTTCTTTTTTTTTCCTCCTCCTTCTTCTTCTCCCCAAAGCCCCCCCAGTACATAGTTATATATTCTAGTTGTGATCCTTCTGGTTGTGCTGTGTGGAATGCTGCCTCAGCATGGCTTGATGAGCGATGCTAGGTCCACGCCCAGGATCTGAACCAGAGAAACCCTGGGTCGCTGAAGTGGAGCCTATGAACTTAACCACTCGACCACAGGGCTGGCCCCTCCCTTTATATTTTACATTCCAGGAAAATTCAAGTGAATGCAGAAGTAGAGAGAATAGTATAATAAATCCCATATGTGTATTACTTGGGATCAATGACTGTTAACACATTGGCCCATCTTGATCATTTCTGATTCCATGCCCTCTCCTCACCTCACCAAACTGGTCTATTTTTAAGCAAACCCCAGATAACATCATTTCATTTGTTGTTTCTTCAGTACCTTGTTATATATCTGTAAGTGGTAAGACATGTTTTTTTTGAAAACATAAGTACAATACCATTGGTAAATAAAAACATAAATACAATACCATTATCACACCTAAAAATAATTCCTTTGAATCATTATTCACTTTGTGTTCAGGTTTCTCTGATTATGTCATATATTTTTTAGCAGTTAGTTAATTCAAACTGGGATCCAAACATGGTCCGTACATTGCATTTGGTCAGTCTGTGCCTTCATCTACAGGCTACCATCTGTCTCGTTTTTTCCTTGCAATTTAGTTGTTGAAGAAATTAGGTTGTTTGTCTTGTAGAATTTCCCACATTTCTGGAAACATCCTCTCGTGGTTACCGCGTATAGTAAACGGCAGTGTGTTTCTACCATCCTACATCCTACTCTTTGTTTTTCTCTAACCCACCTATTTTATATTCCTTTTTCACTCTTGCCTTCTTTTGTATCAACAAAATCTTTCTTTTCTTTTTTTTTTGTACCTTTATACTGTTACTTTCTAATCCTTTCAGAGGTTGCTCTAGAGACTACAATGGGCATCCTTGACTTAATTCATTTTTTACCACTTTCCTGACAATGCCAGAACCTGTAGGACACTCTCTCCTCGGTTCCTTCTTTTGTGTTAGTGTTTTCTGATGAACTCATATGAGTTTTAAAATTTTACGTGTTTTAACCCATTGCAGTTTTTTAATTCTTTTTGATACTGCATTTATTTTTAGAATAACTGTGTACTTTCAAACATCAAAATTAGGACTATATTGTAAATATTATAATTTGCAGATTTGCGGTCTTTCTTTTTCTCTCTCTTTTTTAATTAATTAATTTCTTCCTTTTTTTTTCTTTTGTGAGGAAGATTGTCGCTGAGCTAACATCTGTTGCCAATCTTCCTCTTTTGGCTTGAGGAAGATTGTTGCTGAGCTAACATCTGTGCCAGTCTTTCTCTTTTTTGTATGTGGGATGCTGCCACAGCATGGCTTGGTGATGGGTGTGTAGGTCTGCACTGGTGATCCAAACCTGTGACTCCTGGGGCACTGAAGCGGAGCGTGTAAACTTAACCACTATGCCACCAGACCGGCCCCCCTTTCTCTCTTTTAATAAGAGAATATTCTGTGACACCCTCCTCACCTTTTCTCTTGCATCTGTTCCATCACCAAGTCCTGTCTGTTGTCTCTCTCTTTAATCCATTTACCTGTCTAGGTCCCCGCTGCTCCCACCCCAGCTCAGGTCGCCTGTCAGCTCTTGATTGACAGTCTCACCTACGCTATTGCAAGAACTTCCTTCTGGATTGTCTTCTTTTCCTCTTGCCCTCCTCCATGTTACTCTCTTGCTAAAAAGTATGGTAGTAGCCTCCAATTTCTTTCTTTTCTTTGGAAGAGATTGTATAAGTTTTGATCTATCTATTCTTTGAATGTTTGGTACAACTTGCCACCTATCTTTGTATCCCTAAAATATATAGTTCATTTTGGCATGTTTTTGGTCTTTGTATAATGGAATCATACAGTAGGTATTCTTTTATGTTCTCTTTTGCTAAAGATCCCTTGTGAGAGTCACTTGTGTAACAAGTGCTTGATGCTTTACTTTGTTCGTTTTCATTGCCGTATAGTATTCCATTGCATGAATATACCACAAATCACTAATCCGTTGTACTGTTGGTGGATATTTGATTGTTTCCAGTTTTGGGCAACTATGAACAATGCTGCTGTGAACATTTTAATACGTATAATCTAGTGTACATAAATCTGGTTTCTGTAGGATATATACGTACAAGTAGGTTTGTTAGGCCATATGGTATGCTATCATTAACTTCATTGGAAAATATCAAATTCCCAAAGTGATTGTACCATTTTACACACCCACTGTATGAACATTCTCATGTCTCCACGTTCTTGTCTATACCCACTGTTCTCAGATGTCTTCACTTCAGGTAATACAGTGGCTGTATGGATGAGTATTTTATTCAATAAATATGGGTTTTTTTCCCCCACATTCACTACGTAAAGATATACACAGTGAGAGCCTTGCCTTTCTACATGGAAGACAGATATTAGTAACAAAATGAATAGTTTTGTAATTATGACAGCAAAATCCTGGGAAGGAGAAGTACAGAGTACTCTGTGAGCTTATGATACCCGAACCAGAACAGTGGGGCATCCCATTTTGACATTTAGCCGAGAAATTTGCACTAGACGGTACAGCTGGTCTAATCCTTTTGGTTATCCTTGAAATTAACACGCTTACCCAGTCTATCTTGCGGTACTCTGTGTGGGTTTTCAGGAGGGCTCAGAGGATAGGCTCAGTCACATTTGTAGTTCCTTTTTTGTCTGTGAAGAAGTCAGTGGATCCTAACAAATGCCGGTATTGCATCCTCAGGTATTTGTATTGCAGAAGCTGTTCGCTAGTCTGTTATTTCCTGGAGGGTTACCATGGGTGGGAAGCCTGTGCCTAAAGATTCCTGCAAAGCTGCTGGATGATACAATAGAGTTTGTTATAGTGGGATTCCAACTGTTTATACTTGGTGTGTGGAAGTGAATGAGAGCGTGTGGATGTGTCTTTATGGAGAATGGTGCAGTCTGAAAAACCTACTTTTTTTAATCCTCTGAGGCAGGAATGTTTTTCTCTGGAGTTACTTGGATAATCACCTCCATTTCCTTAGATCCTTTAGCTGGACAGGGTCCTAGGAGTCATCTAATCCTTTCCCTACAGTGCCCAAGTCCCTTCTGTGATGTCCTAGCCAGCTGGTCACCAGCATCTGCTGGACCCCGTCCAGAGATGGGGAACTCAATCTCCCGAGGCGATGCATTCCATTTTTAGAAAGCTCTAATTGTTAGAAAGCCCTCTACTTTCTAAGAAAATAAATAGCCTGCAGCCTTTTTTTTGTTACAGTAAAATATTGGGGGCTTAGTGTAAACAAAGACCTCATGTTAAAGGTTTTTTTTACAGGATGAGAAATATGGGGCTCCCTTTGAGTAACGTCCTCTGCCCAGGGCAAGAAGCCTTTAGATAGTGCTTCCCTCGGAATTGCCAAGACTTACCTTTATGAGATCTCACAGTGGGGTTAAACTGCGCTAGATCCTGAGCGGCAAATTAGCCCCTGGGGGAGCCTTGCCATTGTAGACACCTCAGCTGCCAGTTCCTCCAATTGTGCAAAACTCTTTGTGGCAGCCTTCATGCTTTCAGAAAACAATGATTTTTTTTCTGGTTCTCAGCCTTTGTAAGTATTGTTTGTGATCGCAGCGCAAATGTCAACTGAGGGATTTATGGAGACAAACAGTTTCATTCTGCAACAGACGTGGAGAGACTATTTTAAGGGTAATTCAGGGCTGACTTTCCCAGATAACCTTCATCAAGGCACTTTAGAATTGAGGCGTGAAGATTTTCCAGTCTAGCCTCAGCGCTCCTTGCTTGTTCTTTGCTTAGTTCATAAGATTTGCTGGGCCATTTGGAGCTTAATTTTGTTGTTGTTGTTGGTTTTCCCCCTTTCCGTCTAAACTGAGTTTTTACTCTGCAAACCTGTGGTTTTCAGTGCTTCTCAAGGGCTCTAAGACACCTTTGTCTCTGTTTGATTGTCTACAGAATTGATTTGTTAAGTGTTAGTTGTATGGCTCCTTGCTTTGTCTGCAGAGGTTAAAATTGGTTCAGCAGAGCTTCTGAGCCCTTCACAGGAGAGGAGTTGGGATGGGGGGGTGTGACCAGTTGGGATCACCCGCTCAGCAGGGGGAGACTCTGAGTCCCGGGCATTCAGGTGGGCTGCAGTTGCCACTCTGCTCAGCCCCGCATTTTGGCACTGCTCTAAGTCAGCGCATTTTCAGTTCCTGGCTGAGCAGCGTGGAGCTACCACCTGGTCACTGTTTCTACTAAGCCTGGGAAAGAAGTGTGGGGATTTAGAAGCATGTTTGAATAGGATTTTAATTACTGAAGACTTAGCAAAGCTCATGATTTATCTGTATGCCCCATATATCAATGTTCTATTAATAGATTTTTAATTAATTGCTTTAAAAAGAAGAGCAAGTAGAATCTCTTCTACCTTTTTAAACTGGGGTTTTCGGGAGACTCCATGGCCAGAACTGAGGGAGAAGAGAGGAGAAGATGTAGCCTGTTCTTGCTGAGAGTATTGGGAGTCTTAGTGATATATACGTTTCCTTGGAGACAAGCTGTATTTTCACTTAGAACAGAATGAGGTCCTGTGTGGGGGAAGAAAATGGTTTTATTTTCTGGCAGCTTTCTGGGAAGAGAGAAAGAAAAGAAGAAAAAAAAATTGCTTGATCATTCATTGCTTTTGACTGTGTCAGTCTGAGGCAGGGGGAGAGAAAAATCCACATGGAAGGGTCTGATGTGTGTTTTGATATCCCCGGCAGGGTGGATGCACCCCAGCAGTGCTTTCTCACACTCTTAATTCTGGAAGCAATGTGTGTTGGGAATTGAGAAAGCTACAGTAGCTTTCTTCAGTTAGTTAATTAGATCAACTAATTGTTTCTCTGAAACAATTAAGTAGAAAAGAAGATTTGCATCCAACAGGACACAATGTTTCTTTGTTTTTGCCCCTTCAAGTATAAGAGCTTGGGTAGAACCCAATCCTAGCTATCTAAATTATGCATCGTTTCAGTTGACTATAATCCTTTTGTTTTCTCCCAGAGAAGGGGTGTTTAAGTATATAAAAAAAGTTTTGCTGGGGCCAGCCCAGTGGTTAGTAGGAAATTCACCTGCTTCGCTTTAGTGGCCCGGGGTTCACAGGTTTGGATCCTAGAGTGGACATACACAGTACTCATCAAGCTGTGCTGTGGCAGCATCCCACATACAAAATAGAGGAAGATTGGCACGGATGTTAGCTCAGGGCCAATCTTCCTCACCAAAAAAAAAAAAAAAAAAAAACCCACACATTTTACTAATTAAAAAATATAATACCTGTGGATTGTTTTTTAAAAAATCAGACACAGGAATGTATAAAAAGAAAATCATTCATAAATTCTGACACCCAGATGCCACTATTGGCATTTAGCCGTCTTTCCATTTGTTTAGTCTTCTCTTCAGTTATTTATTCATTCATTTAGTAAATATTTATTGGATACCTACTCAATGCTGGACATTATTTTAGGTACTAGGAACATAGCAGTTAAAACAGAAAAGATAGGGACTCCCCCATGGCTGAGTGGTTAAGTTTGCGTGCTCCACTTTGGCAGCCCAGGGTTTTGCACGTTCAGATCCTGGGCCGGACCTAGCACTGCTCATCAAACCATGCTGAGGCAGCATCCCATATAGCACAACCAGATGGGCCTACAGCTAGAATATACAACTATGTACTGGGGGGCTTTGGGGAGGAGAAGAAGAAGAAGAAAAAAAAAGGTTTGGCAAGAGTTGTTAACTCAGGTGCCAATCTTTAAAAAAAACCCAACAAAACAGAAAAGATAGTCCCTGCCCTTTTATTTACTAATATATACATTTAAAGCTATAAATTTCCCTTTAAGCACTGTTTTAGCTGCATTCCACAAATTATGATATGTTTTCTTTTTCATTAGTTCAAAGTATTTTCTAATTTTTCTTGTAATTTTTTTCCTTTGATCCATATGTTACTTAGAAGTATGCTGTTTAATTTTCAAATATTTGGGATTTTCCAAGTAGATATCTTAATATTACTGACTTTGAATTTTGTTGTGATTAGGGGATGTATTCTGTATGATTTCCATCTTTTTGAATTTATTGTGACATGTTTTGTGTCCTAACACATACATGGTCTAACCTGGTAAATGTATTTGAAAACAGGGTCTCTCAACCTTGGAACTGTTAACATTTAGGATCAGATAATTCTTTGTTGCTAGGTGCTACTCTCTGCAGTATAGGATGTTTAGTGGCATCCTTGACTTCTACCTGTTAGATGCCAGTAGCATACCCCAAGATGTGAGAAAGAAAAATGTCACCAAACATTGCCAGATGTCCTTGGAAGGCAAAATTTCCCTTGCTGAGAACCTCTGAGTTGAAAAGAAGGTATATTTTGCAGTTGTTGGGTGCAGTATTCTGTAATTGTCAGAAGGTCATGGTGGTTGATATAGTTAGTCAGATCTTCTGTGTCTTTGATTTTTTTCCATTGTTTTTTAATCAGTTGCCAAGAAAGGGATGTTAAAATATCCAACTGTGTAGAATTGTCTTATTTCCCTCTAATTCTGTCAGTTTTTGCTCTGTGAGTTTTTCACTTTTAAAAACTAGCTTTGGAGAGGTATAATTTATATACCATGAAATTTATCCATTCAGTGATTTTTTTTTTTTTTGTAATTTGCTGAGTTGTGCAACTATCATCATAACCTAGTTTTAAGACATTTCTTTCACACTAGTAGGATACCTTGGATCCAGCAGTTAATCCCTGGTAGAAGCCCTGGGCCACTATTAATCTACTTTCTGTGTTTAGATATTTGCCTTTTCTGGACATTTCATATAAATCGGATCATGGAACATGTGGTCTTTTGTGTCTGATTTCTTTCACTTACATACTGTTTTTGGTGTTCGTTTGTGTTGTAGTATGTATCAGTAGTTCATTCTTTTTTATTGGTGAATAGTGTTCTAGCTTCATCTATTTTGGGGGCTCTGTTATGATGGCCTTCCATATTTTTTATTGTTATGTTTTTCTGGTACATTGACCCAATTATTAGGAAATACACTTTTTATGTCTCATAATTCCATCTTAAAATCTATTTTATCTGATATTAATATAGCTCACTACATACTTACGTTAACTCCTTGCATGGTATATCTTTTTCCATCCATTTGCTTTCAACATATCTGTGTCTTTATATTTAAAGTTTAGCTATTGTGGACAGCATATAGCTGGTCTTGCTTTTTTAAAAATTCATTCTGCAATTTGTCTTATTTGAAGTATTTATTCCATTAATGTTTAATGTACTTATTGATATGGTTAGGTTTGGGGCTCTCATTTTGTTTTCTGTTTATTCCCTTTTCAGTTTTTTGTTCCTCTGTTCCTCCTTTTCTGCTTTTTGTTTGGATTGTGTGTGTGTATGTATATATATATATTTATTAATTTACAATTCCATTTCAATTTTCCTCTTAGTGTATCTTTGTGTGTCTGTTGTTTTTTCATGGTTGCTCTAGAGATTACAATATGCATTCTTTACTTTCACAGTCTACTTACAGTTAATGATGGCACTATTTCACATTACATAGAGGAAGCTTATACCTGCTTAGGTGACTGTTCCTCCCCCCCCCCCACCTTACTTTGTCCTTTAAGCTATAGTTGTTATATGTATTACATTTATGTATATTATACACCCCACAGGACAGTGTCATGATTACCATTCTTGATGCTCTTCATTCTTTCTTGAAGATCTCCATTTCCATCAGGTATCATCTCCCTTTGGCTTGAAGAACTTCCTTTAACCTTTCTTGCAGTGCCAGTCTGTTAATAATGAATTGTCTTTATTTTGCCTTCCTTCCCGAAAGATAAATTTATGGCATATAAGAATTCCATGTTGATACTTTTTTTCTTTTAGCACATTAAAGGTGTTCCACTGTCTTCTGGCCTTCCTAGTTTTTGAAGACAGGTCAGCTTCCAACTGAATCATTCTGTTGTATTGAATGTGTCATTTTTCTCTATAAATTAGGATCTGATTTTTACCTATGGCTTTTAAAAAAAATTATTTTATTGAGGTCATAATGGTTTATAACATTTTGTAATTTCGGGTTTACATTATTGTATATCAGTTTCTGTATAGACTACATCATGCTCATCACCAGTAGTCTAGGTTTCATCCATTGCCATACGTATGCGCCCCTTTACCCCTTTTGCCCACCCCACCACCCCCTTCCCTCTGGTAACCACTAATCTGTCCTCTCTATCCATGTGTTTATCTGTCTTCCACATATGAGTGAAATCATATGGTAGTTTTCTCTGTTGGGCTTATTTCACTTAACATCATACCCTCAGAGTCCATCCATGTTGTTGCAAATGGGACGATTTTGTCTTTTTCTATAGCTGAGTAGTATTCCATTGTATGTATATACCACATCATCTTTATCCAATCATCAGTTGATGGGCACTTGGGTTGCTTCTACATCTTGGCTATTGTGAATAATGCTGCAGTGAACATAGGGCTGCATAAATCTCTTTGTATTTTTGATTTCATGTTCTTCAGATAAATACCCACTAGTGGGATAGCAAGATCATATGGTATTTCTATTTTTAATTTTTTGAGAAATCTCTGTACTCTTTTTCATAGTGGCTGCACCAGTTTGCATTCCTGCCAGCAGTGTATTTCTCCACATCCTCTCCCACATTTGTTATTTTTTTGTCTTGTTCTTTATAGCCATTCTGACAGGTGTAAGATGATATCTCATTGTAGTTTTGATTTGCATTTCCCTAATAATTAGTGATGTTGAACATTTTTCATGTGTCTGTTGGCTATCTGTATATCTTCTTTGGAAAAATGTCCATATCCTTTGCCCATTTTTTGATTGGCTTTTTTGTTTTTTTGTTGTTGAGTTATATGTATTCTTTATATATTTTGGAAATTAACCCCTTGTCAGATATGTGATTTGCAAATGTTTACTCTCAGTTGGTGGGTTGTCTTTTCATATTGTTCGTGGTTTCCTTTGCCTTGCAGAACCATTTTAGTCTGATACAGTCCCATTTGTTAATTTTTTCCTTTCTTTGCCTTCCTTGAGTAGACATGGTATTTGGAAAGATGCTGCTAAGACCAGTGTCAAAGAATGTACTGCCTATAGTTTCTTCTAGGAGTTTTATGGTTTCAGGTCTTACATTCGAGTCTTTAATTCATTTTGAGTTAATTTTTGTGTATGGTGTAAGAAAACAGTCTACGTTCATTCTTTTGCATGTGGCTGTCCAGTTTTCCCAACACCATTTATTGAAGAGACTTTCTTTTCTCCATTGTATGTTCTTGGCTCCTTTGTTGAAGATTAGTTGTCTGTAGATGTGTGGTTTTATTTCTGGGCTTTCAATTCTGTTCCGTGGATGTGTGTGTCCACAGAACACGGTTTTTGTGCCAGTACCATGCTGTTGTGATTACTGTAGCTTTGTAGTATATTTTGAAGTCAGGGATTGTGATGCCTCCAGTTTCACTGTTTTTTCTCAGGATTGCTTTAGCTATTTAGGGTCTTTTGTTGATAAATTTTAGGATTCTTCTGTTTCTGTGAAGAATGTCATTGGGATTCTGATTGGGATTGCATTGAATCTGTAGATTGCTTTAGGTAATATGGACGTTTTAATTATGTTTATTCTTGCAATCCATGAGCATAGAATATCTTTCCATTTTTTTATGTCTTCTTCGATTTCTTTCAAAAATGTTGTATAGTTTTTGTTGTGTAGGTCTTTCACCTCCTTGGTTAAATTTATTCCTGGATATTTTATTTTTTTGTTGCAATTGTAAATGGGATTTTTTTGTTTTTTGAAGATTGGCCCTGAGCTAACATCTGTTGTCAGTCTTTTTTTTTTTTTTTTTATTTCTTCTCCCCAAAGCCCCCCAGTACAGAGTTGTATATTCTAGTTGTAGGTCCTTCTGGGTCTGCCATGTGCGATGCCACCTCAGCATGGCTGGATGACTGGTGCTAGGTCCGCACCCAGGATCCGAACTGGTGAAACCCTGGGCTGCTGAAGTGGAGCCTGTGAACTTAACCACTCAGCCACAGGGCCTGCCCAGGATTGTATTCTTGACTTCTCTTTCTGCTAGTTCATTATTAGTGTATAGAAAAGCAACTCATTTTTTTTTGGTGAGGAAGATTTGCCCTGAGCTAACATCCATTGCCAAGTTTCCTCTTTTTGCTTGAGGAAGATTTGCCCTGAGCTAACATCTGTGCCAATCTTCCTCTAATTTGTTTGTGGGCTGCTGCCACAGCATGGCTTGATGAGCGGTGTGTAGGTGTGTGCCCAAGATCCGAACCTCTGAACTCTGGGCTGCTGAAGCAGAGCATGCAGACTCAACCACTGTGCCACTGGGCCGGCCCCAAGCAATTGACTTTTGTAGGTTGATTTTGTACCCTGAAACTTTGCTATAGGTATCGATTATTTCTAATAATTTTCTGGTGGATTCAGGGTTTTCTGTATATAGAATCATGTCATTTTCAAACAGCGAGAGTTTTACTTCTTCCTTTTCAGTTTGGATGCCTTCTGTTTCTTTTTCTTGCCTAATTGCTCTGACCAAAACCTCCAGTACTGTGTTGGATAGGAAAGGTCAGATTGGGCACCACTGTGTTGTTCCTGTTCTCAGAGGGATGGCTTTCTGTTAAGTATGATGTTGGCTGTGAGTTTGTCATATATGGTCTGTATTATGTTGAGGTACTTTCCTTCTATTCCCATTTTATTGAGGGTTTTTATCATAAATACATGTTGGATCTTGTCAAATGCTTTCTGTGCCTCTATTGAGAGGATCATGTGATTTTTATTCCTCATTTTGTTAATGTGGTGTATCACATTGATTGATTTGCAAATGTTGAACCACCCCTGCATCCCTCGTATAAATCCCACTTGATCATAATGTATGATCCTTTTAATGTATTGCTGTATTCGATTTGGCAATATTTTGTTGAGGATTTTTGTATCTATGTTCATTAGCAATATTGGCCTGTAATTTTCCTTCTTTGGTTTATCCTTGTCTGGCTTTGGGATCAGAGCGATGTTGGCCTCATAGAATGAATTAGGAAGCATTCTATCTTATTGAGTTTTTTGGAATAGTTTGAGAAGGATAAGTTATTAACTCTTCTTTGAATGTTTGGTAGAATTCTCCAGAGAAGCCATCTGGTCCTGGACTTTCTGTCTCTTTGCTTGTGATTGGTCTGTTCAGATTCCCTGTTTCTTCTTGATTCAGTTTTTGGAGGTTGTATGATCCTAAGAAGGTATCCATTTCTTCTAGGTTATCCAATTTGTTGGCATATAGTTTTTCATAGTTTTCTCTTATAATCCTTTGTATTTCTGTGATATCCGTTGTAATTGCTCCTCTATCATTTTTAATTTTATTTATTTGCACCTTCTCTCTTCTTTTCTTAGTGAGTCAGTCTAAGGGTTTGTCATTTTTGTTTAACTTCTCAAAGAACCAGTTCTTAGTTTCATTGATCCTGTTTTTTTAAAATCTCTTATTTATTTTTGCTCTGATTTTAATTATTTACCTCCTTCTGCTGACTTTCGGCTTTGTTTGTTCTTCTTTTTATAATTCTGTTAGGTGTAGTTTAAGATTGTTTATTTGAGACTTTTCTTGTTTGTTGGGGTAGTCCTGTATTGCTGTAAGTTTCCCTCTTAGTACCGCTTTTGCTACATCTCATGTGAGTTGGTATGTTGTGTTTTCTTTTTCATTGTCTCCAGGTATTTTTTGATTTCTCCTTTGATTTCTTCATTGATCCAATGATTGTTCAGTAGCATGTTGTTTAATCTCCACATATTTGTGCCTTTCCCCGCTTTTTTCTTTTAGGTGATTTCTAGTTTCATAGCATTGTGGTTGGAAAAGACACTTGATATGATTTCAGTCTTCTTAAATTTATTGAGGCTTGCCTTGTTTCCCAACATATGGTCTATCTTTGAGAATGTTCTATGTGCACTTGAGAAGAACGTGTATTCTGTTTTTGGATAGAATACTCTCTCTATATAATCTGTTAAGGTCATCTGGTCTAATGTTTCGTTTAAGGCCACTGTTTCCTTGTTGACTTTCTGTCTGGATGATTGACCCATTGAAGGAAGTGAGGTGTTGAGGTCTCCTAATATTATTGTGTTGTTGTCGGTTTCCCTTTAGGTCTGTTAATAGTTGATGTATATACTTTGGCACTCCATGGTAGGTGCATATACATGCAGAAGTGTTATGTCCTCTTGGTGGAATGTCCCTTTTATCATTGTATACTACCCCTCCTTGTTGCTCATTGTCTTTTTTTATCTTTTTTGTCTTGTTTTATCTCATTGTCTTTTTTATCTTGAAGTCTTCTTTGTCTTATGGCAACACCTGCTTTCTTTTGTTTGCTCTTTGCTTGGAGTATTGTCTTCCATCCCTTCACTCTGAGCCTGTTTGTCTTTAGACCTGAGGTATGTTTTCTGGAGGTAGCATATTGTTGGGTCTTGTTTTTTAATCCATCTAGCTGCTCTGTGTCTTTTGATTGGATAATTCAATACATTTGTATTTAGAGTGATTATTGATATATGAGGACTTAATACTGCCATTTTATCTCTTGTTTTCCCGTTGTTCTATCTGTCCATTGTTTCTTTTCCCTTGTATTTCTGACTGCCATTTCAGTTTGGTGGTTTTCTGTGATGGTTTTCTCTTTATTTATAGTTTGTGGCTCAGCCTGATTTTTTGTTTATTGGTTACCACAAGGTTTGTATAAAGGGTCGCATAGATGAGGGGCCAGCCCTGTAGCCTAGTGGTTAAGTTGAGTGTGCTGTGCTTCAGCGGCCTGGGTTCAGTTCCCAGGTGCAGATGTACACCACTCAGCAGTGGCTGTGCTGTGGTGGTGACCCACATACAGAATAGAGCAAGACTGGCACAGATGTTAGCTTGGGGCAAATCTTCCTCAGCAAAAGATAAAAATTGAAAAAAGATCTCATAGATGAGATAATCCATTTTCTGATAGCCTCATTTTTACATTAGCCTAAGCAAGTTCCATCCCTTTCCTCATCCCCTTCTGGGTTATTGCTGTGACAAATTATTCTTTTTTTTGTTATGAGTTTGTGAGTAAATTAAAGTTTTTACAACTATTTTTAATGCTTTCCTTCCCTTTATCTTTTATGTTATAATTGTTTGCTAACCTGTTCTGATAGAGAGCTGCAATTTTCTGATTTTGTCTATCTACTTATCTCTTTGCTCAAAGCTTTGTAGTCCTTTGCCTTTTTGTTTCAGGCCCAAGGGCTTCCTTCATCATTTCTTGTAAGGGAGGTCTAGTGGCAGTGAACTCTGTCAGCTTTGTTTATCTGGGAAAGCTTTTATTTCTCCATCATATCTGAAGGGTCGTTTTGCTGGATAGAGTATTCTTGGCTGAGAGTTTTTCTCTTACAATGTTTTGGATGTATCGTTCTATTCTCTCTTACCCTGTAAGGTTTCTCCTGAGAAATTTGCTGAAAGCCTGATAGGAGTTCCTTTGTAGGTTATTTTCTTCTTCCTTGCTGCCCTTAATATTTTTTCTTTGTCATTGAATTTTGCCAATTTTACTATTATATGCCTTGAAGAAGGTCTTTTTGCATTGATGTAATTAGGGGTTTTATTGGCTTCATGTATTTCTAAGTCCACTTCTTTCCCCAGGTTTGGGAAGTTCTCAGCTATTATTTCTTTGAGCAAGCTCTCTACTCCTTTCTCCCTCTGGAAAACCTATAATCCTTAGGTTGCTTTTCCTAATTGAGTTGGATATTTCTTGAAGTTACCTGAATTTATAGTTTTCTGGAGGAGTGTTGAAATGCCAGTGTCTTAGTCATTACTGAAGCCAGTCTTTTGAACTTTCATTTTAGTAAGGAAGAGGTAGACAATAAACAAATAAAAATAAAACATTATAATGTTAAATAATTGTATCATCTATTGCTTTGTAACCAACCACCCCAAAACTCTGAGACTAAATCAGCTATTACTTATTATTATAATTCATGCAACTTTGGGTTGGCTGAAGGCTGTCTGATCTAGGCTGGACTTGGCTGAACTTGTGTATTTGTATTTCCACTGACTCACTTGTGTGTCTGCAGGTCACAGGGGCATTGTGTTCTTGAGTGGGCTTGGCTGGGCACCTTAGTGAGAACAGCTCTCCTCTATGGGTCTCCTGTCTTCTTCCTGGGAACAGTGGGCTAGCCTGGGCTTCTCCTTCTCATGGTGATGACAGAAGTACAAGAGAGCAATTTCACCAGGGCTTGTTCAAGCCTCTGCTTATAACATGTCTTCAAACTTCCCATTGGCTAAAGCAAGTTACATGGCTTAACTCAGAATCAGGGGTTGGGACGTATGCCTCTTGATGAGAGGATCTGTAAAAGTCATACAGCAAAGAAGCCAGTATAGGCAATGATGAAGATTTGGGGCCATTCATGCATTCTACACAGCAGTAATAAGTGCCATAAAAAACTTACAGCAAGGTGATAGAAGTAGGGCATGTGTGTGTTTAAATGTATACATGCCTTTTTCATGCAAAGTTGGAATTAACTTATATATAATTGTATAGCCTACCTTTTCATTTACTGTGGTACCCACAGTGCAGTAAAACATTCTCAACTTTTTGACCATTTTAGGCCATTTAAAAATGTTTACCCCTCTTCGATTTGTTGAGTGGTTACTTCTCTTTTTAAATTGAGGTAACATTGGTTTATAACATTATATATAAATTTCAGATGTACATCATTATATTTCGATTTCTCTATAGACTGCATCATGTTCACCACTGAAAGACCAATTACCGTCTGTCACCATACTTCTTAAAGCACCTTATGTGTATCATCTTATTTCATCCTTACAGCAACCTTCTGAAATAGATACTCTTACTGTCCCCACTCTGCAGATGCAGACACTGAGGTACAGAGAGGCTAAGTAACTGACCTAAAGTCATCCACTTTGTAAGTGACAGAGAGAGGATGTGGAGCTGGGCAGCCTGTCTCAACACACATTCTTGTGTGTACTTATAACAGATCGTGTCTACATCTCTGAGTATTTCTTTAGATAATTTCCTAGCAGTGGAGTATTGAATCATGGGGTAGTTCTAACACTTAAAGAAGCATTATTTTCATTTTTCTGCTAATTGAGCACCTCAGAGAAGTTGCTGGGCTAGTTTGTCCCTCCCACTCCAAGACAGTGAAATGCCAGGCTTGCCAGTGCACTGCTGGAATGTAAGCACTTCCTCTGTGTGGCTTCAGTAAGTACAAGACCCAAAACTGGTGTGGTGTGAACTGTGGAGGCCTGAGAAACTGCTGGGGCCAGTGACCCAGGCCTGCTGAGAGCCGTCCCCAGTATGGCGGGCCCGTGTGAGCCCAGGCTCCAGGCCAGCTACAGGTCCAATTGTTATTGCAGACAGCACAGGCCTCTGCAAATGATGACCACTTCCTGGGCTGGAGGACAGCTCTATGTGTGGTCAGCGGGACTCTCCAGTTCATCACCCATTAGGCTTCTTGGCTCCACAGACAGTTTGGATGATGAGGCACCAGAGAAAGGGAGTGATTTCAAGGACCTGGTAGAAGGTACAAACAACTTAATGAAGGAGTGGTCATCTGATTAGTAGGTTTTCTAAGTCTCTTGCCCATTTGCCATTTCTGTCATTCTGCCGCTCTGGGCTATATGATGTTTGTCTGATACTTTCTACTTTGAAACGATGGAGGAAGTGAATGGAGAAGGGAGAGAAATGTGGTTGAGTTTGAATTATCAAAAGCTCTTTGTCAAAGCTGACACAGGGAGAAGGTTCAATAGAGAATTTGGGATTTTCTCTAGATTGGGTTGTTTTTGAGGTAACTCTGGTTGCCAGTGAGTACAGTCAGTCCTCCTTATCTGCTGGTTCCCCTTAAGCAGGGTCAACCAACCGCAGATAGAAAAGTCTGTACTGAACATATACAGACTTTTTTTTCTTGTCATTATTCCCTAAATGATACAGTATAACAACTATTTACATAGCAATTACATTGTATTAGATATTGCAAGTAACCTAGAGATGATTTAAAGTATAGGGGAGGATGTGCCTAGGCTGTATGCAAATACGACATCATTCTATACAATACACTTCAGCATCTGTGGATTTGGGTATCCATGGGGGTCCCGGAACCAGTCCCCTGTGGATACTGAGGAATGACTGTTTACAAAGCCACATACGACTCTGGCGTTATGGTTTTTTGGTTACCCTGGTGTTCAAAGTTCTGTCTACTCTGTCTATTGTGTGTTTTGTGCCTAATATGTTTTTTTCTTTTCTTGCTTCAGGTTAGTAGCAAAGATGAAGATTTTCTTGACCTTTCTGTGGATGTGGAGCAGAATACATCTATTACCCACTGTCTAAGGTAACCTCATGAATTCTGATTGTGCCTGAGCTTTTGACCAGGCTAGTAAATAAGTGTGGGGGGGAAATCCTGTATTTCTTCAGTAGATAATCTTCATTTCTGGTAAACCAATGTAATCCTATTATTTTGTATTTCTTCTTCCCCAAGAGAGATTAAAAATAAGTATATGTGATCTAGAGACGAGTCCTGCTGAGAAGAGAGAGGATCAAGTGGAAGTCATTAGTCATTACGTTTAAAAAAAAGTTTTTAATCTTTAATACAGATGTGCGCATTTGGCTTTCATAACTCTCTCTCTTTCTCCATCACGTGTGTACGCACAATCACACGGTTAAGTTAATAAATGCTGCAGATGCCTACCATTACTTTCCTTTTCTAAGCTAATCTAGTATTTTCAAAACTATGCACTTTTGAGCTGAGACCCAACGAGGGAGTTGCCTCTTCCTCCATCTTTCGGCATTCTATGGAGATTATTTATGGAAAGAAATTCCTCCTCATTAGGGCTGAGAGAAGGCAAGGAGCCCAGAGTGTAAGAGCAACACCTGCCCAGGATTACTTGATATTTGTGTATTGACTTGCACATTGATGATGTGCCTGAAGTTGATATAGAGACATGATTCCCTTTCCCCTCCTCGCACCCTTCCCCCTCCTCCTTTCAACAAGAGGTTGTGAGTGCTTGTAATTATCCCAGCCCTGTCTGGACACTGGGGATAGAGGAGTGAGTATCAGACAGGGTCCCTGCTCTCGCACCATTTATGTCCTAGTGGGCATCCACAGACAGTGATCAGTGCTTTGAAGGGAGTTAAACAGGCCTAGAGAGTGCCTGGTAGTGTGGATGCCAGTGTAGACCAAGTGTTCAGGGCAGGCCTCCCCATTCTTAGGATGCCATAGCTCAGGGACGTTTTATAGTGCTAGGACAAGGCGCTGTTGATTTTTATCAGTTTTAGAAGACTAGATTGAAGGGACTTCCTGTGATGGATGGCTGTCATCTTTCAGGGCAAAGGCACCAAACTTCATCGTGGAACAGCTTCGGGGTTCGTCGGGGTGTGACGGATTGTGTGTGTGCGTGTAGGGGGCGCTGGTTGCTTTCCCAGTTCCCAGGAGTCCGAGGTCCCCTCCGCCTTCTGCCCTGATAGTAACCTGGTTACCTCAGCACGTCCTGTTGGTTTGGCATTTCAGTCTTGTCTCCAAATGCCTTAGGTCCAGGTGTCTAAGACAAGCTTGTTATCTCTTTGTTTGCAAAGTGTTTTCTAGGCCAGGATGGCCTCTTTTTCTTCGGAATGGTTGTTTATGGCATGGGTTCCTCAAATTCCTGTGAAAAGAAGCCGTTTTTGATTTCCCCAAGGTTTTGTGATCACAGAGAATGAATGAGAGGAAGGATATTACTTGCTCATCCCTCTTTTTTGAGAAGGGGAGTTGGGGAGAATTTGGAGGTAGGGAAGTTGTCTGCTTCCCCTGCCTTCTGAGAAATTCCTGGGCTGTTCAAAAGGTCAGATCGCAGTGGCCGGAGCTTTGAGACCAACCAGATAAAGGGCGAACTGGCTAGTTATAATTTCCACCTTTGGGAAACTTCATTATAAAGAAATGTAACCCAGAGTTGGGTTTCCATTTGTTTTTCTGGAGAAATGTGTTTATTGGTCATGCATACCTGATGAAGGCAGGCTAGATGCATTTGGAGGTGTTAAAGCTGGGATGGGCGAGTGATGAAGTAACCCTGGAATGCCTTTTAAGTAACATTGGATTTTCATCTGATTGGACTGTCCAGGCTGATAATCCTGAAGTGCCTGCCCCACCCCCTTTTTACATCATCCTTAAACTAGACTTTAACTGACTTACCGATACCTGGCCTCATGTATGCCTAAGCTCTCACCTCCCCAGCATGAATAAAGAGAAGCCTGGCAAGGGTTGCCATTCAGGTGTCTGTGATGGGAGTGGCAGCTTTCCAATACATTGCAAAAGAAACATGTGCAGGAGAAAGGCCCAGGGAATAAATGAGCCAGCTGATCCATTAGCTTTTTCTGTCTGAGACAAAAGAGAAGAAATGATCAAAGGAATGATCTTTATTGGCCCATTTCATGGTTTAATTTGATTTGTAGTCTTGAAGTTTTATTTTTAAAATTAGAATTGAGTTTTCTTCTTCAGCATCACTGTCTGCCTGTCTCTTCTGATGTGATATTTTTATCCTTCTTTTATTTTGATAATGAAAAACATTAAAAATCAAGCGAAGACCGTGGGATTTAAATGCCAGATCTCTGCCGCCTCCTTCCAGAAGGGCTTATGTGATCGATTACAGTGTGTTTTCACTGACCTTTTGTCCCCGAGAAATGATAATACGAATAGTGGTTAAATCCAGGATGTGAGTCTAGAGAAGCCATGAAGTCCATGTTGTCGCTGAGCTATAATTCTAATATTTCAAATCTCAGTGCTGTGTCTGAGGCAAGATGAGCCAGCTGTATCACAGGAGGATACTTAGAGTATTGTTTTTCTTTTGTAAAGTTCAGGGATGGCCTCAGGCAAAACCTTAAAATACCTGTAGTTTATCTTAATTATCCTTCCATGGCCTTTTTGGTATGTTTTGTCTTCCATTTCAGTGCCTTAGTCTCTTGTTGTGGCTCCTTCACAGAAACTTACCTTTCTTCTCAAGTGCTCCATGTTCTGAACCCACTTTCCTCTTCCTCTGCCTTCCTCTCATTAAAAATTCCCATCCTCCTAGTGCTGGGGAGGTTAGCTAGACAACAGGAGGAAAGTGCCTTTTAATTCTTCCAAAGCTCTATTTTTAAAATTACTTTTTTTTTCTGCTGAGGAAGATTTGCCCTGAGCTAACATCTGTTGCAAGTCTTTCTCTTTTTTTGCTTGGGGAAGGTTAGCCCTGAGCTGACATCTCTGCCAGTCTTCCTCTATTTTGTATGTGAGTTGCCACCACAGCATGGCTGATGAGTGGTGTAGGTCCACACCTGGGATCTGCACCTGTGAACCAGGGCCGCTGAAGCAGAGCGCACCAAATTTAACCACTACACCATGGCACACCAAATTTAACCGCTATACCATAGGGCCGGCCCCAAAATTACTCTTCTTTTTAAAAACTTTCATTTTCTACTTATTTTGAGAAACTTCTTTTATGTACTAAGTTCATATCCATCCCTGTCTGTTGCCACATGCTTATCTCTCTTCTGCTTCTCTGACCTGTGTTTCGGATTTGGTTATTGATAATAGGTATTTTCTAATGTCTGACACATAAGTTTTTCTTGTAGATTTCTTTTTTCAGTCTTCTTTAATACTCTAGTCAGCGGTTCTTAAACTTTGGTGTGTATCAGAATCACCTGGGGAAGTTGGTAAAAATCGAGGTTCAGGTCACTTTCAACTTCTGTGAGCCTGGGCCTCAGGTTTTAATTTTCCAGGTGGTTTTGATACCACCAGAATTTGAGAACAGCTGCTCTAAGCCTTTGCTACTCAAACAGGGTTCCATGGAGTAGCACCGTTGACATCACCTGTGGTCTCATTAGTACAGCAGCATCTCAGGTCTCCCCCAAGAATGAATGAATGAATCAGAATCTGAATGTTGGTGGGATCTCGTGATTCACATGCATGCTAATATTTGCAAAGCATTGGGTGCACAGCCCTGGCAGCACATTGGAACCACCTGAGAAGCTGTAAGAACAGTAATGCCTGTGTTCTACCTGGAGAGATTCTCATGTAATTTATAGGGCTGGGGGCCATTGAGAATGTTTTTAAGGCTCCCCAGGTGATTCTAACGAGCAGCCAGGTGAACCACTGCTGTGGATTCTGCAAAAAAGCCTCCCACTTGGTGTGCCCTGGAAAATGGGGTACAGGTGTCTATTGATCCCTCGGCTCCTGGGAGGCTGGGCAGAGCCTGGAGCTGCCAGAGCCCCATGGCCAGCCATAGGAGCAGCCTCATTGGTTTACCCCAGCTCCCTTCTCTATGGGATCATTTTGTCTGTGGGTCATGACATGAAAATTATCAAGAAGCATTGCTTGAGAATTTTTTTTTAAATCAATTTTTGAACTCTTGTGTTGAGTGGAAAAGTTAAGATTTTAATTAAAAATGTATCAAATATAGAGATTAACTTGGACATGATAGCTGTCTTTACAAGACATCCAGGAACATAGTTTTTCTCCATTTTTTTCAAGTTTTCTCATATACATTTCCATGAGGTTTTATAGTTTTCTTTCCTTAAAGAGGCGTTTATTTCATATTAGATTTGTTCCCAAAGTGTATTTGTGTGTGTGTGTGTGTGTGGGGAAGATTGGCCCTGAGCTAACATCTGTGCCAGTCTTCCTCTATTTTGTACGTGGGACACTGCCACAGCATGGCTTGATGAGCAGTGTGTAGGTCCATGCCCAGGATCCAAACCCATAAACCCTGGGCTGCTGAAGTGGAGTGTGCAAACTTAACCAGTACACCACTGGGCCGGCCCTCAAAGTGTATTTCTAAACAGTGTTTTATTGTCACTATGACTCTCTTTAAAGAAATACAAAGCGTTTGTGCTTCCCACCAGCCTCCCCCGTGCTTTAGTAATTTATCCCGAGTGTCGGAAAGATCTCTCTACTGTCTCTCTCCTCTTTGACTTTCTCCTTGGAAGGTTTCGACCTTTGTTGTCTGCTTTTGTTCCAACAACTGTGCAGCATCAGCTGACAGACCTGCTCTGCCTCAGAGTTTCCTGCCAGGGTTGTCCCCTTTTCCTAGCCTCATTTTCCAATTCTCAACTCACAGGTACCCTAAATGCATTAGCCTATCTCTCACGGCCACGAGCTCGAGCCAGCTGGTGCTGAGCAGGATGGTGGCTGTTTGTAAATCAAGTCTAAATTAGGTACTAAGTTCTGCTGTGTTTCTACCTACCTGGGTCTGCAGATACTTCGAAAAACTTTTTTTGAAAAATGAGAGTGAGTAGAAAGTGTTTAATTCCTTATTCGTTGCTGTGTCTGCCTTAGTTATTCTGCTTCTTTAGTTGATAAAGAGGTTTGTCTGTGGTAGACATTCCAAGGATGTAAATCTCTACCATGGCCCATACGCACCTCCCCTTCTCCGTGATTCCTCCATTCCACCCCAATAAATCCTGTGCAGGCCAAGAAAAGATTTCACATCAGTTATCCATTGAAGAGTTGGCCAGTATTCATTCAGCGAAGTTTGAGTCTATATAATGCACCAAGCACTTGAAATCTGAGGCATGAGGATTATTGCCTTCTAAATTGTTTCCTTGCCTTTCGACCCCCTCCTGTCCTTCCTCTCCAATGCTGCCAGAAGTGGCGTTTCTTAAAAGCACTGTCTGATTATGTCTCTTCCTTGTTGCCTCTGGTTAGTGAGACTGCTCAGCCACATGGTGCACGCCAGCTTCTGAGAAGCGTGCTCCGTCCCTTGCCTCCATGTGTCTGTGCTGTGGCATTCCCTCCACCTGCTACACTTTCCCTCTTGACAACCTGACTTGGACATCATCCCTTGGGGAAATGTCCTGAATTACCCCAGTTCAACTTCATTTCTTCTTCCTCTGTGCTTTCCCCTGGCCTTTGTACACCTGCTTCTGTCTTCGTTTGGTCACCCAACACACACTGTGAAATGCCATGATGTGTTGGGCCTGTTCTCAGTGCTGAGCTTTAGCAGTGAGAGAGACAGGGTCACTGCCCACAGAGAGGGGAGGCAAGTTGTCGAATGACTAGGAGGATGGTTTTAGATAGTGCTAAGTGCTCAGAAGAAAACAAGACAGCAACGGGATGGGGCAGAGTAGGTTGGAGAGTGGCCAGGGAAGTCCTCTCCAAAGAGGGAACATTTAGGCTGAGCTCTGAACAATCAGCGGAATCAGCCATGGAAGCATCTGGAAAGGAGCTATCAGGGCAGCGCCGGTGGTTGGTAGGAAGTGGTCATCTCCTGATAATTTGGGACTTCCTTAGTTCAAGATAAGGGCAGTTGTGTGTGGTTTAAATTTCACTTTCTTAACATTTATGCTCTTTGAAAATGGAGACCACCTGATTCACGCTATTTTTCATTAACTGACAATGATGTCACGTCGCGTTTTTTTGATTTTTTTGGACTCAACTTATAGTGTAATGATGGGCTTTTACTATAGTTACTATTTTTCTATGATAATTTTTAATCTCCAGTGTACAGCTGCTCTCTGTTAAACTCTGACTTTTTCCTGGCTCGGTTGCAAACCCTAGTTCAGATCTAGCTGTGTCCATTAAGTAAAGCTGTGCTTGAAAATCTCTCATGGTGGGCTCGTCACCCGGTCCTGTGGATGTGCGCTGATGGCATCGGAGCACTGGCTCGTAAGAAAGCTCTTTTGCCGTTACTTCTTTCTGCACATTCGCTTAAAAATTACCCTACAGGTGGGGCTGGCCTCGTGGCCGAGTGGTTAGGTTCGCGCGCTCTGCTGCAGGCGGCCCAGTGTTTCGTCGGTTCGAATCCTGGGCGCGGACATGGCACTGCTCGTTGAACCACGCTGAGGCGGTGTCCCACATGCCACAACTAGAGGGACCCACAACGAAGAATATACAACTATGTTCCAGGGGGCTTTGGGGAGAAAAAGGAAAAAAATAAAATCTTTAAGAAAAAAACAAATTACCCTACAGGTAATCGAGGACTTAGAACGTGGTATACCAAGTGCCTTTTGGACTTGTTTTTAAGTTGAAAATATTTTCCTCTGCAGAGACTTCAGCAACACGGAGACACTGTGTAGTGAACAGAAGTATTATTGTGAAACATGCTGCAGCAAACAGGAGGCCCAGAAGAGGTATGTGAAGGGTCGTGCGGGAGGGCGGCCGTGGGCCTTGAGAAGGAACCAGACTGTGGCGTCTGACAGATCTGATTTTCAATTCCAGTTCCACGGGCTCCTAGCCGGGTAGCCTTGGGGAGTCAGTCACCTTCCTCACTGGAAAAACTGGGATAGGGACGCCATCCTCAGAGGCTGTGCACTCATCTGATCGTTTGCTCATTTGTTTATCTGTTCGTTCATTCATTCATTCAACGAATATTTATCAAGTGCTACTATGTATGTGCCAGGTACTCTGCTGGGTAAACAAGTGGTGATCAGTATAATCTCTGTCCTCTTGGGAATAAGGGCAAGTTATAAAAAGAACTTAGCATAGTATGTAATGCATAGTGGTCACTCAATAAGATTGATAGTATTGCTTAAGCATTGGAACTTATTATTTAGAAGACATAGAGGTTAAAAAAATTAATCATTTAGTAAGGAATCATAAGGAAATCAATTAAATATCAGTTATATGGAGAGGCAATAAGGAAATTATCACACTCTGAATTGAACTAGGACCCAAGGTTACCCATCTTTTTACCAGCATGAGCCACTTTCAACTCTTGGACAGTCTGAGAGAAGCAGTGATTCCCTGTTATCTATCCCCAGAAGCCAAGAAAGTTGACATTTTGATTATCCTGTGCAGCCTTCCTGTGGGTTGGCTTTGCCCGGCGCACGGCTGTGGCATGGTCAGGGTAACTCACGGTTCTCATTACTGCTGTCTAAAACCCTCGGGTCTAGAGCCGAGGCTGAAATCATTTCTCTGCCCAGCGTCCCAGCCCTTTGCCCCCAGACATGCACGTTTTTCCTTGCTGCATCCAAACTTATGAAAGGTTAGTCGTGTGGCAGACGGGATGGAGGTGGGATGCAGTTACCTTTCGTTAGTGGTCAGGGGAGCTCACTCGCCTCTGCTCCCATCGCATACTCTGAATCTGCCTAAGGTGGGGCCCAGGTCTTCCTGTGTGACATGAGGTGTTTTCTGTTCTAGGCTGGAGGTTTTGTTTTTTGGGATTTTTTTTCCCCCTGGAGGTTTTAGACCTTAAAAGGGCGCATGTTCCTGTAAAATACACGGTTCCCTATAAATCTTATCTTCCTGCTGATGTGGTTATTTTGCTTATTTTTACGAACAGGGTTTTACCTCAATAGATTCCTGCAAAATATTGTCTTAAAATTTGTCCCTTTCAAATAACATGCATTTAAAATAGGTGCACACTGAACAGCATTTACACTAATTCAGGGCATTCACAGAACGGGGGTCCTGGAGGGCAACCAGAAGATCCTCTGTTCTGGCAGAATTATCTACATAAACTGTTGTCTTTGTGACTTTTGACTGAGGAGTATTAATGGTCATCTAGTGAAAAAAGCTTTCTGTGTCTATGTAAGTTTGGGAAATGCTGCATCAAACAAAAGAGAACAGTTCTTTTACTCTGGGATTTCTCAGAACCTTCCACATGTGAAAGAGCAGGGAGGAGCTTGAGAATAGAAAGTAGCCATGTCCAAACTTGGCCATGGAAACGCCCCCCTATTAACATCTCCAGTGCTGTAATAGCCCAGCTTGGGAAGTGTAGCCCTAAGCCAGCCCCTGTGTTTTGTAAATGAGGAAACTGAGAGCTGGAAAAGGGAAGTGACTTGCTCAAGAGCACAAGAGCAAGGAGTGAGAGGGGCCCAGCATGCTTGGCTTCCTGGTGGCCGGTGGTGTGCAGCGTCTGCCCATCCGTACCAGTCCTCAGAACCTGCAAGTCCAGCCCATGCCCTTCTGCTTGTCCTCTCCCCAACCTCCTTTTCTCAAAAGCTATTACCCCTCGTCTCCATGATCTCTGGGTGAGGGGTGGGCGGGGTGATTGTTCAAATATTGTTCCTTCCTGGGAGGCAGAGGGCAGTGACAGAGAGCAATCACACATTATATTTTTATTGGTACAAAATTCTGGAATGTCTCCTTTGACCAAACAGAAACTAGCTGTCATGCTCTTCTCTCGCTACCTATGCCCCAGTTAGCCAAGAATGTAGGATGAAAGTCAGTGCTATGTAAGCGAGCATGCTTTTATTATTGCAAGTAGTTTGGTTATTTGCTGATTTGAAGCTTGTTAGCCCCCTCCTGCTCTTTATTTGTGCAGGCAGCAGTGTATTCCATTTCCCTAACACGTGCTGGGTACAACTGATTTCTATTTCGTGGTTTCTTAGGATGAGAGTCAAAAAGCTGCCCATGATTTTGGCCCTGCACCTAAAGCGGTTCAAGTACATGGAGCAGCTGCACAGGTACACCAAGCTGTCCTACCGAGTGGTCTTCCCCCTGGAACTCCGGCTCTTCAACACCTCCAGCGATGCGGTGAACCTGGACCGCATGTACGACCTGGTCGCGGTGGTGGTTCACTGCGGCAGGTAAGGGCAGGCGGTGAAGCGGGTGCCCATGACAAGTGTGAGGTTTTCCCTGTGCTGAATAGGCCGAGTGGCTCCCTTCCTGGGCTGTGAGACTCCGTAATAATGGTACTTTGGGGAATCTTCCAAGCTCTTGTTTATTTATCATCTCAAAATTATTCCAAACACCCCTACGTACACATAGAAAATAAAATAAAATCATTTATTTTAATTATTTATTAAAATAATAAATCTGTGTTGGATATAAGTGGTGCTTAGGAAGAGTTTGAAATAAGATGGAGAAATAAATATTTATGTATGATTGTAATTTTCACGAAGCCAGGTGACATGTATAGTATGATCTCAAAAGTATTTTAAGATGTAGGAATAAAGGCTGGAAGCAGTAGGTCAAATTTAATAATTTTTTGGCATCTTCACTGATTAAATATGTACTCTTAAAAAATATTCTTTATGCAGTTTTCAGTCTTTCCCCAACATTCTGTAATAAGTACGTAATAAGAAGACAGAGGGTAAGAGAAGTCCCTCAGACGTGGAGAAGCAAAGCATTTTGCTGACAGTCCTTTGAGCAAATATTTTCTATTCTATTATTTGGTCTCTGCATGGAAAAGTCTATTGGAAATTCCTGTTCGTTATCCTCTGCTCGAGTGGGATGGGGTATGTCCTGTCCCTGAGACAGCACAGCTTCCCCTGCCCTCGTGGGTACTGGGTTGGGGCCTGTCGCAGAGCAGGCGTCTTCCTCTCCCTCTGCCTGGACCCGCTTGTGGTGAACAGACCATTACCAGGAGGACGCGTGGTTCCACGTGGAGGAAAGGACTCATTCATTTTTTGCCCTGTCCTGGGGTGGATGGTGTCAGAAACTGTAACTTCACCTCGGAAGCCACCTGTGTTTTGTCCTGTGCATATTAACTTTGTCACCAGCTGTTTTCTTACATTCTCAGGAAGTTATATTTATCGGCCAGTATAAGCCAGCTTTGTGTTTTTTCCCTGAAGGATAGTCTATCAGTTATTCTTTTAAAGAACACAGGGGTCCAGCAATCTGGAAACTAGCCGTGAACACTGGGTGGGAGCCCACGGCAGGGGTCAGGAGGAGGTGTGGGGGCAGGCAGAGCCTGGCACCTGGAGGGCATCGTGGCCGAGGTGGGTGGGAGGGGTTGTAGACAGGTGATGGGGAAGCAGAAGTGCTCAGATGTGTAGGGTGTGCTCAGGTTTCAGTATGGATCTCTAATCCCTGGGAGCACTGTGAGGCAAGGCGGAGACCCGTTTAGGGGAGCTGGGGGACGAGTAGGGGGTTGGGTTCTGGACTCGTCAGTTTCTGTAATAGGGGCACGGGGTCAGAGCAGCCCAGTCAGTGAGGGCGAGTTGGTGCTGGGTCACGCGTGTTACTAACTAGCATTCCTTAAATTCCTCCCACTAGAGACTGGATTGTTCTCATACACAGAGCGGGGCTGGGCTGGCCTACGGGCTGGGATAAGGTATCTTCGGCTGTGGGCACTGGGAAGCTCTGAGGTCGGGAAGCCGAGCCCATCCCCTCCATGGCCTGGCCCACATTTGCTGAGGATGCACAGCCTCCTTCGTTGATTTCTCCTGCAAGTATTTTTTGAACCCTTGTTTCCTGGGTTCTGTGGCAGGATCTGAAAGTACGGCAGTGAACGAGACACAGGAGCCCTGCCCCCCGTGAACCTAGGATCTAGTGGGAAAGATAATTAACAAGTAAACACACCAGCCTGCCACCGCCAACAACAAACCAACCACTGCAAAATAATTTATGGTTTTGATTAGTGCTATGAGGAAGGAATGGGCGATGAGAGAGCAATGGGAGGTACGTCTTCAGGGAAGGTGATGGGCAAAGACTTATCTGCCCAGGTGATACTTGAGCTGAGGCCTAAGGGGTAAAATGGGCCACACATGTGAAGAGTAGGGGAGGATTGTTTCAGGCGGAGTCATGGCAAGTGTGGAGGCCCCAGACGCGAAGGGGTGGAGTGTGTGAAAAAAGGAGACCTATGGGCTGGAGCTCAGAGGGAGGGGAAAGAGGGGTTGGCTGGGGTTGGAGAAAGGCAAGGACACATCATGTGGGTCATCTCGCGTTTAAAGCAAACAAAAAAGGGGAAATTTGGCTTTTCAGCTTTAATGGTGCATTGAAAAAAAACCAAAACAAAACTCGAGATCTAGGATTAAAATCTCCTCACTTGTGCAAATATAACTACATGGTAACAGCGGTTCAGTTGCTCTTTCTCCTTTTTTCCATACTGTGTAATATATACCTTTTTATTTTTCTACTTGTTATTATACGTTATGGTTTAACATCTTTCTGAAACGAAATCAGATCATGTCACTCCTCACAATCCCTCAGGGTCTGGCTGGCTCATGCACAGCAAAGTCCAAAATCTTAACCATGATAATATGCCATTCCCCGCCAGTCTGGCACCCCACTCCCCCTGCCCCCTGGCTGACTGGGCTCTGGCTTCCTTGCTGTTCCATGGACATACCAAGAGCTACCCCCCTCCCCTAAGACCTTTGTGCTTGCTACTACCTATTCCTGAAACTCCCATCATAGTCACGTGGCTTATCAGGCCCCCCTCCCACCCTCCCTTCTTTCAGGGAAATTTCCTTCTGCTGAAATCTCATGTTACCAGAGAGGTCATCTTTCACCCCTTCGTGTCAAATAGTACCTTCCCTGTGTCACTCACAATCCCCTTACTCTGCTTTATTCTTCTTCATGGCCCTTACCACCACTTGGATTATACTTATATTTTAGTTTGTTTATTGCCTATCAAACCCTCACCCCAAGGAAGTGTGGCCTTTGTTTGGTTCACTGCTTTTTTGCCTGACCAGTCAGAATAGGGTCTGACACATCACAGGTATACAGTAATTACTTGTTAATATTAGTTGAATTTGAACGTCTGTTTTCCCTCCTGGGTTGTGAGTCCTTAGAAGACAGATGTTTTATTCATCGTTGCATTCTGTTGTGCCCAGCACAGTTGGCACCTGGCTGTCCTCCATAAATTGTGGGCAAACAATTGTGGATGCAGACATGACCTATAGCAAGTTCTCTGTCCTGATCATAGAGTTTTTTCTAGTAAATCACTGCTTAGAAAGAGTTACCTAGAGTTTTGTAAAGAATAAGTGTGGAGCCGGCCCTGATGGCCTATTGGGTAAAGTTCTACACTCTCACCGCTTCGGCCACCTGGGTTCGTTTCCCCATCTCGGGACCATACCACCTGCCTGTTGGTTGCCACGCTGTGGCGGCAGCTCACAAAGAAGCACTAGAAGAGCTTACCGCTAGGATACACAACCACACACTGGGGTTTTGAGGGGAAAAAAAAGAAGTGTTCACGTGCTAACTTGCTTTTGTCTGCTCTTTTCCAGTGGTCCAAATCGTGGGCATTATATTACTATTGTGAAAAGTCATGGCTTCTGGCTTCTGTTTGATGATGACATTGTAGAGGTGGGTATGCAGATGATCCTACACTAGGGGTAGGGCAGAGACAGAATTTGGGGGGATGTGTATGTGTGGACATTTTCTAAACTAGGCCTGTTTTCCCATAATCTGACTTGGAAACAACTTAGATTTCTTTCAGAACTAAACCCTGCTGCTCCCCATTCTCAATAGGAAAGGAAAAGGGATGTGAGCATGGACTTATTAATGCTGTGTTCTCGTTAACTGACCAGCCACACACGTGGGATCTCTATGCCACCATAAATTATATGTAACTCCTGTTTCCTACTGTGACGAAAGCCCTCTCTGATACAGACCAAATAATAAACTTTGAAGTTCTATCAAAATTATTTCATTATACCAAATTCTTCTTGTATTGATTATTATTTAAAAATGTTTTTTTCCAGTCTCTTGGACCTGGAAATCTTTATATTACATTAAAGTCTTCCATATGTTGATTTTGTTGTAAAGGAATGCTAGCTGGAGAGAATTGCACACGCAAAGACACGGTCTATTTTAGCCCACTAGGGTAACACTGAAGGGAGTGAACTCTGATGGCCTGAGAGAATTAAGGTTATTCCCAAGACCGTTTACCGTTTGGAAGACAGAAGTCCTGGCTTCTTCAAAGAGTGCCCACGTATGGTTGCTGATAAATTAGAGGGTGGCTTTCTTCCCCAGCGATGTGGAATTCATGTAGTCATCTCCCTCTTTCAAGTCTGTGGAATTATCTGTTTGCTGGTGAAATTCCCAGTTGTGATTTTATAACAGTGTGTCTTACATTTTCTCGTGCATTACATTAGTTTTTCTTTCCTTCTCCCAGTAATCATGTTGAACAATTGTATTGTTTTATTTCTCTTTTATTGCAGAAAATAGATGCCCAAGCTATTGAAGAATTCTATGGCCTGACATCAGATATATCAAAAAATTCAGAATCTGGATATATTTTATTCTATCAGTCAAGAGAATAACTTAAAGAACCGTGGGACTAACTCAAGTGGGGGAAAATATTCAAAGCACTATTCTCTGGTTTCTCTGCAGACTTTCTTCTTCCCCAGCAGCCCGCCAGTGGTATTACCCTGAGTCTCAGTGGTCTGGCTGTGTTAGACACTCTCCCCTTGTTTTTTTACATACAGCACTACTTGTGGTCTTATTTTAGTCTGAGTAGAGTTAACTGCAATCAGATTGTAGTAAGATTTATATTAATAACAGTTGCTAATTTTAGGATTGGGTAAATGCTGTGCCACTGGCTGAATTAGAATGACATTTCCTCCGAATGTCTACAGTCTATTTGGGGTCTTTGCTAAACTTCCTAAATGGCTCCCGGGGTCTCCTTTCAATGCATTCCTTTAAGTTGCCCCTGGAAACGTTGCGACCCACTTTTAGCTTCTCTGCCTCTCTTCTGACCGAAGGACAGAAAAATTGGATAGATGTTCCCCATTTAGGGCTGCACTTATAGCTTTAAGTTTGTGCAAGTGAAAATGTTTAAACGTGAGCAACCTCGATGCTAAAATCATCCTCCCAGTGGAACAGGGTGAAGAAAAGCTGTTCATAGTGGCCAGCATCTGCCTGGGGGCTGTGCTCGCGTCGCTGTTAGAATTCCAGGGGCTCAGAAGGTGTGGAGCTCAGGGCAGGCAAAGCCAAGAGGAGGAGGCTTTTGTGGACAGTGAAGTTACCTTTCTTACCTTTCTACCAAAACCAAGTTTCAGGAAAATAACTCTATGCTGTTTGTTTTTAGTGATACTTTTTTTCTGTCAGGTTGTGTGAGTTGTATCTATCCTTTATCTGGCACTGCTAAGCTTTCCAGGGTATCTTTGCAATCCTGCTGGTGTTTCGCAGTCTGTGGTCCCAGGACTGAAACACCACGGTGACGCCTGCAGCACAGCTCTCCTTAGCCAGTCAGTACCAGCAGCATTGTTTTTCAGGAAGAACAAAGGCACTGTACCTTTACTACCATCAGCCACGTTGTACAACTGTTCACTTTTTAACATTTCAGCCTGTTTACTGAGGCACTGGCAAGTCCCAGGACGAATATGGAACCTTTCCTGGAAGGAATACTGGAGTTAGCTGGGTGTGAAGGTGGGTCAAAGGAAGTGTCAGTGGGCAGGTGGAGGAATGAACAAAATGGCGGCGTTTCTTTGGCTCAGACTCCTAGGATGCTTGACAAGACGGAGTTTTTTGGAAGAACCTCATCTCACCATAGTTACTTTTACTTTTTTCACTTTTGTTATATATGTATTTATTAGATCATTGAATATTGGTACCTTTTATTAAAAGGGTCAATTTGGTGTTTTGCCATTGAGCTGGTTTTTGGTTTCCTACAAATACTATGAGTCTAGCTCTTGGCTTCCTTTGGGAGGTCAGTTGATTTCCATACACTATAATATACTGTGAACATGTTATTTTGTTACCTAGTAAATCAGCGAATGAACATGCAAACATTTGGCATAATGTGAACTAAAACTGAAATTGAAAACGTTAGTGGCCATTTTGCAACAATTAAGAGCATAGCACTTTATCTAGATGAAAACTGGATTTCTTATCTTTGAAATATCTTGAACTGTTTATTGCTCAGAACTTAAATAAGCATGCCAACGCTCATTCGTTCATGCTTGAAGTGAAATGTTTTACTTTTCACTGGAGAAGACAAAAACAGGGTGATCTTCACGTTATTGTTTTATACAAGTGACGAAAATATACCTTGCCTTGTTTAGAGGCGAATTCATATTTATAAATACTTTGTCTTTTTTTCCTCCATGAAACATATGCAGTAATCACTTACCTGGAAAGTGAGTTTTTATTCTGTTTAAGGAGAGACACTTTCCAACTGAGGGTGATTGATATAGGGAACTGTTTGTACTATATATAACCCATATATTTAACTGCAGGTTGCAAAGTTTAAAAAAATGATGGTTGATCTCTAATATATTTGGAAATTAAAAAAACTATTAAAATTATCTTTGAAGTGACTCTTGAAGCTAATTTATTAGGAAAAAAAGTTTCAATTGGAAGCCTGTAGAATTAATATCTAAATGCTAAATCATAAATTCAGGACATTTTCTTTTTCCTTTGGATGCACAAAGAAAGAGTTTTTCCCACTAACTTAACTGAAATAATTCTTTTTAATAGAAAGGGTCAGTTAAAATTCAGTATTCATGGATAGATTTTTGGAATAAAAAAATAAGTATGAAAGATAATGCAAAGACATTAAAGTGTCATGCAGGAAAAAAAGATGGGGAAAAGACCAAAACATACTCACCCACCAACCCTCCATCAGTTTTTTAAACTTCAGAGTTATCTGGTCGTTTCTTCCCTCTTCCTCTTCAATAAATGAAACAAACACTAGGCAGCTACATTCCCCCCCCCCCCCCCCCAATCATTTCACTTTATGTAAAGACAGTAGCAAACACTTTTTAATTTTTCATCCCTCCTTCATCGTGTAAAGCAGAGAATGGCTGGGATGTGTGAGACCCTTCTGAGGTCAGTGATAGCACAAGAGCGCAGCAATATTCCCTCAAACGGCCAGGGTTTTTGCGTGTCGTTTTCTGGCAGGAGTGAGTAGGCCTGCTGTATTTCTTTTAACTGCTGGGTGTTTTAAAATAAGTTAAGTGTTTTACACTTAAAAAAGAGAAGAAATGTTTGCTTTATTGGTTACTTACTAGTTTAGCATCTTGATTATGGTACAGTATGCTAAAAAGTCATTTGTTTAAAAGTAAATTTCGGTAAAATGCTGATATCAGTCCTGTTGTGTTGATGCCTTTTCCTTTCTGAGGCACCACAAAGTGGACTGGTTTGAAGAGAGCCAAGGAACAAACGAAAAGGTGTTGGCTTGAATAGGAAGCCAGTCATGTTTGGTTTTATGGCTTCATATATTTTGGATTTCAGATGAAATGGGGGAAAAAAATGACAGAAATGGTCCCTATGTGTTTATTTTCATGGGTACCCTTAATTTCATGGGCATGCCTAACAATGAACTGTGTTCTAACTGGAGCTTAGGGCTTATTTTAGATATTGGAGTGTAGCTTTATTACAGATGGGTTTTATCTTTAAACATTGCATTCTGATCAACTTTGTATATTCATATGTATTGAAATGTTGTGCACTAAATGTTTTGCCCTCGTTTGCTATTATATGGTCAAGGCATTTATCAGCACTATTGTGATTAACTCATGTAAATGGCATGGGTCGGGGAAAATTATTTCCTACTTTTCTGCCTATTAAATTTCTGTTTTCCAGTATTACATTAATTTATTTTTGGCTTCCATTTTTGTATAAGCAAAATAGTTACTGTATTTGTGTGGCATTCATTTGACTGTGTTGCTAAAAAGAAAATTTAGTTTTTATTTGAAATAATTTGTACCTTAATTTTTTTAATGTAACCAATTCAAGCACTTTAAGCAATAATGTCAATCTTGTGAAATTTCAATCAGTTTAACACCCTGCCTCTAAAATTGTTTGCAAAAAAGTAAATAAATAAAATAGGAATTCTCTTCCTAGGGAATTATATCCGAGTAATGTTACACACATGGACTTAAAATCCTTTTTATAAAATGGGAGTCATTGGCAAGTCTCATGTCCAGGTAATCGTTCCATACTTAGTTTTGAAGCGGTGGAATGTAACATGGTCATTGTTAACATGCAAAGACAGTACTACTGTCAAGGTTGACAAAGTCAGTGTTCTGGAGGTAACTTGCCACTTTTTGAGTGAAAAAGATCAACAGGATTAATCCAGAAACCTGTATCTGGGGAATAGCAAATTGAGAGTATCAGTGAAAAAAAAAATTAGGGGTGGGTAACTTAGGCATCACAATGAGTTGCTTAGCTGGGCCTTGGCATATAAAATCTCTTCTACCAGTTATGAAATAGAAGATCCATTTCCAAAATGAGGAAGTGGCTTCCAGTGCTGCGATCCTGTCGGCGTCTGGTTTCTAAGTAGGAGTAGGAGTACGGTCCTGGCCCTGGGGTACGGACAGCCATCCCCAGGCTGCTGGGTGGTTTCTGAGCTGTGAGGACTCCCAACAGGGGGCCAGGTGCAGGTGCATGTCCTGTGGTCTCAGAGTGTGGCCTCCCAGGGCTGACACTCAACTTGCTGTTAACATGCCTAAGGGTTTTTTTTTCCCCACCCAGTCACTTCGGGGGGGTCCGTGTGTGGGCACAAGATTGTCATCTGAATACTTTTGTCTGGGCCCAATTATGGGAATAAAATCCCACAGCCCAAGAGTCAGGCAGTGTGCCTTTAGGTCTCCCCGTTTCCCTCCATCTTCTCTGGGGGCACTTCTGTTGACCCTGACTTAGCTGGAACAGAGGCTCCTTGGGAAAGTCGCTTATATCCCCCCTGAAGGCTGTAGGAGGGGAAGACCTCAGGAAACGGTTTCTTTTCTAGGCCTCATTTTGTCCATCTGTCAAGTGGAGTTTATAGGAGAGGTCTGTCACCACCAGCAGCACACAATTTCTGGAATGAGAAATGTTCTCCATTTCTCCAAATGTCCGTCCCTCTCTGTTCATTGATACTTAACACCTTCAACAGAGAAGGAAGCCTTCCATTTCCATTACCTCGTATTTATAGGAAGATAAAAATATTTGCTAAGTCATTTTTTTTTTTCCTGAGGGAGGATTTTGATTGTGGGGATGGTGCTAAAGACAGACCACTGAGACTTGTCCTAGAGATGCCGCAGGTGGAGAGATTTGGCACCTGTTATATGCTAGGGATTGTGGTAGTGGTTAGGGATAAACAGGTGAAGCAGAGAGGGTCCCTCTGCTAGTTTCTTGCCTCAGAAGAATAGTCTGTGGAAAAGAAATTTGTTGGATTGTGGGAAGAACGTGTGTGGAGGGAATTCATCACCATCACAGAGTTTGATGTTCGGCCTGGGTCTTACCGAGCAGATGGCTCTGCTTCCAGTGGGCACTGTGAGATAAAGCAGGCCTCTTCCTTTTTGTCTTGGATCCACTTCTTGAAGCCCTCTTTCCTGCCCGCCCGCTCTTCCGTGTTGCCGTAGCCTGCCTTTTAGCTCCTTGTAGGGAGGACAGAAATTTTTTAAATGAAGTGTAAATCCATTACGTTGCAGCAATGGACTCGAGCATTTGCCTCTTAATTCTCATGTCAAAAGAGCCAGAATATTGAAAGTCTTAACTGTGGATTTTATGAATCAAATATCTAAACAATCTCTTTACATTATTATCCAATAATCAGAGACTATCCAAACTTACCAAAATCAATCAGGGCATGAGAGCTCTTAAGCTATGTGACTGATAATTTTATTGGCTTAGCAACCTGTGTTCCCTTTTTTGTGTTCCCTTATGTTTTAATAGTGCTTTGAACAAAGCACGTTAGTAGCTTACAAACAAATGAATAATTACTTCGTTTTGGTTATGAGACACCAGAGTCAGAAACAACATTAGATTTTGTAAAAACGATTCCTAATTTTGTGCTCGTTTCCCACATGATGATTCATAATAAAGTATTTATTAACAATCTTGGAGGCGTCATCTTCCTGTTGTAAGTTACGTGGATGCGTTTTTATACGGGTGGTCTTAGGTGTGTGGGATTCCACAGAAACTCCTCTTGGGAAGGTTGGACACTTGAGCTGTGGGTTGAAATGCTACTTTGTTCTTACCTCCTCTTAGTCATAGGGGGTTTTCAGAAGAAAACTGAGACTTCGAGTTGACTTGGCTGGAAACAAAATAATTTGGTAGTTGGAGCCACCATTTCTATATATTTAAGTCCTCCTCCTGTGGTCCCACTCAACTGTATTTGTATTTTGGAGTCTCTCCTAGTTGACCTTGCCTGAGAGAACATTCTGTGCTGAGACAACTGAAAATAAACACCAGAAAAATTTTAAGAGTGAGCCCTCATACCTCGCGCAGCAGCTGAGTCTCTTTACTCAAGAGCTTTTCTCCAGGTTGAGAATTGCCTGTTTCCCATGCTGTAGGATAGATTTTTTTTTTTGATGAGGAAGATTGGCACTGAGCTAACATCTGTGCCAATCCTCCCCCTTCTTTTTCCTCCCCCAAGCCCGGGGCACAGTTGTAAGTCCTAGTTGTGAGTCATTCTAGTTCTATGTGGGAGGCCACCACAGCATGGCTTCATGAGTGGTGCGTAGGTCTGCGCCCAGGATCTGAACCAGCAAACTCCAGGCTGCCAAAGCAGAGTGCACAAGCTTAACCACTATGCCACTGAGCTGGCCCCAGAAAATATTTTTTAATGGATTATGAAACCTGTGTGAAGAAGAGACTCATTCTATTGGCCTCCCCCACATTCCCACTCCCAGAATGAGTGTTTGAAACCTCTTTGAAAAGAAGTTGCTTCTGCATATTTTCCTATCTCTGCACCCCAAAGCCCAGAGAACAAAACCTAAGTATAAATTGCCTAGGTGTGTTGTAGTTGCCAACTTGGGTGTTTGAGGCTTCAGCAGAAGTAGAGGTGAAGGCTGTAGAATGGAGAGGAGCCCTGTTGCTAGATGTTCATTGATTGACCTGGTGTTTTAAACTATGTCGTCTGAGCCTGTGAAGGTTTATGAAGAACAAGCTCACTGCAGAATCTGCCCTCAGATGGGAATTTTTACAGAATGTAGAAGGATAAGGGGTATAACTTGGAGCGGGAAGAAGTTAAGACCCTTCTGACATCACTGCTTAGCCTCCAGCCTTGGGTCTTGTTGCAGCATCTGCCCCATCCGTGCATGTGCCCTGCAGGGTTAGATGGGACCCCAGTGAACCCCACAATCCCCCCAGCCTTTCGCTGATTGATGTACAACCTACAGATTCGATGCCCTTTCTGTTGTTGCCCTGGCCTTGATCTCTGATAGGAGAATTTTAGACTCAATAGTAGTGTGAAAAAGCCCTGCTGGACTTGGGCTCAAGTCCAGGTTCTAGTGCAGGCCAGTCTAGCTGGTGTCATCATCATAGCACGTGGGGAAAGCAAAGGACCAGGAGGCCTAAGATCTGAGTTCAAGTCCCGACTGTGACTGTGGTTCTAGGATCTTAGAGGTCTGTCACCTGAATCGGATGGTGGACATAATGTTGAGGTTAGGATGCTGAGTGGTATTTGGCAAAGGGGCCCTTCTGCACAGGTCCTCAAGGGAGATAAAGACACAATTGCCAAAACAATGGAAAGCACAGACTAGCTAGTTACTTAAATAATTAAGAAGTTCTGGGGTACTATGTTATGCTGTTTTGTTTTATCTAATCCCCACAACGTCTTCTAGGCATAAGAGACAAGACTAAGAGAGATGAGAAAAAGAAAAGTGGTCCCTCACAGCCAGGAACTAGCCTGAGACAGCTAGGACAGCTGTCCTGGCGCTCACAGCTGGGCCATGGTATTTTTGGGTTGGACATAAACCGTCTCACAGAACACCAACCTCAGACGAGGTCATGCTGTGACCATGTTCAAGTGAGACAATAAACAAGACAACTTCATAATTTTATCTAAGCACAGACAAGAACAAGGTCGTTGCAAACCGCAAAACACCAAACATCCCTCTCTCCCACCAAATCTCACTGCTGCTGCTTGACCAGTGACAGTGTTAGCTTTGCTCTCATCTGTCCTAGATGAGATTAATTAAGGTACACAGTTAAAGAAGTATCCCCACTTACTGACAGCACCCCATCCAGAAGGAAACCCTGTTCCTTAAACCCCCCTCCAAATTACCAAAGCAAAGCTCCAATCCTGTAAGTTCTTTCTGACACCTTCTTCCTGAGAAGCCCACGCTTCCCCAAGGCGTGTGGTCTCTCGCTGCTGTGAGCATTAATCACAGTTTGTTCAACCACACTTGTGTTCCTGGTGGTCTGGCTGGAGAGCATGGGCAGCAGAGTGTGCTAGACTGCGAGATAAGCCACTTCCTGGGCTCAACCTTTATCTGCTGTTCTCATGGCTAGAAGGAAAAAGAGCCACACACATTCAAGGTTGTCGGTAGTGTCCCGATGTCTAATTGATCTGCAGGAACTCCTGCCCAGAGGGGATGGTGGTGTTGGGCTGGATGCCAAGGGAGGCTTCTCACAAGTAACCTTGCATAAATCTAGACCTCGGGTTTTCCTAACCTATAAAATGATGTCAGAGCACAATTATGTGTAGAAACTTCTGGAAAACATGATAGGCATATAAGGTGATTATGAGCAGGATTTGTTCATTATTTATAGACTCCTGGCACCTCCACACCTACCCTTAGAGTCTCTCAGCCTCAGGTGCATCTGTCTCTAGAGCCCTGAGTTAGGTGTCAGAACCCCGATTTGAGGCAGTCTCAAACCAGCAAGATGGGGCCTGAGCTCCATCTGCAGGGAGGGTACAAAATCTCTCTCAGGAATCCCAATTTTATCCAACAGAGAAGGTCCCAGTTCTGCCTGGGTGTTGTTATGTATGCCAGAGAGCTTTTGCGAATGGTAGGGTTGGGTTGGGGTCAGGGGCAGTGAGGCAGGAAGGCGGGTGTCCACGGAGATGTTAGAGGACATAGTGCAGGGTCTAGCGCCCTCTACTGGGAGTGGCCTGAAAATACCCCGATTTTTCTCAAAGAAACTGTTGTATCCGTCTTGCCTTTATTTTATATACATTTTTTTTTTTGTCCACGGGTTTTTGTTAAACAAACCCCAAACCTGACAACAGTTATCTTGAATCCAAACCAAGGCTTAATTTAAACGGGTCCTCACCTTTCTGCAAGATGGGGCAATGGAACGAGGGATTGTCAGGGTCAAAGGAAAGGAAAATGACCTTGAAGACAGAGAGAATCCTGTTCACCTCTGAAGCTTTGTGTCTAGAAGAGGTGGTTGAGTGAAAACCAATGCGTATTCTCAGGCAAGGGGTGGAGTGGAGGAGCCTAAGACAGGAGAGCCGAGGACTGTTGACTGCTGTTCCTGTTTAGCTTGTTAATATTACAAAGGAGGAAGAAAAGAAAGAATAAGAAGGGAGGAAAGAAAAATGGTATCTTTGAGAAACTGATGTAAGGGTTTAAATCAAAGATCTAAGAGCCACCTTCTTATTTTGGGAGTGAGAGGGAGAGCACCCCCCAGCAAGCCAGCTAAGGAGATAAAGCATCATTTTAATCCTTACAGTCTTCCCCGAGGGCAAATAAACTGTTTGATTTCAGCTATTTATCTTTTGGCTAAAATTCTTTGCAAGCTATAGACTTCTGTGCACAGACTGTAAGACCTCCCCAAGAGTGGTATGGGGTAAGCACTCATTTATTGTTTTAGAATTTCTAATCTAGAATTTCATCTATTGTTTTAGAAAATTCTTTTGCATTTTGGAGCAGTCCTACATTATTTTTGCTCAAGGCATTTATTTGTAATCATGTCTGCTGACCCCAAACTATAGGATATATAATAGAACTTTAGGCTCAGGATTTTTCTCTTCTCCACTTTGATATATGGATATTAGACATGAAGTCTTGGACAGAAAGTCTATAGTGACATCTGAGAACAGGAACTCTGAATAAGTGAATGATAGGAATGTGAGAATTCAATAAAGACAATTTGCAAAGTGGAGCTGAAGGGAACAGAGAGAAAGAACGCGTTATTCTTCAGCCTGGCTGGTTAGCGTGTGACTTCTGCTGCGCTAAGACTTAGATGAAGTGGACTGATAGAATCTATTTTGAAATAGATTTCAGGGCAGGCAGATAGATTTTATTTTTAAAAACTTTATCATGGGAAATTTTAAACATGTACAAAGGTAGAATAGAGGATAGAATACTGAACTTCCATGAACCCACGACTCAGCTTCAACAGTTAACTCTGGCCAATCTTGTTTCCAACTGGTAGGATTTGTAGATGGACCTGGAAAGTTACCAAACTAACAAGTCTCTAACTCTTCGGAATCTCTAAACGCATAAAGGATAAATATATGAGTTGTTAGTATGAATCAAATCTAGGGGATTATCCACTTATTCTGTCACTCCTCTAACTTGAAATGTTTCTGCATAAATGTGGAGACATTTTTGTGATATAGATTTTGTGGTTGAAGTAGGCTTAACTTGTATAATGGTGAAATAATGTGAAATACAAGGAAACTGAAGCTCCAGTGTTTGAGGGTGATCACATTTGGAAAATTATATGAAAATAATTGCATATTTTAACTAATATAGAATATGGTCTTATGTATATTTATGCAAATGTCAAACATTCTATGGCTCACAGCTGTCTCACATGCTTTCTCTTCTAGGTTTTCACCTTTCCATCTACTCCTTACTTCGGGAATTTTCCCAAAGAAGTGGGGCCAGACTCAATGTTTCCATTTGTTTCTACTCTTTCCTGTTGGTATTTTTCCTTATAGCATGTCATTAGCAGATTTCACTAATGGATGATTAAATCAAAGAATGACAGAGACAGGTGGAAGTTCCTGGACAAAAGGGCAAGCTTTCCAAAGTTGAGATAAGGAACTGGAAGCCCTGATCTTAGCAAGACTCGCCTGCATTGCTTTCCAAGTTGGTATTAGCTAGAGTTAGGAGGGAGGGACTGGCGGAGGTGGCCCCGGTGGTGAAGCAGGGTCTCTATTCTATGTGGTGGACCCTTGCAGCAGGAGAGCCATGCAAGCTCCATTTTGGCTCCCTGAATCTCCCTCTTCACCTGGTGCCTGCAGTCAGGAGTCCACAGCTTAGGGGTCTGGGCAGAGAAAGAGAAAGAGGCGGTCTTAGCAATCAGGGGTGCCACAGAACCCGGAGGCTCTTATGAATAGAACCTCGCTCTCCGTACCTCATTGTCCAAATGATCTAGGGCTGAGGTTTTCAAACTTTTCATTTAGTAGAACAGCCTCTTTGAAAAATAAAATCTTATGTAGAACTACTCCATGTTTGCATATAGTATTTTATATGACACTTTATTGGTATCCATTCCTTTTATTAGTTACTTTTATAAGTTAATGGGAACAATGAGTCTACTTGATCAACATGAAATTTTGAAAGTTTCAGTCTTTTATTGGTCCCAGGAGCCAGTTTATATCTGAATTTTGTTTTGCTCCCTTAGGACTAAGAAAATCCAAATTCACACAGACATATGGTTGCAAATACTGTTTTATTTGTTTTGTGTCTATGGTTGTTTTTAAACAGCTGTCTTGCAATATCCAGTATTCTTTTCAATAAAGAAAGATAGTGGGGAACTTTTATTTTTGAAATCTTCAAAAACATAAGTTAACCTCTCAAGTTATCTTAGTTGGGGGTCTCCAATGAGTTTAAATTTGATTTATAACACACTTGAGAATGTGTGTTGATTATTCAACCAAGTTATATTTAAAAAGTGAAATCCTAATGAAAACATCTGTGGAACCCCTGAAGCAGGGTTCTGTGGAACACAGTTTGAAAACCACCAGTCGGGTGTTAAAAAGGTAAGGCTTCCTTTATTTCCTCACCCAAACATCTTTCAGCCTTTAATGCTGCCCATTCATGGCTTTTTCCTCCTTTAGAGATGGCATTGAGCTGATTTTTCTCCAGCTCTAGTGAGATATAATAGACATATGACATTGGGCCTGTTTAGGATATAGAACATAATAATTTGATATATGCATATATGGTGAAATGATTATCACAATAAGGTTAGTTAACACATCCGTCACCTCACATAGTTACAATGTTTTGGGTTTTTTTGTGGTGAGAATTTTTAAGATTTACTCTCTAAGCAACTTTCAAATAGCGTTGAGCTAGTTTTAACTCAGAGGGAAGGGAAAGGAGGGTAAGGTAGACAGCCTGGTCTGCCTGGGCCCCTAGGTCCCATCTCCCTTCCTTCCTCTCTGCTCCCTCCCCTGACGTAAGGAGGGTGAGTTCACTCCCAAGTAAAATCATCAAGTAGGTGGACTTAATTCTCATGTCTTCTTCAGTCCTTCCATCAAGACTTCCCCATTGAGTATCCCATGACTTTGACCCTGCTTTCTGCGAGGTGTTTGCTGTCTATACTGGTAAACGAATCCAGCTGATATGTTTTCTGGTCCTCTTTTGCGAGTATTACCTATTTTTATCACATTTTGTCACATTGAGCAGTTCCTATGTGTGAGAGACTGAGCTGAGCATTTTACACGAGTTACCTCCTTGGGTTCTCACAACGACTCGGTGAGCTAAGTCTTGTATTATCATTCTTAACTAGAGATGAGAAAACTGGGTCTGGGGCTCCTGAAGCTTGTTGAGAGTCTTTGGAGCTCTTTGTTCTGGTACCTGGTTCGGATTCCAGGTACAAAACATGAGGTGGTTTAGAACCAAGCTTTTGTTCATCTGAAGAATAGATCTTGCACCAAATAGCACAGCAGTTAAGAGCACACAGGCTTTGAAACCAAATTAACATAAATTAGAATATAGGCTCTGCCATGTTCTTGGTCAGTCTCAGTTTCCTTACCTGTGAAATGGGCATGGTAATAACAGTACCCACATCTAAGAGCTGTTGGGAGGGTTCAATAAGATGAAGTATGTCAGGCACATAACACAGCACTTGCCACTGTGTTCAGTGCGTTCAATACATTCGATGCCGGAACGTAAGTGTTTAGAAAGTATTAGCTATAATTTTGTAACAGTCAAATCTTCCCCTGAAGCACATATTTAAAACGGGAATAAGAGAAATTGCCTGGATTAATGTAAGAAAAGAAGTGAGAGTATGCCGACACCATTCAGCTTAATTCTTTTATTCTTTGAATGTTAGGATCATCTCTCTGAGAGACACTGGCTCATGTTCAGGCTCTACTGTGGCCTGGTTCTAAAGTTGGCTGTTTAATATCTTGTTTACTTTAGGGCAACACAGTCCATAGATGAAGTCTCGGGCACGGGTGGGTGCTGTTTTGGCCAGCCAGTGACAGAGAGCAGGAAGAGCTGAGATCATCAAGTCATCCTTCTTGCACTTTGAACAAACTTCTCCTGTAAGTGGCTTTGGGAGAATTTTGCCCCCTGGGAGCCATTCAGGCTGCTGGTGTCTAATCAAGTCAGCGTTTTCTCCACAAGTGCTGTTTCTGCACTTGCTAAAGGACAGAGGGCTTGCTGGTTGCAGGCCTTCCTGGAGCGCATAAACCCTGGGGCTCAGTGAGGGGCGGTCTTGTGCTTGCAGTGGCCCAGACTCTCAGACACTGCAGTCTCTCTTGGGCCTAAACGGACAGTCAGTAGGGCCCTCGGTGAAGGCTTCTCACTTCCTGTCCATCCGCTGAAGATTAGCCCAGCAAACCAACTGGTCCCCATTGGTAGCAATGTGGCAATTCCTGAGCCATTTAGGGATCTCCTACTGGCTCTTTTATTCAGAAACACCCTTGCTTTCCCTAGCTCGAGTCAGACAACATGTTCATTTTTTCTTTTTAGAAACACTTTGTAGGGAGGCAGCTGGTGCTGTAGTGGTTAAGTTCATGTACCCCACTTAGGCAGCCCAGAGTTTGCCGGTTTGGATCCTGGGCGTGGACCTACACACCGCTCATCAAGCCGTGCTGTGGTGGCATCCCACATACAAGAACTAGAAGGACTTACAACTAGGATATATGGCTGTATACTGGGGCTTTGGGGAGGGAAAAAAAAGAGAGAGAGAGGAAGATTGGCGACAGATGTTAGCTCAGGGCCAATCTTCCTCACCAAAAAGCATTAAAAAAAAAAAAGGTGACTCTAGACTGGGTAAAACCTTAAAGAATCAGAATGCTTAAGCCCTGGAATGTTGCAGTTAATTAAAAAAAGCAAAAGAGCTCACTTTGTATATTTTTGAATAAAATTATTAAATGCTCATTGTTCACAATTTGGAAAACATAGTAGAAAAAGAAAAATCTTCACAGTGTTTTTGCCACTTATTTTTTGTATGTTTGACATACATACATATTTTTTGAAAATTAGTGACACGCTAATTGTGACTATAATTAAAAACTCAAAAATATTTGGTTAAATAGAGTGAAAACTGAGAGTTCTCCTTTGCTTTTCTCCAACTCCATTTCCTTCCCCAGAGGTAACTACTAATGGAAGTTTCTAGAGGACTTCCAGACATTTTCTTGCATTAACACACATAGACATACACATAGATATATGAACATGTACTTGTGTATTTAGTTTTTTGTTTTTTTTTTGAGGAAGATTAGCCCTGAGCTAACTGCTGCCAATCCTCCTTTTTTTGCTGAGGAAGACTGGCCCTGAGCTAACATCTGTGCCCATCTTCTTCTACTTTATATATGGGACGCCTACCACAGCATGGCATGCCAAGCGGTGCCATATCTGTACCCGGGATCCAAACTGGCGAACCCCAGGCCGCCAAAGTGGAATGTGCATACTTAACCGCTGTGCCACCGGGCTGGCCCCTGATTTTTTTAAACATAAATGTTATTAAATGTTATTCTGCAACTTGCTTTCTTTTTCCAACTTAATAGTCTTGAAGATTTTTCTACAGCAGAGCTACTTCATTTTTAAAAAAATCATTGCAAATATTTCCATAATATGGATGTACTCTAACTTATTTAAAGAACTTTTAGGTTCTTTTTTTGCTATTAAAAGCAGTCTTGCAGCGACTATCTTTGTCAACATACCTTTGTGCAAGCAGCATTTTAAACTGAAAACTTTTCCCCTAGGGCAGGAAGGATTCACACTAGGAGCCTCAGAAGGGTTAGCTGTGGCCACGTGCAAATGTTGCATTAGTCCAAGGAAACTACTTGGGGAAATTAGAGGGACTCATTAAGTCCTTTGGACAAGAGCTGACACTGAACTTGAGAACTGCTTGCTTCTAGGAATGCCAAAACAGATTTTTCCGTTTCATGTTTGTTTAACATATGCAGACACTGGAACCATCATCCAATGACAATAATTGGAGACATAATTTTATGATTGCTGGAAGATGGTGTAATGGCCTTGATGTCTCTCCTCATCTGGTGCTGGGAACGCTTTCAAGTATCCTAGAGCCAAAAGAGGCTTGAACATTGATAATGTGTGTTTTTCCCTTGTTATGCTTTCACCAAGGTCTAGAATTTCTAACTGGTCCAATTCGGAAACTTATCTTCTGGCTGAAATGTTTTTCCTTGATTTGGGGCTGTTTTGTAACTGTTGCCAAAGGCACATGATTTTAATTGTGAATGCCGCAAAATGTATTCTTATTCTGCTATTCTTGAGATAAAATTTAGAAATCTGGAAGTTGAAGGGTAAGACTTAGAATCCATTCATGGCACAGCAGCCTGACGGATTTCTTTTACCTTTTTATTTTGAAAAATTGAAACTACAGAAAAGTTGCAAGAATAGAATAATAAGCCCCTGTATCCCCTTTACCTAGATTTACTGACTGTACTATTTTGCCATATCTGCTTTATCTCTTTACATATGTATATCTTGTTATTACTGTTACTGTTTTTATTGTTGTTTTTGCTGATCCACTTGAGAGTATGCTGGCGACATCAGGGCCCTTCAGTCTGTATCCTCTAAGAACAAGGGCATTCTCTTTCATAATAGCTACAGGACAATGTCAAATTCAGGAAATCTGACAATGACGCAATCTATTATTTAATATATGGTCCATATTTAAATGTCGCCAATTGTCACCAGAATGTCCTTTATAAAATTTTTGTTTTCCAGGATCCAATTCCCAACAGACATTTGGGAGTGTCACGTCTTTAGCTCTTCTTTGCATCTCAGACTTTCTTTGCCTTTCATAACATTAGGATTTTTGCAGTGCAGGCTAGTCATTGATAGAACACTCCTGCATTTGGGTTTATCTGAGCTCTTCTTACATGTAAAGGCAGGTGATTCATTTTTAGTAGGTTCCTTTTCAGAGCATCACATCAGGGGCTGGAGGTCACCCATGTAAGTCAGATCTCATGGAATTAACCTTCCCACGCCCTGGCAGCAAGGCCGGGCACACCCTGCTCCCACTTCTCTCGAGCGTGTCTCCTACCGTTCTCCTTCCTCTCACTGCGCTCTGGCCACACTGGGCTTCTTCCACTTCCTAGAACCGGTCACCCCTGTCCCTGGAAAGCTCTTGCCCACTCTGGTCTACTTGCGATGGGCCGGTCAGCACGTTGCAGGAGTTCAGCTATGCAGACAGAGTAAGGAATTGCCACTGCCTCGAAATGGAAGTCACTGCAAGGTGATTTTGGTTAAAAAGATGTTTACCTCCCTAAGGCCACCTGTCTTTTCATTTTCTTTGCCTCATTCTTTTAATGCTGGATTACTCAAAAGGCAGGATACACCATACCTGGTACTTGGTACCCTCTAAAGCACAACCCCTCTCCCATGTGATAAGTTTAGGTTTTATTTTTTAAAGAGTTTTGCAATAAGAGGCAGCATTTAAAAAAATGAACTTTAATTTTAGAATAATTTAGATTTACAGAAAAGTTGCAAGGGTATTTCAGAGAGTTCCTGTATAACCTCCTATCCCTTTTGCCCTAATGTGAACATTTTACGTTACTTTGGTACGTGGGTCAGAACGAAGAAACCAAGATTGGTACATTATTATTAACTAAACTCCAGACTCTATTCAGATTTCCCCAGTTTTTCCATTACTGTTGTCTTCCTGTCCCAGGATCCAATTCTGGACACTCCATCACATTTGGTTGTGATGTCTCCTTAGTCTACTCTGGTCTGGGACAGTTTTACATTTTTTCCTTGTTTTTCATTCAACAAACTTTTATTTTTATTTTTTTAAGATGTGCAATGTGATGATGTAATATACGTCACATCGTGAATTGATTACTGCATCATTACTACCATGTTTTTCATGATCTTGACGGTTTTGAGGGGGACTGATCAGATATTTTACAGAACGGCTTTCAGCTGCAGTTTGCCTGATGCTTTCCTCGTGATTAGATTGGGGTTGTGAATCTTGGGAAAGAGGTGAGGTGCCTTCCTAGTCGCCCAGTCGGCGGGTGAGTGCTATCAATACGACTTATCCGTGTTGCCACTAACCTCGGTCCCTTGGTTAAGGGGTGTCTGCAGCCTCCGCCACTGTAAACTTACTATTTTTCCCATTCCAAATTCCACTCTTTGCAAACAAGTCTCCGATTCCAGCCACACTTGGGGATGGGGGAGGGGGAGGCAGCTTTGAAACTTTTAGTACACGTAGTGGTTTTGTGATTTAGAGTTTAATATTGTTTTTCTATTCACTCACTTCTGGGGGCAGAGGGGCTATATTCTTAATCAGATCCTGCTTCAATACCTCTGTAATACTAATTGCAGATGCCTTCATACGACATGGCATTTCCTTGCTCGTTCATAGCTAGAACGAGCAAGGATTTGCTGGGAGGTGTATGTTGAAAATATTTTGATTTTTATAAATAAACCCCTATATTCACTTACACATTTAATAAGCAGCTATTTATTGAGGACATACTATGTGCCAGGCAGTGCTAGGGATTCATGGACACATTTCTCCATCCCACGGTTTGGCGTGGAAGAATAAATGTAATCGTTGCAACCACTTACTGAGTACCTACTATGAGCTGGACACAGGGCTGGATGCTCTATATTTGTCATTAAATCCTTTTGACAGTCCTGCAAATAAGTGATTACTATGCCAAGTTAATTATATCTTAAAAATTAATTTATTTTTAATCAAGAAACTCAAATATCACCAAAAGATTTACAGTGAAATATAGGAGTTCATTACCCATAATCCAGTAACCCCAGAAGTAACCACCCTCAACTGTTCTAGCCGTTTCTCCTGGTGTTTACCTCTGTGTTTGTAAATAATATGCTTAAATTACTCAAATTAAAAAAAATGTGTTTAAGGTAAAATAAAACACAGATACAGCACCACACAAAGCCAATGACTAGGTTAATAGGGTATTATAAGCCGAACCATCCAAGATGAGAAATAGGACTTTTCGAGACCGACCCCCCCGAAGCCCCTCCATGTGCCCCGGCCTAATCACCACCCCTCCCTCCCAGAGGTAACTACTCTGCTGATTTTTATTGCCATCACTTTCTTGTGTTTTTAAAAATAGTTTATTACCCGGGGTGCATCCTTGGACACTATGCTTTGTTCAGTCTTGATCATTAAAAGAAGTGTTATGTCAGCGCTGGCCAGGTTGCGTAGTGGTTAAGTTCCTGTGCTCCTGCGTCAGCAGCCTGGGGTTCGCAGGGTCAGATTCTGGGCACAGACCTAGCACTGCTTCTCAAGCCATGCTGAGGTGGGTCCCACGTAAAATAGAGGAAGATGGGCACAGATGTTAGTTCAGGGCTAACCTTCCTCACACACACACACACACACACACACACACACAAACCCCACAGGGGCCAGCCCAGTGGTGCAGTGGTTAAGTTTGCGTGCTCCGCTTCAGTGGCCCAGGTATGTCGGTTCTCAGGCACGGGACCCACACTGCTTATTGAGCCATGCTGTGGCAGGTGTCCCACATATAAAGTAGAGGAAGATGGGCATGGATGTTAGCTCAGGGCCAGTCTTCCTCAGCAAAAAAGAGGAGAATTGGCAGCAGATGTTAGCTTAGGGCTAATCTTCCTCCAAAAAAAAAAAAAAAGACAAAAATTGGTATGTCTTTTAAGTCTCTTTTAATCTACACATTTATTCTCCTACTCTTAATTTTTCCAACAAAATCCACAATCTGGGTTTTCTCGGTTTTAATTTTGGAGGGTGTCCTTTATGTGACCTTGCCCCAATGCCTGGAGTCCCTTATATTCTGGCTAGATACGCAAATAGGGACTGCCAGCCCTAAGAAACATTTTTACACCTATCATTTTCTAAAGAAAGACATTAAATACAGTCAAATGATCATTTTGAAAGGCAGGAAGATGAAGGCCGAATACAAGTATGGGTGCTTGGGAGAGACTGGCAGGCTTTTACCCAACATTTTTGTCTTTAGCGGAAAAAATAACCACTATTACATATATAGTTGTAAAATAAAGAAGACTTTAAAAATTGCATGCCGATTAGGAGTAGTGCTCTGATGTCCGCCTGAGTTCAAATCCTGGTCTCTCTACTTCTTAGTGACTGTGACCTTGAGCAGATAGTTAGCTGCTTGTTGCCTCAATATTCCCTTCTGCAACATGGGCGTGATAATTGTCATAGGGTTGTTGTGAGGATCACGTGAGATAATACATGTAGCGTGCTTTGAAGAGTGGTTGGCAGCACAAAGTAAACGCTCAATATTTTAGGCTGTTATTATTATTCTTTGCCATGGGGAATGGATCAGTTGAAAATGATCAACTTAAGTGTGATGCACATGGCCAGAATTTTCCACTCATCTATTTGCTTTTCCTGCTGGTACATTTCCAGCTCTCATTCACGTGATCAGGAATAAAATTAATTCATCCACAGCTGCTTGTTAATCTCTGGCTATTTTCTGACTCTTTGGCAAATAGATTATCAACCTTTAAACTAAAGAATTAATCCTAGCTTGAAGGAATTTGTGTATATCTCCAAGACCACGCACAATGAAACAAATCCTTGTTTCCTCTGTTTAGACATAAACTGTGGGATGTGTCTACTGAAACCTCTGCTCTCTTCCACGGCATTTTGGGAAGAACAAAAAGACTATAGTAATTAATGTTTAGCAACAAAGAGAAAACTAGTGTATTTCTATGCACATCCTTAACACCCAGAAATCTGTCTACATCTATTTCCTGCCATCGTATTTTCTAATCTAGGTGGTCACTCCCTTGTAGTGGGTTGAACTGTATCTCCCAAAAGACTTGTCCACGTCCTAAACCTCTGGTATCTGTGAATGGGAACTTATTTAGAAACAGGGTCTTAGCAGGTGTAATTAAGTTAAGCATCTTAAGATGAGATCATCCTAGATGTAAGGTGAGCCTTAAATCCAATGACGAGTCCCTATAAGAAACAGCAAAGGAGAGACAGACACAGGGGAAAGCCAGTGAAGACTGAGGTAGAGACTGGAGTGATGTGTCTGCAAGGCAGGGAGCACCAAGGATTGCCAGCAACCTCCAGAAACCAGGAGAAGGGCCCGTGGGATGGATTCTCTCTCAGAGCCTCAAGAAAGAGCCAACCCTGCCAACGTCTTGACTCTGGCCTCTGGAGCTGTGAGAGAACACAGTTCTGTGGTTTGAACCTGCTGCGTTTGTGGTAATTTGTCATGGCAGCCCTGGGAAACTAATGCAACCCTCATGATCAGAAAGGACATTCTGAAGGTTTTTTATCAGAAACTGAAGAAATTAGAAGTAGGCCTAGGCATTCTACTTCGGCCAGTACAAAGAACACCTCCTCCTCACACACACAACTTTTATTTATTCTAAATGAAACGTACGTGGGGAAAGGGCAAGTTCTGGTTGACTACTGTGTCCCACACCAGTGTCCACGGTTTTAAGGAACCCAGACATTCAAACTACATTGCACATAAACTACTCATTCTTAGATGACTCTGAAGGCATCCTCAGAGACCCGGACGTTACCCGTGATGTTCCCGTCACCCTCACCCTTATGTCCAGTTAGTCACCCAGTGCTATAAATGTTGCCTCTTAAATATCTCTTGAGTTTATCCTCTTCTTTCTATCCCCTCTGTCACTCTCCGGTCCAGGCCACCATTCGCTGTCACCTTGACTGCTGGGGCAGCCCAGTCTTGTAACCACGTCAGTCTGATTATGTTGTCTCCTGCCCAGAAGGCTTCCATGGGGCCTCCAGGGCTCTTTGGACAGAGATCAAATTCCTTGAAAGAAGAGACTTTGTTTTCTTCTCTCCTTATTTCAATGCCTAAAATGGTGCATGGCACACAGTAGGTGCTCAATGCACATCCATGGAATGAATGACATGAACTTACACTCCCTGCATCATCTAGCTGAGGATCCAGTCTAGTCCCCAAATGTCCTGGCTGTGTGACTTCGGGAAAAACCATTGAAATTCTCAGGCTTCATCCAAGGTCCTGCCCCTCCTCGTTCACTGTGCCTCAGCCACACTGGGCCTTCCGGTCTTTGCTGCATGTGATGAGTTTCTTCCTTCCTCAAGGGTTTTTCCAGGCAGTTCCTTTCTCCTTCTCGTCCCTCTTCTCTTTGTTAGCATCTACACACCAAATGCCGCTTCCTCAGTGAGACTTCCCAGTGAGGCGACATCTCCCTAGTCTAGGCTCTCATAGGACTTTATACATTTCCTTGACCTCGCATGTGACTCTGTAACTATGTGTTTATTAGGTGATTACTTGTTCACCATCTGCCTCCCCCACTAGGCTTCAAGTTCCGTGAGAAGAGGGACTGACTGGACCTTGTTCACCACTCTATCCCCTGAGCCAGGCACAGGGCCTGGTACATAACAGTTGCTCAGTAAAGGTTGTGGAATGAATGAATTGCCCTGTGGTGTCTCAGCACGGTTGTTATGACCGTCAACGTGCACAGCATGTTTCTGGCTTTCGGGTTCATGATATATGAGCATTCACAGTAATGTTCACTGGGATCCAACATGGGTAGAAGATTCTATCGGATTCGAGCTCTCCCGTGGGCACATTGCTGGGGTGTGGTGGGAGGTGGGAGAGGAGGGGGAGGCAGAGATGGTGCATAGCAGGCAGGATGTAAGGGAAGAGGTGCAGAAAGCAGCAAGCAAAGTACAGCTTTTGCTCCATCCCTGCCCTTCGCACCTGGCGGTCCTGGGCAGACAAACTGCCAGTCGCAGTAGGAGGAGGAACGACAGGATGGAGCCCGTGGGAGGAGGGCAGGCGAGTCCACGCCATGCTTGACAGACCACAGGCTAGAGAGTCATGGAGCCTCTCTTTGGGGAAACGCTTCTCTAACTCTATCCTTCCTGGTTCCCCTGAGAAACGAAACAAAACTTAGCAGTGCTTAAAGGTTTCATTTTCTCCCTGCTTCAGCTATTATGATGTTGTAGGATATCACCGGGCCAGGAAACCGGAAGGCAGGGTAAGAACTAACACTTTTGGGAGCCTTCAGTGGACCAGGTACTGTGCTAGGCAGTTTCACATTTTCATTTGTTTGTCAGTCTGTCCTTTCTTTCCTTCCTTCCTCCCTCTCTCTCTTTCTCTCTCTCTCTCTCTTTCATTCTCTCTCTCTCCTTCCTTCTGTCCACTTATTCATTCATTCATTCCCAATCATTGTCTTAAATGCTGGGAATATATTGGTGATTAAGACATGCATGGTCCCTGCTGTCATGGGGCTTGCGCTTTAGTTTCTACATTTTTAACCCTGCAACAGTCCACTGCAATGTATATTGTCCCTATTTTATGGGTGTGGAAATCGGCTCTAGTAGGTTAGGGGGATTTACCCAAGGAAACGGCAGAGCGGGATTCAATCTTTAGTCCACATCCCTCTCATAGGCTATTTCTAATCCCTTCCCTCTCAGGAAGCATGTGCAGCCCTTGGGAGAGTCATAATCTCCACTCAGGGCCCTGCTGCAGAGGAGGCAGTGGGAATAGGTTGGCAGCAGGAGGGGACACTGGTAGGAGGCCTCTGGTCCCATATGGCAGATGCTGTTGGTGACCCATCTTTATCCCCTTCATCTTCACCATCCAGGCACGTGTCAGAAGTGTCCTACTGCAGGCCCCGGGCATTATCCACACGAAGGCTTGCTCTCAGCCTGGGTATGAGGTGAACTGAACAGGCCAGGGACTTAATGCCCCAGAGAGGGTCCCTCAGCCAGTGACAGATGGGGGTAGAGGGTAACTATCCCTCAGGTGGCGTGTTTCACACTATCTCCCAGAGCTCCTCAGCAGGGTGAGCCTAGGATGCCCACAGGGATAACAATTTGTGGGCTTCCTTCCCTTTCTTCTCTCATTTCTCTATGTTCCGCCACAAGCCCAGCTGGGCTAGGATGGCGGGATATCGTGCCAAGAGACCAACCAACCCCCAAGAGAAGCGTGCTTAAGTAGGCAGAGGAACAAAGGCTGCGTGCTTGCCAAAGGGCTGTCCTTGGTATGACCAACGTTCCCAGGAAGAGTAGCTCACATGAAGGATCTATGTGTCCCTGTAAGACGCAATGTTCTTCATGTGGGATAAGGGAGGTCCGGGCTGGCCAGGCCCAGATCGTTAGAAATCCTGGTAGCTGGGCTGCCTTCCCACAAAGGAGCCAGCAGGACACGTGGTTGCAGTGGGCCTGGGGGTTTCCGCTGCGCAAGCAAAGCCCAGGCCCTACACTCCACTTCCTGGGATTGCCTCTAAAATTGACTACTTGTCTTCAAATCCATGTCTCAGGGTCTGCTCCTGAGGGACTCTGTAAGAAAGGCAGTGACATTTTATACCCTGGCAGGGTTCTAGTACTGACCTTCCTTTTTAATAACCATAGAACATTGGGAAAGTCATTAAAGTGAGGTTCAGTTTTCTAGCCTAGAAATGGAGAATAATGATATCTTTCATGTCTCCCTCGTGGGGGGAATGTAGGGCAAGGATCAAATGAGAAATGTCTTGGTAAATTACAGAGTCTGAAGAAACTTGGCGTGGTATCGGTATAATTAGAAATTACCCATGGTGTTGAAATGAAACAGTCAAAGTGTGTGTGGGTCCCAAGCTCAAAGGCCGCCTTGGGCTGGGGCCCTGGGAATGTGTCCACGTCATCGGACCCTCAGAAGCAGTTTCAGTTTTGTAGCTTCCCTCTCTGGGTTGAGCACATCCTGGCAATTGATGAAGGTCTTGGAGAGAGGATCCTGACCCCATGGGTCCTGCACTAAGTGACAGGACGAGAGGGCAGCCCTCTGTGGTGGTGAAAAATGAGAATGCAGCCAGAAACGCTTTTTCTCTACATTAAAATGAAATTCGTGAAAATATTCTCCAATGGAGAACCCTGGAGTTCTCAGCAGGGGCCCCTCAAGAGTCTGGATGCTTTGCTTAGCCTTCTTCCCATGGCTGCCATTAGAGAATCACTGAGGATGTTTTGCTGGTGGTGGGTGGACGGTGCTTTGCTGGCACCTTGGACCACACCACCCAACTTTCCCGTGACAGTCCTATGTGGGAGGTATTTTACAACTTCCGCATGTTGTAGACTGGCTCTGGGAGAGGCCAACAACGTGCCCAGGATGGTGTGGTCAACTAGTGGCTGAGGGCAGATTTCAGCCAGGTGGTCTGGTGCCAGAGCCAGGTCCCATAGACTATCTCACCACACTGCCTCCCTGGGGAAGAAGAGCCACTGAAGCCACAAGACCAGCGTTCAAGACCCAGCTCTGCTGTTCATATACTCTCGCCTCAATTTTCTCATCTTTAAAGTGGAGCTTAATGAATGCTCTCTCTAAGAGTAGTTGGGAGGATTAAATGAAATAATGCACAGGCAAGGGCTTTAGAAACTGCAAAATATTATACAAAGGCTGTAGTTTTGATAAGTATTACATAGAAGGCAGAGAGAAGAGAACCAGTGTGCTGACTTAGAGTGATGGGCATAACAGATGTGGCAGAGACCCGCTGGAGGCTCACCACACCCGTGCCCTCCTCTTCCTGGGGACAGAGTGGGACTGCATTTCTCAGACTCCTTTGCAGCTGGTAGGGACTGAGTCTGGCCAGAGGAGTGTGAGTGCTGTTCACCGCTTCCAGCCTACCCCTAAAGCCTCCTGTGTGCTCCTCTTGGTTCCGCCTCCTTCCCTCGTCTGCTGGCCAGATGCAGAGCGTCTAGTGGCAACCCCAAGGCTCAGCCAGAAGACAGTGGCCCCCCAGACTGTCTGCTCAACAGCCAATTGAGCTTTGCATAAGCAAGAAATAAAATTGTCTCACGTTAAGTCACTAAGATTAGTGTTATTTGTTACAATAGCAAGTGTATCGTAATGGAGAAGATGACGAGAGCTGCCTCACTGTCTTCCCTTTTATTTTATTTTACTTTTTTGCTCAGACCACATAGAAATCACACCCTGGAATTTAAGGGTATGTGAGTTGGGTAAAGAATACTTTGTTCAAGTTAACCAAAGATGGAATTTTTGTTCCATATTGTTTTCATTAACAAACAAGCCAACAAATAATTTGCTGTCCCTTTAACTTCATTTTCTAACAAAATGAAAAAGAGGATTTAAAGAATTGCAGTTCTTTGAAACTTTGGGGATACATACGCTGGTATTAATCCTATTCCCAAATCTCATTATCCCATGGAGAATCCCTGACAAAATTTACAAGAGCTTGAGCTCTACTTGAAAGACAAAAAATGCAATCATCTCCTCAGAATGGAGGTTTCTCCTGGGGGGGTGTGATTTGTGGAATATGGTTTAAGTCAAGCTTTCACAGCAGGGGTCTTTCATATGAAAGAGGATTACTCTCTTGGCTGAGCCCCCTTGAAAGGTCACCGTGATCAGCAGCCAAGGACAGCATATCCATTTAATTTAATTTATTTATTTATGTCGAGGAAGATTAGCCCTGAGCTAACATCTGTTGCCAATCCTCCTCTTTTTGCTGAGGAAGACTGGCCCTGAACTAACATCCATGCCCATCTTCCTCTACTTTATATGTGGGATGCCTGCCACAGCATGGCTTGCCAAGCGGTGCCATGTCCACACCCGGGATCTGAACCAGCAAACCCCAGGCCGCCGAAGCGTAACGTGCGAACTTAACTGCTGCGCCACCGGGCCAGCCCCCGAATATCCATTTTAGAAAATGGGCCCAAGCTTGGAGTTAAAGGAGAGTACAAGAGGAAAGCTGCTCACTCCAGGAGAATAGGGGTGTATGTATTGGTTTTGGGCACAAAAGGCCAAAACAGAGCATCAGGAGCTCCAGCTGTCAAAATCGCTGCAGCAGCCTCTGCAAAACCAGAAGGGGTTTGTAGCAGCATGAAATTTCAGTAGCTGCCACGTGTCAGGAGTCCTCTGAAGATCTGCAGCATTTTGGTGATTGTAATGGCTGAATGTTTGCGTCCCCCCCAAATTCATATATGGAAGCCCTAACCCCCAGCATGATGGTGTCAGGAGATGGGGCCTTTGGGAGGTGATTAGGTTCAGATGAGGTCATGAGGGTGAGCCCCCATCACGGGATTAGTGTCCTATAAGAAGAGGTTAGGGGCCAGAGCCTCCTCTCTCTCCATCACGTGAGGACACAGCAAGAAGGCAGCCGTCTGCAAGCCAGCAAGAGGGCCCTCACCACAACGCAGCCATGCACCCACCCTGATCTGGGACTTCCCAGCCTCCAGAACTGTGAGACGTAGATGTCTGATGTTTAAGCCCCGCAGTCTGTGGTGTTTTGCTGTAGCAGCCTGACTCATTAAGACTGTGGTTTACTTCATATTTCACTTTAAAAAGAGTTTCTTGGTTTAGAATGCAGGAGCGGGGTTCTTTCCCTTGACCTGGTTATCCTTTGACGGATCCATATGTTAGAACCCTATGGGAATCATTCCTTTTCTGGAATCTGAGAACCTAGGAAATCTACCCTATTAGGCAGTTTGTTATTCTCCTAATTGCGATCACTCAAATCGGAAGTCCTCTCCAAATTTATAAACATATGGCACAGAGGTACTTGACACAAACAGCTCTATAGTCTTTCCAAGCTCTCAGCAGCCCCAGTGCCCGGAAGAAGACCAGGAAGTTCTGTTGCTTGCGTGTCTCTCCCATCAAGTCTGCTCGTGCTGGGCCTGTTTTCCTCCAGGTCACGTCGGCCAGGTGCCCCTTCTCCCCTACTCTGTGCTGATAGCTGCACCAGCTTATCAACTAGGCTTCTTTCTTTGCAAGTGTGATAAATGTAATGCCAATTGGCTTAAGTAGAAAAGACAGAACATTGCTTCACATCATTGAAAAGCCTATGGAGATAGAGCTCTGGATAGAGCCCTAGCACAGCTGGATCTAGGGTTCAAAGAATGTCACCGGCATCCAACCTCTCTCCCCTCTTTCCTTATATCTTGGTCTCTCCTTTTCTCTCTTACCCTTTCAGCTCTATTCCCTCAACTTCAGCTCTCTTCTCAGTGCCCACCTGGTTCAAAGATGGCTGTAGTTCTGGATCTTCCAGTGTCTGAAGTTCAAGCTCATCGGGAAAGAGCACTTGCTTCCATCCTATTGTTTCCATAACAGGTCTCACTGTGTTTCCCAGCTCTGATTAAAACACGTGTTGATACCTCGGACCAATCACTGTGGGAGAGGAGCTTGAAAGGCTGCTTGGCTGAGGTGGGGTGTTCCCTCCCTGGTGCTTTGGGCAGTGATGGAGTCGGGGAAGGTTAGGGGTGGTGTGCATCTGAACTAAGTGGTACAAGAATAGGGGAGGATGGATTCCCAAAAGAAAATGAGAACAGGGCCTGTTAATGGAAGTAGATTGCATCGATACTGGATGACCCCAAACCCGCAAATGTATATCACCGGTCCTGCCTGAACCCGTGCTCTACATTCAGATAACAAAAGAAGTCTTCAATACCCTAAATAGTAAAAGGAGACCTCAATTTTCCCAACATTTTTGCTGAGGGTTACATAAGAAATGTTATCTAGAGCGTAAATCCTAGTGTTTTGGGGGGGGGGGCACAAAGTTTTAGAAAGGGGTGTTTCTGGGAATGTATGGGTACACTGTCAGCCTTGAACAACAAAGGGTAGAAAGGAGGACTGCTCATTATAGAAGCTATAATGTCAGTATTTATCCTCTGAGCATTGTCCTCAGCACTTTACAGGTGATTCTGTGTCTAATAGAGAAAATGCAGACATTAAAAATTAGAATGTTAGATCACCAGCTCTGCCCTGGATGTGGCAGGGACCTCACTGTGGCTCGGGGAACATGGCTGACTCCTTGCTGACCCAGTAACCTGCCATTCTGCTCCCGTGTGGCCATTGCCTTCACTCTTTTTGAGCTTATAAAGACATTGTGTTTTCTTAAGATTTGGAAGCCTAAGTACATCACTTGTGTTTCTTTTTCTTACCAAGTTAGATTGAGTGGGTAAGCTTTTCCTAAAATTGGTCTTTCTGCCTTTAAATTTAAGCTCTATTTCATTCCCACTAGAATGTAAGCTCCATGAAGGCAGGAATTTTTTTCTATTTTCTTCTTTGCTGTATCTCTGGTATGTAGAACAGTGCCCACCACAAAACTGGAAACCTCCACAAATCCTCTAAGCCTCCCAAACCTTTCTGGGTTTGAATCTACTTGGAGGTCACCTGGAAGGCTGTCACTCTCTGAGGACACTGGAAAGACTCTCTAGAGATGATAATCACAGAGAAGGAGAGTAGACACCACTAGCAGGACCCCAGCCTATAATCTTATCTGGAGCGGCCATTTTGAGGAAATGGACCAGGACTGTCCCGGCATGTACCCATACCTCTCTAACAGTGATTCCAAAGACTGTGGACTCCCAAGCAATTGGGAGTGCTTAGAACCTAAATGGTAGATGCAGCGTACGGTCCTGTTCTGGAACTCTGAATGACAGATCCTTTGAGTCCCCTAGAAAATACTAGGTTAATAGGGTCCAAGGAACTGTAGGTAAGCTTCAGAATAGCAGCTTTGTTTCCAATAGAGAAAGTTCAGCTGAGTATTCTCCAGGTCATATGGCCACTTGACGTTCCCGCTCATGCAATCAGTTACAGGGGGCCCACCCCTCACTGACATCACTGGGAGGACTTGCGATTAATCAAGTAGGTTGAAAAGACGTGTTTACCTCAGTCCACCACCCCACCCCCATCACCGACATCTAGTAAAGGGACAACTAAGGGCAAAAGCACTGGAGGACACCAACCGAGCAGTGAATGTGCTCCTTCCTGGTTCCCTTTACCCAGTGGGTTCTGAGAACACATTCACACAGGGAAAAGAGGCTTTAGATCCCTCTCTATCCTAGGCAGGAAATCAGAGGATTTCTCTCTGGTAAAACCAATTGGCCCAAGAGCAAAGAATTAGTGGTATCTAGTCCAATCACATAAAGAATTAGTGATATCCCACCAGAGAAGCCCACCAGTCCACAAGCCCAGGCACACAGGGTTTCCATTATTTCTCACTCTAATTCTCAAACTAATTTATGAGGACTCATAAAGATAAGGTGGAGACGTAAAATCGTGTCAGCAAAGAGGCTGTGCACAAAATGTAAACTTGCACTTGCTAAGAGTGGGCCACTAATTTGCCTCATTCTTTCAATGGCCAACTCCAAAAGGGAAAAGCTATATGCTTTGCAATATCCACAAGATAAAGCCAACCAGTTGCTCCCAACTCTCTTCTCTCTTACTATACTCCTAGTGACGATTGCCCTGGAATCTTCATCTGTACTCCAGTTTTGTAGATTTAGTGTCTGTCTTTGGGAGCATCTCAACAAAATTCCAGTAACTTCTGGTTCTGTTTGAACTGAAGTCGCCCTGATGTGTCTGTCGCTCCCATGCCCAGCACACACATTTCCGACTTCATAAGAGCTAATGAAGATACCTCTTGGGATAATTCTGTCAAGGGTATTGGCTTCTAACCCACCAATCCATTAGGTTCCTAAAGAAGATTAACATGACGATGGAGATTAATTTAAAAACAAGAAAGAAAAATATTTCATCGTAAGGGTTGACTCTAAGGCTTTGACACCCGGTGGGGGAGTACTGGCTTAGATGTCTGTTTCTCCACGGTGGTTGCCGTGAAGGAGCAAGGGTTATTTTCACCCTCTAGGCATCATGTTTTGGAACTTCAGAGTGCCCTCAATGAAGCAATCATGTGATCAAAGTCAAGTCAGGGCATATCATGTGCTCTGCAAATTTACTATGTGGAAGCATAAAGCATACCTTTTCTTCTGAAAGCCTGCAAGGATACCCTTCAGATATTCCCAAAACTTCTGAACAGTACAATATGGGTACAGTCATCTTTTCTTGCCCCAAAATGTCCCAGCAAAACAGAAACTTATCCCTTTATTAAATATGGATAAGATAAGGAATCCTGTGTACAAATAATGTATTTTTAGTTTAGCTATTATATTGCACTTGCTTGCAACATATATTAGATATCTATTACGTGCCTGGGGCTGAACTACGTGTTGTGATACAAGAAGACCCTGCCCTCCTCAAGGGGTCATTGTCTAGTGGGGAAATAGACACATACAGAAACTTCGCTCGAAACATTGTGATCAGTATTTTAAATAGGTTTGTACAAAGCTGTGGAAGTACCTGAAGGATCAATGAGTTCTTTCCCACAGGTCTGGGATGGGGATGAGGCAGGAGGATGTTAGGGAGGACTTTGTGAAGCCATGCTTATCTTTTCACTTCTATGTAATAAAAGCAACAGAATAGCCAAAACAGTTTAATTCAAATGTCTATTGAGTGCTGGGCAGTGGATATAAAGAAAAATAATGTGCAATTCTGGCCTCGAGAAAAGTCTTACTTCTTTCACGTCTGAAATCTATTTGGTTTCCTATAAACGGCATTCACCAGGAAAATACATACTTCATGTGTGTTGATAAGTATCCAGACGCTTGATCTAAAGATCAAAGAGGAAATGATTTGCCCAGTCTGGGAAGGGAGGATGTGACTCCAAACACTCAAGGAGTCATTGATGAAGAGTCATTGGGCTTATTCTGTGAAGCTTAGGAAGGCAGGGCTGGGGCCAACAGGCGGAAATTACACGAAGGCAGATGTGAGCCATTTCAAGGAAGCCTTATTTTTCTCACATCTAAAACTCTCTAAACCTCGAATAAGCTGTCTTTGGGAGCTGTGAGTGCCTTGTTCCCACCAAGTAAAGCAAACATGATAAAATGATATTCGGGCATTATAAATGACTGGGCCAGACTCATTCATCCAACAATGATCTACCGTGTGCTCAGCATTCTGTCGGGATCGAGGCATTGAACAATGAGGAGGCCATAGATCTTGCCCTCAAGGAAAGAGACGGGTGTACAGACAAGTACATACAATATGATTCACGGCAGTAAAATTAACATGCTGGAGGGGATTATGGAAGGCTTCACAGAGGAAGTTACTTCTCAGCCGAGATCCAAAGGACAAGAATATGGCCAGGCCAAGGTAGTGGCAGCGAAAAAGGGGGAGTGTGGGAGATTTCTTCTAAGTCTAATAGTCCATGTAAATGTATTGGCCAAAAAAAGAAAAAAAAAAAATCTATGCTTCCCTTTTTACCAAAGCAAGTAATAAATAAGACCATGTTTATTAGGCATCCTTTAAAAATTGTGAGTAGCCTGATCATGTGGCCCAGTAACCACAATGGGAATTAGAAACTCACAGAGGGTTAGATGTGCCCTTTCACTCTCCCTGCCACCCAGTTACACTGCTATTGCCAACACTGTCTGCTCCCACAAACCTCTCCTCTTCCCTGAACCCTTGGGTGGGAGTGGCAGGGCTGGTGGCATGGGTGACCGGAGGGGAGCTGTGACAGGTGTCCAGTGCTGACTTACACCTTCTCTGCAGTGTCCAGTTTTAAGGCGGTGAAATTTTGTCTTCTCCAATAGAGAGTTGATAGTGACTGCTTGGCCTTTATTCTGCTGTAATTAAGGATCTACTTATGCTCAATAGGCTCAGACACTGTAGGGACCAAATGACAGAGAGTGCCCAGGCCTGGCGATTATAGACATGACAACCCACCAATCAAACAACCAATGAAGCACTGACTGAGGACCAGTTGAGTGTAGCCCACTCAGTGTCCACATCAAGGCACCTGGTATATGGGTGAGTGCCAAGTTGAAAGGCATAGATGGAAAGTGCCAGAAGGAATTCAGCAAAGGGGGAGATTAATGTGTTCTCTATTAGACAAGACTTCAGTGAGAAAGGGAGATTTAAATATTGAAGGATGAGAGGTCCAGAGGAGAAGGCCATTCCAAGTGAGAGGATGACACAGACCAACACTCAGAGGTGAGACTGAGCCAAGCCTGGGGAGAGTCATGGTGAAAAGCTCGGGCTTAGGAATCTCACCTGGCTCTGAGTCTTGGTGTGCTATTTGCCGGCTGCATAACTTTAGCTCTTTAATCATTCTAGGCCACAGTTTTAAAATTTAAAATGTGGAGGTAAAATAATAACTAACTCATTATGTTGTTTTGAAGAAAAGGATGACACGATAAACAAATATTTTAGCCGCATACCTGGCACATAGTAAAAAATCAATGGTGACTATTACTAATGAGAAAGATGATGATGATGATGATGATAGCGAAGTAAAGAGGAGCGATCAATATTAGGAGACCACTCAAGTACACTGGGGTTGATTTTTGACCAACCTCTGTGGATTAGCATGCAATTACCAACAAAAAGTGAAAATAAAGCTTTCATGCTTGGAATGGAGCAAATGCAGAGCCTATTTAGAGTCTAAATGCAACGCTGCAGGTATTCAGACTCGCACACACCCAGGGACAGTGGTCGGACCTCCTTGTTCCGAGACCCTCAGCTCGAGGCTTATGTACTGTGCCACCATGTCAACAATAATCCTTTTCTGGTTCCAGTTCACAACACTTGATGTTTTTTAATCAAACAGATCCTCTTTCAGAAATTCTTGGCTATTCCTTCCCCTAGACTTCAAATCTCAGTGTAAGCTGATGTCAGATATTGTAAAGTGCATTTAAAAGGTGCCAAGAGAGCAAGAATTGAGTTTATAACCAATATCCTGGAGCAGATTTACTGTGAAGGCAGTAGGATAGTGTGTGTTTTTCTTGGAAGCATTTGAGGAAGATACATAAATACTAAAGCCAGATAAGGACACTATAAGAATAGAAAACTACAGGTCAATATCCTTGATGTATGTAGATGTGAAAATTCTCAGCAAAATATTAGCAAACCAAATTTAACAGCACATTAAAAGGATCATATATGATCAAGTGGGATTTACCCCTGGGATGCAAGGATGGTTCAACATATTCAAATGAATAAATGATATATACAATGTTAATAGAATTAAAGATAAAAAGCATATGATCATCTCAATAGAAGCAGAAAAATATTTGGTAAAATACAACATACTTTTATGGTAAAAACTCTCAACAAATTGGGCATAGAAGAATGTTCCTCAACATAATAAAGACCATATATGACAAGCTAATATACTCAATGATGACAGGTTGAAAACCTTTCCTCCAAGATCAGGAGCAAGACAAGGGTGCCCGCTCTCACCACTCCTATTCAACATACTATGGAAGTCCTAGCAAGAGAAATTAAGCAAGAAAAGGAAATAAAAGGCATCCAAATCAGAAAGGAAGAAGTAAAACTGTCTCCATCTACAGATGACATGGTATTATAACTAGAAAATCCTAAAGACTCCACCAAAAAACCGTTGGAACTAATCAATGAATTCAGTCAAGCTGCTGGATACAAAATCAACATACAGAAATCAGTCGCATTTCTGTAGACTAACAACAAAACATCTGAAAAATAAATAAAGGAAATAATCCCATTCACAATAGCATCAAAAACAATAAAATACTTTAGAATAAATTTAAGCAGAGGGGCAAAAGATCTGTAACCTAAAAACAATAAGACTTTGATGAAAGAAAGTGAAGACAGCACAAACAAATGGAAAGGTATTCTGTGTTCATCAATTAGAAAAATTAATATTGTTAGAATGTCCCTACTGTTCAAAGCCATCTATAGATTCAATGCCATTCCTATAAAGATTCCTATGGCATTTTTCACAGATATAGAAAAAACAATCCTAAAATTCATATGGAATGACAAAATGCCCTGAATAGCCCAAACAATCCTGAGAAAGAACAAAGCTGGGGGCATCATGCTTCCTGATTTCAAACTAAATTACAAAGCTATCATAATCAAAACAGTTTGGTACTAGGGTAAAAATACACATAGACCAATGGAACAGAATAGAGAGTCTAGAAATAAACCCTCACATATATGGTCAACTAATATTTGACAAGGGATCCAAGAATACTCAATGAGGAAAGGATATTCTTTTCAATAAATGGTGCTGGGGAAACTGGATATTCACATGTATAAGAATGAAATTGGACTCCTATCTCACACCATTCACAAAAATTAACTCAAAGTAGATTGAAGACAAACAGAAGGCATGAAATGGTAAAACTCCTAGAAGAAAACAGGGGAAAAAGGCCCTTGACATTGGTCTTGGCAATGATCTTTTTTGTATATGACACCAAAAGCACAAGCAACAAAAGCAAAAATAAATAAGTGGGACTACATCAAGCTAAAAAGCTTCTGCACAGTAAAAGAACCAAGAAAATGAAAAGGCAACCTACCAAATGGGAGAAAATATTTGCAAACAATCTGATATGGCGTTACTATCCAAAATATATAAGGAACTCATACAACTCAATTACAAAAAAACTGACCGGTCCAATTTAAAAATGAGTGGAGGAACTGAATAGACATTTTTCCAAAGAAGACATACAAATGACCAACAGGTACGTGAAAAGATGCTCAACATCACTAATCATAAGAGAAGTGCAAATCAAAACCACAATGAGATATCACCTCACACCTGTTAGGATGGCTATTATCAAAAAGACATGAGGTAAGTGCTGGAGAGGATGTGGAGAAAAGGGAACCCTTGTGCACTGTTGGTGGGAATGTAAATTGGTGCGGCCACTGTGGAAAGAGTATGGAGGTACCTCAGAAAATTAAAAACAGAACTACCATATGATTCAGCAATCCCATTTCTGGATATATATCCAAAGGAAATGAAATCAGGATTGTGAGTATCTGTATTCCCATGTTTGTTGCAGCCTTAGTCACAATAGCCAAGATATGGAAACAACGTAAGTGTCTGTCAATGGATAAATGGATAAAGAAGATGTGATTTATATACATATATATATATATATGTATATGAATTTTATTCATCCATAAGAAAGAAGGAAATCTTGCCATTTGCAATGATGTGGATGAATCTTGAGGGCATTATGCCAAGTGAAATAAGTCAAACAGAGAAAGACAAATACTGTATGATATCCTTTATATGTGGAATCTAAAAAATCTGGACTCATAGAAGCACAGAGTAAAACGGTGGTTGCCAAGGCCTGGGAGGTGGGGGAAATGGGGACATGTTGGGCAAAGGGTACAAACTTTCAGTTATAAGGTGAATAAGTTCTGGGGATCTAATGTCCAGCATGGTGACTACAGTTAACAATACTGTATTATATACTTGAAAGGTGCTAAGAGAGTAGACCTTAAAGTTCTCACTACAAAAAAGAAACGGTAATAATGTGAAGTAATGGAGGTGTTAACCAACCCTACTGTGTTCATCATTCTGCACAATATGTGCATCAGATCATCGCGTTGTACACCTTAACTTACACAATGTTATATGTCAATTATATCTCAACAAAGCTGGGGAAGAAAGAAATAAAGCACCACATATACAGATGGAGGTTCCCCTGAGACCCTTTCCTAATCCCATTCTCCCTCTTCTCTCCCCAGAGGTGGCTGTTTGCCTGGACTTGGTATGTATCTTTAAAGCACATATATTAAGATTGTTGCTGTTATGTATGTATCCATAAACAAAAATAGTTTTGCGTCATACATTTGAAACGTTTTTTAATGGGACAAGAGGGCTTGCGATTTTTTATTCACCATAATATTTTTCAGATTTATCTATGCTGATACACATATATTTCATTCCTTTCAACCTCAGTATATAGTTCCATTTGGTAAACACGCCACAGTTTATTCTTCCAGTCTCTGGTTGCAGTGAACATTGTAATAGTATATGTCTTTTTGTTCACAAAAGCACAAAACTTTCCTTTGTGCTAGGGACTGAATGTTTGTGCCAGTTCCGCACTCCCCCCCCCCCCCCCCCCACCACCCCGGCGTTCACATGTTGAAGTCTTAACCCCCAGGGGGATGTTATTTGGAAGTGGGGCCTTTGGAAGGTGATTAGGTTTAGATGAGGTCATGAGGTGTCCCCATGATGGATTAGTGCCCTTATAAGAAGCGCAAGATACCATTTCTCTCTCTTCCGTTCTCTCCGCCATGTGAGAATACAACAAGAAGGCGGCCCTCTCTAAACCGGGAAGCAGGCTCTCACCAGACGCTGCATCTGTTGGGAGCTTGATCTTGGACTTCCCAGCCTCCAGGGCTGTGAGAAATTAATGTTTGTCATTTAAACCCCCAGTCTATGATACTTTGTTATAGAAACTCAAATAGACTGAGACTCTCAGAGAAGACTCTGATCACCAGCCAGTGAGGAACTGAGGCCTCCAACTTAACAGTGCCTTGGACTTCCTTCAGGTTCTTAGTAGCAAAAAATAGACTCTGCTCTGGCTGGTGCAGGCATGCGTGAAAGGGATCTGTTAGAGGGTTCTGAATCAAACGGAATCTCCAGAAGGAGCAGAGAAGATTTGGAAACTCATAGGGGGGAAAATGCCCATGGACACTGTCAGATTGCCCCGCTGGAGACCTGCCGCCGATGCCTCCAGCAGAGACAGCGCAGTTCTCACCATGATGCCGGGTGTGATGTTAGTGCTGGGAACTCTGTCTCCTGCCTGGGAAAGGCCGAGGGCACGTAGTCCCCCTTGCCAGAGTCAGTTCCACGCTACTCTCTTTCGAATCATAGGTTCATATGGGTGCAACTAAATATGAAGTCTGGGTCATATCCCTGTGCTTAGCGGCAAAGGGAGGCTGAGAAAGAGGAGGCTGGCTTTTGCCAGGGGAGGTGGAGCTAGAGGTGGGAAATTCCTCAAATGGAGGACAGTTTTCAAAGGGTATTTGGTGGCTAAAAAGTATAATAAATGTTCACTGCAATACCCCAAATTAGAATTTCTGTTTGAAGGTATACTTATCTTCAGTCCTATTAGCTGTTACCTTTGCTCTCCGCATGGTTGTATTTTCATCAACCATGTATTAGTTATCTACTGCTGTATAACAAATCGCCCCAAAACTTTGCAGCTTAAAAAAACAAATATCCTTTGTTTCATAGTTTCTATGGGTCAGGAATTTGGGTGTTACTCAGCTGAGGGCCTCTCACCCAGGATCTCTCACGATGGTGCAGTCAAGCTGTCAGCTGGGGCTGATGAAGGCTTCACTGGCATCGGGTCTCCTTCTAGGCTTATGCAGGTCACTGATGGCAGGCTGCAGAATGCTCATTTCTAAGCTAATCCACATGGCTCAGACCTTGTCAGGTCTCAGACCTTTGCTGGATGTTAATTAGAGATATCAGTTCTTTGCCTCATGGGCCTCTCCACAGGACTGTTCACAGCATAGCTGCTTGCTTCCCCCAGCATGCCAGGTGAGAGAGAGAAAGATTTTAAGGAATTGGTTCATATAACAGTGGAGGCTGGCAAGTCCAAAATCTGCAAGGTGGCTGGCAGGCTGGAGACCCAGGAAAGAGTTGCAGCTTGAATCCACAGACAGTCTGCTGGCAGCTTCCCTCTTCCTCAAGGGAGATCAATCTGTGTTCTACTAAGGCCTTCAACTGATTGAATGAGGCCCACCCACATTATGGTGGGTGATCCCTTTTACTCAAAGCCTACTGATTTAAATGTTAATCTCATCTGAAAAATACCTTCACAGAAAGGTCTGGAACAATGTTTGACTAAATATTTGGGCAGTGTGGTCTAGCCAAGTTGGCACATAAAATTCATCATCCTAGTGTGTATGTGTGAGAGAGGGCAAGGAGGAATAGACTGTGGCGGAGGAAGGGGAGGTGCAGTTTCACTGTCACTCCCCTCTCCCCCTGTCTTATTTCCCAACCAGGCTTGTCACTCTCTCACATGTACCTACCAGGACTGGGCAGCGGCTCCGAGGGGCGTGGCTTGAACCCAGGGAACGGCTGCGGAGTTCGGAGGACCGGCAGAGTGTGGCTCAGTCAGGGCACCAAGAGGGCAGCTGGGTAAATGTTTATTTTCTCGTCTTGCTCAGGCCCCACTGTCGCTGCACCTAGAGGATTTCTCACTTCATCCGGGGTCGCACGTGGCTGGGGCCGCTCAGTGACGCAGAGAAGACCAAAGGGAGAATTCAGTGTCTTAGAATCCTCTACCTCCCTTTCCACCTCAAAAAATGAGCTATAGCCAAACGCCTCCCAAAGTCCATACACAGATCACTTACATATTTTCCTTTCATCCCTGTAGATGCTTCAAATCTCACTGAACATTCATTTGGGAGAAAAGCAAGACCTAATAGTTGGATTCATTTTTCCACAAAAAGACAACTTTTCCTAGTAGAATAGCCCAGTTCAGTTTTATGTTTCGTCTCCCCTTCTAGTTGAGTCACACTCTCAGTGCGCCTGTTGAATATTGACGCTCAGAAGCCTTCGGGTAATCATGTCTATTTCTTATCCACCGAAAAATGCTGAGAGAGCCTTTCAGCTAGAGCAATTTTGTATGCGGCTTAATTATTATTTTAGAATGTCCTAGAGCCATTTCTTGTTTGAACACCTCCTATCTATCAAGCTCAGGACTACATTGGAGAACACAAAATGTGGTTTGACAGTTCAGTGAAAAATTAGTCGCGTTTTCCTCCCCAGAACTGGGGAAAGTTGTGCTGTTGGTGCGGGAGGGGGGGCGGCATTCTCTGTGCGACGATCCTTTGTGTTACAAAGTTCCTTTGTTCTTTTTTTAACGCACTGGAAAGTTCTTTGAATCGCAAGAGATTTATTTCTGCCGCTCTGCCTTTACTCTATTTCTCTGATTATATAAAACATTTAAATTTAAAGGAATTCTGGAGAAAGTAATTTTTATCTTTCTGTAGATCCTATAATAAGGAAGTAGGGTCTTCAAACTTAGCTTTCAATGTCTGTTTTGAAACTAAGGTGGATTTTTTTGGAAAAGTCTAGCCTTCATGACTCCGCCCTAGTCCCCTCGAAACCATCTCCCACCCTGCACTCCTGGTCAATTTCCTCTTTAATAAAAGGAGGGCACACACAAGAGGAGACCCCTGGTGTTCTTCTGCCCCACGCCTTTGGGTGTGGTATGGAAGGACTACCTGTGGGTGTGATGCTCGCGGCTGTTACAGCCATCTTGTGACCACGAGGCATCAAGATAAAAAGTCAGCATTTGAATTGGTGAAATAGAAAGGTGGCAAGAGATTGGCTGGAGACAGCAAACCGTTACTGAGACTGTCCACCTCTGAATTTCTCAGTAAGTAAACAATAGGCCCTTAATGATTAAGCCACTCTTTTTGGAGGAGGGGATTTGCAGCCAAAAGCAATCCTAAGTCATACACAAGCCAGGTTCCAGGCACATTAGGGCTCAATATATATTTATTGGATGAATGAATAAGAGAATGAATGAATGAAACTCTTACCTCTGCCACACCTACCTGTGCTCCAGCTGTACCTGACTGCCGGCAGTTCCCAGGTTGGGCCTTGCTCTCGGGCTTCTGCATTTTGCACATTCTATTCTGTGTCTGGAAGAATTTGTTCGTCTGGAGAACTCCAATGCATCATCCTTTGGGACTGAGCTCAAATATCTGCAGCTCTTGACAATCTTATTTGACTTCCCTAAGTAGAGTGAAGAATTTATGCTCCCAGAGCGGCTGTTTTAGTTACTGTGTCCGTGTAACAATCTACCCCAAACTCAGTGGTGAAAATAGCCATTTATTATGTTCTCGAATTCTGTGGGTCTGGAAATTGAACACAGCGCAGCAGGGGCGGCTGGGCTCTGCCTCAGCTGGAAGACCTGAAGGCTGGGCCGGGATCACCTGATAGCTTGTTCACGCACTTGGCTGGTGGTTGACGGGCAGGGCCAAACTTCTGGGGGCAGGAACAGCAGGGGCTCCTTGGGCATCTCCAGCATTGTAACTTCAAGGTAGCTGGGCTTTATACAAGATGGCTCAGGGCTCCAAAGAGAGAGAGAAAACCAGGAGGAAGCTGTATTCTCTAGACTATCTAGCTGAGAAGTCACATAGCATGACTTCTGCCATACTGTATTAGTCAGAGCAGTCATGAGCCCACCCAGGTTGAAGAGGAAATAGACTCCAACTCTTGATGGGGGTTCTGGAAAAGCATGTGGAACTGAAAATATCGCCATGGTCATTTCTGGAAAATCCAATTTGCTGCAGCGCCTTATATACACCTCTGTTATAATATTTACCATCTTGATACAGTTAGTATCTTTCGCATCTGTTCCTCTGACTAAAATGTGAGTGCTTCGTCCTGTCTAAGCTGTATCATGTACACGAACGTAATCATTTACGTCGGAAGGTTGTTGATATTACTTAAGCCGGTTACCGCTCGCATGCACTTTAATTAAACCTGTGTTTAAACATTCTTGCTGTTGACGATGTTCACTAAGAATCTTTAATCTGGCCTGTCCATCCCTCTTGTTTAATTCCAGTTGTCATTCTCTGCATGTTTCCTTTGGGTATGTCCTGTTTTTTATTAAACTGTCATTGCCATGTTCTTTCTTTTAATGTGGCTTTTGGAGAGTGACGAGCACTGTCTTTTTCATAGTTTGGAAAAGGGCGGGTGGTAATCTTAACCTTATTGACAAAAGTGTGTAACTCTGTGACCCTGTTTTGACCAATTTGAGAGTAAGAACAAATAGGTTTTCTTCCATAAGCCTAGAGCTACTGTCAGGCGGAAAGTTCAGGAACCATGACTGGGGCTCTGGGACGCTGACATTTGGAGGGCAAACTTTATTTTCATAAACACTAGTGTGAGTTTGGAATCTGGAGCTGCCTGGGGATCTAGGTTTTGCAGCGAAGGCACTTAGGCTGCTCGGGAAAGGAGAGAGCACACATGGCCTGGGGCATGTGCAGGAAACATGGGAAGGTCAGGACGGAGTGCAGCCTCGTAGTGGGATTTAGCCCAGTGAGTAGCAACCTTATGCATGGATGGAGAGGAGGGGAGAGAGAGAGAGACAGACAGAGAGTGAGAGAGAGAGAGAGAGATTTGCAGAAGACAGAGAATTTTGTCTGTTTTATTCACTCTTGTACCCCAAGCACTCATTCAGTGAATTCACCAACTATTCAAAACCTATTATGAGCCAGGCGCTGTATCAGTGAACAAACAGACTAAGATTCTTGCCATGGTGGAGCTGAAATTCTGACATGGAGTCAGAGTGATAGAGAAAAACACAAATAAAAGGCAATAAAGATGTAGATTATAGTATGTTAGTAAATAACATGTGTCATGAAGCAAGAAAGTGTAGAGCAAGTAAGGGATATGGGAAGGCTGCAATTTAAATTGCGATTTTAAATCTAGTGGTCAGGCTAGGCTCCGTTGAAATGATGTTTGAGCAAAGACCGGAAGTGAGGGTAGATTGGCACCTAGAACAATGCCTGGCTCAGAAAATATTTGTTAAATGAATAAATAAGCAAACTCTGTCTATCCTTTCACTCAGTTAATGTGTTCTGCAGGTGAGCTTGAGATGGTGTGCGGGAATTTCCTGCCCTTTATTGAGATCTAGAATGCGATTATCTTTCCACAACAAACGTTCCCGTTGGTAAGGATTTTCATACACCTCAACTCCTAATTGTAAATGAACAACAGATAGTCAACTGAGATTTAGTGATGTGTTTCACAGTCGAGGAAAAGCGGCCTTATTGAATTTACCGAAATGTGCATTATACAGTATTACTATTTCCAACTGATGCTTTCTCAAGGTATGTAACAGCAACTTGCAGAATTTATGTTTGTTTATTGAACTGAATATTGCATATGTTCAGCAACAGTGGTGGGGGGAGGGTGGTGAAGATTTGCAGAATTGGGGTAGAAAAGCCAAGTTTCTCTAGCTTCACAATTTTGCCTGGGACTGGCCCTGTGGGAGAGTTTTAATAATGAACATTCTTCATGGCTCTAAAATTACTTAATTTCATGGTGATTTTATGACTCCCATTTTAAGACTTGAGGCACAATGAAAGCAGATCGTTTGTTTGAGCTCCTCCAGAGTGAAAACAGGAAAGCCAATAAAAAGTTTGATGCTGCCAGAAGCCTAAGCTCTCATGCCAAATGCTAGATCTGAATGGACTGTGTTTAGAGGACTTGGAGTTAAGTAATTCATTCATTTATTTGAAAAATACATTTGAACACTGTGTTTGAGCCTCCTAGATGGCTGCCAAAGATCCTGTCCATGTTATTTATGTTCTTGTATTGTAATTCCCTTCTGCCATCGCTGGGGCCAATCTGGGTAACCAACAGGACGTTGTGGAAATAACGGGGTGTGACTTATGAGGCTGGGACATAAAACACATTAGAGCTTTCATCTTGCTTTCTTGGGGCACTTGCTGTGGAGGGAACCATCATGTCCCGAGCAGTCCCCTGGAGAGGCTCAAGTGGTGAGGAACAGAGATCTCTACAGAGATCTCTTGCCAAGAACCAGCAACAATTTGGCGGCCATGTGAATGAGCCATTTTGGAAGCGAATCTTCCAGGCCCAGTCAAGTCTTCAGACGATGGCAGTCTGGACTGGCATCTTGATTGTGACCGCACAGAAAGACTCCAGTCCAGAACCATCCAGGTAAGGTGTTCCCAATTTCTTTACTCACAGAAACTATGAGTTAATATGTTTATCGTTGACCTGTTTTTACTCATGACACTTCTGACACCAAATGTATGGGGGTTTTCCACAGCAACAACCAATTTTCTGATTCTCTGGATACTAATTGGGTGATCAACAATTCAATTCAATTCTGACACTAACTACCTGGAGTTAGCAAAGACCCCACAGGTTAAGAACTCAGTCCCAGAAGACTACCCCCATTTCAGATGCCAGTCACAAGTTCTGGGCCCCCTGTGCTTCTGACCAGTTGGCTATAAGTCAGAGATTCCTACGACACCCTCTCAGGTTTGATAACTTGCTAGAGTGGCTCACAGAACTCAGGAAACGCTTTACTTATGTTTGCCAGTTTATTTTAAAGACTACGACTCAGGAACAGCCAAATGAAAGAGGGGCACAGGGCAAGGTATGGGGCTGACGGTGGTGTGTGAAGCTTCTGTCTCGTTTTTGGGAGCACCCCGCTCCTAGCACCTTGATGTGTTCACCAGCCCAGAAGCTTTCTGAACTCATTATTTAGGGCTTTTAGTGAAGGTTCCATTACACAGGTATGATCGATTGAATCATTTGCCATTAGCGATTGAACTCAACCTCCAGCCCCTCTCCCCTCCCCAGAGGCCAGGGTAGAGGTTGGGGAGTGAATAGGGGAGTGGGAATGGGGGAATCTGAAATTCCCAACCTTCTAAACATGGCTTGGGCTTTCCAGTGACCAGTCCCCATCCTGAAGCTACCTAGGGATGCCCAGCCTCCAGTCATCTCATTAGCATGTAAAAGACACTCTTAACACTCTGGAGATTCCAAGGGTTTTAGGAGCTACATGCCAGGAACTGGAGACAAAAACCAAATATATATTTCCCAATATACCACAATTGTTTTAAGCCAAACTAAACTCTGAGGTCAAATTTTACTTGGTAATTAAGAACTAATCCAGATGTTGGTACCTGGAAGAGGGGTGCTGCATAATAAAATCCTGAAAATATGGATGTGATTTTGAAATGGGGTAGTGGACAGAAGGACTTTGAGAACAGTGTTATTGAAGGCCTAAAGAATATTGGAAACACCTGAAGTCCAGCTCCACTGACACTTGGTTGTAACTATATATATATATATATATATATTTTTTTTTTTGCTGAGGAAAATTAGCCCCAAGCTAACATCTGTGCCAAGCTTTCTCTACTTTATATGTGAGCTGCTGCCACAGCATGCCTGAGAAGTGATGTAGGTCCGTGCCTGGGACTCAAACCCATGAACCTAGGCTGCTGAATTGGAGCATGCCAAACTTAACCACTAGGCCACAGAGCTGGCCCCTGTAACTTTACAGTTTAAGAGTAACTTTTCACTGAGCCCCAGATGGCTGCTCCTTTCTCAGTGACCCCTTGTTTGTATGGAAAAAGCATTCTTAGATAATTTCCAGAAACATTTCTAAAACGAATGACTCCTAAACACGAGGACACCTTCATCTTTCTCTTTTTTTATTCATGTATTTAACAAATAACTATTGAGCATCTGCCACATGCCAGGAACTATTTTAGGCAGTGGAGATACCGCTGTGAACAAGACAGATACAGGCCCTGCTCTCGTGGAGCATACATTCCTGCAGGAGGAGATGGAGAATCAATGAACAAAGTAATGGACACGATAATTTCAGGAGGTGGAGTAAGTGCTCTGAAGAAATTAAAGTCTACTTTATAAGAGTAACCCTGATAAGAGGCTGGACCCCTTTGATCTGCGATGACCCATTCATCTCACAGTGTTACAACTTCTAGATTCCAAGACTTCTGCCTATATCCCACTTTTATCCTACAAAGCCGTAATTGCCAAAACTTGGAAGTAACCAAGATGGCCTTGGCCATAAGTGAGACTTTTGACACTGCAGTCTGGGAATGGAACTCTTGAATTACCTGATTCTTATAGAAGTGATACACACCCAAATGCAGATAGAAAAGTTTGGCCATAGGTCATGAGGTAGATAAATGGGTAGACACCAGGGACAAGTCACCTAAATGATTTTACAAGTAGCCTATTGCGTCAAACCTCAAGGCTATTCCAAAGGCTACCTCATTTAAAAAATTAAAATGTATTGAATTTTTTGAAAGGACCTTATTTTTTTTACGGCAGCTTTAGGTTCACAGAAAAAGTGAATGGAAAGTACAGAGATTTCCCATATACCCTCCGCCCCAACACATGCATAGCCTCCCCCATTATCAACATCCCCCGCCAGAGTGGTTCATTTGTTATAATTGATGAACCTACATGGACACATCATAGTCACCCAAAGTTCATAGTTATAAATTCTGTAGGTTTGGACACATTTATAATGACACATATTCACCATTATAGTATCCTACAGAGGAGTTTACTGCCCTAAAAATCCTCTGTGTTCTGCCTATTCATCCTCCCACCCACCCCTCTCTCCACAACCCCCCGGCAACCACTGATCTTTCCACTGTCTCCAAAGTGTTGCCTTTTGCAGACTGTCATCCGGGTGGAATCATACAGATGCAGCCTTTGTAGATCGGCTTCTTCCATTTAGTCGTATGCATGTAAGTTTCCTCCATGTGTTTCCATGGCTTCATAGCTCATTTCTTTTGAGTGATGAATAATATCCCATTGTCTGGAGGTACCACAGTTTGCTTATCCACTCACCTACTGAAGGACATCTAGCTTGCTTCCAAGTTTTAGCAATTATGAATAAAGCTGCTGTAAACATCCGTGTGCAGATTTTTGTGTGGACATAAGTTTTCAGCTCCTTTGGGTAAACACTAAGGAGCATGATTACTGGATTATATTGTAAGAGTATGTTTAGTTTTCTAAGAAACTGCCAAGATCTCTCCCACAGTGCCTGTACCATTTGCATTCCTATCAGCAAATAATGAGATTTCCCGTTGCTCCACATCCTCACCAGCATTTGGCCTTGTCAGTGTTCTGGATTTTGGCCATTCTAATATGCGTGTAGTAGTATCTCATTGTTGTTTAATCACATTCACTTTAAAAAAAATTTATTTATTTTTTAGCACACCTTAACTTTTTGTTCACTCCTATATGTTTGAGTGCCTATAATGTGTAAGTCACTTGTGTTTAGCTTGATAGGAAGATAAAAACATTCCACAGGGTAAAACAGACATTTAAAAATTTAGCTGGGGGCTGGCCCCATGGCTGAGTGGTTAAATTCACGTGCACTGTTTTGGCGGCCAGGGTTTTGCCAGTTCGGATCCTGGGCATGGACCTATGTACTGCTCATCAAGCCATGCTGTGGAGGCATCCCACTTAGAAGAACTAGAATGACCTACAACTAGGATATGCAACTATGTGCTGGGGCTTTGGGGAGGAAAAAAAAAGAGGAAGATTGGCAATAGGTATTAGTGTGGGGCCAATCTTCCTCACCACAAAAAAAGCATTAAAAAAATAAAAATTTAGGGGCTGGCCCTGTGGCGCAGTGGTTAAGTTCACACGGTCTGCTTCTCGGCAGCCCGGGGTTCACCGGTTTGGATCCTGGGTGCAGATATGGCACTGCTTGGCAAAAGGCTGTGCTGTGGTAGGCGTCCCACATATAAGGTAGAGGAAGATGGGCATGGATGTTATCTCAGGGCTAATCTTCCTCAAATAAAATAAAATAAAATAAAATAAAAATTTAGCTGGATCTTGAATGTTGTGCACTAGGAAACGGTGGCTATTGTGTGGGTCATCTCACTTAAAAACAGAACACACAGAGGGCTCTGTCACATACCAGGCATGCCCTGCACAGCAGGTGTCATTCATGCTGGGTGACGGCTGCTTGCTGGGATTAGTACGTGAAGGCATGGATGGACAGTTGCTTTCTCTGCTTGAAACTCTTCCAGTAAACAAGAGTCCTGTCTCCTGCCCCTGTAACTGTTGACAATCTCCAATATATAAGTTTAAAAAAATACATGCGGAACAGTATGTATAGCAAGTTACCACCTGTATAAAATGGGAGAAAATATTTGTTCATTATTACTACTACAACGTAATAGGCATTTTGCTAGATGCTCAGGACACAGAAGTAAACAAAACAGATGAAATCGATACCCTCAGGAAGCTTTTACACTATTGCTGTAAATAACATTGATTTCTTTTAGGCACAGCTATTTGGAGTATGGTGCTTAGTTTGTAAGAACGAAATAAAGGAAACTTCTTTAAATTGGGCAAACAGGGGGAGATCTTTTAGAATCAATGAAATAAAAGGTAGTGATACTACTTGTATGAGTATACAGGGCTCAAACTAAGTGTATTGATTAAAAACCTTAAGCTCTCTTAATCAACAATAACAACAAGTAACAGGGTTGGGAGAAGGCAATTCAATCGATTTCTCTCAGATTCAAGGAGGAGTTGAACAGCCAGTCCTGAGGACCAAGTGGACCCCAGCTGTGACATTAATGAGACTCAGCTCTCGACTCCCAGTTTCTGTGTCTCTTCATTTACGTTTTTCAGAGAGAAAAATCATTACACTATGGCTCAAAGCAAGACTGGCCTGATGGCTCATGAGCCGGGTTCCCCCTTTTCCTCATGAAAGAGTAAGGTGCGACCCCCTTTCTTCCAGTCATGAAGAAGGCATAAGGTGGGATCTGTTGGACTCCTTCTTTTAACAGCCTGAATCCTTTCACTCCCCACCCTGCTCTTATTTTAACCAAAACAGCCCAGAATGGCCCTTCTACCAGTCCATCCTCCTCCTGCTTCCATGCAGAGCCTGAGGTGGTTAAGGGCAGCGCTGGGCCAGGGGGCTCAAGCACTTGCAAACCTCTTTGGTCCTTTTGCCACTTCCTGATACTCACCTGGTTCGACTGGTATAAATTACCAGCACCGCTCTCTCCCAAGGGCTAATATGATATATAACCAACACCACCAAAACATTGTGCAGGGCTTGGAGAGGGCAGAATGGCAAACTAGGCTTTCCTGAATTCTGGGAAGACTATTTTATTTTAGAGAAGTCATATAGCTTAGTGGTTAACAGCTCAGTGGTTAACAGCTCAGATACTGGAGCCAAATAGCAATGGGTTCGAATTCCAGCCCTGCCAATGACTAGCTGTGTAACCCTGGGTGGGTTTCGTGACCCCTGTGTACTTTTGCTTCCTCAAGCATAAGTCTGAGATGGTAATAACCATACGGGTCTCACTGGGTCGTACGGCTGACCTGCTCTTCAGATGCTGCAGCTGGACAGGTCTGGGGCGGCTCCACCACTTGCCAACCACGTGCCCTTGGCAAGTCATTTCCTCTCTCTGTGCTTCAGGTGCCCTCCTCTGCAAACTGGGGATAAGTTATCAAAGAACCTGTCTCAGAGGGTTTTGGGGAAGACTAAATGAGTTAATGTATATGTTATGAGTTGGATTATATACGCCGAATAAGATATGTTGAAGTCCTAACCCCCAGTACCTCAGAAGGTGACCTTATTGGAAAAGGGTCATTGCAGATGTAACTAGTTGAGAGGAAGTCATTAGGGTGGGCCCTAATCTAGTCTGACTGGTGTCCTTATAAAAGGGGGAGTTTGGACACAGACACACACAGTGAAAGGCCGTGTGAAGACGAAGGCAGAGATCGAGGTGATGCATCTACAAGCTACAGCAAGCCAAAGACTGCCAGCAAACCGCCAGAAGCTGGGGGAGAGGCATGGAACCCAGTCTCTCTCAAAACCCTCAGGAGGAACCAAGCCTGCCAACCCCTTGATCTTGGACTTCCATACTCCAGAACCGTGAGAAAATAAACTTCTGTTGTTTAATCTGCTCAGTCTGTGGTGCCTTGTCAAAGCAGCCCTCGCACACTCATACAGCAGGTGAAGCACTTAGAGCAGGGTTGGGATTACTATCATTAGAAAGCACAGCAGATGAGTTACTACAGGGAACCAGTGGGGAATACAGTAAGTGGTCAGTGAATGTCAATCATTATTATTAGCACGATAGCCTCAGAGGCTCAGAATGACAAAAACGCTCATCGTAGATTCTTCCACAGAAGGAGGAGTCCACCATAAAGGGAAGACTTGGTCTCCTTTTAGGGTGGTTGCTGACTTTATTAATGCAGTTAGGATGAAGCCAAGTCAAGGTCTGCTTGCAGCTCTGCTCACTGTTGAGTGAGAAACCCTCAACCTCAGAGGTCCCTGCCAAGCCTGTGGGGCTACAAGGAAGACAGAAGAGCAGCAGCCCCGGGCTCGAACGCTGGCCCTGTAACTACTTGCCAGGCAACAACAGAACAAATCTCAAAGGCTGCTGCGGAGAGCAGAGTGCAAAACACCCACTCCCTAAAATGGACACTGGCCCGCGCCTGCGTCTTTCCTGGGAAGGAGGGCTTGGGGGCGCTCTTCACCCCTCCTTGCTGCTGTCTAGGTTGCCCTTGACTGTCCTCCATTTTGGTGCTGAGTTTGAAACTGCTGTCTTTTCCTGAGTGCTTAAAAGTGACTTGAAATCCCGGAAGCTGTTTCGCTTTTTTGGCTGTTGTCAAGAAGGAGCAATCTGCCCGGTGTGCTCCATGTGTCCTCAGTTAACCGCTGTGATGACAGCCTGCCTCTCCCACCGTCCCCTACAGAAAAGAAGGGCGGATACGTGAAAATTGTCTCTTGGTGTTTGCAGCACTGGGGAAAAAAAATATCCGTTTGCTTTCAGCAGGCTTGCTGATATCTTATGAAACCCTCCTGGGTCCTGGCATGCGAGGTCTCTCTGGGAGAGAGCTGGACAGCCTCTTCCATCACACTCCCTTTGGCATTGACCTGACGGCGCATGCCCTTCCACTCATTGTGTAAGAAGAATAATGATGTGATTATCATGCTTCCTTCTGGAGTTTATCTGAGGAGGGGAGGTGGCATTAAAAGTAAGTTCTTTTGAAACAGGAAGCTCTTTTTGATCAAATTTTATCAGCCCATTATATTCTATTTGGATAAAACATTTCCCCAGAGGGCTCTAGGTGAGCACTGATGTCCGGGCAGCGCGTCCTGAAGATTTTGCAAGGTCTGGAATGAACCGGTTGTTCACTTCTGCACATTCTGATACAGTAACCGCTAGCTGGGCGTGGCTACCGAGCGCTGGACGTGTGGCCAGTAGGAACTGGGATATGCTCTAAGCTAGAATACACCTCAGATTTCAAAGACTTCATACAGAAAAAGAAAGATCTCATTCATAACTTTTTATTGATTACACCGTGAATTGACAATATCTTTGATAGAGGAGCTAAACATTAAAGCATTATTAAAATTAATTTCACCTGTTTCTTTCTACCTTTCAAAAATTTTCTAGTGCCCACTTTAAAATTACATCTATGACTTAACGCTTGTGGCTTACATTATATTTCTATTGCACAGTGCTTGTCCAAATCATTTGAACACGAGTTTCTTTTTAAAGATTACTTGGATATTTTTTATAAATTGTTTTCCTATTAAAAGTTTCGTCTTGCCTTTCAGAAATTAATAACCAATACCTCATCCAGATATTTTCTCTCTCCTTGTTTGCTTTTTATGTATGGTTTAGATGATTTCATCATTTGTTACCCAATATTGAAATATATATTTGAGTCTCTTTGCCTCTGTGGGTCTCTTTCTTCTACTGTAAACCACAGTGCTGGCTGTGGTGTAATCCCAAAGCCTCCTCTGGCTTTAGGATTTTATGATTCTGTTTTAAAATTTGAGGCCTTATAAGGAGGAGGGAAATCTAGGGTAATCCTAGAGATTCTTGACATGTGAGGCATGATAGAGTTTTCTGAAGATAAAATCTTTTTTCTGACTCTGTTCCTGCTGAGTCGGAAGCCTGGAATCGGAGCCTGTGGAGAGGCCTAGCGGGCAAGGGGGGGCGATGCTGCCTCCTAGTGGGCAGAGGGGGGAGCAAGTCTACAGTGGGGTGGCCCTGTGCAGTGGCAGCTGCTGCGCTGGTCATAGGTGTGAGGGAGGCCAGTGGTTCAGGTGGCAGACCCAGGGGGTGTGGGGGGATCCCAACAACTCCTGTAGTGGGCCTGCCCGGTCTGCCCCGCTCCCTTGCCAAGGGTCTACCATTCGATGCAGACAGGAGCTGAGGGAACCCTTCTGGTCACAGCACTGGCTTTGAGGGTCTCTGTCGTCTGGGTGGGTGAAGCTGCAAGGATGTGAATGTAGAAGCTGCTCCTTCAAGACTCCAACCTTAAAGAGTCAGCAGGCCTTCGAGAAGGGGCCTGAGAAGCCAGGAGAAGCAGACTTTAAAGGTTAGCCCAAATTGGCCTTCTGCCCCTGTCGACCAGGAGTCCTGACCAATACAGTCCATAAAGCATTTCTTGAGAAGAAGATGAGCCAACTTTCTGAGTAAATACATCAATGGATCAGCAATGTAAACAAAGGGGATACGTACCCTATTCCCTCTGTGTGTGGTATATTTAAGAGAAAGGGAATCAGAGAGACACAGGAAGCCACAGCCCTGGTGCCAGACAAAAGTGTGAGGAAGCCCAAGTGAGTTTGTCCATTTCTGTTTCTCCCGTGACAGGACTCTTCTACTCTGTCACCTCCCTGTCCTCCCAAACTCTCACTGCTGCACTGCCTTCTATATCTTTTGACTTCTCACCTCATCTTCCCAACACACAACACACTATACAAACACACACACACACGCTCCATTCCTTGGTAGCAAAGAATACAGAGGAACACACTTACCTGCGTTACTTCAAGTAAGGTGGATATGGCTAGTGTATACACGGAAACAAGGAAAACAGGAATCTCAAGCTTGCTGCCAGGCCTCTTCAGAATCGAGGGAAAGTCACACAACCTCCAGAGAAGAATAAGAACCGCAAGGCAGCAGAGCATCCCAGAGTCCGGAATGAACTATGGTATGCAGAATGTCAGTTAGTTTCCACGCTGTCCTGGAGACCAGTTCTCTTGTTGCTTGCCCATATCCTGTCTTCTCCAACTCCCAGAGGCTGGGTTGTGTTGATCTTCAAGTGGTCAACCATTATGGGGCACATCTCCTTTCTGTCTTTGTCTCTAACATGCTCTAAACAACTACTTCATTCTCTACTAGGTATATATATATATATATTTTTTTTTTTAAGATTTTATTTTTTCCTTTTTCTCCCCAAAGCTCCCCAGTACATAGTTGTATCTTCTTCGTTGTGGGTCCTTCCAGTTGCGGCATGTGGGACGCCGCCTCAGCGTGGTCTGATGAGCAGTGCCATGTCCGCGCCCAGGATTCGAACCAATGAAACACTGGGCCGCCTGCAGCGGAGAGCGCGAACTTAACCACTCGGCCACGGGGCCAGCCCCCTACTAGGTATATATTTTGACTTCTGCCTCCTCTTGGCTCCTGCTTACTCCATTTTCATAATTTCTGCTTTATCTTGACCCTTCAATGTTTTTTCTAATCCTGCCTGTCTTTTCTCTGTGTTTTTTCTATCTTCCTCTCTTGCTCCCAAGGACTGACTCTCTCCCTATCTCCATTTCATGTTTTTGAGGAAAAGAATATGATGCCTTCATCATCATCATCTCTGTAGGGCAGAGATTTCTCACCAGGCTATCTCATAGGCTGCTGATCCACCCTAAATTGGCTGCCCTTAGGTTGGATATCCATCCCCAATTCAGTTGGCTGTGGCTCTGGGGGTGGGGTCACCTGGCACAGAACGTAGTCATTTATGCTCATGGACCAGAAGCTTAGTGAAGTGGCTAACCCTGAGTATGACCATTTATGAGGGGTTGATGGGAGTGGTGAGTTCCTCCTATCCCGTACACGTCTGCATACTTCCTCCAACTCCCACCTCCAGCAACGTTTTCCTGCCTATTGTTCATCCTCTTGGCCCCAGATCACATTTGGTAGGTTACCCCCTGCCCTACTTGGACAGAGGACCAGTCTTACTTTTCTTTTTAGTTGAGAGTTAAAGATGGGGTAGGGGAGAGCTGGTATAATTTTGCTTCTTTAATCACAAAAGACCTTGAGAAAGAAAGAAGTATGTCACGGCGATATATAACAACACACACATCTTGTGCACCATCAGTGGCAAATGCCGCGTGCTGGGCCTCTGCCCTTAAGAAGAACTTTTTCGGGAATGAGGAGAGGTGGGGTGGGGTGGGAGGCATTTGGAAAGTAACCTCAGGCAACTGTCCTTTTCCCATTACTGCTTCTGGTCCCCCAACTGTCTGCTGGGACAGTGCCAACTCTGGGGCCACACGACTCAGTCAGCCTTTTTATTTAGTCCTTTAGCACCAACCTAAGGCTTTGACCCCTACCTACGCAGTCTCAATGTTCATTCTCTTTAAATAGCTGTCGCTGATTGTGTAAAGCGGAATCTTCTCGGCGTTTCTAAGTGCCCCGGTATCTATTGCCTCTGAATGAAATAACTTCAGGTAATTCTGGATCTGGATGATCTGATTTGTGAAATCTGAGGAGAACTGGAATTGGGAAAAAATACCTTACATTTTCTTTCTCCTCGTAGTGTTCTCGTGTTTCAGAAATGTGACAACTACACCCCGCAGCAAGGTGCCAGAGTCTGTCTCCTGCATGTTAATCGTGACCCTTACTCTGCTGTTTAAATGCAAGGCTCTGTTTTCTGGTAAAATCCAGGGTTCTGAGGGCGTAAATTCCTGCTACTCACCAGGCCCTGCTATAGGAACCATAGGTTCATGATGATCAAGATGGACATATTTGTTAAGGCAATTCTAGAACATGTAACAAACAAACTCAAGACTGTGTAATGGTTCAAACATGAAAGAAGTTATTACTCCCTCACATAAGGTTCACAGTGGGCATTCCTGGTGAGTGGATGTCTCATTCAAGCAGAAATTTGAGATTTTTCATCTTGTGGCTCTGACATCTTCAACATGCGGCTTTCAAGGTCTCCCTGGAGCCTGGAGGACAGAGCAACTATAATTGAGCAACTCATTCTATCTGGAGTGGTGATTTAACCTTGTTAAATAATAAAAAGCAGAACCATGTTAAATAATATTCTTAGGTATCTTTTTTGCGTCTGGAATTTAATATTTATACCTCCAATATTTTACTGTTAAATATTTGTTAAGATGTTCCCTTTCTCGCACATTCTGAGAGTGTCTTTGTAATCCTGGTTCATTTTTGAGGAAGATAAATTGAATGAGGACTAGAGGATGACTGGATATGGGAGTCAGTGTGTGAGGGCAAACAGGCGTCGACTGGAAGGCTGTTTCCTTCATCTAGGTGCGGTAGGAGGACCAGAACCAACAGGCTGGGGCTGGGAGACATTTTTGAATCCCAGAGCTTGGTGAGGGAGTAGGAGGGGGTGTGGATGTCTTCATGGCTTCTACCTTGGGAGATTGACCCCATTAAGCATGCTTGAGAAGACTGGAGGTGAAATGGATTAGAGGAGGATGATGGCAGGTTCTGGTTGGAACATCTAAGGTGACATGGTAAATAGTTGGAAATGTAAATCAAGAAATTGGACAAGTGATCAGGGTTGGACAGAGAGCTCTGAGCAGCATCAACATCTGTGTCATGCAAGGTAGGTGGCAGTGAAAGTCATGGAACTGGGTGAGATTCCACAGAGAAGTGGGCAAAATGCGGGGAGAAAATGAACCCCAAAATTTAGGGTGCAGGCAGAGAAGGGGGAACCAAGCAATGAAACCTACAGGGTGGTTTCAGAGTCTGATAAAACTGAGAGGAGTGTAAGAATACTTAACATTTTACTGAATGCTTGCCATATGTCTGATACTATGCTAAATAATTTCTATGCGTTATATGATTTGATTCTCATAACAACAAAACTGTTACGAAATTGATATTATGCCCATTTTACACATGTGGAAATAGAGGCTTAGATAGAGTCAGGAACTTGCCAAAAGTCATACTGTTAGCCTGAGGCAGACCTAGGATTTGGACTGAGATTTCTCTTTCTTCAGAGCCTTTGTTCTCACCCAACTCTAGCTTGCTGTCCTGGCATCTTGGAAACCAAGTGAAGACAGAGTTTAAGGAATAGGGGGATGTGTGTTAAGGGCCCTGGAGAGGGAACAGATCTGCTTGTCCAATTCTGTCTTATCAACAATATCAACAAGCCTATGCAGGCCCCTGGCTCAGGCCAGTTAGGTAAAAGGATAAAGACCCCAGTGTGAGAAGATCCTATGAGACTCCTCAGTTTGGGTGGGAACATGAGAGTAGTTCAATCCCTGAAAATTCAGGTGCAAAAGAGACTGGAGGCGGGTGGAAGTCGAGTTAAACTAGAGCCTCTGACAGGTGAAAACTCGAGACCTCATGGTTTCCAGATCCTACTCCTTGAATGTGTCATAACCGCAGCCAAGTCTTCCAATGACTGCGGATCCAGATTTCTCTGTGCACTAATTTCATAATTCAGAAAGACCATAGAACATATCCCACTCTCAGCACAAAAGTCCTCAAAGGTGTAAAACATCTACTCTGTTAATGCCCTGAAAGTTGAGTTTTCTGATTTTTCATCTCTAGGCCGGTAATAATTGTTGTTAGCTATTGAGTCTTTGCTTTGTAACAGAAACTAGTTGAAGTGCTGTATATGTACTACCATTAAGAAATACCCATCCTAAACGATGTGTGATTTTTAGGCCCATTTTACAAGCGAAGCCAGTCTCTAGAGCCTGCACGCTTAACGCTGCCTCCCCAGGATGGAGGCTATTTGCAGCTGGTGTTCTGCAAGGCCCAGGAACCCGCTCCTGTTTCCCACTGCATGCGCTAATGTTGATCTGGGCATACCTAGGGGAGAATTTGCCGTAACAGTTGTAATCTAAATACATCAGAACATTGAGTTTTGTTCTTAGTTCTTTCATGAACTGTGGACTTGAGCTAATTCACAGACTTCTTTGAATATTAAAGTTCTTAAGATTTAATTTTTAAAGTTATTGTGGAACATACTGTATATGCAAGAGTGCATAAAACATATCTGTACAATGTTAAGGATAACACAACACAAGGATATACACCCCAAGCCGGGAAATAGTTCATTCCCAAAGCCCAGAGCTTCCTGTGTGGTCCTCCCGATTGCATCCCCTCCCTTCCCCCTGAAGTGACCACTCTCCTGAATTCTGTGTTAATTAAGCCTTTGCTTTTCTTTATAGCCTTATCACCTACGATTTTATCCCTAAATAGTGGATATTTTAGTTTTCCGTGTTTTTAGACTTAGGTTCCATGTTTTTAAACTTCGGTCTATTCTCGCTTGCTTTTCTCACCATTGTGTTCTTGAGATTTAGTCACGTCTTTTCGTGTACTGTGGCTCCTTCCCTTTTGCTACCGTATAATGCCACTGTTGGGCGAGACCATTGTTTCTCTATCCATTCCCCTATCAGTGGACATCTGGGCTGCTTCCAGGTCTTGCTCTCACTCACAGTGGTGCTTGCAACCTTCTGGTACCTAGCTCCTGGTGCACAGGTGCATGAGTTTCTCTAAGGATGAAATAGCTGGGTGCAACTCTGCTTTTCAGACTATAATCTTTGTGTTTTTCTTTCTTCAGGGATGTTAGGAAAACTGATAGACTGAGGCAGTCCAATGGGGTGGTTTAAGCATGTCTGCTCCGGCATCAGATTGCCTGGGTTCAATTCCTAATGCTACCACTCATTGGCTGTGTGATCTTGGGCAAGTTACTTAATCTCTCTGAGCTACAGTTTCCACATTCATAAAATGTGGCTTACTTCACAAGGTTACTTTAGGGATTATATGAGCTAATGCTTGCTGAAGAAATGGTTAGTGCAGGTTCCAAGCTGAGAAAGGTTGGGGGAACCTGTATTCTCCACTCTTTGTGTTTCCAGGTGGAGGGACTTTATTTAGGGCAACACTTCTCTCCCCATTTCTCACTCCCTCCTCCCCAGAAGGAGAAGTGAGTTCTTTGAGGTGGAATCTGGGAGAAGAAAGGAGCTCAACACCTCAGTGACTCTCATTTGAAACAAGCCAGGCCACAGAGGGGTGTGTTCTGGTCTGTCTCTGCATGTGGTAAGCTAAGGGGGACAAGCTCTGGGCTCAGGGTCTGTGGTTGGGGAGCACTGTCAGTAATTGGTGACCCAGCCCAACTCAGGGATCAGACGTGACACACTCACTTGTCCACAGTCTAAAGCCTCGTTCTCCAGGCACTTCGTCAGTGCTGGGGCTGCATTCTGGTGTCCAGCTCTCGTCTCGTGTCCCACAGCTCCAAACTCCGGAGCAGGAGGGAAGAGGGTATGACCCCCAAGACGCCAGCGTAAGTGCTCCATACGTAATTAGGAGAATGCACATTTCTCTGGGGGCCTCCAAGTTTAAGGCAAAAAGCAAGCTCCCTTGTGTGGCAGGAGCGGAGCTGGTCTGTCCAGGCAGGTTCTGAGACCATCTGGAAATAATCACAAATATCCAAATAATCTTCATAGTTCATTTCATGATATGAATAAAATGGTGTTGCCCACAGACAGGCAGCTGACATAAGGATTGAAGCTTCGCCAGCTATCAGTACATCCCCTTTCAGAAGGCTGATGCTTTCCTGACCTGGCAGTCAGCTGCAGAGCTCCAGTCCCAAAGGCATAGAGGTGTTGTGGCCCTGAGGATCACAGAGGGGTCAAGGTGATATACGTGTGTGTATATGTGTGTGTATTGTATGGATGAATGGAAACAGAAATTAAAGATGGATACTGGACATTTTGAATGTCTGTTCCTATTGAAAAAGCATTATCGTTCTGAATATTTCACAAACAACAGGGCTCTCTAGATTTGCATGACTCAAAGCAAGTATGAGAGAGAGAGAATGAGTGAGAAGCAGAAAGAAAAAGACAGGCAGAAAGAGACACAGAGAGACATACAGACAGAGAGACAGACTGACAGAGATGGTTAACCAGTAAGACGGACAGACAGACAAAGACGGTGAAAGAAACAATGAGACAGCAACAGAGAGCAGGGGGAAGGACACACACAGACACACACAGACACAGACACACACACACACACACAGATGCAGAGAGAGAGCACAGAGCAAGATACTGGATACTTCTTGTCCTGCGTTTATCTCACATTAAATGCAATTTCCCCGATGACATTTATCAGACTAATGAATTATTTTCAAAGAGTCCAAAAACGGGTTTTTGGGGGAAACACAGGTGGGGATCTGAGTTCTTAAATGCTGCATAGGCTAAAATCACTCCTGCTCCCACAGCATTCCCTGGACACTCTCTCCAGCATGACGTCACCAGGGTCTGAAGGCAGAAGGATCGTCTCCATTCTAACCAGGAAGTGCAGCTGCAGACAGATTGCTGCAGACAGACAGATAGTCAGCGCATGGGCAGATGCTGTCCGTGCTGGTTCTTCTTCCTTGTTTCTGGGCCAGGGACCATGGATCTCTTGCTTGTGGTTCTTGGGCACTGTTGTTTCTAAGAGCAATAAGGCATCATAGATGAGCAGGACCGCAGCATGTGAGAAACTGTGGGTTTCAGATCTGCTACCTACTGGTTGGTGATGCTGAAGTTCTTTCAGTGATTGTGGCCTCTCTGGCTCCCCTGTCTCCTATTCTGGCCCCACTAAATGGTCTCTTGCCATTTCCTCCTCTCTCAGACACTGGAGTCTGACTCTGGACCCATGGCTGGGCTATAATTTGCTGCCAGGCCTGGGTGTGCTGCCAGTTTGAGTGTCAGTGTGCTGGACACCCCAACTGCCTTGTCCCTATAGCCCACCTGCTGGGCCTGCATCTCTGGGAGAGACTGAGGACAAAACCTCAGGAGGAGTGTGGCCAGGCTGCAACAGCAGCAGGTTGCATAAGTGAGGCTGTCAAAGATGCTAAAACATTGAAATATTTCCATAGTCACTACCCCGGCCCCCTCAGTGTCCTTCTGCTGCTTCCTGCTGCCCCCAGCTGCCCAGACCTCTCCTGCAGGACCCCCAGGATCCAGCAACAAAAAGGGAAGCACCCCTACAGTCTGGAGCCTCCAAGACCTTGCTCCAGTTCCTACATGAATGGTTCTGATTGCTTGTGCCCTGAGCAGGGCAGGAAAGGCTGGGGTGCTGAGACTTGCCCCAGGTATGGGAGGCGCCTGGATAGCTGCAGAAGATTGGCACTGCCCAGCTCTGTGGGAGACAGTTGTGAGCAGGCAGGGGTGGCCAACACCACTCCTCCAGGCTGCATCCCTCCCTCTGCTTCCCACTGAGTCTCTTAGCCCTGCTCATTCACTGTCCCTCAGGGGAGAGACAGCCTGCTTCTTGGGAACCATCACCTCTGCAAACCAGAGTGATAATTCCTTGTTTCCTATAGCCGCCGTAACAAATAACCATGGACTTAGTGGCTTAAAACAACAGAAATTTATTCTCTTACAGATACAGAGGTAAGAAGTCTAAAATTGAGGTGCTGGCAGGGTTGTGTTCCTTCCGGAGGCTTCGGGGAAGAATCTGTTTCCTTGCCTTCATCAACTTGTAGAAGCCGCCTGCATCTCCTCCTCCTCACTCTGACCCACTGCCTCCCTCTTATAAGGATGCCTGTGGTTACACTGGGCTCACCTGGCTGATCCAGGATACTCTCCCTACCTCAGGATCCTTCATTTAATCCCACTTGCAAGGGCCCTTTACCATATTCACAGGTCCCAGGGATCAGGATGTGGACACCTTTGAGGGGCCGTTATTCTGCCCACCACTCATCAAGCTGCCCAGTTCCCCAGGCCTGCGGATAACAGGGCGATCCCCATGGGTGGCTGCTATGCATGAGCCCCACGTGCACTAGAGGGAAGGAGACCAGAGTATGAATGGAAATTCACACAGCAGTCTGACAAAAGCTTCTCCCTCCAGATTCATAAAGTGGTTCATAGGAAAAGTTACTCATGTGAAAATATGAAAATGACACATTTTAGCTGTTCATTAAGTATTTTTATTGACTATAATCAAAGTTATATGGACTTGGGGCACTCCTAGGAAATGGCAGCATGTTTGTGGAGTGTGGTTTGTGCATGAAAGAAGCTCCTTTTACCCCAAGGTTTCCTCCCCCACCCCTCATCAGTTTGTGAGGGCTGCTGTAACAAAATACTACAGATGTGGGGGCTTAAATAACACAATTTATTTTCTCACAGTTCCGGAGGCTGGAAGTCCAAGATCAAGGTGTCAGCAGGATTGGTTTCTCCTGAGGCCTCTCTCCTTGGCTTGCAGATGGCTGCCTTCTTGCTGTGTCTTCACACATCTTTCCTCTGTGCATACACCTCTGGTGTCTCTTCCTCTTCTTATAAGGACACCGATCATATTGGATTAGGGCCCCACCCTAATGGCCTCATTTTAACTTAATCACCTCCTTTAAAGACCTCATCTCCAAATATATTACATTCTCGGGTACTGAGGGTTGGGACTTCAACATATGAATTTTGAGGGAACACAATTCAGCCCATAATACCCCTCGCTACCCAAATACCCACCATTGATCCCTCTTAATGGTCCTTTTCAGGAAATTCATCTTTTAACTGGGTTTAGTTGTTAGGTAAACCCAGGGAAGGTTGTCACATTAGGAGCAAGGATTTATGGATCTGATTAATGAGTGTAGCCCATATTTCTATAAAAAATCGGAGTGCAATAAAATACTTGTAGCAGAGAAACAAGAAGTAATGTACACTATCTTAACTAACATTTAACAAATATCAATTTTGTGACTTGCGTTGCACATTCTCTGATTTAATTCTCTTAACGACTCCTAGAGACAGGTCTATTGCACAAATGAGGAAACTGAAGCCCAGAGAGATGGTGGGACGCATCCAAAGTCCCACAGCTGGAAAGCGATGTCTCTGTCGAACTTCAGAGCCTGCGTTCTCAATCACCCGTGTCGATACTGTCCTCAGCAGTTCAGAGTGTTTTCACTTTTTGTCTCCTCACCTGATTCTCCCAACAACTCAGAGGGTTAGGCATTAGTAGTGTACCCACTTCATAGATGAAGAAACTGAGGCACAGGTTATTAAATATTCTTCCTAATGCCATACACAGGAAATAGGTAGTGAAAGTGGGACACGAAGCCAAAACTTATAGCTCCCAAACTCTAATCACTGTTTCTAGAATACTACCAGCACCTGAAGGGTTGTTCCCAAATGAATTACCGTAATGTTTCAGATGCAGGCGTGTCAGTAAGAGGATATCCTGGTTAACAGGATGCTAGAGACCAGATCCCTTATTTATGAGACAGATGCAGAACGCCAGAGTGGCTCTCAAAGCTCTACACTTTTCCTGCTCAAACTGTGGGCTATGGATCAGCAGCACCAGCTTATCAGAACCGCAGAAGATTGGGACTCACCCTAGACCCACTGAATCAGGATCTGCATTTTAACAAGGTCCCCAGGAGAGTCTTGTGCACTTGAAAAGCACTTAAAAAAATTATGCTCTGGATTATAGGATCAAAGCTATGGTCATTTAAATTTCTTTTCTAAAGGCTCTTTTCTGTGTTTTTTTTTTAGCTGCTATTAAAATTTAACAGTGAAACCTCAGTTTCGCTCAGGCCAGTGAAGCTTTATAAGTGGTTCTCAAATTCACTGTATTTTAGAATCACTCAGGACATTTTTTAAAAGCGTGATTGTCAGGACTCATTTCCACAGATTTTGACTTACTCCCTCTGGGGTTGGGCCCAGGAATCTGCGTTTTAACCAAGACCGCATGTCCTACCCCCATCCCTATTCCCTCCAGTGTATTTTGATGCTTGTTGTCCATGGATCATGTTTTGGGAATCACATTTTTTAAAATGCTATTTTTGTGTCTGTGGTTGGCAATTTTAGATACAAATTCCAGAAGCAAGAAAAGGTTAAAAAGGTGAGAGCGGGGTATCTCATGCACAAAAGTCAGGAAAGAAGAGGGTGTGGTGTCTGATGCTGCCCTGCTTTCTTTGTATTGACGAGCTGTACTCAAGATTATGATCATTCGCCTCTGAGACCAAACCACCATCTTCGAGGTTAACTGTGTTCAAAGCATTTTACCTTATGCTTCCTGCTGGCTCCCAAATAAAAGAAAAAGTTTTACAATGAAGAGAGGATTTTTAACTCACTCAGCCTAGCGGACTTGTGTCAAATGTCTTCCTGGCCACCTGAATGAGAAAGTACAGCTGGTGATACCATCTTCAGCCACGCTTTTTAGCAGAAAAGGCAATTCCATTTTCAAAAAAATGCACCTCGTGTCAGAAATTTGTTGGTCCAGAGTTAAACACATTCTGTATCGAATTTATGAACTGTAAGTTGTTTCTGTTTCAGAGACATTTTACAGATTTGATCTAAACTTTAGGGTAGCAAAGACTCAGGATCCAGCATACTGTAAATGAAGAAGAAAAAAATCCACCGCCTCCTTTGTGTGTGGTGTGATGTTTATATCTGTCTTCAGATTTTGCAGGGTCTGCTTTGGAGGCCCAGGGGAGAAATTCTGGTAGGGATGCTGATCTTAGAGCCCCCCCCCCCCCGCCATGTTGCTGGTATATTTTCATGTTCCAGGACCCAAAAGGAGGTAGCTGGGGCTGTCATTATGGCCCCTTCTCAGTCTACGTGAACAGATAAAAACAATTATTCTTCCAGTGGCATTCTATCTGGGGCTCCTGAGACCATGCAGGAAAAAGAAATAAAACATTTGATTGGTACTCTGAGTTGAGGCTGATGATAATCGAGGAAGTGGCATTTAGAAGAACCTTATGCAGAGAAAAAAAGTACCAAAATGAAACCAGCTCAGAGGAGATGCTCAGATGAGTAAAATGTCATACCCTGGAAGCTCACCCCTTTAAAGACAAAATTTTCTTTTTTTTTTCCTGAGGAAGATTAGCCCTAAGCTAATATCTGTTGCCAATCTTCCTCTTTTTTTGCTTGAGGAAAATTAGCCCTGAGCTAACGTCTGTGCCAATCCTCCTCTACTTTATATGTGAGTTCCTGCCACAGCATGGCTGACAAGTCATTGAGGTCCACGCCTGGAATCTGAACCCACAAACCCGGGCCACTGAAGTGGAGTATGCCAAACTTAACCAGTATGCCTCAGGGTCGGCCCCCAAATTTTCTTTTTAAACCACATTTGATGAAAATCTTTCTAAAACTTTATCACACATTTTCCAAGTTGTTTAAATAGAGAATATGGAACACAATTTAATGTTAGGGCGGGGAAGGCTCATAGAAATGGTCCAGCTCAATCCCTCCATTTTGCAAACGAGGAACCCGAGGCTCAGAAAAGTTGGGGGACTCCCACACGGCCATATAACCCATTCGTGGCAGAACCAGGTCTTCAAGAAATATTTGGAAAGTTCTTCCTATCCCATCATGCTGCTACTTTTATTATTTTCTTGTCTAATAGTATTTTTTAAAATAATAAATTATGGCTAGGGAAACGTATACAGACTTTTCCCTCAGGTGCATGTCTAATTTTCTGGGAGGTCAGCACGAGGGCACTAAGGATGAGGGCAAGCTGTCATTCAGACCCAAGTGTTTCCATCTGCTCAAGTTTATTTCTACTTTTCCGCACATTGCTTCTGATAAGACCTCGTGCTTCCTGGAGTGTATCTCAATGTCTACACACTGCCTTTGCTCCCCTTCCGTCTAGAAGGGGTGGCTGCTTCTCTTGCCTCTTTTGTCTGGAGCAGAGGACTGCTTGAGATTTATCTTCCCAGTGGAACATCTTGTTTCTAACAAACAAGAGGCCCAGGGTGAGAAGTACTTGTGTGACAGCTGCATTGCCCACCAGAGAAGCCATTGCCTACACGGCAAATAGTGTCAACAATTCCATTCTATTCCTTATTTATAGAAATCCATTCAGTCTTCCTCTTTCTCATTGGAGAAGATAAGAACTGTTTCCTTGCTTTGCTTTTCCTAACTTCACTGATTTCCAGAATGATGGAAGGGTAGAGAGTGTGCTGTGTGTTGAATTGTCAGAGCTAAACCTTAGATTGTGAGAAAACTCAGGACCCTCAGAACCTTGAAAATGGTACAGCGTTGTCCATTTCCATTTGAGAGGATATAGGGATTTCTTGAAAAATGATTCAAAAATCTCAAATATTGTGATGCTATGGTTATTTTAGAGACTATTCAGGATTCATTGCTGTATCAATGCTATTAATTTCTAATCCCTTATTTCATATGACTTCAAACATAGTCTAGAAAAGATGAAAAAATGCAGAGAATCGTTGCTTCCACCATTTAGCATTTTACATAGGATTTATATATTTACTTTTCTACTGAGGTGCAAAATGGAAGCGCATATTTAAAAACCCGAAATGCACAATTATAAGTGTAGTGCTCAGTACGTTTTTACACATGTATACTCTCATGTAACTACCACTCAGATCAGGAAGTAAAAGTCTACAGCACCTCAGAAAGTTCCCTCATGCCCCTTTCTGTCCATGCCGGGCCCCCCACTAGAGTTTACCACCACTGTATGTTGATTTTTATCACAATCCATTCATTTTGCCTCCTCATGGACTTCATGTCAATGGACTCACACAGTGTTTCTCCTTTGTGTCAGTTTCTTTTGCTCCATATGTCTGTGAGATTCATTCATGTTGTTGCTTGCATCGGTAGATTTTTCTTTTTTAAATTGGGGGTAGCGTTCCATTATATGACTACATCAGAATTGATCCATTCTCCAGTTGATGGACATCTGGGTTGTTTTCAATATTGGGTCATTATAAATAAAGCTGCTGGAAACACACAGGCGTATGTCTTTTAGTGGGCACAAGCGCTCATTTTTCTTTGGTATATACCCAGGAGTGGAATTGCTGGCTCATAGAGTGGGTGTATGTTTAACTTTAGTGGTTATTGCCAAACACTGTTCTGATGGCTGAGCTCTTGTCAACAATATATAAGAGTTCTAGTCATTCAATACCCTCACCAGTGTTTGGTATCCCAGTCTTTTTTATTTTAGCTATTCTGGTGGGTGTGTGGTGGTAACTCGTGGTTTTAATTTGCATTTCCCTGGTGAGTAATAGTGTTGACCAACTTCTCATATGCTTATAGGCCACTTTTTTTTTTAAATGTGAAATGAGTTTCTTTTGCCTATTTTTATTTTGAGCCAATTGTCTTTTTCTTATTGATTTGTAGGAATTCGTTATATATTCTTGATATGAGTCCTTTGTTGCAGTATTATTATGAATATTTTCCTCCATTCTATGGCTTGTCTGTTTTCTTTCTTGATAGTGAAAAACGGAAGTTCTTAATTTTATTGAGACCAGATTTATAAAAAAAATTTTTTATTCTTATAGTTGGTGCTTTTTTGTGTGCCATTGAAGAAATCTTTGCCTATGCAAAGGCAAGAAAATATTCTCCTATTTATCTTCTAGAGTATTTATCATCTTACCCGTCACATTTTAACTATGATACACCTCAAATGAATTTTTGAGAGTGATATGAGGTGGGGGTCAAGGTTTATTTACACCCCTCACTCCCTATGATTATCCAATGGCTTCAGCACATTTATTGAAAAGGCTATCCTTGTTTACTGTAGTACAGTGGCACTTTTGTGGTTAATCGAGTGACAGCATATATATGGGTCTATTTCTGGATGGAGAAACTCTGTTTTTAGCATAGTCACTGTAAATATTCAAGGGCGTGTGGCATCAGAATTGGGACTGGCACCAGAAGCCCTGGCTGCCACGGCTGGTTTTTCACGGAAAGCTACGACACTTGGGAGTAGAGGACACATGGATCTGTCTGCGCCCCATCCAACCCCTCTTGGCTTCTTGTGCCTCATCCTATACAGCTAGCAAGTGGCCACCTTCCATCTTTAGTCACTGCTGATTACACGGCGGGTGGACGCCTGGCCCAGACCTACGAAGCTGCTGGATGGCCTGCGACTGGTCAGGGTCTCCTTCTTGGTATTTTGACCTGAGATTTACAGAGGCTGCTAATTTGCACTGAAAGATCATATAGGATAAGTATTGTGGCTAAATAAAGGACTGCAAAGCCACGTACCAAGTTAAGCTTGAGAAAGCAGGTGTAGGTTGAGAAAGGTAGCTGACCGAGAGACCGTGCGAGGGAAAAGAATGCAGGAGAGGCGCAAAGAGGAATGGGGATGAGACTCCAGATGAGAGGGAGAAGGTCTGCTTGAAAGAGCTCTGCAAGAGACTCTACGTAACCAAGCTTCCAACCGTCCTTTGAGAAAGAGCAGGGAAGATGAACAGAGGGCATCTGTGCTATCAAAAACTCTCTCACCCAGAGGCAACACAGAGTGCTTTTTATAGTTTAAAAGTAGTCCCATGAAGATATATTTTAACAATTTTCTTTTCTCCTTAGATGTCCAAGTAACTCTGAAGTTCATTTTATACAAGATCTCACAGAGGCTGTGTTCAATCAGCCGCAGTATTAGGAAAGTTCCTGTTCTTCTTACAACCCTCCCTTCCTCCCACCCTGCACGCTGCAGCAAATTGGAGCTGCTTTGCCTGGGTGAGGTTTGGGCCTAATCCCTTCAGTTTCCCATAGGTTGTGTATCTTTGTAAGAAGTTCTATTTTTTTTTTTGTCCTGAGGAAGATCAGCCCTGAGCTAACGTCTGCCACCAATCCTCCTCTTTTTGCTGAGGAAGACTGGCCCTGAGCTAACATCTCTGCCCATCTTCCTCTACTTTATATGTGAGACACATGCCACAGCATGGCTTGCCAAGCGGTGCATATGTGCACACCCGAGATCTGAACCAATGAACCCTGGGTCACGAAGCAAAACATGTGAACTTAGCCGCTGCACCACCGGGCTGGCCCCAGAAGTTCTATTTCTATTCAAGCGACTTTGGGTATTTCTTGCAACCAAACAAATTCTGATGAGCTCACTTGGAGTTTCTGTTACTTCTATTGCTCTATGTACTGAAGAGGGATGTTAGGTGCCATAACAGGAACTTGCCACAAAAGCTGAACACAAACAGGAGAGGGCATGAAACAGTTGAAGAGCAGCCACGGGCAGCTTCTGCTAGGACTGCTGCTGCCACAGGAATTGCCGAAGGGTGATAAAATAAACAAGAGTGCCGAGAATATATTTTTTTCCTACTGAAAATCAGGTATTATTGTCCATTCAGGAGATCACAGTAATGTGCTCCCTAAAACCTGGAGAAATGGCTGCCCTCAGTGTTTATCTAATAAAATCCACATACGATAGTAATGATTGCTGTCTCCAAGAATGAAGCAAGAAGCTGTGTAAATGAGGGCTCAGAGAATTTGGAACAGCTAACACTCCAACCCGAACGTGATTTGTCATTAGAAAAAGTTTGATCAATTGAATTGCGTCCTTTTTGGATAAAGACTAGGTGGACAGAAAAGGGCAGAGCCAGTTTGGACCCCGCAAAGTTGGCGGTGTGTTCCTGACCCTGCCCAGGGGAGAGAGATGCTAATCTGGAGGGTACCAGTTTTCTCGTGCCTTGGGAGGAGCCTCCGGTGGCTCAGGGACCACGACCTGGAAGAACATCTCTCTAAGCATCCACCACCTTCCTTTGATCCGATTCCACAATCCCAAGTCGCCAATATGTCTTCCATAGTACAGCCATGCCCTTAATGATGGGCTTACATTCCGAGAAATGTCTCGTTAGGCAATTTCTTCGTTGTGTGAACATCACAGAGTGTACTCACACAAACCTAGATGGTGTAGCGTGCTACTCACCTAGGCTCTATGGTACTAATCTTATGGGATTACCATCATATATGTGGTCTGTAGTGGTTGAAACGTCATTACGTGGCACATGACTCTATTTTGTGAGTGGGAAGGCAGTGCCTCGGAGAGGAATAGCAGTACTTTAGCCACCAGAAAAAGATAACTCACTGTAAAGTAATTACATTTGGGATTTGGTTTATATATTTCAATGAGCTTGAATGGCAAAAGTCAGTATTCTTGTTTTTGACCCACTCTGGCATACTCACAAGATTAAGAGCAAGATTCTGGTCTGCTTTTTCCTGCAAGTCAACTTTGTGGTTGTCTCTAAGTTATACCATGGAAGCTTATTTTAAAAACCGTCTCACCGTTGCCATAGGAATTGCCTTGTGGGCTGTAATTTATAAAGGCATTTACAAGAACTTTGCAGCAGGCAGTTCAGAACTGCATTTGCATTGGAAGGCACACACGTCTTCAGAATTTCCAGCATTTCATGGTTTGTTGATAGGGCAGAGGGGAACAGAGATAGAGTGTGAGAAGTAAGTTTGTGTATTCGTTCGCTAGGGCTCTCATAATAAAATACCACAGACTAGGGGGCTTATACATCAAAAATTTATTTTCTCACAGTTCTAAAGGCTGGAAGTCCAAGATCGAGGTGCCAGCAGGCTTCCTCCGAGACCTCCCTCCTTGGTTTGCAGACGGCTGCCTGCTCGCTGTGTCCTCACATGGTCATTCCTCCGTGCCCTAACCCTTCCTCTTCTTGTAGGGACGTCAGTCATGTTGGATTACTGCCTCACCCTAATTGCCTCCTTTTAACTCAGTCACCTCTTTAAAGACCCTATCTCCAAATACAGTTACGTTCTGAGTTACTGGGTTTGGGACTTCAACATATGAATTTTGAGGGGTTACAATTCAGCTCATAACAGGTGGTGAAATCTATCTTGTTTCTATCTGGACGATTCTTTCTGTTGCTTTGGTGAGTAAGAGTAAAGTAGAGTGGCTGGGCATTGGATTGGCTCACCTGGACGGGGCAGGCAAGGTCACCTCACCCATGGTAGAACGTCCCCCCACAGAGACCATTCTTACAGAAAGCATCATGAAAAGACGACTTATAATTATTGTGTTTCGCGGACAGAGGCACAGCCAGTGTAAGATATCATGGTTTTAATCTCAAAACCAAGAGACGATGAACATCAATATCCCAAGCAATGCAGGGGCATTGGTCTGGTCTTGGCGTAGTGGTTGTTGCTGTTCATGGAGAACTTTTCTGTGGGGAAAGGCCAGTGAGCAGCCCCAGAAGAGGAGAATTATTGCTTCCTGTGCTGAGGCCTGGCTTCCCAGAATTCTGGGGATTTTGCCAGAGTCCAGCTGGTTCTCGGACAGGGTCATTGGACTTCTCGGGGGGCCTATTAAAGGTCCCCTTTTAACCGCTGCGCAGCCTGAGCCAACTTGTTCTCTGCCAGTCTCTGCTCCAGATTTATGAATGATAAGAGGAAACAGTTGAGTCCAAACTAGCTAAAACAGAATCTCTGTTGCCCCAGCAATGCCTCTAGGGCTTCTGACGATGGACTGTGTTTTTCCAGGCGTGATTTACTTCACCTGTCACTGTCAGCTGCCAGGATCGAGTTGGTGTTAAGAGAGTTGTAAATAAATTGACGTTTGCAAGTAGCCATGGCCTCAGATCAGAGTTAGAATGACCAATGTATTTACTCATCTATTTATTGAGTACCTACTACAGGGTCAGGAACTGTTTAGTGGGGCTTGGGATACATTTCTGATAAAATAGACAAAAATCCCCGCCCCCATGAAGCTTTCACTCTATTGGGCAGAGAGAGACAACAAATGAAACCATTAAGTGAAATACCTTTTATGCCAGATGGTGATTTACAGTTGGAAACAAATAAGGCAGGGGAGGGGAAGAGGAAGTGTTCCGGGAGGGGGCACCTTCGCAGTTGTAAAGGGTGGCCAGAGAAGGCTGACTGAGAGAGTAATATTTGAACAGAGCCTTGAAGAAAGCGAGGGAGCAAGCCACACAGCTATTTGGGGGGAGAATGTTCCAGGCAGAGGGAATGGCTGGTGCAATGCCCTGAGGTGCATACAAGAAAAGCAAGGAAGCTAGGGTGGCTGGAGAGGAGGGCAGTGGGACGACAGTAGGAGATACGGTGATCAGGCGGGGGCAGGCAGGCAGATCATGTAGGGTTTTGCAGTCCATTGTAAGGACTGTAACTTTTACTTTGAGAGAAATAAGAAGTGTGTGAGGTTTTTTCCTCTAGCTTTATTGAGGTATAATTGACAGACAAAATTATAAGACATTTAAAGCTCACAATGTGATGATTTGGTATACGTATACATTGTGAAAGGATTTCCCCCATCGAGTTAGTTAACACATCTATCAATGTCAACTGGTGCAGCCACTGTGGAAAACAGTATGGAGATTCCTCAAGAAATTAAAAATAGAACTGCCATATGATCCAGCAATCCCACTTCCAGATATATATTCAAAGGAAACAAAATCACTATCTGGAAGAGATACCTGCACTCCCATGTTCATTGCAGCATTATTCACAACAGCCAAGGTGTAAACCACTGGTGAGGGTTTTGGGCAGGAGGGGCACAACCTAACAACTTTTAAAAGGGTTGAGATCAATTCCAAGAGAGGCAAATGTGGAAGGTGGGAGACCAGTGAAGAGGCGACTGCCGTAATCCAGCAGGAGACAATGGTGGCTTGGACCGAGTGCAGGCAGTGGATTGGTGAGAAGAGGTTGGGTCCAAGATACATTTTGAAGATGGACTCATTGGGATTTACTAACAGTTTGGTTGTGGAGTATGAGAGGAAGAGAGGAGACAAGGTTGACCTCAACGTTTTAGGCTCGTGCTAACTAGAAATCTAGTGCTCAAGTGAATGAAAGTATTATCAGGAAGTATTTCTAGTCAAATGGATAGACTTTGGAGTATCAGATATCACACATCACTCTCTAGACTACTCTATGAGTACTGATGTATATAGAATGCTGAAATCCTCCACTCTAGTTTTTCAGTAACTGACAACTTCAACTCTCTCATTCATTCCCACATTCATTCAACCTTATCTCAGATGTCAACCAGGAACTCCCTATTCCTTGAGATCTAGAAGAGATTTCTTTAAACACCCCCATTCTGTGGTATGTGAAAGTCCAAAGGTCTCTTAGGGATTTCCATCAAATACCAGGGAAACTCAGGTTCTTCCGGCCTCTCCTGTATCCTGGACACCAGATGCTGCCCATCCTGCCTTGGTCGTGCCCTCACACCAAACATCCGTGGGTGTTGGGCACTCTACTGATAATTTGCGATTGGACACCTGCTTCTTCACTCTTCTCCTTGATCTTTTCTAAGAGTAAAAATAATTTCCCTCACAGTCTTCTGCATAGCAGTTTAGTGGATATGTTTGTGACTTAAGCTTGTTCTCCATCCCAAGATCTTATGTCCTTGGAGCAATCCGAAAGGTTTTAGGCAGAACTTGTTGCTTTGATTGTTTTCTAAAGATTCCTCTGGCTGCTGGTTGGAGATCGGACTGAAGGAAGGTGAGAGTGCGTGGAGACGCATGTCCCTCCACTGTCTCTCACTGTGTGGGTGTCTGTACTTCCATGGTGCCACACACTGTTAAAGCTGCCCTGGACTAGTCCTGCTTGTCCTCCAATTACACACTTTAGCCAAGTAGCTCTTACAGTTTTTACTTTCCTCTCTTTAACCCTGTTTACCCAGCTATGGGGCTGGATCGGAGAGGCAGCCAAGTACAATCAGCATGGTCTAACCAGCCACTCTCCTCCCTAGTCACTATAGATGTTTTATTGAGCACAGTTGGTTTTATCCAGCATCTTCTTCTCCCAGGATGAGTTCTCCTGAGACGCCTTTAGTCTTCCCGCCAGTCAACATTTGGCAGACCCACCCCACCAATCTGCCAAATGTGCCCACACATATCTGGCTCTCATTTAGACTCCAGCTGGAACCTATGGGTTTTATGAATGTTTCCTCATTACACTTCGACCTCAGTCAATGACATTTATATTGGTCTTGAGTAAAACTACTTTTGCATAGAAAAGATATGCATACTCTGAGATGAATTTGGTCATAGTTAAATAAACGATGTGTGATAACTGGTTTGTTTCTTTTAGTCTCCATACTCAAATCAATATCTGTATTTTTAAAAAATTTATCCATATTTTAAAAACCTGAAGTTAGAGTCCTGATCCAGTGACTGCCCTGTGGTTTGTGGACGATGTGGAGAGTCTGAAGTGCACTTCTGATTAGAGACCCAGAGAAAGCTTTGTCAGGCTTTCTTGTCGGATATGTGCCCTTTGTTTAAAAAAGTGGGGGGAAAGTGCTGTGGAAGTGACTAAAATAGAAAGCTTTTTCCATGGAAAACATTTTATTACCTATAAGATGTAATAGGGGTAAGAATAATACATGAGTAACAACAAAAACTTGCAAATTGAAAAAAATTTTGTCGTATTTTTACACAATATGATACATAATACTTTATTAATGTGATATCTTGATCATCATATTTTTCTGGCTCACTTCTCTGCAAATTCATTTATTGGTTCATTAAAACATAATTTTAGCAATTTTATTTTTAATTGATATAATTGAGAGATTCAGTTCCTCTCGGCAAATACAAGATTGCACATAATTTTTGATCATTTTTAATTTTGAGAAGGCTCTTTCTGCTGACACAACTGTTTCTGGAGTTATGAAGATTATTTTACAGTTTGTAACAGCACTGGGATACATTTTGATAAATTATTTCAAAATATAAATCTTAGTACATTTAGAGCTGCTGATTCTCACAGAACAGTTTTTCTAAAAAGACTTAACTCTTCATACAAATCTGCTTCTTGTCAGTCTGAATTTAATTTTAAGTATGAATTATGCAATAACATTTGTATGTTTCCTCTGACAGTTCTTGTAACCTGTAGAGGGAGTACAGGAAACTGCAGGTGCCTGTTTATGCTCTTCATTGCTGTACCTTTAATACAGGGAAAAATTAATTTTAAAAACTGCCTTCCTCATTAATAATTGCTTCATATGAAAATAGTGCTCTTTCCATCAAATGCGACAATCTTTAAATTTTCATTTTAAGCTTGTGGATATTTGCTTTGCAAGGTTGCATCAGTTTTCAGAATGGGTCCTTCTTCTTTGGAGAATTATAATAACTCCCTGATTCTTTACTGCAATGTCCACGTGTATGCTTCTATTTTGTAAGAATTTACTGCACAGTTAACTCTTTCATTTCTTTTATGTTTTAACTCAAATATCTTATCAATGTGGCTTTCCCCTATTCCCAAAGCCCTATTGAAAAAAGCCCCTACACTGGCACCCCCTATCTCCTAACGGGGTTTGCCTGTCTCCCTAACACTTGTCGTCATCATCAGGCATCCTAAATATTTACTTTTTGTTTGTTTGTTGTCTGTCTCCCCCTTCTAGGACATAAGATCTAAGGGAGCGAGGGTTGTGTTTCATTCACTCCATTCTCAGCTAGATTTGGACGTGGCCCAGAGTAAGCACTCAGTAAATACTTGTGCGATGGATGAGGTGGAACTCTCCAAGCTGGGCTCGTCTTGCTAAGGGCACGCTGATTTCTAGGCAGTGTGATATGGGTCAAGCACAGAGTTGTACTTTCAGGCTAGGGCAGCAGTTCTTAAAGTGTGCTTTCTGGACCCGTGGGGGTCTGAGAGACCCTTTTTCACTGCGTTAACGTTTGGAGTGATAGTTCAAAAACAATGGTGTGTAAAGCTGCTGCTGATGTAGCACAAATTAAAGCAGTGGCACCAAACTGCACAGTAGTAGCATTGCACCCAATGCCTCATTCACCGCTGCGCACTCATAGAAAAAAGAATTATTATTTATAATTGGCAACAGACGCTGTTTCACTTAAGAATGTTCTTGATGTAAAAACTAACTATATTAAATCTCAACCATTGAGTAAATGACTTTTTAATATTTGGCGTGATGAAATGAGAAGTACGCATAAAACACTTTTGCTGCATAGCAACATATAATGGTTAGTTCAAGGAAAAGCCCTTATGAGACTGAGCTACAAGCTGAACTAGCTATTTTTCTTAGAGAAAACCATTTTTTAAAAAATGACTGACATAGAAATTACAATTGTTTAAATTTGAATATTTGGCAGACGTTTCCTAGAAAACAAATGAAATGAGGCTGTCGTTTCAAGTAAAACAGCCAATAGCATCTGTTGCCAATTATAAACTTTGAGTTTTGAGGAGAAAATTAGGATTTTGGAAAACTTGTATCCACCACAGTGAATTTGACCATACTTTCCAATACTTAAAGGCTTTTTGATAAGATTAGTGGTATAATATTGAAATATATATATATGTATAATGAAATGCGTCAACATTTGAAAGTTCTGCATGACTCAGTGAACGAATATTTTCCAAATGACCAATGCATGCTGTTATAAAGCTATGCTTGGAAAAGCATCTATTCAAAGTATTAAAATGGACCAAAGGATTTTAATATTACAGTACAAAAAATTTATTAATCTGGTTTCAGATTCCACACTGCAACTAACCTTTAAGAAACTACCACATGTCAAATTTTGATCTATCAAGGAAGAGTATCCACAATTATCTGAAAAGGCTATTAAAATATTTCTCCCTTTTCCAACAATATATATTTGTGTGGAGATGGATTTTCTTTATATACTTGAACTAAGACAACATAGTGCGACATACTGAATGCAGCAAGCAAATATGAGAATCCAGCTGTCTTTTATTAAGTGTGACATAAAACAGATGTGCAAAAATGTCAAGCAATGACACTTTTCTCACTAATTTGTTTTGGAATATGTAGTTATTTCTTTAAATGGCTTTATTAAGCTATAATTGAAATACAATAAACTCTCATGTTTAAAGTGTACAATTTGATAAATTTTGACATATGAATGCATCTATGAAACCATCATCCCAATCAAGTTAATGAATATGTCCATTGCTCCCAAAAGTTTGCCTGTGCTCCTTTTTAATCCCTTCCTCCCTCCCTTTCCTGCTTCCTTCATTTCTAGGCAACCACTGATCTCTATTTTAGTTTGTATTCTCTATAAATGGAATCATAGAGTATGTACACTTTTTTGTCTGGCTTTTTTCACAGCACTATTATTTTAAGATTCACCTGTGATTTTGCACCTATCAAAAGCTCATTCATTTTCATTGTTGAGTATCCTTCCATTGTATGAATATAGCATAGTTTGTTTCTCCACTCATCTATTGCTATGGTCTGAATGTTTGTGTCCTCTGCAGATTCATAAGTTGAAAACCTAAGGCCCAAGTTGACGGTATTGGGAGGTGAGGTCTTCGGGAAATAATTAGGTCATGAGGTTAGAGCCCACATGAATGAGATTAGTGCCATTATAAAAGAGGCCTCAGGGAGCTTGCTTGCCCCCTCCAACGTGTAAGAATACAATGAGAAGTCTGCAACCCATAAGACGGTCCTCACCTAGGCATGCTGGCACCCTGATCTTGGACTTCAGCTTCCAGAGCTGTGAGAAATCAATTTTGATAGTTTATAAGCTACTTAGCCTGTGGTATTTTGTTACAGCAGCAAGAATGGACTAAGACACTTGTTGATGCGCATTTGGATTGTTTTCAGGTTTTGGCTGTTACAAATAAAGCTGTCATGAACATTTGTATATATGTCTTTGTATGGGCACATTCTTTCATTTCTCTTTGATAAATACCTGGGAGAGAAATGTCTGGGTCATATGCAGGACGTATAACATTTTAAGAAACTGTCAAAGAGGTTTACAAAGTTGTACCATTTTACAGTCCCACCAGCAGTGTATGAGAGTTCAAGTTCCTCCACATCCTCAGCTTTGAATGGCTGTTCAATTTTGACCATTCTAACAGGTATGTGTTATCTCATTGTCGTTTAATTGAATGACTAATAATGTTGAACATATTTTTATTTTCCATTTATATATCTTCTTTGCTGAAGTGTCTGTTCAAATATTTTGCCCATTTTTAATTGGGATGTTTTTCTCATTTTGAGTTTTGAGAGTTTAAAAAAAAATTCTGGATAAAACTCCTTAATCAGGTACGTCATTTGCAAATATTTTCTCCCAGTCTGTGGCTTGTCTTTTATTTTCTTAACAGTATACCTTTCAGAGAAAAGAAGTCTTAATTTTGAAGAAGACCAATTTATCCAATTTTTTTTCCTTAGTATCATGCTTTAGAGTAATATATAAGAAATATCTGAGTAACTCAAAGTTACAAAAATTTTCTCATATTTTATTCTAGAAGTTTTTCAGTTCAAGATTTTATATTTAGGTCTATGATCCATTTTGAGTTAATTTTTAAGTAAGGTATGCTATGAAATTCATTGTTTTGTGTATGGACATACAATCATTCCAGCACCATTTGTTGAAAAGTCTATCTTTTCTCCACTGACTTGCCCTTAGAACTTTGTTGACAATAAATTGACCACATATGAGTAGGTCTATTTCTGGACTCTTTATTCTGTTCTATTGATCTATTCTCCTGTCTTCATGCCAATATCACACTGTCTCAGTCATTTAGCTTTATGACAAGGCTTAAGATCAGGTAGTCTAAGTCCTTAACTTTCTTCTCCTGTTTCAAAGCTGTTTTGGCTATTCCAAGTCTTTTGCATTTCCACATGAATTTTTCAATTAGCTTGTCAATTTCTACAGAAAACTTCCTGAGATTTTGATTGGAGTTGTGTTGAATCTATAGCTTGATTTGCAGAGAATTGATATCTTAACAACATTGAGTCTTCTGATCCAAGAACATAGTATATTCCTCTGTTTGTCTGGGTATTTAATTTTTCTTAGCACTGTTTGGAGTTTTCAGTCTATATGCCTTGCAAATATTTTCTCAGGTTTATCCCAAAATGTTTCACTTTTTTTACATTATTTTAAATAGTATTTTTTTGTAAATTGAGGTAACATTGGTTTATAACACTATATAAATTTCCTGTGTACATCATTATGTTTCCACTGTACACATTTGTATGGTGACAGATGGCAACTAGACTTTTAGTGGTGAACATAATGTGGTCTATACAGAAGTTGAAATAGCATTGTTTTTTTAAATATCAATTTTGATTATTTCTAGTGTGAAGAAATATGCTTGGTTTTCGTATGTTGGTCTCACAACCTACAGTCTTCATACGGTCACTTATTCGTATCACTTTAGTAGTTTTTTGTTGATTCCATAGGATTTTCTAGGTAGATCATCAGGTCGTCTGTGAATAAAGATAGGTTTACTTCTTCCTTTCTCCATTTTAAGCCTTCAGTTAATGTTTCTTGCCTGATTGAACTGGCTAAAACCCCAATACAATGTTGAATAGAAGCAGCAAGAATGCAATCCTTACTTTGTTCCCTATCTCGGGGCAAAGCATTCAGTCTTTCACCATTAAGTATATTGTTCGCTGTAGAGCTTTTACAGATGCTCCTTTTTAGGTTGAGGAAATTTTCTTCTACTCTAAGTTACTGTGAGGCATTACCAGGAATAAATGTTTGATACCATCAGATGTTTTTTCTGTATTTATTGAGATGATCTCTCTCTCTCTCTCACACACACACATACACACACAAATCTCTTAATATAGCGAATTACGTTGATTAATTTTCAAATGTTAAAACAACCTTACATAACTAGGAAAAGCTCTATTTGGTTATGGATTACTCTTTTATATATTGTTAGCTTTGACTTGCTAAAATTTTTTGAAGAATTTTTGCATCTAAGTTTAGGAGTGAAATTATTCTGTAGTTTTCTTTCTTGTAAGGTCTTTGTCTGGTTTCGGTATCTGAGCAATACTAGCCTCAAAGAATGAATTTTCTGAAAGTGTTTGTTTAGTTTGTATTATTTCTTACTTAACTGTTTGATAAAATTACCCAAGAAGGCTATCTGGGCTGGAGTTTTCCCTGTGGGAAAGTTCAACTATGAAATCAATTTATTTAATAGAAACAGGGCTATTTAGGTTGCCTATTTCTTCTTAAGTGAGCTTTAGTAGTTTGTGTCTCTTAAGGAATTAGTCCATTTCATCTTACTTGTTGAACTTACTGGCATAAAGTTGTTCACAATATTCTCTCACACAGAATACTAATAATGATGTCATTCTTCTCATTCTTGATCCTGATAATTTGTGTCTTCTCTCTTTTTTCCTTAAGTCTGGCTTAAAGGTTTGTTGATTTTTTTGATCCTCTCAAAAATCAGTTTTTTGTTTTCATTTTATTTGTTGTTTTGCTGTTTTCTAGTTCACTGATTTTTATTACAGCTTGATAGTATTTTATTTAAGCATGAAACATGCCAATAATCACCTTTATCCCCCAACATTTTAAAGTATACAATTCGGGGCCAGCCTGGTGGTGCAGCAGTTAAGTTCACATGTTCTGCTTCAGCAGCCCGGGGTTCACTGGTTTGGATCCCAGGTGGAGACCTACACATGGCTTGTCAAGTCATGCTGTGGCAGGCGTCCCACATATAAAGTAGAGGAAGGTGGGCATGGATGTTAGCTAAGGGCCAGTCTTCCTCAAAAGAAGAATTAATTAATTAAAAAATAATAAAGTATGCAATTCAGTTGTTTTTGGGATATTCACAATGTTGTACAACCATTACGACTGTCTATTTTCTTGAATATTTCCATCACCCCCAAAAGAAACCTTTTACCAATAAACAGTCAATCCCCATTTCTCCCTTCCTCCAGTCTCTGGCAACTATTAATCTACTTTCTGTCATTATAAGTTTGCCTATTCTTGACATTTCATATAAATGGAACCACACAATATTTGACCTTTTGCGTACGATTTCTTTTACTTATCATAATGTTTTCAAGGCTCATCTATGTTGTAGCATGTATTACAAATTCATTTCTTTTTGTGACCAAATAATACAACATTGCATAAATATACCACATTTCCTTTATCCATTCATTAACTGGTGAAAATTTGAGTTGTTTCCACCTTTTGGCTATTGTGAATAACGCTGCTATGGACATTAGTGTACGAGTCTTCCGTAGACATAAGTTTTAAATTCACTTTGGTATACACCCAGGAGTGGAACTACTGTGTTATACAAACTCTATGTTTAACCCTTTGAGGAACCGCCAAACTATTTTCCATGGTTGGCTGTTTATCTTTTGTTTTTGAGTTGCAAGTGTTCTTTATATATTCTGAATCCTAGACCCTCACCAGATATACGATTTGCAAGTATTTTCTACCATTCTGTAGATTATCTTTCCACTTTATTGATGGTATCCCTTGATGCATGAAAGTTTAAAATTTTGATGAAGTCCAATTTATCCATATTTCCTTTTTGTTCCTCATGCTTTTAGTGTTGTTTCTAGGAATCCATTGCCAAATCCAAGGTCATGAATATTTACCCCTATGTTTTTCCATTGATTTAGATTTTCTTTAATTTCTTTCAACAGTGTTTTGGAGTTTATAGTGTACAAGGATTTCACCTCCTTTGTTAAATTTAGTCCTAAGTATTTTTTTTTTAATTTTTATTTTTATTGCAGTGACATTGGATTATAACATTGTATAACTTTCAGATGTACATCATAATATATTGCAAATTCTGTGTAGATTACATCATATTCACCACCCAAAAACTAATTATAATCGATGACCACACATGTGAGCCTAATCACCTCTTTCACCCTCCTCCCTCCGTCCTTCCCCTCTGGTAACCACCAATCCAATCTCTGTTGCCACGTGTTTGTTTGTCTTTATTTTTATCTTCTACTTATGAGTGAGATCATATGGTATTTGACTTTCTCCCTCTGACTTATTTCGCTTCGCATAATACCCTCAAGGTCCATCCATGTTGGCACAAAATGGTCGGATTTCATCATTTCTTATAGCTGAGTAGTACTCCATTGTGTATAAATACCACATCTTCTTTATCCATTCATCCCTTGATGGGTACCTAGGTTGCTTCCAGGTCTTGGCTATTGTGAATAATGCTGCAATGAACATAGGGATGCTTGTATCTTTATGCATTTGTATTTCCAAGTTCTTTGTTTAAACACCCAGCTGTGGAATAGCTGGAGCATATGGTAGATCTATTGTTAATTTTATGAGGATACTCCATACTGTTTTCCATAGTGGCTGCACCAGTTTGCACTCCCACCAGCAGTGTATGGGGGTTCCCTTCTCTCCATATCCTCTCCAACACTTGTTGTTTCCTGTCTTGTTAATTATAGTAATTCTGATTGGAGTGAGGTGATATCTCATTGTAGTTTTGATTTGCGTTTCCCTGACAGTTAATGATGTTGAACCTGTTTTCACTTGCCTGTTGGCCATCTGCGTATCTTCTTTGGAGAAATCTCTGTTCAGATCTTTTGCCCATTTTTTATTGGGTGTTTTTTTTGGTGAGACTTATGAGTTCTTTGTATATTTTGGATACTAACCTCTTATCTGGTATATGGTTTGCAAATATCTTCTCTCAATTGTTAGGTTGTCTTTTCATTTTGTTGATGGTTTCCTTTGCTGTGCAGAAGCTTTTTAGTTTGATGTAGTCCCATTTGTTCATTTTTTCTTTTGTTTTCCTTGCCTGGTCAGACATGGTACTTGAAAATATGCTGCTAAGACTGGTGTCAAACAGCATACTGCCTATGTTTTCTTTTAGAAGTTTCATGGTTTCAGGTCTTACATTCAAGTTCTAAGTATTTTATTCTTTTTGATGCTATTATAAATGGAAATGTTTTCTTCATTTCATTTTCAGATTGTTCTTTGCTATTGCAGGGGAGGAAGACACTTCCTCTACCCACTCTGGGTTCTTCTGGCTGGAGGATGAATTAAATTCACATGAGACAGAATAACAGGAGAAAATTAAACAAAGCTTTATAACATGTATACATGGGAGAGGCTCAGGCAAACTAAGCAACTCACCAAAATGGCTGAAGCCACCACCTTAAATATCATCTTCAGCTAAAGGCAAAGGAGGATGTTGGGTGTGGAGGGGGTGTCAATCATGGGAGTTTACCAGACAAGTACAGTAAACAAGGGTCATGTTCTTATGCAGACTTGAGTCCTTGCCTTCTGCATTGATAAGAGTTTCTAGAGATAAGGTCATCCGTCCTTCCTGGTACAGAGAGGGAGACACCTTTACAGACAGAGATTTCCTTTACAGTGTAAATGTCTCTTAACCAGGGGTAAGTAAACTCTACTTTTCAGAATTTCTTTCCTGTCTGCAGTTTTTTAAAAGTAACCAGCCCCAAATAATCCTCATGCCAAAGAGACATATCTTGGGGTGGCCAATTCCAGTTCCCCACACTATTATGTAGAAATACAGCTTATTTTTTTATGCTAATCTTGTATTCTGCAACTTTGATGAATTCATTTATTAGCTCTAATAGTTTTTTTGTTGATTTTGTTTTTAGGATTTTCTATATACAAGGTCAAGTCATCTGCAGAGAGAGAGAATTTTACTTCTCCCTTTGAGTTTACATGCTTATTACTTCTTTATCTTCTCTAATTTCTCTGACTAGAATTCCAGTAGAATGTTGAATAGAGAAGGCAAAAATGGGTATCCTTGTCTTGTTCCTGATCTTATGGGGGAAACTTTCAGTCTTTCACCTTTGAGTATGATGCTAGCTATGGGTCTTCATAGATCCCCTAAATCATATTGGTGAATTCCCTCTGTACTTATTTTGTTGAGTGTTTTTTATCATGATAGGAGATTGGACTGTGTCAAATGCCTTTTCTACATCACTTGAGATGATCATGTGGTTATTTTCCTTCATTTTACTAATGTTGTGTTACATTAATTTATTTTCATATGTTAAATCACCTATACATTCTTGTGATAAATCTTACTTGGTCATGGTGTATTATTCTTTTTATATGCTGCTCCTTGATTTGGTTTGCTAATATTTTGGTGAGGATTTTTTCTTTTTCTTTTTCTTTCTTTCTTTTTTTTTTTTTTGCTGAGGAAGATTTGCCCTGAGCTAACATCTGTGCCAATTTGCCTCTATTTTATTTAGGAGTGCTGCCACAGCATGGCTTGATGAGTGGTGTGTAAGACCTTGCCTGGGATCTGAACCTGCAAACCTCAGGCTGCCAAAGCAGAGTGCATGAACTTATCCACTATGCCACCAGGCCAGCTCCATCATTGGTATTTTTTAAAGACATTGGTCCGTAGGTTTTTTTCCTTGTGACATATTTGTCTAGTTTGGTATCAAGGTAATACTGGCCTCATAAAATGAGTTAGGAAGTATTTCCTCCTCCTCCTCTATTTTTCTGAGGATTTTAAGAAGGATTTGTGTTAATTCTTCTTTAAATCTTTGATAAAATTCACCAGCGAAGACATCTGGTCCTGAATTTTCCTTGATGGAAGTTTTTTACTGACTGATTCAATCTTCTTACTAGTTATTGGTCCATTCAGATTTCTATTTCTATTTGAGTCCGTTTGGGTAGCTTGTGTGTTTCTAAGAATTTGTCTATTTCACATAGGTCATCTAATTTTTTGGTGTATAATTGTTTAGAGTATTCTCTTATAATCCTTTTTATTTCTGTAAGGTCATTAGTAATATCCCCACTTTTATTCCTGATTTTGGTAATTTGAATGTTCTCTTGGGATTTTCTTAATCAATCTAGCTAAAAGTTTATAAATTTTGTTGATATTTTCAAAAAAGCAGCTGTGGATTTCATGAATCTTCCCTATTGTTTTTCTATTTCGCTTATCTCAGTTTTAATCTCTATTGCTGGCTTCCTTCTTCTTGCTCTGGGTTTAGTTTGCGCCTCTTTTTCTAGTTCTTTAAGGTAGAAAGTTATGTTAGAGATTTGAGATATTTCTCTTCTTTTTAACATACATGTTTACAGTTATCAATTTCACTCTAAACACTGTTTTTACCACATCCCATACGTTCTGGTATATTGTGTTTTGCTTTTCATTCATCTTGAAGTATTTTCTAATTTCCCTTGTGTTTTCTCCTTTGTTTAAGGATGTGTTGTTTAATTTCCACGTATTAGGGGGTAGTCCATACGTCCTTCCATTATTGATTTCGAATTTCATTCCATTGTGATTGGAGAAGATCCTTTGTATGAGATCAGTCTTTCCAGGTTTATTGAGACTTGTTTTGTGACCTAACATCTAGTCTCTCCTAGAGAATAGGAAAGAGAGGTATATAGTGACGTGGGAACCTGTGAAGGAGGTTTGACTCGGCTGGGAGGTCAGGAAAAGGTTCCCTGTGAAAGGAACGATTACACTGGGAGCTGAGAGATGGTGAAGGGTGAACTTGTGAAGCCCGGAAGAAACAGGAATTAACAGCAGGTTATTTTCACTAGTCTGCCTGGCCTCTCAGACCTGACTTGCTCGTCTTTTGCTCTTCTTCCTCCTTCCCCTCCCATTTCTCCTCATTTTCTTCCTTTCCTCTTTCTTCTCCCTCTCTCTTTTCCTCCTCCTTCTCTTTTGGTCTTTATTTATTAGGAATAAATATTGAAGATTTTCTCAGTTAGATGAACAAACATCAGAGCATTTGTGTATGGGATGTTTATAAGAAATTGTAAAATTATAAAGAGAAAGCCTGTGCTTGTTTGTGTGAGCTGATCAATTTTAGGGAGAGGGTAAGTTTTCAGGGTTTTGATGACTTGATTTATCGTTGGAGGTGGAGGAGTGGCAGCAGGGTGAGAGAAAAGGAAGGAGTTGGGATCAATGAGATCATAAACTAAGCCACTTCTGGAAAGAAAATTTAATTTCATTGACTGAATCACTGACCCACCAAAATAACCCAATTTACTACATAGTTGTGTTTTGACCACACTTGGACTATTTACCTTAATGGAGAATATGAAGATGCATGGTGTTAATGTCCCAACAAGAGAAAATATATTTCTATGTAGACTTTCTTCTTTTCCACGGAGGACCTCTCAGAATTCTGCAGCACAAAGGAATCTATCTCCACCGGAACCATGTTTCTAGAGTTAGACTCGCCTTGGCACAGCATGAATGTTAGCTGGAAACTACAGAGGTGCAACCTAGAATGGTAAGCCCTTTGGCTTCTTAGTTCTGCAATTAAACATCAGGCTCTTGGTTTGACTGGGATATGTGACTTTTCTAAATGAAGCAGAGCTCTGGCTTAACTGTAAACCTAATTTATCTTTCTTATCAATGAGGAAACAGGCAGAAACAAGAAGGTCAAAGCAAGAGACCGCCTCGACTGGGATTGTTAAAAGCTATTGTTTCGTAATTACTGTGACTAAGACAACAAACTCTATTGAAGTCGACAGCCACATTAGATCAGTGCAGCTGAATTTCTGTAGGTTTTCCTGCATGTCCCCAATGAAAGTACAGCATGGTTGCACAGAGCAAGCAAAAGAGGATAACAGACTATTATAACTCCAGAAGAGCTATTGCAATATATTCTGCCAATGTGAAAAAGGATGCACTTCATTTAGGCTTGTTTTGAAACGTAGCAAAACCTCACCAAATTGCAGAAAGACTCTATTCCCCATCTAAGATAATGAGAAGTGAAGGACAATTGAAAAGAAATGTACTTTGTATTTTAACCAGGCTAGCCTAGACTAGTCTAGACTACTGCATTGCTAACCTAGTTGGGGACCAAGACACAGATATTCTTCTTCGTCCCCGCCTCTTTCACGGCACATATTATATAGTGGCTTCTCAGGAAGTGTTTCTTCAGTTGCATTGAGTTGAGGTAGTTTCAATTATCCGAAAGTTCTCTTTTTTCACTACAGAAGAGAATGTCTCACTCAATGATATATTTATTCTTGAAATCCATTTTATTGTGGCTGTCCATCTGCATTAGAATAGTCACAAGCTGGCCAGCCTCTAGACACGGATACAGGTGCTCCTGAAAGACTTTATGTCTTCCATTTGATTGGCTACAGATTCACAGACTCATGAGTGTATTAGTGGAGGCAGGTATGAATATATTGTCTACAAAAATGTTCTGAGCCAATTTTCCTAGCTCTCCTATCATAGGCAAATTTTCTTTTACAAGATCACAGAAGTTTTAAAAAGCACAGTCAAAGAAGCCATCGTTATTTACAAAGATGTTTCCATCTTTCTCCATGAAGGGCCTCTCAGAATTCTGTGGCACAAAGGAGTTATTTCTGCAGGAACTTAATTTAGGAGATTGGCACTTGGGCAAGTGGCTGGCCTAACTCTTACTCTGCATCCACCCTTGGGATCATCACAGGATGAAGGGGAGTGACCCTGCAACAAACCTTCCAACAGGTACAGCATCTCCTTCACTTATTTAACATAGTTGACTCCTGCATCAGATGCTATTTGAAGAAAGGTTTACCTAGTTGTGACAATTAATTTTATGTATCAACTTGGCTGAACTACAGGGTGCCCAGATATTTGGTCAAACATTATTCTGAATGTGTCTGTGGAGGTGTTTTTGGATGAAATTAACATTTTAATTGGTTGACTGAATAAAGCAAATTGCCCTCTCTAATGTGGGTGGGCCTCATCCAAGCAGTTGAAGGTCCGAATAAAGCAAAAAGGCTGATCTACCGACAAATAAGACAGAACTCTTCTTGACTGACTGCTTTGAGCTGGGACATTGGTCTTCTTCTGCTTTCAAACTCAAATGAAACATTGGCTTTTCTTGGGTCTGGAGTCTCCCAGCTTTCAGACTGGACCATACGCCATTGGCTCTCCTGTGTCTCCACCCACTGGCTGAAGATCTTGGGACTTCTCAGCCTCCATAATCAGATGAGTCCAATTCCTTTTAATAAAGCTCTCTTGATAGATAGATAGATGGATAGGTAGATAGATAGATAGATAGGTAGATAAAAATATATATACACACACATATATATATCCTTTTGGTTCTGTTTCTCTGGAGAATCCTAATACACCAGTTTAAAAAAAGAACTGAAAGCCACTGATTTAGTCCCTAAATGTAACAGATGGGAGATGTTCCAGAACCACTGTGGCCCCCACAAATTAGGTAGCCACAAATGGGGGAGTAGATCTAGTCTTCTCACAGTCGATCTCATGTTCTCTCCACAGAGTGTTTCGTTGTCTTTCAGATCACATTGCAGATGAAAATACATTGTATTTTACTAAGGGGCATAGTCATGTACTGCTTCTCAAGTACAGTTGACCTTAGGCCTCCTATTATTTGAGCAATCTCCATAGAAACTGTAAAATAAAAATTCACTTTTTATATGAAATTTTTTCCTAGGTTGAAATGATGGGAAGATGTGGAAAACAAACTTATTTTGCTATTTTAATGGTCAGCCCTGGAACAGAACATCCTTTAAAATCTGTCTGGGAGCTGGATTGGTGATTGAATTCCACAAGCAAATGCCAACATCACCAAGTAAAAACACAAGTGTTAGAACAGAGAAATGCTGTAAGCACTCTGCAGTAAGCAGAATAGAATCCGGATTTGATTTGTCAAAGCTAAAAAATAAATTAACCTCTTGCTGCGCCAGAGTTTATGTAAGTAACACCATGCCCCATTCTCCCTTGTGTGTGGGTGGAAGGAGCAAACTATTAGCCTCTGTGGAACAGACCCTGAGAAGAATCACCATTTCTGTGCATACAATGACAGTATTTTCTGTACCCAAAATTATGTCAATCAATGGTTTTTAGGAAAGAGTTAATGGAAACTGTAGTTTGATAATGACTGAGGTGTTCGGGGGATTTGTGCCAATAATTATATTTCTATGCTATTGAAAACCCCAGCTTTTTTTGAGATATTATTCACACAACATAAAGATCATTTTGAGTGTACAATTCTGTGGGTGTTAGTATATTCACAATGTTGTGTAACCATCACCACTATAATTTGAGACCAACATCTTCATCACCCTAAAAGGAAGTCTCTTACCTATTAGCAGTGACTCCCAATTTCCCCTGATCCCTGACCCCTGGCAACCACCAATCCGCTTTCTGTCTATATGGATTTGCTTATTCTGGACATTTCGTAGAAATGGAAATCTTACAATATGTGGTCTTTTTGTGACTGGTTTCTTTCACTTAGCATAATACTTTCAAGGTTCATCACATTGTAGCATGTATCAGAATTTCATTGTATGGATATATCACATTTGACTTATCCATTCATCAGTTGACAGACATTTGAGTTGTTTCCATTATTTGGCTATTATGAATAATGCTGCTATGAATGTTCGTACAAGTTCTTGTGTAGACATATGTTTTTAGTTCTCTTTGGTATATACCTAGTAGTATAATTACTGGGTCAGAGAGTTACTCTATGTTTAACATTTTGGGAAACTACTAAATTGTTTTCCACAGTGGCTATGCCATTTTACATTCCCACTATCAATGAGGGTTCCAAGTTTTCCACATCCTCATTCACACTTGTTTTAGCTGTCTTTTTAATTATAGCCATCTTAGTGCATGTGAACTTGTATCTCATGATTGCATTTTCCAAATGATTGAATCATGTTGAGAATTTTTTCGTTTGCTTCCTGGCCATTTTCCATCTCCTTTTGAAGTACCTGTTCAAATATTTTACCCTTTAAGAAATTTCAGTCTGCCTTTTTTAGTACTGAGTTCTTTAAATAAGTTTTTTGTCAGGAATATATCTTGCAATTATTTTCTCCCAGTGTGCATCTTGCTTTTTTATTTCCTTAATGTTGTCTTTCAAAGAGAAGAAAATTTTAATTTTGATGCAAGTCTAATTTATCAATTTTTTTCTGTTATGGTTTGTGTTTTTGGTGTCCTGTATATGAAATTTTTTCCTATTCCAAGGTTGTGAAAATTTCCTTAACATGTTTTCTTTCAGAAGTTTTAGGATTTTAGCTTCTGTGCCTAGGTCTATAATGCACTTAACATTAATTTTCTATATGGTATGAGTTAAATATTGAGATTTTTTCCCCTTCATGTGCTATAGCTAGTTATTCCAACACCACCTGTTATCATTTCTCCACTGAATGTCCTTGACAACTTAGTCAAAATCAGTCGGCCGTATATGACTATTTCTGGACTCTATACTGATTGACTGCGTTGCTCTATCTGTCTAGCCTTTCACGAACACCATATTGTCTTGGTTTCTATAGCTTTATGCTAAGTCATGGAATCAAGTAGAGTAAGCCCCCAAACTTTGATCTTCTTTGCAAGATTGTTCTGGCTATTCTAGGTCTTAGCATTTCCAAATAAATTTTATAATCAGCTTATTAATTATTCCAAAAAAGCTTTTTGGAATTCTGATTGGGATTCCTTTCAGTCCATATGTAGATCAATTTGGGAAAAAATGAGATCTTCATAAAATCAAATCTCCCAATCTATGAACATAGAATTACTCTCTAGTTATCTCAGTCTTTAATTTCTCAGTTTTCAATACAGAGAAATGTGTTTTCTCATTACATTTATCCTTACATATTTTGGTATTTTTTCTTATTATAAATGGCATTATTTTAAAATGTATTTTCCAGTTTTTTTGTTGCTGGTATGAATAAATACATTTGATTTTAGTATATTGACCTTGTATCTTACAACCTTATTAAATTCACTAGTTTTAACATTTTCTATACATTTATCAGGATTTTATACATAATCATGTGGTCTGTGAATAAAGATTGCTGTAACTCTTTCTTTCCAGACATTCTGCCTGTTATTTCTTTTTGTTACCTTATTGCACTCGCTAGACTTTCCAGTATGATGTTGAATAGAGGTGATGAGATTAGTCATCCTTGCTTTATTCCTGATCTTAGGAGGAAAGAATTTATTCCTTCACTATTAAATAGTATCTTATCTGTAGATTTTTTTCATAGATGCTCTTTATCAGATTAAAGACATTCCTTTCTACTTTGCTTAGAGTTTTTAATCATGAAGGCATGCCGAAATTTGTCAAAAGGTTTTTCTGCATCTATTGAGATGATCATACGACTTAACTCTTTTATTTTGTTAATATGGTAATTTACATATATTGATTTTCACATGTTAATTGTATCTTGCATTTCTCGTATAAACTCCGTTTATCATGACATAGTCTCCTTTTTATAAATTGTTGGGTTTGTTTTATATTTTTTAAAAGAATTTTACATCTATGTTTTTGAGGATATTGATGTTCTAACATCCCGGTCAGACTTCGGTATCAGGGTCTGCTGGCCACCTTATATGGATTAGGAGTGTTCTCTCCTCCTCCATTTTTTGAGTGTGTACAAGATTGCTATTATTTCCTCCTTAAACGTTAGAATTCAGCAGTGTGGCTGGTTGGGGTCTCTGTAAGCAAATGCTGAGATGGAGTCTGAGGATGAAAGACGTCCGTCAGTGATCAACACTTCCATCAGGAGAGGAAGGAGTACTGGGTAAAAGTAGAAGCTGACCTGCGGTGAAGGCTGGACCAGCCCTGGCTAACCTGGCAGGCAGGGCGCTGGGGAGCCAGTTTTGCTCATTAGAGTTTCAGGTCTAGCCTTTACACCTTGCCTTGCAAGCTGCTTCTAGAAGGCCATGACTGGACCGGGCAGTACTCTGCACCTCAGGTGGGCCCCATCAGCCAGCTCAGCCTCTGAAGTCTGGTCCCCATCCCTCAGCTCTCTGGGTGGCCAGTCTCCATCAGTGTTCCACCTCCTGTGCCACAGTCCAGAAAGCGCTGGGCCAGTTGTGGGCTCCGCTCGTTTGCTTCCCTTCACCCAGGGATTACGGTTCTGCACTTCCTACAGTCAAAGAAATGAGTTGTTTCCTGTGTCGTTTTCAATTTTGTAGTTGTTTTCAACAGGAGGATTGGTTCAAGAAGAATTACTCTATCGTGTAGGGAAGAAAAAAAATCTCTTAGTTTGGCTTTCGACAGTCAGTTACATAGACATTTATTTTCATTATCTTTATTGGGAATTTATTTATGATACAGCATTATCATTTTAAGATATATTTTTCCTTAGCTGACTACAAAAGCTTAAAAGTCTTAGAAATACAAAAGCCAGCAATAAACTCAGATGGTGGCTCAGAACACTTTGCTAATGTAGGTCTTCAAATGCCCACTCCTCAGCCTACTATCATGATAATAGCCTTAAAAAAAAGTAATTAATCATATAAGCAAGTTCTATAGCAGATTTCCAGACTCCTCAGCCAAAACAGAAGCGCTCCATCATATCTTCCTTCGCCATCCAGTCCTGCTCCTGGGCTGTTTCAGCAAGGACCCTCACAAACCAGAGTGGTGTTACATTTGCCGTGGTGGGGCTCTGGCAGTCCTCTCCCTTGGACCATCAGGATTCTTTGTACCTACATATTCTGGTGGGCTGGAGAGTCAAACCTGGGGAGCTTTTAAGGTTCATGTTTTTCAAAAAAGAATATTTGGGATAAAAATTGGTTGCTTAGAATGAAAGGAAGCAGGAGATGATATAGAGAAGGGAGGAGCTTTTGACATATTTCATTTTCATTTTTGTACATTGCTAGGTATACAGTAGGCACTCATATAGGCCATAGACACTTGAGATGTGGCATTCTAATATTCCGTACAGCTGGTATTTTTCCTTTATTAGCTGTCAGCTCATTTTCAGCCCTCCATTTCCCTGTGGAAGGAATCACTGCTTTATTTTGGCACTTTTCAAATAATGGCAGACATTGTGAATGCAGGAGCAATAGCAACGAATGGAAAAGAATTATCAGCAAGTGAGATTTCTGGTGTGGGTGTTGAAAACTAATGAAATGCTGCATTATTCTGTGTTCCACTTGAGAGAACTTTTGATATTCTTCTTCTTTAGTTAAATTTGACTCTATTAGTTATTATCGTTGCAGAAATGTGAAGAATAAAAAGTTCAGAAGCCATTTGTGTTCAAATAGAATGCAATTAAAAAGTCCCAGGCAAGCTTTATAAGCTCCTAAACAAGACAGCTAGCAAGGAGCAAAAATCAAGAAGCAAAGGCTGAAGCAAGTTATAACCTGCCAGATGAGAGAAAGGCAATAGCAAATGAGAAAAAAAGAACAGTTAGGACCATTGATTAGTAAATGGAAAAAGATAATTAGAGGCTCTGAAGAAGCCTGAATTATTAAAAATGCTCCTTCAGTTTCAACAAAGAAATTCTAAGCAGTGACAAGCTTTTAAACTTACAATGAGGATTGATGAATAGAAAAGAATTGGTATCAGGATTTTTCAGAGGACAAAGAAATAAATGAGTCCAAGATACAATCAAAAAAGAGGAACTGGACTCAAAAAATTTCTGCCAAAGCTAGAATATGTCACTGTCCTCTTATACCCTCCTTTGTGCTTCCACAACTATTTTATTTCTCTCATTCTGGATTGTCAGCCCTCTGGTAGATGTTTTTTGCTGGTCTTTGGGTCACTGCCTTCTGCCATAATCATATCCTCAAAAATACACAAGCAAACAGATTCCTATGGATCTTCATTTTCAAGACGCTTCTGACTGCTTTCATTCACAGTTTGTAATTATCTTGACTGAAGTCTGATGATTACTGTTACAGTGAGCACTGAAACCAGACCACAAAGCAAAGGAGAGTATCTTTTGACCAGAATTGGTTAAAGAACCATCAACAATGCAAACTGTCCCTAACAATAAAAATAGTTACCGTTTCTCGAGTTCCTAGTACTGGCAGGCCCTACACACGTAATGTCTGATTTAATCCTCACAACAATCATATGAGGTTTATATAAGGATCCTTATTTTACAGATGAAGAAGCTGCAGTTCAGAGAGGTTCAGTAACTTGCCCAAGACCTCACAGTTGGTAAAGGGCAGAACTGGACTTGATCCAAGTTCTTCTGATACCAAACAATGTGATCTCCCAATGACACAGGTTCTTATTATTTGTGAGTCCCTTTGCAGCTTTAAGTGCTTTCACATAAAAAATGACAAGCAGCAAATCTGAAAAAAGCTGCCATGATGAGAGAGTTAGAAAACAGAAAGGAGTGGGATTGTATCTTAATCAGGGTTGAGATTCTCAAGTCAGGGTGCTGGCCCCTTGGCGGAGTGATTAAGTTCGCACGCTCCAATTCTGCAGCTCGGTTTCACCAGTTTGGATCCTGGGCACAGACATGGGACCGCTCATCAAGCCATGCTGAGGCGGCGTCCCACATAGCAGAGCCAGAAGGACCTACAACTAGAATACACAACTATGTACTGGGGGGCTTTGGGAAGAAGAAAACAAACAAACAAAAGATTGGCAACAGATGTTAGCTCAGGTGACAATCTTTAAAAAACAAACAAGATTCTCAAGTCAGTGAGTAAAATGAAGATGGCATATAGAGAAAATCAAGTTTGAGTGGCTGTGATGGATTAAGCACACTCTACCCTACACAGGAGTCAAAACATAATGACATGCACCTAAAATTTCTATGATGTTATAAACCTATAGAACTTCAATTAAAAATTAAATAAAAAAATAAGACTTCCACTGTTGGATGAAGACATACACAAAGTAAGATGACTTGAGAACGTTTTCAACTCTGAAAAGCTGTTTTCTTGTAAAGGGATAAATTTTGCAACGGCAAACAGCACTGCCCTGAAAGGCAATGGCTGCAGGAATTGCTCTGCCCCAGCAGCTGAACTCTTTGAAATTTCTCACAAACAGAATGTCTCTGACCAGCAGGAACACCATTTCAGCCGCTGTAGAGATAAGCAACAGCTTCCTGCTGCAGCCCAGTCCTGCAGCAGCATCCACTTTATTGGAGATGTGATGCTAAATGTTGTGGCGAAGATTCTGCGCATTTAAGGATAAATGTGGTGTGCCTCCTCGAGGCTTCAGAGAAGTTACCGGGGTGGTTTTAGCCTCACCTGATCCTGAATGGCCACATGCACAGTGCCTGAACCCATGAGGTCAACAGTCCTTGGCCTTTTACTTGGAGAAACAAAAACTACCCTGGTCTCATCTTGGGCAGCACAACACTCACAGATCATTCTCTCTCCAAGTGCTCCTTCCGTTTGAAGATGTGCTTCTAATCATGTACAAAAGAGCAGCTGTGTTCCTGGTGGTCCTCATGTTAGCTCACTTTGTGCTTTTAGCTTCATCTATTCTTTTCCGGTAAAATTTCCTTGGAATGCATAAGGCAATGTAAAAAGCAAGAGAGATCTGCATTGAGTAGTGAATGTCAGACAGAGGAACTGAACTTCATGCCGAGTATATGTTAGAACCAATTAAACGATGAGAACAAATGCAGGCCATTTTTATGGATCTCATACAAATTCTAAATCACTGATAAGAATTACTGCAAAATAAACAATTGATGGAACTGCTTTCATGCTGTAAAAATGGAATGAGCGGTATACAATGTCTCTTTTCTTGCTATATCATTTTTTTGTGTAATCAAAGATTTTATCTGCACAGTATATAAATGTTATTAGTGTCATAACTTGCGTGCACCATACTCCTCCCTTTCTCAAGATGCACGTGGGAACCCCAGGATACACATGTGATTGTGTATGTACATATATGTTGGATTTGCTTCCGCCCTCATATGAAGTAGTTCTTAAACTCCTGAATACTATACAGCTGCTCACTTAATGAAGATATAGCTACTGTGAACATAAGCGTATTGTTTTAGTTGATCTTAAGTAAATCTTCTTGGCTAACTTAATTAGATATTTAATTAGGTGTAATTTCCTCTCCAACAGACAAAATCCCCAAATATAAATCTAATGTCTTTCAACCAATAAAAGAAACATAAAAAATGAAGGCAGAAATGGCTTTTGCTATTTTAGAAATACATCAATTGTACCTTGATAATCTCAAGCCAAAGAAAATATATTCTTTTATATTTTTTCAGAGTCTGTTTTTTTTCTTTAACTGAACTTTTAAATAGGTAGTTAAATTAGTGTGAGGCTGTCTTAAGGGGAAAATTATTGAGTAACTATACATTTAACAAAATAGAAATTCATTTTGGGGAGCATGGTATCTTTAGTTTTTCTGTGTCTATGTTGTACTTGAAAAGTGTGTGGAGAATTGAAAATGGTTCTCTTTTATATTCTCAGTTGAACTGAGATTTTTATGAACAGTTAAAGTCGAGAGGTGATAAAATAATGCTAATAGGATAAAAAATATATAGTGGTTAGATTGATTGTCTATAAAATTTTCATCTTTCATTTCATGGACATGTAATGCTTAAATGTCAATAAAGGAAATTGTAAAGGATTACAAATCATAATTTTTAGGTAAGCTTTAAAAGATTAAAAGCAGTCCAGATATTGGAAAAAGAAATTAATGAAATAATGTAGGCTATAACTTCTCTGCATTCATAATACTGAAACTATCATCTTGGAAATCTATACAGGTTATCTAATACAAAACAACTATCTATAGAATATGAACCCTTACTGCTACAGTAATTCTTTTAAGATATTATGTGATACTATAATTTTGAGGATACCATTCAAGGCTATCAAGGCCATACAGTTTGACTTTATAAAATAAAAATGTTCTAATGTCTCTATTAAAAAACTAATCAAAATGTCATTTCTTTATCCTCTTAAACTAGACACAAGTATGCACATTCTTTTGGAGTTTTTCTTGTCATTTGCACAATGGAGACTGAGGATGATAGCAGCCCAAATGTTTTGACTGAGGGTATGGTTGGACTACTCACAGTCAGGGAGTTTATGGAAGTCTTTTTTATTTTTTTGTTTTACTTAACATTTTGTTATGAAAGTTTAAAAAAATATAGAAAATGTGAAAGAATTTTACAGGAAGTTTCCACATATTCACCACTTAGATTCTGTAATTAACATGTTACTATACCAAATGTATCACTTTCTATGCATCTAGTCAATCCCCTTTTCATCCAGCAATCCTTCTTATTCTTTGAGGCATTTCAAAGGAAGTTGCAGACATCAGTATCCTTCTCCTCAAGTACTTCAGCATGCATAACATTAACTAGAGCTGTGGAACTCTTTTAATAGCAAAAGAATTAAAAATCACATTGTCTGGAGAGGAAAATAAAGTTTTTTGATTTTTTTTTAAATGAGAGGATTTATTTATTTATTTTGCAGGGAAAGATTGTGTGAGCTAATATATGTTGCCAATCTTCCTCTTCTTTTCTTCTTATTTTCCCCAAAGCCCCAGTGCTTGATTGTATATCAGAGTTGTAAGTCTTTCTAGTTCTCCTATGTGAGCCACTGCCATAGCATGGCTACTGACAGACAAATGGTGTGGTTCCACGACTGGGAATGAAACCTGGGCTGCCGACGTGGTGAGAGCACTGAACTTTAACCACCAGGCCAACAGGGCTGGCTCTAAAGTTCTTGGATTCTTGGGAAAAAAATGATAAAGTAAGAATTTAGACATTTGGCTTAATTTCAGTGTTTTATAGCTGAAGCTCAGCAAAATAAAGACACACTGATGACACAGCTTATCATGATGGTAAACAATAAATCTCTAAACTCTTAAGCTTTCACCAGCAGGAAGAGAACTTCTAAAGTCGTTCATCCTCCAAGACAGTGATTTTCTGCAAAGCCCAGCTCCTGTATGGCTGTAGAGGCTTTCTTTCTCTCCCTTTCTCTCTTTCCCTGTTAAATGCAGCCAAATCCTGACAAAGGCAGAGAAACAGAAGAGAAGTTTCTACCTGCAAAGACAGAAGGTCATAGATGACCTGGCTATTGTTTCAGCATTCCGGGTAATCCACGACTTAGCCAATTAACTCTCAAGTAAGTGAGAGACTGCTACAGGCTAGTTTTAGAAATTTCTATAAAACTAAGTGCCAGAAAAAGTAAAGTTCTTAACCTTTGCACTCCCAAAATGTAACAGAGAAGTGGCCACGTGCCAAGGAATTTCTTGATTTGGCCTCTGCATTCTAAACACATCAGGACCAGCCTGCGTTTAGGAGAAAATATTTAACAAACCTTGAGAATGCTAAGAGGCAACTCATCTTGGTGTCAGTTTTGTTAATTTGGTCTCTGACCTAACTGCATGCATAAAATTTTCTTGGCGGATTTAACATTCAATACATTTCACACAAACCCAATTCTCATTCCTAGACTTCCGTTCAGCAGCGAGCCGTGACCGCCTCCGTTTATTGTTGAAGATGGTCTCATAGAATTTTTCCTCTGTGATTGGTGTTCGATTTATAAAAATAAGGTCTTGCTTTTTTGGCTTGTGTCCAGGCAAGACAGCAGGACTCTGTCAGGCCCTGAGCTACCCCAGGAGCTCTCTTTGGAGCTGAGGAGTCAGAGCAGTGGTTCCTGCCTCCGGGTGTTCACTGGAGTAGTGTCTCCCCACCTCCCACTTTTGAATCTAGCCCCCTGCCATAGGGAGGGTTTTGGCTACTGATGAAGACCTGGTTCAGGAAGGATGGAGACTGGCCGCTGCAATCCGGCTCTGAGGGACCTGAGAAAGTGGACTCTTTGCCTCCAAGGTAGCTATCAACAAAGGGAGGCCTTGGGGGCCATTGCCAACTGCTGTCTGAGCAGGCATGGCGCCTAAGGAGGAAGATCCGAATCAACGCGGAGGGATGGGAGGGGTATCCAGAAAGTTTCCACCCCCTGCGAGACAGGCTTGCCCCAGATCTTTGCAGCGCCCTGGGCAAGGCACAAAGGGAGGTATTGTATCCCTGACATCTAAACATTTAGAAGTTATAAATCAACTGAAACTGTTAAATAAAATGTTATATCCTCTGACCTTGACAAACATACCTTTATGAAGACCTAGAAGGCCAGGTTTGAATTCAGAATTCCTGGGCTCCTCAGAGATCTGAGCTTGAACATGGCAGCATAGGAAGATCAATCCCCAGCCGCAGCCTGCAGCCTGCTGCTCTCCTCCTCCCACCCTTAGTCCCATCCCACACCCCTAGGCTTTCTCTCCAAGCTCCAGCCACATACCCACAAACAGCCGCTCCACGGTTGCTTCTCCGGTCTAGGGGTGCAAACAGACTGGGCGTAGTGCATTCGTGGGAGCACAGACTCCCGGGGCACGTCCTCTCGGCCCAGAGAGTCCTCACTTAGTGGGCAGGGATGCAGCCAGACACTGGCCAGAGCAGGATGCTTTAAAGCGTGGGGCCCTCTTGCCCAGTCCAAGGCAGTTTTATGGGAGGTCCCATGTGTTTTCAGGTGAAGCTTACTTCTTAAAGTGGTGGTGGCGGGTAGGGACAGGGCGCTACTCGGAGCTCATTCAGGCATTTAATTGATCCTTCTATGAGTGCATTCTGTATGCTCTGGATACAACTGTAAACAAGACGGATATAACTTTCCTCAGAGAGCTTTTAGTCTGAAGGTAAAGAAAGGCATTAAACAACTCATCATGCCAATAGTTTGATCACAAGAGTATTAAGAACTTTAAAGGAGAAATACGTGGTGTCAAGAGAGGATTCAACAGGAGGACATGGCTAGTCTAGGAGGCAATCAGAGGCTTCTTGAGGAAGTGATGTCTAGGCCGAGACATGGAGGATGAGTAAGAGTTATTTGAGAGAAAGAGACTTGGGAGTGGGTGGGGGAAGCTTTCATGCAGAAGGAGCAGCATGTGTGTAGGCTCTCAAGAAGTGTGGCAGTATGAAAATTGGTGTTCCCAAACTGTGCTGTAAGATTCAGCACTCTCCGCTGCGGCCCAGGTTTGTTTCCTGGTCGGGGAAGCACACCACCCATCTGTGAACAAGTTCCAGCAGAGCTTCCAGACTAAGACAGACTAGGAAGAAGGACCTGGTACCCACTTCCAAAAAACTTGGTTATGAAAATCCTATGAATAACACAGAGCACTGTCTGATACAGTGCTGTAAGTGAGAAGATGGCGCAAAAAGACCGGACAGGGTTATGCTCTGTGGTACACAGGGTAGCTAGGAGTCAGAATTGACTCCATGGCACTAAAAACAAAAAAACTTATTAGCAAGCAGAAGAGTGGAGAGAACTAAAGTGAATTGAGTTTCTACATGGGCACAGACTGTGCTACATGCTCAATACACATCGGCTCCATTATCGTTCAACGTGACCTTGCCCGGAGGGGTAGCCATCGTTGTCCTTGTGTTCAGATAGGAAAGATGAGGCTCGGAGACCTTAGTAATTTGCCAGAAGGTGGACTTATATTAAGAAACGAGGTTGTATCCTGTTTAAGTACTTAAAAGAAGCAAGTAAACTCAGTGAATTGGTGAATTGGTCTTTTTTTTTTAAACATAGAGGAATTGAAGTTCCTTTTAAAATAGGTAAATAATATCAGGGACATTAGAACTTTAAATTACTATGATTTGTGGCAGAATACATTTTTTGGGTTTTCCTTTTACTTAAACTCTTTTTAACACATCATGACCAAACTTTTCGTAACTGGAGAAATGGTGGCAGTTTCTTGGGTGGCCCCGGAGATATTTCCACAGATTTCTGGGTGGGGATTCAAAACAACAGAAGTGATATCCTCATAAAGTCTCTGTTTATTCACTTAGGTGTTTAAAGAGGATGAAAGAGTAAGTCAAGAGAGATGCAGGGAGAGAGGAAAAAAGAAAGAGAAAAGAAAGGAAAAACTCTCCTATTCACTTTTGTGTTTACACACACACCTCTCATGAAAACTTACAAGTTCTTCAATAGGACCTTGAAAGTATGACCTGTTAGTGGGAACTAATGGGGCGGGGTGCTAGCGGTAGCCCAGTTCAGTACAAACAATGTGGTGTGTATGTCGGGGGAAACCAGTGTCGCCAGAATAGATGACAATAGAATGACTCTTAAGAAACATGAGGTCTGAAGTCAAACCACATATTTGAAATATTACCCCACCATTTGCCCCACCTTTGGCAAGGCATTTAATTTTACCAAAATTCCTTATTTGTAAAATGAAGTTAATAATAAAACCTCCCTCACAGAATTGTAGTGAAATTTAGATGAAATTACAGCATCCACGCATAGCAGATACCCTTGGATGCCTACTCATAGTAGTCCTCCATTTCTTCCTTGCTTATGAATCACAATTTTGTTTGAGGATCTGCAGAACCTCTCTAGGCTCAAGCTCAAGTTAGATGAGCTCCATCTGTAGTCCAGGAAGACCAATTAAAGTGATTTCTTTCCTTTTGCCAGAGGTATACAAGAAGTGATTCCTTCTGCTATTGCCTCTATGTTGTGATGTTGGGAGTGGTGGCAGCCATTCTGGAGCCTTGAAGGGAATTAGCTAAGGACAAGCCAATCCACTAAGAATGGCAGAGTAGAAAGGAAAGAAGAACCTGAATGCCCAATGACATTGTTTGGCCACAGAATTATCCAAACCTGAAGACAGTTTACCTCAGGATTTTTTTTGTAATCTGAAATAATAAATGCCTTAACTGTTTAAGCCTTTTTAAATTGAGTTCTCTATAATTGCAGCTCAAACCATCCTGAGGGGACACCATTATATAAAGTGTTTAGTGCGTAATAGAGATGCAGTTATAAAGGACAACCAGTGAAAAGTGCATCAGACTTAGAGGCACGAGGTGCAGTTTTAGTGCAGCTTCTGGGCCAGAAATTGGTTTCATTGGCTGCTGCTACTAGTGTGGGTTCTCCCACCCTCCGGATTCTTGAATCTTGCTTGCCTTGGCCTGTGGTGCTGACCAGATTCATCCTATCTGAGCTGACTTTACCTACCCCATCTTCCCTTCCCAGGTACTTCCCTGCAGCATCATCCACTGGCCCTTCCCTCTTCCCCCAACCCAGCCCACTCTGCCACAGAATTCCATCCTTACCTGCTATACCTATAGTTCCTTCCAGAACAGCCCTTCCCTCCTCCTGAGTCCATGCCTTCTGCACTAGCTTTGCCTACTCTATTTATGTCTGGTAAAATCACAGGGCAGTTTTACATTCTTGAACCATGCTTTGAACTTCTCTCTACAGTAAGCGTGAGCTGGGGGGCTAAGCCCTGACCCCCAGTACTCATAGGCTCTGGGACGATGATTCTCAATCAGCGGGAGACAGCTATTTTGTCCCCAGGAAGACATTTGACAATGTCTGGAGACATTTTTGGTCATTGCAACTGGGGGATGCCACTGGCATCTGGTGGGTAGCGGCCAGGGAGGCTATTAAACATCCTACAATGCACAAGACAGCCTCCCATGACAAAGAATTCTCTGGCTCAAAATATCAGTAGTGCTGAGGCTGAGAAACCTTTCTCTAAAAAAAGTAAAATATTAAAAATGCATCACATCCCATGGCTTACCTAGCATTGGAGCATCCCCACCAGCAGCGATCCTACATCCTCCTGCTGAATTACTCTTTTGTATTCTGTGTTGCTCAGACACAAGAGAAGGCCTCCTGTGCTCGGATATCACTTATCCACCGTGCTTCCTCTGGACCCTTCTGGTTTTTCAAAAAGGACTGTGTGAATAATAAAAGCTTACTTTGAGGACAAGAGCCTTTGATCTTCCAGTTGTCCTGTTTCCTGGAGGATTTTGTACTTTCTTTCCTCCTCTTTGGCATAATTCTAAAACCATAAAACCACGTCCTTAATCAAACTTTCTTTGTAATGTTAGTAGATTGTAGCCTTAGGCAACTAGACCATATCTTAGATTGATGCGGACCCCGTTAAGGTTCAAATTTACAATCTGCTCTGCTTTTGCGGAAACCTAACATCTTAACAGTGAGGGTAGCCTTCATCCATCACTTCAGTGAGACTTTATTTTTGCAGAATTTCCTTTCAAGAAGGTAGATTATTATACATTCCAGGGCAGAAGGTGAAAGTCTATAACTGATAGAAAAAGGAAATAGCAGGTCCAGTCTCTATGGGCTAAAATGAGAGGCTGCACCAGCTCATTGAAATTTTTCATTCACTGGACTAACTCAGAATTGTTTACTAAGTGGCCTCCAAGTCTTGGGTCTTCTTAGCTATGAAAAATGAGAGGTCACTGCTCCAAAGACAAGAAAAAAACACGAACCTGTGCCATGAAGGATTATGGAGCTCCGTGGCCAGAAGGTCAAAATTGGGAGCTTAACTTTTACGTCCCGTGATATGGGAGGCTACTTCTGTAACTATGACCTCAGATCTTACAGTGATTTAGAATTTCCCACAGGGGTTTCACCCACATCATGATTTCATTTGTTCCTCATACAGCGACCCTGTGTGGTGGACAGATCAAATATTATTACCCGCATTGGGCCAAGAGGAATGAGAAGCCATCAAGGTCAAGTGACTTAAGACAAACAAAACTAAGAGCTGTATTAACTCACTGAGAGAGGCATGACTTGTGAACAGCGCCAAATGTTTCAGATCTTCTCCACGACGGTTAAGATTGAAAACAATATGCTCTTTATCCTTGATATGTTCCTTTATCAGATGACGTCTCAATTTTTTATTCAGAATATACAGTCACTGGCCTGGAGTGGCCGAGCAGGAATTCCTTCATTTATTAATTTAGTCACTGTTGATTATTTTCATATGTTTTGTGTAAAGTTTTGTATTAGGGGCTGGAGAGGGAGAGGGGAGACAATGATAAATAAGATGTAAAATATGGTCTTTGCCTTCAAGTTGCTCAAAGTCTTCTGGAGGAAGCCAACCTGCCGACCACCAGTCGTCCCAGGGGCGGGAGGGCTTGAAAGGGGGCAGAAGCCACAGTTTTGGAACTAGAGCGGAAGAAGCAATTCATTCTGTCTGTGAGAGAACAAGGAAGGTTTGGAGGAGGAGGGGTTAGCATGTAAGCTGGGCCTTAAGAGCAGGACTCTGAAAATGAGAGACGATAAAGCATATCACAGAGAAGGAAGAAATATTTAGTTCAAACTCTTAAAACTCCTGGTGAAACCTGAAGTTTTAAGTGTAACATCAACTCAGGTGCTCTCAATCCATTATTTAGCAGCATCTTAGACTGAAAATCTGCTGGCTCATTAACACAAGGGAAGTATTTTGTCTTGTTTCCTTCTCAGAAATGAGTGTGCCCTCGAGTTAAGGGCACAGACTAAATGGAACTCTTATAAGGGAAAGGGACCTCATTTCTCATTTCCATTTTCAAGGTCAATGCAACCTTGATCATTTACCTTTTCTGTATCTTCTTCCTTGCATAACCTGGTAAAAGCGATGATATAGATGTTCATACAGAGTTTTTCTGTGTACCAGACACTACAGACATATAATCACTTAATCTTTGTAGACCTGTGCGTTAGGTGGTGTTATTATTCCTGTTTTATAGTTAAGAAGACTGCGATTCATTGAAGTAGAGTAATATGTTCAAGATCATACACATCTTAAGTGAGAGACACAGGATTGAGAGGTGACCGTTTCATTCAAGAGCCCATGATCTTTCTACTACACTCTACTGCCTCTGGCTAAGTCTTTAAAAGAGACTCCACACTGTGGCAGAGACAGATCATTGTTCCCCAGAATCCATCCTTCTTTTCTTCCGTCTAGTAATAGAACTGACTCCCTCCCACTCCCCAGTAGTTTAGCAGAGGACATGGCCGCCCAGCTATGGCTTACACCTGTAAGCTTGCCTTGTAGCTAGGCATGACCTTGTGATTTAGTTTTCCCCAATAGAGTGTGAGTGGAGGTAACTGTGAGCTACCTAGGCATCACATCCTTAAAGGGAGATTCCCCGCCCCCCACTTTCTTTCTTTTGCCTTCTGTAGGCTGGAGCATGGACATGGTGCTGGTGGTCTTCCCTGATATAATGGAGCAACAAGTTAGAAAGAACTTGGGTCCCTGGACCATTTTGGTAGAGTGGAGCTTGGATAACCACCTACCTCTGGGGGGCTAGTAAAAGAGAAATTTCTATCTTATTTGACCCACAATAGTTTTTTTGTCTCCTACATTACTCCCTAACTATTATAATTTCCATAATGCAAGAGCACTAGTCAAAATTTCCTAGGGTGTCAGAGCTGTCCCATTCCAGATATATGAAAAGCGCAAATTGCGATGGGTTGCTACTTACAGGCCCCTTGACAAAGGCCTATTTGCCTTCTAGTATTACTAGACTTAACCTCTAAACGGTGTGATCCTGGACGTCCTTTTGCTTTAAAAGTCTACTTCAGCCTTCAGATGTCAGACCATGCGCTGCACACACTTAACATCCAATGGTAGGAGACTGTAATCACTCTTGCAACCAAACTGCTAATCTCAAGAGAATAAGTCTGCTTCCCCATCACTGAGCAGAATGGCTCAGATCACCATTACATTGCCCCATAACCTTCTAATCAAATGAAGGAAATCTGCCAAACAAAAGTGTTTCATCACCCAATTTCCTCACCCTATTCCTGAACACACTGACTGTATTACTTGTTATCAGATCTCATCGACCTTGGCTATTGAAGGATACCCAAGAAGATGTGCTCTACTACCTGTTGGAATTTGGGCTTCTGAATTTTTGTTTAATTGCCCTAATCCATTGTAGCTTTCACCAGGATAAGCAGAAGTTACACTTATGATATGAGACTGCTGCGGGAGGCCTGTGTGGAAGAAGCTTGGGATTTATACGGAAAATGAGGTCCCTGGAGTGGCACCAACTGCTGATCTAGGAGACTGCCAGCCATCCTAAATGAAAGTCAGACACGTTGTTTAGGAGAGACTTGTTCTAAGAAAAGGTGTTGCTTGGAAGAGCTGCTCTATAATTAAGACTGAGCGCGTGAGTTCTAACACCCTAGCGCCTGCTGCTTTGATCTGCTTCTTGTTGACACCACAGCTCTAGCCCTGACTGGCTGGCTAGTGAATTCCTCCTCACCATTACTCTCTAGGACACTGGGAAGTTAGTGTGAATGGATCACAGCATATCTATCATCCTGGAGAATTAGAAATTAGACCATGAATGAAAAGGTTCATCATCAGCTTTGATCAGCTGATGAAATCTACAGAAAAATGCATGTTCACACATAATTTTCCACATTTCAGGGCTGTCCGTAGGACTCCATGGAGCCCATCCACGAATACCCAGGTTAATAACCCATGCATCTGTGGCTGAATAGTAGTCATACATTTGCATAAAAGCATGTCATAATATTCAATATTGTCATACACTAAGTTGGAAATTTCTTGAGGACAAGAGTTACAATATGATGGCCTGGTACAGTCTCATGTATTAGGTGTTTTATGAGATGTATAGAGAACCAAGTATCATAGGCTTGATTTTTCCATTTGGTCTAAAGATTTCCAGTAAAAATACTTTATTTTTAGAAATATTTAGAAAATGAGGTGAGAAGGAGAGTGAGAAAAGTGGTAGGGACTCAATGTCCAGGAAATCTCAATTCCATCCACATGTAAATCATTTAATAGCTTGTAAATGATTTAGCAGCTGGTCCCTTTCCCAGAATAAATCTTTTTATAGGCAAGAAGCCTACCTCTTTTTCATTGTTTAGAAGATCCAGCCTAAAATTGATGTAACGCTTCGAACTGTTTAACTTTGCTTATTAGTATAAAATTTCTTAACTTGATCTCAATTAAAAAAAAAAAAAACTTACTATTTTCTTGCCTTCTGGGGCAGAAATCATTAGTTGTTTCCCAATATCCATTTTCTCCTGTGCCAGTAGAGAACTCCAGGATGCTGGCTGGACACATGACTGCCCAGAACAAATGACATTTCCCAGGCCCCTTTGCAGCTGAGGGTGGCCATCTGACTAAATCCTGGCAAATGAGATGTCATTGCCTTTATAACAGGAATTGTAATTAAGTAGTGGTGGAGAAAGAGCGCTGTTGTTCTTTGCTCCTTTCCTCCTTCCTGCTGGTTAGATGGAGACCTTGAGGCCCAGATGGTTGTTGAAGACAGCAAACCAAATGTAGCAGGAGCCCCTATCGTTGTGGAGCTGTCCCACCAGCCCTGAACTGTTCGGGGCTCCTCAAGACCAACGCTACATTTGGAGATTTGCTAGAAGGACTCACAGGACTCAGTGTATAGTTATGACTTATGACTAAGATTGACTGCAGCCAAGGAATAAGGATACTGGTGGTCTAGTGATTAAGATTTGGTGCTCTCACCACTGTGGCCTGGGTTCGTTTCCCAGTCAGGGAACCACACCACTTGTCTCTTGGTTGTCATACCGCAGCTTCATGTTGCTATAATGCTAAAAGCTATGCCACCAGCATTTCAAATACTAGCAGGGTCACCCATGGTGGACAAGTTTCAGCAGAGCTTCCAGACTAAGACAGACTAGGAAGAAGGACCTGGCCACCCACTTCCAGAAAAATTGGCTATGAAAACCCTATGAATAGCAGTGGAGCATTGTCTGATACAGTGCTGGAAGGTGAGAGGACGGAGCAAAAAGACCAGGCAGGGTTCTGCTCTGTGTAAACAGGGTCGCTGAGAGTCAGAATTGACTCAACGGCACTAACAACCAAGTAAGGATACACAGCCAGACCCTAAAGGAAAAAAGAAGCATCCGTGTACTGACTTTCTTGTGCTCTCTGTCTCCCATGAGAGGTCACACAGAATTCACTCTTTCCCCAGCGATGAAAATGTGGCAAAATGTATACGATGTTTTTGCTCAGGGTAGCCCACTAGAGACTCAGTGCCCAGTTGGGAGCAGATCATGTTAGGCACCGTCTGCCTACCTAGCATGTACCAAAATTCCAAACCCTCAGGAGGAAGGCAGAAGGATAGTCTAGGCCCGGGGCTCAGCAGTATAGGATCCTTGATCTCAACTAAAAAATAGTCCTGCACCATTTTGTTGCATTCTGTGGTAGAGATTGCTATCATTCCCCAGTATCAGCTAATGTTGACTCGGGACACCCCGAGAGCCAAGTCCCAGATGCCAGCTGAGGGCTCACCTTGCAAGCAAGCCTCTCTAAGGAGAACAGTTGCAGGCCTTCTGCGTTCATTCTTCTGCACATGGGCGATCTACATTTATCTTTAAGAGAAGTCAACTTTCAAGTTTTTTAAGCAACGTTTCTCTGGATTTTCTGTCTCTTTTAGACAAATCGAATTCTAGCAAATACCCTTCCTTCTTCATATACTTGAAACCTGGGTAGCGCTAAATCTTAGTGTCCAGTGTAACAGTGGAGATAGACTCTGAAGACTGATTGGGATATGATGACTCAAGAACATAAGTTTTCATGTTTCCAAACTCTGCTTGGACAGCAGGCAGCTTAGATCTACAAAAGAGCCTGTGTCCCCCGGGTTCCTTTGTAAACTGACTGCACAGGTCGGCTCATGACATAAAGCCAAGGTGAGTCTACGGTGGAGTTGGAGGCACCGGGTTCCAGGGAGGAACCTGCAACTTGCTTCTTCCTACTTCTATGAACCCTACAGTGGAACAGGCAGTGACCAAGTGCAGAGAATGGCTTGGGAATGACACACCTCCAGCTTATAGTAGATCTGATGGATCACAAAGCCTCTTTCTCATTTCGACTTCGCTATGGTGGTTCACACTGAGAAACACTGCACTTGAGAGATTTTCTACATCAACGTTCAAGCTCCAGAGGTTTGGGTTTTTTTAAATTTTAATATTTATTTATTTTGAACTAGAGGGAGTCTAACTCATTTCCTCATTTTACAGAGGTAAAATGTGACACATCTCCCAAGACCTAGCAAGTTAGCAAAAGTAGAAATAGAAATCTGTCGCCTTGATCCCCATCCACATACCACCGTGAATAATCTCCCATGATCACCTACTTATTTGGTAAAACTGGGAAATCTGGACCCTCTGTGAAAACAGATCTGGGCACATAGATAGTCCCTAAACACTGACTCACTGACTGACTGTCATGTCACTGACTCACGCTCAAGCTGTGTGGTACTTTCAGAGGCAGGAATAAAATTCCCCTAGTAGAGGTGTGTGGATCAACAGAAGGCATTCCACTCTGTGACATGACATTTGCTTCTGGAGTATTTTTTTTTTTTCTTCTGGAGTATTTTAAAGGGTGCCCGTGGGAGAGTAAAAATTATCCCTGAGCACAGGAAGCAGCTCAGTACCTCCTATAACCACAGGACTTCCCCTCGAGTCAGCTTCAGATGCTTATTTGGCAACTCCTTTGAGGTCCTCCCACATACTTGTTATTAACATTGAAGCCACTAATTAATTTGCATGCACACCAAATACTGCGGTTCTCACATGCTTGTGTAGGCACTTGATAAATGTTACTTGAGGATGCTAATATCTATTCATCAAACCAGAAGACATTTCCCGGTTCCTGAGTAGCAACCACTTTAGAGAAAAGTATATACTGAGTGTGAAAACCCTAGTGCCAAGAATCCAGTGGGTTTTCTGGATGTTATTCCGGCCTAGCACTAGGCATTTGCTTGCTGCCCTCCTACTTGAGATGTGTGTGTGCTGACCAGCATCTAAGGCAGCTTAATAATTGGATGCAGAATAACAACCAAATTGTTGAGGGCTGTTCTTTGTCACCTAAAGGTAACACTAAGCAAAGAATAGAAGACCTTATGAGCACAATCAAAGAGGACAAGCCACACACGCACAAATCACCAAAGATCCTTCACACTACCCGGGAGCAGTGGGGATGGAGGCCAAGGTGTGGACTTGGGATGACTCTCAGAGTACAGGCTCACTAGCCTCTAGGAACCTGAGGTCTCTACGAGAGGGCAGCTATGATTACCTATCTGTTACGACTGTTGTGAGGATAAAAATGAGAATATTCATGTCAACATCTGTGGAATGTTGAGGAAGCCATAAGATGGCCTATCTTAGGCTTTCCACCAACTTCCCAGAGAAAAAAAAGTTTCTTACTATTAAAGACATGATTAAATTCTTAAAAGTGTAAAAAATCAGCTACATAAAGTGGGAGGCATATGTCAAGGTTCTGGGGTTTTTTCAGATAGAAAAGAGATATACTGGGGCTGGCCCTGTGGCCGAGTGGTTAAATTCGTGCACTCCGCTGCAGGCAGCCCAGTGTTTCATTGGTTCGAGTCCTGGGCGCGGACATGGCACTGCTCATCAAACCACGCTGAGGCAGCGTCCCACATACCACAACTAGAAGGACCCACAATGAAGAATATACAACTATGTACCAGAGGGGCTTTGGGGAGAAAAAGGAAAAAATAAAATCTTTAAAAAAAAAAAAAGAAAAGAGATATACTTTTATGTTTCCACAGATGACAACACCTCATTCACACCATCACTTCCAGACGGCATTCCGGGAGCCTGCCTGTGACAATTTGTTTGTTCATGTGGGCACTTTATGAAGCTTGTGGTATCCAAGTTCTTTTTCTCTCTCAGTTCCTTGACCTCTTGACCACAATTAGCTCCAAAACTAGTAAGTACCTCAGCATCTACAGAGAGAAAATATTCTTAATTTAAAATATTATGGTCTCAGAGAAGAGTTAATTGAAAGGGTCAATATTTTTAAATTTATTAGTTATGCTATCAATTATCTATTGCTACAACAATGCTGGGTAACTCACAACCACACAAAATCTCAACTGCATTTAACAATAAGTGTTTACTGTTCACACCTCTTCGGTGATCAGCAAGGGGCTCCGCAGATTCTGCCTGGGCTCGCTTCATTGCTGGGGTGTTGACTGGCCGTTCACTGCCCTGGGCTGGTCTCAGCGTGGACCACTTCCGCTCTCCTGCCCTGTCCCTTCATCTCCAGCAGGTAGCCTGAGTGTGCTCTCATGGGGATGGCTGTTCAAGACCCTGCTTGTATCACATTTGTTATCATCCCATTGGTCTAAGGAAGTCATGTGGCTGGGCCTAGAGTCAGGGTGGGAGGACATGGCAGAGTTACCTGGCAAAGGGCATGGATATGGGGAGGGAAGATGAACTGGGGCCATTTTGCACTCTACCCCAATCTTAAAATGCATTTTTGAAGAAGATTTCAGACAATTTTTTGACAAATTTAAATCCATATTGGAGTAAATACATTCTTTAAAATTACCAGCAAAATGGTATTACTCAGATATGCTAAGACTGAATGAAGTACTACATTAATACGTACCAAAGCATGTGAACAGATGCCAAAACAATCATTCTTTATGGCATTTTTTAACACTCAAATAATCAACATAAAGAAATTCCTTACATCGCTTTAACATACAGAAATAGGTATTATTTTTAGTTTTTCTTTTTTTGAGGAAGATTAGCCCTGAGGTAACATCTGCCACCCATCCTCCTCTTTTTGCTGAGGAAGACTGGCCCTGAGCTAACATCCATGCCCATCTTCCTCTATTTTGTATGTGGGACACTGCCACAGCTTGGCTTGCTAAGTGGTGTGTACGTCCACACCCGGAATCGGAACCAATGAACCCCGGGCCACTGAAGTGGAACATGCAAACTTAACCACTATACAGCTGGGCTAGCCCCCATATTCTTTCATTATTATACCTAATTGTATTTCTTAAACAAAACTGGGGATGACCTGTTTTTCTTTACACATTGATATGTTTTACTATGAACATTTTTCTATGCCATTAAGTGTTTCTTTAAAAGCACAATTTTTAATAGTTCCAAAATCTGTAGTTATGGATGTTCCATGATCTATTTAACCAACCCCTTATTGTTAGACATTTTTTCTGTTTCCACTTTTTCATTAAAATGAACACTGCTGGGGCCGGCCCAGTGGCATAGTGGTTCAGTTCATGCACTCCACTTCAGTGGCCTGGGGTTTGCAGGTTTGGATCCCAGGGACGGACCTGCATACCGCTCATCAATCCATGCTGTGACAACATCCCACATACAAGATAGAGGAAGATTGGCACAGATGTTAGCTCAGGGCCAATCTTCCTCACCAAAAAAAAAGAACACAGCTGCAATGAAAATTCTTGTGTATGAATCTGGATCACATCTTTTGTCTCCTTCTTACTTCCTCGCCTTGGAGGAAGGTAAACAAATAGTCACTGCCCAAGTGAAGCCTCAGGGAAAACAAAGGCATTCCAAAATGTCACCTTACACAGCCACCTTGAATTGTTGAAAGTAAGAAAATACTTTTGGATCTGATGACCTCGTTTCCTTTCCTAAGCAGAGAGCAAAGAGAAATAGAACAGCAGCAAGATGACATGACTTTGCCCTTTCAGAAACCAAGAGAGATATTTATTTCCAAAGTCTCGTAAATGCCAAGAGCAGGACTGGAAGGCTCTCAGCTTCCCGCTTAACCCCGGGAGCCTCAGGCTGCAGGTCGATGGCCTGATGCAGTGACAGCCTCCAGCCCCAATTCTCTGTGCACCAGTGGAGATTGCAAACGTGACCCGGGACTGCCTGGGAGAAGTCACTTATTTTTGTTTGGTGGGAAGCCAGGGCAAGGGTGGTGAGAAGACATTGCCCTAAGTGTGATATAATCCAGCTGTCCAAACACGTTCAATTCAGCTCAGCCAGTCATCCATTCCTTCCAATCCAGATGTTCGCCATCACACGATCTCAGATTATCTTTCCTTCTATCGAACGTCACTTGTACTAATCATGTTTGTCAAGAGTTGCATTCGCTTCTAATTGGAAGACCTCTATTTCGATTCAGCTGAACCCTCTTCACCGCACCAGAGGGACGCAGCCTCCGTTATTAATAACCTTTAAGTCATAACTGCCTTTGCCTTGGGACAAATCACTGAGGCTTTCATTCCATCTCAGAGTTCAAATATAAGAAACGTCAAGACTACACTAACACTAAATATTTGCTGATTACTAGTATTTGTTAGAATATGGATAATTCTCTTCCATCTTCACATTCTCCAACCACTGAGTTCTCACGGTGGCAGTGGGCATGTCTTTGTCTTCAGACATCTCCAACAATGCTGTTTCATACTTAGGTCTGCTTCAGAGTCTGGTCAGATGTGTGATCTTCCTCATGTCATTAAGAATGCTTCTGAGCTTCATTTCCTTATCTGAAAATTAGATAAAAATTAGATAAATAAAATGCTATTTTAAGGATTAAATACCATGAAGTCTTTCAAACACCCAGCAGAATGCTTAATCTGCAGTATGTATGCAAATCCATGTTGATTCCTTCCACTTCCTTAAAAGTCTCTGGCTAGGAGTCTGACTTTTCTAAATGCCTATCTGGCCCTACCTCTAGGAGACTGAAGCTGACTTTCAATGAGATTAGTTTTCTAAGCTTTAGTTCTTTGAGAGACAGTGAGCAGGAAAATAAAGGAAAAACCCAATATGAACCTTCTGGATATGCTGGAAGCCAGTAAGGACTAAACTTTTATAATGGGTCCCTTGTGAATTACGCTTCTAGACCATTCTTTGAGCTGATGCTTTGCTTATCAAGAGGAATCCTCTGATGGCTGATTTTATTTCTCAAGTACTTCAATACTAGGTACCAAGGGAGTGGTGTCCGGCATTCATGACTTTGGGATGATATGTCTATTATTAAAAATAAATATATGGATTATATGATTAATTATTTTTATTTTCACAGACTGGTTTACTAGGAGTTGCTTTCCAAAGGTGGCCATTCTTGAAGCAAAGACAAAATCAAGATTCTGAGTCTATAAAGCTGCACCAAGCCCAGGAATGATGGAAAAACACTGAGAGAGGTGCTCTGACGGCCCTGCTGGGTCAACAGATAGCCTGTCCTCCTCTCTGTCTGTCTGTCAGTCTCTCTCACTGTCTACCCCCTTCTCTGCCATCTCTTTCTTTTCCGCCATCTCTCATCTCTCTTCAAATTCTCTGCATTGCTCTGATCAGCTACCTCGTTGTGGCTCCTGGCTTTCTCTCACCATTAACATTTTGCCCAATTTATACTCGCCTCCTAACTCTAACTTCTACTGTTTTTGTCCAGATTATGAGTCAAATTTAAGCCAGCAACACAATTAGGCATAAAATAAAGATTTGCAGGATGGAAGCTGAGAGGTCCAGCGGATTCTTCTCGTAAACAGAAAGTGGCTTACAAAAACAGTAAACAGCACTGCCCTTGTACACAGGTATTCTGCTAAGGGCCTTACGTGCACTGTTAGGAACTGAATGTTTGTGTCTTCCTGGAATTCAGATGTTGCAGCCCTAACCCCTAGTGTGGCTACATTTGGATTTGGGGCCGCTAAGGAAGTAATTAAGGTTAAATGAGGTCACTGGAGTGGGACCTGGATCCTATAGGATTAGTGTCCTTGTGAGAAGAAACACCAGAGAGTCTGAGCACACTCTCTCTCCCTCCAAGCACACGCAGTGAGGGAAGCCACGTGAGCACACAGTGAGAAGGCGGCCATCTGCAAGCCAAGGGGAGAGTTCTCATCAGACACCAACCCTGCCAGCACCTTGATCTTGCGCTTCCAGTCTCCAGAACTGTGAGAAAATAGATTTCTGTTCTTTTTTTTTTTTTAAGATTTTATTTTTTCTTTTTCTCCCAAAGCCTCCTGGTACATAGTGTGTATTTTTAGTTGTGGGTCCTTCTAGTTGTGGCATGTGGGATGCCTTCTCAGCATGGCTTGATGAGAGGTGCCATGTTCATGCCCAGGATTCAAACTGGCAAAACCCTGGGCCGCTGAAGTGGAGCATGCAAGCTAAACGACTCGGCCCTGGGGCCGGCCCCAGATTTCTGTTCTTTAAGCTACCCATTCGGTGGTATTTTGTATGGCAGCCACAGCAGACTAATGTATACACTATTTCATTTAATCTGCTCATTAATTATATTAGGTCTTATTATTGTTATTCCCATTTAAAAGATGAGGAAACTGAGGCACACAGAGGTCAAGTAATTGGCCCTCAAACACTCAGTTATTATGTGGCAAAGATAAGAATTTGAATTAGGGGGGCTGGCCCCGTGGCCGAGTGGTTAAGTTTGCGCACTCCGCTTCACTGGCACAGGGTTTCACTGGTTCCGATCCTGGGAGCAGACATGGCGCTACTCATTAGGCCATGCTGAAGCAGCGTCCCACATGCTACAACTAGAAGGACCCACAACTGAAATATATAACTATGTACTGGAGGGATTTGGAGAGAAAAAGCAGGGAAAAAAAACCCAGAATTTGAATTAGAAGAATTTGAACAGCTAATCTAACTCTAGATCTCAAGTTCTTAGCGACTCCGCATTTCTTTTCTTGGGCCTATACCATCAAACAAACAATACACCCTGCTTAAATTATGGAGAAAATAAAATTCTTCCAGCGTGTAAAAATGGTGGAGGTACTTTTGAAAAGACTGTTTCGAGTTCAAAAGTATTAAGGTTGACTTAAGACACAGCAACTTAGCCAAACTGTGTGATTTAATGGTAGATTAAAACATTAACATTTATGGAATTTCTGTTGAATTTAAAAACTCTTTGATTTACATAACCGTATTTAATATTCACTACTTTTCAATTTAATAAATGCATTCAAAATTCCATTTATTGCTATTAATCCTTAAATCACTCTGCTATCGAGTCACGGCAAAAAAGACATGGTCTCTGCTTGGAAGGAGATCAGTCAGAGTGAGGAAGCAGACACCCACACCCGGGGCGCGCCCAGACACATTTACTCAATAAAGGCTCTTTTGAGGCTCTACCATGGGCCAGGTGCCATAAGAATGGTTGAATGATGACGAGGAGTTGGCCAGGTGGGTAAAAGTGTGTGCAAGTGTGTGTGTGTGATAACGGAGGTGGTGGCTGAAGAAGCTATTCAGGGGAGGGGAGACTATGCAAAACGTCTCAGAGGGATGAACAGATTGACCAAGAATTTGTGTGCATGTGTGTGTAGGGTTGTGTGAGAGTGTGCATGTCCGTAAATTATGTGGTTGTGTGTGTGAGTTTGTATAAGTGTGTCTGCGTGTGTGTGATAGTGGAGGTGATGGAGTTAGGTATAGGGGGACTTTCAGGAGAGGAAAGAACTAGTGATGCATGATGAACAGATTGAACCAAGATCATTTTTTCCTATTTTATTTTTTGGGGCTTTTTCCCTCAGTAGGAACCAAGGTTTTGCAGGCTATACAGGCTGAATTCGTAACTGTGAATGACCCTGATTGCTAAAAAATTATTTTGTGCTGTACTTTTAAACTTAACCAAAGCTTGCTTAGTATGAGAGAAAATAACTAATATCTCAGCTCCTGGCCTTATGGCTGGTTGCAAAGCGAAGATGCTGAAGCAGGTGCCTGGTGCCAGCCTAGAGGGAGGAGCATACAAGTATTTACCAAAGCAATGTGAACACATGGTTTTATAAAAGTGATACGCAAGGACTTAGAACCTAAAGCAACAGTCCCCTGGCCAACATCTTCCCAAGATCAGCTCTCCAGAGACAAATATTTGTAATTTGTTTAATAGTTTCTATTCTTAATTCTTCTGATGGTTCCTCCATGTCACTAAGTGTATGACTATACTACGTACCAATTTTAGAAATTATTACCCACATTTATTCTTTGTAGTTTTTCCTTTACATCACCATGGTTGAAACATTTAGATTCCTCTCTGTGAGCATAATTAAGTCATGTCTATAGGTTGATTCTCACTGTACAATTGGCAAGTTGTGCTTACATTGTCATGACTATGTAAAGATAGTTCATGGCGGGGTCAAATGGTTTGCTTGATTATGTTTTTCAGCTGTAGTAGACTTAGTTTTTCCTGTTGTTTCTAATTATCCTTTATTTTTTTCTTTATTGCATTTTTAAGCCTCGTGCATTGTATCCCATATCTGGAAGCATCCCTGCATCTTTGGTTTTCCAGTTTCCTATATCCATGTCTTCCTGATTGTTTTTAACACCTTCATTTGGCCAGACCACATCCTCAGGTAGCTTCTGGCAGAGGGTGTGAGGAAGGTAAGCTTTGAGAATCCTTGCCTACCCGATAATCACTTTATCAGGCATCCACATTTTACTGATATTTTGGTGGTGTATAGAGTTATAGTTTGAAAACAATTCTATTTCAGTTCTTTGGAGGCGTTGCTCATTTGTCTTCTGGTCTCAAGTGTTGTCAATAAGAAGTCTTTTGCCTAATTCTTGTTTCTTTGAAAGTAGACTCTGTCTTTCTCAAAGCATTAAAATTTTCTCTTCATCCTTAGTGTTCCAAAATTTCAGTGGTGTGTCTGGATATTGTCACGTGGAAAATTGTCTAGATGCCACATAGCTTCCAAATATACTTCCTGGCAGATGTGGCATCAGCACCTCACTCCACAGTCACAGGAAAGACTCGCAGAGCAGATTAAAACGTTCGAGCACATGGTTTGTTAAATCAGTTGAAAGCATTCAGCAAGCAGGTAAGGGAGTGCGATTGGGTAAGTGAACCCTTAGGATAATGTGCAAGCAGAGTAGAAGAACGCTACTGATCCTGGGGTACATGATGCATATGGGTCATCTCTCTCTCTCTCCGCCACACCAGCCTTTCCCACTGGTGGGTTAGTAGGACCACAGCTGGATGGTGTTTAAGCAAGGGGGCCCACAGATGGAAGCTGGCCAGGGTCGAAGGCACAGACTTGTTCTGTTGGAGAGATGTAGGACAAGAGTCCTGGGCACAGCCATAGCTAGCCAATTAGCCTGCTCAGTAGCCATGGGTTTTTTATTGTTTCTTAAGCAGAGGACACATGGGCATCCTGGCATGATGGCAGAATGGGCATCACTAATGCTTGGCTGAATTAGGTCTCTGAATACTGAGTGCTTCATGTCTCATGTATATTCAATGAATTTTGAGTATTTGGTGCCTGGTGTGTATTCAATAGATCATGAATATTTAGTATCCAGGTGCCTTATATACATTTAGTGCCTCATGAATTTTAGATACCTTTTGGCTCTTCTATTTCTTCTATCTACGTTTAACATGTGTATGCTCTACTTACTACTTATCCGTACTTAAGACAGATTATGAGTCTCATCCATCTCATTCGTTTTCTTTTCTCTTATAGCAGAATTGGGTATTTTCAAACAATACAACATCTGAGCTTTACAGTTAATAATCTTTTGTTCGTTAATCCTGCTTGGCATTTGTTCGATACTATTATTTTGAAGACTCATGTCTTATTTCATAAATGTTCTCTTTCTTTGATAATTTCCTCCCTTCCATTTTTCCTTATTTTCTCTTTCTAGAACCCAAGTTAATCATTTATATCTCTTACCTTTTTACTACTATCTCCCATTTTCTTGTTTTCTTGTTTCACAGTTTAGAAAAACCCTTCAGCTTTCTCTTTCAACTTGTCTTTTGACTTTTCAAATTCAGTAACCACATTTTGTGTGTGTGTGTGTGAGGAAGATTGGCCCTGAGTTAACATCTGTTGCCACTCTTCCTTTTTTTTTTGCTTGAGGAAGATTGTCACTGAGCCAACATCTGTGCCAGTCTTCCTCTATTTTATGTGGGGTGTCACCACAGCATGGCTTGACGAGTGGTGCTAAGTCTGCCCCCCAGATCAGAACCTGCAAACCCTGGTCCGCTGAACCACGCAAACTCAACTGCTATGCCACCAGGTCAGCTCCAGTAACCACATTTTCTAATAGACTTTATTTTTTTCCACAGTTTTAGATTTGCAGAAAAATTGGAAAGACAGTACAGAGAATTTTCATATACCCTGCACCTAGTTTCCCCTATTATTAACATCTTACATTAGTATGATACACTGTTTACAATTAAGGAACCGATATTGATACACTATTATTCACTAAAGTTCATAGTTTATTTAGATTTCCTTAGCTTTACCTAATGTCCTTTTAATTCTCCAGGATCCCATTCAGAATACCGCATTACATTTTTTTCTTTAAGATTTTATTTTTCCTTTTTCTCCCAAAACCCCCCGGTACATAGCTGTGTATTTTTAGTTGTGGGTCCTTCCAGTTGTGGCATGTGGGATGCCGCCTCAGCATGGCCCAGTGAGCGGCGCCATGTCCGCACCTGGGATTGGAACCAGCAAAACCCTGGGCTGCCAAAGCAGAGTGTGTGAAGTTAACCACTAGGCCATGGGGCCGGTCCCTTTTTTTTTTTTTTTCACCACATTACATTTATTTATTGCATCTCTTTAGATTCCTGCCCCCCTATTGGACTTCATTTGATTTTGATGTTTTTCTCATGACAAAACTCAGGACTATCGGGAGGAAGACTGCAGAGGCAGAGCGCCATTTTCATCCTGTCATCATCTAGGGTACATTCCACCAACAGGATTGTGACGGTTGGTGTTGGCCTTCGCGCTGGCTGAGGTGGTGTTTGCCACGTGCCTCCACTGCAGAGTGGCCCTGCTGTCTCCCCTTTGCATGCTCTGTTCTTTGGAAGGAAGTCACTACGTGCCGTCCACACCTAAGAAGTGGCGAGTTATGTTCCCCCTCCTTGAGAGTGGAGTGTCTACATAAATTATTTGGAATTCTTCTGCATGAGAGATTTGTCTCTTCTCCCCAGTTTTTAAAATTTAACTTGTCTCTTCTCCCCACATTTTTAATTTCCAAAATCCCATTCTTGTTCTCTGATTGTCCCTTTCTCAGAGCATCCTATTCATGGATGCTATATCTTTAATTTTTTTGGTGCCATCATTAGAGACTTTGTTGGGAAGTTTCTCTGTTTCCTCAGGAGTTTGCCTACCTTAGTCTTTCTCTGATATTTCCTGCCATTTTCAGTTTGTTTTCAAATTTCTGGGGATCCTTCATTACTTATTTACATTCAGATATAAATCAGTAAACAGGATGGCTTGGAGCTCTGTGTGTGGGAGTGGAGCTTGTGGGCTGACAGGTTTCCCTTTAGGGTAAGAAGGGAGCTGTCCCTATGCCGGGCGCCCCTCCACACAGAATGCACAGTTTTATCTAAGATACCATACTTGTACCAGCTGTCCTGGTTATTCCTAGGCAGCTTATGTGGTCTCTTTAGAGAAGAACATTCTATATATTTGTGGGGTTTGGGGAGCCAAATGCCTGGCTGCTGGTTGTCTTGAGCACAGAATTAGGGAGGGAGTCTCTGGTGGGCATTGTGTTCCACAGACTGACCATTAAATAATCCTTGTATTTTCTGCCTTGCTTCTCACTCCTGCCCTCCATTGTGCCACACGCAGTTTCCAAGGCTGGTGTGTCCTCTGGACTCTAGTAAGCAGAACCCTGAAGACACTCCAGCCTTCCTCCTGATGGGGCCTGCCTGGACTAGACACTGCATTGTCCACTCTGCTTCATTAGTCAATATTCTTCCATCTGCTTCCTCTCCCCTGGGAACTTGCTAAGATCTCCCATCCTCTGATGGGCCCCCTCCTGTCCTGTCTGTTTTTCCTTAGTAGCATTTTAATGGGATCATGAGAGGAAAAAGAGAGAAACATTATGTTCAGTTTGTTACCTTGAAAACTGCTCCATTTGTTTTAATTATAAAAACACGGTGTATTGATTAAGGTAGGATAAACTATGGTAACAAATTGATCCTAAAACATATAAGGTATAATAGCTCATTTCACACTAGCATAATAGTCCAAGGTTTCTGGCTGTGGCCATCCTTAATACAGTGACCCAAGGAGCCAGGCTCTACCTATCTTGTGGTTTTGCCATCCCAGAGGGCCTCCCTGGTATCTGCACCTAGCCAGCAGAAGAGGAAAGAGAGTGTGGAGGAGGCATACCTGCTTCTTAAAAGCTTTGGGCCAACAGCACACACATCGCATCTGCTCTCATTCTACTGGTGAGAACTAGTGCGCTGCCCACAGTTCGATTCAAGGAGGATGGAGAATGCAGTCCTTAACGAGGCAGCCTCTTCTCAGCTGCACCTCTGTGTGATGAAGAGAAAGATAGATCTGGTCGTTCATCTGGCCTCCTTTGCCCAGAATGGAGGCAAGAGGCAATGATAAGAACTGGGCAGAATTATACTTTGCTCAAGACAATCATCAGCCTTCGTGATAGCAGTGTGATGCGAGACCTTCACACCCGCATATTCTCCAAAGCTCTACCATGCACCTCACTGAGCTACCCTGGCTGCTTTGAAGGGAAACTGAAGGAAAACAATGCTCATTTAACAAAATCTATGCATCAGGCATTGTGCTAGGTGATTTCCATACAACCCAGACAGCACATGTTCTCCCTGAGCCACAACAAAAGCTGTTTCTCTCTCTTTATGAAATTGGGGTTCCCTGTGGGAAAGGCATGGTACTTGGGGATCTTTTTAAAGGGGTAATTTGCCTTAAAATTATTGCTCACCCACTAAGTTCTAGACATGATGCCAGGTCTTAGGAACACAGAGATGGAAAAGGCTCCACGTCTAATTTTTAGGAGCTCAGTCTGCCCTAAAATGCAATAAAATAATCACAATGTAAGTGATGAGTGCCATAGTAGGAAGCCGAGGAGGGGCAGAATTTTCTCTGCTTGGAGGGGTAGGGTGGGCTGGGAGGAGGGGCCTGGGGAAGGTGTCACAAAGCAGGTGTCTAGCATTTGAATAGAGTCTTGAAGGATAGATCAGAAATTGCCAGAGAGAAAGGAAGATATGGACATGCAGGCAGAGCAATTAACATACAAAGGCCACGAGTCATGGGCTGCCCAGGGAGTGATGAATTGATACATGGGGCACTCCAGGAAGATGAGCCCAGGTGGAGGATGGGAGAAATCGCTAGCCCGTCACCCACTTCCTGCTACAACTTGGAGTCTCAGGCTGCCTCCCCCTTTGAGACAATACATCCCAGAGCCACCTCCCTCACCAGCAATTTCAGCTTCTCAGAGAATGGAGCCTACAGCTCCCTCGAGACCAGGGATTCTCCACTTCAGCACTACTGACATTTTGGGCCAAGAGCATTCTCTGGGGTCGGGGCTGTCCTGTGCATTATATGAAGTTTAGCAGCATCCCTGGCCTCCACCCAATAGATGTCAGCAGCACCTCCCAAGTTGTGACAGCTGGAAATGTCTCCCTAGACATTGCTAGCAGTCCCTTGGGAAGCAGAACAGCCCAGTTGAGAACCACTGCTTTAGACAGATGTCACCTTTCTTGGATCACCTACCATAGAATTAAGTATAGTGTTTTGCATATAGTAGGTCTATGTGTAATTTGAGGACAGATCTCCTTTGAGCCACAGAGTCTTATTCCATCAGCCAACAGCCCTGCCCTGGCTCAGAGTAGTGTTAATGAGGAGGAGCCAATACCTAACAGTTACCCTCTATTTTATATCATGGTTACCTTTAAAATGTTTGTCTCCCACAGCAAATTGAAAGCTAGCCTAGTAGGCATTCAGTTTCTATTTATTTTCTTAAATGGAAGGGTAAGTCACCTTTTGAAAACAAACTGACTGAGATCCAAGTAGATTAAAAGTGATTTTTGAATGCCCTTTTTATTTTTTCAAGCCAGAATGATCTCTTTCATGCTTTATGACCTAACCCATAAAAAAATAAGACTTCACTCGCTTGCAGACGCCCCTGCAGGCCATCTGGGAAAAATATCAGTCAGGTTCCTACATTTTCTCAACTCACTGTTGACTTTGCTTCCTGCACATCTGGCATCTGAGACATATGGATCACTCCTTAATCAACAGCCCAGAATATCATCACTTTGAGCACCTGTCAGAGAATTCATCCAACGATGGAGTGCAGTTCAGCATTAGCCAAGAGCACAATGGAGACATCTGATTTTCAGAGAGACAGTCTAAGTGGTATGTTAACTCCCCCTTCTTCTTACTTTTCGAAGTTTGATGCCTGCACAAAGTCAGCTTATTAGAAAAACAACAGGTCTGAGCTGTATTCTTCAAGCTTTTCACAGGAGTGATTTTGGTGGGAAAAAGTTATGATTTCCTTTTTTTTTTTTTTTTTGGTAGAGGGAAATGTAAGAAATACCCATTTTTGAGAAAAATTTGTCTTTTGCAAAATTGTAATCAAAGTTGCTGCCAATTATAACCCAGTGTTTACTTCCTAAGAGTGAACTGAGTTTTGGCTCCAGCAGAGAAGCAGGAAAAGCCAAAATGTGCCTTCAGACAGAACACAGGCAGGTTCCAAGCCCAGGACCAGGAATGACCAGAGGAAAGATCCATGCTTCCCGGACCACCAGGAGGTTGGTGACAATTGTGTGCAAAGGAATGAAGCTGTTCCAGGGCAACAGAGCATGCTTGGGGGCTGGAATGAGGTGGGGTGTCTTCCATGCCTTCAGAATTAGTCCTTTGGACACGAGCGAGCCCTCATGTGAATCCTAGGGAAGAAAGAAAGACATTTTCTCTCTAAGTGGGATGGGGGACCTTGGACATTTAATTTCAGTTGAGAGACTGAATATACGAATGGACAATGGCCAGACCATATGTAAGAGCAGAACTTGACCTACAACCTGCAGCCACATGCCCAGGAAACCAACCCGTTATTTAGAATAACCAGCCCATGAAGCCAGCCTACTGTAAACCAGACTTGTAGGAAGTCACACGGCTATCTCTAGTGACAATCCACAAAGCCAAACAGTGACTCCTGTAACAATCAGCCCCAAATGGTGGGATTTGATTAGTAACTGATAGCTTCTCTAATTTTCTTTGTTTTTTTTTTTTAGGAAGGTTAGCCCTGAGCCAGCACACACCACCAATCCTCCTCTCTTTTGCTGAGCAAGATTGGCCCTGAGCCAACATCTGAGCCCATCTTCCTCTATTTTATATATGAGATGCCTCCCACAGTGTGGCTTGATAAGCCATGCATAGGTCCACACCCGGGACATGAGACCAGAGAAAGCCAATTATGCCCTCCTAACCAATCACACAGGATGCCCCACTTCTAGTTAGCCTGCCTGCAGCCTCCCCATGCCAGCAGCCTCCAATCTGGACAGGCCTGAAGCCTTCCCTTTTTCCCACTCTTTATAAAGCTTTCCCACTCCTCTGCCTGCCTTTGAGTCTTGGCCAAAATGTAAATGATGGTGGCTGACTCCCTTGCTACAGCAAGCTCTGAATAAATAGAGTTTGCTTGTTCTCATTTGATTGGTCTTCGTTTATTTCCACAGAATGTTGAAAGTAATGTAACCTAAATTTGAACCCTCAGCTAGTCAAGTGCGATAGAGCAATATTCATCGAGGGGCATGCATGCAGCATGGTCCCACCCTCTCTGTGCCTGTGCACCCAGTTCCTTCTGTCTGGAATGGTCCTGTCCCTTCTCTTCCCCTTGGAGAAACCCCACCCGTCTTCCCATGCCCAGCAGGAGTGTCCCAGCTTCTGAGGAGCCTTCCCTGCCTATCATCAGCAAAGCGCCATGAATTCCCTTCTTCCTCCATGTTAGAATGACCGCAGCAGTCCCATGCACAATGTCAATAAGAAAGAAACAAATATTTTCTGAGTATTATCTATTTCCTGGGTGCTTCTTACACTCGTCATCTCGCTAAATCCTCTCTTAACTTTGTGAGGCAGGAATTCCTCCCTTCTCTTCACAGACAATGCAAGCAAGACTTTAGCTCACCATATAAAATTGAAGATGTGTCTGTCTTTTCCAATTAGATTTTCAGCTCTTTGATAAGATTATTTCTTACGCATTTTAATTCTTCATGCCGAGCAAATGCTGGACACATGAAAGATGTTTCATAAAGGCTTGGTGAATGAATGAATGAATGAATGAATGAATGAATTGCTACAGGGCAGGGAAAATGAATTTGTTTACAAGCCTAGCCTGGCTTCAAGGACTGATTATTCAAGAGCATGAACCATATGGTTCCTGAAAGCATATAAGTCAAACTTTTTCTTTTACTTAGACCCAGTTTCTCTGGACAGGAAATCAATCATTGGAAAATTCCAGTTGGAGGCTGCAAGTGTTTCTAGCTCTGGCGATGCAGGTTTGGGACCTTTGATGTCTGTGAGTCATGTATTAAAGATTTACCAGGCGGCAGTAGCTTCCTGCCTCAAGTGAGAAGACAAATGTCAGCAGGCGATCTATAACCCGTGCCTAAGCAACAGATGAGGAATTTTCCCTCGTAAGCAGTGTATGTGAGTGTGTCGTTTCGCCCAGCCTTAGGGAGTCCACATCTTTGGTGCCTTTGGTCTACTTAATTATTTTAAGCATTTTTTTGTTCCAAAGTTGTCATAGCAACAGCATCAACAAATATTTTGAAGGGACAGATTCGATTTCTAGCACCCTCAAGTAATGTTTCATTTTTGCCCATTATCTATCATGTTCCTCCACACGTAAGCATTTTATACACGTAAGCATTTTATACACTTCAACCACAAAGCAATGTCTACTTTGTATTCTGCCATTTCACGCAACATTAACATTACATCAAAAACATTTTCTTTGTTTCCAAAGGCTTCATATTTAAAAATTTCAATGTCTGCACAACAGTCCATCTTACTAAGCTATTCCCACATTGTTGTACAATTAGTTTACTTCTTATGTTTTAACTACCTTTCAGGTAATGTTGCAGGAAGCATCTTCTTGCATATAGTTTTTGTTTTCCGATGAACATTTCCTTAGAATAAATTCTTAGGAATAGAATTTCTGACATCTTTGCAGCTCCTGTTACATAATACTCTGTTGCTTTGCAGAAATGCTTCTGCTAATTTGAAGAACAGGATGGAGCTCGAGGAACAGACCTTGCAAGGAACTCTGTGCGGACTTCTCCTTAGGGTGAGAAGCTGGACAATCGATGGAGGCAGCATCTCCTTAAGAGGAATTAAAGGGCCTTTGGTGAGGTAGCCATGTGGGCCGCACATGTAGGAAAAATTAACAACAAGGCTGCCTGGATTAAAATTTTCTGAAGCAAAACTATTTTGCTCTGGCGCTGTGAACTCTCATAATCATGACAGAGGGTTTTCCTTTTCTGCATCCTGAGCTTTGCATCTCATATATCTAGACGTGACTATAAAATCAGAGACTGATTCTTAACAAACACCCTGGAATTCTTTCAGGAAGCAAGGGCCATCTTTCAAAGGTCTTTCCAGAGAAACCTCTTATGTGATTGCTAAAAGCATGAACCCCTTATGGAATTGCATTCATATCCAGTTTTTAAGCTACAAAAGGAAATTAAGACTCACTTGATCTTTTTCTGTATGACGAGAGTGACGAGTGAATCACTTGGTGACCAAGCAGAGAAACATAGGCTGGGCAGGAATCCTAAGTATAGGTGCCATCCCAGGAGCGCTCTCTATGTGACAGGTTCAGTGCTCAGTCTCATGGAATCCTCACAACTAATGCTGAGAAGGAGGTGCTACTAGGATGCCCATTTAATAAAGCAGGAAACTGAGGCTTGCAAGTGTGAGAGAGGTACTCTGTTCTATAGCAGGGCAGTCACCGGTGTTGCAATCCAGGCCTATTAGACTCCAGAGCTGGAGAGGTTGACCACTCATCATGGGGTGAGGTGGATAAACCTTGCTAACCACAGGGCTGGGCAGTGGAAGAGTTTCCTGAAACAAAGGCAGAGGCTCAGGCCCAGGGGCTGCGTGTGGGCACGAGGGGCAGGGATCCAGGGCACAGCACTCAGGTGGGGACGTCTGGGGCATGGTCTGGAGGATAACTTTGTTATTCTCACCTACTCCCCACGAGAGCCCAAGCTCTGCTGAGGAGCCGCAGCCATAGGAGAACCTTCCGGAGGGTGCCTGGTCTCCATGACTGTGCTCCAGGCTCTGCTGCAACCCCACCATTTCCTCCTGGAGGCCCTTGCAGGCCACTGCCTGCATCTTAATACTTCTCGCCTGGTCCTTGGACACCAGGCATTACTTGCTCAGCCACCAATCCCCTGCCTTCTCCTCCCAGCCCTGCCTCATGTCAGCTCCTGGCTTCCTCCTCTGCATTTGCCCTTCTTACAGCTTCGAGGCATCATGCTTTATTTCCCAAAAATAGCAGGGTGCTAAGTCCTGCTGTCACTCACCTACCTGGTCAGGTCTCTTCCATCAGTCCTACCTGCACCCAACCCCCTGTGCGTTCTTGTGGACGAGATCCTCGTACTGGCTCCTGGCTCCTGCCGCCCTCACCTGCCCCATATTGTCTCCCTCCCTGCCAAGAGCCTCATCCTCACACCCCAGGCCTGATATGGCACCAGAAACTGGAAACATTGTGGAGACAGAAACCTGGGATATAGCCAGAGAGCCAGCACTCACTGTTTACTTGCCAGGTTCACCTATACTATCCCTTTTAATTTTCATGAGAGGAAGGCAATTATTATTTTTTTTCTATTTGACAAATAAGGGAACTGAAGTTCAGAGAACGTAAGTAATTTTCCCAAGGTCACACAGCTAGGAAATGGCAGACCTGGATTTGAATGCAGAATTCTGGCTCTAGAGTCCAGACTTGGAACCACTATGCTACATTGCCGTCTCTGGGTGGGAGGTAAATGAAGGGAAGGGAGTGGAACAGACCTAGAAACTAGAATGTACAGGCCCTGGTTTTACAGTGAGGGTAATTCCAGGGAGGAGGATGAAGTTTGGGAACATTAAGGCACACCAAACATATGTTGACTTGAACTTTTACTATCACATCTGAAAACCTGATTTCCCCAGTCTTTCCCGTCTCCATCAATGGCAATTCTATTCTTTCAGTCATTCAGGTCAAAAAGCTTAGAGCTTTCCTTGACTCTTCTGTTCTTCCTATTTTCCAGCCATCAGAAAATCCTATTGGTTTCATCTCCAAAGGGCAGACTCTGACCACTACTTAGACCTCCACCACGGCTCCCTGGGCTCAGCCACCATCATGTCTCACCTGGATCATCCAACAGCCTCCTCACTGATGGCCCTGCTTCCATGCTTGCTCTGCTGCAGTCTAGTCTGCACATGTCAACCAGAGTGACCCTCTCAAAACACAAATCAGATCCGATCACCTCTCTGCTTAAAACCCGATAATGGCTCCTGTCTCACTCAGAGTACAAACCCAGCTCTTTTCCGAGGCCCGCTCTCATCCCCTCCCAGCTGTCTGATCTTATCTCCCACTACATCCTCTCACTCACCCCTCTCCAGCCTCACTGAAACCCTCACTGTCCCTCAAACATGCCACGCATGCTCCGACCTCAAGGCCAACGGGATATGAGCTGTACATTGCACAGGCTTAAACATCTAGCATTCCCCATCCCTAAATGATGGAACCAAATATCCTGAGAGCTAACTGCAGACCCTCCTTGGCTGTCTGCATTTTGTGAGTTTTAATGCAGTTAGAAGACATTCCCCCCCAAAATCAGGGACTTTGCTTGACACTGATATGTGATCTGGGGATTTGGGGGCACAAATATTTACATTTTGTCTATAGTTAAATATTTTCCCCCCATAGTCTTGACTGTAAGTGTTGGCTACAGGATGGAATCATGACCGTGCCTGTTTGACACTGCAGGACTTTCCAAATAAGGGGAGGGGATATCAGACACTCCTCAATTCATGATTTAGGGCAGGGGTTGGCAACATTTTTCTGTAAAGGTTCAGATAGTAAATATTTTAGGCTTCTGCAGGTCATTGTAGTGTGAAAAGAGCTATAAACAATACATAAATGAATGAGTGTGCTTATATTCCAACAAAATTTTATTTACAAAAAATGGCAGTGGCCATATTTGGCCCACCAGCCATAATTTGCCAACCCCTGGTATAGGGACACATGTGGGAGCCCTAGCCAACATGTGGGAGCACACGTCAGACATGGCATTTCCTTGGGAGCTCCTGGGCAGAAAGGAAATCACATTGTATTTTTTTTCTTGTACTTAGAGTATCTAGCACCTCGCCTGAGACATAGTAGACAATTTGTAAAACCTTTCTGGAATAAACGAATGAATGAGATGTTGACTTTGGAGGGGGTAGATCTTTTCCAACACCTACGGAGAGCTCTTGCTCATTTAAACATTTATAAGACAAACATTTATTTGGTGCCCCCATGTGTCAGCACATGCCCCACATGCTGAGTAAAAACAATGGGATTTTCATCAGACCTCACAGAGCACAGAGCTATCCGAGGAAACAGAAAGAAGGGGCATCAGCACAGTGTGAAAAGCATTAATGGGGTAGTTCAGGGGCGTTGGAGGTACTTTGGGGGTTGGGGGGCACGCTCAGGTTTGTCCCAGGAACAAATGATGATGTTCTAATGTCACTGGACTCTGCACCTGTCAATCAAGCAGGATTTAGTTTGGCTGGGCAGCCAAGGCGTGAGCCCACAAATGAGGGGAGCAGAGCTGACAGAAGTGACGGACTTGGCTGTCTCTATAAACACTAATAAACAGTTTAGCTGCAAGCACCTGCCTTCAATAAGGGAGGCTCAATCTGCTTCCGTAGCAGGGCTTTCCAGCTGTCAATCAAGCGGCCGTCACTTGTGAAGGCTGCGTTAGGAATTTTGATACCATTTTATTTCTCTTCAAGCCTCTTTGAGGGAGTATTATGTTCAGAGCCAGCCTTTTAACAAAGCATTATATTTAATCTTTTTACCACTTTGATCTTTTTCTCTAAAAATTATTTCCGTTATCCCAAGCTTCATTTTGCCTTTTCCGTATCTCCTTTATAAAATTTTCTTTCAGCGATAAAGAGCCTATTAAATTCTGTGAAGCCTCAACCTGTCTTTAATAAAGAAAGAATTACAGGAGCCCTAACAGAAGGTTACTGCCTTCTGAGAGAAATGGATTCACAGTGGGCATGGATTTCTTTTAGAGCGTACATGCTGGAGGCAGTGCCTGTAAGAAAAACGGTAAACGCCATTCCTGCAATTTATCAGAATGACATTTCTTATACTAAAGATAGTCAGACTATAACAAAAGATCTAACGTTCAAGTCATCAGAATCCCAAAAAGAGAGGAAAAAGAGGGTAAAGCTTAAAAAGCACTTGAATAACAGCTGAAAACTTCCTAAATTTGGCAAAAGATTTAAATCCACAGATGCAAGAAGCTGGGTGAATCCCAAAAAGGAATTCAAACCAGGACACATCACAATCAACCTTCTGAAAAATAAAGACAAAGAAAAATATCTTGAAAGTAGAGAGAAACAAAACATTACATAAAGTGGGGGAACAAATTGAATGACATTGGATTTCTCATCAGAAACCATGGAGGCCAGTGGTACGTTTTCCAAATGCTAAAAGAAAAGAATTGTCAACCCAGAATCTTATTTTCAATGAAAATATCCTTGGGGCCAGCCCAGTGGTGTAGTGGTTAAGTTCACACGCTCCGCTTTGGTGGCCTGGGGTTTGCAGGTTTGGATCCCAGGTATGGACCTAGCACCACTTGTCAAGCCATGCTGTGGTGGAATCCCACATAAAATAGAGGAAGCTTGGCACAAACATTAGCTCAGCAATAGTCTTCATCAATCAAAAAGAGGAAGATTGGAAACAGATATTAGCTCAGGGCCAATCTTCCTCACAAAAAAAAAAGAAAGAAAGAAAGAAAGAAAAAAGAAAAAGAAAGAAAGGAAAGAAAGAAAGAAAGAAAACATCCTTCAGGAATGAAGGAGAAATAAAAACATTTTCAGATGAAGGAATTAAGAATATGTCACTAGCAAACCTACCCTAAAAGAATGGCTAACTAAAGTTCTCTATACAGAAAGAAAACAATAAAGAAACAAACCTTGGATCATCAAGAAGGAAGAAAGAACACAACAAAAATATCGATAAATACAATAGACTTTCCTTCTCCTCTTGAGTTTTCTAAATTATAGTTGATGGTGGAACCAAAAGAGATAACATTGCCTGCTATGGTTCTAAATGTATGCAGAGAAAATATTTATAATTATTACATTATCAATGGGGAAGATAAAGTGACATAAAGGAAGGTAAGCTTTCTACATTTCATTCAAACTGGTAAAATGGCAGCACCAGCAGAGTGTGTTGTTCTGTATGCATAAAGTTATACTTACAGCAACCACTAAAAAATCTGTATGGAGTTATGCTCAAAAATACTATAGATAAATCAAAATGGATTTATTTCAATTTCAAAAGATGTTCAAGTAATGCACACAAAGGAAAGAAAAAGAAAACAGAAGGATGAAAAGCAGAAATACCAAATAAAACAAAAATTAAAATGGCACACTTATGCACTAACATCAATAATTACATTAAATGGAAATCGTCCAAATATGCCAATTAAAAGACAGAGATTGGCAGAGTGGATTGTAAAACAGTACTCAACTCCATGCCGTCTATAAGACATTCACTTCAAATATAACCACATAGGCCAGTTGAAAGCAAAAGGATGGAAAAAGTTACATCATATGATCATTAGTCAAAGGAAAGCAGGAGTGTCTACTTTAATATCAGATAAAGTAGACTTCAGAGCAAAGAAAATTACCAGAGACAGAAAGGAACAGTATATAAAGATAAAAAGGCCAATCCAAGAAGAAAATATAGCAATCCTAAATGTGTATTCAACAGAAGTACAAAATATGTGAAGCAAAGTGATAGAACTGAAAGGAGAAATAGACAAATTCACGATTATAGTTGGTGACTTTGATGCCCTCTCTTACAATTGCTAGAACAAATAGAATAAAATTAGCAAAGGTTTAGAAGAACTCAACAACACCAGCAATCAATAAGATCTAATTAACATCTATAGGACACTCTATCCAACAACAGCAGAGTATCCATTCTTTTCAAGTGCCCACAGAATATATACCAAGATAGACCACATCCCAGCCTATAGAACACAGTTCAACAAATTGAAAAGAAATGAAATCATACAGAGTGTGCAGACCATGTTCTCAGACCACAAAGGAATCACACTAGAAATCAACAAAAGAAAGATACATTTAAATTAGCTTGATTTAAATTTAAATTAGCTCCATTGTGGTGATTATTTCACAATATATGTGTATATCAAAACATTACGTTGTAGACCTTAAATAAATAAACAAGTTGATAAATAAACAATTTTTATTTGTTGATTTCACCTCGATAAATCTGGAAAAAAAATTTGTGGGACACAGTTAAGCAGTGTTGAAATTTATAGCGCTACATACACACACTAAAAAAGAAAAAAGTCTCAAATAAATAATGTAAGCTACCATTTCAAGAACCTAGGAAAAGAAGAGCAAACTAAACCTGAAGCAAGTTGAAGGAAGGAAATAATAAAGATAAGAGCTGACACCAATGAAATTGAAACCAAAAAAAATAGAGAAAATCAATGAAAGAAAGAGTCGAGTCTTAGAATAGATCAATAAAATTGACAAACCTTTAGCAAGACTGACAAAGAAAAAGAGAGAGAAGACACAAATTACCAACATCAGGAATAAAGCAGAGAATATCAGGCAGACCCTGCAGACACCAAAAGGATAAAAAGGGAATAGTCTGACTATCTCTACACACGTAAATCTGACGTTTGTTGATAAATTTGACATTGTGTTGACATTAAGTTGATAAACTAAGGTGAAATGGACCAATCCCTCAAAAAACATAAACTACCATAACTCACCCAATATGAAATCGATAATTTGAATAGCTCTAAAACTATTAAAGAAATTGAATTTACAATTTCAAAATTCCTCCAAAAGACATCTCCAGGCACAAATGGTTGCACTGAGAATTCTACCAAACACAGTTAAATGTAAAACTATAAAACTTTTAGAAAAAATAAACAAAAGATAAAACCCTCAGGATCTAGGGCTATGCAAAGAGTTCTTAGACGTAACACAAAAAACATGATCCATCAAAGGAAAATTGATAAATTTGACTTAATTGAATTTAAAAACTTTTACTTTGTGAGAGACTCTGTTAAGAGGAAGAAAAGACAAACTGCAAACTGGGAGAAAACATTTGCGAGCCATCTATCCAACAAGAGGCTAGCATTTAGAATATATAAAGAACTCTGAGAACTCAATGGTAAAAAAAATATCCAATTAAGAAACGAACAAGGGGCCGGCTCCGTGGCCGAGTGGTTAAGTTCGCGCGCTCCGCTGCGGCGGCCCAGGGTTCGGATCCTGGGCGCGGACAAGGCAACGCTCGTCAGGCCACATTGAGGCGGTGTCCTACATCCCACGACTAGAAAGACCTGCAACTAAAATATACAACTATGTACAGGGGGGGTTTGGGGAGATAAAGCAGAAAAAAAAAAGATTGGCAACAGTTGTTAGCCCAGGTGCCAATCTTTAAAAAAAAAGAAATGAACAAAAGACCTAAACAGACATTTCACCAAGTGGATATACAGATGGAAAATAAACACGTAAAAAGATGCTCAATGTCATTAGCTTTTAGGGAAATGCAAGTGAAACCACAGCGAGATACCACTACACACCTATCAGAAGGACTCAAGTCAAAAAGAGTGAAAATGTAAAATGCTAGTAAGGATGAGGAGAAACTGAGTCATTCATACATAGTTGGTATGAATGTAAGTTGGTACGGCCACTCTGGAAAACAGTCTGACAGTTACTTAAAAAACTAAATACACAACTACCATCCAGCCCAGCAACTGCACTCTTGGACATTGATTTCCAGAGAAATGAAGACTTATGTTTATAGGGAATATTTGCAGCAACTTCATTTGTAATTGCCCAAAACTAGAAACAACCTAGATTGCCTTCAGTGGTTGAGTGGTTAAACAAACTGGAAGGAACTCTTGATATATTTAACAGCCTGGATCAATTTCCAGAGAATTATGCTAAGTGAAAAAAATCAAATCCCAAAAGGTTACATACTATATGATTCCATTTATATAACATTCTTGAAATGTCAAAATATGGAAATTAACAGATTAGAGGTTGTCAGGGGTTAAGGAGGGAGTGGGGGCAAGAGGGAAGTGGATGTCGGTGGGAAAGGGCCACACGAGGGATCCTTGTGGTGTTGGAAATGTTCTGTGCCCTAATTGTATCAATGTCAATATTGTGGTTGTGATATTGCACTATGGTTTTGGAAGATGTTATCACTGAGAGAAACCAGGTAACAGGTACACTGGATCCCTTCTGTATTATTTCCTACAGCTACATGTAAATCTAAAATTACCTTAAAATAATAAGTTTAATTTAAAAAATTCAGTAATGAGAGGCTGCAAAAAATCTGAATCAGGAAGTTTTTATTGAGCCTTTACTATGCCCAGGGACCATTTCAGGAGCTAAGGATACACAAAATCAAAGAGGTTAATTCCGTGCGCTCATGGGGTTTACAGACTAGTGTGGGAGAGAGAGAATTAACAAAGAAATAGACTCATAATGTTCAGTGTTGGCAAGTGCTATTACTGAAAATAAAAGAATTTAAAGAGATAGTGATTGGAGGAAAGGGTAGGAGCCTTTTAGGTAAGGTGATCTAGGAAACCCTCTCAGGAGAAGATGGCATCTGTGTGGAGACTTAAGCCAGTTGGATTGAGACATGTTGCACTGAGATTACATTTGGGTATAGATTTCCAGATAGAGATGTCCAGAAGGTAGCAATAAAGGCATAGATTTTGGAATCATTTTCGTGGGGATGAATATGTAATAGTCATGGAAATAAATGAGATAACTAAGGGTGAGAACATCGAGAGAGGAGAGATAGAACCAAAGACACAATCTTCATGAGTCAATATGAACATTCTCCCTCTCCCAGTGAGCCTCCTTTGGACTGGGCTAAGCTCGATCTTCTCGGTTTTCTTTGTGAGTTCCTCGTTTTCTTCTAATCCTCCTAGCATTGGAGTTAACCAGCCCTCAGTCCTTGGATCTCTTTTCTTCTCTATCTCTACCACTCCCTTGGAGATCTCATCCAGTCTAGACCCTTCTCCCGAGCTCCAGAGCTCAGAGTCTCTTATATTCATCTTCTATCTTCACTCCATTTGGGTATTAAGCTAATTTTCTGGAAGTAAGTTTGGGAACATAGGTATGGATAGAGCAGAAATGCAGGAAATTTCTAACAGATCCTACAGTTCACTATCTCGAGTTAGAGCATCACGGCCCAAAATTTTATCAAGAGGCTTTCCTTTAGGTTTCCTTCAAATTCTTTCTATTCTTATTGGCATAAATATTGTTTGTATACTTTATTTATAGTCTATGTATTGCAAATACTCTAGAGCAAAAAATACAATAGTGATTAAAAATGAAGTAAGAAAAATGGAATGGATGGGATGATCTTATTACCTCCTTTTCTAATTTTGTTTAAATCAGTCCCATTAATAAAGATGAGTTTCACAGAGGCAGATATCATCAAATAATTTCTATTTCAAGCTCCAGACACATTTCCCTGTGAAATGTGTGCATATTTTCCAGTCCATAGTGAGCCATTTCCAAGTGGTCAGAAATATCTCACATAATTAAAAGTCCTTCCAAGTCACTTTAATGTTTGGTCAGTTTCATGAATCCTATATATTTAGGCTAAAAAGCCAAACCACACTTTCATTACATTACCACTGCATTTTGAACAAAGATGCAATGAGGGTAGTTACCACTTCCTATGGAAGTTGTTTGCCTATCTTGAGAAAAAGATCAGTATTTCTTTTTCAATTTATATCTTCAGTGCCAGTAAAGTATGTGTTAGTTGTCTATTTCTGTGTAGCAAATTACCCTAAAACTTGGTGGTTTAAAACAACAACACTTCTTGTCTCACAGTTTCTGTGGGTCAGAAATCTGGGCATGGCTTAGTGGGGGCCTCTGAATTGAGGTCTCTCACAAGCTGCAATGATGTCAACCTGGGCTGCAGTTAACGCAAGGCCAGACGGCAGTAGGACACACATCCGGGCTCACTCACATAGTTCACAGAATTCAGTTTCTTGCCTCATGACCCTCTCTATAAGGCCACTTACAACCTGGCCACTTATTTCATGAGAGAAAGCAAAGAAGAAGAGGCCTGAGAAAGATAGAGACAAAGAGACAGAGACAGAGAACAAGAACAAAACTTACAGTCTTTTGTAATCCAATCTTGTAGGATATTCCATCACTTTTACTGCGTTCTTTTTGTTAGCAGCAAGTCCTTAGGCCCAGCCCACACTCGAGTGTAGGGGAATATATAAGTGCACAGTACCAGGAGGCGGAGACGGTAGGGAGACATTTTAGAAGCTGTCTACCACATGATGCCTGGGTATTTGTTGAGTGAATGAATAACCAGATAAATGAGGTTATATGGTCTGATGCCAATCCTTCTGAAGAAAGAAACTGTAGGACACCCTTGACAAAGTCAATCCATCTGATCGAACACTTCTAGATCAAAGCACATTGCAATGAAGTTCCGTTCTTGGAAGGCTCTAAGGATCAGAGAGTTAGATGTTCTTGCAACTGTATTGAAGCAGTGGGACATGGAGAGGAACTTCCCTAAAATGTTTATTTCCATCTGGTTGGGATCTGCCAACCTGGCTGCGGAAGGTAGGCATTTCCACTGAGCTGTCACTGACTCACTCAAGAAAACTCAGGCTTATAAAAATCTTGGGCATGTAAAAAAATCTTTCCTTGATTAAACAAAAAACATGGTTATCAGCCCAAGAAAAATCCCCTTTTGAATCAACAAATCCATCCAACAGAGAACAAGAAAGACTTTAGGCTAGTAAATGAGTGAATACAAATATCAAATGACCTTTGCAGTTAGCTATCTCAGTGAGTCTGGTGTGCATGCTGGATGCAGAAACCATGCCTCTGGGCTATGCCAAACACCAGGCCTGGACCAGCCCCAAAGTAAGAACCATATTCCTATAAAACAAGCAATACTCCTATAAAAATCCTGAAGCACAACTCTGCTGTCTTTTTTCCCCAGAATTTGTGGCTGTCAGTTGTTCCAGATTCCCAAAACAAAGCCCTGCTACAGCCAGAGCTGTTCCCGCCAGTAGCAAGGTTAGGTGGTCACCACTGCATGCCAGAGGAGGATGTCCCTTTTTCTCTCATTGGTCTGTAACAGCCTCAGAGATGCCTGAAGCTGAAGCAGGATCTAAGTAGGAGATATTCCCTTTAAATGTTTCTCGCCTAATTGGAGACACACACCAGCTCATAAATAAAGATGAATACATCAGATTACAAGCTGAAATTGGGTAAGCCAAGCTCCTGAGAGTTAAGTCTAGGGCAAAGCAGTTGGGGGCACGCCTGGAACTCTCTGGAAGGTCTGGCTAAGTGCCTTGGGGCTGCCTGTAAATGGGAGAGAGGAGATCCACAGCAGCTCTGCCACCTCCCAGACTATTGTGCACCAACTATATTGAACACATTATCTCTGACCCATCTCACGATCCCATTGGAGACCATTGACACCATTTTTCCAATGAGAAAGCCAAGGTTTAGGAGACTAAGGGACAGAAGGAGGCTGAGCTAGGATTTGAGAACAGCATGTCCAGCTTTCTTGCCACAACATGACTACTATTTGGGGTCTGTGATGGGTTGAATCATGTCGCCCCAAAGCTCCTGTCCACCCAGAACCTCAGAATGTGACCTTATTTGGAAATAGGGTCTTTGCAGATGTAATCAGTTAATCAAAATGAGGTTGTGCTGAATTAGGGTGGGCCCTAAATCCAAAGACTGGTGTCTATTTTATGGGTGAAAGGAGACGGAGATTCAGACACACAGACACGTACACAGGGAAGAAGGCCGTTTGAAGATGGAGGCAGAGACTGGAGTGATGCAACTGGCAACCAAGGAACTCCAAGGATTGCTGGGAGCCACCAGAAGCTCAGAAGAGACAAGCAAGGATTCTTCCCCAGAGACTTCAGAGGGAACACGACCCTGCCAACACTTTATTTAGGACCTGTAGCCTCCAGAACTGTGAGAGAATAAATTTCTGTTGTTATAAGCCACTCCATTGGTGGTACTTTGTTATGGCAGCTCTAGGAAACTAATACAAATTCCCTGAAATGGACTCAAACCTATGTGTTCTTTGCTATTGCTCCCAGAACTTTTAATTATACCATTTAAAGCCTAGGCCTCCAAATAAACATTTCCCAAGCAGAACCACCACAGTGATTTCCTTTTCTGTTTCCCCTTACACTCTTCCTTCAGGTCCAGCATTTTTTGTATCATGGTTCACATTTTTACACACTTCAAGGGCCAGTGAGAGATTCAATCCTGGATCACAACACCTACTGGCCCCCAACCTCTTTCCCGCATCTCACATTTCTTCTCACCTGATCAGGCGAGTCCTACCTAAGATGCCCAGTGCTGGGTGCCACACACGCCAGCCACCCAGGTACTCCCAGCCTGTGAGACCCATGTTTCCAAATCATAATGGTGTGAATATAGGTTGTAGGATTTTATTCAAAAGGAACCACACTCTTTAGTCTTTTCTATGGGATAGCTCCTACATTCACATTAACCAAGTTTGTGGATGTCACCACAGAGAGCCAGATTCTCTTTAAAAATTCTTTGACTGAACCACCTTCTTTCATAGAGCTCCGAAAAAATGGCAGTCTAGCTATTGTCCTCGGTCATGTTCCAGCAAGGTCTGCATTCACTTAACTTTATGAATTTGGGTTCTGTGGTTTGGATTCCATCCCTGCTCCCCCACTGCCCTCTTCCCAATTGAAAGCCTTCTAATCCAGGATTTCTGACGAAGTCTGGGGCTGGGGAAGCTAAATGGAGTATCCCATTCTTTGTTTCTTGCTGCCCCCTGCTGGGCAAATCATTGCTGCTTCTTTTTTAAATAAGGAAATGAACAGCCAGGTTCCTAGGTGTGGATGGGTGAGGGAGGAGCAAAGTGCCTTAGAAGGAGAGACAGAGTCAGACAACTTCTATTATTTGAGGTTCTCAGTTTGTTAAAAAAAAAAAATAAAGAAATGGAAACTGTGATATTTAAAACATGTTTATATTTAGCAGATTGCTATTTTTAAACACACACAAATACAGTATGTCGTAATTATGCTCCCACAAGATAATTAGATTTGTAAAAGTATCAACTGAAAGTACACCACTGGTGGTTTGGCCTAGTAATAGGATGTATGGGTCTTCTTTCAATCTCTTAGTACATCTTGCTCTGTGACTGCATCCCACACTGCATTTGGGATAACGGGAGGCCCGTTTCCACAGTGAGGTAAGGCCTGTGGCCTTCCCAACCTCCCAGTGACAGCGCTGAGGAGACTGGCTCTCCTAGATTCTGTAGTGAGGGGGTAGGAGGAAGGGGAGGGGGAGGCAGGGAGTGCAGAGTCCCTGATCAGTCTTCCCAGCACCCCCACAAGCCAAGGTGGAAGGTTGTGTTCCCTCTTCCACTGGTCGCCATCTTTGTTAGAAAAGTTCTCTTGAGGGTAGAAAGGCCTCTGAAGTGCCTGTTTAGAGCTTCTCTAGGACGGCCGGTTACCCCCAGGCACTGCCCCAGAGCTGGAGGCCATCAGAAGAGCCTGGAGCCAAGCCCCGATGCCAGAACTTGGCTGCAAGAGCAGAAGAAAGGCCACTAAGACAGCTTCCCCACTGCTGGCTGCCCGACGTGAGAAAGCCACGGCCTACCTCTGCTTCCTGCTGCAGACAAACCAGGATTCTGCTCAGATTTCAGACCACAACCTTATCCCAGAGAGTCAAGCCCTCTGGGGAAAATGCAGTCCCCTCCCAGCAGGGCCCAGTTCACCATGCTGTGTATACTAAGAATCATGCTGCTTCTAGGTCTGTTCCACCCCATTTCCCTTCCCCATCATGTTCTTACTCAGTGGGTGCCAAAATAATTCAGTTAGCAATATTATTTGTTTCTTTTTCACTGTAAGTCAGTTGAAATGAGCTTTGTCATCTAAATTAGTTGATCCAAGATGCTGGGACAGTGAATCAGAATCAAATTTAAGTTGATGTGAAGGAACTAATGGAAATGACAACACGTACTGTTCTTCCTGCCTGAGTCTGTGGGTTAAAATTCATACTCATTTGTCCAGACATCTCTTGTATTCCACCAGCTACCCCTAAAATCAATATCTCTAATGTGGAACCTTCTTCCAGAGCTGCTTCTATCTCCCAATGTCCCCCTAGTTGTGAGTAATTGAGAGTAAGGCTTTAAAAACTTGGTTGCAATTTGGCGTTGCTGTAACATCTACATGCAAAACCATTGGACTCGTCTCCTGGAATGGAGCAGAGGCTGGTTTGGGTGTTGTCACACTCAAGTGGTGGGTCGCATGTGGGTGAGGGTGCACTAATCCTGCCCATTAGGATCACATATTGGTCTGAGATGAACTGGAAAAAAAGTCCAATCTTTCCCTACAGAGAGTTTAAGAAGCGCAGAGGAGAAGACGTCATCTGCCTCTTGCCTGAAGGGAGGTGACCATGGCCTCTCTGTGTATAGGGACTTCCACTTTCTCCTTCTCCCACTAGAATGTGAGTCCCAGGAGAGCAGGGTTGTGCTGTCTTGCTTACCACAGAACCCTGTGCTCGAATGGTGATGGACACATCAGAAGCACTCGATAAATATGTGTTGACAGCCCCTCTGCCTCTGGTCAGCAACGACCCCAAAACCAATACGTTTTCTATGCTGCGGTCAGAACAATTTTTCTACAGCTCAAATCCGATCAAGACCCTTTCATGCTTAAGATCCATCATGATTCTTCAGGTGTCAGGGTGAAGTCAAAGGCCCTTAAGACAGCTGATGTGCGTCTTGACCTGCATTCCAGCCACACTGAACTCTTACCTCTTGCTAAAGGGCCATGTCTTCTGGCCTCCAGACATTCATCTAGGCTCTTCCATCTGCTTGGCATTCTCTTTGCACTTCTTGGCCAGTGGTAACTCCAGGTCTCAGCTCAGCTGAGTGTGTCGCTCCCCAGGGTGACATGGATCATGTCCTACGGCAATTTTTTTTCTGTATGCCCACTTGATGATGGGTCTGTGCCAACCTGATCCACCATTGTAGTCACCCCAAACTAAGCCGATAGTTGTCGCATGATGGGTAGGCGATACACATAATGGTGTCTTTGTACCAGAGGTGAGCAGGGCTCCAGAGGTATTAATCATGACAGAGTGGGCAGTCACCTCTCACTCTGGCTGGTGAAGAGTGGCAAACTCAGGTTAAAATCTAGACACTTACCAGCTGGGAGACAGACCATCTTTATAGAACCTCTCCGTGCCTCAGTTTCCATCTGTAACATGGGGCTTGTGATTGTACCTGGATCAAAGGAGGTAGAGCTCTCATCCCAGGGCCTCACAATAAATGCTTAATTTGCATTAATTAAGTGCTTAGTTAATGTTGGTTGTGATTATTAACCATTACCCCTGAGACCCCTGGCATTCTGCTCTTTTCCTTTCGAGCTACTACGACCTCCTGTAAGGGCTTCCACTGAACAAGAAGTGGTATAAGCCCCTCCCTTCTGTTCCTCTAGTCCCTTGATAGGACCTTCCTGGAAAGGTATTGGCTGCTAATCACCACGTTATCTTAAAAATAGCAAATAGGAGCATATCATAGAGAACAGACATGAGATTCTTAAACCAACTCAATTTCTTATATGATTTCCTGAAATCCACATGCTTGACTTTATTTTGGAGGTTGGGGAGGGGGCACTGGGGTGACAATTTATCCAACTTCTCTCTTTCAGGCTTTCTTGAAGGCTCCCTTTTCAAGATTAGACAGAAAAACAAGTTTGATGAGGAAATTCTTCTCCGTGCTTGCAAGTTGCAAGAGGGGGATAGGATTTAAAAGTCCTCCAGGTGGCCACTGCCATGATGATGATAATGGAAATAATAAAATGAACAACAATAAAACTGTTTATGGATGGCACTTGTTACTACGGGATCAAAATTGCTGTTCTCATTTCACTGCTGCTAAGTGGCAGAAGCTGGCTTTGAGAGCAAGTCTAGTGTTCTGTTATGCAGAAAAGGTCACAGGATAACCTTTCCTCACCCAGGACTGTATGATTTTGTGCCAAGCAATGTGGTATCTCATACAAGGTCGCTCCTGGTCGACCACCAATTTCTTTCTGTCCCTTAGATGCAGGAGTGCCGATAGGGCCAAACTATGTTCACCTTGTAGAATTGTGTCTGTGCACACGAGAGTCTGTGCATGTGTGTGGATGTGTGCGTGCATGCACACATTAGGTAGTTGCTATAGTTCAATCTCTGTTTAAGTGTTCTATTTGCTAGTCATCCCTCCCTTATTTTATTTTTAGTTCAACCTTTCAAAATGAAATAAACACAGTTTGATTGAATAAACATAATGAAATAGATATTTTAGACTTTTTCTTTTTTTTAATGGATTCATTCTAAACTTGATCAGGAGGGATAAAGTTGTTTGGAATCCATACTCACCCTGGGACACAAGAAATTTTTCTCTATGCAGTAATTTCTATCACCACATATTTTTAAAAATTATTTTACTAAGGTTATATTGGTTTATAACATTGTATAATTTCAGGGGTACATTTATCAGTTTCTGTATAGACTGCATCGTACTCACCACAATAGTCTAGTTTTTACTCGTCACCTTACATATGTGCCCCTTTACCCTTTTCGCCTTCTCCTCAACCCCTTCCCTTCTGGTAACCACTAAACTTTTCTCTTTATCCATGTGTTTGTTTATCTTCCACAAATGAGTGAGGTCATACAGTGTTTGTCTTTCTCTGTCTGGCTTATTTTGCTTAACATCATACCTTCAAGGTCCATCCATGTTGTTGCAAATGGCAGGATTTTGTCCTTTTTACGGCTGAGTAGTATTCCATTGTATATATAAACCACATCTTCTTTATCCATTCATCAGTAAGTGGGTACTTGGGTTGCTTCCACATCTTGTCTATTATGAGTAATGCTGCAATGAACATAAGGGTGCATAAATCTTTTTAAATTGTTGATTTCAAGTTCTTTGGACAAATACACAGTAGTGGGATAGCTGGGTTGTATGGTATTACTAGTTTTAATATTGTGAGAAATCGCCACACTGTTTTCCATAGTGGCTGCACCAGTTTGCATTCCCACCAGCAGTGTGTGAGGGTTCTCTTTTCTCCACCTCCTCTCCCACATTTGTTGTTTTTTGTCTTCTTAATTATAACCATTCTGACTTGTGTAAGGTGATATCTCATTGTAGTTTTGATTTGCATTTCCCTGATGATTAGTGATGTTGGACATCTTTTCATGTGCCTGTTGGCCATCTGTATATCTTCTTTGGAAAACGTCTGTTCATATCCTCTGCCCATTGTTTGTTTTTTGTTGGTGAGTTGTATGTGTTCTTTATATATTTTGGAGATTAACCCCTTGCTGGATATATGATTTGCAAATATTTTTCTTTTCCAGTTGGTGGTTTGTCTTTTTGTTTTGATCCTGGTTTCCTTTGCCTTGCAGAAGTACTTTAGTCTGATGAAGTCCCACTTGTTTGTTTTATCTTTTGTTTCTTTTGCCCAAGGAGACATGGTACTCAAAAAGATCCTTCTAAGACAGATGTCAAAGAGTGTATTGCTTGTATTTTCTTCTAGGAGTTTTATGGTTTCACATCTTACCTTAAAGTATTCATTTTTTTTGAGGAAGATTAGCCCTGAGCTAACTGCTGCCAATCCTCCTCTTTTCACTGAGGAAGACTGGCCCTGAGTTAACATCCATGCCCATCTTCCTCTACTTTATATGTGGGATGCCTACCACAGCATGGCATGCCAAGCAGTGCCATGTCTGCATCCAGGATCCAAACTGGTGAACCCCAGGCTGCTGAAGCAGAATGTGCAAACAATCGCTGTGCCACTGGGCCAGCCCCACCTTCAAGTCTTTTATCCATTTTGAGTCAATTTTTGTATATGTCGAAAGATAATGGTCTACTTTCATTCTTTTGCATGTGGCTGTCCAGTTTTCCCAACACCATTTACTGAAGAGACTTGCCTTTCTCCACTGTATGTTCTCAGCTTTTTTGTCAAAGATTAGCTGTCTGTAGATGTGTGGTTTTATTCCAGTACCATGCTGTTTTGATAACTATAGCTTTGTGGTATATTTTGAAGTCAGGGATTGTGATGCCTGCAGCTTTGTTCTTTTTTCTCAGGATTGCTTTGACTCTTCAGGCTCTTTTGTTGTTCCATATAAATTTTAGAATTCTTTGTTCTATCTCCGTGAAGAATGTCATTTGGAATCTGATTGGGATTGCATTGAATCTGTGGGTTGCTTTTAGTAGTATGAACATTTTAACTATGTTTATTCTTCCAGTCTATGAGCACGCAATATCTTTCTGTTAATTTATGCTTCTTCGATCTCTTTCAAAAATATCTTATAATTTTCAGTTTATAAGTCTATCACCTCCTCAGTTAAGTTTATTCTTAGATATTTTATTCTTTTTGTTGCAATTATAAATGGGATTGTATTCTTGAGTTCTCTGCCTGCTGTTCATTATTAGCATATAGAAATGCAACTGATTTTTCTAAGTTGATTTTGTACGCAGCAACTTTGCTGTAGTTGTTGATTATTTCTACTCCTTTCCTGTGGATTCTTTAGGGTTTTCTACATATATAATCATGTCATCTGCAAGCAGCAAGAGTTTCACTTCTTCTTTTACAATTTGGATTCCTTTTATTTCTTTTTCTTGCCTAATTGCTCTGGCCAAAACCTCCAGTACTACATTGAATAGGACTGGTGAGAGTGGGCACCCTTACCTTGTTCCTGTTCTCAAAGGGATGGCGTTCAGTTTTTCACATTGATTACAATGTTGGCTGTGGCTTTGTCATAGATGGTCTTTATTATGTTGGGGTACTTTCCTTCTATTCCCATTTTATTGAGAGCTTTTATCATAAATGGATGTTGGATTTTGTCAGATGCTTTCTCTGCACCTATTCAGATGATCACGTGATTTTTATTCCTCATTTTGTTAATGTGTTGCATCACATTTATTGACTTGCAGTTGTTGAACCACCTCTGCATCCCTGGTATAAATCCTGTTGCTCATGGTGCATGATCCTTTTAATGTATTGCTGTATTTGATTTGCCAATATTTTGTTGAGGATTTTTGCATCTATGTTCATCAGAGATATTGGTTTTGAGTTTTCCTTCTTTATGTTGCTCTTGTCTGGTTTTGGTTTTAGGGTAATGTTGGCCTCATCGAATGAGTTAGGAAGCATTTCATCTTCTTCAATTTTTTGAAATACTTTGAGAAGGATTGGTATTAACTCTTCTTTGAACGTTTGGTAGAATTCCCCAGAGAAGACATCTGGTCCTGGACTTTTGTTTTTTGGAGGTGTTTGGTTACTGTTTCAATTTCCTTACTTGTGACTGTTCTTTCAGATTCTCTATTTCTTCTTGATTCAGTTTGGAGAGGTCGTATGAGTCTAAGAATTTATCCATTTCCTCTAGGTTATCCAGTTTGTTGGCGTATAGTTTTTCATGGTATTCTCTTATAATCCTTTGTATTTCTGTGGTATCTGTTGTAATTTCTCCTCTTTAATTTTTAAGTTTATTTATTTGAGGCTTCTCTCTTCTCTTCTTAATGAGTCTATCAAAGAGTTTGTCGATTTTATTTATCTTCTCAAAGAACCAGCTTTTGTTTCATTCATCCTTTCTATTTTGTTTTTTAGTCTCTATTTCATTTATTTTGGCTCTAATTTTATTTTTTTCCCTCCTTCTGCTTACTTTGGCCTTTGTTTGTTGTTCTTTTTCTAGCTCTGTTAGGTGTAGCTTAAGATTACTTATTTGAGATTTTTCTTGTTTGTTGAGATAAGCCTGTAATGCTATAAATTTCTCTCTTGGTACCACTTTTGCTGCATCCCTTATGAATTGATATGTTGTTCTTTCATTTTCATTTGTCTCCAGGTATTTTCTGTCTCTTCTTTTGATTTCTTCATTGATCCAATGGTTGTTCAGTGGCATGTTGTTTAGTCTCCACATATTTGTGACTTTCCTGGCCTTTTTTTTTGTAGTTGGTTTCTAGTTTCATAGCATTGTGGTTGGAAAAGATGCTGGATATGATTTCAATCTTCTTAAATTTATTGAGGTTTGCCTTGTTTCCCAACATATGGTCTGTCTTTGAGAATGCTCCACGTGCACTTGAGAAGAATGTGTATTCTGCTGTTTTTGGATGGAATGTTCTATATATGTCTATTAAGTCCAACTGTTCTAGTATTTCATTTAAGGTCGCTGTTTCCTTGTTGACTTTTTGTCTGGCTTCTCTGTCCATTGATGTAAGTGGGGTGTTGAGGTCCCTCCCCTACAGTTATTGTGTTGTTGTCAATTTCTCCCTTTAGGTCTGTTAATAGTTGCTTTACATACTTTGGTGCTCCCGTGGTAGGTGCATATAAATTCATAAGTGTTATATCCTCTTGGTGAAATGCCCCTTTTATCATTATATATTGTCTCACTTTGTCACTCATTGTCTTTTTTATCTTGAAGTCTGCTTTGTCTGATATAAGTATGGCAACACCAGCTTTCTTTGGCTTGCCATTTGCTTAGAGTATTGTCTTCCATCCCTTCACTCTGAGCCTATGTTTACCTTTAGAGCTGAGATGTATTTCCGGGAGGCAACATATTGTTGGGTCTTGAGTTTGAGGGGTTTTTTTTTTTTTTTTTTTGGTAAGGAAGATTGGCCCTGAGCTAACATCCATTGCCAATCCTCTTCTTTTTGCTTGAGGAAGATTGTTGCTGAGCTAACATCTGTTCCAATCTTCCTCTATTTTTAGTATGTGGGATGCCGCCACAGTATAGCCCAATGAGAAGTGTGTAAGTCTGTGCCCAGGATCTGAACCCACAAACTCTGGGCCACCAAAGTGGAGCTCGCATACTCAACCACTGTGCCACCAGGCTAGCCCCATGGAGTCTCGTTTCTTAATTCATCCAGCCACTCCTTTGTCTTTTGATTGGAAAATTCAATCCACTTACATTTAGAGTGATTGTTGATATATGAGGGCTTAATACTGCTATTTTGTCTCTTGTTTTCCAGTTGTTCTACATTTCCATAGTTTCCTTTCCCTTTTATTTCTACTGCCATTTCAGTTTGGTGGTTTTCTGTGATGGTTTTCTCAGGTTTCTCTTTATTTATGATTTGTGGATCTGCTCTGAGCTTTTGTTTAGTGGTTACCATGAGGTTTGTAGAAAAGATCTTATTGATGAAATAGTCCATTTTCTGATAGCATATTATCTCCATTACCAAAAGCAGCTTTCATCCCTTTCCTCTTACCCTTCTGAGATATTGTTGTCACAAATTATTCTTTTTGTGTTTTGAGTTTGTGACTAAATTGAAGTATTTATGATTATTTTTGATGCTTTCCTTTCCTTTATCTTTTATGTTATTGTTTAGTAACATATTCTGATATAGAGCTGCAATTTTCTGATCCTATCTGCTATTTATCTTCTTGCTCTACATTTTGTAAACCTTTTCTTTTTAGTTTTTAGGTGGAAGGGCTCTTTTCAACATTTCTGGTAAGGTAGGCCTAGCGGTGATGAACTCCCTCAGTTTTTGTTTATCTGGGAAACCTTTTATTTCTCCATTGCATCTGAAGGATAGTTTCACTGGATAGACTATTCTTGGCTGAAAGTTTTTGTCTTTCAGTATTTTGAATATATCATTCCATTCTCTCCCAGCCTGTAAGGTTTCTGATGAGAAATACGCTGAAAGCCTGTTAGCGGTTCCTTTGTAGGTTATTTTCTTCTTCCTCGCTACCCTTAATAGTTTTTTTTTTTGCCATTGACTTTTGCCAGTTTTAATATTATATGCCCTGGAGGTCTTTTTGCATTGATGTAATTAAGAGTTCTATTGGCTTCATATACTTGTAAATTCAGTTCTTTCCCAGGTTTGGGAAGTTGTCAGCTATTATTTCTTTGAACAAGCTCTCTGCTCCTTTCTCCCTCCCTTCTCTCTCTGGAATACTTATAACCCTTACATTGCTTTTCCTAATTGAGTCTGATATTTACCGAAGAATTTCTTCATTGTTTAAAAATCTTCGTTCTCTTTCCTCCTCCACCTGAAGCATTTCTAGATTTCTGTCTTTTAGGTCACTTATTCTCTCTTCCATAAAGTCAGTGTTATTTTTTATTGTTTCTAGATTACTTTTAATCTCATTAATTGCATTATTCACATCCAGAATTTCTGTTTCATTTTTTTCAGAGCTTCAGTCTCTTTGGTGATGTATTCCTCCTGCTCATTAATTTTATTAACGATTTCATTGAACTGTCTTTCTGAGTTTTCTTGTAACTCATTGAGTTTCTTTATAACAACTATTTTGAATTCTCTGTCATTTAGATTGTAAATTTCTCTGACTTCAAGGTTGGATTCTGGAGACTTGTCATTTTCCTTCTGCTCTGAAGTGCTACCGTAGTTCTTTATGGTGTTTGATGAATTGATCCTTTGCCAGAACATTTATGGTAGTATCAGGTCGCAGATTCCACCTGCCACTGCTGGTGGGGAGAAGGAGCTGTATTCTATGATCTCTCCCCATCTCCTGGAAGTTGTGTGGGTAGGGCTGCTCTGTGCTTCTGCAGGCTGGCTGCAGCCACTTGGGGGAGTCACACATGCATGCACAAGTGGGGCCTCTGTCACTCTAGTGACAGCGGGACAGCTGAGGTCAGCCAGGGACTGGCTGAGCTGCTGTGCTAGGCAGGAGGGGAGGGGCACTTTCTTTTGGGTGCAGGCTGGCTCTGCACTCACAGGCAGTTTGGCTGAGCTGCTATGCTTGGTAGGCAGGGCTCCTTCATGAGGGCTAAGCTGCCATCACTTGGTGGGTAGCATTCCCGCAGGTGGGGCTGCCGCAGCATGGTGGGTACTCTCATGGGCCAGACTATCACTCTGAAAGTATTCACATGTCCCAGGCTGCCCCTGCCTCCTCTTACAGTTGCGCCAGGCTTTGTGTGAGGACCTGCAACCTAGATCACTGCTGCCAGGGATGGGGAGTGGTCTGCTCACCTCGTTCCACTGCTTCCCAGGAATTCAGTCAACCCACCTTCAGATGTTGGTTCTGTGGATCTCTCAGGTGTCCTGTTGTGATGTGTGGGGCATCCTCTGTTGGTTAATGAATATCCATTGAGTTGTAACTTAGAGGGGAGAGACAAAGGGAACAATCACTCCACTATGATGCTGACATCACTCATATCATGACATATTAATTACAAGAATAAAAGTTTTGTTAAGCAGTGACCTAAAAGAGTAGGTTTTAAAAATACCTAAAAGACACCCTGAGAGTGATTTAGTCCAGTGGTTCTCAAACTTGAGCATACATCAGAACCACCTAGAGGGCTCATTCAAACACTGATGCTGCTTGTGGGGTGGTGAACACTCCATAGAGTTTCTGGTTCAGAAAGTCTGAACCGGGGCTCAAGAACTGGCATTTCTAACAAGTTCCAGGTCTGGAGAGCACACTTTGAGAACCACTGATTAGCCCACTGGTTCTGAGACTTGACTACATAAAACTTAATGATACCTGGACCCCACCTCCAGTGACTGTGATTTAATGTCTATGGAGTATGACCTGAGCATTTGAGATTTGTAAAGCTCCACAGATGATTGTAATGTAGCAAAGTTTGAGAACCACTGATATTGGGAAAAAAATAATGTGAAGAACAATGAGGGTATTGGATCCCCAGAGTGTGTGAAAGGGTAGCCCATCTCTTTCAGATGATGGTTGTCCTGGACAGTGATAAACGGGTGGGTGAGGAGATGGCTTGTGTGCAAAGTCTCAAAGTACATGACTTGTTAGCAGCAAATTTGCCTGGCAGTGGTTCTCAGGCAACTGCCACTGCTGCCCCATCACACACTGGAAAAACTACTGGGGCCACTGCCCCATCAGGAACTTCACGTTGTAACCCTCTGGCACCCCTGGAAGCCAGACATCTCCAGTGCTGCCCTCACCAGTAAAACAGGTCCCCCCCAAAGTAGAAGTCTCACCTGAATGAGCCTGACTAGAGAAGCCCAATCACATGCCCTGCCCTGCCTGTTCCAGAAGCCTCGGGAGGCAGGGTCTTACTGAACCTGGCCATGGAAGTCCGAGAATGCCTCCAAATATCGCAAAGTTCCTCTGCGGCCAGGGAAGGTGACAAGGTGAGATTATTATTCCTCAGGCCCTTGGCTCCTGCGTTTCTTTTCTGAGCTGCCATGACCTTCTCATGAGTGTCCTCTGCCCCACAAGCAGGACTGAAACCAGTCTTCCTGGTTCTCTCTATCCTCAGTTTCTTTCATGGATGGGTTTTACTGCCAGTCACTGCTCTTTTCAAATGCATCATGACAGCATTAAAGAAAAGAACTACTGTGCCTGTCTTATGTGAAATGCTGCCTCTTTGGCCAGAAAAAAGGAGATGAATGGATTAACCACGCCAGAACACTGTTCACACACTGATTCTCACGTAAGGAACACCAAGGGTGAAGCCATTTGGAATGCTGCTGCCTAGGGCTGTTCTGAATTCCTGATATAAAACAGAAAAGGAGTTTTGACAATCCCAATGGAGTTGGAACACATCTAATTGCTCAAGTTGTGGCCATGCGGTGGCCTGGCCTTCCCTGGAAATGAGAGTCAATGGCAAGTCTTAGGGGTGCAAATTTCATTTGTTTCTCCAGAAACCATCTGCATGGCTCCATGAATGCAGGGTGCATCTTCCTTGTCATTCTTCTCCAGTCCTGGTGAGAGTACCAAGTCACAGCCCATGCATAGGACTCTGCACTATAGTCTGCCCTGTCATCTCACTCCTTCCGCTCCCATAGCAGGTGTTTTCATTAGCCTGCATTTGCGGGTAAGGAAGCCCAAGGTAGGGAGGAGAAGAAACTTGCCCAAGCTCAGGTGCAAAGTGATTTAAACCCAAGCCGACTCCAGAGCCATCACTCTTTATTTCACAGTAAAAGGAATGTAGTATATTTTCTCTGATTATATAAAGCGTATATTATGTATTGTAAAAATTCAAACAACACAGGAAAATGTAAAGGAAAAGGTCAAATTCATCTGAAATCCCATCGCCCAGAGATAATGAATATTCATATTTTGGTAACAATTCTTTTCTGCATCAGTTTATGCACACATACAAACACACAGGCACGTGCAATGTTGCACAACTGAAATCCTTACACTAATGTTGGTTCATGAAGCTTTTGCTTGTTTGCTGGTCAATATAGCTCAAACAAACCCTCTGCTTCCTTTCTGAAGTTATTATGATTGTGGGAAAAGAAGAAAGTTTACTCTAAGCAGATGGAGCTCTTTGCCGTGGGCCAGCCTCTTCCCTGTAGGTGGACTGGTCCATGGTGCTGTAGAGAGGGGAGGGAGTGTGGCATTAAGGGCACAGGTGCTGGGGTCAGAGTGAAAAGACTCCCTTGCTTACTAGCTGTGCAGTTCTAGGGAAGTTGCTTAACTTCTCTGTATCTCAGTTTCCCCAGCTATGAAGGAGGCATAACATTGCCTACCTCATAGGATTGTTCAGAGAATTAAAAAGGAAAATACATGTAAACCTAGAACATTCCTTCATCCAGAGTGAAGGCTTAGCATTAACTGATATTATTAGAATACCCATAGTGTATGGAAATCCAGAGGGTGCTCATATGAATCTTTAGTTACCACGAAACTACATATGCTGTATATTAAAATTTTTTTCCTTGATACTAATGACATTAAGAGCTGTTTTTTATCTCCCAAGTGTAAGGTCTGTGGACTGTAAGAGGTTTTAAAAAATTGTTATGTTTTTTTAGGGCTTAAAAAATAAGAGCATATAATGTTGGAGAGTATGGCAAGGTCATGGAGCTGATGGTTTATTTCATTCATTTGCTCATTTCTTTCTTTATTCATTTATCAATTGACTGATAGTGCTAGGAACATAGGAAATATTTACTGATTAAAAGAATGAATTAAAATGGTCGAATTAAACATTTTGTGAGTGCCTACTGTGTACTAGGTACTAAATTAGGGACATGAGAGATAGAAAGTTTAATAAAATGAGATCTGCCCTCAAGGAGCTTACAATCTAATGACTCCTTATGTTTCTTTACTGGAATCACAAACACACATCCTTTAAGAGAGCAATTTTCTGACAGTAAGAGTCTTCTGGTCTAACTGGTTGTTTTAAGCTGCAAGGTACAGATGGATGGAAATAAAGCCCAGATACACCCAAATTAACTATACTTATTTTATCCTGTTTGGTTTACAAGGACAGCAGAGGAAAAAGAATTTAAAAATTAAGTCCAAATGTCGACCACCCAATTAGATGGAGTGTGAGCTTCTCTCCAGAGTTAGAAATCATACAAGTCCTCTGGGAAAGAGCAGCCCTAATGAAAGTACAGAGGCAGGAAGAGCCACCATGCCCAGGCAGAGATCATTCCATCTTGCACGTGTGCCTTTGGAATACCAGTTGAGTGCTCCCTCATGACCAAGAAAAAATTGCTTCACGGAGTAGAGAATGCTTCATTCTTGGCCAAACCAAATGCCTTTTTTGGCTTGTTTACCTCTGCGGACAAGGAAGAGGTTAGCCATTGTATCTGCACGGGTTCCTAGTGGACAGTAAGACAGATGCTGAGGGTGAAGGTTCTCCAGTGTAATTCACTTGAACATGCAAACTCCTTTAAGTAAACCAAGAGTATTTGAATGTTTTTTTCCCTCCTCCTAATCCCACAGTGTCGTTATTTGCCTTATATTAGTTACTTCTCACAGCAGATTCAGCAACAATTTTTCATTGCTGGCGGGCATATTGTTGAATTTTATTGCTAGCTTTGTGCATTTGTTAATCACCCACCTTGGGGAAAAACAGCAACGCTGGACTAAATATTAGAGGTGTTTTCTTCGAGATTTTATTACTTACAGACAGAAAGCTTTATGTCAATTGGAAGAAATGTTTCTTCACTTTATTAAACTTGGGATTCCTTCAAGAAAATGTCGCTGAGCAGAATGAAATCCATTATTGGCACGATTGCCTCTGCTATTGTACGGGAAAAGATCAAAATAGCAATGTCAGCTATTAAAAAGAGCAAAGCTCGTTCAATTGACTTTTCCATTGTTAACCGAGTTCAGTTATAACCAAAAGAGATGATGGAAAAATGATATGTTTTCCCTTTTTTCCCCCAAAACCTGGTGCTTGGGCCTTATTTTGGCTTTAAACAGACATAGAGGAAGATGTTCAAAGAGACTGGTCAGAGCTGCAGGCCCCTTCACATAAGTGATTGCACATCCTACATCTTGCCATGTTCCACCTGGCTGTGGACCCAATCGAATGCCTTATAAAATACATCTTTCTCTGAAACACATGTTTCCTTTTTACATTAAATACACAAGAAGGAGTTTCAATTAAAGGAAGACATCTTACCAAAGCCAGTTGTCTTTGAAGATGCTACATTTCAGAGGGGTTGTGTTGGCTAATGAAATCAAATAAGTTATCTTTGGCAGATTTTATAAGTTCCTCAAGATACCATTGAGTCACTTTTTTGAAATATGAAATAGTTTATGGATGTGAATCTGCTTTCACAAACTCCAGTGTAAAAGAAATGTAACTTCGTAGGTTTTCCATAACTCAAATTCATTTATGACCCTGAACTCCTTGTTTTGCTAGATCAGAGGTGGGAGAGAGTCCTAAACAGAGCCAAGATACATGTGTGTGTGGACTGGTTACTGATGAAACTTTTGAAACTATAGCCCTACTTGCTTAATTTTTGATAAAATTTAAAAATAAATATCTTGAGCTTGCCGAACTTGCTTTAACATCTCTTTTTCCATGCCTATCAACACACCTTTGTGAGATTACTTTCTCTACTACAAATATTAGGAAAACAAAATATATAAACTATCAAGATATGTATTACCCTCTGTGAGGATCCTTTGCCATCATCCTACCCAGATAGTATAAATTATTCAGCAAGAAGCAAACTCGTTTGGTCACATTAAAACTTTAAAAATTGATATACATGGGGTTCGTTCTAAAGGTGCATATAGATGTATAATATGGGTTACTTCACGCGTGAATTCTTTACTATGATTGCAGAAAACAGAAATTTATAAGTGTAATTGCGATTTTGTTTTAATCACCTTACCCCCTCTTCCTGTGAACAACATTTACAGTTTTTGTGATTTTTTCCTTTTTCCTTTTTCCTATTATATTTGTTCTGACTACACTTCTTGAACTATAATTTTATGTCTGTTAAATCTACTACTAATAAAAAACTTCGCCATATATTTTGTGTTTTTTCATTTAATTTTGCTAGTAATTAGTTTTTATTGTATTATATAAAAGTCTTCATCTGTGATGATAAAAAGTGAAAAAAAAACCAAAAAATCTGGTCCATTACAAATAGCTTGAGAATTTACAAAGGACTGCGCTCAAATCGGGAGGAGAGCAACATCCCCTAAGTTCTGTCTGGCAGCCATTTTCTTCCTTCCTGAAAGACCCGCTGCTTCAGACGCACCCTTCTGAGAAATGCCACGGGGAGACCTGGTTCTTCCTAGTTCCGAATGAAAGGAAGCGGGCGTGGTGCCCTCGGTACTCAGCAGATATTTCTGATGACCATCAGAGCTGGTGAAGGCTCAGGGTAGGCATCTGACTTCTATAAAGGTCTGTCTAATCCCAGAGACCCTGCTCTTCTACTCTTGCTAAGACACCACGCTGTCTTCTGAGGGAGGTAGAATATATTTGTTCAGTAAACATTTATTAAGCAACTATTACGTGCCAGGCATGTTCTGAGCATCGAGAAGGCAGAAGTAATTAACATAGCCAAAAATCCCTGCCTTCAGAGAGTTTGCATTCTAGTGAAATGCGTAGGACTTGGTGATATCTGGGTCACTGTATCTGAAATTAGGCTTCTATGAGGTGCCTGTGTTTTTAGATCAGGGTTTTCTCATTAGAAACAAAGGTCTAAGAGAGGTTTTGCCCCAGTTAATGGATAACGTGAGTTAATAGGGTGCACTTTCTCAATCTTAAAGATTTTACCCAAATTTTTCTTAAAGCCTCTGTGCTAGACTCTAAGGAAAGATGGCAACTGATCAAGCACAAGCTTATTTGGTTATTTTAAGATGAATAGATCAATGTTTTAGGTTTTTCCGCACAGATCACACTACCTCAGGTGTTTCATGTCCAGGGACAAGCTTGAGAAGTCCTAACATATTCTCAGGGCGGTACACAGACAAAGAGGAAGCTGCCATCCTTCCCTTACGTCAGACTTAAAGATGCGCAAGCTTATTTCTGAAAAGCTGGTGAGTCAATTCCTTGCACATTTATAGAAATGTCTGGAGTTGCATTTGACTGCCATCAAACAAGGAGACTATCAAAACCAATCCTAAAAAGACAGGGAAAACCATTAAGAGAACATTAAAAAAAAACGGCTAATAAACAGATTTTAAGATGTTGACCTCACTGAAAATCAGAAAAATGCAAATTAAGGCAACAACAAAAATCCGTTTTTCAACCATCCAATGGCAAAGCTTTAAAATAACAATGGATGTCGGGTAACGCTGGAGAGAAGGCTGAGGTGATTGCTCTTTTCCGTTGGTGTTGAGAGTGTAAACTGAATACAACTTTTCACAAAAGCATTTTCACAGTGTACATTAAGAGTTTTAAATAGGTGCATAACATTTGTTCTAATAAATGTTTCTGGGAATCTATCAGAAATCAAAAGATGTAAGAAAAGGGTCATGTACAAAAATGTTCACTGCAGTATAATTTATATCAGCCAAAAAAAGTGTAAACAATCTACGTTTTTCACAAAAAGGAAATAAGTATGTTGTAACTCACGTGATTTAATGGTACAGTCGTTCACTGTTCATAAAGTTAAGGAGCAAAAATAAAACTATAGTATGATGTCAAGCAGAGGAAAATATATATGCATCAAAGGAACACGAAGCCTACAGCATGGTGACTGTAGTTATCAGTACTGTATTGTACACTTGAAAGTTGCTAAGACAGTAAATCCTAAATGTTCTTACCCCACACACAAAAAATGTGACTATGTGGCCATGGGAGTGTCACCTAACTTTATTGTAATCATTTCACAGTACATATCTATTTCAACATCATGTTGTATACTTAAACTTATACAATGTTATTTCTCAATTGTATCTCAATAAAACTGGTAACAAAACAAAAGAATATAAAAGGGAACTGCATTAAAATTATAACTGTCATGTTCTCTGGGGTGGGGTGGCGTTATGGGCAGTTTTTTAGTTTGTTTTCTTTCTACTTTACTATTTTATCCAAGTTTTCCATAATTATGATGTATTACTTTGATAACTAAAACTTTCTTGGGAAAAGTCCAAGTATAAACCATTTTACAGTTGTTAATTCATTAAAGATTTCCGTCGTTAAGGGCTTATGATTTAAGAAATTTTCACTCCATAGATGAAGAAAGAACTGTAAGAGCAAGCACACCCATGCACACAAATGGAAAAATCTGAGAGTGTAAACAGCTCCCTCTACCAGTCACTCGCTCCAAGAGCCAATGCCTCAGAGAGCAGAGGTGGAAACATTGAGGTTGACCAGTCCAGGTCATTGCTTGTGTATCTCACTGTGTGTTTAAAGAGAGAGTTTTCAGTTATACATTATTGTGAACATGGTACATTTATGCAAACACATCACTGCACACAAAGCCATATACGTATACAAGGAGGGCTCAACTACAGCCAGAGGTGACACTGTGGACCCGGTAATTCTTTGTTGATGGGGGCTCTCCATGCACTGTAGGGGTTTAGCATATCAACGGCTTCTACCCACTAGATGCTGGTAGCAGCCCCACCCCCAGTCATAACAATAAGGTAATGTCTCCAGATATTGCCCAATGTCCCCTGGGGGAGGGAGGATCCTTTCCGACTGTACCACTGATGTGTCCTGTGACCCTGTGCATTGCATGGGTATGACTGCACCCCCTAGGTGTTTACCACCAGGGTGTCCAAGCTATGGGTCACTGCCTGTGCTGTACTTGTTAAAAATTTTGAGTGTCACATTTCCATGACATACTTTATGGGCTATTTAAGGAGAATCCAGGGAGAACATGGCTCTATGTGATTTCCTTTATGTACTGATTTTGAAACCTAGCCCAATATAATTACATTGTATGTAATCTTTTCTGCAATTTTCCCATTTTAAGGAATATTCAAATATAAACGTGGTAAACTCTATATTGCTAAGGGATACACATTAACTGTTAAGTTATTAGCTCTGGATGTTAGCAGAAAAGTTGATATTACATTTTTTTAAAATGGGCTTTGGAGTCAAACAAACAAACAAAATTTTCCAAGGGCAGTTTATGACTCACCATACTCTGGTTCATGGAGTGAGCTGACATATGCCATAGAAAATGAGATGTCTCACTCTCCAGCCAGGGTAGAAGGCCAGCCCACCATAACAGGTTGGAACCTTCCTACAGCTTTCTGTCAACTTTTGAAGGTAAGGGACCCACTTCAACAGCACACTATTTCTTGGAAAAAATTTTTATTATTGAAGGATGATTTGGCAATAAGGAAAAAAATTACCCTAAGAAATGTAACTCAGACCTTTGAATCAATAAAAGGTAGATTTTATAGTTCTGGAAGTTGGATTTGTTTGTTTATGGACCCCAGATTTACATCTGGCTATTTTATTAGTCACAGCACCGGCCTTGCAAATAAAGGCTACAAATGGACCCACAGTGATCTCATGGAAACAGGTTTGAATCTGCAAGGATTTTAGCACAAGATGGCCCCACAATAAACAACAAGGCTTTTCCAACAGTAGGGGAGGGAGACATTTCCTCTACCCTCTCTGGGTTCTTCTGGCCGGAGAACGAATTAAATTCACATGAGACAGAATAACAGGAGAAAATTAAACAAAGCTTTATAATACGTATACATGGGAGAGGCTCAGGCAACCTGAGTAACTCGCCAAAATGGCTGAAGCCACCACCTTAAGTATCATCTTCAGCTAAAGGCAAAGGAGGCTGTTGGGTGTGTCAATCATGGGAGATTACCAGACAAGTACAGTAAACAAGAGTCAGGTTATTAGGCAGCGTTGAGTCCTTGCCTTCCACATTGATAAGAGTTTCTAGAGATAAGGTCATCCTTCCTTCCTTGTACAGAGAGGGAGACACCTTTACAGATGGAGGTTTCCTTTGCAATGTAAATGTCTCTTAACAAAGGGTAAGTAAATTCTACTTTTCAGAGTTTCTTTCCTGTCTGCAGTTTGTTAAAAGTAACTAGCCCCAAAATAATCCTTATGCCAAAGAGACATATCTTGGGGTGGCCAATTCCAGTCCCCCCCACAACCTTGACCAATAGTATTCTCCTACTGAATTGGAGATTTTCAAACCACCTTTGCACAAACACCACTAAAGTGAAAACAGCAACACACACATACACACAACCCAGACAGGCCGAGTTTCAGAGTGAAGGCAGGCTGCAGTAAAACCATGATTTCATCCACTCTGGAGTAACAGCCATCTCTGAATGGCTTTGGCTTGTCCACTTGTCTCCATAACCACATTGCTGTGTGAAGAGACACGAGGTGACAATTGGTAAGAACTGAGAAAGTGAGAAAGACAAGCTTTAAGAAAGAAACATCTGCTTTGATGACATTTATGTAATCTTTAAATATACAGATGGTAAACTCTATTGCTAATGGATACACATACATTTATGTAAAACTATAAAATATAACTATAAGAATACACAGCGAACTCACAATAATGATGGGAATGACATTTGGGGCATTTGTTAAAGGAGATTTCACTATTATATTTTTTTCATTAAAAAATAAAGATAGATCAACAAAGAAATATTATTATTTCGAGGTGATAGGAAAACAGTGAATATATAAGTGGATATATACATATATAAGCATATACATAGGCTTAGTAGTCAAACAGATCCAAGTTTTTGTCTTGTCACTTACTAGCTGAGAAGTCTTAAGCAAGTTTCTTGAATACACCAAGTTTCAGTTTCCTGAACTATAAAATGAAGATAAGGGGCCGGCTCCGTGGCCGAGTGGTTAAGTTCACGCACTCTGCTCCAGTGGCCCAGAGTTCGGATCCTGGGTGCAGATATGGCACCGCTAATCAGGCCACGTTGAGGTGGTATCCCACATCCCACAACTAGAAGGACCTGCAACTAAGATATACAACTACATACAGGGGTGGGGGGAGGGGCAGGTTGGGGAGATAAAGCAGAAAAAAATAACAATATCTACCTCACTGGATTGTTATGAGGATTAAATGAAAAAAACTCGGGGGTAGGCACACAATACATACTCAATTCAAAGTAGCTGTTATTAAGACAGCGAGTTCCAAGGGAACGAGCATTGTATTCTAAGTTGCATAACAGAACGTGCATTATCTTGATTTGTACCTGGAGAGCTAACTGAGAGCTTAACTCAGAGCAGAAGTTCCTGGAGCTCCCAAGTCAGCTGTAGACCCATTTGCACTGAGTTGCTGTGGCCAGGTGGGAGAAGGTGCACCTCACAGTGCCACACAGTGTGAGTTACAGAACATGTTTGATCAGCAGGGGATTGAAAGTTAAGGGTGAGCAAGATAAGACGTGGTCCCCTGATCTCTCTTCATTCTGCAGAGAGGTGTCTGGGCAGCCTGCTGAACACATGGGGCTACACTCCAGGGAAGGTGTCCTGCCCTTCTTTTGTTCTCCCTTTTCAGAGTTGAGCTTGAGGGTAAGCCTTACCAGCTTGAGTGGGAGTGGATATTGTCAGTCTGAATTGGATGCTAGACATTTAGGGGAGGCTGGAGAATGCAAGATGCTCAGCACCTGGTTTCCCTGGGGACCTATGGTGTGTGTGGGGGTTGTGTGTGCAGAGCATGCCTCCTTCCTGGGGAGATGACACTCCTAGTCCTATGGAAAGTCTAGTTTGGGCACAGCTTGGGTTAAAACAAGCGCTGCCTCCAGATAGTTCATTGGCAAATAACCCAGATGGAGCCCTATGGTCCTTTCTTGGATAATCCTGCTTGTCCCTCTACATGAGAGTAGATAGAGAATGACTGACACCGTGGCAGATGTTCAACAACAATAAACTTTCTGGAGCATCTCTGAAGGCCGGAAGACTGAGGTAGATCAGGTAAAAAATTGATATGGTATCTGGTCATGTCTTCCATAAAAATGCTGTGGGAGTTACAGGTTTTGATTCTTTGGTGGGCTGGGGGAGGACATACTAGATATGGGGCACTTGAGCTGATCCCAAGGGATGGGGGTATTTGGAGGATGAAGAGAAGAAAAAGCTGGGAGAACTGAATGAGCAAAAGCATGGAGGGGCACAAGAGAAATGATCTACAGAACAATAAATAGAAGCATGTTGCTTGACCTGAGAGTATATTTGGAGGTGGGTGGGAAAAGAGGTTGAGATCAGACTGCAGTGGGAACCAACTGCCCAGCTAACAATTACAGACTTCACTCCAAATGCAGCCAAGGAACGGCAGCGCCCGGGTGATAACTACGGTCTCTCGGCTCCCAGCTCCTCTCCACCGCGCTTCTCCTCTCCTCTGCTGCCTCTCCTCGTCTCTGTCTTCAGGAAGTATATTGTTTGACTTGGAAATGAGATGATCTGGCCTCCAGTCCATGAAGCAATTGTGTGTCTTGGCCAAATCACCTTTCTGGGTTTTGGTTTCTCAAATCCAAAATGAGTTAGTTGGAGTAAATATTTTCTGGCACTCTAAGATGGAAGTAAACTTTTGAAAGATTAAGGTAATGACAGTGTGCAAAAGGGTTGGAGAGGAGGAAGAATCTGCAGAGAGACTAAAACCCTTCCGGTTACATGGTTTTGCTAAATATGATGTCTTTCCTATAACAAACACTTCCAACACCTTTCTCATTTTTCTAAATCATAGTAAGACAGAACTGTGCTTTGATTTAATTTAATCTTCAGATGTTGTTTCCTCCTTACTATGGGGGGCAGATTCATATGTAAAATATTTTCTTTTTTATTGAGGGATATGCCTGCTATCGAAACTAATAGCTCATCTTTTTAACATTTTATCCATCTTAACTTTCACTTAGTTCCTGGAATCCATCCTAATGTCAAATTTCCACTTGTGTTTGTCTACAGCACAAAGCAGGTCTCAGGAAGGAGAGCAGAGCAGAGATCAGGACGGGCAGTCAGCCAAATGCTGGACCACATACACTTTCTCTTGATGTGCCCCGAAGTCTGCCAAGCCAAAGTCCTGGAGGATCATGAAGAATTTGAAACCATACATAAAATAAATAAATACAAATGGCGTATTTCCTAGCTACATAGGGTCTCCCTGGACTTTTCCGGTCCAAGTTCTTCCCTTCATTGGTGTCAGGGGAAACGAGGCCAGAGTTTGACCCTTTACTGAAAGGTTATATTCAAGGAGGGAAGAATCAAAGAATAACAGAATCAGATCCTATGGGGAAGTAAAAGTAAAAGTAAACATCTCCCTGGAAAATAAACCTCTGCTCTTTCAAACCCCAGGATGCCACCTTTTCAAGAATGAGCTGTGTCAAGGTCTGGAGTCATCCTTGAGTAGGCCTCTTTGAAGAGAATTGCCTAAACTAAATGAACCATCCTAAGTTGTGCAAATCGTTTTCATGTTTTCATCAGTTACATATCTTTATTTCTCATCTTGCTCACTCTGTTTTAAGTCCCTAAAAGGCAAATTTTAATATGGACCTCAAAGGTCTATAATACAATGCTCTGTATATGTAAAAGAAAAACCTCTGGTTCTCTTACTCTCAACATTTCTGACACAAGATGTGTGGGGTTTTCCCACACCAGCCAATTCCCCAACTCTCTGGACACCAACTGGGTGTCCTACAACTCAATTATGACACTAACCATCAGGAGTTAGTGCAGGCCCCATAGGTCAAGAGCCCAGGCCCACAAGACTGCCTCCCACTTTAGACATCAACTGCAAGTCCCAGGTTTTCACCCGGACTTATGACCAACTGGCTATAAATTGGGGGGGTTCCCACAACCCCCTCTTCGGGTTCCATAAATTGTTAGAATGGCTCACAAAACTCAGAAAAGTGCTTTATTTAGTATTACCTGTTTGTTATAAAGGATACAACTCAGGAACAACCAAATGGAAGAGATGCAAACGCCAAGGTATGTGGGAAGGGGCACTGGCCTCTCTGGGAGCACCAACCTCCCAACACTTCAATGTGTTCATCAGCCTGGAAGCTCTCCAAACCCCTTCTGTTAGGTTTTTCTTTTTTAATAGGGGCTTTGTTACATAGGCACGAATTACACAGGTATGATTAAATTGTCGGCCATTAGTGAGTAATTCGACCTTTAGCTCCTCTTCCTCCCTGGGGGTGGTCGGGGGGTGGGGCTGAAAGTTCTAACTCTCTAATCACATGGTTGGTTTCTCTGGCAACTAGCCCCCATCTTCCAAGAGTCACCTCATTAGCAAAAATTCAGATATGATTGAAAGGGGTTTATTATGAATAACAAAATATGCTCCTCTCATCCTTATCACTCAGGAAATTACAAGGGTTTAAAAAGCTCTGTACTAGGAACTAAGGATAAAAACTAAATGTATATTTCTTATTATATCACAATATTACAATATGTACATGTACATACCTATCTATCTACTTATCTACCTCAATAAATAGTTGATGATTGTTCCAATTTCTTATTGCTGCACAAGAAACCACTCCAACTTAGTGGCATAAAACAAGAGCAATTTTGTTTGTTCATAGGTTTTTTGATCAGGCATTTGGGCAAGACATGATGGGAGACAGCTTGTCTCTGCTCTGTGATATCTGGAGTCTCAGCTTGGAAGACTTGAGCATCCTGGTTTGACATGAACAACTGGGAGCTGTTCCTATAACTCAAAGGCTGTCTCAGCTGAGACTGTTGACTGGAGCATCTACATGTGGCATGACCACATGGCTGGGTTTCCTCACTCCAAGCCACCTCTGGGTCATTGGATTGCTTACATAGTCTAAGAACAAGTGTTCTAGAGAACAATCTTGTTGACTAGAAACGTCCATGACCTTTTGTGACCTAGCCTTGAAAATCACGTAGCATTACTTCCACCATATTTTATTGGTCAGAGCAGACACAATCCCACCCAGATAAAAGAAGAGTGGATATAGACCCCACCTCTTGCAGGAAGGAGTATCAAAGAATTTGTAGCCATATTTGAAAACCAACTGACCTTGTCTTTGAATTTGCATACATTTTTTAAGATTTTGAAACTCCTGGAACACTAATCAATTTATTCTCAGGAGATAGGAGGTATATTGGTAATATAACCCACAGGACAGTCCCCTTCCTTTCCAGGAGCTCAGGATATATGTCTCTAATTGCCCTTGAAGAGAGAAACATGAAGGGAATAGACCTTAAAAGTACCACCTCATCTGCTACCTAAGAATAGAATACCTCCTGGACTCTGCCATGAATATCTGCATGTTGCTGGATTCAGGTAGTTGCTTCAAAGTCATGTGGAACTGGAGGTGGGTGAGAGGGAATCAGAGATGATGCCCTGATCTGCCCGTTCCCTTGAATGTGCAAAGGGCAAGACTCACCACATCAGGGTACTGCCTGGGCCTTAATTCGGCGGGCGCCAGGGGGTCGGGGGGCAGGGATAGTGTTCCTCTTCCAGCCCATGTTACAAAATTCCCTTGCATTATCTGACAACAAATGGGTCTGTTTTCTGAATTGCTTCTCTCCAATTTCCAACATTCTCCCCAGGTTACAGGAGGGAGGAAAGAAGTCTCTGTTTACCTGGGCACAGCACTACTGCTTTCATTTTACAGAGGATGAAAGGAGGCAGTTAAGATGGATGAGAGAAAGGCAGTCATAACGACGGTAAAGAGAATCAGGTCCGCTGATGGTGGAGCTGAGGCTGGCGAGGTGACCAGTGGACAGGAAGTCACAAAGAGGGCTTTCTGCGTCATGATTTTTCCCAGACGCGGCCATGCTCCTGGTCCAGTTTTTCCCCCAGAAGTCATACTATTTCACCACTACTAAAACTTAAAGCTTTAATGAAGCTGTCTGTTATACAAAGAGATGTTTCCAGCCCAGCACTGTCACTAACTCCTGCGTAGATCCTGGTCAAGTCATTTGTCATCTTACGTCCCTTGTAGCTCTGAACTACTATGATTCAGAAGAGAAAAAGAACAGCTTGGTTTCTGAAAAATCTTGACCATATTCATAGGTAGATCTGAGAGGCAGGTCATCTTAATGTACAGGTGCCAAACAGCGCCCAGGATACACTTATACTGAGAAATTATTCATTGTTTATCTAAAATTCAAATTTAACTGAACCACATCCATATTTTTATTTGCTAAATCTGGCAATCTCACTTTACTAGTTATGAGTGTAGCTGGACTCTAGATTGGGGTCTGCAAATGCTTACTGTAAAAGGGTCATATAATAAATATTTTCACATTTGCCATTGTAGTGTGAAAGCTGCCATAGATGATATGTAAATGAATGAGTGTGGCCTTGGCCCAATAAAGCTTTATTTGCAAAAACAGGTGGCAGGCCCTGATTTGTAGACCACTTTTCTAGAGCTAAACTACCTGCATTTAAAGACCGCTACTGTCATTTCTTAGATGTGTGAAATTAAGCAAGTTGCTTAATCTCTTTATGCCTTAGTTTTCTCATCTATCTTATAGGAGATAATAATAGCACACCTGCCTCCTAAGGTTGGTATGAGATGAAATGACTTCTATTTGAAGTGTTCAGAACAGTGATTACAAGTAGCAAATGCTAGAAAGGACCAATGCATGCCACTTTGTGGTGGAGGGTTTAAACGCCTGAATCAGGAGTGGGCTAGGACAATAATAGTTAACATTCATATAGCCAGGTGCTATACACATATTAACTCATTTAATCCTCATGACAGCCCAGGTTATCGGTAAACTATTATTTTCATCATCATCATCCCCATTTTACAAATGAGGATACTGTGACCCAGAGAGTTAACTGGCTTGTCCAAGGTCACCCAGCTTGCAAGTAGCCCAGCTGGGGTATGAGCCCCTGTAGTCTAGGGCCAGAAACCATTCACCTCACCCCTACCCTACAAGGTGGAGATACCAGAGCAACAGGGAGATTAGGAAATGCCACATTAAATGTGTGCACTGATGCTTGGCTAACTTCAGGGCAATAACTTAAATGATCATTTATTTTCAAGAAACATGACAACAGTCCTTACTCAGCTTTTGCTTTGAGGCTTTCTTCCCCCTTGTTCTTTGCCCCACTGAATTTAGATTCATCCATGTGGCAGAACCTCCAACTCTGGAAACATCTTAAGTTTCAGGGCGTGAACTCTTTCTCTTTCTTTCCTACTCTCCAGGGTTTTTCTCCTATTTCTTTCTGCCTCCTCCTCACCTTCTTCCCCCTAAAGTTCTTTTCTCTCCTCCTTCTCCACAACTTATTTAGGCCTGAAAAGAAGCCAGGGAAAAGATATTTGCTTTGGGAGGAGAAGAGAAAAATCAAAGATGACCTAGCCAAGTAAAAGAATAGCTCCAATTTTCCACAAAGGGCTACTTCATGGAAAGATTGTGACTTGCAGCGCTTTATGGTGGATCTCTCCCTCCCTCTCTTTACTTTAGGAAAAACAAAGTTGCTGTAAACAGCTGGAGACTGTAACTTGAAAAACCAAGAAAGCAAGATGAGTCAAACTTCCTGTTTTCCTCTCCTACCCGGGTCTACAGGGGGTTGGCCCACAAGGCCGCCTTCCAAACCAGATGTTTGATTCCCAAAGCTTGCTTCAGAGTTTCTGCATATCAATTATTCTTTGCACAGCACGACCAGGCTTTAGATTCAATTACAATGAGCATGCTTCAGCCAAGCACCTGCTGGGACACAGGCCCTCTTGGGAAAAGCAGGGTAAATGTGGCCAGCATATGACGTGGGACCAACGAGTTAAATTCCCTACTGTCACAATCTAAATTACATGCAGCATTAACAGTGCTCCTCCTGTATGCCAGGTGCCATGCTAAGACTCTAGATTTAATCTCATCTAATCCGCACGACAAGAACATGAGAGATGTTATTACTATCCCTGTTTTGTAGATCAAGCAATCAAGCCGTAGGGAGGATAGTGACCTGACCCTAGTTTCCACACTTAGCAAGGGTCCCCCTGCACCCCTTCCCCATTCTGCCTTGTTTAGAAAAGACTAATATGTGGGAAAGAAACATAGGGATGGAGAAGCCCTCCTCTCTGGAAAGAAGCTCTGACTGCCTGCATCACTTTCAGCTCCTGCCTGGGTGGCTGGGCGTGTTGCTTTTCTCCTTGGCTGCTCATTCTCTTTGGAAACATGTTGTCATCGATTTCAAAGGTCTGTCTGCATCCTCTTAGGTCACACCCAGCTGACAGACCCCAGGACCCACTACCAGGAATAACGCAGGCTCCTTTCAGCCTGCTCAGCCTCTCCAGCCCATCTCTTCTCCTCAAATGTGTAACCCAGAGCAGGGAGGGTGTATCTCCTTCACGGTAAAACTCTTAAGTGCTCCAACTCAAATGAGCTCCAAGCATGACACCCATCTATATTTGGCCTTTTCATGCCGAGTGACGATCTGCCAGTAGGATTAGTGGTGGGGCCGTTATTAACAGTCTCCCTGCAAAACAGGGCACAAAACACGTGCTTTCAGTTGAAGCTGATTCTTGCCTGTTGGGTAATGGTTAGCAGGGTAGAAATATATAGTCGTCAAAAATGTAGGGGTTTTGTTTTTTGTTTCTTTGTTTTGTGGGATATTCGAATTTTCCCGTAATTCCTCAACCGTAAAGGATGCCAGGATTAGCTTTTCAACCAGTTAATGGGTACCCACCTGTAGACTTCAAAGCTTTTCTAGGTGGCCTCCATGTCAGGTGCAGCTTTGTGTCACCGCCCCTCCCACAGTTTGCTACATGTCACGTGGTGAGAAGAGCATGCTCCCTATTAGCACCCCACCCTCCGCAGCCTGCTCTTCAAGGAAAGAAGACGAGTTGTTTCTTACAAAGTTTGGGAACTCCCAGTCTAGCCTCACTTGTCCTTTTCAGGCAAGGATACCACAGGCCAGTGCTCCATGCTCAAAACCTGGAAAATATTGATTTAAGTGAAAAAAAGAAGAGAAACCAAACAGATTCTTTACTGTAGAATTTCTTGGTGCTGTTAATCTACTAATGTCGCTCCGAGTCCCTAAGAAGGGATTGTGATGTGTAGAGATTCCCAAACTTTTTTGACCTTAGAATCCTTTACTTGGGGACTTCTTACGATATTAGTGTCCCATAGACACACTTTGGGAAATCACAAGGTACCTATATGACTGCCATATATTAAGGACTGACCAACACTGGAACTCTGCATGTATTTTCTCACTTAATATCCACCCCATCCTAGACGACAGGCCTTATCGCCATTTTATGGGCTCAGAAAATGAGACACGGAGAATTTCAGTTACTGGCTCAAGGAAACAGGAAAGGGTAGTGCAAGGGTAGGGACTAAAGGTTTTGAACTCTAAATCTCATGCTCTTCTTTTTCGTGAAGAACTTTTTTTAGAAATTTTTTTAATGCAGCAGGGAACATAACAAACACCCACTTTTCTATCATGCAAAATTAGTGATTTTTAAATTGGTTTTTAATTTGGTTTTTTAATTGATTTTTAAATTTGGTTGTATTTATTTCCAGTGTTTCTTTTTTTAATCAATGAAATATTACAGATAAATCCTGTTTGTTTCTTATCAGGCTGCTTCACTGTTATCAATGAACCCCAACCCCAGGGGTAAAGTCGTGAAGGACACAATCCAGGCTCCTTTTGGGGGCCTCTTGCCAATCCATAAAATCGTTCCTCTTACTTATTTTTCATTTCCCCAGTGCCCTCTTGTCTTCTATTCTAAATCTGAGTTACAAAAAGAAATGTGTTAAAATAATGTGATAATCAAAACCTGAGGCCAGTCACCAATATCTTAGTCTACAGTTGAGAAGTGAGACCCCATTCAGGTTTTCAAAGTGGTGAGTAGACTCTAGGGGATGTTCTCAGGTGGGACAGACGCTGAACGTGCTAGAGGAGCCGACAATGGTAAGTGCTGAGGAATGCTAACTAGTGACATCACACAGTGTAGCCAAGGACACCTGGTCTACACATGTGGACCCAGATGGCCCTGTGTCCGAGTGTGTTATACTTGCCGTCACTCCAGACAACCCAATCTAAGGTAAAACTCCCTGCCATTCTTGTTCCCTTTGCTTGATTCGTTTTCTGTGTAACACTTATCCCTACCTGACATCATGTTATGTTTTCACCTGTTTCTTGTCTGTCTTTGCCACTAATTGCAAGTTCTCTGAGAGTAGGGCTTGTCTGCTTGTCACTATGCTGTATCCCCTCCCCAGCCCTTCTCTGCTCCAGCTCATTAGAGAACGTTAAGTGTTTCTGGAGAACATGAAAGGAGCCATCCAAGAAGGAAGCAGAAAAAAATTAAGAATTTAAAGAATCAAAGGAAAACCAAATCTGATATCAAGGACTGAGTATTAGTTTATGACACTGCAGGAAAGAGAAGAAGAAACTACTGCTGGCTTTATTTCTACTAGGAGGCTCTTCTCAGAGGAGACAAATATGGATATTCAGAAAAAGAATTCAACTCCCATGCTCTATGGAACATTTTCCCAATGAAGAGTTCTGCCGATGGTCACAGGAGGGAGGAACAAGAAGTAGGGTTTTGTATCTCCCATCTTTGGGGTGTAGCAGTAACTGTGTGATGACAGGAAGTGGTTAAACAAGAAGTGTATTGGTCATCTTTACTGTGGTAAGAGATGACTCCCAATTCTCTGTAGTTTGCAACAACAAAGGTTTACTTCTATTGGCTGTGAGTCCGCTGGGCTCTGCTCCTTGAGTTTTCTTTATTTGGGATACAGGCTGAAGGAACAGGCCTTATTTGCAACATGCTATTCTCATGGCAAAGGGCTTCTGTTTAAATGTAACATAAATCATATCCACTTCCATTCTGTTAGCCAAAGTAAGTTACACAGCCAAGCCCTACATCAAGGGGACAGGACTATACATTCCTCCTCTCAGAGGAGTCACTGAAAGTTTATGGCAACAGGCAGGAAGTGTAAATCTTTCCTAGGAAGGGGGCTTGAAGCATTGAGAGCAAATCTATTCCCCAAATTTTTCTATATTCCTGGAGCCTGAGAAACATCAAACCACTTCCCATGCATCCTTAGTCACAGGAGAAGGAAGGATTAAGAAAGAAAAAACATAGAACCCTGTTTTAGTCCCTTAAAAATAAGGGTGGGGACATCAAGGACATCAGAGCATGGGTGGATTTAACATCTGCCCCTCCATTTTCACCTTGGAAGATAAGAAGTCGTGGTGTTGAGCCTGCAAGATCACAGCTGTCAAAGAACGGGGCCGTATCCACCACAGCTTTGACACTAGATGAATAAGGTGGCAGATTGCGTTATTAGTCCTGATTATTTGCTGCCCCCGCCTGTGAGAGGATTGTGTTTCTCTGCTCCCTTGATATCAGGATTGGCTGTGTGATTGACCTTGTCCAGTGAACTGTGAGCAGAAGCTTTGTGCCATTCCAAAGCTACTGGGTTGTTCTGCCGATGCTCTTTCATCTCCGCCATGAGGACAGCAATGTCCCACACAGCCTGCATTGTGGGAAGAAGGAGGCATTTGAAGGAGAGCCACAGAAAACATGGAAGATGAGCAAGAAAATAATCTTTATTGTCGTAAGCTGCTGAGTTTGGGGGCTCTTTGTTACTGCAGCATAATCTAGTGAAAGCTAACTGAAAAAAGTAATAACTGACATTCGTTGAGAACCTACTTTTCTGCCAGATACTCTTCTTGGTACTCTACATGCATTACCTCATTTAATTTCCCAATAATCCAAAGAGGAAGAAAGTATTTTTATCTCCATTTTACAGATGGGAAGAATAAGGCACAGTAACATCCTCAAAGTTGTATAGGTAGTAAAAGGAGGAGCTGAGGTCCGAACCCAGGCAGTCTGGCTCCCGAACACCTGGAAAAAGAGTGAATTTTATGCCTTACTAGAGAGCATGTGTTTGACTGGAAATCTGTTCATCTTATTCAGGTTTCCAACTAGAATCAGTGATATGTGGAGTTGGGAGAGGGGAGTAGAACTGATTCCCAGGCAACTCTGTACTGTGCATTCGTGTTGGTTAGAATATAGGCCATTTTGATGAAACAACAAGACTCCAAAATGCGGTGTTTCAGACAGGAGAGAAGTTGATTTTTCCCTCAATAACAATTGAGATATGAGCACTCCCGTGCTGGGAGTGCCTCTGTGAGGCTCACTTGGGGACCTGGTTCCTTTGATCTGGTTGCTCTGCCACACCTTTGGATATTGTCTATGTCCACACAAGGTCAGAGCTTGCTGGCCAGCACCACATCTGCATCCCAGCCTAAGGGAAAGAGAAAGGGGTCACAAGCAGACTCGTCCCTGCATTTAGGGGACCAGGGCAGAGGTGCAATAGGCTCAATGCCATTTGTCTGAATATTCCAAAACTATTAATCAAGCAAGTAAACTGTCAAGTGAAAGATATTCTGACGTACTGCTTTAACAAATATACCTTCTTAACTGCCTGAAAATCTAGGTACAAATTTAGACTTCTCAGACTCCTTGGAATTCTGTTCTGGACATGGCAGCATAGGGAAAATGAGTACCCGGCCCCGAGCCTGTGGCCGACCACCTTTACTCCCGCAGTCCAGCTCCATCCTGCACTGCAAGTATCACTGTATACAAAGGTCTAGACACTTCTACGTCTATACATCTGTCCCTGTACAGCTGTTCCTCAGTGATCCCTCAGTCCTAGGGGTCCATGAACTGCTGGCGTGGTCCATCCTCAGGAGGATGGATCCATGGGAGAAGCTCATGCAGTCTCTGGAAGCAGGCCCAGAGACATTTGGGCAAGGAATTGAGGTCTCAGGTACCCAGAGCATGACCTAGAAGAGCACGGAGGAGGGCAGGTCCCCTTGGTCGTTTGGAATGCTCACCCTGTGGGGAGGGGTACAGCCAGGGTGGGACCTTGATAAGTATAGGCCTCAGGGCAGGCATCCTTCTTGCCTGGGTCTAAGGGTGGTACCAAATACAAATAATTTTTATTTTTGAAATTTGGTGTAGAAGTTGGCCACATAACTTGTGCTAACATTTGATTAATGAGTACTTGGTCATGTGGCCACACCTAGCTACATGGGGGGCTGGGCTATATATTTAGTCCCCAGCTGAGCAGCCATGTACCCAGCTGGGACGTAGGAGGGGCATTATATTCCTAAAATGGAAAAGAGGGGAATGGGGGGTGGGGTTGTGCTAATTTGTGACATATAAGAACAGTGTATAAAAAGAGAGATGGTCTCACCATTCCCAGATGAAAATAATAGGGAAGTGGATCAGGAATAACTTGGTTTTGAATACCAAGGCATAGAGCAGCTATTCAGTGATACATCAGTGTCTCAATTCATTGTGAGATATGCCATGGTTTGTTACTAACAATAAAATACACTATTTGGGGGGTGATTTTTCTCTTTTTTGCTCTAAGATTAGCTTAAAATTATCCATATAATGCTGATTTAGTTAATTCTCATCTGCTTTTGTGATGGATATAAGAATGGCATTCTAGCTATAATATATAACCCATGGCTGATATTATCTATACCATAACGAGTGTGAGCTTCCATGTCTGATGTACTGCCAATAGTTATGACAATTATTAATTACTATAGGTTTCTATTTCTCTGCAATTGAGGAGTTGAGTCAGAATCTGGATATGTTCATGGGAGTATGTCTCAGAAATGAATATCTTATGTTATGTGTGTCATTATGGAAAAGACTGGAAATAAATGGAATAGAGTGTGTTCAAGTAACAATGAAATTTTAACACAAGGAAGTAAGTATCATTAAGGATATTATTATTAAGGATAGAATTAACAACTTGACTATAACAATGGCATATGACAATGATTGGGTATATTCATCCAAAGAAACACATATAGTAGAAGAATAGAGGATAGCCCTGTAGGCTATTAAGATACATAACTAGATGTAAATCCATGGACACAAAGTTGGAAGTTCAATGGTCACTATTTGAATGAGGATATAATAAGAAAGCAAACCCAATGGTTTAATTGTGGAAGTTTTCCACAGATACCCAGCTGGGTAGCGGGATGAGCTACCATAATACAAATTACACACACACACCCCTAGTACAGCAACAAAGGAATGGCAATGGGGGTCCTCCATCAGCTATGCAGCTATGCAGACTTGTGCAGGAAGTTTCAGATTGTTCAAAGAAGAGTGTTAGGCAAATCCTTGATTACCATAAAGACAATGCGAACTCTCTCAGAAGTCCGAAGAAATAATTAGGGAAGTAGTAAATCTGGACCTGATGTCAACCAAAAATGAAAAATTGATTGGTGAAGTAAAAGTGAACCTGGGGAGCAAGTAATCATGTATCTTAGGCTAATAATAGTAATGAGGAGAATTCATAGAATGAAGGTTACTGTTGCCATATAGAAAAATCATTGGTTTGTGTATTTCTTATTTTATCATGACGCTTTCCGCTATTTTCTAGTAGTTGCTCCAGTTTATGTGTTTGTTTTTTCTTAATCAGGAATGGCTGCTGAATTTTAGCAAATGCTTGTTAGCATCTATTGAGGTGCTCATGTGACTTTTATCCTTGAATCTGTTAGCACAATGAGTAACATTAAAAGATTTTTTGAAATTTGAACTGTATTTGCATTTTTAGGTTAAATCCTACTTAGCTGTGGTGTAATGTTCTTTCAGCCCACTACTGGACTTGATTTGCCAAAATTTCATTTAAGATTTGATTTGCTAACATATTATTTGGGATTTTTGCATCAGTGTTTGAAAGTGAAATTAGCTTGCTATTTTCTTTCTTTTTACCAACCATGTCTGGTTTTGGAAACAGTGTTGGGCTAGCTTTAAAGTTGAGTTGAGATGTTCTCTTTCTTTTTTCCTTTTCTAAGACAATTTTTGTAACATTGGAATTACACATTCTTGGAACATTTTTTTTAGTGTCACCTGCAAACCCCTCTGGGTCTGGTTCCTTTTAAAGAGGTAGTGTATTATTTTTACAATGAGAAATCTTTTCCAAAGTGAGACAGAAAAAAGTGCGTTTTCTTTTTATTCCATTTACTATGTTTCTAAATGTATTTTTCTCTCAAAAACTTTCTAACAGGTTTATTGTTTTTATTTGGATTGCCTTAGTTGCTTGGAAACTTTATGGTTTTCTTATTACAGACTCTCCTTCAAAGTTATTGGTTTTCTACAATCCTGTATAATATTTCATATTTAGCCAGAATCCTTTCACCACTGAAGAAAGACTACTTAAGGTTGAAGTCCATGGCTTTAGTTCTCTATATTAACATAATAACGAATTCTGGAAAGTCTGCACAGACGTTTCAGGATGAAAATCCTACGTAGAAGTAGAGAAGTTGTTTCTCTAACTCAAACAGCTATGTTCTTGTTTCACGTGATGATATAGCCTGGGAAAAATCTCAGACCAAAATGAAGCATGTATGGACACACACACACACACTATATTCACTAAGATTTAAAACTATTGGAAACAGAAAGTACCCATTATTTTTAATTACAAAATACAAGACACATATCCAAAATAGCAAGTTTTCCCCTTTCTAGGAGACTTGAGAAAGTTGATTTGGCCCCACCAATCTGTAATAAGGGACATAGGTGGATTGCCTTCAGCACCTGGATTCTCCCAGAGCTATAATGATTTTGCCCTTTGCCCTGATAAAATTTACGCACTTTGAGACAGTAATGGTAATGGAGCCTCATGGGAATAAAAATAGATGAGGCAGCAGCCCTGAGATGAGGGAAAACGCAAAGGAAAACTTCCATCAGATATTAACACAGGAAAGTCACTTCCATCTACTTTATTTCCAGAATAAATACTGGATCAATGTATAAATGAAACCATTTATTTTTTATTTTTTTTAAATTAATGGCAATTACGGCAACAAAATCTCACAGAGTGTGTTAGAGTGGCTTGGAGGCTTTGCTGAATTTTCTCTTTGTCTGTTGATCTAATCTGTGCCTCCAGCTCCTAACTTCCTCAGCCTCGCTCACATAGTTCTCTTAAACATCTTTTTTTTTTGGTGGTGGTGGGGCAGATTGTCACTGAGCTAACGTCTGTGCCAGTCTTCCTCTATTTTATGTGGGACGCTGCCACAGCGTGGCTTGACTAGCGGTGCTAGGTCTGCACCCGTGATCCGAACCTGTGAACCCTGGGGCTGCCGAAGCAGACTGCATGAACTTAACTACTACGCCACAAGGCTGGCCTCTCTCCCGAGCATCTTTGAACCACAATCTCTACCTCTTCCAGAGTCTGACAGTCTCAACTAAAATCAACATCAAGAACTATTAATTCGCGTTGAAATGAATCTCACTGCCTTTAGCCCTGTGTATTTTCTAGATTTTATTGATCTGAACAATATTAGTCTGATCTTATTGGTCTTACCACATCTTGCTTATGATCTGGCTTCTGCCTCGGTGTGCTGAGAGTGCACCGGGTTCCCTCCCTGGAGCTAGAACCCTTCCCTGGAGACTAATCTTAATGTAGTCCATTTGGCTATGATTCTGACCTCTTGCCTAGCTCTCCTCCCAGACCTCTTTCCTGCCTCACATCCTCATTACCAGAGATGGGGCCCAATTCTCTCATCATTTCTCTACTTGGCAACAAATTACTGTTACCCATGTGACCAGATAATCCTGCTTGCATTGCCCATCCATCCACTAAAATTGCTCAGAAATAATTGCCAGGTCTGAACCAATGCAAGGTGGTCATTCCCCATTAGACACTGTGAACAGACAGTGGACCACCTCCTGGAGGCTGGAAGCTTTGTTTGTGCTCCCACCTTGTTCTTAGCCTATGTCTCCTTTCTTGGCTGAAAAGGAGGTCCCACAGCCTCATGGCCAGGTCTATATAGGTTAGGACAGAGTGCCAGAGCAAGAGTGCTAAGGCAAATATGTGAATTCTCCCAATTTTCTTTTTTAAATAGGACTCCCATGATGATATAATACTTATGGCTATAACTCCATAAAACTGCCATATTGTCTTTATTCTCACCAAAGTGATAACTGCCTCAAATTCTGTGCACAACAAAATTACTCACTATTTTGGAGGGACGACCACTGTGTCCACCCTGAGTCAGCTGGCGGGCACGGAGGGTGGGGCAACTAATCATAGGTATGAGCAACAGAGAGCTACCACAGAGAGCTTGAGAACAGCACAAGCTCAGCATACTTTCAAATGCTTCAATTTGAGAAATAGAAACAGGGCTCTTAAAACCTCCTCTAGCCTCCTTTATTTGCACATGCATCCATTAGCAACTTTTTTTATTTTATAACTTTTTCTTATGAAATACTTTAAAACTCAGAAGAAGTTGAAGAATAGTAGAGAGAGTTTCTGTGTACATTTGTCCAGCTTCCCTCAATGTTAATAATCATAGTACATTGTCAAAACCAGGAAATTGACACTGGTACAAGACTATTAACTCACTAAGACTTAACTCAGATTTCACTTCTTTTAATATTTAAGCATCTATTATATGTTAAGTTTGTGGAGCAGATAAAGGTGCATCTCAAAAAGCAGTATCGTGATTACTAATACTATGCTTGACTCAACCTTGAATGTGGTCCCCTCTCATCTCAAGTTAAAATGAAACCTGCCTCCTTTCAGTTTGCACAAGTAGGTCTAACCAGCAAGAACAATTTTCCTTCTCTTCCCTTGTCTGCTCCTTCCTCCTTCTCATCGCTCTCTTCTCAGCTTGGTTTTGCCCATGCCTAGAATTACCCACTCACTCTCTTTTGCTCTTTTTGTTTCTTCTTCCTTCAGGAAGACACCAGACTGATCTCGAGTAGCCAATCTGGACTTGCCCACACGGGAGTGTATCAGTTATCCCAAAAGATATATCAATCTGAAACCTCTAAATATGACCTTATTTGAAAAAAAGGGTCTTTGCAGATGTTACTAAGAATCTTGAGATGAGATCATCGTGGATTATCTGGGTAGGCCCTAAATCCTATGACAAGTGTCCTTATAAGAAGAGGAGAAGGTGATGTGAAGACAGAGGCAGAGATCAGAGTGATTCAGCTACAAGTCCAGAAACACCAAGGATTTCCAGCAGCCACCAGGAGCTAGGAGAAAGACGTGGAATGGATTCTCCTCAGAGCCTCCAGAAGGAAACAGCCCTGCTAACACCTTGATTTCAGAGTTCTAGCCTCCAGAACTGTGAGAGAACAAATTCCTGTTATAAGCCACCAAGTTTGTGGCAATTTATTATGGTGACCTCAGGAAACCAATACACATGGATGGGAAGTTCACACTCTCTGACTGTCTAAAATGCCTCCAATCGCACTCAGATCTTCCAGCCACAATTTCCTCTGCTACTTCCCTGCCCCATTAAAACAGCCTCTGAATTACCACTGACTGAATTAAAGTGGTTTGCCGTAGGTGTAAACAAAGCTTAAACATCTCTTGGTAGTTTTGCATTTCTAAGGAGTTTGTGAAAAGTTGGCAAACACTAGGTTGGGGAGCTGGAGGGCCCTTCTTCCTTTAGCTGAGGTTACCCTCCATGGTCCCTTTCTCACTGGTGCAACTTTCCCAGGAAAGAGTTTTAAATAAAGAAAAATGTCGTGAGAGAAAGACAATAGGCATTGAGATAAAATTTGGAGCCAGAAGAAACTAATCATCTCCTGGACTTAGCGCAGAGAAATCACCTCCTTCAGAGTAGTTGCAATAATTCAGATTTCAATACATTCCTACAAGTTTCACATTGAATCCTAAATTTTACTCTGATGGTTCCACTAGCTTCAATATCCCAAAGGATGTGGTCCACGAAGTCCCTCTGTGGAAGAGACAGCCTCTCCACCAGTCGCTTTGGAGTGGCGTGTCTGGATCAAATGTCCAACTTTGATGCAGCTTTCTCTGGGAAGTGGTAAGACTTAACAGTTCACTGCAAGCGCAAGTGTACAACTAGCGAAGTTCAAGTCACCCTGGTTTGAACTGGGTGGGGCTTCAGGGGAAATAGCTGTAAACAGAATGTAATGAAGTTATTTTCCAGGATAGCCAGAATTCATCTGTTAAAGTTGGGAGGAGAGTGTCAAGAAGGTAGCCTTGCTACCCATATTATTTCCTTCATTAGCTGAACTGAATTTGTACCTTTTATGAAAAAGTCTGAGAAACAAAATGCCTGATACTGTGTGAGAGATGTTTGTAAAAGTCAATTTACAAGTGGCCAAAATGGTGCGGTTCAGACCCTTTTCATGGTCTGGCTTCCTCCAAGTAAAGTAATTCAAAGCCACTGAAAAAATGATTCCTAAGACAGTGCTTTATGAATATGATTGCTGGTAACCCAGTGTTATTGGTTGAGTTGTGTGTGTCCTTTTAAAAAAGAAGCCCCAACCCCCAGTACTTCTGAATATGACCTTAATTAGAGATAGATCTTTACAGATGTAACCACATTAAAACGAGGTCATTAGGGTGAACCCTAATCCAATATGAGTGGTATTCTTATAAAAACGGGGAAATTTGGACACTGAGACAGACATACATTGAGGGAAGACAATGTGAAGAGACACAGGGAGGAGATGGCCATCTACACGTCAGGGAGCGAGACCTGGCACAGACCCTTCTCTCAGTCCCCTTAGAAGAAACCAACCCTGACAACACCTTAATCTTGGATTTCTAGCCTCCAGAATTGTGATACAATAAATTTCTGCTATTTAAGCCACCCAGTTTGTGACACTTTGTCACAGCAGCCCTATCAAATTAGTACATCCAGCATTTAGGCTTCACCTCAAGAACATCTCTTCCAAATTTAGGAAGAAGAATTTTGGAGTGTACAAACACACTCACACACACACACACACACACACAATGTCTGTGGTTGGCTAAAGGACTAAATGGTTCTGGTGTGACCTTTTAAGCAAGAGGCAATCATCCAAAGGATGAGCAGCCTCCTTGAAAGCTTTGGCACAGTGCTCTCTGTTTAGAAGGAATGAAGTTGCAATTAATGAAGGAGTGAAGGAGGCGTGTGGATTACAAGTATATTTTACTACTTTCAACATTATTTAAACAGGAATTTGAACCAATCAAGTGCAGACTGGGTTCCGTTTCACCTTCTATGCAATCTCTTCAGTCCCTTCACTAATTTGTGGAGAGAGAGTTGTCAAGGGATAGAGTTTATTGAAGCATTCTGTATTGGAATGGTAGATGAGAGACCACAATAGTACTTGAAAAGGACTATTTTACTTAAGCTGATAAATAAATATGATTCTAGATCTGTACCTTCCACCATCTATCTTGTCCTTGTTTGTTAATTTTATTGCTTTTGTTTCTTCATAGTCTTTACAGTAGATATTTCATTTGTTGACATAGATTTAATTCCCGCCACTCTCTAGACTCTAATAACCTCATCGTCAGCCCTGATGCGGCTCCTGAATGCCGGTCCCTCACATCTAACAGTAGGTAGGTAAGCTCATCTGGATGTTTTTCCCAGTAGCTTAAACTCAATAGTACTAAAAGTGAACTCATTTTCTTCTGTCTTTTCCTTCTCTGCTCAGCTTCTTCCTTCATTTCATTGTTCAAACTCTATAGGCTCAAAATAGAGTCAGATATACATATTGAGATGTTTGTCGCAAGGATATTTTTAATAGTCTAAAATGTGGAAATAGCCTAAATGCTCAACAGTAGAAGAATGATTAAATCAATCATTATAATACATATGAGGAGTTATGATATTATTTATTTAAAGTAAGTTTCCAAGGAAGGAATTTAATAATTTGAGAGGGGTTCATGATATAAAATTAAATCAATGCTGAACAAAGGAAAAAAAAAAGGTAATTTCTTAAAGTCATGAAAACAAAGCCACCTCATGTAATCCAGGTAAGGAGGGTTTGAATGCAAGGAATAAGAGGATTCCAGAACTGTTGGAAGGGCCGGGGAAGCAATGGTCAAAGGGAGTCACCGTAATCATGTCAGTCTGCATTCCTGAAGCAGTGGATCCCAGGAGCTCTTCTAGAAACCTCTGCAGTTCTCAGAAAGCCCCAGGGAGCTCTGGCCAGCTGTCTTCGTCTGCAGCAGTGAAGTGGCTGGTTTTCAAAGGCTCGTTTCCCAGAAACCATTGCAAAGTGCACAGCTCCTCCTCATCTGGCTGCAGCTGCCTCCAGGCATGATGGTGTCCCTTCCAGTCTGGCTTTCCAACCAGCATGAGTGTCTCTTACCAGCACATCCGAACCTGGAGCCATTTGGCAAGAGCATTCTGGGAAAGGCAGTCTGTAGAAGGGGCTAGTGGTGATGTTGTGCGGCTAACAATCAGCGAATTATCATAAATTATCATGCATCCATATTATGGAATGCTATACAGGAATTAAAAAGAATCAGGAAGCTTTACATTTATGCTAAAATTAAAAGATTCCCAAGACATATGAAGTGAGAAAGGAATATTGCCATACAATAAGTAGTGTATAACCCTATTATTAAAAAAACGAAAACTAAGTGTTGGTATACAGAAATATATTTTTGTAAATGCAGAGAAAACTATCCAGAAGGTCATGTACCAAATTCATAGCTGCAATTACTTCTGGGGAAGAGAATGGAATTGGGGGGTTAGTGAAGAAGAGCTTTCAGTTTTTGCTTTATGTACTTCTTGATTTACTTTTTTACAAGAATTGATTCATGTATTATTCATCTAATTAAAAATTTTGAATTATGTTTATATATGTGTGTGTATATATATATCATTTATCTATCTATTTTCATTCATTCATTGTAATGTGCCAGATATTAGGGAAACACCAATGACCAAAATAGACACAGTTTGGGTCTTCATAGAACTTTTCCTCTTCTCAGAAACCTTTAACAAATCCCCTCTACTGACTTGCTAAATCCTTGCTCCTTAGCATGTCCCTCCCTTACCTACTCATCTCACCACCTATCCATTTGAGGCCGTTTATTCCGACTATTTCATCTCCCAGAGCCATTCCTCTCTCTCTTCCTGTTTAAATTCTATCTAAATTCTACAGGCTTCAAGGTTTAGTTTAACTTAGTTTCTCTATAAAGTATTGTGAACTGGGGAATGACTCCAAAACTCTAAGTCCCATCATGATTTGAAGGTGGATGTCAGGTTTCTCCCTGGGAACCAATCTTCTTGCTTTGTCAACAACGTCAAGCACCTGGCTATTTACAATCCATTTAATAGACAGGAAACTGAAGCTCTCTGAAAGCCAGACTGTTTCCCAACAGGTTAAGGTAAGTGGAATGAAACCACCTGCCTCCGCTTCCCTTCAACCCGATGTTAAATGCTGCCTGATGCCTCCTTTGACTGTGGGGTCTTGAGAGGAAGTCTTGATGCAGCTGAGCTCCAGCACACTTGAGGAGACATATGATACTTTCTACATAAGCACAGATTAGCCCTCTGTTCTCTTGCTGAGGATTTTTAAAGTGCTCATTTTCTGTCCATGGAAGTAATTCGAGATCAAAGCTACAGGTGCTTTGGAACAGAGGACTTGCTTTTCAACAAGAAAAGGAGAGGAAGCCCTCATGTTTTCTCTGAAAACTTCCCAAATAACTCCCCTTTGTATCCTGTCCCCAGAGGGTTCAGTTCCTCATGCAAATATGCTCTAATCACACGAGGTTATGGGTAATTATAGAAGTAAAGGTCTGGCTCCCTGAGACATTGTGCTAGTCACTGGAAAGATAATACGATGATTACGAGATGTCTCTAGCCTCCATGGGCTCTCAAGCCCAAGTTTCTCAACAAATGTCACAAGAACTACAAGACCCTTTGAGAATGAGTCTTCCTGCTGGTCAGGCCTGTGCTTCCACTCCAGCTTGGACAGATGGCACCAGCATGTTATTCCACCTCGCCCTCAGGACCAGCATGAACTGTGTCCTTGAAGGTCCAATGTAACCAACAGACATCAGTCAACAACTATTTATTGAGCACCTACCAAGAGCAAGGGGAGGGATCCAACATTGAGTGAGATAAGCTTTTTGAGTTCCAGACAATTGCAGACTAGAGGTAAATTTGCCTATTTTCATTATAACTAAAGTCTCTTTCTGCTTCTACTGCCCTCTCTATTCCTATGATTCTATGGTCTTGCTATTTTGAGTCTTTGCCATTGCTGCAGAAACAAACATGCTCGGCCTAGCTCACTAGTATCAGGGGAAGGCTAAAGAAACGGTGGAGCAAAGCTGAACTGTCCCAGCCAAGCCCAGGCAAGATGGACATGCAATTGACCCTCAGCCCCATGAGAATAAATGATGGCTATTTTAAGCCACTGAGTTTTTGGGGTTGTTTGTTATGCAGAGAATCTAAGTAGATAACTGTATGACAGTACACTCCACCCCCCATTCACCTCTAGGTCTTTGATAGTTGTCTTACAGGTAGGCAAGTTTGACTGTTTGGACAAACCATGATCTTTCTTTGGTTGGTCACATTATGACTCCAGTGGTTCCTAAAACTTAAAGGGCATAAGAATTATTGGACAAATGTGTATGTACAACTCATGTATGCAAAATGTTTTGGACAAGTTAAAGAATTTTTCAAGAGCAATTTTGATTAAACGGGATTTTCTATTTACTCATTGGCTTTAGAACCTAACCCCCGCAAAGTGGAACTCCATTATATTTACAGTACTTAGGTGCAAGCTTCTGGAGCATAGGGACCATATTATATTTATCTATATTTATCTCTGTGTCCACCTACCCCCACTCCACTCCCAGGCTAGCTCAGTGTTTGCTTAATTGAATTGTTTTGTAGTTATTAGCATCTTCTTGCATAGGGCAGTATTTCTAGACAACTCTAGGGACACAGTTTGTTGCTGCCAAAGACTTGCAAGCTAAGGTGTGTACACACTCATTCCAAAATAATAATAATATATATGAATGTATCTTTTTAACTGAAAAATTAAAACCAGGAAACCCCCATCTCTTGGGTGCACATTTCCCTTGCCAATTATAGCAGCACAATTTTTTTCATCTCTGGCTGCCAATCAGGTGCAAATAGAAAACAGGATATTTTAGAAAAATCTGCACTCCCTTAGATTTCATCACACAGCTGCTCTCAGCTCACACACCCTGACAATTACAAAGCGCCCCACAAACTGTTGCCCTGGAAGGAGGTTTGAGCGAAGTTCTGGCCTGTCCCGGGGATCCTCCCTGGGAGACATGACCCAAGTTCCCAGTCGGCTGCAGGAGGCTACGGCCCATTGCTCTTCCTCAATCTGCCCACGGTGTGATCCAGGTCAACGCAGCCAACCTTCTCTGTTTGTCCAGCTGGACGTTAGGGATAATGACACCCAACTACCTCACCAGGGCATTGAGGAGTTCAACAATTAATCACTTTGAGGCCCGTGGTTGAAAAGTGCCGTGAAACACGGAGAGAAACCCCACTTGGCAGAAAAGATAGAGCAGTCAAAAGCCCTTCAGCAAAACAGCCATGCCCCTCCCATCCTTCGGAGTCCTCGGGCATTAGCCAGAAACCACTCCGCCTTGTCTACCAACTACAGAGACCCGATTAACTTGTCCCAGAGCCCCTGTCTTTTGGCTTTTGTTAAAGAGGAAGCACCCCCTTCCGGGAAGTGAAGGTGGGACTCACCGCACATCGGCAATGCTCTCCGACAATTTTTCTCAGAGACTAAAGATTGGTGGTCAGTGAAGGAAAAGTCCGTTTTCCACAACCTCCTGCTGCAAGCCCTGCCTGGTGGTCTCACAGCTCACTTTGGAATGGAGCATCTATATCTTGAGACCTCAGGTAAACTGAGACCCAAAGAATCCAATTTTAACATCCTGTTATGTTTCTAGTAAATTGCCAGGCTCATAGGCTCTTGATAAATTTTGTCAAACGAATGAATATTGCTATCTTTCTTCTATCTCTATTTCTTCACAATGTGTTTCGTTTTGTTACTGTGTTGTGACTCTCCAACTAAATTTTAAGCTCCTCTAGGATGGACATCATGCCTTGCACATGAGATGCGGGATCTCACCAAGTCCAAGTTACTCTAAGAGTGATCCTGGGATCTCCAGCGTCAAAGGTACGTGAATGCTTGTTTAAAATGCAGAATTTGGCATTCCTGCCATATTAACTGACTGAAAGCAAAGATCTGCTTTGTGAATAAATCCTTCTAGGCATGTGTATTTACACTAGGCTCTGTCCTGGGCAAAAGAAACTAAAATGTTTGGGATTTGGGGAAGGAGGCAAAGAGGACTAGGGCAAACAGACTTGTTGAAAATTGTAGTGCTGGTTATCTGACTAACATCTCAATAGAAGTTTCATTGTCAGTTGCCCTAGCAAAGTGCAACTTAGTTTTCCTTGCTTTCTTTTTCTACCTCCAAGAGCAATTTGTACTTTTATGCTGTTGGAGAAACAAATAAGACCAGCCCTTATTTATCACAGCACATATAGGAGATTTAGTGTACTTTTCACCGTTCTATCATGCTTCTAAGTGTCACACATTTTTTTCCTTTCTGTATTGAGAAAGGTACGTTCCAACCCATCCTCCAGTAGACCATTTCCGAAAAACACTACATTTATTGTCGAAGAGCTTGACTTCTTCAAGATTTCCTCCTATTGTGCCTAACCCAATGCCGTGCATATGTAAAGCAGACACTCAATAAATGTTCCAGTCTCCTGTCCAATTTCAGGGTTTTGATGTGCAATTCAGCCATTAGGAGAGAGCGGCAAACCCAAAGCTTTAGGTGTGGGTGTTATAACATATTGTCTTAAAGATCTTTGTTGAGAAGAAGACAGACAATTATGTGGAGAGCCAGAGTCTGCAAAAGGGTGAGGTAATTAGAAACACCTGGTGTGCAAAGAGGAAGGACCATGCTAATATTTTTGTAAGGATAATCACAATTTCGGTTATTTTCCCAACACTACAGATTTTTATACTGGCTGCTACTATTAGACTATGCACCTGGCAGTCTTAAGGAAAACTTTTGTCTCTTGTTGAATTCATCTTAACTGTTGGATGGAACTTCATTTTTATTAGGGGAAATTTTGTAAGCCGTTGTCTGGAGTGGTGAGTACACGCCTTGAAGTGAACAAGGATTCCCCAGTGGAAATGTTTCACTGTTACAAACTGTGAGCATTCAAGATGCAGGGAATGAAGTGGGCGCAAGAGCTGGGCAGTCGTTTCTCCCCATTGACGTTCTTGATCCTCTTTGACCTCTGCAGCAGATCACATCAAATTCTTTGGATTTGACCTCATATGCAAGCTGGGCAAAGGAACCCATAAAAGATTGACTGCTATCTCTATAGTGCCACATACAATGTAATGTCATATACTTGGACCTCTCCTGGAGGGCAAAGTTTAGAGTCTCTGAGCCTCTCCCAGTAGATGAGAATATAAAAACAATCGAGAAAATCAACAAAACCCAAAGCTGGTTCTTAGAAATTTCAACAAAATCGACAAAACTTTAGCTAGACTAACAAGAACCAAAGAATGAAGACTTAAATTACTAAAATCAATGAAATGAAACGGGGGATGAATGAAAGAGGAGATATTGGTACTGACCCTACAGAAATAAGAAGGACTGTAAAGAAATACTATGAATAACCAGATTATCTGGCTGACATGGAGAAATTCCTAAAACACACAAAATACCAAAATTGGGTCAAGAAGAAATAGAAAATGTAAATGGACCTAAAATAAGAAAAGAGATTGACTTAGTAATTTAAAAACTTTCCACAAAGAAAAGCCCAGGCCCAGATGACTTACCACTGAATTCTACTAACCATGTAGAAAAGAATTAACATCAATCATCCACAAGCTCTTCCAAAAAATAGAAGAAGAGGAAATAGTCCCCAACCCATTCCAGGAGGTGAGTATAATCCTGTTACCAAAACCAGACAAAGACATTGCAGAAAAGAAAACTATGGACCAACACCTCTGTGAACATAGATGTGACAATCCTCAACAAAATACTAATAAAGTGAATCCAGCAACGTATATTTAAAAAAAAAAAAAAGGAGTATACAACATGACCAAATGGGATTTAACACAAAAATGCAAGTTTGGTATAATGTCTCAAAATCAATTAATGTAGTATACCATACTAATAGAATAAGGACAAAACCCAGACTATCATGATAGATGAATAAAAAGTATTTGACAAAATCATATACCTTTTCATGATAAAAACATGCATCAAACTAGGAACAGAAGAGAACTTCCTCTTCGCCAAATAATAAGATTAAGAAATGGTTTTGAGGCAAACATCAAATATATTACAGAAATCCATAATTTATTACACAACAATAGATAACACATAGTTTCCATTACATTGAGAATAAAATCTCAATAAAATTCTTCTTCTTTTTTTTTTGGTGAGGAAGATTGGCCCTGAGCTAACATCCATGCCAATCTTCTATTTTTCATGTGGGACACTGCCACAGCATAGCTTGACAAGCGGTGTGTAGTTCCATGCCCAGAATCCAAACCCTCAAACGCAGGGCCATCGAAGTGAGCACACAAACTTAACCATTATGCCACTGGGCCGGCCCCTAAAATCTCTAATTCTTTACCATGGCTTTTAAAATTCCCCCTTATCTACCTGTCCAGCTGACCATCTCCTGTACCACTCTCCTCCCGCCTCACTGGGTTCCAGTGAGCATGATTTTCTCTCTCATTCTTGAACATATTGGGCTGTCTTCCATGTAAGTGGCTCCGTGTTTTCCATTCCCTCGATTTCAAATGCTTTTGCCCCAGTATGTTCACAGCTGGCTCTTTCTTGCATTCAATCCTTCCATTTAGATGAAATGCAAAGGGAAGGATTGAATGGAGAGGCAAAATTTCTCTAGAGAGGTGACATTTCAGGTGTGGTCAGAGTGACAAAAAGAGCTAATAGTATCATTCAATAGCTGGTATTCTTTTTAATTTATTGATTTGTTTATATTTTAATGGTCTCTATATCCCGTCATAAATGTCACCTCCATAGGGAACCCCATCGTTCTTGTTTACCAGTATATCTTCAGTACTTAGAACAGTGCCCAGCACATAGTAGGAACCCAATAAATGTTTGTTCAATGAATGAATGAGTGAATGAATGGATGCCTCGTTTAGGTAACTGGGGCTAGAGCCTACAGCTAAAAAGCTGTGAAACTGGTAACCCAACACCCTTAACCTTTTGCCTCAATTATTTGAACACTTCCATTGAAATTGACATTGTTAATTATTTCAGATCTCTATAAATATTGACACAAGGTTTTTCAACAGTATTAACAGAAACACACAATACACCCAGAATAAAATATTAGTTCAGGAGGCTCTTATTTTATCAAAGATAGGGTCAAAGTCTGGAAAGGTGTTACAATTTCATTTGGTCTTTTCTTCCTATATATTTTTCATAGAATTTTCCTTTCTTCGGCCAGGCTCAGGTAAGTGACGGCTTGGTATTTCATCATTTCTCCCTTTCTTCCTCTTAATAAATTTCACAGAAATAAATATGACCAAAGAAAAGCCCACCACAGAGAATATGAACATTGAGAGACCATATGGAGCTGAGTGAAGCCATTAGAGTCACTTCATCTTGTTTGGATGGTAAAATCACTCTGGCAAGTGCAGTCATGACACAAATTCGTTGCCACATGGCAGTGAGTGTTCTGTCTGGGTGATTATTTTTGTAACTCCATCTGCCTGGCATCACCAGAGCCTCCAACAGCGTGCTGGAACGTCGAGACAATCCTACCTCACCTCGTGGGGAGAATCCAAGCTCTTTCATTATGGGGTTACTCTAGGGCTCACGGGGATCCTTTCCAGCTGAGAATTCTGTTTTGATCTCACTAGAAGTGAAGCCCACTAGTTTCTCTGGGAGGCACTGCTTGTTCATTGAGCAACCCTCAACCATTTTTGCTTCATTTTGAAAGCTTTTCTTGAGCCAAAGAGGCAAGAGACATAAATAGCAACTGGCTTTGAAAACTGTGGACAAATGTGTTTCATTCCTCAGTCTTCTCACTAGGAAAGTTTCACTCCACCCACAAAATAATCCTTCAACATACACACATACACATACAGACATACACGCACAACATACACATACGCACAACACACATACAAACACACCACCCCTTTAATAGTGACTCTTTCAAATTAGCGTAAAAACACAACCACTCTGGTTGGTTTCCATGCTTGCATCTTACTAGGCTAGCTTCTTAATTTCCTGGGTTTGTTCTTACTTGAAGTTTCTTTGCATGTGATGTGCTCAAATTTAATGGATGTTGTTCTCTTTCCGGGATAGGAAACAAGTTAGATAGGCAGGAAGGCTAAAAGGAGGAAATAGTAAAAATACTTCCTATAGATACATGTAGCCTCCAAGGGTTGGTCTTTGCCTAAATGCTCACCCCAACAAACCAGATTGGCAAACTACCCCCCAAGTTGGTAGTTATGGTGGGAGGTGGCAATGCACTCTCTGTACATGGAAACACCTGAATCCTCAATGTCTGCTACCTACTGGGCTCTGTCTGGAGCGATGCTTTCCTGTGAGCTTTGGCATTAAGTCCTGTGTAGCATAAACTCAGAGAGAGAGAGAGATTGAGAATTTGTTCCATAGATGGGACTAGCCCTTGATGGTATCCATTGAAAGGATGATTTGGCATACTGGAAAGGGTGGGGTAATTTGGAGAAATCTGAGGCAAGGTGGTCCTTCTGCACTTATGGGTACAGGGCCCTGATCAGTCATCAGAAGGGCCTCATCAGCTTGAGCAGGCGCATTCCGTAGGAACCTTTCGGTCTCCCTGATCCCATAGATACAGAAGCCTCCCCAGCTGTCAATTTGTCCTCAGGATACATAGATTTCATCAGCCCCAATTGGGATTTTCAAAGCCCGCAGACCCATCATCTGTTCAAACAAGCATCTCCATGTTTTTTCTGGCCTCTCCACCACCAAAATTACAAAAATGCCACTATGTGGTGTTGTTTATGGAATGTTTGTAAACTGAACATAGGTTCCATCACGTGATGGACAATTCACTGGCCTAGGAAATAGAGGATGTGTATTCCAGTCCTCTGCTGAGATTTATTACTTGTGTAAACTCGGGTAAATCTTAAGCCTCTCAGAAACTCAGTCTCCCCATCTTTAAGATGGAGACAATGGTAATATCCACTCAAGGATAGTATCCAACCACACAGGTCGAGGATCGAAGAAACTTGAGTAGTGAAACAGCCCTAAAAATGTGTGTTCTCAAGGAAAGGCCTAATGATGGTTCACGTCAGCTTAGTGTGCTTGGGGGGGCTGCGTGGGGCCCAGCTGGAAACATCTTAAACACCCTCCCCCACCCCATGCCTGCTGCTGGGAGCACGTTTTAAGTATGTATACTAGTAATTCTCAACTGGACAGGATTTTGCTATCCAAGTGACATCTGGCCATGTCTGGAGGCAGTTTTGATTGTCATGAGTGTTAGAGGGGGTGGGGAGATATTACTGGTGTCTAGAGGGCAGAGGCCAGGGGTGCTTCTAAACATCCAACAATGCATAGTCACAGCAAAGAATTATCCCATCCGAAACGCCAATAGTGCTGAGACTGAGAAGCGCTGGCACGTGCACATGCCTATAGTCTGTACAGTTGTTGGATGATTTCATATGCTGCTGATCCTCCCATACGGACCTTGAAATCTTCTCCTCAATAGCTGAGCCAGGTAGGGGGCATGAAATCCCTTGCAGTCATCATGTGGAGGGAAAAAATAGCCCCTGGAGTATCTAAACCAGTGGTTGTCAACATGCGGTCCTCAGACCAGCAGCATCAGCATCCCCCGGGAGCTTGTTAGAAATGCAGAGGCTGGGGCCCCACTTCAGACATGCTGAACTGGTGGCGCCCCGCAATCTGTGTTTAAACAAGCCCTCCGAGCGATTCACATCAACGCTGAAGTTTGAGAACTACGGACTGAACAATAGTCACGGCTCAGATTTTGCCACTCTGCACTTGGAAAAACCATCTGCTTGGGCCCAGCGCTGGGGACTCCTGGCAATATTTTCATCCTGGGAATCCCCCAGCTAGCTCCTCTTTGCTTCAAGGAGCTTAGGCAACCTCTAGCTGCAGAAAGCAAATGTCATTATGATTTGGACCTCCTATTACAAGACGCCTTGCTGAGAAGCATCGGGGGGAGCAGTGCTGCCAGATGGCAAACACTTAGCTTTGATTAGGGGTTTGTGATGACGGGTTTCTCACAGCAGAGTGGAGTGTGGGCTTAACTCTCCCCTGGCGAGGGGCTGGCTCCAGGTTCCACGGCCCCGCCACGCGGTGTGAGCGTGGAGCCGTATTCTCTCTAGCTGGAAGGTCCTCAGGGGATGCAGTTGAGGCAGAAATGAGGGTAGATAGATATGGAAGTTTCCAGAGCCTGTGACTTTCCCTTCAGGAGAGGCTCCTCGGTTTCCAGACATTTACTAATGGGCCCAGATGCAAACCTCAGTGGGAAGAGCACACAGTGAGTTCCTTCTGTATACCAGATCTGTTATCTGGACCTATCACTGACACGTTCCCTGGTCGTGTGGCCCTGGGAGAGGTAGTTAACTTTCTCTAGACCACAACTGCTTCAGATGTAACATTGATGTCATATCTTTCCACTACTTCATCACAATATTCATGCACTTAAGAAACACATTTTACATAGCTACTATGTACTGTGTGGTATGGAAATTTGTAAGTGGGAATTGAAGACACACGACACAAAATCAATTGGAAACACACACACACAATTGTTCTAACACACTGTGGTAAACGCTACACAAAGTCTGACGGGAGCCCAGATGGGGAACTGTGGAGGACATTTGCCCAGCTCCATAACCCCCTTATTCTGAGAGCAGCACTGATTCAGCACTGGGTAACCAGGCCTCTCCCGCTGGACCCAGTCTTGGTGGAAGTGTCAATCAAGCACCACAGCTCTCCCCTGGCCGAGGGGTGGGTCTGGGAGCCGTGCTAGTCCAACCAGTCATTACGTCTCTCGAATTACATTTTTGAGCTAATGAAGCAAAGGCTGAAAAACATTTGAATCCCATTTATCCTCACAGGGAAGCTATGAAAAGACTATTTATCTGTTTCTGTTTCCTGGATCCGAGAACTGCTTTCTGAGAAACATTGTTCAGCTTTTCCTTCAGTTCTGGGAGGACCCAATATGTTGCCAATGAATGCCTTCTTGCTGACCCAGAGTTGTTTCTGTTGCTCACAACCAGGCAGCTCTACCTAATACAGGGATTGTGAGGATCGAATGAGCAAAGACAGGTTCACCATGAAGCTTTTTGAGCTGATTGCATAGGTCCCTTCCAAGGCCCTGGCATGAGCCCTAGCAATGTGTTCACATGGTCATATGTTTTCATTACATTGCAAAAGGAAGATTTTAATAGCAATTGACTAAGACCACTGCCTCTTTCCACTCTGGCTCCCCCTTTTGCATGTTTCCCCTTTGTCTTAGGCGGTAATAGAGTAGCTAACGGCATGGAGAACCCAACTAAGGGGAAGCCGAGTTAGGGTATAGGGGCACTAGCCTGCCTGTCCTTTAACAGCAGCCACGTGTCCTTGGGGCTCTTTGTCTGGGGTACGCACCAGCACTCATGACGATAACAGTCCTGGGGTCAGCCAACCCAGCTGTTTCTCATAGGATGGTTAGCACAAAGATAGTCAAGGTCTGAGGAAACACGGAGGCCCTCCAGGGGAGCTCTGGTCCTGGGAATGCGGGTCACACAGGGACAGTCCCCCTTGGCAAGCATGCAGCCTTTGTTTCTCTGCCTACTTAAGCAAGCTTCTCTCAGGGGGCAGTAAAGCTTACACACTTCAGTCCAGCCAGGCGCCACCGGACATTCCCTGTAAGTAACTCCCTATAAACCTATATGTCTCGTTCACTGTCTCCAGGTCTTTTCTTTGGTCTCTCTGCAACCTATCCCTAACTGCTTGCCCAGCTGAGTGTGCGGCAAAACATAGGGATACATTTAGTTTGGGTTTAATGGAATAATTATTAGATTTTCAAATGTACTAAATAGTTGCTAGTCATTCCAGTTTAGGAAAACCACAGGTTTTATTCATCCTAAGCCATCCATAATAAAAAAAATCCAAACAAGCATGTTGGAGGAGTAACTAAGTTATATTGCTATTTCTCTATTGAAAATTATATTATAAACAATATTATAAAACTTTTGTTTTTATGAAGAGGTGATAAAAGAGTATATAGCCAAAAAAATAATGTTGGGAAAAAATAATATGGAGGCATATCAGGAAATTAATTAATAAAAGTACTAATTGAATTTTGTAATGTTGCTATATTGATCAGCTTTTTAGAACTTGAATTTGTTGTGAATTTGTCATTCTAAATAAATATTCATGTTCACATCTAATTTTGTATTCCTTTTTTCTTTTTTATGCTGAGGAAGATTTGCCCTGAGCCGACATCTGCTGCCAATCTTCTTCCTTTTTTTTTTAATATGCGAGCCACCACCACAGCATGGCTACTGACAGATGAGTGGTGTAGGTTCATGCCCAGGAAGCAAACCCAGACCACCAAAACAGAGCTCACTGAACTTCACCACTAGGCAACTGGGGCTGGCCCTGTATTTCTTTCACAAGGAAGACCCCCAAATTGAATAAGGATCAGGCCCTGCAAAACCCAATCCACTTCTGCAGATAAGATTATATAGGGTGTGGTTCTTTGGAAACTGATTTGTGTCAATGTAAAGGGTGATCTATTCATCTAGCAAACATTGTATTGGAGTTGACTACATGCCAGGCACAGGGTAGCTACCGCTGATACAAAGTGGAAAAATCCATTGGTTCTCAAATCTAGGTAGGCAGCTGAATCTCTGAAAAGTTTTTTAAAAATAGAGATTTCTGAGTCCAAATGAGACCCACCAGAGTTGAGTGTCAAGATGGAGCCTGTGAATCTCTATAATTTTTGTGTGAGGAAGATTGACCCTGAGCTAACATCCATTGCCAATCTTCCTCTTTTTGCTTGAGGAAGATGGTCCCTGAGCTAACATCCATACCAGTCTTCCTCTACTTTGTATATGGGATGCCACCACAGCATGGCTTGATGAGCGGTATGTAGGTCCGAGCCTGGGATCCAAACCCACAAACCCCGGGCCACCGAAGCAGAGCATGCAAACTTAACCACCAAGCCACTGAGTTGGCCCCTGAATCTATATTTTGAATAAATTTTCTGAGTGATTCTTATGAGGCCAAACCAGCATTGGTCTTCCAGCAATCAGAAAGCACTGGAGTGAGATGCTGTCCTTGCTGCCTTCAAATTACTTAAATTCTAGTGGGGGAGACTGAGAACTGAACCCATAATTGTGGCATGATGTGATAAAGGCTATGCTAGAGATACAGGCCTTTGGGAAACAGGGAATTCATCTACATCAGACTAGAAGATTAGGGAAGTCTCTCTTGAGGAGGTGATGTCTAAGTATTAAATAGGATCCATTTCTGATTAAATCAAGGAAATTTAATTCACTTCTTTTCTCAATATAAGCTTGTACTTTCACCTCCTAAACTGAAAATGGCTGGCCTCTGTTGACTATTCTCTAGTGTGCCAGCACCACCCAATGTGGTAGCCCTGTCATGACCCCCGTTCTTATAGATGGCGAGACTGAGGTCTGGAGAGGTTAAGCAGCCTGCCACAGCGGTGGACTAGAGTGCCAGGCCCCTGTGGTCTGACTCCAGCTTCACCTTCCTCCTGCCTTGATATACAATGCCTCTATTTAATCACAGATGTGACTCTGGGGGGCATCGGCACCCAGAACCTCGCCATTCAAAGTGGGATTTGCTGAAGACAGGCAGCAGGGAGGTCACCAGAGAGGCTGTTGGAAATGCAAGATGGGGGAGGGAGACTCTAGAGCTATTGAATCAGAATCTGCGTTCTAAGAAGGACCTGAGGGGTCTGTGTGCACAGTGGAGTGAGAGGAGCTCAGCTCTGGAGGAGAGGGGGCAGGTGAAGGAGGAGGTTTCCTTGGTACAGAGACCGGCCAGCCTCATCCCAAGGGTTTTAGGATTTAAAGAAAACGTTCTTCTCCAGCAGCCATGCCCCTCATTCATCCAGACAAGGGAATTCCCAAAGAAGTACAAGAGGATGCTATTTCCACTGAAATTTCTCGCTCAGAGGGTCTGTTTCTCCCACCCACTTTGTTTTGAACTTCTAAACCTGTGTTCTATGGTAGCAACCAGCCACATGTGGCAATTGAGCCCTTGAAACATGACTAGTCCAAATTTAGATACACTGCATATGAAAAATACACATCAGATTTTGAAAACTTAGTATAAAAGAGAATAATTTTTCATTGATAATTGTTTATATTGATTAAATGTTGATAGTATTTGGAATATATTGTGTTAGATAAAATATATTGTTATAATTAATTTGACTTATTTCTGTTTATTTTTTTAAATGTGGCTTCTAGAGCATTGTAAATTACATTTGTCCAAGGACATCATGCTTTTGTGGCTTGTATTATATTTCTGCTGGACAGCATGGACCTAACTTTTGTACAGGAAGACTGAAATTTCTCTCCTTTTCTACCACGTGTTGAAAAGTGACAGTAGATTCTTACTCTAAGGAAATTCACAGGATTAGCATTTCCCTTGGGATCAGCCTAGAGTAGGAGTGGGGTGCCTTCCACATGGGCTGAGCAGGAGAGAGTCGGGTTTGTCTCTATGGGTTTGACAAAGTCGCAGAGCTGGTCTCTATGTGCACAAGGGTTTTGGATTTGGGGGTGAGAGAGGCGCCTGTCTGCAGGTTCTGCGGAGCGTGGTGGGGGAGCTGGAGACTAAAGTCGGACTTGGTGTTTCAAAGTCCTCCTCAGTGCAGGGGAAGGCGGACATATTTCCCACACCTCTGCCCCTTAAGGATAATAACACCATTTGCCTCCTTGAGTCCTTCTTGGTTCAGAATGTGCTTAGTCATCTCACAACCTAAACTGACAGAGAATACATAGATGGAATAAATATTAAATTGCATCTCATTGAATTATTCACATAGAGCTTAACAGAAAAAAAAGAAAAAACACAGAGCAAGCCATCCTTTTGATACAACTGCCTTTCAGACACACATGCTGGGATTATATACAAAGCAAAGCAAGTGGGGAGAGGGAGCTGGGTGCTTCCTGGAGACCAGAGCTGCAGACCATATGGAGCTCTCGAGGCCTGCCAAGGTCGGCTTCATGGTGAAATAACTTTCAGCTGCTCCTCCGAAATGCTGCTTTCAGCCGGGTTCAGCAGCTTAGTTTCTGAGCTCGAGAAGGGGGGAGATCCCTGAAGGCTGCATTTTAAAAAACAAAACAAAACCTTGCTAAATGTATTCCAGCTTTTCCTGTCCTCATACAGACAGCTGCTTTGTGCAGCTTTTGGAGGCCAGTGCTATAGAACATTTCAAAAGGGAAGGGAATTTCTATGACTTAGTGAATGAGAAGGGGGCTCATCTTTTTGGGGGTTGGTGAATTACGAAGCATTGATTATATAGAAGAAATATATGATGTTTGTCATTAAGTGATGGTAGTTGGGAGTAGAGGACAAAATGATGGTGTCAATGGAGAACCCCAAGCATGGTCTTTATTTTGTGGGTTGGATATTAATTATACCCAAGCAATGTGAGAGGATCCCCCTTAAAATATTAAGGACTGAGGGAAACCCTGTACTCTCAGAAAAGAAACAGAAATAAAGTCATGACAAGGCCCATTAGGTGACATAACTTGGCAACATAATTTAGTACTGGTGCATAGGAAAGCAAGTCCTTTAAGAGGAATTGAAGGAGGTTTCTAAGGTTTTGTTTGTGTTGTTTGTTAGAATGCAGTAATATCAGTAATATCTTGTAGGGAGTAGAAGAGTAACATTAATAGCTACCTTTGTGGGAACACGCTCTACACCAGACCCTGCCCCACATAGCCTCACACATTCCTTCTGATTTTCTTCTCAAGCCTGCCAGATAGGAGTTATCTAGGTCTGTTTCGTGTCAATTCTCTTTTCTAAGACAGACTCCGTGGTTGAGCTATGATAAAAGGAAGAGGTGAAGCCAAATGAGAGAAAAGAAATCATGTTTGTAATTTGTTTGCGTGATTATTAGAATCTTGTAGGAAATTACATTGATGCCATAGATAACCTTGTAATGCATTATGAGGCAAGATATCGCAGAGGTCATGGAACAGAGGGTCTCACAGACAAATTAAGATGCTTGAATTGATTTAGAACACACAGCAAGTAGCAAGGGAAAAGGATGGGTAGGACAACACACAGAATAGGAGGTGCAAGTAGGATGGAAGGACCACGCTGCTGGATTCCTGGTTGAGGCAACGTTTAAGTGCTGTGTGTGGCTCTCTGCCACATCAGCGTTTCTCACTGATGGTGTGGCTGTGAAGACCAGAGTTGAGGTTTGAGCAACGATGCCCCAAAGGTGGAAGCTATTTGGGGACAAAACACACACTTGCTCTACGGGACAGATGCAGGAACAAGTACCCTGGCCACAGCAGTGGCTTGCCAATCACCCTGATGGGCATCTTTGGATTTGTGCTTCGTGGGCACAGGACACACGGGAACAGAGTAGGTATCACCAAGGGGCAGCCAAATTAAAACTCTTTGAATATTAAAATCCTCATGTGCCTCATGTCTATTTACTGTTTTACGTATATTTGGGGCTTCATGAATACTGGGTTTCTCTTGGTCCTTTCATCATTTTCTATGTTCAACACTAACACACTCTGCTTACTAACTTACATTTGCTTAACGTATCTTATGAACTCTGACAGTCTCACAAGCTACCTGCTTACTAGTGAGCTATATTTAACATATCTCATGAGTTTCACATCTTCTACAGCAGAACAGAATATTCTCAAATAATACCGGAAATAGACATCATAGTTGGTTAATGCAGACCAATCCCACGGGGATAGAAGCTCTCTCAAGTTAGACCCTGTCTGTCTTGTTTATTGCTGTATCTTTAATGTTTAGTATATTATGGGTGCTCTTTAAATTGCTGAATGAGTGAATGAACACCTTAGAAATGGGGAAACCGAGAGAAAATAATTAGGGTAAAGAAAGGAAGCATCTCATGAATCAAATCTTCGTCTGATAAAAGCTACAGGTCCCAGGGCCAGAGGTGTTCTTCTCTCCTTTGTTTTAACCAGGCCTATGATTCTGCCAGAGCAGTGGCTCTCCGAGTGTGGCCCCCAGACCAGCAGCATCAGCACCATCCGGGAACTTAGCAGCAATGCAAATTCTCAGCTCCCCAGAACTCTCCACCATCTACTGAATCAGGAACTTTGAGGGTGGGCCCGGTGAGCTGTATTTTCACAAGCCCTCCAGATGACAGTCGGGCGTGCTCCAGTTTGAGAACGACCGTGCTAGAATATTGTGGTGTCAGAGTGTTTTATTTCTAGACATTTTCCTTCCAGGATACTGTTTTTCTCCCTCTGGAAACAAGAGTCCAGTTTCATTTGTTTGTCAATGAAACCCCTTGTGTGTCTGCAGCCTCCCAGGAGGATGATGTTTCCTCACCAACCAATGCTACGTGAGCAAGACCTGCCTGAACCCCCACAGAAGTGGAATTACAGCATGTGGGCACAGCTACAAGCTGGCTCTTTCTAGAGTGGAAATCCAACCAGGCAAGCAGGGAAGAAAGAAAAGTAGAAAAGGGAGGCATTGGGGCAAAGCCAGCCACAGGAGGGGATTTCTTCCCAAGGTTCATCCGGGAAGGTCAGGCATGCACTGTCTTTGTGGAGAGCACCCAGCTTCCCGGTCTTTCCCAAGAGGCTCAGAGCTTTGGGTGAGAAAAAATGCAGCTGGGGCCTAATTTGTGGTAGACTAGAGAGAGAAGGGCCTGGAAAAGAATTCAGCATCACATGGCTAAAATAGCGAAGCTATTTTATCTTTCTATGATTTGTTTTTGGAATTACAAATATATTTTAAAATAGTGCTCTGCTTAATTATAACTATAAAAGTAATTTGTTTATTGCAGAAAATTTGGAAAACAAAGAAAAGTATAAAGATGAAAATTTAAATCATTACCCACCACCCAAAGATGGCCACTCTTAATATTTTAGGGTATTGCATTTGAGATAGATAGAAAAATAAACAATAGATAGGTATTTTATATAATATTTTTATAGAGTGGGAAATCCAAATTTTTTTATTTAATGCTGTGTAATTCCTTACCTCGTATCATTTTTAATAGCTATAAAATATTCTATCATATGGATTTTATTTAGCCGTTTTTCCCATTATTAAAGATTTAGTTTGTTTGTAGTTTAATGCTAATACAAATAAACATCTTGGGTCTTTCGTTGCAGCTCTAATTATTTCTTTAGGATTAATTCTTAGAAGTGGAATTACTGGATCAAATGGCGTTTCATGTGTAGTGTCAGGAAAGAGCATGGAACTAGCCATCAGGAGACCTGGATTCTAACCCCAGGTTTGCCAAAGATTTGCTGTGTGGTCTCGAACAAGTCACTTTGTCTCTCTGGGTGTGAGTTTCCTCATGGTTCTATGAGAGAGTAGGAACAGGCCCTTGCATCAAATGGAAGTACTGTACCACTCAGCTGACAGATGTAAAGCATTGCTTTTGCGTTAAAACAAACTCAGGTATATTGTGAAGTAACTGTGGAACTGACAGTTTTCTTTTAAGATAAAATACAAAATTCTAAAAAACTTCCTGCTTGAATTTGGCGGGTTAGACTTCTCCCACAGCCCTCCCTCCAAGTCTGTGTCCACTCTCCTTGGCCACTAGGGGTATGTCAATGCCACAGCTGGAGAAGAACTGCGCTAGGTGAGCTGGTACGTTGCTTGTGGTCTGGATATTCTGTGCATACCTGGTTCCTGGCCTGTAAACTACAACATCCTTAGCAAATCTTGCCCATCTATAATTTAGTCTTCATCCTGGGTTTGAGATATTTTCATACATATTTCTATTGGCCAGCTTCATGTGGACTCAGGTTAAAAAAAAATTCCTGAATGTATTTTTAAAACCCGATCAAGCTGCCCTTAGCCTGCGGCCACTTAACCACACATCACACAGGCACCGAGATGCGCCCCTGCAGGTTCTTCTTCACTCACACAAAAATATGTATTTTGTCCAAAACCATCATGTGTCAGACAACATTATGATATGCCGAGTACAAAGATGAATAAGATACAATCGCTGTCCCTGTCTTCTAGGAGCTAATAAATTGATTTCCCATAGAGTATCCCAGAAAACACCCAATGTCGACAGGTATCATTTAAAAAAAACAACTGTGTTCCATATCAAAATGTTTGGGAAATACTGAGTTAAAGTAAGTTAAACAGGTTTATTCACTGCAGGACTTTTCAGATCCTTTAACATGCTAATGTGCACTGTGAGTTCTCAACAGGGACATAAAGCATGCAGTGTTCCTAAAGCTGTTTAGGAAGCTCTTCATTTGTAGAGTATCCCCAGGAACTAGAGACTCCTGGCACACAATTTGAGAAATGCTGACCTAGTCAAATCTCATCAGAGCATTCGCTCAACAAATAGGTAGTAGTTTTACAGGTAGACAATGAAATACAGGGGAAATTGAAGACAGATTCTTCCTCTTGAAGGGCTTTCAATCTAATAGGGAAGACAGTTCTGAAACAGACACAGGGACTATCCACGAACAAGTGAAAATCAGTGCGAAAGTGCAGAGACAGGTGCAGAATGAGCAGAAAACTTTGAAGGGAGATGGGTGAAATTAAGGACAGTTTCATAGAAGAAATAGGGTTTGGAGAAAGAATGTCTTTTATGAACTAATGTCGCTAAATTATTTTTTATGAAAATAATGCATGTTCGTTAAGGAAATTTTGAAAAAAAATACAGAAAAGTAGAATAAAGAAATCTATACGCACACATACACACATATACATATATACATATATATATGTGTGTATGTGTGTGTATATGTATACATTTTTTTCTTTTAATGATGGAAAATTTTATACCAGTATTTTTAATAACCTAAGCTTAGGAGAACTTATTTCTAATAAGGGTAAATAAATATGGTTTTCTTTTGCCCTAGTGTAGGGACAAATTTGTACTTCAAACCCATACATTATTTAGATCATACTCTTCCAAGCTATTCTCTTCTAACCTTTCATCACTGTTGAGCTATTTCACAATTCTGTCAATTGTAGGTAACTGATTGCAATGCAGAAATAGTTCTTGTACACAGACAAGCATATCTGGTAGACATCCACTTGACTTCCCTCCCCCATTGTGGGAGAAACCAGTTTTGCCTCCATTTGCATATTTATCTCATCAACAGAAGCCACAAAGAGAGTTGTCCCCAGAAACCAGCCTTGCTGGACCTTGATCCGGACTTCCAGTCTCCAGAACTGTGAGAAAATACATTTTTGTTGTTTAAGCCATCCAGTCTATAGTATTTTGTTATGGCAGCCTGAGCAGACTAAGATATCATAATACCTAGTGATTTCATGAAATTCCTTTAGGGGAATGCTTGTCCTATTCTAACTTGGCCATTCTTCTACTGATGAACGTATGATTTCATGAAACTCCTCTAACAGAATACTCCAGAGCTTTCTTGGCCATTCTTCTACTGATGAACATTTGGAGTGTTTCTTAAATTCACAGTTTGATGCATAAATCCCTCTCATACTTAGCATTATTTTTCTAGGGGGAGTTTTCCCAAAGTAGGACTGCTGAGTCAAAGATTATGGAACTTTCCAAGGCTCTGGATCCATTTTGCTTTCCAAAACTGTGAATGAGATTTCTCTTTTCCTGCCAAGCAGCCACGCAGTTCAAACTGGGGTTTATGTTCACTTTAGTCAGTTCTGGGTTCAAAGCCGGCTTATACTACTTTTAAAAATATTTTCTATTATGTTAGACAGGAAATTGTATTACCTCAATTTTGGGTTGGCTTTTAATTTAAAACATATTAAAAATATAAAAGAATACATATAACGTTAATAAATATAGCAAGGTATAGACAGCTTAATTCATCAGAATTCTTTCTTAGAGAATACTGTGTGTTAGAAGAAATGTTTCGATGAGATGACTGAGGTGGGGAAGAGAAACTAAAAACCACGCTCAAATAGAAAAAAGATGGTCACTGACCACTGTACCCTCACCTCCTAGGACAATCCTTGGTGAATGGTAGGCGCTCAGTAGATATTTGTTGAATGTACGAATTATGGAATTTGCTTTCTAAGAAGCATGGCTTCTGTTAACTGGAGAATCCTTTATTTTGCTGAGTCTTTGCAATGAGTTTCCCAGTTTAGGGGCAAGAACAGAGGCAGCGAAGTTGATCTGCCAAATAGACGAGAGAAGAATTTGAACCTCCTGGGCTAATCTTAGAGGGAGAGAGTAAAAAGAAAAGCTAGGCAGGCAGGCACTTCAAGGAGAAGCAGCAGAGAGGGGAAAAGATCACTCAGGGAGGGGAGCGATGTGGACAAGACTTTGGAGGATGTAAAAGTCTTTAAGGAATTTTTTCAAGTCGCTTGCTGTAGGATGGTAACGTCAACCCTCTCCTCTGTCTCCCCTTCAAAGTGTTTAGCAAAGGCTACCTTACTTACGAATGCTTTTGTGTAAGTGGATTCTTTTGGGGGAACTCGAAGAGGTGTTGAGTTCTCCTCCACGCCCGCAAACGAGAAACAGAGAGACAGCAGGGGAGCACGCAGGAGTGGAAGAGTAGAGTGACATGTATATAAAGGAAAGAAAATGAGAGAGATATCCCACTCCTAATAGACACACCCGTCTGTCTGGTGAGCGGTGTTCCCAGGGCTGTTTTAAAGTGCAGGTGGCTTGAAGCATGGGTGTAGATAAGTGGCTGGGGTGTTAGGTGCCTACAGGCAAGCACTTGTGCGTTCTTGAGTTTTAGTGCACATTTCCTGTTGTGCCTTATTGAAAGAAGATGTCTGTGACTTTTCACACACTACTTCTAAAATGTATAAAAATTGCAGGGCGCACAAACTCTGAGTTTCAAGAACAGGTTTCTCTTAAACTTCGTATCTAAAAATGAATCCTGTCAGTTTTATAGCTCTTCCATCCCTTATTCCAATTTTGAATTCTGTTCTGCAGCCAATCCCGGGTGGCTTTAGGCTCTCGTGGGGCTTTTAGAATTTCATTATCTTTTGATATGTGCACCTGCAGTATACATTAGAATGAAGGGAACAGCCCTATGTCCACTGCTTTATGTCTACACTTACGGCAAATGAAAACTGTGAGTCTGATTGAATTACTTTCATATTCCAAGCTGACCCCACACTCCTATCTTCTATCTCCTTGTAGTAGCAAAGGGCACTGTACTTTTCACAGAACTTTGTATAATTCTCTTTTAAAAAACTTCAGTGAAGCTAAAAGTGATTAACGGGCAAACTATTTTCAAATGTAGAAGCCAGGGCATAGTGAGGTAGCCAGGACAGAAAAGTTGCTGGTTGTCAACCTACTGAATAGTGTATTATACTCTAATGATGGATACATGTCACTATACATGTGTCCAAACCTATAGAATATGCAACATCAAGAATAAATCTTAATGTAAATTGTGTATTATGTGTCAATGTAGGTTCCATTGTAATAAATGCATCCTTCTAGTGGGAGATGTTGATAGCGGGGAAGCTGTATATGTGAGGGGCGGGCAGTATATGAGAAATCTCTATACCTTCCTGTCATTTTTGCTGTGAATCTAAAACTTCTCTAAAAAAATGGAGTCTTTCAAAAAACAAAAAATGGTGAGAAAAAAATTCGAGCACTGTCTATTAGATAGTATGAAGAAATTATTGTTAATTTGGTTGAGTGTGTATTTAAAAAAAATTTAATAAGATTCCTAAATTTTAGAGATACTTACTGAAGAATTTCATGCAAAAAGTTATGACTGCTTTGAAATAATCCAGTTTTTTCAGAGGAGTGAAGTGGGAAATGCATCTGTGTACAGATGATATGACATTGGCTCTGCGTTGGTAATTGTTAAGCCAGGTGATTGGTTCATGGGATTTATAGGTTTATTACACTAATCTCTCTACTTCTGAAATTTTGAAAATTTCCGTAATAAAAAGTCAAAAACAAAAACAGCTGAAGTCAGTATCTTTTGAATAAAGATTTATCAAATGGCATCAAGAGAGAGCTTGCAGGACACCAGGGACCTAGGCTGAGAAAGATGCTGCCCAGGAAGAGTTGGCTGAGGTGCCAGGGACAGCAGAGATGAGGATCGTGCCCAGACTATTCTCAGGCAAAAGCTGGTGTTTCCTTGGCCCAAATCTGGGCCACCTGGGAGAGAGCAGGCCTGAGACCGTCTTAGACCGGACCTTGCCACAAGCAGGGAAAGTACAACAGAAAGGAGCCTGGAGGGGAACCGTCTGCTGCAAAGCTGATGGGGCATGGTCAGCACCAGCTGAAGCTGCACTCAGAGCGGTCTGGGGCAGCCCAAACAGCTCATAAATGCACTTCAGAAAAGAAGGAAAAGATGTGAACACCGAGGCTCAAAGGCACTCAGCTTTAAACTTCTGCCAGGGCCAGAGAGAACCAACGGCAGATGACAGGGGCGCCAGGCGAACACCGCTCTCCCATCCCTGACTCCCCCGCCTCCTCCACTTCAATCCTGGAGGACCCGGGGGCACATAGCGGGGTGTAGGGAGGAGGTGAAGCCCTGGCAGGTGAACCTCATCAAGCAGACCTGTGTGGATGGGGGTGGGCGGGGGCCTTCACTTCGAAGGAAATTCAGAGTTTTCACAGTTACATATGACTAGACACCTCAATCACAGAAGTACAACTATTCTTACAATAAAAATGAACAGATACATCATGAGATCTGAGAATAACTTAATTCCGCTAAGGAAGTTTAAATAGTGAGCGGGGGGAGGGAAGGAGAGAATAATTGAATATTTTCTGCTCCTGAGTTTACCAGTTTTCCTTGCACAACCGATGCTAGTCAGCCATGTGGGACACGCAGTATATTCTAGCTTAGCAAAGATAAACCGTTCTGCTTTGGTCGTTGCCAATATATCAAGGTAGAGAAAATGTTATTCACCAGCATCACTATAGGAGAGTTTGCATTTATTTGAAAGAAACACTTGGATAACTCACTGGAGGTGGAGGGCGAGACTCCCGAGGGCATATTCAATCCAGGATGACTCTAAGCTCCTGGACAAGGAAAGGAGGTGGGGACAAAGGAGACAAAACAAAAGAGGGAGAGACCGTGCCAGTGCAAAGTGACCTCCTGTCCAGACCCCTCAAATCTTCAGTTTACTAGAAACTCATTTATGTCTCCTGTTTGTGGATGTTCCCTCCCAGGATTCTACACAGGACCCTCAGCTGGTCTATGTGATACTTCTGTACAAAAGGCTACGCCTCAGATAAGGCAAATTACAGGGGCTGGCCTGGTTGCCTAGTAGATAAGTTCGAATGTTCTTCTTCAGTGGCCCCAGGTTCACTGGTTCGGGTCCTGGGTGTGGACCTACACACTGCTCATCAAGCCGTGCTGTGGTGGCGTCCCACATAGAAGAACTAGAAGGACTTACAACTAGGATATACAACTATGGACTGGGGCTCTGGGGAGAAAAGGAAAAAAAAAAAAAAGAGGGAGATTGGCAATAGATGTTAGCTTAGGGCCAATTTTCCTCACCAAAAAGAAAAAAGCATACCAAAAAAATTACTAAACGGTGTACCTTCTGGGTGGAGGAATTACCTAAAACACCCCTGCCTCTGGGTTTTCCTCGAAGAGCTGAGCTGAAGCTAAATTTAGCTGCCACCCTGCCCCTGGACAGGCACCTGTGTGCAGGGTCCAACATGGTTCTATGTCCAGGTGAACAGCTGCCCTGGTTCTCAGCCCAGGTTGATGGAAGAAGGACCAGTACAAATGGACAAGGAGCCAAAAGGCAAAGAAAGCTATCGAAGCACCAGCTCCCGAGAATTTGCAGGAAAAACGAGGAGGGGTTGTGGAACCGGGATGTCAGGCAATCTTATATAATCTGACAAGTCAACCTGGTTATATACATGTCAACTTCTGTATACTCTCTCCGTGGTTTATCTACTCTTGTCAAATTGTATATAATTCAGGGGATAAAAATCTCAGGATGGCCTCATCCATCATTGTTCACCATTCCTAACAAGTGGATAAAAGAAAGTAATCAAAATGAACTAATGAGGTGTGTGGCCTGCCTTGGACTTTTTCTGGAATCCTCCTCTCCTCTCCACAGCTGGGTCTTAGCCCATCTCTGCCAGGCAGTGGCTTGAGCTCCAAGGGGCCCATGTGTAGATGAGCATGTCCAGGGACCCTACCAGCTGCCTCTGCACACTCCACACTTTGTTTAAAGGAGAACCATATGGAAGGTCTGGGTAAGGGTCCCTGGGAAGAAAAACAAGGTGTGCAGGCAAAGAAAATAAGTACAGAGGAGAAAGAGACAAAAGCAATAAGTAAGAAAAGGAACGGGGATCTGCAGCTGCTGGTGGGAAAAATGTGGGCAGCTGGCTGATCAGCGGCCAGACATGCAGATGGAAAGAAACCCCCTAACCAGCTCTGCATCTGAGGTCAAATCAAGGGTGTCTCCTTGGGTGTGAGCCTGTGCCATCTCTGTGGCAGATATTGGGCTACAACAGCTTCCCTCTCTTTACACTCAAGCGCCTGAGTGCACAGGGAGCAGCCAGGGAGAGCGGCCCTGAGTGGAGGCGTGTGGTGGAGGGTGGCTGGAACCCTGGGAAGAGAGGTTTAACTCAAGAGGTGGACGAATCAAGGCTGTGAGGCTGAAATCAGAGAGGGCAGAAGGAAAGAGGACTGAAGCCACAGGTCCCAAGAGAGAACGCTCTGGGCTGTACTTTGGTGAGTGAGCCCGGGAGAGACCTGAGGCCATGCTGAGCCCTCTCTGATGGTTCTTCAGATGTACATTTGGAGCAGTCTCGGGGAATACTTCAGTCAATAGCAGGAACTAAAAACATAAATGTTGCAGTGGCTAGAAAACGAGAAGAATGTCAAAGGGATGGGGTGTAAGGGAGGGAGTGAAGAGCCATCAATCAAGTCGTATATTGAGGGTGTAGTCTAACAACGTGAGAGGAAATATAAAACGAGATTCTAGACTCCAAACATGAGGAACCATGGGAGCTCCCAATCATGGTCTATTCACAGATGAGCCTGCTTTCAGCTACAATTTCATAGGAAACTCCAACTCCACTGCTGAACCAGCAGACATATTTATAATGCACAGAACAAGAAGACTGTAGCTAGGGCCTTCCAGGGTGGTGAATTCAGTAGCTCAAAGACTTTATTAAGGATCCAGACTCTTTCCATTTTCAGCTGGGCCAGTACTAACATGACAGCTTTGTCCTCAGCCTGCTCCCCAGCTGGTTACAAGATGGCCTTGGGATTTCTGACAGCCATATCCATGCTAGACACTGTCCAGAAACTGAAAGGAGATCTTGTCTTCCATACCTTTTTTTTTTTTCTTGCTGAGGAAGATTTGCCCTGAGCTAACATCCATTGTCAATTTTCCTCTTTTTGCATGTGAGCCACCACCACAGCACGGTCATTGACAGACAAGTGGTGTAGGTCCGTGCCTGGGAACTGAACCCGGGCCACTAAAGCAGAATGTGCCAAACTTAACCACTAGGTAACCAGGGCAGGCCCCATACTCCTTTTTAAGTGTGAGGCAATCTCTCCCAGCAGATTTCACCTCATATTGTATTGGCCCAAGTTGTATCACATGTTCTGGTCTAAACCAGCCTTTGGCAAAGGGAATGATTAGCTTAGACCAGAGGTCAGAATGGTTTTTACATTTTTAAATGGTTGGGAAAAAAATCAAAAGAAGAATAATATTTTGACATGAGAATATATGACATGCGAAAAGTATATGAAATTCAAATTTCAGTGTCTGTAAATAGAGTACAGCCATGCTTTCATTCATTTACATGTTGTCTATGGCCTCTTTCACACAACAATGGCAGAGTTGAGGAGTTGTAACAGAGATATAGGCTGCAAAGCTTGAAATGTTTACTATTTGGCTCTTTATGGAAGGTTCACTAACCTCTGGCTTAGACCTCTCAGGACACACCATCGAGGTTGGAGCTGGGGCTCGTCCCTGTGAAGCACCTAGCCACTCAGTGAGTGGGGGATGACAAAACAAAATTGGACTTCATTGGAAAAGAGGAAGCCAGCGTGAAATGGACTTCCCACCCCCACAGTCACAATTAATTAATTGGTTCAAGGGTAGGAATATCCCTAAGCCAGGTCAATCTGATTTTTTTAACTTGAAAACAAGGAAGAGAGCCAGCCCCTCTCTGCGGCCTTGACTGACAATTACAAGACTGACAGCTGCCAATGGCCAAGTCCCCACAGCTAATGAGGGTGCCAGTTTGAGAGAATGGAGCAAGTATCAGAAAGAAAAGATGGAGAGGAGGAGGGGGCTGGCCCCGTGGCCAGTGGTTAAGTTCGCAGAGTGTTTTGCCAGTTCAGATCCTGGGCGCAGACATGGCACCACTCATCAGGCCATGCTGAGGCGGTGTCCCACATGCCACAACTAGAGGCACTCACAACTGGAATATACAACTAGGCACTGGAGAGCTTTGGGGAGAAGAAGGGGGGGAAAAAAAAGAAGATTGGCAACAGATGTTGGCTCAGTTGCCAATCTTTTAAAAAAAAAGATGGAGAGGAGGAGAGAGCATCCTGGCAGCGTTTGTGGCCCTGGTCCCAGGTGTACCTGAGACCCAACTGCAGGCCTCATCTCCCAGAGATTTAGGAATTGAGCCAAGGCGTGCGCCACGTCACCCATGCAAGTTTAACATGAGTGTAATGGTTCACTTTCAGACAAATGAGACCTAACTACTACAGGTTTCAAAGAATTTACTATTGATCTGGAGAGATAGGACTTTTCTCCTGAAAAGGGAACTAATACCAGAAAACCAATTCTAAGGACCAAAGGATATGCTCAACCAGTAAGTTCTGTAAGATTTCAGAGGGAAGAGGGATGGCAATGGGTTGGTGTGTTCAAAAAAAAGTTATGAATGCAGGTGAATTTGAGAGAGATCTTAACGCAGAGAGGCAAGGTTCAGGAATCTCATAGCTGGAGAACTGTCTAGACAAAGCGAGATGTAACAATGCACAGCGCAGACTCAGAATGAGCCACTCTGACCAATTTTGTGGCCTATAGGTGAGTCAAGGGACGTCTAAAGTCATGAGAATCCACTACAGTTGACAAGCAGGGGTCTCATATGGTGCCATTTGTAGGTATTATTATTATTAGTGCAGATTCTGATGTCGCTTTACTTATGTGTCTGGCATGTGTAGTAGAATTCTGAATTCCCTTTGACTCTACGTGTGTTAGTAACCCTAGGCCTATCCTCCTCAGGAAAGTATGTAGTAGAGTTTAGATATTTTTTAATGTCCTTTCAAAATTACACATCAGACACTAAGTCAGAATGACCAGGCTCTGCCAAATATTACTGAACTGAATGAATGAGGAAGCTTCCTGCACTCCATAATTTTCTAAGTCAGTCTTTCTGACACTTTGAAAGATGAGGCAGGGAAACTGCTGGTCTCCTGGTAATTATCACCACCTGTTCTCGAAGCAGCACTCCCCCTAAGAGCATCTCCCCACAGGAAGGAGAGGGAGGGAGCCAGCCCTATGTATTTTGCAAGTCTGCCTGGTGAGTGTCACTTCTGAGGACTCCTCGGCAGGTCGCAGTCTCTTGTTCTGGGAATCCAACTAGCCCTTGGCAAACTTGGGAAATGGCCAACATTTGCCTTTGAGCCCAATCCCTCCTCCCGCCCCCCATCTCCTTTTGGGGCTTTCTTCTAGACCATGTCTCTCAACTTTCTACCTTTCTCAGGCTCCTGGAGGCTGCTCAGTGCAATTTTGCTGCCAGGATCTCATTCTGTAAGATTCTGTGAAACACCTCTGAGTGAAATTATCTGGACCATGCCAACAGCCTCTTCAGCCCTCCTGCTCCCAGACGCAGTCCCCTCAAGGCAACCCTCCACCTTATGGCAGCCCCAGCTTTGGAAAGCGTAAACCTGATCCCGTAACCCCTCCCACCTAGATTCAAATCCTTCAAGGATTCTACATTGCCTGAGGAATAAAGTTCAATTTCCTTGGTATGATGCAGACGAGTGGTTCTCAAAGTGTGGTCCTCAGGCCAGGAGCAGCATCACCTGGGCCTTCACCCCAGCCCTACTGAACCAGAAACTCTGGAAGTGGGGGGTCCAGCAACCTGTGGTTTAACTGTGCAGGTGATTCTGCTTAAGGTCAAGTTTGAAAAACATTGATGCAGGCAATCCCCGCCCACTGACCCAGACCCATTGCTCACTACTGCCCAGTAGGCATCCTATGGTTTGACCCAAACATGGCGAAGAGATTTCAACAAATCTGTCAATTCTTTCCAAGCTTTAGTGTCTCCCTGGCATGCTGTGTTGGAGATCGTGAAGCCTCAGTCTTAGTTCATCAGGCAGGAGAACCGCTCCGTGATTGATTAGTGATGTCTCCATGCGTAAGGGAAAGGATAGTGGCAGTACAATGTCAGGCACTTTCCATTTTCATTCTAACCACAGATTTTCAATCCCCCAAGTCACTAAAGCTTTGTACTGAATTGAATTGATGGAGATACTAGCCACGTGGGCAGAAAGACATGTAAGTCAAAAGAGGACAGCCTGGAGAGGGTTAATTTAGCCCTAAGGAACCAAGCCCTAAGAAGGAATTGGGGGATTAGGGTACTAGGTTGGGGTTTTGAGGGCAAGGGTTCTCTGCGGTGGAGCTGTGAGGGACCTACCTGTCTTTGTGTGCGCAGCTGTAACTGATTAGGGCCGGGGAGGAGCGCTTAGCCACAGGGCAGAAAGGAGACACCCCATGTGAAGCAAGCCAGCCCTGTCATCTGTTGCTGGAGATGGATGCTGTGGCGAGGCTCCTGCTCAAGATCCCCAAGTCCTAAGGGGGGATTTAAGTGCAATACTTAATTTTTCCTACAAGAGAGGTAGAGGGCAGGGAGGCCAGACAAGGAGGGGCTGGGGGGGCGGGGGGGGGGGGCTGTAGGAGCCAACACAGCTGGAAGTGATTAGGACCCAGCCTAGCAGGCCCCAGACAGGTAATAGTCTGGGATCGGTGGAACTGCAGAAAGAAACCTTTGCCCTAGAAGTGTTCGGCAACCCCCTCTGCTTGTACTTTGACTCAGTGTCTGACATGGCTGTGGAGGTTTCCGCAATGAAAAATGAAAACCGCTGAGCGAGTTCCTTTGCCCTCTGGAGATGAGGGCTATTTCTGTTCGCTTCACTTATGCACAGGGCAAGATGCTCTCTCCAGACCCACCTGAAGCAAAAATACAGAGTTTTAGAATTTCCTGCGAAACTTTTTCTTTTCCTGAAGGCTGAGATTTGAGTTTCCCGCTTGGGACATTTCAGCTGTACTTTCCTTCCGAGGACTCTGCGAGGCTTGCTGGGTCCCCCTCCTTTGTCTCCTTGCTTCCTTCCTCACCTGTCTCTGTCCCAGGCCAGGCCAGGCCGGGCCACCGTGATGTCAAGGAAGCCCCTCTCATCCCTCTAGTTGCAGAGTTTGTTTCACACTTTCCTGGAAACTCTGAATTTTATGTTTCCTCCTGGACATTATAAATATAACTCTTGTGTTTTATTTTTTTCAAGGAAATTTACTTAACAAAGACGAGAGCTCTATGTCCCTCTTTGTTACGGGGAAAAGTGCCCCAGGATTTGTTTACAATGATCCATACATGAAATATTCCAGCAAAGCCTGCAATAATTCCCTTGTCATAATGCACGGAGGAGGAATGCCAACACAAACGGGTTTGTGTTTCGTCTTGGATATTTCACCCATGCATCTCTCCAGGAAAAAGAAGTAACTTGTTAGGCATTTTTTGAAACCCTGCTTGATGCGCTGTTTCCCCTGAATTGAGCAGGCTTTGCAAGAATACAATCTGTAGGCTATTATCCCTAATTTTCTAAGTCCTTGCTAAGTTATATCAGGCCTGCCACCCTGGCTGTTAAATGTCAGTTAAGACCTAATTAATTTAACTGCTCTGACAAGTTTAAATGAGTTCCCACGGAGACCGTTATTTGGCTTTTCCCAACTGATGGTGCGCCAGGCATATTTTTAAAATAACTTTTATTGATTTTTTAAAAAATTTAACCAAGTATGTTCATCGTAGAAAAGCCAGAAAATAAAGAAAATCAAAATAAGAGGATAAAAAAATCACATAATTCTGTCATACAGTTATAAATACTGTAAATATCTTGATGTAAATCTTTTCCCCTTTTTTGTATATGTCATGAGAGGCAATATTTCAAAAACTGTTAATGAGCATTTCTCTTTTGCCTTTCCACATTCATGAGTCAAAATAGGATTTTGCAGACAGTGTGAAAGCCAGGTTTCATTCAGAGAGGGAGGAATTTATTTTTTATTGAGACACAATTGACGTATAACATTATATTAGTTTCAGGTGTACAATATAATGACTTGATATTTGTATATTTTGCAAAATGATCATTGCAATAAGCCTAGTTAATGTCCATCATCATACATAGTGACAAATTTTTTTTCTTGTGGTGAGAGTTTTTTTAATCTACTCTCTTAGCAACTTTCAAATATACAATACAGTATTATTAACCATAGTCACCATGCTGTATATTATATTCCCATGACTTATTTATTTTTATAACTGGAAGGGGGAAAGAAACTCCAAAGCCCACATGCATGTGCATATAAATTATGGACAGAGGCAGGGAGAAAGAGGTCAGATAAGGACTTGCGGACCTCGGTCTCCGGCTCCAAGACAGAGGGATATGTCAGGATGAGAGGAACCCCAAGGAGAGAGGACTTCTGCCAAGGGATACATTGTAGATACTTGGTGTAAGGCTGGGTGTGGCTTTCCCTAACTGCCATCAGTTCCTTGTAGCTGCTGTTGGAAAACTGCTGCTGAAGCCAAGGGGCCCAACTCTACAGTCCTTTGAGGAAAAAATTCTCTCCTAGAATGATCTGAGGTGAGTTCCCAGGCTGGGGCCAGCTCTTCATTGAGTGACTCAGATTCTTTTTCTAGTAAGTACTCTGCCACAGAGCCTAGAGCTTTGTCATCAACAGTATGTGACTGCCATGTCTAGGTTCCATTTGGTAGGAAGGGAAAAGAGAGGGTAGAAGAGGTATACCCAATGTCATAAGACTCTGGCCCAAAAGTGTGCTCATATTTCATTGGCCAGAGTTTGGTCACCTGACCAAACTTAACCACAAGGAATGATGGGAAATGTAGTGTAACTTGGCAGCCATATTTGCCCAGCTACAATTCTATTATTATGGAACAAAGGGAGAACAGATTTGGTTGCTCACCAGCAGTCTTCTCCATACCTTGCGTCATGGATAAGGCCCAGAAGTTCCTGCATGCATTTAACGGGGTCTTTGACCACAGCCGTTTGAGATCCGTGGTTTGCCATCAGGCACCATAAGAAGGGATGAAGTGACTTTCACAGCAGAGGATAAAGGTGGATCACCAACACCCAGAGAGGTCTATAGAGTCAGTGAGAGCTGAGATGAGGCCAGCCCAGCCAAAGAACACCATTGTTCCTGACCAAGCTGAGAGAGACTAGACCACAGGTTAAACCAGCTGCCAATGTCAACTGCAGAGGCCAGCCAGGTGGGCAGCAACAGGAGCACCACAAAAAACAGAGGACACGACATAGCTCTGAGGACCCACCACTCCACTGCCTTAAGCCCACAGTAAGCGTCTCTCATACTCTGATTGCTATCTTAGGGATGAGGAGAGATGAGGAAGAGATCTGAAAACTGGGTAATAGATCCACGAGGAGCTGCGCTACTTAAGCAGACTGCCCACAATACGAAAGCGTTGATCGAATTGCACTAAATTTATCCAACCCGCATTTCTACCCAGCAGGGTGGGGAACTTGTGAGGAAAGTCAGATCAAGTCATCAGTTAATCAAGAAACTGCTATTTTTCCCTCACGTCTGACTATAGTCTGAATAAATTTACCACCCCAAAAGTTACTAGATGGGCAATGGGGGTGGTAGGAGGGCGAACCGGTTAAAGAGGGAAATTTGTATGGTGACAGATCGAAACTACACCTTTGATGGTGAACACGATATAGTGCATACAGAAGTCAAAATGTGTATAAATATAAAAGTCTTGGAAACGCTGGAGCTGGGATTAGAAAATGTGGGCCCCAGAGGTTTGCTGTGCAGACCAAAAGTCACTTAGCTGTCCCAGAATACTTACCTGGACGATGGGAATCCCGAGGCGGGGCACTGGAGCTGTGTAGAAGTGACATTCAGACAGAAGAGGTAGACGGGGTGGGGATAGGGTCCCAGGTTTGGTTTAAGGGAGTGACACCAGGATATCATGAATAAAGAAGGCTTCGGTGCTTGGGCTGAGGGCAGAGGGAGCAGAGGGTCTGGGTGGAGGGAGAGGCTAGGTCTGACCCCGCTACAACTCAGTCCCTCTGCAACCACTGTGGGCCCCACAAAGGAGGGGATGGGTTAAGGAGTACACAAAATCCAGGGGAAACGCATTAGCACCCCAATCTCTGAAAAACAATTCAAAAATCCCCAAAGTCTGAGCAAGGAAAGTTTTTCCAAGCTGGACACAAACTCATTAAGTAGGAAAACCTCACCTAAGCTAAGCTGAAGCTCTTTATGGGTTTCTTTATCCCACTTAGGATGAATATTCTTATATTTTACTGCAGAAATAGTAATAACCCCAGACCAGGGGTGTCATGTAATACATGGCATATGCACTATGTTACCTTTCTAAAACCTGAAAAATTCTGAATTTTAAACACATCTGGCCAGGAGTTTTAGATAAGGGATTCATGACCTGTATTTCAGAATCATCCTTGCCACCCAGGCAATGCACAGTCTTAACTGCGTAAAATGCTCTTTGCGGTCCCAGCACGAGATTTTCTCTAACACTTTCAAGGAGCTTAGAGTTTCATCTAACAGAGATGCAACTGACATTTATTTTCTTTATCTGATTTTTAATGATGGTTTTGTGGATAAATAAAAATTGAGCCAACTTTTTATTTCCGGTTTATGAGGAAGCAGGAAATGCCATTTCCTTTTCCAGTTACTACTGACTTTCCTTTGTACGCTTTATTCAGATTGTCTGGAGTAGCAACGTCATCAGCCAGCGGATCGTTGGCTATTTATTTTGCGACACTAAATATTTGGGAATGCTCTTTGGAACTGTGATCTCAGGATGGGGATTATGAAGGAAAGGAGATTAAGACTGAGCATCTGCTATGAGCTGCACTCTCTCCTGTACCGTTTATGTAATCCTCATTGCATTTACCATTTAATCCATTTAATGTAGTCCTCATGAAATGATAAAATGGTAATTTTACCACTACCATTTAATGTAATCCTCATGAAAAGTTTGTCAAGTAAGTATTCCCATTTGTACAGTTGAGCAAACTAAGGCTCAGAGAGGTTAAGTGATTTGCCCAAGGTCACACAGCCAGTAAGTAGCAGAGCCAGGTTTCCCTATCTCAGTCCATCTTAAGGCCAGTGGTCTCCTAGATGGTCTCAGCATCACCAGTCTTGCCTACCTTCAGTGCCCCCTCTGCTTGCCTTGAAGCCACCCTCCAACACATCTTTCTAATGCTCAATTCTGTTCACGGAACTTTGCTGCTAACAACTCTCCAGTGGTTTCCTATTGCCCTCAGGATAATATATAACCTCCTTATTCTGGCATACAGTACTATTTATGATTTGACCTTTTCCTACCTTTCTACCTTTATGTTCAAGCTACAGAAAACTACTTGTCATTTCCTAAAATGTCTATTCACTCTTCTCATTTGCACAGATGGCTTCCTCTACCCAGAAGGCTTCCCACTGCCCTTCCCCAGTCTTCCTTCCTGACTCACTCTCACCTCCATGCCACCAGAGTCTAACAAAGATTATTGCAGAAGCCACCTCACAGATCTTTCTGCTGGAATTCTCACCTCCTCCCCACACCCCTCACCCCAATCCCTTCTCCTGAGAGTAGCATAGGGATGGTTTTAAAGCATACACCAGATCTGTCACTCTTTTGCCCCTCAATGGCCTACCCTTACCATGGCTCACAAGGCCCAGCCTGACCTGGTCCACCTCACTTGTTCACCCTTCCCCTCCAGCACCAATGCTCCTTCCACACTGGCCTTCTTCCTGTCTCTTGTCACCACCACAGGGCCTTTGCACTAGCTGTTCCCTTAGCCTGGAGTGCTCTTTCCCTAGTTCTTTGCATGGCTGGGTGCTTCACAACCTTCAGTCTCAGATAAATAAAGCCTCCTCAGAGAGCCCTTGGCTGACTCTCTTCCACTCATTCTAAATTCAAGTGTGCTGTTCTCCTTGGGTGCCCCGATGTTATCCTCCATCACAGCATCCTGTTTGTATCCTTCACTGTGCTCTTTATAGCTATAATCATTTGATGTATTTATTTGTTTATTGTTTTACAGATTTATTATTTCTCTCTCTCACCAGACCATAAGTTCCGTGAGGTTGAGGACCACTTCTGTGTTATTCATCAGTTTATCCTCAGCACCCAGTACAATGCCCTGCCCAAAGTAAAGCTCCATTCCTATTTGTTGAACAGAAGAGTAAATGAATGTTTGACTCCTACACAGCCCAATACAAGCATCACCTCGCTGCAGAAGCTTTTCCTGACCCCTCCCAGCTAAATTGGGCTGCCTTTGGTCAAGCTTTTGGTGATTCCTGGTTTTAGTTCAGATGAAAACAGATGTTGGTTTCTGCTGCCAGATCCTCTCTTATAGGAGGCTGAGCTCCTGAAGGGTCCCCAGGCACCTTTGGAAGAACACAGGTAGAACATAGGATACACCTTGAAGACGTGGCTGAGTCCGTGAGGCCAGTGCCAGAGACTTCCTCAAGAAACAGTTCCACCCAGGGCCTGAACGTCCCCAACCAAACCCTTCCAGCCTCCCCACCACAGATGAGCGGCCCTTCTGTTTGACAACAAATCCGTTAAGCCTATCCTTGTCTGTGTTCTTTTTTAATGGAAAAAGATCGTCGCAAATGCTCACCTCTTTGTACCCTACTAATCATTTAGAGGACGAGATGGAATGATCATACAAGCTCTCAAATAAGTCTCAGTTGGTTCCTGCTTCCATTGTCCCTGCACCCCAGACTCAAGAGAAGCAGGGAGCGAGCCTTACCTGTCAGTTCATTGCATCACTTAGAGTATTCCAACCAGTGATGATGGACTCGCTGCTTCCCAGTCTCTTTCCTCCTTCCCACCTCTCCCTAGGAGGGTTGTTGATGAAGGAGATTTGCCCCAGACAACTAGACCAGGGAAAAGTGTGAGGGAGGGAGCACAACGACTTAAGAAAAACACCTAAGGATTCCTTTAATTATACAGTCATTTTAATATACAAGGCAATAGAAAAAGCATTTAAGTAAACATTTTTTAAAATCAATATTCTGTTAGTATATTTTAAAATTCCATTTCTATGTTTTAATTTTAATTACATTAGTGTATTATAATCAATTAAATGTTGGTAGCTATATGCTGATACATGCCAATTAATAGATGCCTGATCCTGATGGCTGCTTAAGGAAATAGCTGTCCCTCAAACATTTTATAACATTTTATGTAATAGTATAAAGATGACTTTGGTCATCCCCTTCCATTATCCTCATCCCACCATTCTTCTCATCCCTTTCTTTTGCTAAGTAAACTCTTTTTCCCATTCTTGCTAAGTGGAAGACAATTTTGTTCAGTGCTTTAAAGAAATTAATTGACTAATTTCAAAGACAGAGGAAAATAAGCTTCTTTATTGTCTTCCAACCGCGGGGACAGAATAGGCCAGCAGAAAGCAAAAGCTCAAAACCTGTGTGGACACTCATCTGAATACGTTACCCGCTGGGAACCTGGCCCCACGAGGTTCCAACTGACAGGAAATAATAGCACACGGATGGACAAAGCTCTAACCTTGTCATGACAACCATGTAGGGCAGGGCCTTAAGGAAAGCTCTGGAGTGGCAGTGGGCCACCCGACTGACCTGGATGCCTGGAGACTAAATTTTACAAAGATGACGGTCCCCTCTGCAAAAGAAGGCGGCTCCCTGGCGCCTTAGAAACTGACGAGTGTAGCTCGAAGCTCTGCAGGCACGTTTTCTTGCTCCAGAAGGCAGTGAGAGTCTCTCAGGCTGTTGTGCAGCTGCAAGAACTCATAAAGCCAGTACTGTGACTTCATCTCTGGCCTGGGAGCAGAATATGACACAGAGCAGGAGCCATCAGCTAGTGCTAAATTGAGGTGAACAGGAAAGACTGGGAAAGACTGGAAAAGTCTGGAGTCTATTTATGTGCATTCAAAACTGCACCCTGCTACGATGGAAGAATTTTGCTATAAGTTAACAGTATCTTGAATACACATTGAGGGGACTGGTATGTGTGCAGGTATCTGACTCAGGTTTCATTTAAGAGATGCCCGATATCCTTCATCTGGCTCTGAAATGGCTTGCTGGGTCTCCACCACACAGGGAATTCATTCTAGCTTTGAGTTGGTTTTGGTCATTCCCTAATGCTGAGGGGGGTGTGTGTGTTTAGTGGTATACATTTGAGTAGGGAGTTTGAGAGATGTTGCCCTTCGGAACTGTGAAAATTCTCTTGCTTTGGTCGGAGAAATTTGGGATGTCTAAGGACATGCGCTAATCTGTGGTGAGGGTTGGTTTGGAAAACGCCATTGGTGGTGGTGGGTTTATATATATATATTTTTATTGAAGTAACACTGGTTTATAACATATAAATTTCAGGAATACATCATTGTGTTTCAACTTCTGTATAGACCACATCGTGTTCACCACCAAAAGCCTAGTTTCCACCCACCACCATACAAATGTGGTGGTGGTGTTTTTGACATTGAATAGCTAGGCATATACGGTCAAGTTCTCTCATGTGGTCACATGGTTTTCCACAGATCATGTAAATGGCTTTCCCATGTTATTATTTAGGACATCACATTGAATTATTCATTCATTTTTAGACTTTGTGATAGGTACATATGGATTTAAATTCTAATTTCTGTATATTGAATCATACTTTATAAACTCTGGGGCAATATGCTATTAAAAGATACTTTCTGAATCCTTTTGTTTGGTGGGCCTGGGAGAATAAGCATTTACATTCCCCAGATGAAAGAAATATTTTATAATAGTGGACCGCCTTATTATTCATAAAAATCAGAATTCATAAATATTATTTATAAATTCCTTCAGTGTTTTTTTTCAAAATAACAATACATTTTTTCTTACCATTTGTTGAGTACACTTCATTTTATATTATTTTTCAAGGGCTATTTTAAAAATGAAGATATCAAAAGAGCTTTCAAAGCATCAACGTAATAAAAAAAAGGCAATATTTTTTCATTTATTCCTCAAAGTCTCTTCATGAAGCTGTGAGGTCGCTGGTATGTCCTGGGCGCTACAAATTGCCCGTACCGGCTCTTCTCTAGGTATTTACACTTAGAAAGTCGTTTAAACAAGGGTTGCAAACTTAGGTTGCCCAGCCCAGGTCAGCTGTTAGTTCCTTACATGTGGTTCATCCATTGTCGCATGGCTGACCTTCAGCACTGGTGAGATGTCACCAGGATTATCTCCTTCCCAATTCTAGCATTAAACGCGGCTCCTTTAGAGCACATGTCAGAATTCTCTAATGAGTTAGACTGCAAAATCCTGAGAGAGCAGCTGTGAGGAGAAGCGTGTTCATCCAAGAAACATCCACAACAAGGATGAGAATCAATGTTGGCGGTAATTGGCAACCTCTGCTGCACACACTCTACTTTCACAGAAAAGAAAACTGAGGCCCAGAGAAGTTACGTGCTTAGTTTTGATATTCACAACTGTTTAAACACCAATTGGAGCCAAAAGACACACTTTCTTTCTACTGTTCACCACGCATTTGTTCCGCAAACACTAAATGAGCAACTTCCATGAGCCAAGCACTTGTCAGATGCCACTGAGAAGTGAACAGAGGCCGTGCCTTGGAGAGGTGTGCAGCCCAGCGGGGCAGATGGCCAGGAGCCAGGTGATAAGCATTGTTGTGTGCTGCTGCTGCTGCTGCTTCTCCTACCTCAGCTTTCCTCCTTCTTTGGTTCAAGATCAGATTGTTACCTGGCCTCAGAACAACTCCATTTTTCCATCCCATTCTGGTTACCAGAACACTGTGTGTTACACCAAAATGAGGCACCCTTGATTTTTGTGGGAGACAGTAGTGACCTGTCTGAAGGGCATAAGCTTTGGGCTGTCTTTCTAGTGGTGGTGATGAGTTTGCATGCAGACGTTGACACTAATTCTGTCCATCTTATAACTAAGGATGCCTTTCAAAAGCACAAACTCAAAAATATTGAAAAATTGACCCAGTTTGCAGCATAATCTGGACTTTGAAATGGAAAAGACCCAAGATAACAGTGGAGTAAAGAGAATAAGAGCTGGATAAAGGATTGACTAGTCCTTTGCAGCTGTTTAGTTCATTTTGTTTGATCCAATTCCCTAATTTGGGTGAGGCCAAAGCTGTACGCATATTTAACTGCATTCCTGGTTTCATTTTAGAACACCACCCTTGTTTTTCTTTCTCCTTTCATCCCTCTTTTAATTTACGTTTTCCTGCTGTACATTTGAATCCCTATAAGCTTTCCTAAATCCTTTCTGGAACGAGGCAAAATATAAATTAATCAATTGACCGAAGATTAGTCTACAATTGTAGTCATTTCTCCATCTTCTCCTCTCTCTTGGCTTACTTCACTGGCTTTTGCCTTCTCTGTTCTCTTGTCTTGGATCTGTCATAAGCCACCAGATTCTTCCTAATGGCTTTTCTCATTCTTTTTTTTTTGGTGAGGAAGATTGGCCCTGAGCTAACATCTGCTGCCAATCTTCCTCTTTTTGCCTGAGGAAGACTGTCCCATCTTCCTCTGTTTTGTATGTGGGACGCCACCACAGCATGGCTTGATGAGCATTGTGCATGTCCACTCCTAGGATCTGAACCCCCAAATCCTGGGCCGCCAAAGTGGAGCATGTGAACTTAACCACGGCTTTTCTCATTCTTTATCCTCCTTTCCAGCTCAACCCAAGGCTCTGGTAGCCATCTCCTCTTCTTCAAGTTCTCTCCTCCATTTCCATGGTGACGTCTGGTTCTCCTCTTATTTCTTCAGATGTTTGTTTGGGGAACCTTTCTAGTTCCTCTTCCTAACCGCATTCACTAATCATGGCGTGATACCAAGATTCCGTTCCTGGCATTCATGTTTTTCAGTCTTCAGGCCAGCTCATTGACTGTCAGAGACTAACAGCCCCTTGAGGACAAGGACGATATATATATGTGTGTGTGTGCGGGGGGGGGGGGGGGGTGAGGAAGATTAGCCCTGACCTAACATCTGTGCCCATCCTCCTCTACTTTATATGTGGGATGCCTACCACAGCATGGCGTGCCAAGTGGTGCCACGTCCACACCCGGGATCTGAACCGGCAAACCCCAGGCTGCCAAATTGGAACGTGTGCATTTAACTGCAGTGCCATCGGGCTGGCCCCAGGACGATATCTTTTTTAATATCACAGAAGGCCCTGCACACAATTGGAGCAACATGCGTCACTGATTTAACTTGATAACACAGAACTTCTAGGAGTGGGGACCTCTAGTGTCCCCCTCAAGAGTTTAAAGAAGAACTTTCAGGAAAAAAAAAAAATCAACTAGTTGTGGAATATATAAATTATATTGTCCAATGAGGTCTACAGTCTGATAAATCTATGAAATTAAAATGGACAAGAATCGAATTGAAATCTTTTATTATGCCCGGCGCCAACTTGAGTGCGTCTTACAGATAGGGATGTAGATTCCGTTTTGGAGGGTTGTTTTGTTTTTGCATATATTTTCTAAAACATCTAAGATATCTTGACTCCTTGCCTTCTCTCTATCCTCACTTCTGTACGGGGCTTGCAGCCTTATCGTCTGTCACCTGGATGACTGCAGTGTCCTCTTACATGTTCTCCTATCTTGTCACCATGCTGCCTTCTGTTCCCTCTGTGTGTTCTCCACACAGCAGCCAGAGATTTTTAAAAGCTACAATCTGGATGTGTTACTCCTCTGCTCCATAACCTTCTGTGGTTTCCTATTGCTCTGTGGATAAATTCCTATCCATTTGTATGACCTGCAAGGCCCTGCGTGATTTCACCAGTCTTCCTCAGCTCCTAGAATGTTCCTGGCCCCAGTGCCTTCACGTGCTGTTTTCTGCCTGGGATACTCTGAACTCACCCTTAAGGGCTTGGTTTCCTCCGAAAGGCCTGCCCTGACTCCTCAGATTGGTTCAGAAAGGCTGATTCTTCCTTGTCATTCTTCATTGTGCTCTTCCTTCATAGAATTTATGACAACTAGAAGGAAACGACTATTTGGGTACTTGTTTGCATAATGTCTACTTTCCCTTGCTGGACCCAAAGCTCTCTAAAGGCAGGCATGGTAGCACTCTTGTTCGCCACTTTTTCCACAGCATTTAGGCTGGCACACAGTGGGTGCTCCACACATGTTTATTGAATGTATGAATAAATATAAGTTCTAAAGATATCACACCTTGCTGTCTGGTATCCTAATAAAACCCCAGCGTTTAAAAAGCCATTTAAGGCATTGCTGGAGCTGGGAGTAAGAGAAGTGGGCTGAGTTGGGAGTGATGTAGTGAGGGAAAAGTAGAACGAGATTCCACAGGCCCGAAGGAGCTGATCAGAATGTGAGTTGAATGAGGAGCCGTGTGAAGGTTGAGTAGAGTGGCCCAAAATCCGAGCCAGGGGTCTTTTCCTCAGTCGGGGAAAACAAAGACCTTCTCCCATCTTCCGTACCTGCTAAGCCTGCACAGAAATGCCGTGGCCTGTCTCTGCATCCGATTTTGCACGTGGTGGATAGATCTGTGACTGTCTTCTAGGGACTCTGCTAGGCTGAAGCCATACGCTAAAGAAGTCACAGGTCATAATTCCTTTTAAAAATAGTTACGCATTGAATTTCACCTCACCTTTTCTTGGCTTATCTCTGGAATTTTGACATATTTCTTAGCATTTCAGGATAAACTAAGAGCTTTGGGAAATGAAAAGCAGCATCTATGATTTGAGAAATCCATAAATAAACCATAAGAAACTGAGCATGCCTATAATTCTCAACCTGACTGTGTTTTGGAGTCCCAGAGCTAACTTCATTCCATCTTCTGTGCGGTGACATTGATTTTGTTATTTTTGCATATATTAGCTGTGGCAAAATAACTGTGTGAGGTTTTTATTTTTATTCGTTTATTTATGTATTTATTTTGAGGAAGATTAGCCCTGAGCTAACATGTGCTGCCAATCCTCCTCTTTTTGCTAAGGAAGACTGGCCCTGAGCGAACATCCATGTCCATCTTCCTCTACTTTACATGTGGGATGCCTACCACAGCATGGCTTGCCAAGCGGTGCCAAACCAGTGAACCCCAGGCCGCCGAAGCAGAAAGTGCGCACTTAACTGCTGCACCACCAGGCTGGCCCCTGTGTGAGGTTTTTAAATCTCAAAGTTATTTATTTCATTAAAAAGACATAAGGTTTTTAATTTTCAGACAGTAAATTTTGATGCAACCTTTCAGAAACACAGAGTATGCCCAAAGATATTTTCAACCAGTTGTTCAAAAAGGGTTTACTGGCTACTTACAACAGGCATGGGTGTGGAGCTGGGCATTAGGTGATGTGAGAGACAGAAAAGCCTCAGACACAGGCTCTGCCCCCAAAGTACTTGCGATCTACTATGGGAGACAAGATGGCGACACTTTTGAAAACTACAGTTCAGGGAGGAAAGTTGTAAGTGTTGTCATAGAGGCACAGGTGCAATTCTGTGTATCCTACATCTGTTTTGTGTGTCTTTTATATATATTTTGGTAAGGGAAAGATTCCTTCCAGATGGCGCTTCTGGAAGGAGGTAAGATTTGAACCTGGCCGTCAAGGATGGTAGGTTTTCTTATCGCTTGTTTATTAACTTATTGTATTTATTATAAAAAAATAAATATATCAGGTAGTATCAAGTGCAAAGGATGAAATAAAAACCTAATAATATCACTACATGGAGGTAATCACTATTAACAGCTTTTTCTCTGCATGTATTTATGTTTTTGTTTTACAAAATTGGAATCATACACTGTGTAACGTTTGCAACCTGCTTTCCTCGTTTAACAATTTATCATGAACGTCCTTCCGTGGCCGCTTGTCAGTCAATGCATGGGTAGGTTTTTTACTGGGTATCAGCTGGGAGGGAAATACCTAAATCTGAGCCATAGAATCTGTGCAAACAAAGGTCCAGGAGAAAGCGTCGGCTGCGCGGGGGAGCCATGTTCAGTGGGGGCCAGGGGTTTCCTGCTGGGTGCACCATTCCAACCTAGCCATTTCTCTTCTTGGCATCAGACAATGCTGCCTACACTTCAGAAACACAGCAAAGCATGAGCTCGTTCTGTTCTGATTAATAACCTGGTCTATATGATCAGCCCGAGGGCTGCTGAGATGCTTGGGGAAATTAAGAAAAACATGTCTCTATCTGATGGAGTGGGGCCGTGGTCACTGTTGGGAGCATCTCTGCCTTTTGATTTGTTGCCAACTGGAGCCAACGTGGCATGTGGGTGGATGTACTTTTATTTGGAAAAGCGCTACCAATTAGATGGTAAAGGCCTCCAATTTTCTGACTGCAATCTAAGCGGGTGTGCTCAGGGTGTGTCCCGGTGAGAAGCTTAACATTCCACTTGAAAACCGGCTAACCAAGGGCAAAGGCGCATAGGCTGGTTGTTTTGGTCTGAACCAGAATAATTTTTCAAGCGCCTAATGTGACTGTGAGAATGATTCAGAACGTCTGACCTTCAATGCGGGAAGTGAGTGTTTGCCACCGTGGCAGCATTCCAGGGAAGAACCGTTGGTGGGCTAATTCGTGATGATGTGACCAGGAGTTTTTGGACTCATGCCCCACAAATGGAGACTATTTGCATCTTGAAAATAAATGTTCTGTGGCCAGGTTGCAGATGTGCAATGAGCTACCCATGATTCTGTTATTCATCTGCTTACACACACACACACACACACACACACACACACACACACAACAATTTATCAGGAGGCTAATACCACTTGCCAAGGACAAAGCAAAATTCCACTGAGGACAAAGGGAGGGCCTTTTAAATCTGCCTTATTCTTGGGAACAGGCAGGAAGCACATGGCACCAGGCCAAACTTGGTCTGACTCCAGGAAGGACATTGCACAAAGAATCAAGAGAGCAGGATCGAACCAGAGCAGGTGGTGAGTCCATAGAAGAGATGGGGTGAACCCGGCCTGAGAGTTTATAATGCCGGAATTGGATGTTCCCACAATGCAGTAGCCCTTGGTGGGATCCCTTTGATTGTCAGGTACAGATTCCATAGAAAAAGGTAATGGAAGCAATGGTCTCACGCTCCATCCTTTAATTATTACTCAGACAGAGGAGGGTTTACCAACAGCCCTCATAAGGAGTCTACCCAACAGCTGCTCCTATGCATGTCGCCCGATGCTCTCAGATGGTGCCAGAATGTGCCCATTCTGCCTCCCTGCAGTGGAGTCAGTGTTGCTCATTGTTTCTTCAGAGAAGTGTCGGTTCCTTTTCTTTGTTCCCTCCATCCTGCCTCCCACCTAACTTACTTCCAATTGTGCTCTTCAGGCCCACTGGCTGAGTCAATCCTGACCAAACCCCTCCTCCCCAGCCTTTGCGAGAAGAGAGTGGGTCCTGTCTTTCCAGGTCACACATTTCACAGTGGTCAAGTAGGGCAGGGTCTGAGGGGTGAACTGTGCAAGTCCATATGGGTGCAAATTGTGGCTTTGATACTTATTAGCTGCGTGAACTTGGATAAATTATTTAACCTCTCTGTGCCTTAGTGTCCTCATCTAAAAAGGAAAGTGAATAATATTATCTGCCTCCTAGGGTTATTGTGAGGATTAAAAGACATAATACTCATAAAATGCTCAGAGCTGTTCCTGGCATTTAGTTAGCACTTAACCAATATTAACCTTTATTATGATTTTTAAGTTATTATTAATACTACATAATTGGGAGGGCTCTTGAGCAAATTTTGGAATGAATATCAAAATCTTTTAGCCATATATAGTCTTGGTTGCTCTCAAAACTTAGCAATTGTATAGCAACTCTTCTATCCTCTTTTTCTAGCCATTTTTCCCCTACCGTTCATCAGATGATAAGTGACCGGAAATCAGAAATGAAGTATTTGCTCTGGATCTAAACTAAAATTAATTTCCACTTTAGTTTCCTTGCCAAATCCTGTGGCTGGAGGGACAAGCAGACGTTGCAGGATTTGAGACCTGTAATTAGGAGAGGGAGCGTGGTGGGGAGCCGCACCAGGGAAGAATGGGGGAGAGAAAGATGGAGGCGGGAGTTGTTCATGTGCCTCCCAGAGCACTTTGTGTCTCCTTTGTACCAGAGGGGCATTCAGAAGAACACCTGAGAGCGGCGGTGTGAGAGGAGCTGTAGTTGCCCTTTCCGGTTGTTAGGACTCGAGGTATTATTTCAACACTGGCTGGCCCATCAATCCTACGGTTTTGCCAGACGGCATAAACTGCCAAACCTTCCACCTTCATTTTTATGGGGAGTTTTGCTAAATGTTTTTCCTGTGCCCTCATGTCTGGACACACCTCATTTTGAGTCAAGAAAATGAACTTTCTGCTGTGACTAAGAGGCCCCAAAACATTATATTAAAATTTGATCAGGGTATCACATATTATTCCACAAACCGGAACGGACCCAGCGGCCAGAATGGCCTTTTTTGGTCTGTTTCATCCCAGACAACCCAAAGAGAAGTTGAGTAAATAGGGTTGCAGGCCCAAACAGGTTTCTCATGCTCACTAGAACGTGCAAATCACTAAGTAGTTCATGAAAGTCTTACTAAAGGTTTTCAGTCTAATCCAAAATGCAAAACATTTAAAAATGTGGACGGTGGGTTTTTAGTAGAGTCTGGCACAGTAATTACAAGTATTTCCTCTGAAGGAGACTTCCTGGGTTCAGATCCTGGCTCCACCACTTATTATCTGTGTGACCTTGAACCAATTTCCCGACCTATCTGTGCTGGTTTCCTCATCTATCAAATAGTAGCTACCTCCTAGGGTCCTGGAAGGAGTAAAGGAAGCAGTTATTGTAAAGCCCTTAGAATAGCGCTTGGCTCATAGGAACCCCTCAGTTAATGAGCTATGAATATAATTTTAATTTTCAACTGCCTATTTAAAATCAAGAGTATATTTATATTTAAATGCTCAGGAAAAAGTATATTTTTAAAACACTTTTTCAATTGCAAAATTAATATCTGATCAATGAAAAAATTTACAACAGTGGTTTTCTGTTTTGAATATACATAGATATACATAAAGAAATAATGTTTTAAAGTATAAGTTTGGTAAAAATACTTTATCAAGGCAAAAATACCGTAGATTTTCTCTTCTGTCTGTTGATAAGGAGGACAAGGAAGTTGATTCTCAGCTATGCTTGATCTAGAAAAGTCTAGAAGGTTGCTCTCTACAGCCCATTGAACACTACCAAGTGAGCACCAAATATCACTTCATGCTCTTCAGCTGCGGGCGTGGATGACCCAGGGCTACCAGCTTATATCAGGGCTTCGTCTGCATTCCCATCCTTTACTAAATCAGAGATCTTCGCATGAAACGGCAAGTCTCTCCTCTTCTCACTCTAGTATCTAGCCCACAATTTTAATTATCTTCTCTGGAACACTCACATATTTACAGTTCCAGCCCAGACTTTCCCAGTGCTAGACCATCTCCAACTTAATATGGCCTCTTGGACGCCCGAAGAAACCTCAAAATCAACTTATCTAAAACTGAACTTATCATCTTTCCTCTCAAACCTGACCCACTTCCAGGAGTCCCTGTTTCATTGAATGGCACCGCCATCCCGCTATCCAAGCCATAAACTTCAGCTCAACCTTGACACTTCCTTCTCCTTCATCTTTTATCCAACTCTTCACCAAGTCTTATTGGTTTACCTCTTAAATTGCTATTGAAGCATCTACTTCTGCATGCGTCTACTTCAAGCCTCACTACCAGCACTCAAGTTCAAACTATCCACACTGCTCATCTGAAACTACCCACATCACTCATCTGGACCACTGTCTTTTAGCTGAGTTTCCTGAATCCACTCTAGGCACTCCTCCAATCCATTCCCCACACTGAAGCCAGAGTAATCTTTTCAGATCTGATTAAGTCACCTCCCTGCTTACAACGCTCAAATGACTTTTCATTATTCTTAGAATAAAGATGACTTCTTGACTTCTTAATTCATCCTACAAGACCCTGCATGGTCTGGCCTCTCTCTGTCTTTCCTGTTTTGTCTTGTAATCCCTATTTCACTTGGTCTCTCCTCTTTTGTCCCTAAGGCCTTCTTTCTGTTCTTTGTCTTTTTCATGCTCCCTCTCACCACAGGGTCTTTGCACATATTGCCTTGAATGATCTTCCTTTCCTTCTCAGCTTAGTCAGTGCCTACTTTTCTTCTCAACTCAAGCATTACTTCTGCAAGGAAGTCTTTCTTGATCTCCCTAATGAAGTCAACTTCTTCAGGGAGTTAAAGTACTTCTCCTGATAGTACTTTATTAATGCAGTCATTCAACAAATATTTATTGAGCACCTGCTATGTGTCAGATTCTGTTCCAGGTACTAGACATATGGCACTGAACAGCACAGACTAAGTCTTTCTTATGGAGCTGCTATTCTAGGACGAGAAACAGACAACAAACAAGTAAATATAAATGTCACAGGGTGGTAAGTGCTCTAAAAACAAACAAAGCATGGAAGTGGTCAGATTTGCAGTTTTCCATTTTTTGCATATGGTTCTTTGATTAATATTTGTATTCCCCACTAGATTGTACGCTCCAAGAGGGCAGCGTTTGCTCACCCTTTATCTTCAGCATCTAGCACATCTATATGACATAATGTCTATCTCATAGTAGACACGCAGTAAAAATAATTGAATAACTCTCATTCCAACTAAGAGCAATTTCTGCTGAGTGGAATACAACACTGTTGGATTGCCTTATATAAGTAGATGTTAATGATTTTTCTAAGTGGTATTTGAAAGTGAATAGCACATCTCACTTCAACGCACTTTAACTTTTTTAATCGCTATATTTGAATGTAACACAGAGATCTTCTTGGGAAATTTCAGGCCCTGAATACTTTGAGTTCCCTTCTTTCATTTTTTAAGATTTTATTTTTCCTTTTTCTCCCAAAAGCCCCCCAATACAAAGTTGTGTATTTTTAGTTGTAGGTCCTTCTAGTTGTGGCATGTGGGACCCCACCTCAGCATGGCCTGATGAGCAGTGCCATGTCCGCACCCAGGATTTGAACCTGTGAAACCCTGGGCCTCGGACGCGGAGTGCGCGAACTTAACCGCTCGGCCACAGGGCCGGCCCACTCTTCAGTCTTAGATGAAAGACAAATCCTGAAAACATCCCACACTTTCTTAATTTTTATGCCAATAAATGATTTTCAAGTTGAATCTCAAAAAAGCAATTCAATTAGTGAATTCTGCTGTGACCAAATAAACCAGTTAGAACACAAACCTGCTTCACAATCAGGGCTGTACTTTTGGAAAGAACATGACTCTCCCCAAAGGATGGACATGACCCCGAGGCCTGTAAGCTTTAGCTGGAGCTTGTAGCTATTTCCAGGAAGCCTGACCAGCTACAGTTCCAAGGCATTTATTTTTCTTCTCTGTAGAGACAGTCAGCATTTTTTAAAACCAGAGTGTTCGCCTGCTGAGCATTTCTGGGCAAGGCAAAGCCCCATTCTGGTATTGGTGCTTTATTTCTCAATTAGAATGAAAGCTGAAAAACTAAAATGAGACAATGATAATAGGATGGTGAGAAGAAAAAAAAAATGAAAGCAAACAGGATTTTTAAAAGCGACATTTAATTTTAAAAGCACTAAATCCATCTGCAATAATTCTTCTAAAGCATTTTGAGAGTTTACTTGATAGCACGTTTTCTCTTGGTTTTCATATTTTCTAAAGAAACTCTTGAAAAAGAATTATTTTGTCAGAATTCCTCCAGAAAGTGAAGGGAATAAAGCTCCAATAAGGCAGAAAATTGTGCTGAAAGCCGAATTCTAGTGGGATGGAAATGAGGGTGGGTGTGAGGCGAGGACACAAATTCATGGCCATTCGGTATGAAATGCAAAATAAGCAAAAGCACAAGGAGTTTATTTTCCAAGCACAGATCATCTCAGTCGGGTAGCCGTACTAGCTGAACCATAGAGCTCTACTGACATCTAGTGCACAAAACATAACGATCTTCTATGAAATGAAATACTCTCCATAGTTATATGTAGTAAAAAGTGAAATATTTATGTATCAACATAGGTCAAGGGAAACCATAGCAATTAAAGTCTTTCAATGAAGTCTTTTCTTCGATAGTATCTCATTTCATTCCTTCTGCAATAACCCTGCAAGCAAAGCAGAGAAATTATTATCCATCTCATTTCACACATGGAGAAACTGAGGCTTGGAGAAAGAGATGCTTAGTGATTTTCCCAAGATGACCCGCCTAGTGGAACAGAACCGAGACAAAAATGAAAGACTTCTTTCATCTTAGACCTCTCTCTTCTGCAAATCTCCTTCTCTCTGCATCCACAGTTGTGCCTTCCACACTTCAGAGGATGCTGAGAGATGTCCTCCAAAGGTAGATAAGAAGGTTACTGCTCACTTGGGATAGGGGAAGAGAAAGGGGCACAGTCTTGTCTCAACCCTATGGAAATTAGCAGAATCTCTGGATTTATGCTATCCTGACTTCTAAAACCACAAATTAGAAAAACCCAACTCCCTAGCAAACATGGTAGTTGGAAGTGAATATGGAAGGGAAAAGCCTCAAACTAGAGAGGAATTGAGAAGTACCAAATGTCCTTTTCCCCCTTTCTCAAATAAAAAGAACATATATACGTGTGTGTGTTTATGTACACATATGTATACACACACATAAATATATATATATGCATATCGTGTGTGATATACACATCACACAAATATATACATTTTAGAGATACATATATATATATATATATATATATATATCTCCAAAAGAAATCTTAAAGTTTCTTCCCCCTAGTATATTTTACACTGATGGCAGATACCAAGCACCTAAGTTTACGTTTCCCATTTAATAGCAAAAACAAAAAACAAACAAAAAAACCCCCAGGAGGCCAAATAAATAGAAGCACACAGTAAAGAAATTACAAGAAGAATTAACTGCAGGGAGATAGTCATCTTTATATCTAATGAGTAAAAATAACTTTATGGGAAAGAATACTTGCTTTCATTTAGATTTCAAAAAGGATTTATTTGGGGAAAACTGCAGCCCCAATTCAGATTTCTGACCTGACTTCAACCTTTCCAAAGGCTTTTTAAAATTTGAAGGTCTCATAGTTAAAAAAGTATAAAGTTATTCTGAATAAAACAATAATAACTACACACTAAAAAGTGAATTTATATGAACAAGCCAAAATATTCGGGGGAAAATATGGCTTTTCTTACTTATCTAGGGGAATAATGATTTGTTTAATGAACTTTATAAGAGCATTTTTACCATTGAAAATACCATTGCCTATGCCCTCATATATTTTAAAAAACATCGTTTCAACTGCTTTAACTATAACTTAAAGAGCAAGCAAAGAGAGCAGACGTTTGCTCTTCATCTGAACTATATTCAGTATTAAAACTTTCTGAAGAAAAAATATTTTTAAATATCCCATTATGAAATCTAATCATTTTGTGTTTAGTTGGTTAGAAAAAAAGTCCAAAGGAATGCTCCAGAAAATGTGAGATGAGATCAGGGGCATTTAGAACTTCAGAATTTTCCCACACTTTCACTTTTAAGATTTGGCCCATTAAGATATGTTTTCATTGGAATCCTAAAAGCAAGAAGAGGATTTAATTCAGGGAAAATGATGGTTATTTGCTGAAACAATATAATTATTTGCTCAACCAGAAAATTACTATAATTTACTTAAACTTCCATCCAGCTCAGGATTTCAATTTCATATCTGTTTCCTTTGACATAGAAAATGAATATATTGGAAACTGCTGGGAGATTTATTAGGAGATCTTTATCTGAGCAAGAAACAATTAAAAATTGGTTATCAACAAATTTTGTGTATTCTTAGAATTTATGTACCCATAGAAGTTTTGGCTCAAGAATCAAAGGAATGGTCTGGCAATTACCATGTTAATTTCAACAATGAAGAAGCCAACGCAGGTCATTCTAGCTTAAATAGCCAGCTAGCTCAGTTGTTGTCCACACTGACTGAATTAATCTAATGCTATACTTCCTCTGAAAGAGTGTTTGCTGTTAGTGCCCTTAAATGGATTCTGACTCCTTGAAAACCCATGTACAGCAGAAAGGGACCCTGCTCTGTCTTTTTGCACCATCCTCTGACCTTCCAGCGCTATATCAGACAATGCTACGCTGCTATTTGTAGGGTTTTCATGGCCAATTTTTCAGAAGCACGTGGCCAGGTCCTTCTTCCTAGTCTGTCTTAGTCTGGAAGCTCCACTGAAACCTGTACACCATGGGTGACCCTGCTGGTATTTGACATACCAGTGGCATAGCTTTTAACATCACGGCAACATGCAGCCATCACAGTATGACAACCGATAGATGAGTGGTGTGGTTCCCTGACCAGGAATGAACCTGGGCCACAGCAGTGAGAGTGCTGAATCCTAACCATTAGACCACCACTGAAAGTGTGTACAATAGTTGAAAAGCTAGAAACAGGAAAGAAGTTATGAAAACCTGGCATAAGTTGCTGGTCTCAAGGAACAAATAGAAGTTATTATGGTCAAGAAATTCTATATAATAGGAATTGCAAATTTAAATATCCTTAGGAGCCAGACAGAAGACATGGAGGAGTGGTGATGGTTGGGGTGGTAACCAGGGTTGGTAAAGAACGTGATGAACTGGACGTGCCCTGTCCCAAGAGGCATCATCCACTACACACTTCCAGCCAATTAGATGAGGTAAGAATGTGGGGAAAGTCAGGAATCTGGAGTTTTCATCGAAATCTCCAAACTTAGAAAGGGCCAAACCAAGAATGTCTGTAGATTGCATTCAGCTCATGAGTTATCAGTTTACGATATCTTACATATAAGCATCTGGGCTGAATCAATTTTGCATTTTCTGTGTGTGTGTATGTGTGTGCTTATGTGTATGTGTGTGTGCAGACATGAATTTACATATCTTAGACCTCTCTGCATATCCATGGATGAGTCAAATTGACAAATTAAAACAACAGCCAAAAACAATCAGTCTGCTTGATTGATCCCCTTCAGCTATGGGATGTACCCTGGCAGGTCCCTGAAGCACTGGTGAGGCCAACAGGGTCACCCTCCATCAGATGCGCCCTCTTTCCTTCTTGAGCACCCCCTTCCCATCTCCTACCTTAACCGTACTTTTAGCATCCAACAGGCAGTATCCACAGCTCTCCTGTGCAGGACTGCCTTAGACCAACTGGAGCCACTTTGCTGACAGGTGAGAGAGCCAGAGGTACATCCCCCTAGGGTAAGCAGCCCTTAACAACTAACTTTCAGGCATGGGAATGTGAAAGCCCAGCTCTCCTGCCTTGGTTTGGGGCCACCTTGAGCTATAATGTACACCCCTGAGCTTTCCTGCAGGATTAGGCAGATGATCCCCTCCGCAGGACTTTGTCTCCATTGGATCCTTGTTTGGTTTCTTCCTCTCCGCCTTTCAGCTCCCCTACTCCCCTCTGGTCCCTCCCAGGAGCAAGCACTTCCTTAATAAATTACTTGCACATAAATCCGCATCTCAAATTCTGCTGAATCCAACCTACAACCACCAGCCTCCACTCTGCCTTAATTTCCTCTTCCTCAATATGAGGACAGAAATATTACCTACCTCATAGGGTGGTTGTGGCGATTACAAATGTTACCATGTATAAAGAGCTTAGAACAATCTCTGGCAATCACTATGTAAGTGTTGGCTAAAATCATTCTCTCGTGTTGTTAAGAGGATGCAAATAAAAATGAAACTATCACACTTTCAGCCAAGTTCTGTTTCTGATGGAAGCATATATTGATTTCAACTTTGGAGATATATATACATATATATTAGAGCTCACTAAATCTTTTTTGTTCTCCAAGGTTCACACATGACCATATGACATGCCTCTGGGAGGAAGCAGGATCCCAATAACAAACCAAACTCAAGCACAAGAATGGAGGCTGTGTTTATAGGTGGCAAAATTACCAGACCGTGGCATGGGACATCTCAGACACCTCAGACATCCTAATGAAGCATCACAATTGATTCAGCTGCAGCCCATCTGTCAAATGAACAGGCCATAGTAAGACTAACTCCCATGGTCCATTTGCTTCTTCTATATTGACACAACCTCAGCTTCCTGTCTTTCCTGCAGAAACAGGCATCTCTTTCCGAATTTCTCCGTTGTTGTCAACAGCACCATCATCTTTGTAATCCCTCAAGATTATAAGCTTAGGATAATTTATTTCTAACTTAGTCCCCTCAAACCAATCTATCATCATGTTTTGCTTATTGTTTTTTCAGAATGTCTAGCAGCTCTGTTCCTTTCTGAAGATGCCACTGTAATTAATATAAACCTTAATACGTCATGTTTCTCATACCATCTTATCTCTTCCGTCTTCAAGTCCTTGTCAATATAGCTGGTAGAATACACTTTAAGACTTTGCATGGTTTCTCTCTATAGCCAAAGAGTGTGTGTAACCTGCTCAAATTATTTAACATGCAAGTCTGTAGTGCTATGTGCCAGGGACTGTTCTGAGTGCTTTACAAGTATTAACAACCATCCGAGGTAGGTGTTATTATTGCCCCTGTTTTATAAATGAAGAAACTGAAAGATAAATAACTTACCTAAGGTTATAAAGCTTGTAAGTGTCAGAGCCAGAACTCAAAGGCACAGCAGTCTGGCTGCAGGGTCTGTGCACTTACTGTGAGGCACTTACTGACAATACCATACCACTACTACCACCTCTCAATCAGTGTTGGTCATCACCACCATCAACCTTTACCACGATCTCCCCCCAAACCCTCGACTCCAATTATCCCCATTTCTGAGTTTCTGTGGGCAGAATAGGACGAGAAAAATTCTGTAAATGGTGAGAAAATGGCTTGTTTGGTAGGTTTAAACAAGGAAATCATAGGAAATAACGCTGAAATGTGTGTAAGCAATCTCTCTGTGAAGGATCAGGCTATAATTATAGGCTGATCTGCTCATGAATGCCAAACCAATGATCATATCTATAACTGGCTCTCAAAATGTTAATAGTCTCAGTTTTTACAGCTTCCACCTTGAGATATGTTCTTAGGGAATTTGGCCAGAGGCTATTTTATGACCCCACTAAGTCCTTTTCCTGGTGGACCAGGAACCAACCTCAGAGAGAGTCTATGTGTGACTCTCTTATAGTCTTGTGAGTTCCTTAAATCTCTAAGACCCTTCTTCAGTGGTTGGAGTGGTTATTTCTCTTCGTTTGAGAGTATTACTTCCAAACTTCCAGTGCCATCTCTTCAATACTTTTCCAGGATGCCTGTGTCCTCCTGCAAATAGGACCTGATGGCCTGCCTAATGTCCCAAAGACCCCATGAGTGATGTGTACATTAGGATACACTTATGACTCTACTACACTTGAATATATAATTTTTAACTTAATGACTTTGAAGATTATAAGCAACTCTTCCGTTATTACCATATTGATATGTATTTCATATTCAGAAGGCCTGTCCAAATTCTTATTTACCTTCAAACAAACTGAAAATTTGGTGGTGGTCAAGGATCTTTAGAAATTTGCCAATCCTTGCCATAATTCTCTTCCAATTAATTTTCAAAGTAATTCCTTAGGTGATCGTTAACATCTTCTTTAGGAATCCATTAATATTTGCTAAATCTTTTAACCAAAATAGAATTACTAGGGCTGGTTTCAGTAAAAAATTACCGCATGAAGTGCTAAACATTGACAACAATATAAGATGTTCCGAAAGCTTTGCAAGATAATTATTAACTGACGAAAATAAATGAAAGACTTCAAAAATGTGATGTTCAGTCACCATCTGGGATGGCTTACTACAGTAAAATACAAAAACAATACTGCAGAATACATTTTATTGTATTTCTTCAAACTAATTCAATTATAGAACCATATAGTGGGAGCAGATTGTGGTTACTTGGTTGGGGTGAACATAAGCTTTTAAATTATTCTTTTCATTTTGGACCCAAAGCAGGGTGACAGAGAATAGTTGGACATTAATTCCTTTAAAATTTTCCCTTGGGGGAATATAGCAACAATTTTATTCCATTGTAACTAAGACATATCAATATGGCTCCCCCAATTGGATCAAACATGACACACAACAGAACCATTGGCAGCAGATGAGTTGGTGGTATGAGATCAAAGCATGAATGGGGCCAAAGGTACTCAAAGTCAATTCTCTTGGCCAAAACTTTTGCAAGTTTTAAATATTCCTTATGATACTGTCTCAGGATTCAGAGCAAGATGGTAGAGAGTTTGTCATCTTATATAAAGTTCTGCTCCTGCCTTGAATCTTAACTCTAACAGTTAGATATGGCCCACCTCATGCTAGGCATCTATCTTAAATAACCTGGAGGGGATCTTCAACAAAAAATTAGTTAAGAATGCCAAAACCCATTTTAAAGCATCAATACTACATAAAGCTTACATAGATTAATTGGTGCATTAATAATCATTATTTATGCATTAATTTATACCAAATCTCATTTTAAAAGGGCTGTAATTTACATTATTAAAATATAAATAAGTGCAGAAAATTAGTAAGAGAGAATTAAGGCTAGGAAAATATTTCAAGTCAGGGGCAACGTTAGTACATTAAAATATAATGTACGTGGGGCCGGCCCCGTGGCCTAGTGGTCAAGTTCGTACGCTACACTTCAGTGGCCCAGGGTTTCGCCGGTTTGGATCCTGGGCACCGACATGGCACCACTCCTCAAGCCATGCTGAGGTGGCATCCCACATGCCACAACTAGAAGGACCCACTACTAAAAATACACAACTATGTACCGGGGGACTATGGGGAGAAAAAGGAAAAATTTTAAAAAATTAAAAACTGTTTTAAAAATAATAAATAAATAAATAAAACGTAATGTACAGTTGCCAGAAATAGTGTACAAAATTGGCTCTAGAAGCCAAAGAAAAGAGAAAACTATCTTGATATATAAAATTCACAGAATCCATAAACATGAAAACAGACCAATTTTTTCAGAGGAAAGCCAGTCTTCCTTGACATTAAGACCTGAAAGAATTTCTTCCATAATTTCTGATAAAGAAAATCTGATCAAATTCACTTTTATCCATAGAATCTTCAACAGCCAAGTGCACACGCTCTTTCTTGTTTCTAAACTCTTACCATGTTCTTTTATCTTTTATTCCAAAATATTTATTGAGTACCTGGCATTTGTGTCAGATGCTGGGGAATACAACTGTTGAGCAGAACAGACCTAATCTTGGTATGGGGTTTATAGTTTGGCGAGCCAGAGAGACAGAAATTTTTCAAAAACCACGTAAATAAACATATGTAGTTATAATATATATGTATAATACAATATATAAACATACGTAATTACAAACTGTAATCAGTGCTATAAAGGAAAATGATGAGGTACCATGAAAACAAATGGCCTGATCTACCCTCAGAGGTCAGAGAAGGCATCCCTGAGGAAATGAATGAGTTTGCACTTGGAACTGCAAAAGGAGTAAGTGCTGTCTCATTTAATACTGTACAGTGCTGTATTTTTTCTACTGTTTAAGGGGGAGGGAATCTGGTCTTGTTTTCCAAATTTCCCTAGTGGATGCTGAGCTGCTGTAGGCAGAAATCACACCGGCTCTCTGTATCCCCATCCTACTTCAAGCATGTCAGGGACACTGCAGCACTCAAGAACCCACAGCAGTCGAAGGAGGAGAGAACACATCCTCCTTAGCATCACCACCACCAAAAATGCTCAGCAGGGATATATAGTTTCCTTTAGCCTCTACTCTTAGTGCTTTGAACTAATGACTGTTTTAATTGACAGGAAATTCAAATACATCTTCCAAGCACTCTATTATTATTACAAGTTTTGGGGGAGATTGGAGTTCCCCTGGAGAGAAATTTAAGCCGAAGAGCTGGAAAAACCCATGCTTTGTTACAAACTGGGAATTTCTCTTCACATGCTGTTGTCCTTCTGCTCACTGTACGTGATATTTCAATATTCCCTCCGCAGCAAAGAACCAGGCAGCACCTGCAGACCTGGCCTCTTGTTCCTACCATAACAAATTGTTAATTATTCACCAATACCACCAAATTGTTTTAACATGCCACTGAGGTCACTGAAACCACTCTTAATTTCTCTCTTCCCCATCTCTCCTTTTCCTTCTCCTTCCCGTCTTCATTCCCTCCCTTCTCTTTTCTTTCCTGTAACCCTTGCACTCACCTCTCTCCCTTTCTACCCCCACAGACTCCCCTTCTCAGGATGTAAAAATAATAAAACCTGATGATCAGACGCTGCACAGTGATGCAAACCTCTTGAGTTCACTGATCATGTGCCTGGTGACTTCATCCCTAGACAGGGGCTTTTCCTGCCTGGAGTTGCAGCAGACGAGACTGGCCTCGGAGGATACCTGCCTGTTTGTAGGGGGTGATTAAGATATAGGAGCGGACATCAGAACAAAAGGGAACTGGTGTCCCTGTCCTATATGGGGAGGAGCAGATAGCACAGGAAAATATAAATAATAGAATCAATAGAAGTGGGCAGAGAACAAGGCTAGAAAGAGAGAAGAAGGCCCTCCCTGGGGAATGGGCAAAGTAGAGTTAGGGAGATTGGGTTAGAAAACAGAATTTAGAGAAATTCCCAGAGCCAAGGACACAAGGAAAAGAGCTTAGCCTTGGGCTGAGTCTCGAAGGAGGAATTGCTATTGAGGGTTCTTTGTTTGTCCAGATAACTTTGTTTCCGCCAGCTTTATTGAGATATAATGGACGTATAACATTGTATAAGTTTAAGATGTACCATATGTTGATTTGATACACTATATATTGCAGGATGACTACCACCATTGCATTAGCTAACACCCCTGTCGTGTCACATAAAAGCATAACAAAGTGATGATAAAGTGCGGGGATTAGCTGTAGAGTTCTGTATTCAGATGACCCAAATTTGAATCCTGACCCTGCTTCTTAAGCTACATGACCTTGGGGAAGTGACTCACCTCCTCTAAACTTCATTGCCTAATCTGTAAAATGGAAAGGATAAAGCAAACCTACAATTGTAGTTGTCCCACAGTGGCAGCTCTTACTATTTCTTCATCTGCTATTACTATTACAACATTGTCTAACATGTGGTAGGTACTAAATTTTGTTGTGACTGACTCTGGAAGGGATATATGTGCTATACATGAATAATGAGGACAGTTTTTCTTATAGGACAAAGCGCAACCAAACAGCCAGATTTCGAACAACTTCTTTCACATACTACAAACATTGGCTGGACATTAAAGAGCTTTAGCCTTGACAGTCCCCATGTGGCCACAGAGCACTGTCCTATGCTTATTTTCCTGGATGTCCCCCTATCATACAATCGGGTTTGCTCCATTCTTTGGGAGTTACAACCTTCCAATGGAAACATCAGCATCCTCTCCCTCAGGCCAGCAAGCTATGCTATGGAAAGGAAAACAGCCCTCTTGACCTGCCCGAAGATGCAACCTTGATTTTGGATGGCCAGGAGCTGAGAGCCTGGACCTCTGTGTCGATGGTCTCTGGGCAAAGATCGCATTTCCAATGACGTAGGTTTCTATCCACAGCAGGGCAAGAAAAATGACTGCATGGAATCTGCACTCTTTATGACCCTGACAGTGTGATTGTTAGGGCCACTCATGCCATTTTGTGTAATGAAAGCAAACAAGAAGAAGCCTTATATAAACCAAGCAGAGATGTCAAAATATTAAGATGGTCAGATCCCGTTTGGAACACTATGTTGAATTTTGGAAACCATATTGTAAGCAAATGCCCTAAAGTTGTGTCCCAAGGATAGCAACAAGATGAAAAAGATAGTGATAATTTAGGAAACACAGTACATAGATGTGTCAAGAACTGAATAAAGAGCTAAAAAACACTTTATAAGCATCATCCCATGGAGTGTTCACCACAACCCCGTAAGAGAGCTAATGTGGTTCTCATGTGTCAGGTGAAAACACAAATCATACAGGTCTGTAAGTAGCTTTTCTAAAGTCACAGCTAAAAAGCTGTGATGAGTTATAATCTCAGGTCTGTTTCGCTCCAAAGTCTCTCCTCTTTCCAATTACAGAGATCTGGAGCGTGACTTCTCAGAAGGGGCTGGAAGCACTTGAGAATGGTTGAGATAGAGGAAGACTGATAAAGACAAGACATGGTATTTGTCTTTATTGTAAGAAAAACATCTTTGTTCTATTTAGCTACAAACCATGGTTCTAGGATGGAAGTTTCCTGGAAGCAGGTTTGACTTAATATAAGGGGGAATTCTTTAACAGCCAGAGCTGACTCACAGAGAAATGGGCAGACCTGGGCAAATTCTGAACATCCCAACACATTCAAGCAGTCGCCCAGTGTTCTTTTGAGAAGGATGTGGTAGAGGGAACCCTGCATCAGGTAATGGCCAGACTGTTAATTCTAAAATCCTGTCAATATCAAGATTATGCAATCCCAAATCAGCATTTGCACTGTGTGTTATCAGGTCACTGATACACATACAACAGGCCAGCTCTTGTGTAGAGCAGTGTCTAAATGAGGACTCTTCTGATCTCAAATGATAGAAGGCCCAACCCAAACTGGCCTAAGCAAAAAAGAATAAAAATGGAAACAAACAAAGTAGTGAGAACATATTGGCTCAAGCAACTGGAAAGTCATATGGATGTGGATGCGGCTAGAAATACCACTGGATCTAGGGGCACAAATGATAGCCTCAGGACCTGATTTTCTTCTTTTCATCTCTTGGTTCTCCTGCATCTCTCTTGAGTGACTCTCAAACAGGCTCTCTTATATCTTATCATATCAAGATGGCTGCCAGAATTTCTGGGGACTACATCCTTCCGGGTTCAAAACCAGCAAAAAAAAAAAAAAAAAGAAGATGAGCTGAGAGTGTTATTTCCAATGAGGCCTGTGATTCACTTTGATAAACCTGACTTCAGTTATGTGTGTGCCTGGCACTTATTACCATGTCCAGAGAAATGAGGAGGTCTGATTGGCTTGGGCCAGGCCACATGTGAAATTCCCAAGAATCCCGCCCAGACCACATGGACAGAAGTAGAGGAAGAGTGGATTTTTTTACTCTGATGAACGTTATTGAGGGCCTGCTATGTGAATAGAGCATTGTGCTGAGCACCACCAAGCATACAAAGATGACTAAAAAGAACCAAAGCTATTGCGTATGACAACTAAAGACAAGGCAGATTCATTTGTACTGAATGACATTTAGGGAGTGGCTTATAATCACCATTCTGCCTTTGTGTAGGAAATCTGGGGAAACTTTCACTGGTTCTCAAGAGGAGCAGTTTTGCTTTGCAACCCCTACCCCCCGGGGAACATTTGACAATGTCTGAAGACGTCTTTGGTTGTCACAAGCAGAGGAATGCTCCTAGCATCTGGTGGGTAGAGGCCAGGGTGCCGCTAAACATCCTACAATACACAGGGCAACCCCTCACAACAAAGAATTATCCAGCCCAAAATGTCAATAGTGCTGTGGTTGACAAACCCAGCCGTAATGGAAAGCACATAAACATGCACTTGCAGTGACCAGAAGCCTCCCGGTTATAGGTTAAACCCTATGGTACTGTGATAACTGTTAGCGCTACAGCACAGCTCCAAGAAGGGAATGGCATGCCACATTCAGGTTGGAACAAAGGGCAGAGGACCAGGCCTGGGTTCTGTTTCATCCGAAGGCACTGCTAATAACTGTTCACACGTGGTTGGTCACCTTCACTCTCATCCTAATTAAAGCATCCCAGCGGGAACTCATGCCACATTGCCTTCCAGCTTCCAGGCTGATCACCCACCAGCAATTCATACCTGCTGGAAACTAGCTGGATGACTAATGAATTGCACAGGGTTTCTGTCAAACACACATCTTTAACTGGTCAAGAGACCTAACTTCATTTCAGAACTATTTGCTTGCATCTCAGATGGGTGTTCCAGATGTCAAGGGCAGAATCCTGTTGATGATCCAGGAACCATGCCAAAACTATTTGCTGGAAGCACTCCAAGGAATTGACTTCACACTCTCTGCAGTGGCCTCGAGTCGGCCAGTGGTGGTGTTAGGATTATTATTGAATTTGTGTTGCACGGCCAGACCTCACAGTCCAGAAACTTCATCAGCCTGCAATGACGCTCTGCCCACATTACTTTAGCAAGTTTGAAGTAGACTGGCAGACTGAAGGATGGAACAGGAAAGAAGGGGACTCAAACTGTATTATTCCAAGCCAATAGACCCTTCTTCTGCCTCTCTGCCTCATTTTGAATTTGTAAAATCCTGCCATGATAAACTAATCCGTTAACAGTCAAAGATCACCACTTTTAGGCCATGTCTATTCAAAACCCCCAATGCAATCATTTCGTTCATTCAATTTTGTCAAGAGGGGAAACAAGTCAAACCAACTGTTGGACTAAATTAGCATTGATTTTACTTAAATCAGTAGTTCTCAATCTTGACTTTACATTTGAACCACTTACGGAGCTTTTATAAGTCCTTGCGCCCAGGCTACCCCCTAGACGGCTTTGTAAAAATCTCTGGAGGTGGAATCCAGGAGTCAGCATTTCTAAAGCTCTCCTGACAGTTCTAAAGTGCTCCTGTCTACATGTCCATCCTTCACGCTTTATGATCTGGCTACCACCAATGACTTAAGGAGACGTAGACTACGAGAATGACCTGAGCCTTACAACCAATGAAGGAGGAAGGAGGGAAATTCCCTTCAGACTATTGCCACAGGTTCATGACCCCTGGCATTGGGGGTTCATTTATGTATAACTTCTCTCCATTAATAATTAAAAAATAGCTTTCAGTTCTCTTGTGCAGCAATAACTCTGCAATGTAAAAGTGGTTTCCTACAGTTTATGCAATTGGAAAAGAAAATCATCAACACTTCAGACCAGAGAGTGTGGCCAATACTGAGATAGATCATTTTCTGGTATTACTGCTTATTGGCCATGTTCATAAAAATAGTCAGTGACAGGCAACTGCATAATAGTAGGGGACAGGGGACAGACTTCAACTTCATGTTAGTCCATTAAGGGAAGCACCAATGACCTCTATACACTTACGTTAGCCTTAAAAAGAGACTGCCGCTGTGTTATGGATCCTTGGCCCCTCTTGGATCATTAGAGCTAAAAGATGCCACCCACCTTCCTAAGCTCAGATTTCCTAAAACAATGGAACATAAAGAGATTGGATGAACTTCCTTCGTCCCTTGTACTGGAGAGCTCTCCAGCAATTAGCCTCTCTGCAGGAACTAAAACTACCCTTAAAAACTTCATAAATTCTGCCTGAGAGTTTTATTTTCCTAAGCCTAAATTCCTAATATGAGCTGTTTCCTGAAATTAATGACCAGCTGGAGAGAATATGTGTTTGGAGTCTGCATACACACAGGCCGTAGATCCATCTCAGGTCTAGATCCCCTTTTCCTGGGAGTGATATGCTTCTCACAGCCCCTGATATTTCATCATACAGGGTCATCACTAGAGCCGGCCTGGTGGCATAGTGGTTAAGTTTGCACACTCTGCTTTGGTGGCCAGGGGTTTGCTGGTTGGGATCCCAGGTGCAGATCTACGCACCACTTATCAAGCCATGCTGTGGCAGGGCTCCTACATATAAAGAAAGTAGAGGAAGATGGGCACAGATGTTAGCTCAGGGCCAATCTTCCTCAGCAAAAAGAGGATGATTGGCAGCAGATGTTAGCTCAGGGCTGATCCTCCTCCTCAAAAAAGAATAAGTTCATCACTAAATTACTCGCTGTCATTCCCAATAGAGACAGGAATGTTTGATACCATTTCAAGCAGTGAGGGGAAGTGGATGGCAGGGCAGATTGGAGAGGGTATCGGGCAGGAGGTCTACTCGGCCGAGGCCTCATATCTCAGGGGGCCTTGTATGTACACTCTTAACTTTATCTCCAAATCATGGAGTTCATAGAGTCACAAAGATGAATGGGCAGGTTCAAAGATGTTCATTATATCAGTTTAGTGTATACCCCATTAGTAGTCTATGGTGCCTCTAGTATACTATGAATTAATATTTTTATAAATCCTGAATTTCTTGTGAATAATGTTACTACATTGCATTGTTTCTTCATGGGTTAAAAGTGTTAATATATTAAAGGTAAACATTTAAAATATACTACAACTTTTCAAAATGTGTTTTGATATGTCTAGTTGTTTTTAATGAATCCAAAACTCTGGAATCGGTCAAAGTCTCTCTGAAGTTCTGAGAGGTGATGGCAACAGGGTGTACACAAGGAGATGGTCAGCGGAACCATTATAGAGGGAGAGACGTACTCAGTGTGGCCTCTGTTCTCCGAAGCATCTTTGCTGGGGATGGGGCTGGTAGCTCTTTGATCTCTCCCTTGCTGACAGAGCCACATTTGGCTCTCCCTTGAGCTGGCATAAAAGAGAGACCGGATCGCCTTTGAGTGGTTCCTGCCCAACAAAACGCAGACAGATGGGTCTGCTGGGGGAGGAGGTGTCCCCAGCGGCGAGGACTGCTGAACTAACTCTCTGCCTGTGGGCTGCTGTTTCACACCTTCCGTGGTGAGCAAGCAGAGGATGAGTTCAAAGGTACACATGAGGGGGCCCTGGCCCCACTAATGAGTGCTCCAGTGCCGTAGCCTGAGAAGCTGAACACACCCTAGACCTTGAGTTGAAGACTTTTAAACGTGTGTCTATGGGTTCATTCTCAGATGATAACTGTACAGTGCAAAATTCTTTTCAATGCCCCGGCACCCTGGGGAGAGGTGTTATTGCTGATGGGAAGGGGGGAGTGCAGGTGGTTAGGCTAAAGAATGAAAAATAGCCAGTTCTAAACTAGTGGTAATAATAGAGCCAAGGATGGTGTATTAATTTCCTATTGCAGCTGTAACAAATTATCACAAACTTAGTGGCTTAAAGCAATATGAATTTATTATCTTACAGTTCTGGAGGTTCGAAATCCAAAATGTATCTCACTGGGCTAAAACCAAGGTGTCAGCAGAGCTGCATTCCTTCTGAGGCTGTACAGGAGAATGTTTCCTTGCCTCTCTGTTTCTAGAGCTACCCACATTCCTTGGCTTGTGGTCCCCTTCCTCCATCTTCAAGGCCAACAACAAGGAGATGAGTCCTTTTCACATAGCATCTTTCTGGTTCTGTCTTCTGATTCCCTCTGACTCGTTTAAGTATCCTTGTGATGACATTGGACCCTCTCACATAACCCAACTTAATCTCTCCATTTTACTTTATTTTCTCCCTGAAGCTCCAGTACATAGTTGTATATCCTAGTTGTAAGTCACTCTAATTCTTCTATGTGAGATGCCACCACAGCATGGCTTGATGAGCAGTGTGTAGGGCTGTGCCCAGATCTGACCCAGCAAACCCCAGCCGCCAAAGCAGAGCACGCGAACTTAACCACTCAGCCACGGGGCCAGCCTCCAATCTCCCTATTTTAAGGTTAGCTGATTAGCAACCTAATTACAATATAACCTTCACTGCCCCCATGCCATGTAATCTACCATATTCACAAATCCCAGGGATTAATAGGTAGATATCTTTGGGAGGCCATTATTCTGCCTACTACAGATGGCATGTATAAATTACAACTGGAGATCAAGCAGTCTTTCACTAGCAGACACTTACTGAACACTAATTTGCAGCAGAGATATAAACAATAGACATGAGTAGAGAAGTCAGCATGATAAGCAACATGATGGAGGTCTTTGCAAAGGAGGAAAATGGCTCACTCAGCTTAAAGTGGGACAGGGAAGTCCTCACCCTGAAGATGCTATTTATCCAAGAATCTCGCTTGTTTCCACCACTTTCCTGACAACCATATCAGAGCTGCAAAAAAAAAAAAAAAAAAAAAGTGGACAAATGGGCTAATGGGATCATCACCATTGATATTAATTGAGCACTTACTGTGTGCCGGGTACTACCTTGGAGTTCCTAATTCAATGGGTCTGGGGTGGGGCCCAGAATTTGTGTTTCTAACAAGTTCCAGGTGATGTCGGTCCTGCTTTGAGACTCACTGGCATGGTGCAATCAGCACAGGCATTGGAGTCAGACCTGGCTTTGAATCTGGCTGTGTCACTTACCAGTGTGTGACCTTGAGTGGATTCTTAGCTTCTTTAATTTCGCATCTGGAAAATGACAATAATTCATATCCTGTTAGTTGTGAGGATTTTAGGTGAGATAATACATGCAAAATACAAAGCAAAAGGCAGACCCCTGGTAGACTTTGGTTTCCTTTCTTTTCCACCAATCTTCACGCTGAACAGAAGATGAACCTCAGGATAAACACCTTCTGGAGGACTGCCACAGGCTCTGAGCTCTGAGGCTTGAGTTAGAAACTTTCCTAGCTAGTTAGATCTAGAACCCCAAGCTGTGGCAATGATAGGAGGAAATGACAGCCTCCTTGTTCTTTCAGCGCATCAGCTAGGTTGAACTTTGACCTTTGTCCTCAGCAATCATGTGATTAACAAGATGATGTTTCACAAGAACTTCACCACAGAACCACACTGTGATATGCTCGTGATTCAGGCCTCCCAGAAACCTGGAAAACTGTCTCATCTTAGGAGAGCCATACTAGGGCCAACAATTCTATTATCCTGGAACTTCTGGTAATAGTGATGGGAAGAGATCTTTAAAAGCATCTGTGGCTACAAAAACATGGGTGATTTGTGAGGACTGAGAAAAGAGCTCAGGGGGGAGAAAAAAGAGCTTAGAAAAAAACTGATCACTTGAATGACTGGATCATTATTTTCACTATTTTTCTTCTTAGGGTAAGCATCATCTCATTTCAGACTTTCCTTTTTTCAGTCATCTATCTGAAACAAAACCAGTGCCAGCGCCCTTTGGGTTTGGTGGAAAGTCAGCTTCATTTTTCCCAGAATGAGTCTCATCACTCTGCCAACTTCCTATTCCCCAAGGCAGCGTCAGCCGCTGATTGCAACCCTCTTAGCCTAATTTCAGACACATCCGGTAGATTCGTCTTAAGATGCTAAAATCACCAAAAAGAGCCATAGACTCTTTGAGATATTTTTTAATTGTTAAGATAAAACAACAAAATTGGCTTCTTGAATATTTTTAATATTATCTCTTTTGGACACAAAATATATTCCCAGGAGAGTTTGTCTGATAAAATAAAAGTGAGAGGCTGATGTCATGATTCATTAGAAAGATAACGCTTGCAGAAGTAAGCACCCAGGCCCCTGAGTCAGTGCTGATAAACACTTGGCAAACAGGGTTACGAGCATCAGGAAAGCCGGGCATCTATTGTGCAAGTTTGTGAGAAAATTGGAGCTTGAGAAAAGTAAGTCTGAGTCTCTATTTCCTAAACAGTGCAGACTCGTGTGTGCTTGCACTCACCCAAACACACGCACACACACAGTTTTAGAAGGGCACCCGGAATGTGTTTGAATCAGATATGGTAAGACATGCAGACATGGAAATGACTACCAAGAAGGGAGAAGTTTCATATACTCACAGATTCCTAGAAACAGGAGGCATGACACACAACGCAGGGCCACACAGGGAAGCTCCAGAGTTGGTCGGGAGGCAGAGGGAGTGAGGGGGAAACAGGGGCAAGGGCAAGAGCTTTCATTGTCGCTTTTGTGGGAAGAACAAGTGAGGCAGGGTAAGCAGACTTAGGATTGGCTAGTTTGAATAAATTCAAGGAGTTCTGGGGCATCGAGGCTGTCCCTAGTTGTCTGGTACCTGGTCTTGGAGTGACTAGGGTAGGTGGATAGTGGCCCAGAGAGTGAGAATCCAGTAGAGGCAGTGGTTGGGGGTGTGGGCTCTGCATTGGTTGATTGGCATTTGAAAAGCAGGCTCCTCGGCGAGTTGGTGCTATCTCTTGGAATTAGCTAACCCTGGGAGGGGCAGTCCTTCCAGGGTCAGCAGGGCCCCAACATGTCAAAGCATCAGAGTACGGAAAATAAAAAGACATGATTAATACACACACACAGCTGGGAAATTTTGCAGCACAATACCCCACGCCAGGCAGCTGTTTAGTTTGGGGATGATTTTGTGTTTTTTCTGTAGACCCTTTATTGGCAGTTTTGACATTGATGCTTTTTTCCCCTGAAAGGGGCTGTTTCAGTAGTGGATGTTGCTGCCTTGTCTCTGCATCACATATTCTATCACCAGTGTAGTGGTGGGGTGGGAGGGGAGATTGGGGTTTTAGCTTTGCAGGGCCTTCCAGGAGCTGCCTCAGCACTGAAAGAAGTGAGATCTAAATCTAGTGTAAGTCTGATAGGAAAGAAAAAGGCCACAAAGACTGGGATGAGAATGCTGATGATAGCGGTTCCTTATATCACTGGTACAAAAAATTTCAAGGAGTTTAGCAGACGTGTATTTTCTCAATACCCTCAAGAGGCAAATAAGAGGCATATGAGAGCTTCAGTCTTTGCTTTCCAGCACTCACTTCCTTGCCCCGTTCTGGTACCACACTCGATTGACTCTGCCTCCCACCAACACCACCACCAAGGTGGCTGTGTGACCCAGGCTGGGCCAATCCCAGTGTCCCATCTTCCTGGCCACAGAGACCTTCACCCAAACTGGAACAACCTAGCCCTTCCTTGGGGTTTCTCTGCTGGTGACTTCAAGGTTCACAGAGCTAGAATAAAACAACAAGAATAATAATAGCTGATATGTGCAGAGTGATTATTAGATGATGAGCATACTGAAAGCACTTTACATATCTTATCACTTTTAGCTTGATCTTTACGCCACCCTATAAGGTATTATGATTATCCTTATAATAAGAGGAAACTGAGGCATTAAGACAATTAAGGAATTTGCTCAAGGTCACTACCTTCTGAGTGGCAGAGTCAGGATGCTGCCTGAGGCTGTCTGACTCCTGAACCCCAGCTCTGAACTACTACTGTCTATTTTCTCTGGAATGGCTGGCAGCTGTGTTCTCTGCCATTTGGGGAAAGCTGATATATGGTAGAAGAGAATAAACTGTTTCCCATTAGGAATTGTTTTCAGCTGCATATAATAGAAAACCCAAATAACATAAGCTTAAACAAGATTTAGGGGTTTATTTTTCTCTTACATAATATGAACTGCAGAAGGAGGCAGTCCATGGCTAGGATGCAGTCTTTCAACATCATCAGGGATGCAGGCTCTTTCTATCTTTCTTCTCCTCTATCCTTAGTGCATAGTTGCCATCATCAAGTTGCCTCATCATCCAAGATGGCTGCTGGAATTCCAACCATCAGGTTATGATTCCAGGCAGGAAATAGGAAGAATGGAGAAAGGAGGAAAATGGTGGTTATATCAAGAGAGTCAACTCTTGAAGCCCCACCCCATACTTTTTTCTTATATCTCTCTGGTCACTCTGGACTGAAGGGAACTGGGAATAGTCTTTAAGGTGATGTTCCTAAGGAAGGAGGGAGGAAGAGGTAGCAGCTCTCAGTCTTTGCCACAAAGTCAGATATGTTCTAAGAGGACATTAATGAGCAAGCTTCCATATGTCCAACTCACTAACTCATAGTTGCAAAATTGAGAAAAGACTCATCTTCTGAACCCCAGCCCGGAGAATTTATCATCATGCCAAGAGCTCACCTTCTAAAGGTGGCAGCCAGTGTTGAATCTGCCATCCTTTTAACCTCAGGAAAAGCTGACAAAATTTAGCAGAATCCACCAGCATTCCATCTTATCTTGAGTCTTGTAGAAAGCCTAATGCAGGAGAACTAGCTTGTTAGAAATGAAATATGCAGCAGGTCGATGTCAACTTTCTCCAGGGCCTGCCAGAGATAGTGCTGACTGACATCCCAGGCAAATGACAGGAGCTGGCTTTGAAGTTTTGTTGCATATCCCAACTCAGCAAGGACTTAGACTGCCAAATCCATTCCATAAGCAGTTATCAAAGGCCCCCAGAGCAAATGAAAATGCTTCACTCACAGAGTCAAATAGCCCTTATAAACAGGCCCTGAAGTTGGACTTCTCTCTAAATTTATGAGAGCAGTGAATTTATATTATTTCATTTATCAAATAAAAATGGACAGTGCTGTGACATTTATAAGACCCTTTCCCTCCTGTGTTATTCTTCCCTCAATGTATATTCATACGTACACAGCATAGACTTGCCCATTCTGTAGGAAACATATCAAGAACGCAAGAGAGAGAGCACGGCTGGTAATTAACCCTAAACATCTCTCTGTCCTTATAAGATGGAAGAAGACCTGATCCTTCGCCGATGTGCACACCCCTACATGCACATTCAGTTGGTCTTTAAGCAGCTCTCGCCGGTCCCTACACACCCCATGAGCTTTTTTTTGTTTCTTTGTTCATTTTTGCTTCCATGACCTTGCAGGTGCTCTCCCCCTGCCTAAAGCACTTCTCTCCACCTTTCACTCTGATGACCTTCAGTTTGTCCCTTAAAACTCCACTTAGATGTCACCTCATCTGAGAATGCTAAATTCTAAATTCCCAAAGACTCCCAGAACAAATTCATTGCTCTTTCTCCTGTCCCATGCAAGTACTTAGCACAATTATCATAAATTGTGACATTTCTTTTCTTGTCTGTCTCCCCGACTAGACCGTGAGCTCACCAGCAGAAACTGTCTTACTTATTTCTATATTCAGTGCTGGGTACATGGTACGTGCTTATGAATGTGGTTGGATTTTAAAATGAATTGAGTTGGACAACAGTTCTCATCTATACTGGTTTTCCCTGAACTTGTGACCTCATGCTATTGTTTTCCTCACTCAGATACTTTTGCTCCTCAAGGAATTGTGTGAAATCTTACAGTGCTCAAGTTGCCCCATTCGCCTGACATACTAGGTGCAAAATTCTGAAACCTTCAAACTCTGACGCCAGGAAATCCACTTTCCTCTTTGCGCTCTGGTTATTTTTAGTCAGCTTCTCTAATTCTTCTCAAGTGTGAGAACCTGTGAAAGAGGGAAATATGTCTTCTAATTAAGCAGTTACAGATAAAAATTTTAATTAATACTCCCTATCTGATCCAAGAAAACAAAGAGGCTATTATTGGATCAGAAAAAGTTCTGTAAGATACCCCTTATCTCTAAGTCAGATTGGCAAACTCTGAGCTCTGCTGGACCCTGTGGAGTGTGGCTGGGGGGCTATGAGTGGGTGGAATGGAGGACTGAGTGAGTGTGTTGGCAAAGGACAATTGAGGGAGGGTGGGCAGGATGCCTGGACCAGATATGGTTCATGTACAAGGTTATTGGACTTAATTTTGGGATCAAATTGTATATGGTTATGGATATAAGGAGTCCAGTTTTGGAGTTAGCTAGGTGAAGGTCTGAATGATGGTTTGGTCAATTACTAAGCTTGGCTAATTATTAAGCTTGTGAGCTTGGGCATATTCTTTACTGGACCTCAGTTTTATCTGTAAAATGAAGGTGTAATATTCACAGGGTACCTGCTGGGATGCAGTGAGCTTATCCCTTTAAAATATCCAGCAACGTGTAACTGGAACATAGTGAGCTGAGTGTTAATCTCCTTCTTTCCCCTTTGAAAGACTTGGGGCAAGAGAGGCAGAGATTGTCATCTCTGATTGCTCTCCAGCCCACCCCTCTCCCAGCAGCTTTGGAAGAAAAAGGAGACTTGCTGTTTGGGGTCATTGTATAGAACCAGTGTGTGCAATTTCCTTCATTCAGCAAATATTATTCACTGAATATTTAATTATGAATTGGACTATAGTCCCTTCTCCCAAAGAACTCACAGTCTAGAGAGAAAGACAGATCAGTAAGAAGTTAAGATTTTATCCTAAGGGCAATAGACAGCCATTGAAAGTACAGTCATACAGACAGTGTACAGAACGGATTGGAGACAGAGAAATGTGTTGGCAATACAGGTGGATGGTATTTGTAGCCTGATGGAAGGACTTGTGGTGAAGGAGTTGTGGAAGAAGAGCAGTTAAATCAGGTGTGCTGATTTAACACATTTTAAAGAGGTAGAGTTGACAAACTTGGTAGATTGGAGGTAAAGGAAGCGAGGAAGGGGAGGAAATTTGGACTCTTTTACCAAGATAGGAACGCAAGGGAAGGAGCCTTTAATGGGAGCTGGGAAGAGGGGTGATGAGTTCAATTTTGGACATTGAGTTTGAGATCCTATGGGACCTCCAAATAGAGATGTCCAGCAGACAAATGGATGTGCAATTCTTAAACACAGTAAAGAGATGTGGGGTACAAGGTGAGACTTATGAGTCAGAATATAGATGGTAGATGATCTGATGAGATTATCCAAGAAGGATATGTAGATTGACTAAGGCTTTGATCAGAAAATCTAATACAATTTTTCTTTATGGCTTTTAATTACAAGGTTGACTGTGTCTTTGTGGCCTAAGGTTATGTGGCTAAAATATGAGCAAAGAGTAAGCCACAAACTCAGGAACAGGACCCCACTACAGTTTCAAGAACTCACACTGGTTATTTATGGTTCAAAGATAGTGGCTCTCCCCTGGTTCTCTGGGTCCCTCTTCCCCAAATATGTTTTTATTTGACTAATATTCAGAGAAAAGCCAGAGATGCAAATGAGCTGATGCATGACAAATATAACTGTCTCCATGACCCAGATTTCCACAAAGTAATTTAAGGTACAAATAAGTAAGGGGAGATGGTATGAGGACAGGACTTTGTCCTAACTTGAAGGTAAGCTGGCCCTTCTCCCAAATTTCCTAAAAGAAACAATCTTGTTTACCCTGATATTTCTCAATTAGGTCTCTGGTTTTCACCATTCAGTTCAATGTGATCACAGCATGTATTTCCTAGGTGCATGGCATTAGGTCTGCCTGGGCCATTTGGCCATGAAAATAGCGTACAGTCAAGTCTCCTGGGCACAAGCAGCGTTTCTCATCTTGAATTATGTATAGTCTTGGGATATCCTCTGGGATCAAATTACACAGCAAGATATCCACCCGAGCAGATGGGTCTAACTTCAACTGCTCTCTTCTTGGCCAAAGGAATCTGTATGGGCATTTTTACAATAGCCATATGTCTAATGATTGCAAATCTTGACATATGAGTCACTGAGGTAGCTAAGAAAGGTAACGTTGGTAGGCCTAGTCACTGAAGTATCTCAAGTCCAGTATAAGGAAATATAGTTTACCTTAGATACAGAGTCACAGTCTCGTACAATGACTACATAGTGGTCAGATGTACTGGCTCTGGAGCTAGACTGACTGGCTTCGAACTGTGGCTTCAATGTCTATTAGCTGTTACCTTGGGCCTCTCTTTTCCATTCTTTAAAATGGAAATAATAATCGTGCCCACCTCATTGGGTTATTCTGAGAATCAAATACATGTAGAGTGCTTAAATCAGTGTCTGGCACATAGTAGATGCTCAATAAATGTTAGGTATTATTATTTATATTACTATTTCGAGATCTTTCTAGAAAGAGGATAATGTGCTTATACTTGTCTCAGTCTCACATAGTCATCTAAGGAAAACACAAATATGGAGGTAGTTAAGAAAAGGTGCATGGGAGTACGTCATGAAGTCAACACAGAACAGCTGGAGTCAGAACACTCGCTGCACACGATCTGGTTGGTGACATCTTGCATAAGCTAAAAGCATCAGTGTGTTATGAAAAGGTCCAGAGCACTACTCAGAGTCCAGTTCACTCTGACCAACCACATTCTAATGACCTGGGTGCAAATGAGTCAAAAACACATGGACTAGATTTCCTGTTGAATACACGTGGGTTTAAAAATTGAGGGGGAAGGAGCACTTGCCAAAATGCATTTCGTAATAATCACTGTAGTAATGAACGGTTCGCTGAGCCGGAAACATCAATGGATCATCTGTGATGCTCATTAAACCCACGAGGCAGCAGGTTGAAATACTCAGGAAATACTTAGAAAGAGATCAAAGAGGTTCTGTCCCATTGGCGCTTGAGTTGAAATATGAATAGATTTGGGGAGGAAAAAGAAGATGTTTCCTAACTCTTGTCAGGAGCATGGCACCAAGAAAGAGAAAAAAAGATAGGTTGCAAAGGTGACCACTGGCTTCTCTGGACTGATGGCAGGGTCCCATATTGGGAGACTCGATCCTGCACCACTTCTTCCCCTAGTTAGCTGCTGGACCTCAGACAAGTTCCTTCCCCTCCGCAAGCCTGTCCCCTCGTCTGCAGAGTGGGGATTCTCCATACGATGTCCTCTAAGCTCCCTTGCCATCCTAACATCAGCAGGCATTTTTGGCAGAAAATAGGGACTTGAATCCTCTTGGTGTTCAGCAAGCAAATACCATGTCTAAATCAGAAAAATTGTTCGATATTTGAAGATTTGGAAGAGAAGAATATTCAAGAAGAGAAAACATTCCTATAATAGAAGATTTCTGCTTTTGCCAATTGACTACCTCACCAAGGAAAACTGGAAAATTCACTTCAGACAGGAATGCTTTAGCAAGGCAGTTTTGGCCCAATCTCCTGCTGGTGTGTCAACAGCAGTTTTCGCTGATGAGCTTTGACAGGAGTAGAAATACTAAAATTGAGATGCGCCAAATACACACTTTAATTGAACTGCAGATGTCTGGATGAAAAAAATCAATATCCATCCAAAGCCAAATATCCTAATCAGAGGATACACTTCTGGGATAATCACCATAAATCTAAATGATTAGTATTATAATTATTATTATAACTTCATTGCTTAACCTTTTATTAGCTAAATTTTACAAATTTACCGTTGAGATTTGAAGCAATAACTTCCGAGCTTTATCAGTTGCTAGATTGTTTCTGGGGTTACTTGACTTCACATTTGCTACCCTAAATAGTTGCTCTCTTGAAACTGATGGCAGAAGAGAAGTGAGAAGTTTTCTAGATACTTCCTTTTTCTCTAATACTTTCTCGATTTCATCATAGTTTACATGTTCTCTTATACCTGAATCAGTGATTATTTACCATGGATGCTGCTGTACTTAATCTTGAAGGTTTCCTCCTTGTAAAATTTTAGATGGAAAAGCTGGCATTCTGCTTTTAATTCATTCACAGAAACCCTAAAAAGTTCTCTCTCCTTTTTTTTTTTTTGTGTGAAGAGGATTGGCCCTGAGGCAACATCTGTTCCCATTCTTCCTTCTTTGCTGAGGAAGATTGGCCCTGAGCTGACATCTGTGCCAAGCTTCCTCTATTTTATATGTGGGATGCCACCACACTATGGCTTGATGAGCAGTGTGTAGGTCCATGCCCAGGATTCAAACCGGCAAACCAAAGACCACCAAGGCAGAGCACGTGAACTTAACTACTATGCCACCAGGCTGGCGCCATAAAAAGTTCTCTTTTTTGAAAAAGTCATAGCCTAGATAAGATTGTCACTCAAAGTTAAGTAATTTCTTTAAGGTTATTTTGTTTAATGTTAAGGATGCTAGTACACCAAATGGTTCCACAAAGACTCTAATTATGCTAAAAACTGAGGTCTATTATTCAGCCTTGTATTATTATTTTAACTTTTATGCGGACTTGTTGGCTAAAAAAGGATATAAAGTTCTTCCTAAACTTGTCTAGCTAATACATCCTCTTAATGTTTATACTGACGGTGAATCAATTTGCCTATTTAATTGTTTGAAAATTCTTATTTTTGTATATATAGTTAGCTTTTACAACAATCAGTAATTATTGCAATATTATACTCTTGAAATTAGTACGTGTACACGTACTTCAAAGAAATAATAGAATTGCAACATACAAAACACATAAAGAGATTTTCACTCCAAGTTACTGCAACAATGCTGACCTATATTTAAAAATTAGTATTCAAATGCTAATAAATTTGACTGACACACAGTGTTCATATGGTTGACTTGGTCGATGATTAAAAATGATAGACGTGATTGAAACTTACCTGATCACACAATCACTGAGGCTACACAAGTTCAGGGAGGCCAGAAACAATACTGAAGGAGCATTTGGCTCCTCAGCCTTCCAACAGTGGGGGCCAAGGCCAAAGTTAAGTGGCAACTTTGGGCCAATGCCAGGCTACAGTGCATTCCTAAGGGTTTCAAAAGGCTTCCCCTCCAACCCCTCCTAAAGAGAATTCCTTCCTCGGTCAATTTCAGGAATCAAGGTTAGGGCTGGAAATTAACTTTAAGATTTTATGTTTCCTTTTTCACCCCAAAGTCCCCCCAGTAAATAGTTGTATATTTCTAGTTGTGGGTCCTTATAGTTGTGGCATGTGGGATGCCGCCTCAGCATGGCTTGATGAGCAGTACCATCTCGCCGGTCAGGATCCGAACCAGCAAAACCCCAGGTCGCTGAAGTGGAGCGTGCAAACCTGACCAGTGGGCCACGGGGCTGGCCCCTGGAAACTAACTTTAAAAAAGCTGAAGAGCTTACATTTATTTACATGAGAGCATTGTGGACCCAGGTTTAGAAGGTGGAAGCACAAGGTGAGTGAGATCAGCTGCGTTTGGAGAGAAAGACAGAGAGAGAGAGATGTTGCAGGGAAGCAGCTGCTATAAAGATGCAACTCTGGGGAGAAAGAGATGTTTAAAGATGCTTTTTAGGAAATTTTGCTGTGCAACGGGTGGCAGAGTTTTCCATTGGCTGTGCCTCTTCAAAGAGACTTTCAAAAATTTTCTTTCAAGACTTTGATGTGAAATTTCCTTCTAGATGAATCACATGCCTACTATTTTTGAGAACAAGAAGGCTTAGTCTCATTAAAATGGCAAAGAAGAAAGTCAAAGTCATGCTGTGCTTGCAACAGTATTCACATTTAAATACCTCTTAATTAGAAATGACAAATGGAAATATGTTTCAAGCACATTAGAAATGTTCATTTTGACTCAGAAATTCCACTTCAAGAAATCTAGAATAATTAGAAATGTGGGCAAAGATCTATGTGCACAGGTATTCATTATACCATTATTTGTAGGAGCAAAAACAGTGGAAATCTCCAAAAGGGAAATTGGTTCAGTAAATTACACATAATCACATGATAGAATGTTATGTATCTATTAAAATGATATTTACAGTTAATTTGGAAAAGTCTCATGAACATTTTAAGGGTTTTTTAACAGTATAAAATATAATTTTATGACTGTGATGTATTTTTACCAGTATAAAATTTATATGTAACACACATGTTTCATTTGCATCTTCCTGAAAGTTCTGCAGGCTGAAACAATTTTGGCCAGGCTAATGGAATAGAACGCGAAGCTTCAAGTACCCATTTGTCTGTTCTTTGTAGCCCTTTAGAAACAACTTCCCCAGGGAAAAGCCCGGTCCTACTTGCGAACCAGGACTTCTTCAGCTCACTTCTAAATGGAGATAGAATGGCTTCCTGAAAAGGCGGGTTAGCTTAGACCACCCAGTCTTTCCAAGAGGATTTCAACCCTACCCCCGGTATTCTACCCCGACTCCTGCAATCCCCACCAGGATCACCACCCAAACTGTCTCTTAAGACCCATGGGTCTTTCTTTATTTTATTTTATTTTTCTTTTAAAGATTGTCACCTGAGCTAACAACTGTTACCAATCTTTTCTTTTTTTCCTGCTTTTTCTCCCCAAGTCCCCCTTGTACATAGTTGTATATTTTAGTTGTGGGTCCTTCTAGTTGTGGCATGTAGGATGCCGCCTCAGCATGGCCTGATGAGTGGTGCCATGTCCACGCCCAGCATCCAAACCAGCAAAACCCTGCACCAATGAAGCAGAGCATGTGAATTAAACCACTCGGCCCCATCCGGGCCCCAAGACCCATGGGTCTTTATCAGTGGCTCTCACAGAGTGGTCCCTGAAGCAGCAGCAGTAGCTCCTGGGGACTTAGTAGAAATGCAAATTATTGGGCCCCACCCCAGACCCTCTAAACCAAAAACTCTTGGGGTGGGCTGGTAACCTAGGTTTTAATAAGCCTTCTTGGGAATTCTGATGTAAGTTCAAGTTTAAGAACCACTGTTCCGTATTTAACTCCAGGTGCTCATTAGTGGTAGACCTCACTACTATACTACCCAATACTTACCAATCCTTGGAGGAAAAACATTACTTACAAATTACAAAAAAAACCCCATTATTTACAAACTATATTTACAAATGATTAATTACAGGATATGACGTCCAGCTATTTTCCTTTAGATTGATCTATAGATTAATCAGACTGCTCAAAGATTGTACTGGTCACCCACGTAATTGCCTTTTCTGAATTCTATGTGGTCTTTATTGAGGGATGCTACAAAACAGACCACAAAATTCATCATTTGCCCCATTTGGGATGTTGCTGAAGCAGGCCTTCCCTTCTCTGTTCTGGCACTCTCCCTCTATGTGAAATGATATATTATTAATCTATTTACTTGCATATTGTCTGTCTCTTCCACTATAACGTTAAGATCCCTAACACAAAAACTTATCTTATTAACTAATATGTTGCTAGCACCCAGAACAAAGCCTGGACCAGAGTAGGTTCTTAATAATAATGAAATTATAAATAAACAAATAAATAACATCATTAGTTACATCACACAATGGCCAAATATTTATAAGATTACTTTTGCCAGGTCATAATATCAACAATAGCAGTATTTCTGTCGACTATTTGATCTGTTTTTAATCTTATGAACACCAAGTATTTTGTAACTGACCAGGCCCCTTTGGGAATTAGTAGCCTGCACACCTACAGCAAACTTTGTGGAGTGCCAGAGGCAAGGATAAAGGTTTCCATGGTTTGGAATTTTTAATCAATCCCTGCTTCCATTTTATGGTCTTACCCTTGTTTTTCTTTCTGCTTCTCCTATTTTTTTTTATCTTTTTTTAAAAATTTTTTTTTCTGCTTTTTCTCCCTAAGTGCCCCCAGTACATAGTTGTATATCTTAGTTGTGGGCCCTTCTAGTTGTGGCATGTGAGACGCCGCCTCAGCGTGGCCTAACGAATGGTGCCATGTCCACGCCCAGGATCTGAACCAGCGAAACCTTGGGCTGCCGAAGCGGAGTGCGCAAACTTAACCACTCGGACATGGGGCTGGCCCCAGCTGCTCCTATTTTTAACTGACGTCATGTCACAGTGTTTTGTTACTTGCAGTGTGAGCCCTTAAGTGCAGTGTTCAAATCCCAGTTCCACCCCTTACTTGCCTTGGGCAAATTGTATAACCTTTGTCTGCCTCAGTTTCCTCATCTGTAAAATGATCATAAGAGTTCCTATGTTATACGGTGAAGTGCTGAGAATAGCGCCAAGCTCTTTTTAAGTGCTGTGGTGGTGGTGGTGGTGGCGGTGATGGTAAAAGAAACCAATAAATAAACAGACACATAAAGAGAATATGCTCAAGTGTTTATAGTGGTTATCACTCTGTATGGAGTTGGGGAATTGTTATATTCTTCTTATACTTTCTATGTTTTCAAAATCTTAAACAAAGAACGTAAAAAAAAAAGAAAGAGAGAGAGAAAGAAAGAAAAGAAATGACACATGGTGTCCTGGACTTTTGTAGTTGAGTTTAAAAACATGACAAATCTCTAAAGAGCAACAAGCAGATCTGTCAGAAAAAAGCAGCCTTCTAGTTTATCCTAAGATAAATGGATGAAGCGGATGATTGTGAGAGGTACAAAGAGACGTGATTCACTCGCAAAGATGACTGTGTTGGCTTATTTCCCTCAAGAATTCCTAAAATCTGAATATGGACATGTAGAAAGATGGTGATGGTCTTGTATTTCCCTTATGTATTTTCCCAAACATGATAAAAGTTGTTATCTTAGGGTTTTACTGCCATTTCTAAACTTTCAACCACTTTTTTTTTATACTCAGTCTAGTTTTAAATTAAAAAATAACATGAGATAAGTAGCAAACAGTAAAAGACACAGTTGTAATAAAAGCCACTTAAAGGACAGGGCTCGTTGCCTAGTGACAATGGGGTGCTGGATAGTCTCCGCTTGCCTCTCCAGATCCACCCTTCACCCTGCTCTGTGTCCTGGGACACTGACCTCTGTGGAGTCTATCAGTTGCTTCTTTGCCCTCTGGTTTCTGTCTTTTTTAACCAATGGCCATCCTTGGCAAGGGATTGAAGGTCAAGAAGAGAAAGATGTTGGGGTATTTGCCCCAGGCTCCTTCCCTGTGGGGTTTTGGGTTGGCAGGGGTTGTGGTCCTCCACCAACAGCCACAGTTCCTGTCCGTCAGCCCTCTCCTGCGGCTGCAAACTCCTTCCATGTTCCAGCAACTACTGCCTCTCATTTCTCCTCCAGGCCCAGGTGGGCACGGCTTGCTTCCAGCTGCAGCTAGCTCCAGGACATTCCGCTATAACTGGTTGACTTCCCTTCGCCCTCCCCAGACCTTCATTAAACACTCCACAATGACTATGTTTAAGTGTAAGGAGGGTCAAGACTCTCACTGATACAGAGGAAATGTGCCAGAAGAGATGCAGTGAAGGAAACGAACCAGACTTGTACACAAAACAGTTCCAAGCCTTCTAGCAGCCAGGTCAAAAAGCAGAGCATGATGGATTACATGGCTCCCCCTATCTAACAAAAGGAAGCATATGAGGTAGCAGAAGAAACGCTTTTTTTCTTTATACTGAACTCTGGGTGGAATTTTTCACATGCATCTTTACACAATGGAAGATTTCTTAGTGTTTATGCATCCCACTGTTGTCATGGTGCTCTGAATCCATGTAGGAAGAAAGTGATCAGCATCAAGATCATGTAAGAAGTGGTACCAGAGTGAGGATGATTCAGCACCATTAGAGAATGTCACTTTGCCTAGCCAAGGTGATAATCACGCCAGTGAAGTAACAAGACCGCCAGGAACTTTGTCTTGTTCACTGTGGTATCTTCTAGAATAGTGCCACAAGGCACATAGAAGATTCTCAATAAGTAATGGTTAAATAAAACAATGAACATCTCAAACTCTTCGTAGTGTGACATTTTGGCCTGTTACACATCATAGTTTCTAAATGCCACTTTTCCCTTAAGGAGGAAACACACTATTGTAGAATATGGTTCTCAAACTTGGCTGTACATTGGTGTTAGCTGAAAAGCTGTGACAAATACTGTGGCGTGGGTCTCATGCCAAGTCATTCTGATTTCACTGGTCTGAGGTTCAGCCAGGGCATGAGTACCTTTTTTTAACAGTATCCAGATTATTCTGATGTACAGACCAAATCGAGAACATGGTTGTGCAAAACTTTGTGAAACCGGAGTCAGGAGACCTGGGTCCCGGCCTGGATCCACTAGTAACAAGCAGAGCATTCAACTCTGCTGAGCCTCAGTTTCCCCATGTGTGAAATGAAGACAAAATGACTGCCCTGAATACCTCACGGGCTTGTTGTGTGATTTGAGCAAAATTACATCTGTAAAAGTTCCTTGTAAATTCTGAAATGCTCTACACAGATATCACCATCATCATTAATGTGTAACATGAAATGTGTTAACATACGAACATTAGTAACACATGAACCCGCTCATAGTGTTGAATATTCTTCCTCAGGTCACATTTTAAGGTCCCCACAGAAGCTTGTGTTTGACACTGAAGTCTTCATGTGATACTAGTAGAAGTCCGTAAGTAATCGTCCCCCAAGTTAAACAAGACACATCATATTCGACAACAAGACTGACAGCTCAGAGTAGAGGGAAAAAGGCGTTTTCTCGAAACTTGGTGAGCTTGTACAAAAGCCATGCCCAGAATGCGAGTTTCCATGGTCATCTGGCCACACATGAGTTCAATCTCAAGCTCAGTCATGTTGAGAAGTCCAACTGTGGCCCAGGATGAATGGGCTTGACCCCAGCGTTATTCTATTCTCCCGCAGATGTACGACCCATGGTGGTGATCATTATCTGGGTTTCTTTTAGAATCCTCCAGTCTACTGGCTCCCTTCCATTGTATATTTATTCCCTAAATGTGTGTGATCATAGGAGATGATATTCCTTTTCCTTTCCGAAAACCCCAATAGATATTTATAAGAATTCAGTCCAAAAACATTGGTATTCCATATTCTACAAGCAAAAGGCTGTTTAAATCTACTGGGACATTTTGAAACTTTCTTTGGACTATAACAAATAGTAGACTTGAAATGAATCATTTTTATAAAACTGTAGATTGTCTTCTATTCAGCTTGAAAAACCTGTTTTCCTTATAAAGTGTTGAATGTTTACTAGACTCCATATAATTTGTATAAAATATACCGGGATGGGGAACGGGGAGAGAAAACCCTACAGATTTTTTTCAACCTAAACTTTTCTTTAAGTTCCCTTGATCATGCAAGTCTCATGTTGGCTCATCATCACACAGCCATTTCCCAGAGCAAAAATATCTTCCTTTTAAGTATGGAAACCTTGTCAATCAAGTCTGAGTTCCTTAGGAAAAATCATTTCTTGCTAATGCCATGATTTTAATTCAGGCAAGCGCCTTTGGCATCTTTTCAAGCTTACTCTAGGCCCAAATGTCAACTTATAAACTCATTTGTTCAGATACTGCTGGGAGATGCTGAAGGGAGCCCCAGACACATGCTGGAGATGATGTAGATTTCTACATCAAGAGGCTGTAGGATTGAGAGGATGTGGAAGGGGAGGTGTAGAAAGGTCACTTTGCCTGAAGAATTCACCTGAAAAGACTCAACTAAATATTAATTATGTAGATACGAAATAGAACAGAATCTTCATAAATTTCAAAAATACAAGCAAATGTGTTTAGAAAGTGAAGAGATCAGATATAAAGCACGATAGGGTGTGGGAAATTCAGAAAAGCATTGATACGTTTTCAAAAACATAAGCTGGAATACTTTGATTCCTTGATGGCACTTATATGCTCCAATGATTTTATATGCTCAGCTTGGCATCTCAACAATTTGATAGCAAATTATGTGATCTTGGCATGTAAGACCATGCCCAGATAAAATTCGCTGTTTTAAAGGGCACAATTCAGCAGTTTTACTATATTCACAGAGTTCTGTAATCATCATCACTATCTAATTACAGTCATGCATTGTTTAACGATGGGGATACGTTCTGAGAAATGCATCGTTAGGTGATTTTGTCATTGTGCAAACATCACAGCATGCACTTACACAAACCTAGATGGTATAGCCTACTACACGCCTAGGATGTATGGTACTAATCTTAGGAGACCACTTTCATATAGGCAGTCTATCATTGACCAGATGTCATTATGTGGCGTGTGACTGTGTAAGAACATTTTATCACCCCAAAAAGAAACCCAGACCCATAAGCAGTCACTCCCATTCCCTTCTTACCTCAAACCCTGGCAACCACTCATCTACTTTCCATCTTTATGGATTTGCCTCTCTTGGACATTTGATATAAATGGAGTCATACAATGCAGTCTTTGCATTTGTGTTTTCCTTTAATTCTTTAGATGTTGTTTCCTTTACTTCTTTGAACAAATACAAATAACTGACTTAAAGTCTTTGTCTAGGTAAGTCCAACATTTGGACTTCCTCAGGGACAGTTTCTACTGATTCCTTTTTCTCCCTTGTATGGGCTATACTTTCCTGTTTCTTTGCATGTCTCATAATTCTTTTGTTGGACTCTGGATATTTTAAATAATATAATGTTGCAATCCCCAAAATAAGATTCTCCTCCTCTCCAGGGTTTATTGTTGTTGTTGTTCATTGTTGTTGTTAATATTTGTTTGCTGAGTTACTCTCCTGACTTTCTGTAAAATCTATATTCTTTTTTACTTGTAGCTACTGAAGTACCTTCTTGGTTAGTTTAGTGATCAACTAATTGTTGGACAGAGATTTCCTTAGATGTCTTGAACCAATAAATTTCCCACTCTTTTCAGAGTTCTGTACGTATGTTGTGACATGACTCCAATACTGTGGCATCTACAATTCTGCCTTAGCCTTTACTGCTTGCTTATACAGAGCCTCAAGGTCAGCCAGAGGCTAGAGATTAGAGCCTTCTCTTTTCTGGTCATGGACATGTGTGTGGCCTTCTAGACTCCCACTAATATGTTGGAGCTTTTCAAAGTCCCCTATTGACCTCTCATTCTTCAGATTTTCCCTTTGGAAATCCCCAGCTGGTATCAGTGTCTCTGGCAGTTGTGATGCTAAACAATTGCCATTGATTATTTTCAACAAACATCCTGGGGAGAGGGGTTTCCCAGTGTGCAAGGTCTGAGTTAAGTTGAATAAAGACAAGCTCTATAAATGAGGTTTTCAGGGAGCTGCCAGACAGGTCAAATCATGATAAATTTCTGGACATGGAGTTTTGGGGGAGCTCCAAGCCTGTCTGCCCTTTTCAGGGACTGCAAAGCTGTTAGATGCTGTGGTTGCAAGGCTGCTTGTATTCAAGACTACTATGGAGCCAGGGACAGGGAGATGAGAATAGGGATAGTTAAAATGTCACAAAGCATGCTGTCCTTATCAAGATTCAGCCATTTTTCTCGAATAAACACTCCATAGATTTGTGAAAACTTTTGATTAATTTCCAAAAAAGTTAATTTTGAAAATTCTTGCCATTGTTTGTTGCTTCTTTTGAGGAGTGGATTTTCATAGGTCCTTATTCCACCATTCTGGAAGTATTTCTTTCTTCCATTTAATGATATCTCAAGTGTCATTGATTGCGATAGTCCTGGTTTGGGATCACAGCTCTAACATTAGGCGGCTGTGTGACCTCAGTACTTAGCCTTCCTAAGCTAAGTGGTTTCTACTTCAGAAGATTCTGTGAAGATTATCTTGGAAAATAAATGTAAAGGGTGAAACAACAACCATATCTGTTGCAGTCTGTCATTTGTATCACTCAGATCCACTCATACCCCATGAGTCTACTCTCTTATGCTTCAAGGTGGTAGCTAGCCACAATCTCTAAAAAGAGAAAAATACTAAAATTGGGAAAGCTTACAGAATAAGCTGCAGTTCCTGTTTTCACAGCTGGATCTGATGTCATAATTGAAATCCATCACACCCTTCCCCCTTTCTATCCATTCTAGATTCCTCTCACTCTAAGCCTAGGCAGTTTTCGCAGTAGGATGATCCAGACCTTCATCCCTGAGGTGTTTGAGCCCTGGTTACCTTGTCCTTGTAAGGCTGTGATTGCTACAATTAGCTGCTCATAGTTATCACTGGACAGGGAAGGATCAAGACTTATCCTCCATGCTGCCACCTCCATCATAGTGAATTCACCGACACTGTACACTTTCATGCCTCCACTATGAAGAAACAACCTTAACATCTCACAGGTTGGCTCCCTCCAACAGTAAAGTAACTCCTTCTTTGCCTGCTGGCTTACTATCATCAGGATCACAAAATGACGAGGCAATAGTTGTAAATTTATGTTGAGTGGAATTCTTATATCTCTTGGTGGAAGCATCCCCAACCCCCTCCTAGCGATTATAATCCTGCAGAACCTCAAATTGCCGAGATGGAAGTAAAAATCCCCAAAGCAGGTGACTGGGAGTGCTGGTGACTCTGCCACCTCTTGGTTCCCAGCATATGTCTTCCAGCTCTTGGGGATACAGAATCGTGAAAGGCCATTTGTTCCATTGCATATAGACTGCATTTGGGAAGACAGTGCCCCAATGCCACAGTGCATTGTCCTCTAGCTGTGGCCTTAGCTGAGCCTTTGAGACACCATTTCAAAGTTCTATCAGGACAATCAAGAGATTCTGCATGATGGTGCTATATGGTAGAAGCAGTGAATTCCATGGTAATGTGACCATTATTAAACTTACTTCACCATAAAATAGTCCCTTTGGTCTGAGGGATGTTATGTAGATTCCACGTTGGTAACTCAGACACTCTGTAAGTCCTTGGGAAGAGGCCCTGGAAATAAAGAGGGAAAACCTATATCCGGATAATTGGGTTCTGCACCCAGTTTCCCATGTACTTGCAGTGGGAGGGTCTTCCCCCTAAACCACCAAGCAATTCATGCACACAAGCAGGGTGTCCAAGAATTCAACTCAATTCTGACACCATCCACCTGGAGATAGCATCAGATCCCACAAGTCAAACGCTCAGTCCTACGATACTGCCCCCTCTCCCTACTTCAGATGCCCATCGTAAGTCCACATTATGCCTCTGTGCCTCTAACCAACTGGCCACAGATAGAGGCTCCAATGACCCTCCCTCCTGGGGTTCAGTCAATTTGTTAGAGCATCTCACAGAACCCAGAGGAACATTCTACTCTCTAGACCACTGTTTTATTATAAAACGATGTGACTCAGGACTAGCCAGATGGAAGACATGCCCAGGGCAAGAAATGGAGAAAGAGCGTTGAGCTTCAATGCCCTCTCCAGGTGTGCCACTCCCCAAGCATCTTCACATGTTCATCAATCCAGAAACTCTCCAAACCCAGTCCTTTTGGGTTTTTACGGAGGCTTAATTACATAGGCATGATTGATTAAATCATTGGCCATTGGTGATCAGTTTAACCTCCAGCCCCTCTCGCCGCCCCATAGGTCAGGGGGGACTGAAAGTTCCAACTCTCCAATCACATAGGTGGCTCCCCAGCAACAATCCTTAGGTCTAAAAGTCACCTGATTAATGTAACAAAAGACACCCATGTTGATCTCATCACTTAAGAAATTCCAAGGGTTTACCAGCTCTGTGCCAGAAACAAAGACGAAAACCAAACACATGTTTTTTATTATAAATCACAATAACACACCAGAATCAGTATAAATTCCAATAATTTTTAATCACTGCCCCTTCCAGAGTGGAAAAGGTCTGTTACAATCAACTTGACATCAAATGTTTGGTTGGTTTCCTCAGAGACCTCAGTATCAGCCTTGGTGACTAAGAAGTCAGATACCCATCAGTGGTAGTAACTATATAAGATTTGGTGAAAATGAACTCATGCTATTGAGCACACGCATAGCCCCATCCCTGCCACCATGGCTACCTCACGGTACTGGAGGAAGCCCTCAGACAGAAAGCAGAGAGGGTTTGTGCTTGAGGTAGGTGGCTGTCAATATGCTAGGAACTAGTCCACTGTAGCTGAAGGTGAACTCAGAGGTGGGCCAAGGGTGTATGAGGTTAGCCATCAGGAGCAGCTGCTATACTTGCACCTGAAGATGCATAGCTAAGGGCCACCCTCCCCAGGATCATTCGTCTGTTTAGGGTTCCCCCTTCTTCTTTGCATTGTTCCTTTTCAGGGAATCCCAGTGTATACTTACATTTTAGAGACAGTTTTCTCTCAGAGAAGTCTCTCTCTCTATATATATATGTATGTATATTTTTTAGAAGAAAGGATAAAATATCTATAATTATATACGTGTGTGTGTTGAAAATAAAGACATTATAATATTAAAAATGACTATAGATACATGATCAGAGTATAGGTGACTTTTTTCTTGTTTTTATTTTTGGATACTTTTATCATTTTCAACCATAAAATATATTGTTTCTATAATCAAAAGTTACTTTAAAAATCTTGAAGAATTCACCCTTGCATTTCAGATATAAATTTTGGACCCTTTTGTCTACAGTTTCTGCAATCTTTTCAGTTGCTTGAAAAAGAGGGATTGGTTGCCATAAAACAGAGTTTTTCAAGTAGACATGAGAAGTGAGCGAAGAGTCACTGACCATTCAGTCATGCCGGAAGACAAACGCTAGGTCACAATATTCAACACAGTCTGATACCATGTTGTTTCTTCGAGAGTGCCTTTCAGACTGAAGAGAGACATACTGTAATTGCATGAATTGAGTATTTACTGTGAATAAATCTGGGAGGTCCTGTGAGTTAGAAATGTAATTACTCTAAAACTTTTGCAGGAAAAGACTGTCCTTCCAAAGGAACTGAAAGGAGGCCTAGTCTTTTTGTTCCACTTCATTTTTAATCAAATCTAAGCATGCTTTCAGTTCTTGAATGAAAAGAGGTAGACAGCCTGAGGCAGGTTGTCAGCTGCCCTTGTCAAGTACCTGTCTCCTTTGCTTATCTTCCTGAGGGCTTTCTCCAGCACCTTGAGAGAATTTGTTCAGCCTGTCTACAGGGCGACTACAAATGCCAGGGATGTTGCACACTCAGGAGTAGCTCTCAACCCGTGAGGGACAGAAGTCAGTGGATAAATACCACAGCTTCCTTGTCTCTGATGGAGGTCCATTCAGGAGCATATTCCACATATTTCTCAAAAGGTCCTTAGGGAGTTTGAACTCAGTTGCCCACAGTGGTCAATCCCTCCTCACTGCACTCTGTATTAGGTTTGACCCCTTCTCTGCTTCACTTTCCCTACTTCCTTACTTGTGTTCCTTGGGACAACCTTCCCAAATAACCTATTTGCACTCCAGTCCTTGCTTCTGTGTCTGCCATTGGGAAAACTAAAATTAAGACAGTATTTTAAAAGTTGAAAACAAAAGCACCAACAGGGAGTGAAAGAGAAAGAGACACTACTCAGGAAGTATAGGTGGGCAGTGCAGAGACCACAGGCACATCCTCACCCAAGGTTCGTGTCAAGGACTGGAAAGAGAGACAACAGGAAAACAGAGGGGCACAAGATTCCAAGTGGACATCCTCTGCATGTGGCTTAGGCAGGACACCCTCACCCTAGTTAAGTTAGAAGAGAATTGATGGGAAGAATTCCAGGAAATCTCATCAAAGGGAAGTACATGAATATGGCAGGCCTCAGGGGACGTGGAGAGTCTTCATTTATTCATCCATTCATTCACTCAATAAGTATTTATTGATGGCCTACTGTGAGCTGGACATCATTCTAGGCAGTGGGGATACAGATAGAACAAAATAGAAAAAACTCTGCCTTCATAAAGCTCAAATTCTAGCAGGGGAAGACAGACAATAAACACAACTAAACAGATAATATGTCAGTTAGCTGATAAGTGCTATAGTGAAAAATAAAGGATGATAAAAAGAATCATGGGATTTGTTTTGCTTTGTTTCTGTTTTGTTTTGTTTTAACATTAAGGGATCTATTGAGGATTTCATTCTGAACCTCTTGGTCTCAAGTTCCTGTGCCTGACGTGCAATCACGGAGACGCCAGTGGCTTGGAGATAGAGAAAGATTTATTCAAACTGGCCAAAACAGAAGGCAGGAGGATAGGTTCTCTCAAATCTGCCTGAATGAAAGAAGAAAGCAGGGGGTCTTTATAGAGCTAAGGGGCTTGGGAGGAGGAGTTTTGGAGAAACAAAGGGGAAATCAGTGTTTCTATCAGCTCAGATAAGCCCTTGGGCAACCAGACTTCCGGCGTCAACAGCAGCTGGAGGCTGGTTATCTGGTAATTGTAACTTCCTTAAAGGCATTCTTTTTTTTCTTCAAAACAATCTCATAAGTCCTTGTGACCCTTGAGCCACCCCTCAGGTTAAACAAGAAAATAGTAAATTAACAAGATTAACTTCTATTCTTCTGTGTCTGTGTTGGGAACATGGCCTAAGGGTAATCATGTCCTTATTGAATATTTACAGTAGCCCTCAGGAACCTGGCTTCAGATTCTCTGATAAGGTGATGTTTGGACAGAGATCTGAGTGAATAAAGAAGCAAACCATGTAGCTTTCCAGGGGAAGATCAGGAAAAGGGATGGTGAGGGCCAAGCCCCACAACCACAATCCTCCAATTAGAGAAGGAGCAAGCTTGATGAGCATTAGTTTTCTATTGCTGACATAACAAATGACCACGAACTTAGTGGCTTTGAAAAATAGAAATTTATTATTTGCCATTCTGGAGGTCAGAAATCTAACATGAGTTTCACTGAGCTAAAATCGGGTTGTCAGCAGAGCTGTGTTCCTTTCTGGGGGTTCTAGGGAAGCATCCATTTCCTTGCCTTTTAAGCTTCTAAAGGCCACCTGCTTTTCTTACCTCATGACCGCCTTCCTCCATCTTCAAAGCCAGCAATGCTGCATCCCTTTGAACTTTCTTTTGTCCTCACATCTCTCTCTGACACAGTCCCAGGAAAGGTTCTCTGATTTTAAGGACTTAGGTGATTAGATTAGGCCCACCCAGGCAGTCTAGGATAATTCCACAAAATTCTGGATCTTAATCACATTTGCAAAGTCTCTTTTGCAAAAGTAATGGGTATTCACAGGTTCTGGAGTTTAGGGCATGGACATCCTTGGGGTCATTTTTCTGCCTATCACAGAGAGTTTAGAAGAAGGATGTGGGTAGGCTCAGGGTCTTTGCTGACATAACTAATGATCTTGAGATGAGATCATCCCGGAGTATCTGGGTGGGCTCTGAATCCAAGTGTTCTTATTAGAGTGAGGCACAGAGAATTCTGACACAAAGAGGAGAAGCTGATGTGAAGACAGAGGCAGAGATTAGAGTGATACAGCCACAAGCCAAGGAAGCTGCAAGAGGCAAGGAAGGAGTCTGCCCCAGAGCCTTCAGAGGGAGTATGGCTCTGCCAACATCTTAATTGTGGACTTCTGGCCTCTGGAACTGTGAGAGAATAAATTTCTGTTGCTTTAAGCCACCTGGTTTGTGTTAATTTGTTATAGCAGCCGTAGGAAACCAATATAAAAGTACATCTAATGTACTGGATTTTCTCACTTTCTAAAAGAAGGCAGAAATCCAAAATTTTTTTACATGGGCAATCTCCTTATTTTTAAATGTTGAAATTTTTTTAAATGTTAAAACACTGAGCCATCCAAACAAAACACACCTGGAGGTCAATTCTAAGTCACTGGTGCCAGTCTGCCAACTTTCTGCTAAATATTGACAAAGCCTTCCCAGTGCTTAACCACTCATTAGTCAACTTCAACTTCAACGCACATCCAAAAATCAGATTTTTTTTTTTCTTTATGAGGCTTGTTCTGGAAATAGGCTAAACTGCTTTCTGAAATCACAAGGTAGGAAACAAAAATAATCTTGTTCTTGACATCCATCATTATTTAACATTAAAAGTGAGAAGCATTTCAGATCCCTTGTTTGATAGACTTTGGTATATAAAAACATCGATCAGTTTTTTGAACTTGACATTTGTTTTTCAACCCAAATCTTTGTCACAGAGATGGTTGCTAAATTTGGCCCATTCGGACATCCACCCTCATTAGAGTTTCACCAGCAAACACTGGCTTGAAGGCCAATGGCTCTGTCAGAAGAAATCAGCTGTGAGCCCATCTCAGCCACCTCCTCTTGGCATTCCCACAGAGTCTTGAATAATTGCTGTTAGATTCATTTCTGTAAGTAGTTTTAATTTGCTGTCTCCTCATGAGCATTTTTAGATTTCTAAGTCTTTTTGCCTGGATTCCAGGGTATTTTTTAAGAGGAAATAACAACTAAGCTTCCCCATATTTGGGCTAGGACTGGCTAGCAGGAGACCTGGGCTTCATTCCCAGTTTGCCACTAAACAGCTGCACGACCTTGGCCAACTCTCTTCACCTCTCTAGGCCTCAATTTCCTGTAGCTGATCTCTGAATTTCCTTTCAGCTTTAAAAATTATTTTGACAGTGCAATTTAATTATGCAACAAAATCTCAAATCTAGTCCATCTCTCTTCAGACTTACCCAAGGGTAGGAAAGGCAAGATGCATGTTTTCATTCATTCACCAACCATTCGTTGGGCTTCTACCACATGCCAGATACTCTGCTAAGTGCTAGGGCACAAACTTGAAGATAACACGCACCCTGCTTCAGAGATCTTGCAGTCTATTGGGAGCTCGGAATGCAGAAAATAACAAAGAAATCAGCAAATATGATATAGGGTTATGTTAGAGAGATGCACAGAGCTCAAGGGAAGCCTAGGAAAGGCCATGCAACTCATATAGGAAGAGTCAGGAGGGTCCCTGGAGGAGGTGATGCGTAAACTGAATTTGCAGAACCAGCAGAGATTAGAAGAGAAGAGAAACATCGGCTCATGCAAAAACATAAAGGAATAAACTAGCCGAGCAAGTGCGTGGGACTCAGAGAAGAGCCAATAATTTTTATCTGAATGAATAAAATGGGACAACAGCAACAGCAACTAAACTGCATTTTAATCCATTTTTTCATGGAACGTTATTCTCTAGATGTTGCTAAATCGATGGAAGCTAACAGCACTACCACTATATGAAATCTGGGTAACGTTCACTGTCACAGTGGCTCACAATGGAGAATTTTTCTTTTCCAGACACTCATTTATGAAACTTCAAGGTTCTTGGATGTGGATAGATTCCCAACCGTATCCAACCTCTTAAACTTTTGCTGCTTCATGACTCTATCACCCCAGTGTGGAAAATATTCACAGCACACAAACAGGAAGTTAGGGATAAGATAAAGCTTTCTGCTTACTACACAAGACTACAAAATACTGCATTTCTATGTGAAGGATATGTTTCTTCTAATTTGATCAGAGTGAGAGTCATGGCAACATGAAGTGATTCCCTGTTCCCGATTCAAACACTGTAAGATCTACAGATGAAGACCTCCCATAATCTAAAGTGTTTTTACAGGTTGTTCCTAAAGCTGATAGCTTCAAGGGTCAAAGGAATCAGGCAGTGAAAGACAACTGTAAAAACAGCCGGCAGTCAACAGCTCTTCCTCAACCAGTTAAAGTGCTACAGAATTGACCTGTGTATAGGAACTCTCGGGAACTTGAAATTAAAGGACCTCATCTGACCTTTTGTTTAGAACTAGTGTCTTTTCAGGAAATTCAACTGTAAGAAGGTGTCAGCATCTTGGGAGAAAGAAGTTTGAAAACATACACCATGTATTTTCTTTAAGAAATAAAACTATAACAAAGTTATTTATGTCCATATTCCCGTCATGTTTATGCAACTGCTACCAGGCTCAGTTCAAGTGTTTATTTAGAACAAAAACCCTCGAGAACACAAGAAGACTTCTTGCAGCAGTCCTTTAAATGTTGGGCGGCATATTGCACAAAGGAGGCACTCACAAACAGGTGAGGGCAAAAAAGAATGGAAGCAACCAACTGGTACAGAAAAATGGGCCTGAACACTTAATGAAGAGCCAAAGGCAGAAAACACCCTAACACGTGCTCTTGCAGCCCCTTTCCCCACTCTGCACCTGCTCCAATCTCTTTCTGCTTTATCATCGTTGGAGATGGGGATCTAGCATCCTGGCAGTCACACTGCATTCTAGTGTGTCTCAAGAGACTCTCAAATCCTTTTCTTATCAAAACTGCTTAATCTCACTCACTTAGCTCCTTTAGAGGGACAAAAACCACAAATAGGGACTATTCAAAACACATGAAACAGGGGGCCATCCCCGTGGCTTAGTGGTTAAGTTCGGTGCACTCCGCTTCAGCAGCCTGGCTTTATGGGTTTGGATCCTGAGCATGGACCTACACCACTGTGCTGTGGCAGCATCTCACATACAAATACTTGAAACAACTTGAAGTTCAGGTCTATTTTACTGATGGTGTGATCCGTGATTTAAGCTAGTTCATATACAAACCATTAACACTTGTCAAAGGACGATGTTTTGCAAAACTAAACACTTCTCTCTTAAACATTCCCTTATCTGCACCGGACTTAACTTGACATGCCTTGGCTCACGTTAATTTTGCTTTTATCTATTTCTCCTGAATAGTCATGATTTTATTTACCTTCAAAATTAACCGATGAAATACGGGAACTTGAAAAACCAAACATGAGTGATGCTCTCATTCTTTGTGTTTTACCAGCTGGATCAGGCTGAAGCTAATTTTCTTTTTCCTCAAGGAAAACATTCAAAAATATTACCTCCTCATGCCATCATCTTTAGTTTGAAGGAGCTCTTTCTTCTTTTCCAAGGGAAGTGCAGAGTGTTCTGGATCCAGGAATTCTTAAACCCTCAGGAAGAGGTGACGGAGATGAAAGACTGAGCTTGTCCTTAATGGAGGTCCCATGCCTCCCTTCCCCCCTGCCTGGAAGCCACTGGTTCAGGTCGTGTTTGCTGCCTGTAACTTCCCTCAGGGCACAACGAAACCTCATTTATCTCTGGACCTCCATCAGCAGGTACATACAGTAGCAGCTGTTAATAACCGTTTGTTGAACTAATTAATTTAATGGCAAAAAGCTCCAAATAAATTGAGAACAAAATAATAAGAGTAACAATAGGTAATATTTATTGAGATCTGCTAGTGCCAGCCAGCATTTTAATTACTTTACATGGATCAATTTGTTAATTTTATACAGTCATCAAAGGAGGCAGATTCCACTTCTATCCCTCAATTTTCAGATGAGGAAATGAGGCACAGATAGGTTAGTAATTTGCCCAAGGTAGCCAAGCTGATGAGTGACAGATCTGGGACCCACGCCCCCAGGCAGTCTGGCTCCAGAGTCCAAGCGGCCAACCACAAAAGCTACTAATTGCCGTGTTTCTACGGAGTCCACAGATTCTATAAACTTCTGCTATAAGCTGTTGCCCAGACTTCGTGGCTCTTTCCCCATCACATTCCATTGTAAGTTCCATTGCCCCACATTTCACCAGAGAAGTTCTGGGGGACGATTGAGGACTCAGGATGGTTTGGTGACCCAAATCCTCATTATAGGCGTTACAGATAGGGAAGTAGGATGGTCAGCCAGGAATAAAGAATGTTCAGAGGCAATGAGGTTTCCACACTCTTGGGCCTTCACCAGCTGGTGAGCGCCTCCTTTGTGCAAGATATCTTCCAACATTTAAAAGGGTGTCACAAGAAAAGGGGATTGAACCAGTTCCATGTTGGACCAGAGAAGACAATAATGACTAATCGTAGAAATTACTGGAAGGCTGACTTTTCCCCCAAAAAGTTGAGAGAGTAGGAAAATGAACACCTCTATACCTACTCCGTAGATTCAAAAATTAACATTTTTGTCATGTTTATTTTATCTACTACATACGCTATGTGCTTTTTTTCCTGAACCATGGTAAAGTTGCAGATATCCTAATACTTCACTCCTATTTTTAAAACGCATCTCCAGTTATAAAGACATTCTCCTATAGCACTACACTACAGTTTTCTGTACCTAAGAAGATCCACGGTAAATGAGAGGATGATTGTGACCAAAAATATGAAGAAATTTGCTCAGAATTAGAGCTCCCCAAAAGTCAAATATGAAGTGAGTCCTTCATTATTAGTAGAATGATCTCTTAACCACCTCTCAAGGAAAACAGAGAAAGACTTTACACACCAGGACATGATTGGAAATCTAGTTCCTTCCTAGGTTTGGCTTACATAACTAAAGTCCCTTCCTACTATCTTAGCTCCGGGAGAGAACAAAACCTAAACTACTTCTCTAGAAATAATTGCCCCTGCTCTCCTTCTGCCATCATTCTAGTGCCCATTCTCTCATAATCCCAGGTATCTGCCCACTTGGGCCGCCCAACCATCCTCCCTGGCTCCACTACATAATTATTGACTCTTGAAGTTGGAAGATTCCATCAAGGCCATCTGTATTAGAGACTGCTTGACATCTTAAAAGCCCCTTCTCTCCATCCTGCGTCTACTCCCTCTCTGCCCCAAAGCTGAATCGGCAGTAGCACTTCAAAAGCTCCAGGACCAGCATGATGTCTGGACTCTCTTCCCAGAGAGAGAAGTCTGAGCGCTGGATCCTGCCTGCGGTTGTAGTTTATTGGCCTGAGCATAAGGTGGGATAGGACTGATCTATGAACCTAGAGAATGGGGCTGAGAATGATCTGAGTTCAGGGATAGTGAAACAGCCAGACCATCCAAGTGAAGGGGAAATCCAAAAAGACTATACTGAGAGCCAGGATCCACCATTAGACAATAGGACATAAACTATATTAGTCAGTGTTCTCCAGAGAAGTGGAACAAATAGGATACGGATATATAGAGACAGAGAGACAGAGAAAGATTCGTTATAAAATATTGGCTCACATGATTATCAAGGCTGAGAAGTCCTGATGGTGTGGATTCCAGTCGAAGTCTGAAGTCATGAGAACTAGGATCTCTGAGGGCAGGAGGAGACCAACCTCCCAGCTCAAGCAATCAAGCAAAGACTGAGAATTCAACTTTCCTTGCCTTTTTGTTCTATTCCAGGCCCTCAATGATTGGTTAATGCCCACTCACATTGGGGAGGGCCATCTACTTTACTTGACCCACCAATTCAAATGCTAATCTCTTCCAGAATCACCCTCACTGACACACCCAGAAGTAATGTTTAACCACCTCCCTGGGCATCCCTTGCCACAATCAAGTTGACACATAAAATTAACAATCACAGAAACCTAGGATCCTAGAGATTTAGAGAGGAGAGTTGGAGACAGACCTGAGCAGTTAGGGGGGCGCTCCTGATAAGTGCCCACACCTCTGGCTGAGAGGAAGGAGCTAAAGGAATGGAAAGGGATGGTTGCAATGAAGCCCAAGGAACAAAAAGAGGTACATGAGCTAGGAGAGCAGGAGTTTAATCTTCTAATCCAAAGGGTCTGATTAACTTCAAGATGTTCTCCCAGAGCCCAGCCCACGCTGACGGCCTCTGCCTTTCCTGTTTCCCCACCTCAAGATCTGAAACCCTCTCCCCAGCAAGAGAGAAGAAACAACTGATAACTTTGGGTAGGGGCTCTATGTCAGTGGAGGAGGAAACAATGGGATACAAAAGACAGAGAAGCTGTAGTGGAGGGAGAGAAAAGAAAGAAAGAGAGAGATTCCAGAAGGGATGCTCTCTGCTGACTGGAAGGACAGTTATACAGCATATAAGAAAAATCTAGGGGCTGACAGAACATGGGAGAGGCTGACAGTCCAGCAAAACCAGACCCAGTCCCCATACTGCTGTGAACAGGATGATGACTCTCAAACCTGAAGTACAGAATTAGTTGAATATTCTCAAGATTACAGGTGTGGGCTTGACCACTAACAAGAAGACTATTGTGTAACAGACAGCACTGCCAGTCTCTTTTGTGACAAGTGGCATAGTAAAGGGCTATTCAGAGCTTTAAAAGTTCTCACAGGAAAAAAGCAACTTCCCCATACTTACCCATTCCTCTAGGAAGAAGCCAAGAATTCACTTTCCTATTTCTACTAAGAGAGTATCACCTGGTCTTTGTGTCTTACCTTCAAAAACGATAACTGGACAGAGACAGAGAGGGAAGAGTGGATGCTTCTGAGCTTTCCTCTTTCCTTCTTCTCTGTCCTAGAAGCAAGGAGAGAAGACGGGAAGAAACCCAGGGCCTAGAGGAGGCAGGGAGCGGAGGCTGCCTCTCAAGTTGCATGTCAGTGGAGAACTCAACTCCAAAGATTGTGGCCTGCCTTCCTTCAATGTACTTGTGGTGGCTTTGTAATGTTCAGCTTGACTGAACTACATTTTCCAGAATTCCCTTTCCTGTATCTTTCTGGTTACAGCGGACCACAAGAGACATTTTTGTGAGATTTGGAGAGCGAAAAGGAAGTGGCAGCCATATTGGTTCCTGTGCTTGAGCACAGGAGCTTTTGTACTATGCATGGTGTCCTCTGCTGACCTGCCTCAGTGACTTCAGGGAGCTGCTGGCTCTGCGACTATTCCCCCTTTTTCTACTCCTGGGCCAGGTGTGTGTTTAACTCCTTGATGAAGGGTGCTAGCTTCTCCTGCAAGACGTCATTTCATCAGGGTTAGATTTGAGAACTGACGTGAATTCCAATCTGTCTTCATGGGTTCCAGCCTGTCCTTACTCACTCTTGCCCACGAGACATCCATCTCCACTTCCCAACTACCTGCCCTGTAAACTTCAAGCTCACGATCAGACGCATAAAAACAGCTCAAGCTTCAGACACACAGATGTATCTCATACATGAATATGACATATATATATGATATACAGTCATACATTGCTTAATGATGGGGATACTTCTGAGAAATGCATCATTAAGCATAGTTAGGCCATTTCTCGTTGTGTGAACATCACAGAGCATACTTACACAAACCTAGATAGTATAGCCTACTACACACCCAGGCTGTATGGTACCAATCTTATGAGACTCTGTCATATATGCGGTCCATTGTTGACCGGAAGGTCATTGTGCAGTGGATGAATGTATATAGAAACATATATATGTATACATGAACATATATGTATGTATATATGAATATATATATGTATCTGCTTCTCTGACTGATTCACTACTCTAAAATAGAGTTCCAGATCCTCCCCAGGACATGCAGCTCAATGTTTTCAGGTCACATTAATTTTCCATCCAGATTGTTATCAGCAAAATATTTTTTGTTTCCCTGCCAGTAGAAATAAAAACATTAGAGCCCAGCCTTTTCTAAGCAATATCTCAAACATCCCCAAGCTGACAACTTGTGTTAAACATTCTCCATCTCCTTCTAAGTGGAGAAAGTTAACTATTCCCATGTGATTGTGTTTTTGTTGTTGTTTTTCTCTCTCCATACAATGAAAAGCTACTTCTTAGCAAGTGACTTCACCTCTTTGTGACTCCGTTTCTTCATCTGCAAAATGGGAGCTAGTATACAATGTTGTGATGATTAAAAAAAACAGAAGTAAAGAGATTTGTACATTATCTGGCACAGAATAATTATTTAATTGAAAAAAGAAGAGAAAGCAAGGAGGTCTTGATTTTTTTTTTTTTTAAAGATTGGCACCTGAGCTAACAACTGTTGCCAATCCTCTTTTTTTTTTTTTTCTGCTTTTTTCTCCCAAAATCTCCCCAGCACATAGTTGTGAATTTTTTTTAGTTGTGGGTCCTTCTAGTTGTGGTATGTGGGACGCCACCTCAACATGGCCTGACGAGCAGTGCCATGTCCGTGCCCAGGATCCGAACCAGCGAAACCCTGGGCCACAGGAAGCAGAGCTCGCTAACTTAACCACTTAGCCACAAGGCTGGCCAAAGGAGGTCTTGATTTTTGACTGAAGGAAAGAGAACCTTAGCCATCCACAAGAGAGCTAGAATCAAAAGATCAGGCACAAACAGCAAAGAAAGAGCTCAGGGATTTTTCCAGACTCACTCTAGGATCTTGGCTAAATCAACTTTGAAGAACCTTTTATTTTAAGAAGGGAAAATGGAAGAATAGTGACTCTCAAAGCGGATGAAGACTTCTTCCGCTTCTCCAGTAATTGAGCTTGAGACTGGGGCACCTGCTTCTCGAGGCCACAAGATGAGTGTAAGAACTTCAGAACATTGAAAAAGAAAGCAGCATTTTATCCTTTTAAAAGTTAATTTTATTTATATTTTAAATTGGAACAATTGCCTATGGTACAAAATTTAAAATATACAAAAAAATATATAATGAAAAACCATTCTCCTTTTCCTGTTTTCTCTTTCCTCTATCACACATTGCTTGTGTGTCTATTCAGAAATAGTCTATACATGCACAAATATATATATACACACACAAGGACAAATATAAACATATATATAGACACACATACATATATATCCATCAATAGAATACAGGTCAAGTAGCGATATATGTTTATACATTATTACATACTATGTATTTTAGATACACAATTTTTATTTTAATATAGCATACTCAGCATATTCTCCTCTGCTTTTCATACTTCACAATGTATCTTGGAACATCTCCATTTCAGTACAAATATGCCTGCCTCACTTTTTTTAATGGCTGCATAATAGTTGTATAGATGTATAAGAATTACAATAATTTTTTACCTGTACAGTTACATTGTTTCCATTTTTTTACTGTTAAAATACTGCTGCAATGAATGCACTCGTACGCATAGTGTTTCACATATGCGTGACCATATCTGAGGATAAATTCCTAGAAAAGGAAGTTGTTGAGTCGAAGGATTTGTATGCTATTTATAGATATTGCTAATCTAATTTTGTTAGAGATTATATCAGTTTACACTCCCACAATCCAATTCCGTTTCCTACACTAACAACAGTGTTATCAAAAATTTTATCTTTACAAATGTGATTGGTGAAAGATATATTTCATTTTAGTTGTAAGTGGTATTTCTCTTGTCATGCGTAAACATTGGATATTTTCATATTTTAAGAGCTATATAAAATTTTCTTTCCTGTAAATTATCTATTAACATACCTGCCCAATTTTCTACTGGGTGGCTGGTCTTCCTTGTACCAATTTGTAGGAACATTTTTTATATTAAGGAAGTAAACCCTCTGTGATACGAGTTATAAATAGTTTGTCTGTGGTCTTCTGACTTTGTTTATGGTGGTTTTGCCACACAGATTTTTTTCAAACAACATGTATCTTTATGTTCTACTTTGCTCCTGAAAAATACTGGTCTAGCAAAGCTTTCTGGGAAATCAAAAGCTTGTTCATGAAAACCTAGACTAAAACTCCCAAATAATATTAATTTAATAAAATATTGCTTGGATTTGATGTAAGCTTGAAATCATAGTTGGACAAATTTCTCCCAAAAAATGTGTATGTCCTAGGAAAATCTTGAGAGATTCCATAAATATCGGTGAAATATTAAGAAATATCTAGTTTCGGACAAATAAAAAATCTTATGAAGCATTAATCTAATTAGATCTTTCTGTTTCAAATCTCAATATTCTTAAGGTATGTGTGCTAAATACTGAATCAGACAGAAGTATTACGTTAGCAATATTAAAATTCTTATTTGTGTAAAAAAAAATTAACTGTAGAGGCTGCATGTCACACTAATAATTCATAGGAAGAAAACCCCAAAACCAAAACCCTCATATCTGCAAACTCCAAGCTAGTCTGGAACATTTCACAAAGCTCCACCCTCCTAGATGCCCTCTTCTCACAGGCCATATGAGAAGCTTCTGCAGAGAAGCAAAGGGCAAACCACCTCCAGAAACCAGAGCATTCGGCCTCATGTGGCGTTTCTGACTTCACAAAGGCGTCTCAGTGAGTTCTGTCTCCTGAGATGGGAGGAAAAGGGAGTAATTGTGTTCTCCAGTTGTAAAAGTCCAGTGCTGTCCCAGAGCCAAACTGAGGGAAGGATTCAGGAAGGAAAATACAGGCAATCCAGGGCAAAACAGGAAGGGCAGGAGGATTCCACAGACTTGAATGGACCCCAGACAAACCCAGCAGGTATTCAGAAAAGAAAAGCAACATCTCTCCCCTCTGACCGAGCAGCCTTGTTATCCTGGGAAGGTAGCCATCACTTAGCACGCACTCTCTCTTCCTAGTCTCTCCTGGAAGAAGGGGCAGACTTTCAGCTAGAGAGCCCCACATCTGTGACCTCGGAAGACCTCGAATGATTGTTACTTTTTGTGCCTGGTGTTGTCACAGATGCTCCTGGTTTCCTTGCTGACTCTGGCTCAAGGGCCCATCCCTCCATGTTGTCTTCCCTTTGGATTCCGTTTCCAGACTCTCTCAATTCCAGTTTCTGAGATGGCCTTTTGTGGGCTTCCATTTCAGTAGCTGAAGCAGACATCGTCAGGAGGAGCAAGGAAATAATATTGTGAAAAGGAGCTGCTTTTCACTCCCCTCGGCCAATGTGAAGCCAGAAAAAGCAGTGTGTTCTTTTTATGGCTTCATTCTGAGTCAATGTGTCTAAAATATTGGCCAGAGGGAAGGCAGTAGAGCAAGCTCTTCTGTGGCCAAGGACAGAGAAAACTTTCTAAAATCAATACTGTTGTCTCATTCCGCCAGTTCTCACTTTCCAAATTTTAACCAGAATTTCTGCCCCTTTCCTTCTCTGCCCACCCATTCAGCTGGAAAACACTGTGGATTTCACAGAGCAGCGAGCATCTGAGAAATATTGGGACTTAAGGAAGTGGTAAGTTGTGCAGATGCTGTTGATAAACTGGGTCTGTAAAGCCAGCTGTCTGTAAATATGCCAAAGCCTTGACTAAAACAAATGGTTATAGCTGTGAGAGCCAGCAAGGACCCCAGAGACCACAAAGTACAGATGCCCTTCTTACAGAAAAGCCAAAGAGATCAGAGGTGGTTGAGTGTCTTGTCCAGGGTCATTCAGTGGCCAGTGGCAGAGACAGGATCCTGAGCCAGGTTTTTTGACTGGAAGTCCCACTGTTTCTATGGTCTGCATATGAAATGACTGCAGATCCAATGGCACTTGCAGCCATAACCATGGGGTGGGATTCTGTGAAAGGATTGCTGGGTGCTTCCTTGAACCGGACTCACACACACACACACACACACACATACGCACAGAGCTTATGTACAGTGCCTTTTCAATCCTCAAGTCAGAAAGCAAACCCTTCAGCCTTGGGGCTTCTAACAAGCTGTGCACAACCCTCCATAGCCAGTAATTGGAATGCTTCCTATAATGTCAAACCATGTGATATCAACCATTCGTTTGTCTAAGACAGTGAAAACTTTTAACTAATGCAAAGAAGTTACCTTCACAAATATCTCCACTATAACAGCTCAGGGGCGTTTTCAAGTCTGAAGAATTACAGAGGGCTTAATAAACACTTCGTGCTGTTTGTCTTTGATTTTGGTGACTCCCAGATGAGGCTTGTCCAAAAACAAAACAAAAAAAAAGATTTAGAGAAAGGAAAAATTACGGACTTTCAACTAAAAGTCTGGATTTAAAAGTCATTTGGATCCTATCGTATTTGCCCTTGGGAACCAAGAGTTTTCCCTTAATTCTGCTCTAGAATTGAGTGTCTCACAGTTTGTATACGCCAGATATCTTGTCTTTTCTTACAAATGTCACTAAAATGATAACCTTGTTGGACTAAGACACAGGCCTGGCTGGGAGAGGTCAAAGTGCACAGAGCATTCCATTTCTTGAGCAGCAGTCTGACCTCGCACGGCCAGCTTACTCTCCATACATGGGTAGCTGGCATTCAGTGCTGGCTGTTAGCTGAGTCTCCCACCTACAAGGAAGTAGAAATCCATCAGTCTCCTTACTCCTAAGAAAAAAACAGGGCTCTGCTGCCACTGAATAGGGGTGTTCCAGTAGCACCCATGGTTGCCACCTGCAAAATAACAAAATCAGACCTCAGTAATTCACCATGGCCTTCCCTGCTGGTGACCCTTTCTTAGATAGGAAAGGGTCACCCTCATCCAAAGGAAGTGTGCCCTCATCCACTGCAGAGGAGGCATTTTCTCTCTCCCCTTGTACTAAAAACATAGTTTGGATGTAAAGGTTGGTGGACCAGGGGTTGGCGGATCATGGAGGGAGATAAGTCGGTGGTCCATGCTATTGTCACACCACCCTCACTCTCTCAGCCAGCACTGAATTGTCATGGGGTCTGCACTTGACCTTCAGCTGTAGCTCCCTCCTTTATAAAAGCGGCCTTGGAGGGTCAGAACCTCAAAGCCTCTCTGAGAAGGACCCTGTCTCTGAGCATGTCTGATGACACTTTACTGTCTGTGTGATGGGAACTGGAGAGCCAGGGGGCCCTGTCTTCTTGTCTTCTGGCTTCTGGACACACCAGAGCAATCTACACTTACCTCCCTATTCTCACCTCTCCTCCCGCCTCAATACAATCCTGTTAGAAAATCAAATCTTAAATCAATGAATCTATAACGGGGAAGGAAGGAGGGGTGGGCGTGATCTAACAGCTGTTATAATTTATCTTTTTTCTAAATCTTAAACACTTCATTTCAACTTAAAATATATAAACGTACAGAGCCAGCCCAGTGGCACAGCAGTTAAGTTTGCGTGCTCTGCTTTGGCAGCTGGGGGTTCGTTGCTTCAGATCCCAGGTGCAGACCTACCCACTGCTTATCAAACCATGCTGTGGCAGGCATCGCACATGTAAAGTAGAGTAAGATGGGCACAGATGTTAGCTCAGGGCCAATCTTCCTCAGCAAAAAGAAGAGGGTTGGCGTCGGATGTTAGCTCAGGGCTAATTTTCCTCAAAAAAAAAATATGTGTATATATAAGCGTACAGTGTAAATTGTATATATACACTATATATTATATATTTTAAAATATATGTTTAATACATAAATATATAAATGTGCAATTTATCAACATGTATGGCCAAGGCCTTTTCTTTCAGTGTGAGTTTATTGTCTGGTGAGCTATAAAATCTTTCTGACATCAACCATACCCATGCATTGTCTGCTATTCCCAAATTCAATTTTTAAAAGATGAACAGAAATTTAAAGATACTTCCCTGTCAGTTGGAGCATAGAATCTTTGAATTTTTATTACTTTTTTTCACCTCTTTATAGCTGTTTAGCACATGTACTTATAGTTTATCTTTATCTTTAGTTTGTAGCAATGACTATTTCATGATGTTTATATCAGTGGTCACAGAATAAACAGAACAATCTAGATAACTGACTTCATGTGTGATCATGTTTCATTTGATGTTTGTATTTTTTTCTCTCTAGCACACTGAGAAGGGTACAATATAAAATGGGGAGGGAAATTCAAATAAAAACTTGTGCACAAATGTTCATAGCTGCACTATTAAAAATAACCAAAAGGTGGAAACTACTCAAATGCCCATCCACTGATGGATGGATAGACAAAATGTGGTATGGCCATCCAATGGAATGTTATTCAGCCATAAAAAAGAATACTGATAAATGCTACAACACGGATGCACCTCGAAAATATTGTGCTAAGCGAAAGAAACTAGACACAAAAGGTCACACACTGTAATTCCATTTATATAAAATATCCAAAACAGGTAAAGCCATAGAGATAGAAAGCATATTTGTGGTTTTCAGGGGCTTGGAGGAAGGGGGATGTGGGAGAGACTGCTTAATGGGTACAAGTTTCCTTTTAGGGTGATAAAATGTTGTGGAATTAGACAGAGGTGGTGGTTGCTTAGCAATGGGAATGTACTGAGTGCCACTGAGTTGTATGCTTTTAAATGGTTAGTTTCATGTTATGTGAATTTTACCCCAATAAAGAAAAAAAATAGGAGAAGGGGAACAGGTCCCAAGCACCCCCACACACACACATGCACACCCACGTGCACTCACACAGTACACAAACATGTGCACGCAGGAGTAACAAGGGTAACCCAGGGCTTCCTCAGCAGTCGGAACTGCCTTCCCAGAGGTTACTGCTCTGTTACTCCTTCTGGGGTACCAGAGGCCTGTTGATCTCTCAGATCCTTAGCAATATTGTAACCACCGTAAGGTCTTCTCTTCCTCCCCACCCAGACTAAGTTCCACTCTCTTCTGCTCAAAGTCTGCATTAAAGGGACTGCCAGGATCCAGCCTTGATGGGCCAGTTGGGAGACTGTCTTGAGAAGACCCAAGGAAGTCTCATTGCACCATTCACTGCTCCATGAAAATGAACAGGACCGTAAGCTGCATTTCCCTCCTCCACTGGCTCTCACTGAGGGGCATTGTTTTCTTTCTTTAGCACAGATGGCCCACGCCTGGAGCTGAACACGCCAATTGCTTCTTCCAAAATGTAGACGTTGTAAGCGAAGCCCTGCTGGCATTGCACATGTTAGCCGCACTGCCCTGCTTAAAATTTGTATCTCAGGATGGGACGGGCTCAATGACTTCTGATTGAGGCTTCCAGATGTTGCACAGGAAGAAGAGAAAGAGCCCCGATGGGAGAGCTCAGCTCCCAACAGGAGAGTCTCCCATCCTTATCTCTGGGAGCCCTACATAAAGCAGACCTCGCCCTGGGAGCCCGTCACGAAGTGCGGCAAGCCTAGGAGAGGAGGATTGAAGCTAACAGAAAGCAAATGTCTACCTTGGCAATGTCTACAGCTGACATCAGTTTATTTTCCCTTCCACTGTTAATGAAAAAAGTTATGCCAAGACAGCTCTGTGGAACATGTGAAATGCAAAAATGTTCTGTTTGACTTTGATCGTTTGTGCTTCCTATGATAAGCAGCATATGGCAGCAACCTTAGCTTGTGACTGTTGTAAATTATCAATTTAAATATCTTTTCTGCAGAGGCTTATCTGCTGCGGAAGAAAATGTCAAAGGATTAAGAGGAAAAGAATTGCTCCAGCAAAGCCACAAAAATATTTGAATTTATATATTATAATGAACTTGATTCCATTTGTTACCCTGGTGTCCCTCAATTCCGTAGGTTTCTGGTGTTCCTCTTTAACATCCAAATGAAATGGCTGGACCCCTGACTCCATGGGCTGTGGGCAGCCTCCCTCCAGTCCGCAACAGAGATTGCCAGTAGAGCAGGGAGAGATTCTCCCTCTCTTGACCCATCCAGGCTGCAGCCTTCCTTCTGACTGTCCCATTCAGCTCTACAGATGTCACCCTGTTTTATGGCCTCTTTCATGCCCTGGTGGACACTTCCCCATCCCTCTTCTCCCCCAGAGAGTCACTAACCCAGCGTTATTGTGCATCGCATGTTTTGACCCAAAGTTGGGGAAATGGGGAGCAAGGGACACCTACCAAACAGTGCAGGAAAAGGCAACAATTAAAAATATGGATTAGATGCTGATCATCCTTAGATGGCAGCTTGTCATCAATTCCTTGGCTTCCTCTACCCCTCTGAGAGCCTTCTCTTCTCAACTCCAGCTTCCAGCCTCAAACCTCCTAAACACGGTTTACTTTCTTACATAGAGCCATTACTTATCTACTACTCTTAACACACTTAACTATTCTCTGGGTCTAGTATTCAAATGCCCCCATTTAATGAACTCTACTAAACAAAAGATCACATACTCCAAGGCTCCACCTTTTGGTAGCAGAAAACCCTCACAGAAACTTCCTATTTCCAAGATTTCCATTACCATGGTCTTTTTTTGGTGTTTTTTTTTTTTTTTTGGTTGTAAGATGTACATAGCATAATACTTATCATTTTCACCAGTTTTCATTGTACAGTTCGGTGACATTACGTACATTGACTTTGTTGTGCCATCTTGACTACTGTCCATCTCCAGAACATTTTCGCCATCCCAAACTGAATCTCTGCGTTCTTTAAACAATGAGTCCCCATTGCCTCCCCTGGGAAGCACTATTCTACTTTCTGTCTCTGTGAATTTGACAACTGTAGTTACTTCGTATAAGTGGGATTACACAATATTTGTCCTTTTGTGTCTGGCTTTATTCACTTAGCATAATGTCTTTAAGGTTCATCCATGTTGTAGCGTGTATCAAGATTTCACTTCTTTTCAAGGTTGAATAATGTTCCATTGTATGTTTATGCCGTATTTGTTTACCCATCCTTCCATCAGTGAACATTTGGGTTGTTTCTACCTTTTGGCTACCATGAATAATGCTACTAAGAACATTTGGTATACAAATATCTGTTCAAGTCCCTGTTTTCAATTCTTTGGGGTATATTATACCCAGAAGTGGAATTGCCAGATCGTAGTAATTCCGTTTAACTTTTTGAAGAGCCATCACAGCAGCCGCACCAGTTTACACTTCTGCCCGCAACGCACAAGGCTTCCAGTTCCTCCGCATCCTCTCCAACACCTGTTATTTTCTGTTGTTGGTTTGTTTTTTTTAATAATAGCCATCTTTGTATGTGTGAGGTGATATCTTATCATGGTTTTTACTTGAATTTTTCTGACTATAGTGATGTTGAGCATCTTTTCAAATACTTATTGGCCATTTTCATATCTTCCTTGTAAAAATATCTGTTGAATTCCTTTGCTTATTTTTGAATTGGGTTGTTTGTTTTTTTTGTTGTTAAGTTCTAGGAGTTTTTATATATTCTGGCTATTAACCCCTTATCAGATATATGATTTGCAAACATTTTCCCCCATTCTGTGGATTGTCTTTTCACTCTCTTGGTAGTAGAAAAGTTTTTAATTTTAATAAAGTCAAATTTATCTATTTTTTCTCTTGTCATCTGTGTTTTTGGTATCACGTCCAGGAAGTCATTGCCAAGTCCAATGTCATGAAGATTTTCTCCTATGTTTTCTTCTAATAGTTTTACCATTTTAGCTCTTATGTTTAGGACTTTGATCCGTTTTGAGTTAATTTTTATATACGATGTTAGGTAAGGGTCCATCTTCATTCTTTTGCATGTGGTTATCCAATTTTCTCAGTATCATTTGTGAAAAGACTGCATTTTCTCCATTGAATGGGCTTGACCCTTGTTGAAAATTGTTTGACCGTATATGCAACAGTTTGTGTCTGGGCTCTCTGTTTTATTCCATTGGTCTGTATGTCTGTCTTTATGCTAGTACCACCCTGCTTTGATTACTGTAGCTTTGTAGGAAGTTTTGAAATCAGGAAGTGTGAGGCTTCCAACTTTGTTCTTGTTTTTCAAGATTTGTTTTGACTTTTTGAGATCGCTTGAGGTGCCATAAGAGTTTTGGGATGGGTTTTTCTATTTCTTCAGATAAACATTGTTGGGATTTTGATAAGGACTGCATTGAGCCTGTAGATCTCTTTGGGTAGTCACATCCTTTTATAAGTTAAAGTGCTATGCACTGCAAGTGCGGAAGCCCCATTTCCTCCTCCAGGGGTAGAGTAGACCCAGGTATGGGATAGTCAGACTTCCTTTCCTCCAGAATTTCCCTAGCTCTTCCCTTGTGTCCATTGGTGCCTAGGTTAGCTTCCCTCATAGTCACAAGCCAGTGGCCAACAGCAATGGGACAACATGATTTATGTCCAGCAAGTTGGAGAGAAAATATTTTCTCCAACTACAGGAGACAATTCCTTCCTTACAATCTAATTGCACCAATATAGGTTAATCGCACACCCAGTTACTAATAATGGTAAAGACAGATATTGATTGCCTCAGTTCCTGAACCAATCACAGGCAAGAAAAGTAATTACTATCACTGGCTTAAAATAATCAGGTTATACCATTGGAGGGAGGGATAGGATTAGCTGTCTGAACTGTGCAAGGTAAGGGGAGACATCTAATGAAAATTAAAGTTCTGTTGGAGAGAAAGGGATGCGATGGATACTAGGTAAGCAACTAGTAATGTCCCCTAGATTTCTACCCCAGAGATCTCTGTAAGTGGGGCAGGAGTGTGTGAATAATAAAATATTTATTCCCCTTGGCAGGACCAAGTCCTGAAATATTGTGGGAGCATACAGCTATGGAATCAAAGTAGATTTTATTTAGCAATAGCAATGGATTATGTAAAAATATTAAGGAATCTCTAAACAAATCAAAAGAGCTCCAAAATTCTAAATTCAAGCCAGTAAGCAGAACGACATTTATGCCTCAAACTTGAGAAATAGTGTTTTGTCTAATTCAACATGGAAGGTGTATGATGATGGTTACAATAATGAATTTGTGTGAATTGTGCAAACAATAGTGATTTTTTAGTTTTTCAAAACTACATTCTAATCTATTTCTCATTTGATCATGCTTGAGTGTGCTACAACTAAGGGAATTATTCTACCCATTTGATTTTTAAAATATTTCATTTTCATTGGTTATGCAGCAACCATTTTAGGGAAACATTCAGCCTCTTCAAGTACATTCCTACTTCAACAAACTGGTGGAGACCGCCCTGAGAGTAATGAAGGAAGAAGCAGTGACTGTTCATTTCAATGTGAAAGTGGAAGAAAATCAACCATTTTGTTAAATCTTCCCAGAGGAATCGAATGAAACTAAATAATCTTATGTGAGTACTGACGATTTTTTCTCCTCATGAAATAATTGCTGCTTCTAAAATTTGAAGGAAAGCCATAAAATATTATTTAATTAACTTTATTTTTAAATATGATTCAATCAATCTAAAATATTTTTTAAATTGTTGAGTCCAAATATAGCCAAGGCCAATGTTTTACTGTTAGCAGTGAAATCAGATTAAAATACATCAGATGCATTCAACTGAACAGAAACTGGTTATGAAAATGATGCCACTGAAAATAGAGTCCTTGTACAGAAAGAACCATGGTTCAATAGCTATATATAACTTTCAATGCGTCATTCAGTTTATCAGAATGAAATTCTCAGAATATTTGTTTATTTCCCATGAACTGCAATAAATCCCTTTAGAATATTTATTATACCTGTTGAAAGACATTTACATGAAAGCAGGTCAAAAATTTAAATTTAGAAAGTCAAAAGATACTGTGGATTTGTAATAGCCTAAGACAATTTAGGCTCCCTAGAGTTTGCAGGACGTGCTCTTTAAGTTCACTTACACCTGTGGACACTGTGAGCAAATTAAAATTTCCACAAAAGCAAGTAATTTTGACATCTCCAATTCATGCATCCTTCTGAAGACCCAGTTCTCCAGCAGATCCAAGGAGAAAAACCACAGAGAAAAGGGCCGTAATAAAATCAGGGAGGACATTTCACAGCTTATGTTCCATTTCAATTATCTCTTTGCTTCCTGTGGATGTTTGATTTATTACTGCTGTCCAGAAAACTCCTCAGTTTCCAGTAAGAAGCTGAAGAGAGCCCGAGCCGCCTACAGCCCAGATGTTCCAGGTTCCAGCCACGTGGCATCTATGAAAATATGATAAAATTCTGCTCTCCAATTTTAGTTGAGGAAAACCAAGCTTTCAATTTTTTCTGTCCATTTAGTGGTCATATCCTTTTTGAACCTCATATTTTAAAGTAAAAACTCTAGGAGCCAAAGGACTTTATTTGAAGCCTTCATTTGAAGCCAAAGACCTTATATGAAGAAATAAAATTCTTTTTAAAAATATGATTTCACATATAATAACAATTCCTCAAATCCCCATGAAGCAGATTTAGCAAAAATAATCCAACTCTCAAATAACCCAAAGTCTCAAGAAATAAACACCTTTTCCCCAGGTGGGGAAAGACAGATGTATTGGGAAGAAAATCTATATTCAAAATTTTTTAATCTGAAGCATTCTGGCTAAAAAAAGCCTCAGAAGCTTATTCAGAAGACTTTATATCTATTAATTATAGACATCAAGGTTCCAGAGACGCTACAGTTTTGCATTTTGTCAGAAAGTTTTCAGATTTGTACATATTCTTGGGAATCCTGAGGCTCAATCTTCAGGGCCGTTCTGGGAGACTGGAGTTGGAGACCAATAAATATGAACCCTAGAAGCTTTTACAAGTGGTTCCAAAATCTCTGCATGCCTAGAGTGGACACTATTAGTTTCCTACAGAAAACTCTTTCCTCCTTCATAAACCCGAATAGAAGCATGCAGTACAAATGAATTTCTAGGTAATTCTGGTAAGCAATTATGGTTAAAGGAGCTGCTTTGAGGAACACTGGAGTTCTGGAAATCATATGTACAGGGGGTGATTCCATGAAATTTTCAAATAAACAAGAAAGTTAAACTTAAATAGGGATTCTTTTCCTTGATTAAGGCTCACCCTGGGTTTACATTTCTGCATTATTCTGTAATACTTTAATTTATTTGGTTTTATTTTCATTTTATAATTCAAAGAGTAATACATGCTTGAAACACACAACTTGGAAAAGAAAACAACTTTCTTTTGTTTTGTCTTTTTTTTTGATGCTTATAATAACACATAAGCACAGAGTGAAAGCACAGAACATGTTCCTAGATAGGAAGACAATACTGTTTAAGAATTCAATTCTTGCTAAGTTAATATATAAACTTAAAGTAATTTCCATTGAAATCTCAATAGCATTTGTTTTTGTCAAAATAATTCTAAAATTTGTATCAGTCAAGATTAAGTTGAGGTCTGAGTAATAGAAAATCCAAAACAACAGAGGCAAAACCAAAATAAAAGCCCATTTCCCTCTCAAGTAAGCATAGCCCAGAGATAAGTGGTATAGGGCTGGAAAGCCCTTCTTATAGTAGCTGAGAACTTAGCTCCTTCCATCTTGTAACTCTGCCATTCGCAACACATGGCATCCACCTCTGGTCCAAAATGGCTGCTCCAGCTCCAACAATGATGTCTACAGGAGGAAAGGGAAGAGGAGAGAGAAAGGACATGCTTCTTTCCTTAAAGAACTCTTCCCAGAAGTTGAGCACACCACTTCTACTGATAATCCCTTGGCCAGATGTCCATCATATAGCCACACTTAACTTGCAGGGAGATTTGGAAATTAGTCATTATTCTTGGCAGCAAGTACTCACCTAGAAACTGAGGGTTTTATTAGTATAAAAGAAGATGAGAATGGGTTTTGAAGGATTACTGGTAACATCTATCATATCATTTGCCTTCTATATATTAAATAGCTACAATTATTAAAATATACTCATACCTACTCTAGAACAAAATAACATAAATAGATCAAAATATAAAGCTCAAGGGCATGTAAGAATTGAGTATATGAGAAAAAGGAACAGCTGAAATTATAATCGTGGGTTGGAGAGAGACTTTTAAGTATGATATCAATGTCTGAAACAATGAAATACTGCTAGATTTGACTATATAAAAAGTTTTAGGGCTGACCCTGTGGCCTTGTGGTTAAGCTCAATGCATTCCACTTCAGCAGCCCAGGTTCAGTTCCTGGGTGCAGACCTATACCACTTGTCAGCAGCCATGCTGTGGTGACAACTCATTTACAACATAGAGGAAGATTGGCATGAACATTAGCTCAGGGCAAATATTCCTCAAGCAAAAAGAGGAGATTGGCAACAAATGTTAGCTCAGGGCGAATCTTCCTCAGCAAAAGAATAAAATAAAATACAAATTAATGCAAAATTTCTATACACAAAAAAAGATCATAGAATAAAATAAGACAAAACAAACAAAATCCAGAGGAAAAAACCTCCAACATATGGGATGGAATAAAAGCATACTACTTTTAATATTTAAAGAACTCTCAAAAATTAGTGATGGCAGACCTCCACTTCCACCTAAGATGGATGCCCCCTCCCTTCCCTTTCCTCCTGTAGACATCATTGTTGGAGCTGGAGCAGCCATTTTGGACCAGAGGTAGAAACTATGGGCTGGGAATGGCAGAGTAACAAGAGGGAAGGAGCCAAGTTCTCAGATACTATAAGATGGAGTAAGAACTATTAGATTTACACTCCTACTTGAAACAACTAAAAACCTGGACAGATATATGAAACAACAGTTTTCAAGACATTGGACATCATGTAACAAAGGACATTGATCCCTGGAAGACAAGAAACAAACAAGGTAAGCCTTAAAATTGCCCCAGATTACTCCTTTGATAGACTTTCCAGGCTGTAAGCAGCATGGAAGGAAACCAGGTGAAGCCTAGGATTAAGGAGACAGAGATCAGAGACCAGGGAGACCAAGGAAGCTGTTCATAAGACTGAGGACCAAAGAAAAGAGAGATGCACAGAGATGTCCAGAGATCTGTGGAGGAATCCCTTCAAGTATTCAGCAGCGCGCTGATGAGTGTATGTGTTTGAAAAAACTACCTGAGGCTGGAGAAAGAGCCACCCAAAAGGAGTCGAAGGAACATTACCCAGAGTTCACAGAGGCAATGGTGCCCATTCTTGCCAGCTAGACTGAAAAAAACTCATAATTCATGGAGCACGGAGTAGAGTTCTCCCAAGGGTCTTGTCTCAGTAGTGAGAAATAATGAGCCCTAGAAGAAATGATGCTCTGATCCCTCCTAACAAATCTTAAAGCAAGACCAAAAGGATCAAACTGTTTCCAGTTAACTACATCTCAAAACAAAGCTCAAGAATGTTCATAAGAATATAAAAATATTCAGCACCCAATGAGCTACAATTCAAAATATCTGGCAGCTAATAAAATTACTAGGTACGCAAAGAAGCAGAATAATATAACCCATGGTGTGGGGAAAAATAATCAATCAATCAAAACTGACCTAGAATTGATACAGATAAATGAATTAGAAGGCAAATTCATTAAAATGGTTATTATAACTGTATTCCGTATGTTCAAAAAGCCAGAGGAAAGACAGAATCTGTTAAGTGGAGACAAGCAAGATAATTTTAGAAAGTCAAAATTCTAGAGATGAAAACTAAAGTGTCTGAGATGAAAAATACACTGAGTGGGATTAATGACAGATTAGACATTGCAGAAGAAAATATATCACAGAGACAGTATCCAAGATGAAAACTATAAACCCACCAATCTGAAGCTCAGTGAACCTCAAGCACAAGAAAGAAAATGACACCAAGACACACTAGAATAAAAACTACTTAAAACCAGTGAGAAAGAGAAAATCTTAAAAACAGACCTGACCCTCGGGGCACCACCCCAAAGGAGTCTGGCTCTTAGCCTGCCAGGCTAAAAGGTGATTCTGCTTGTGCCCCACGGGTGATAGGAACCAGAGGGCATGAATGACTTTAGCCAAGTTTCCAAGAGACCTTTAAATAAACTAAATTCTCAGAACGGAGCATCTCATATAGTTCATCCTGCATAAGCATTGATGGATACATGCTCAATAAATAGCAGGCCTTTGATGTGGACCAATCTTGAGTTTAAATTTTGTCATAACACTAGATCCAGGATTGTACTTGGATAAGTGAATACTTCAATGACTTTTTAGATAATATTTTTTCATTTGCAGTTTCTGAACAGTCATTCAGAGGAGCCAGCGGCAAAAGTAGTAAACACAGACCGGGTGCAGAGTGTCTTGTGTTTCTCTATCCATTTGTTGTAAGTCCCCTCAAAGCACAAGCAATTTTCTTCCTTTCCCTTTTAAGAAGGATAATTGGGTTTGCTAGCATCTGGAATGGAATAGTTTTCTTTACCTCTGGTGATGCCAAAAAAAATAGATAGCAGATGCCCCCAAAGTCTCAGGTACTGCAATTAAAACCTCTCTCCAGGCCCAAAGCAGCCGCTGAATTGACTTTGGCCTGGACTTGGCTTCAGGACTTGGACCATGGATCCAGGATAGAGACCACACCCTCTGTCTGCAAGCAACTCCACCAGGCCCAGAAGAGGTAACACTGCCAGGTCTCTCCTACTTGAGGGCCACACCACCGTTCTACCCCCTGCCACTGCTCTCCTTCCTCAGCCTCCAGCCAAGCTGAAGGAAAAGAAAGAGCCACAGAAGGACCACCCCAGGAGTAAGAGCCACAGGCGCTACCATTCACATGCGTTGGAAAGGCCGCCTTGCTTTCTCCCCTGGTTAACTGCAGCGTCCCAAGAACAGCCTATAAACTCTTTTAGGAATATTTTCCCTTGGCCTTCAGTCTCTTGTAGGCCCCCTGGATTTCTGGTTGAGAACAGAGCCCCAAATCAAAGCACTAGCTGCTTCATCTTAATTTTTCATTCATTCATTCCTTCATCCATTCCTTCAAGAAATGTTTATTGAGCACTTACGATGAGTCAAGAATTCTATTGGGAATTCAAAGTGTGCAAAATCAGATATGCTCCCTTCTCTCATGGAGCTTATAGTCTAGTGCAAGAGAAATGCATGAATCTAACTTTTGCACAAAATAATGTAAAATGTCAACAGTGATGGGCACAATAGAAATGTGCATGGTGGTATGAGAAGGGTTGAACAAGTGTGAGTGGGGACAGGACCACTATTGGTGTTACGTGCTTGTTGCAAATGTGAGTATTTTACAATGGTTATTATGTTTATGGGGAAATCATGGCACAGCTGGTTCATCCAAAACCATGTAATTTTTAGCTGTGTCTTAACAGGATGGTATAATAAGAGATTTATAGTCAGAAGACCTGAGTATATGTTCCAGCTCTGCTATTTATTAGATATGTACTTACAGATAAGCTTTGAGCGCCTTTTTCCCTACATAGAACATATAAATAACAGAACTCTCTGTTCCTCCTAAATTACAGATTTGTTGAAGAAATAAATAAGACAGCATACGTAAAACCATCTATAAGCTCTACAGAGTTACAGAAATATTCTTTTCTTTCAGTGGACATATTTTTAACAACATAGGATCATATGGTACATACCATTTTGCAATTTATGTTTTCACTTAACAATATAGGGTTAGCATAATATGTATCTAAAACGGTATCAATAATTTATTTTGGTCAGTCCTTTAAAATTTTGTTGTCTCATAGAAAGATGCATTTTTATCTTTACCAACGATGCTTATATCCCTTGGCTTTGTTAGTATCTAGGTACAAGAAGGACAACACATTGAAGGGATGAATTAGGGCTTTTCTCTTCCAGATTGGAGGATATCAGGACCAGCCCAGGGTCCTTGAAAATGAATCTGCTTTCCCTTTATTTGGCCCATAAAATCTGCATCCTTGGGGAAGGCCTGACTTTACTGTGTGGAAAGAAACCAAAGGAGGAGAGAATCAGGCTAAATGAGCCAGAGGGCTTTGAGACTCGGTGTCCCTTTGCAGCCTCGTTGCCTGCCAAGAGGGCAGGTGTGGAGACCCCTGGGGCCCTGGAGCAGCCTGAGACTCAGGAGAAGAGGTGCAGCAGCAGAGGGGAACATGAACACCATGCAGGTCCCAGCTGGGCAGTAAAATGGGTCAAACCAAGAGCACTGCACACTCACAAATCAAAGGAAAGTTCTCAGTGGAGAAGTCGTCAGGAGCAACTTGGATGCCAGCCAAAGGAAAAACACCGAGGATTATAGACTTCTATTAAACTCAGTCCACACAAGTCAGCAGATACATTCTCCCTAATGAGGATATGGGGGTGGTGCTGCCTTGGTTCCTTCAGGATCAGCTCACTCATTCTAGCACATTTCACAGGGCGCCGGTGTCTCATCACATATGCCTTGCAGCACCAAGCGTAACAGCTTATATTTGTTGTGTGAATTTAATTGAATCAAACAACTAAGGTCAGAGAAAAGAAATCAATTAATAATTATCTTCTGAGCACGTGCTATGCGCATTGAACTCTGCTAGTTGTTTACAAGGTGTGACTATAAAGCAAAGAGGCAGACTTCCTTGTGTAGTTGGTGGGAGCAGACCAGTTACTTTACACTTTCATTTCATGCTTTATCCACACCAAGCTCATTTTTGTTGCAAGAGTTGGGGACCTCATTTGAAGACAAAATGCCCAAAAGTATCAAGAGCCCTCCTCAACCACCTTGGTCTTCGTTTCCCTTTTCAAGCGAAAGGTCTTTCTATAAACTGAGGCAGGCAGCTACATGGATTCAACAAGGATTCAAACCTGAGTGTGTTGCACCCCAGGGGTATACTGACTATCAGGAAGTCCATGCCACTAGAGAGTAGAGGACCCAGGAAGGAGGACCACTGAGTCATGTCCTTTGACCTAAGAGCTCCATCCAAGTACATCTGAGCACACAGAAACAGCAGTGCTCTAGCCCTCAGAAGGCGGAAGCCAGGCACCTTGGCTCTGACTTAGCGATGGGGCTGAGGGACCTGCCCATGTGTCTTCTGGGCTCTGGGGAGCACCTTCTAATGACCCACCTCTCATGACCCACTGCCTCCATCCGAAATTCCTCCTCCTTGAATATCTCTTTCTTAAGTATCCACAGGTTAGGAATATGTATAGCTGTGCCCCGGACGGTATTCCAACATCTGGAAACCAGCTACTGTGGCCAGAAGTGTATGATCTTCCGATTGGCCAGACTAATGGGTCGCATGCCTATCCCTGGAACCAGAGACTGGTAAACAACACCCAATCCAACTGGAAGCTGTCACCAGAAGAACAGAAGGTGTGGAACACAGAAAGAGGAACTGAATGTTGGATGGACAAAAGCAACAAACGTCCACTACACTGATTGATGACTAAGATACGCATAGTCTCACTCCTCTCAGCCTGTAAGAAAGAAGGTAGCCCAGACCTAGAAACAGAAATAAAATGAGCAGAAGCAACAAGCTTCCTCACCGACTTCCAGTGGAAGATAATTTCATGCTCCCTTTCTTTTTTGACCACCTACACTAATAATCCCATTTATGTTTTTTCCTCAAATAATTGTGCAGATTCTGGGTTTAGGGCTTGGTGCAGAACATGTTTAGAATTGGATCATTCAATCTGGGGGTACTGGGCATTTGTCATTTTTGGCTAGATTCTGTTTTCCACCGCTCTGCACCTCCACTTCACCCCCAGAGGCTAAGGCTGGGTGTCTAACCTTGGCTTGGCCCATAATACGCTCTTGCTGGGGCACTAGAGCATAGATAGAGGTGACATTGTGCTGTTGGGGGTAGGTGGCCATATCCAATTCACAGATCAGCAGTAGCATGCTTGGCATTGGGTAGTACTGTCCTCAGATTCAGGCAAATGGGACTCTATCCTAGGCCCCAGTTTAGGAGACACTGTCACTCCCCATGGTGCAAGGAACCTATGAGTCCGATGAGACATGCCCACTCTGAGCCTGAACTCCATCCCTACTTCTAGATTGCACTCCAAGTACCGAGCTCCCCAGAATTCTCTACCCAAATGACTCCAAGGTCGTTTCCAGAATCTGTGTGGTCCTCTCCTCTATATCATCCCCCATAGAGGAGACCACTCACACTTCTAGACCCAAAGGGTGGTCAAGAGAGGGCTTTGCAGGAGATGTGGATGGTGCTTGTATCTTCAGGCTGAAGTAGTAAGAAAAGAGGGACGTGCTGGGGGATGGAGGACAGGAGCCAAGGGCTGAATTTTATCCCCTGGAATTCTAAGGAGTCAAAAATTCTAAGTTTGAACTTGATCTTTCTGCTGATTGTGAAAGTACATTTGTCGAGGAGGAGGATTTAACATGGCTTGTCTAACAGATTGTTCATTTGATTTATAACATTTATAATTCTTAAACATTTAGACATATGGTGCTGGGCCTCCATCTGTACTCTTGCCGCGGGTCCTGTAATTGTTAAGAAAAGGCCTTTGTTGCCAGAGTCAGGGCAACAGGCAAGTCCTCCCGAGATGGTTCCTGGGGCATGATTTTGCCCAGTCTCTACCTATGTAGTCCTCTGCAACCTGTCTTCTAAGCTTCATTCTCTCACCTTGACAGCAATTGCCTTCCAGAAACTTTCTTTTTGGCTTAAATAAGTCAGAGTCCATTTCTGTTGACTGTAACTAAGTACACCAAATGAAGAAAAAAAGCTTCAGTGGCCTGTGAATTAGTTGAATGGCATAGAACCAGATAAAGTGGACCCCCTCTGCTGCTAGCTGCCTCTACTTAGGATCCTTACTCTCCACTTATGAAAAATCTAGACTTTCTAGCTCCCACATGATCCAGGGAGAGTGAGCTGCTCTCTATAATCACAGCCACAGTTACAGGCCCTCTGGGGATTGTAACCTGCACAGCTGTGAGTCTGGGAAATATTGTTCTGACTGTTTTCAGCCCAGGCCTTAAGCCTGAGTCACCTTTGGGACTATTATACAAAGGATCACTCTCCAATCACAGGTTGAGGCATCTCACCTCTGGGGATGTCTCAAAGGTGAAAAGTTGGAGAGACTTACATCCAGAAGAAAAAAACAACTTACAAGAGCATACCACATCTTGGCAGGGGCCCCTCCAACCCAGATTTCAACTAAGGTGTTAGGCTTTCCCCATCTTGTACCGTGATCCCAATGCATGAGGGATCTCAGTCTTATGACATTATAAACTATTCTAGAATTATACACTATACACACATACACACACACCGCATCATATACACACAAACACACGTATATACTTTATTTATAGAGGGGGAAGGCAAAGACCATCAGGATACAGTTCATTGTCATCGTTGATTAGTGGTAAGATTACAGGTGATTTTTTTCTTTTTGCTTATTTGTATTTCCTACTTTTTCAACAATAAACAGAGTTTATTTGTGTAATTAAGACCCAACAAGCAGGAAAAAGAGAAAAGAGAAACTAGGAGGAAAAGTTCAAATCCTAAAAACTGAGAATTGAAGTTTATTAAGGCTCATGAGTTTCCTCTACTGATAAAGTCAGCCAAAATCTTATTAGTTTCATTTGTTGAGAACTTCAGAATTATAACAGACTCAAATTTGCCCTGGAATCACCTCCTTAATTATGGATTAATATTCCCCTCAAAAATATATTTGGTAAGCCTGTCTCTATTTTTGAGTCAATTGTGTTGGCTCGAGTGTCTTTCCATTCTGTGGAGTTTCATTGAGAATTCCTGGAACCACTATAAACACACATCAGTGGCTCTCCCAATGGAGAAGCCTTTTTGCCAGTTCTCACATAGAGGTTGGAAGCTGACTTGAAATTTGGACCTCATTTTTCCTTCCATTCAATCTTTAGGGACGTCCTCACATAGCTCTCAAGAGAGTTTTTTTCTTTTTCCGTACTTATTTCAAAGATTTTGTAATCATTTGACCAAAGCTAATACATTTATGATAGAAATGTATTATTTTATAAATTCTCAACCTAAATTTGCCTCATTGTATGCAGAGACAAAAACTTAGGATCCCAAATAAATTGGTGTTTTGTACAAAAGGAAAATCTGAAATCAGTCTCTAATATTTGGAGCCTATAGAGTTCTCCATGTGGTACTTGTTAGAGGGAGAATGGAAAGCCCAGAAGAATAAGTATCTGCAGAGGGTGAGCAGAAAACAAGGCAAGTCATTTTTCACAGTTTCCTTTAAGCAGCAAGAGCTAGACACAGGAGGTATAGGAAGAGACTGTCGAGACCTTGCTTTTGACAGTCAGGCAGATCTGGATGCAAACCCCAATCCCACCATATGTGAGCCTTACGATCTTGAAGAAACTGCTTAATTTCTCTGTGCCCTGATTTCTTCATCTAAAAAAGGAATTCTAATAGTATCTGTTTAACAAGGTTCTTTTTCCTTGCTTACTTTTACATTTTTGTTTTGCTTTTTGAGGATTAACTATGATATAGCATGTAGTGTACCAAGCACCGTGTCCAGAACATAGTTCTCAATAAACATTGGCCTTTCAAAGTCTGTCTGGGGAATATTTCCAGCAAACACGGAGTAAAAGGAACCAGATTTACCCTCCTGCTTGGACAACTTAAAACCAGGCAAAGTAGATGAAGAAAAACATTTCAAGACATTGGACATCAGTCAGTGAGGGACAATGATCCCTAAGAGATGAGAAACAAGTGAACTGAGCCCTTTAATTTCCTCAGCTTACTAACTGGAAAAAGTTTCCAGATCACAGAGCAGGGATGTGGGACCCAGGTACAGTCTGGCATATGTAATGTTATATATCCTTGTTACCTCGATAGAAAATTAATTAAATTTTAAAAACACAGTGAGATACTACCATTATACACCTAGAGTGGCTAGAATGAAAGAGACTGACCACATCAAGTGTTGATAAGAGTATGGAGCAAGTGGAACTCTTATCCACTGCTCAGGGAGTATAAGATGGTATAACACTTTGGGAAATAGTTTAGTAGTTTCTTAAAATTTTAACCGTTCAGTGGTCATATGACCCAGACATTTCACTCCTAAGTATTTACCCAAGAGAAATGAAAGTACATGTTTATACAAAGACTTGTACACAAATGTTTATAGAAGTTTTATATGTAATAGTTCAAAACTAGAAGCAATTCAAATGTCCATCAATAAGTGAATGGACAAGCAAATTGTAGTCTATCCATAGAATGGAGTACTACTTGGCAATAAAAAGGAATGCACTGCTGATACACACAATGGATGGATCTCAAAATAATCATACTGAGTAAAAGAGGCTAGAAAAAAAAGAGTACATGCTGTATGATTCCATTTATATAAAATTCTAGAAATTCAAATGCATCATGATGGGAGATAAACAGTTGTCTGGGGGTCTGGAGAGGGGTGTGATAGAGGGATAACAAAGGGGCGCAGTGAAACTGGGGGTCTGTGGATGTGTTCATTATCTTGACTGTGATGATAGTCTCATGGGATGTACACGTGTCAAAAACTTAAACTTTAAATAACTGCATTTCGTAGTTAATTATATCTCAATAAAGATGTTTTTAAAACCTCAAGTCTATCTTTAAAAAAAGTTCTGTCTGGGAAATGGTGCCTGTGAAATTTATTTACTGTAGCATTATTTTTAATAGCAGAATATTGAAAATAAGCCATACCATTAATAAAGTTCTGGATAAATATGCTATGGTACATCCATACAATAGAATCTATGCAGCTATCAAGAAAAAAAAAAAAGAGTGAAGAACATCTCCGTGTATTAATAAGGGAGGATTTCCAGGATGCTCTGATAAAGGAAAAAGGGCAAGGCGCAGAATACTCTCCTGGAGCCCTGATTCTGAGCAGACATTCACACTCCATTCCATGAGTACCAAAAGGGGAAGGCTGGGGCCTCTGGAATACTGGGGGACTGTATTCAAGTGTTCATTTAAACATGCCAGTTGATTTTGGATCCTGACTTTGGTCCCCTGCAATTTAAATTAAAATTTTATTTTGGCATGTGTGTGTTTAAATGGTGGAGGTAAGCATCTGTATTCATATTTGCCCATATATGCACAAAGACATAAGGATACCAAAAAATGGAAAACTGTGGAAGAGAAATGGGCAGGTGAGGGAACAAGTACCCTGGGGTGCTTTTTAAAATTAAATTGAAAATCTGTATCAGAATCTTTCTTAATCTTTAAAAAAAAGTTGAAAAATCTGCCTAGGGGCTGAAGGAAGGGAAAATTTCTGCTGATAACTCTGAAAAGGTATATTTATTCAGGAAGCTGGAACTAAGACCTCACAGCTTCCTCAAGCAACAACAAAAAAGTAAGTAAAATAGCTAAACTTCAAAGATAGAGTCTTTTTTTACTTTCCCCCCTGGTTTTTTAGACCTCTTGCTGAATTTCACAAGCTTATTTCAGTTCCAGTTTTCCTATATATCCTGCTGAATTTTTAGTCTTGTAATACCTTCATAATATGGATTAAAACTGTCAATAACTTCATAAAGTGTATTAAAATTCTTTTTGTTGGTGTTTTCCTAACAGATAATTATCAGCTATACAAGACATTTACTGTTCTCTTTCTCTGCTTTTCTCTCATCTCAGCCCTGTCCTTTTTTCTTTTAAACCAAATATTAAACAGTGAATGTCAAAAATCACTGGTGGACAAATAAGGAAATAAAATAATTGTTATTTTTTCAAACAACAATTGTTTAGTGCCAGAATCCATGTGAAAATGAGTGCTTGAACTTATTAAGTGAAAAAAAGAAAGGGTATTGAAAGCATCACACACACAAAAAAAGGAATTATTAAATCTCATTTATAGTACAATGAAATCTACACAATCCAGCTGAAAAACATTTGCCCGTGGTTGGCTGCCTCATTGCGAGCAGATGGTGCCTTCAAAGAATCTTAAATGACAATGGATGAAGAGCTTTCTACATATAATTTAAATATGTGTGTGTGTGTGTGTGTGTGTGTGTGTGTATGCATCTTTATACTTATATTTATATATTACCCAATGGTCCAGTGGCATAGATCCATTTTTATCTGAGATTCAGTTTCTTCTGGATTGCCTTGATCTGTCTAATAAGTTTCAAGTAATTGTGACCTTCACCATAACCCAAAGCTGAATGGATTTGGCAAGAAATAAATAAAACTTTGCTTTTTCTCTTCAACCACTCATCAAGGTTATTATTTGCTATTTGTTTGGTTCTTTATTCCTCCAGCTCAAAGTCTGTTTTATTGGAAAGACATGAATGATGTACAGAAATTTAAGCCAGGATTATCTCCTGGCAATCAGCAACCAAAAGTGAATACTAAATTCGCCAGTTGTTGATGCCTTAAAGAGCATTTGGGGAAAAGAGCCTTTCTTTGTCTTACTTCATTTGCAATGGAAAATTAAAAAGTGGACTCTGGAAGAATCATCTTCTATTGACACTTATGTTTTTATTTTCTTTCTGACTCTAGTGAAGATTGCTACATTTCATCTGAGATGGCTAATACACTGAGCTTTGCAAAGGGACAATTCTGAATTTGTTTTCTTGAATGAATTTATTCTTCATAAATAATCCCCATTTTTATTTTAAGAAAACAAAATTTCATTTTCCAGATGTCAGAAATTGTATCACTTATTTTGTACATGGATTCTTCCTAAAACCTTCTATTTCCTATAACTTAGTTCCAGAGCCAGCTTCACAGGTGTGTGCTTTGTGCATCACTTCGGCGCCCTATTCTGAAGGGCCCAAAGCTTGGTTTGAAGGGCCCAATGCTCTGCTGTTACCATCTTAAAATTCTTAGTAATTATTGAACAACAGACCCCACATTTACACTTTGTACTGGGCCCCCCAAATTATATAGTGGGTCCTGCTCAGTTCATGTAATCAATCATCAAAGTTCTAGTGAAAAAGTATCATGGGCCTTATGAAGTGCGATAATAACAGAGAACACTTGGTGAGCATTATGTGCTGTTCTAAGAACTTTATAGGTATTAACTCATTTGAGCCTTGAGAAAACCACTACAAGGTATGTGTTATCATTTGTCTCATTTTACAGATGGGGAAATTGAAACACAGACATTAATGAAATTAATCACTCACTCAGTTAATTGAGGGGCCAGAATTAGCTCCCAGACAGCCTGACTCCAGAGCCTGCTATGTTAACAGTGGTAAGAGCATTTAAAGAAAACTTCAGAATCACCTGGCTTCCATAACACAGTCTCTACCCCCAGTCTCTACTTGTAAAGCCAATCTTGTTTTGTGCCTTTATTTCCCCTGTTCCTCCCCCCGCCCCCTGTAGTTTCAGACTTTATCTGGGTAACCAGTATATTGTGGATGTTTTATTTAGCAGAATTTATAGGATGCCCTCATTTCTTTGAAGTATTCCTCTGCAGTATATCCAAGACCAAAGGATCACATTTTAAGTCTTCTGGCAACATCCACATTACCTTCAGTGCATCTGGGACGTTTAAAGTTGATTTCCTAATTCATGTATTTGCTAACCCAGGAGACATTCTTACTTTTTACTTCTTATTTAAGGTGAGCTCAGTTCCTTGGCTGAACTAAAAATGCATTTTGCTCCATAAAACTTGCTCCAGCAGACTTCTAATTAGTTTGCCTTCTGTCAGCAATGGGGAAACCAGCTTCTGGACACTAATATTTTTCAGGCAGGGAAGGTAATAAAATCTGGCAGTCGGCATCTATGAATAAAAACAAAGAAAGCAGAAAGGAATTCCCATTTTGTAAGACATGGTAATAACTCAAGGTCAAAATGTCTATGCGGTGAGTTATTTAAAAGTATTTTTAAACAAAGAAAGGAAGGTGTACCATAAATACCTCATTGGAGGGGGAAGATGACTGAAAGTGATAGAAAAGATCGCCAACATAGACCCAGCAAAGACAGTGAGAAGAGTTTAGCCTGGTGGCTATGAGCTCTCTAGCCTGAAGACCGGGCTTTAAATCCTGGCTCTAGCACCTACTAGATAGTGAAATCTTAGGCAAGGTTTCTCATATGTAAAATGGACACCTACTATGTACCAAGTGTTGTGCTAGATTCTGTATTAGAGAAGTATCTGAAAAAACAACAACAGGGTGCCTGCTTTCCAGGCATTTATGGTCTAGTGGGATCCTAGAATGGGATGCCACTATTGCACATATGTACAATGAGTGAAGAAGACATGCAGTGGGTCTATCACTCCATAGCCCACCTCCCTGAGGAGCTGGTTGTGACCCTTAACCAAAGGCTAAGAGAATGATCTGCACTGGGATGTCCATTTCTGCCTTCTGAGATCTTACTTCCAATGACTGAACTCACTCTTTGTTTAGACACTCATCAGAAAGAAAGTCTCAGCTTCTTTCGAATATGTTCTATGTAATATTGACTATGGCTTTATGACGCTGCAACTCACTGTGCCCTTAACCTGCGCATGATTGTGTCTGAGTTCCCTCTGCAGGGAGCAGCTCCAGCATCTTGTAGATATGGGAAGGTGACTTTGTTGGCAAGAATCACTCTCATCTACTGAAAGTCCAAGCTAAAAACGATGCTGAACTGTGAAAACAGGTACCACTTCCAGTCGATGCCATGAAACATCCCCCTATATACACACACTGCCCCCTAGCAACTGTATATTTGATACATTATTTTATCACTTTATGCCCAACATCAGGCAGAGGTATACGCCCCAGAAATTGAAGGTGTTCCACAAACACATGAAGCCTCAGGGAGACATCTCCCTGAAGCAGCAATTCACTCAAAAATCTGAAAAGGAAACATATATTTGGCATTTTTATATTCTCATGGATACAAATCTAGATTATCAAAATCTAACATCAAGAGATGTGCAGTGTTGGTTCTCTTTAATTCAACCCGGTTCCCCAGACCAGCAGGACAAGTAGAAATCACTCTGGGATTCTTAGGAGAAAGCTGGAGCTCTCAAAGTTTCACGCTTGTAAAAGAATGCTTTCAGCCACCTTTCCAGGCTGGGCAGACGTGATATGGTAGGAGTGTGTGTTAATTTTCTCTTATGTTATTAGATGTCTCTGTGAAAAGTATGAGAAAAGTGCTGATCCAGGTTAACACACCTGTGCACTTTGGGTATTATTGACTCTTGCAACACAAGAGGTTAAAAACTAGAATTTTCAATCTACAGGAAACCTTTGAAACCATCTCATCTAGGGATCTGCAGATGGAAATTAAGAGCTATGGAGGAGAGTGAGGTGAGACCAACAGGGAACAGCTTGGTCTCCCTGCACTTCAGTCCCTCTGCCAGCGTCCCTTTCTCCCATCAACCACATCAATAGGATCCACTTTGATCCGATTTCTATTTGTCTAGGACTTCCAAGTAAGATTTCATTTAAGGCAAAGTCGCTAAGAAAAAAAGTGTTTGAAAGTAGCCAATCTGATCCAACCCTATTATTTTTTTTTAAGTAATTACCAAAGTCACATTATGCCCCCAACTCAGTCCCACCCACCCCAACTTGAAGCCACTAGAGCCAGAGCAAGCTCCGCTTTGGAGCGGCCAGGTAGGTTTCATTTCATTTATGTAGCCGTCACCAGCATTCTTGGACCAAATTGAGTAAATTTAAGAAAGTGTTGCTTCCTGTTCATTTGTTGCAATTAGTGTATAATTTTCCAGATTTGGAGAAAGGTAGGTGCAGCCCTTTGTTCCTTTAAGCAGCAGTCAACACCTTCCCCCTCTCCCATGCTCCAGCCCCCTCAGAGCCTAGACTCTGAAAGGATGTGATAAACTGCGTTCCTTAAACTCCAGTCGTTCATATACCATTTTTACTATTTTCGTTATGTCTGTATATCAGTTACTACATATTTACTTAATACTTTCCTTTAAATCACCTCATGTTCTAATGTTAGCCATGCCCTAGGCAATAATATTCATTGAATCATGTGTGTCTTTTTACTAACGCACCTTAAAATTAACACAAAATCATTAAAATGAGAAATTTTGCATCTGGGCCAAATCATCTCATGTAACGTTTTTTGGAAAACACTGATCTAATTCAGTTATTCAGCAAATAGTTACTGAATGCATGCTCTCTGCCAGACACTGTGCTAGCTGTTAGATATGCAAAAATTAGTAAGAGGCTGTGGTGAGTTTGTTTTTCTAGCTAAGGTGATGTAAGTGGTGCTGGGCCCCAGGTGCCTAAAAGGGTTCATTTGTTCCCACTTTATTGCCAGACGAAAACATATGTCTTTGAGAGAATTCATTTCAGTGTTGTGTGTGTGTGTGGTTTGGGGGGGTTTTTTGACCAAGGCATGTTACCACCGTTCACAGCAAAGAGCCATTGGCATTGGATGCTCCTGCCTGAAATGGGAAGAGGTTACACTCCCTGAAAGCACGTCTGTGAAGAAAAGGAATGCCCTAACCTCCGTGAGACAGGAACATAAGTCGCTGTTGTGGACTGAATGTGTCCCCCCAAAATTCGCAGGTTGAAATCTTAACCCCAAATGTGATGATATGAGGAGGTGAGGGCTTTGGGAAGTGATTAGGTCATGAGAGTGGAGCCCTCATGAATGGAATTAGTCTCCTGATGAAAGAGACCCCAGAGAGCGCTCTCACTCTTTCCACTATGTGAGGACACGGCGAGAAGATGGCTATCCATGAACCAGGAAGCAAAGCAGGCCCTCACCAGACATGGAATCTTCTAGCACCATGATCTTGGACTTCGGAGCTACAGAACTATGAGAAATAAATGTTTGTTGCTTAAGCATGTCTGTTGTAGCAGCCCGAAGAGACTAAGACGGTGGCTAAAACTCCTCCCACTAGCTCCACTTTGATGTACAAAAGCATTTACCAAACTGTTTAAAATGTTAGGCAAAATAATAATAATAATAATGATAACAATTACAAGTTATCATTATTATTATTCTTAAAAAGATTCCCTGGGCAAACAAGGGGAAACATTGGACTATAAAAAATTAAACGTGTTCCAGTGCTGGACCCGTGGCTGAGCGGTTAAGTTCGCATGCTCTGCTGCGGCAGCCTAGGGTTTCACTGATTCGGATCCTGGGTGTGGACATGGCTCGGCTTGTTAGGCCATGCTGAGGTGGTGTCCCACATGCCACAACTAGAAGGACTCACAACTAAAATATATAACTATGTACTGGAGGGATTTGGGGAGAAAAAGCAGAAAGAAAAAAAAAGATTGGCAACAATTGTTAGCTCTGGTGCCAATCTTTAAAAAAAATAATAAACTAAATGTGTTCCTTTACTGGGAAACTTCTCAGAGCTTTTATTTGCTAACATGTATTGCAGTTTTCTGAGAGAGCAATACGATTCACATTGTTTCTCGAAATTATCTGAGAATCTTTTATATTGAGAATCATTTCCTTGAACTTGAATTCCATGGAATATGCTTTGGAAAATATTATTCTAGAAACATCCTGCAGTGTAATGTCAGCCAAGATTGAAAGACTCGAGAGGAGAGAGGCAGCAACTTTGGCACTTGTTCCTTTGCCCTGGCTCCTGGCTAGCAGAAAAACCTTCCTACTGTTGGCTCCTGAGTATTGGAAAAAGGAAACTTCATTGAAAGTTAACACCTCCCTGGCAGAATTTAAGAAATGGGATACGATAAGAGAAATGCTGGCATATACAGCACATCCAGAGCCCCCCAGGACATAGAAGGAGCTTCCGCTCACTCAGTGGAGTCTCCCACAGACTGAGGTCAAAAGAGGGCAGACACATGGCTGTGGGCTACACACCAGGTCAGTGGTAGATGCAACACTCGCCTTTAGCAGCTAATGGTATTTGGAGTTCTTCCCTTGGAACATTTGAAGGACTGAGTCAATGAAGATGATTCTAAATATTTTCTTAGGGCTAAGACTATAAATTCAACTACAAAACTGGAAAATTTTCAACCCTATTTCTCCATAATGTGGGTGTTTGGGGTTTTTAAAAATATTTTTCCAGTAAATTGCACGCTGCTGGTCCACAGAAATAAACAGCTGCCCAAGGGCAGATGGTGAAAACCGTGGTCTTCAGTGCATAAGTTGTAAGAACATTTCCCCCTCAGACGTCACTGAATTTCTGCAGCCAAGCTAAGCACAACATGTGTGCCATATTTACTCCCAGGGCAGCTCTTACTCTTATTCCCATCAGCAAAGATTGTGAGTCATGTTTGGGTGTCTTGGGGCTTTGCAAATTGTGGTAAATAGAGTCAAATTTTCTTTTTCCAATGTAATTGATCAACAAAAATCATTACTCTGGATAACACAAAATTAGAGTTGTTGACATGTGCTCACGGGGCATGTGATAGATTTATAGGCCCCTTTCACAAGATCTCCCATATTTTAAGGTCTGTGTTTTTCTGGTGTAGGCTTGAGTGCCAACTTGAGTGATTTTTGTATTCTCTTGGTCTCTCTGGATTAAAATCCTATGCTCTGGTCAATTTCAACTTTCCAGTCCAAGCTTCCAACTAGATAAAAGAAAATGTGCTAGTGATATGGTCACCACATCTGGAAAAAGGGCCTAAGGGCCATGAATGAGGAGTGACCTCACAGGGATGGGTAAGACGAAGACCTCCATTATCATCACTTTGGTAGATTGTCTGGAAAACAAAATAATTTCAATTATTCTTCTCCCTGCATCGATGCCGTTTGCAATGTGATGTTGTAGCTCCACCGTCAAGACATGCAGCCTGTTTCCCCAGTCCTTGGATCTTGGCTGGACTTGTAACTTGCTTTGGCCAATAGAATATAGAAGTGACAGTGAACGAGACCTTGCACACTTCCCCTCTCCTTGGCCCTTGCGTCCACCACGTGAACAACCTGGGCTAGCCTGTTGGAGAATAAAAGAACACGTGGCTCGTGCTCAGTCAGTCCTATTGTATCAGCTGTGACCCCAAATGGTACCTGTGGTACATGTGGTACCTGGTCCAAGAGCTCCATGTGACAAAGTCTAGCCAAGATGAGCTTGTTTATCTTCAGCCAACTATAGAAGCCTGAGCAAGCCCAGCTGAGATTAGCCAACCCTGGCCCACATCATCAGAACCACCCAGCTGCCCCATTGACTTGTGAGCAATAATATGTAGTTGTTGTCTTAAACCACGAAGGTTTGGGGTGGCTTGATATGCAGCAATAACTAACTGATACAAGCATAATCACCATAGTCATCTCCATCACCAATAACCATCATTCATTTTAACATTTTTTTCCGTATACCCTCTCACCTGACCCCAAGTTTCCCCTATTATTAACATCTTGCATTAATGTGGTGCATTTGTTATAAGTGAGTTTATACTGATCCAGTATTAATAACTAAAGTTCACAGTTATATTCGGGTTCACTGTATTGTACATTCTAAGGGTTTTGGTGAATGTATGATGGCATGCATCCACTGTTATGGTATCATACAGAGCAATTTCATGGCTTTAAAACTCCCTTGTGTTCTACCTATTCATCCCTCCTTCCCTCCTGCCGAACCTCTGGAGACCACTGACATTTTTACCGTCTCCATAGTTTTGCCTTTTCCAGAATGACATGTTGCTGGAATCATACAGCACGTAGCCTTTTCTGATTGGCTCATTTCAACATTTTCCATTTGTCTAGCACTGTGCTACTTTCCCTAAATTATCTCATTTAACCCTATAGGCTGCTATTATTATATTTAGTTTACAGATGAGAGAACTGAACTCAGAGAAGATAAGTTAATTGGCCCAAGGACACACAGCTAATAAGTGCTGAGACTTGAGAAACTCAGGCCTTTCTGACTTTAGAGCCAGAACCCTTCACCACCACAGGAAAAGTTGCAACATAGCAACTCGGAGGCCACTGTCAGCCTACAGCTTTATTTCATTTGGCTCACCTATTGTTTTAAACACCGGAAAATTTCACCTTTTCTTTTAAAAATTGTAAAGTGTGCCCACTGTAGGCCTGCATTCTCACACGGCGATGGTCTTAGTCAGCAGTCAGCTCAGGCTGCTATAACGAAATGCCATCTCCTGGGTGGTTTAAACAGCAGACATTTGTCTCCCACAGTTCTGGAGGCTGGAAGTCCAAGATCAAGGGGCCAGCAGATTCGGTTTTTATTGAGAGCTTTCATCCTGGCTTGCAGATGGCCGGCCACCTTCTCACTGGTCCTCACGTGGCCAAGAGAGGGAGCTCTGGTCTCTTCTCCTCTTCTTATAAGGACACTAATCACATTTGGGGGCCTCACTCTCAGGACCTCATCTAAAAGTAATCGCCTCCTGGAGGCCCCACCTCCAAATATCATCTCATTGGAGGTTAGAGCTTCAACAAATGACTTTGGAGGAGACACAAACATTCAGTCCCCTCCAGCAATGGCTTGCTAAACCCAACAGCTGCCCCATTGGGGCATGGAATTTTACTTCTTCTCCAGGGTCTTCCCACTCCCCATGGCATTGGACCTGGTCCTATTCACTTGTTTACGTTATTTCTCTGGCCCAGTACTATTTGAGTTTTCACTGTACTCTCCCCCAGAGATGCCATTGGCCCTGGCTGGGAGTCTTGCAGGGCAAAAATAAAGTTCAGCAGTAAATACAAAGCAGCTTGTCTGGGTCTTGGAATAAAACAGTGACTGAAATATCTTGCTGCCTCCAGACAGTCCTGCACAGATGGGAAGTCCTCCTCTGGAGCATGGAAAACTTTAAATTAAATAATTGATAAGCTAGACTTTATTAAAATTAAAAACTTCTACACTGTGAAAGATAATATCAAAGGAATGAGAAGCCAAGCCACAGACTGGGAGAAAATATTTCCAAAGACACATCTGGGAAAGGACTGTTATCCAAAATATATGAAGGACTCTTAACACTGAAGAATAAGAAGACAAACAACTCAATTTATAAAATGGGGCAAAGACCTTAACAGACCCCTCACCAAAGAAGATATACAGATGGCAAATGAGCACGTGAAAAGATGCTCCACATCATAAATTATCATGGAAATGCAAATTAAAACAACAATGAGATATCACTACACACCTATCAGAATGGCTGAAATCCAGAACACTGACAACACCAAATGCTGGTGAGGATGTGGAGCAACGGGAACTCTCATTCACTGCTGCTGGGAATGCAAATTAGTACAGCCACTTTGGAAGACAGTTTGGTGATTTCTTACAGAACTAAACACACTCTTACCACATGATATGGCAATTGTGCTCCTTGGTATTTACCTAAAGGAGTTGAAAATTTATGTCCACACAAAAATCTGCACATGGATGTTTATAGCAGCTTTATTCAAAATTGCCAAAACTTAGAAAAAACCAAGATGTCCTCAGTAGGGAAATGGATAAATCAACTGTGGTACATACAGATAATGGATTATTACTCAATGCTTAAAAGAAATGAGCTATGAAGCCATGAAAAGATATGGAGGAAACTTACATGCATATGACTAAGTGAAAGAAACCAATCGAAAAAGGCTGCCTACTGTGTGATTCCAACCATACGACATTCTGGAAAAGACAAAACTCTGAAAATAAGAAAAAGATGAGTGGTTGCCAAGGGTAGGAGATGGAAAGATGAATAGGCAAGGCACAGAGGATTTTTAGGGGAGTGAAAATATTCCGTATGATATTATAAGGATGGCTATATGTCATTATACATTTGTCCAAACATATAGAATGTACAACAGTAAGAGTGAACTCTAAGGTAAACTATGGACTTTGGGTGATTATGATATGTCAGTGTAGCTTCATCCTTGGTAAAAAATGTACCATTCTGGTGAGTGATACTGATAATGGGGGAGGCTATGCATGTGTGGGGATAGGGAGTATATGGGAAATCTCTGTACCTCCCTCTCAATTTTGCTGTAAATCTAAATCTGCTCTAAAAAAATAGTCTTAAAAAATAATTTTTTAAATATAAATAAATAAAGAGAAACTTAAACTAGGCAGGCCACCAGCTTGATGCTTTTTGGCCTGAAAACTGCTTCCAAACAGGTGTGGGTTCGTAGGGGCATCTTTACTCTAACCATCAACAGGACCACCAGGACACCTTGACTCTGACCTAATGATGGGGCCAAGGGGCCCGCATGGCCAAGCTCTGGTCTCTGAGTAGCTCACCTCATAATGAGCCATCTACCTCTCCTAAGCCATTCCCTGCAGTAAAAGTATTTTCTTGTTAAAAACCTCTTGGGAAGTAATTTTCTTAGTTTTGCTTCAGAACATACTCCAGTATTCAAGGGTTGCATCACTTTCATCACTTCCGCTGCCTTTTCTAATATTCAGTGGTCAAGTCGATTGTACTCAGGCTTCCTGGGATAATGACCCATCAGTCTCTAATTGCTGTTGGTTTTGAAAAAGGGAATGTTAATTGGCTTCATTCCTGATTCCTTAGGAATGGCTATTATCTGTGACCTCTTTTAGGTACACTCGAAAAAAGAAATGCTTTTAACAATCCTCAGCTGCCTTGTAGGAGGATGGTCTAGCTAAAGAAATGACGCTTTCACTCAGCCAAACACCTTCATGGATTCAGACCTGGATTCTGGGTTCTGGATAGAGCTGAAGAGGACTGAGCTAGGCGAGCATGGAGTCCCTAGGAGCAATTCAGGAGATGTGTGTGTGAAGGAGAAAGAAAGAAAATCGAGAGAGAAGAAGAGCTAGCAAAGTGGCAAGAAGCCTGAGGCGGAGATTGTGAGAGACACAGGTGCTGAGAAGTGACTTCAAACAACATCTAACAACTAGTGTTGGCAAGGATGTGGAGAAATTGGAAAACTTGCACACTGCTGGTGGGAACATTGAATGGTGTAGCCACTGTGGAAAATAATATGGAGGTTCTCAGAAAATTGAAAATAAAACTACCATATGATCCAGCGATCCCACTTTTGGATGTGTATCCCAAAGAATTGAAATCAGGATCTCGAAGAGATGTCTACACTCCCATGTTCGTTGCTGTATTACTCACAATAACCAAGATATAGAGACAACCAAAAGATCTATAGACAGATGAATGGATAAAGAAAATGTGGTATATACATGCAATGGAATATTATTCAGCCTTAAAGGAAAGAAGAAAATCTCACCATTTGCAACAACATGGATGAACCTAGAGGACATTATGCTAAGTGAAATAAACCAGTCACAGGACAAATACTGTGTGATACCACTTGTATAAGGTATCTAAAAATTGTCAAACTCATAGAAGCAGAAAATACAGTGGTAGTTGCCATAGGCTGGGGGAGGAGGAAATGGAGAAGTGTTTCTCAATGGGTATAAAGTTTCTGTTACGCAAGTTGAATACTTTCTAGAGATCTGCTATACAACATAGTACCTATAGTTAACAATACAGTATTGTGCACTTTAAAATATGTTAATAGAATAGATCTCATGTTAAGTGTTCTTACCAAAAATACACAAAAGAACACAAGGAAATTTTTGGAGGTGATGGATATGTTTAATACCTTGGTTGTGGTGATGATATCACGGGTGTATGCATATGTCCAAATCCATCAAGATGTATACACTAAATGTGTGCAATTTCTTGTATACCAATTATACCTCAGTAAAGTTAAAAAATAATAAAACTGTTTAACATATAATTTAACGCTGATTTCTGTGCAGTGTAGTGGTATGAATCTCCCCCACACTAATCCACAGATCTTTAGTAAAAGTTCTACTATAGTCCACAGTTGTGTATTCACAATTGTTTTGGGGAGAGAGATCAAGAGGACCCTAAGTTTGGAGTTATATGGAGCAGAGAAAACTGAAACAGCACTAACATATAGAATGCAAAACAAGACTTCTGAGGACACAGGAAATCAGAGCCAGAGGTGACAATGAATTTCAGAATCTTGAGTGGACATTGAACTTTATTTAAGTTCTTTATTTGGGGACCTCTCTAGATCATAAGGGTCCAGGAGACCCCAAATGATATCCAAGTTACACAGTTATTGTGTTTAATCAAGAACTTCCCACTGAAATCTCCCAGCTGGTTCCATTCACCTTGCCCCGGGCAAATGCAAACCACAGGTATTTGACCCTAGTTGGGGGACAGGATGTCCAGACAGAGTAAATGTGTGGGCTGTGATGCATGTGTTTTCCCAACAGCCTCTGCAATTAGAGAAGTTTGTAATTGAAGATTTGCATAAGTGGTTGTTTGAGAGAAGATGGAATCTGTTTGAGGTTTCCAGATGAGGTATGAATAACATAAATACTGAACTTGCATCAATCTTTGACTTTTAAAAGTGTGTCTTCAGAGTGCAGGACATTTTGCCATCTTGACCTGATGGAAATTTTGATCTCAAGCTCTTGACACTAAGGACAATTTCACTATACGTTTTAATCAGAATGATATCAATATTGATGAATTTTCATAAAATTTTCATTTTTCAGAGAAATTATAACTAAGCCAGCAAGTCAGTTAGGAATTATATTCAGCTGTGAGTTAACTGAGACCTGATAAAAAATAGTATATTGGTCACACAATAATAATAAGAATAAACTCTTATGTTAAAGAAGTCTGAAGATAGGCTCTCCAGGGTTGATAATATGATTCCATGAATTTACCATCCTGCTCCTCCATCCTCAGCCTGTGACTTCCATCTTTAAGGGCCCATGCGAGTCTGAAGGCTGCTGGAAATCCAGCTACAACAGGAGGAAAAAGGAAAAGGAAGAACGTGTTTTCTCTTCTTAACAGCCTCCTCAGAAATCCCACCCACCAGCTCTGCTTATACACCATTGGCCAGATCACAGACACATGGGTAAACCTAACAGCAAGGAAGACTGGGAAATGTAGTTTTCAGCAGGACTCCTTGCCCTGGGTGCCCCTGAGAAAGTGGAGAAAACAGATTTGAAAGGCAACCTTCAATCTAAGCGCACCACTTTCATTTCTTGATTAATTTTCTATTTGGCACGGTTTGAAACTACTATTTTTTTCCTTGTTTTTTATTTTACTGATATTATCTAATTAGTATTAATTCCTTTTTATTTAAAATTTACAAAGAAGATTTCATTCATTCTTATACTTTAGTCCATATCGAATTTTACCAACATAAGTTCTATTACTTGCCATTGTGAGATTTCTTTGGTGTACATTATTTCTACCAAAGTTACATTTTTAGTATCAAATATTGCACTAGTAAATTATCTCAAAAAATTGTATTCTACCCCTATTGATCTTGCAGAAAGAGTAAAAATAATATTTCACATGACTTGGAACTTCAAACAGGCCAGAGTGTACAAAATTAACATAAAAATTCTCACCTCTATTGCTCTCCTCAGAGGTAACCACTATTAAACATTGCTTGTGTGTCCTTCCATAAAAAGCTTAGTGTATTTTATATTTACTTCCTAGCTAGTCTGGGAGAAAATAGAGAGTACTTTGGTAACAGAGAACCTTAGAGAAGGAGAGAGAAGACTACAGGAGGGACTCACAGAAGGAGTTTGACACAAGGGAGCCCAAGCAGACAGGTGGGGAAGTAAACAGAAAAGCTGCCCCATCAGGAAGGGTTATGAGGTGAGGCCGGTGAGACAATGGTTGGGGAGACCAAAGGTCAGATGTGTGCCTGTCTCCCTCCTCCTGACTGGGGAGAAGGTGCAGTGGCCAAGTGAGGTGGAACTCTTGTCTTATGGGCTGTTTGGGACCAGCTAGAGAGTGCTGTGGAAGGTAACCCTGGTGCCTGGAAGACAACAGCTTGGAATGCTCAGGCAAAGAGAGGATTCAGTTTGACCTCCTGCGCCACCTTACTTTCCAATGTTTCATGAATGCTGGGTTGAAACAAGCTGGCCTGTACGGTGCCTGCTTTCGTGGGGGAAACAAGTATACCCACAGCCACTACTATAGATTAGACAGCCTGGACCAGGAACTGGATGGACACAGGGCAAGGACTCTCAAAAGAGGATGGGGAGGAAGGCAGGAAAAAACCTCTAGACCCTGATCTGTCTGAGAAAGACTAGATCACACATGTAGAACCCACAAATAGCAGCAGAGATGCCAGCAGAACATTCAAGGACAGGGCTAGGCCAGTTATAACTCCGAGGGCACAAGCTCTGCCTACCAAAAGTCCAGCACTAGGTCACAGACCCCTTTCCTACAAGACCATGAGGTAGTGGAAGCCCGTCCCCCACGTACTTGGACACTATCTTGGTAAAGAATAGGAGAAAGAAGGAAGAAATCTGAAATACTAGGAAATTACTCCCTGAGACACTGGATTAAACATGAATAACCTTAAATCATGAAATCAGACCAAGTTTTAAATCAGATTGGCTAAATCATTTCCCACTGAGCCCGCCCCCCGACTCCCCAAAGGAATTGAGGACGAGAGGAGTTCTTGAGGCAGAGCTTATCAGTTATATATAAATATGAGAATTTTGTTCATATATTGGATTAAGGAGAGGCCATTTGTGACTTCACCAGAATTGCTAAACCCTTTAATAACTAAGGGTAGAAATGTTCTGCTTCCTTCTATAACTAGTCTCATGCAAGTCTCACTTGAGGTAGGTCTGGAGATGTTATTACCTCCATTACACGAATAACAAAAGATAAAGGACGTGGGTCATAAACTAGGAAGTGGCAAGACTGGAGGAAATGATCCAATTTCTCCAGCTAGTTCTCTTTCCACTGAGCAAATGAGCATGAAAGGCTCCAGATTCGCCACCAAAGACTGGAAAAATAGCTTTTCCAGGACAATGGACACATCGTGGGCACTGCTTCTAGACATACTGAGGTTTCTCACTCCAGTTAAATAGCACGTCTTTGGACAGAGAAGGCCCCACACACCAAGGTCTGGAACAAACAACCCAACTGCCTTCTGTCTCAGTGTTCTGTTCTCCCCAAGCATCCACAAAACCCTGTTAGAGCTCCAGACGCCATTTCTCATTTCATTTTGTGCCAAGGACAATCTATTTGCAGCTTTCCCAACTCCCACAAGGCCTCACTATAGCCCTGTTGATCGGATTTAATTAAAATCAAGTCTTGAAAAAACTCACATACAGGACTTGACTTGTAACAACGTCCATTGTTTTTCCTTGCTAACTTACAGGAAAACCCTACATAAACTCGTGAACCCAACTAACTGCAGACACAACCATATGACCATCCAAAAATTCACTTCTCATTTCCTAAAATAGTTACATAGCCAGGTTCAGGTCCACAGGAAGCCCCAAGATCTCATACAACTTTTCCAGGTTCCAAAGATTTGAGCTGTGTTCCCTTTAAGATGGACGGGAAATCTAGCATTGAAATGACGCTTCTAAATCAGATTCTCTCAGTCTGTGGGCTCCAGCTGCTCAAGTTTCATGAGGATGACTTCTCAGGGCCTTCAGATCTTATTTCACATCAGCCTAAGTCTGGTCTTGATTAAAGTTGCAGGGAAAAAAGCATATGGCAGTCAGAGATGCAGACGTGGGGTAATAAGCCCCTGCAGGTTCACACCGAAGAAAGTCAGGGCCCATAAACTGTCTGCCATGAGCTGAAGCCGGGCTCCCAATGAAACACGAGCTTGCACATTCCCTGTGTTTATGTGTTTGAGTTAATTGAGTTTTTAATTATTAAAAGTAAGTCCAGCCAGGCAAGGGATTTAGTGAACTAAGTATTAAAATAACACATCATTGAGGCACATTTTCTCCCAAGTCCCCCTAGCACTACGAACATGGAGACTATTTGTAGTCATATATTTTAATAGAAAAGGAGAGGGTGACACTGAGACCATTCGCCTTTTCCTAAGCTTTTGCATCTGCAAAATGAAAGGGATAATGCTTTTAGCTTTTGTATTCCATTAGGACGAGACAAAACACTTCTCCTAGGAAACACTTCCATCTCCTGCAAGAACCAGCCATATAAAGAGGAAATGGAGCCTCTCTTCCTGTCGTCAGAGCTCCAGGCCAGACCAGAAATTACAATGGTTACTTCTCCAGGCAGGGGGAGAGTCTTTGCAGAGAGGTCTCATTATAGAAAGAATCAGTGCTCAGGTGTTGTCCTAAATGCTCATGAACTCTTTATGCTGTAGGAGAAAAGCTGTAGAGGTAAAGTTCCCTGACTTCATACATTGTTTGCTTTTTTGTTATCATAGTGTAGAATATTTCAAAATAGAATGATAGTGTCACAGTAGTGTGCTCCTGTTTTTTAAGATGTCTGCTTCTGGGCTGGCCCCGTGGCCAAGTGGTTAAGTTTGCATGCTCCGCTGCAGGCGGCCCAGTGTTTCGTCCATTTGAATCCTGGGCGCAGACATGGCACTGCTCATTGAGCCATGCTGAGGTGGCATCCCACATGCCACAACTAGAAGGACCCACGACTAAGAATATACAACTATGTACTGGGGGGCTTTGGGGAGAAAAAGGAAAAGACAAAATCTTAAATTAAAAAAAAAAGATGTCTGCTTCTTTTCCTGCTAAAACAATGTGCTATTCAGTCCTTTCTCTTATGCACAATTCTTAACTACTACTCTTCAAAATTACCAGTTCTTGCTAAAGAAACAGCAGGGATGTGTTTTCGCCACAGCCTGTAGGAGACCCGGGTTTGACCTGGTAACCTGTACACGCTACCGTGGGTTTTCCTTGGCTAACAGTCTCCTGCCCTCACTGGCAGCTTTTCCCAAGTAAAACCCCAGGATTCCTGGAAGTACCTGTGACGGCCCATGCCCGGGAACTGAAGGCCAGAAATCTGAGCTTGGGAGTCTGGGAAAGGAGCCACCGCACCTGGGGAGAAAGGGATAGGGGTGGAGGGGGTGTGCAGAGAGATGAGATGCTCAGCATTTTCAGCAAGAGACAGTGTAACTTTTCCAGCTGCTTCTTTGATATTCTATAGAGACTTGAGTTCTCAACATATTTATTTAGTGCCTGTTCTGTGTTGTTTCCAATTCAGTTCTCATAAACATCGCATTTCGCCCATCAGGAAAGTGGGTCTCTGGGAAGTTAAGTGACTTGCCCAAGTTCACAAAAGAAACTACAGGCAGAGAAGGGATTCCTACCCCAAAGTCCTGAAGCCAAGCCCTGGGCATTAGTTCCACAGACCGAATGCTGCCGTGAGAGTCAAGATTTGGTTCCCCTGGAGTGATGGAGCTATGCAGGGCTCAGCAGTTTGGGTGGGGGGCGGAGCAGGGGGGATGAGAGGAAGTGGACAGTTTGGCTGCCACCTCAGAGGCAGAAGCAAATGGTGAGACCCCCAGGCCTACCCAGTTATCTGCCACCCCTTTTAGCCACCTATTTTTACTCCTCCAAATATCTATCTCTTTCTGTCTCTCTCACACCACCTCCTTTCAAATACACCTCTTTCACCCGCCCAAATCACTTTCTCCTTCCTCCTAGTGCCCAAAGGGAACTCCTACCTGCCGGTAGGATAGCCTGGTCCCAGCAAGGGATTCTTCCTGGTTAGGTGAAATCCCAGGCAAAAGAGAGGAAGGGAGAAAGAAGAGGAGAAACAATAAGGAACCCAGACTTATGCCACATTATCTTCAAGAAAGTGCCTCAACAGCGGTCAATAGGGGTCAGAGAGTCACTTCCGGTCTTCCTTTTGTACCCTCTTGTTCCTGACACAAGTTTTCCTACAAGGTCCCACAAGGTCCCTCTACAGGAACCAGGCCCTGCAGCGCCCTTGCTAAAGATGCTCCTCTACCCCCAACACAAATGGAGGAATAGCCCTGTGGATGAAGCTTTCCTCTAACCCAGTAATGGTGGTGCTCTCATCCACTGAATGTCTCTGGAGTTGACATTCAGGGGCTTGGGGTGAAGTCTCCCACCACCTCCCTGAGATGTGGGGCCACAGAAACCTGTCAGAAACCCCTCAAGTTCTGTACAGGGCTGCCTGAGTGAAAAACAGCCCCTGAGCAAATTTGTACTGGCAGGCGTGTGAGGCGAGTCTCAGTTCTCCTATCTGTCTGGGAGGAAGAGAACCATCAAGTCACCCCTCGGAAAGCTAGAACATCTCCCAACACTTCATTTGACATCAAACAGGTGAACCCTGGGGGAGATTTTTTTCTCTCACAGGAATCATTGCAGCCCACTTCTGAAGTTTCTGGACTGAGGGTTATTTTAAAACTGGCATCAGGGGCTAGCCCCGTGTCCGAGTCGTTGAGTTCGCGCACTCTGCTTCAGTGGCCCAGGGTTTTGCTGGTTCGGATCCTGGGCGCTGACATGGCACAACTCATCGGGCCATGCTGAGGTGGTGTCCCGCATGCCACAACTAGAAGGACACGCAACTAAAGGTATACAACTATGTACCAGGGGGCTTTGGGGAAAAAAAGGAAAAATAAAATCTTTAAAAAAAAAAAAACTGGCATCAACTCAATTCTAACACTACTCTAAGAAAGAGCAAATATTTTATTTCATGAGGCATGAGTGATTTTTTTCAAAGAATCGGCTTGGGTAGATTTTCTCTGGACCCTCCCTCTCTGAGGCAGATTTCCAGCTGGCAGACTTTACATATTCAAAGAAAAGTTGCCCACAACCAAGTCTCCAGCCTTTATCAGTATATCCTTGTATGTGGTACAGAATGTGCGTCTGTGTGCTCGTGTGGAATGGACAATCTCTCACTCAGGCTGGTTCTGGAAGGCCTGTCTATTGGTCATAAATTGGAAGGGGAAGCAGCCCAATGAAAAAGCAATGTCTTCGTGTCATCGGGACCTCCCAACCTCCCTCGTTAACTCTAGCCCTGCATTTTGCACGGAACCTCCATAGTCCACTGCTCTCAAAGCTTAGCCAGAGGAAAAGGGATGAAGTCCATAAGGCAACACTCTCCTCTCTATAAAATCCAGAGAACTATTCTATTTATGAAAGGAGCACCACACCACACTCTGGTCAGTTTCCACATTCTTTGGTCTGGCTCCTTCATGGTTCTGAGACACCATGCTCCAAGCTGCCCCTGTGGCTAGAATGCCCCCACCAGACAAATGTGGTAGAGTTGGGGCTGTCACTGAAGTTAGGACACTTCGAGGGCCACTGTGGAGAGGACTTCTGATGTCAGCTGGAGTTATCATTGCACATGGGCCATAAGGAGCAGGAGCAAAGGGAATTCTCAAGACACCAAGGACCTCTTTTCTAGTCAGAGTTTCTGGTGATAAAAAGCAGTTCCCTAATTCATGGGAAGTCCTTAAGGGAGATGAGCGCAAGAGGCTGTGGGGACCGTGCATACTTCTCATTTTCTCTAAAGGTCTCAGTCGACAGACTGGCTTCCTGTTTTGCCACTGTTCGTACTATTTTGCCTTCAAAGACCTTGAGCCTTGATGAAATTATGGTGCGCCCCCCACACCCACTTATAATTCAGTTTTTTTACACAGTCTAAAAGCTTAAGGAAGTCCAACAAAATTCTGTTTTCTCCTAAAGCTACTTATAGTACTTTTGAAAATAACAGACACTAAATTGCTTGATTTGGGGAGTGACCTGGCTTTACTGATGCCCTAGTTCATGTTAAGTCTGACGGTAGCAGCCCAGGGTTGGTCCTGGTCTTCTTTTTCCAATTGTAAAAGTCAAAACAGAGCATTGCTGCTGGTCCTCTGGGTTACAAGCATACATCGATCTGCAGGTTCACGGGAAGAAGGGAAAAATAAGCCTTCTTTTGTTTTCAATAACTCTATTACCACAATTAAGAATCTTTAGAAATAATTAGAAATTAATTTAATCATTTTCATGTATTTACTGCTCTTAAAAAGGGGTGTTCCAAAAGAGGAGGCTCACTGGAGCATCAGGATTGTCTCCAAATGGAAAGTCTTTCTGAAGTTTCTTTGTAAAGTTCTCATTGTTCTTCAAAGCAGAGATTGCTCAACTGCTAGTGTCCACTGCACCATCCTGCAATTACTAGAATACTCTTCCTAAGGCAACTCAGCATACAGAGACGAAAACCAAACAAGAAACATACTTCAGAAAGTTCTGTAAAGGAATGCACAATGGAATCACATCCAGTAATTAACAAGCCCCCATTATCTCAGGCTTTCCCAAGGAAATGTCTTTCTTACTGACATAAGATGTTCTCTTTCAGGGTGAATGTCAGAGATGATGTTTTTCTCAAAACACTTCCTGTGTTGTTGAATCTCTTTAAATTTTTATTCACTGTACCCTTGATTAGAAATACCTTTTAGGTCTGCCAATACTAATGTTCACACATCAAACTGGCAATTCTATCCCATAGTCCATATCGGTCTGAAACACTCCAGGGAATAAAAAAGAAGCGTATTGATCAGAGTCCTGTAACACAGTTGATGTGAACAGAAACTGAAATTGGGCAAGTTCTCATTATTTCTTAGATCTAGCACTTTTCATTTCATGGCTATAGAGAAAAATTGCTGATAGATGCAATTTCATCTGATACAAGAAACTTGCTACCATGGGTGTTGTTTCATTTCCAATCTGATTTACTGAAAAAACGCAGTTCACAAGGAGACTCTCTCATCAAAGCCCAGTGATACTGGCCAAATCGAGCTAGTTTGCAGACAACTCAGTGTATGCATTCAGAATCCAGGAGAATGTATTATCAGTATCATCCTGTCTTTATTTAAAATGCTGACACTTTTTTCATCATGGATTTTTTTTCAACTTTGATTTGTTTTAATATTGCCTAAAAATGTTATTACTGAGCGTTTTGTACCCAATACAACCGCATTATTCACTGCACCCTAGTCCAGATTCTGGTGCATATTTCTCCTCCTAAAGAATCTCAGAAGAAAGGCAGAAGCCCTGTTTGAAGAATATGGTTTCTATTCCCTCAGCAGGGGAAAAGCAAAAATAGTTCTGAAAATCTCTCATATGTGGCTTTCCAAGAACTTTGAAGATGCCATTAAACCAATACTAAAGCCGCCTCCTCCTCTCACCCAGGCCCCTGCCCGTTGTTGGGCAATGCCCAATTCTAGGGGACAATGTTCTCGTCATAGTCTAGTCAGTGTTACTGTCAGTCCACGAGCTGTTAGTTTTAGGTCCACCATTAAATAAGGAGCTTGCATCAAAATTTAAATCAGTTATGTCCCTAAGCATGCTGTTTAGTGAAGCTTGTTTTTTTTTTCAGAGCAAGACTTTCTCCATGAAGGAAGCAGTGCATCAATTCACATTCTGGTCCAAGCTCCTCGTAGACTGGCACTTTGAGTAGCAGTGATCCAAACGAGAGGTGCTCCCCGGGGCTGCGAAAAGCAAAATCTGCACAACTGAACGTGGACGTCCTGTTTTCACCTCTCCTTACCTTCTTGCTAGACACACCCCACAGTAGCAAAACCAGCAAAGAAATGCTTTGAAAACAACCCCTTTCACCCTCTCCTTTAATCCTCACCCCCTTTCCTTACATCTTTAACATTGGAAACTTTTCCCTTGCTTTTCCTGGATTGGCTATGAGGCAAACGTTCTACTACACTCTTCTGGTTAAGAGAGATAGGTACCTTACTCAGAATGATTTCTGTACTCCTGATACCGTGCACAATGTCTATTCGTTAAAATTAAATACAGATAAGCTCTAGGCTTGCTGGGTTTACAATATCAGTTCACAGCTTCCTTGCTATTAATAAACCCACAACAAGAAAGTTTCCTTTCCTTCAGCCATCAGCAACAATATCCTAAAACTGTTATATTCTCTGAGGATGCCAGAAAAGTTAAAGAGTAAGCCCCTTTCTAAAAGTCTGACCCAGATGGTCTGGAGCCTAAAGAACTGGGATGAAGCCTCGGTGAAGGAGGGGGAATAGAAAGTCCTTTGTAAAATTTTGTTGGAGACTAGGATTTCAACTGAAACTTAGGTATGTGGTCATTGGCAGAAGGCATGTTTAACTGATATTATTCACTAACTGTAAAGATATAAATTTTAAGATCAACGTTCTCTGAAAAATTATGTTGTTAAAAAATAAAGTACAAAAAAAAAAATACCTAGAGAAGCCAAAATGGAAATCTACATTTTTGACAGGAAATATTTCTGCTTCTGTAGCAATTTTTTTAAAAAAGAAAGAAAATAGTTTTTATTAATGCTATAAATTTTTCTTCCTTTCATACAGAATTGTGGCTTTTTCAAATACTCTAGCAATAGTATTCTGGCGAGTCCCTGAAATTTCTTAGAGAGTTTCTTAGCACTATTATTGCACCTTCCAGAGGAAAACTGAAATGTTTGCTTGGGATAACTCTAAGGGTTTCTGAAACTGAGCTCCCTGCCTCGGACCTGGGGAGTTTGGACCGTGTAAAATGCTAGCAATTTGAAAAATGTTGGAAATCTTAGAAGACCACTAAAGAAACCACCAGCTTCTCATCTTCCATGTTTAAGAGCAAAGAGCTATTTTCAAAATCTTTACTGACAAACCGAATTCTGTCTCAATAAGAACTCTAAGTTGACACAGTGACGGTTTTAGGCTGCATAAGGGGATTTTAAGATTAACACACAAAAAATTTTGTTCTAGGAGAGGAATCACTTCCCGAGCCTTGGGGATCAAATGCATAAATCCTTTATTAGGTATAATGATATAGTTATTTATCACCTCACATTTTTACCATACTCTTTGTATTTAATGCCTGGCCAGCCTCCATAAATTTAAGCTGCTCTCCAAATTTACGGAGAGCTATAAAACTAGTAATTAAGTTATAGATTCTATCTGAGGAATTGCTATTTATTTCCCAGTTTGAGTCCTAGTACTGTGAGTATCCTCTCATTTCTTGAGCAACATTGCCATCTCGTGGCTAAGTCCGTATGTTTCCCAGAGAAACTCCAGGCCTAAATGAACTAAAGAGGCCCTGACAGCACCTACGATTGGAGCTGATCTATGTCCCCAGATTTTCCTACAACTGTGAATCAACTTGGTTAGGGAGGGAGAGGTCATCTCAAGAAACTTTACAACTTTGGTTTCTAATATTCAATGTTGTTTTGTCTTACGTTACCACCTTTGGCTATTCAGTGAAGAAAAGCTGACTTCAGACAAGGAAAACATTAAGAAAAAAATCTATGATCATTTCCACCAAAGCATCTCCATTAGAACTATTAGCCCACGTATTTCAAATCCTGGCACATTCAAATTGGGGTTACATTTGGCCGCTATCAATATTTCTTTCCGGGAGCTTTTTAGAACCTGCTGTTCCACTTAGACGCTGTAACAATGAGAGATTCTACTGGGCTCTAAAAAGAAAAAGTGCTTCAGTTTTCATGAGTGGAAATTGAAAGAGGTTTCTCTCCAATCTTCTCTTTGGGACATTTGGTAGTTTGCAGAGTAAACAGAAAAAGACAAATTTCTCTCCTCTATTCAATATTCAGGAAAATTGCACTTGAGGTAGACCACGTGTGAGGTCTAATATTTGGATATTGCTTCCACTCTATTTAGATTTTTCTCTAGAGACACATATGAATAATCATAAAGATGTTCCTAAGTCTGAACCATCCAGGTGACTACCTCTATTTGCCAGACAATCATGACTAGGCAAACGATGGCCGATGGGGGCTCATTATTCAATGACTCTAACTCTCACTTATACACAGAGGACACAGATCTACAGGGTGGAAGGAAATGACTGACGATTTAGTAAGAAATACGTATTCTGACAGCTCAACAAAGAAGCTGTCCAAATACAAAATACGAGAGGAAAATTTTAATCTCTAGGGAAGAAAAAAAATTGATATTCTTTTTCATCCTTCTCTTTCTTTCATGGAAAATCTAATTGTATAGCACATAATTAGCCATATTTTTATATGTATGCATGCAAATAAAGAATACATATACTAAACTTTCAGTAATTTACCTATTACTGGAATGAAGCGAGTAATTTAATATTCTGAGAGGCTTTTAAATTAATACATTATTTTCCATTTAGAAAGTTAAGGGCAGCAAAATATGCACAACAAATTATTTCTGCAGCATTTTGCTTGTGGGTCATTAAAGCCCGACACTAGTGCTTTTCAAACTTGTCTGCTGATGTTAAAAATATAGATGCTGCTGGAGATTCTGATTCAATACGCTTGGAGTGGAGTCCAAGAATCTCTCTCTGATAAGCATGCCGAGTGATTTTCATCATCAAACAAATTTGGGACATGCTAGTCAACATTTTTATTGACGTGACTTAAGATTTAAATATAATCACAGCTCAGACTTACTGAAAGTTTAAGATAATTTTAAGAATTGTCATTTTTTAATAACTCAAATACTCAAAATTTTGTTTGAAATTTTTAATGTTTCAAAAATACATTTGAAATTTCCATCAAATACATTATGTGAATCAGGATATAAATGCATCTTTATATGGAATGCTATTCAACGTGTTCTGATTTTGAATACTATCCATTTGTCGCTTTCATTGATTTATAATTTATATCAAAGTGTAGGTGCCTGTTTTTAAGAAGTGTAAATGGATGTGCATTAGAGAGATTAAACAGGAAAACTGAAACCCTGAAAAAGAGGGAAAGTAGAAGAGAACTAGAGAGAGAAAAGAGAAGCGAAGATGGAAAGGTATAACAAGGCGAGAGAGGTAAGGAAAAACATGAACCCTGGAAAAACAACACTCACACAAATATTGGGCTCAAGGGAATTTTATTTTACGATACAATTGATAGAAGGGGGAAAATAAGACTAAAGGAAAAGATAAGCAGAGATATAAAGACCAGAAATAAATAAGAGATCTTCATTTGGGGCCTTCTCTTTAGTAACTAATTTATTAGTCTTATCAGGCAATAAAATCAGGTTTCTTCATTTGTTGTAAAAGTTGATAAAACCTAACTCCCACGGTCAGCAGCATCTGTAACTCTAAAAAAATAAATAGGTTTTCCTGCATTTCCTTCAATAGTTCTTCTAGAACAGTACTCCATGAAGAAAGGGTTCCATGGTGAAACAAATGTGAAGAGCACTGCGCATGACATCGTCCTTGAAGCTTCCCCAACAGCAGAAGATTAAGGGCTCTGCAGAGTCCTGCGCAGAAGATCTGTTCAACTCACTTTTTAACTCATTATTTTCCAAGCCTATATGGTCACAGGATACTTTTTTTAATTCCACGTCTTATAAACATCCTGTAGAATCAGTGAAAAAATGGTGGGCTCAACATAAGAAAACCCGGGTTTGAACTTTTGTTTCGACATTTACTAGCTTCGTGACCTGGGGTACGTTACTTAATAATGACCTGGAGCCTTAGCTTCTCCATCTGTAAAATGGGTTTGATAATATAAAGTGCTCTTCACAAAGTCTGGCGTATACTAAATATTGGATTAAGTACTAGTTATTAGTCTTCTACAGAGGATGTTCTGGGAAACTTAAGGTCTTAAGTTTTCTGTCAAGTTATCAATATAACATATATGTATTAAATTATGCCATCACTCATAACATCCAAAAAAAATTCATTTTTCCAATCAAAGAAAACCTGAAAGTTTTTCTTTTATTTTTCCTCCCCCTACCTTTTGCTTTTCAGTTAGGCAGTTTTAAATCAAGAAAGGTCAGAAGTCAATTACATCACACCAAGGCCAGTGATTTGCAGCAAAGAGGTGTCATAAGCAACAAGATGTAGTATGGATACAAATGGGTCTTGAATCAAAGATAACCATTGTCTTAGTCTGTTCAGGCTGCTATAACAAAAATACCATAGGGTGGTGATTTAGATAACAAACACTTATCCCTCACAGTTTTGGAGGCTGTGAAGTCCAAGATCAAGGTACCAGGAAATTGACGTCTGGTGAGGACCCACTTCCTCCTTCATAGACAGCCGTCTTCTTGCTGTGTGCTTACATGACACAAGGCGGGAGGGAGCTCTCTGGGCTCTCTTCTATAAAGGCACTAATCCTATTCTTGAGGGCTCCACCCTCATGACCTCCCAAAGGCGCCACCTCCAAATACCATCACATCGAGCATTAGGTTTCAACACAAGAATTGGGGGAGGGACACAAATATCTAGTCTATAGCAATCATTCCTAAGATGAAAATGCCTTTTGGAAAGACAAAACTCTCACTGGCCAATAAGACTGTGCTAACGCCAAACACGACAGTAGAATGGGCAAAACCTGATTTTCATGCCCTTGACCATCCCAGTTAAAGGGAAAAACATTTCTGTTACATACCCTGCAAACCCTAATCATCCTATAAGGGCCCTAACAGTCCTTCATCTCTCCCTCTATCCATTTGACCTTCAGGAAAGAATCTAAAACCTCATTCATACTATGAGTTACTGCTGCATGTGATATGCATTTGCATTCTAACATCCTACAAAGTCTCAAGTCTGAGTAAAGCTCTACAAGTGAAATGTCAAGAATTTGCTATTAAAGTGTAAGTGGGTAGGGAGGCCTCCCTGGGAGGGCTCCTAAAATTACTCCTGTGGGAAGAATCTACTTTCCAACCTTGATGAAATATCTTCCTTTGTTCTAATTAATGCCTCCTTTCTAAGGGTGAGTACAAAGTCCTTTGTGCCCTACTTGCCATTTACAGTACATTATTTAAGCTGCAAATGTATTTTCTCAGATCGTTCTCACCATGTTACATTAAGCTGGGAAACCTCCCTGAGTGAGTTATCACTCGGTGCTGTCTGGGCTTCCATGTGACTGTGCCATGGAAGACTGATTCAACCCACCATCAACATAACGGGTTTAAGATTATCTCCCAAACAAGACATCATTCCGAGTCACCTCGCTACCTTTCAGAGAGATCACAGACCCACTCTAGAGGTACACCCTGCCAAGGAGTGCTGAGCGCTTTCTCTCCACAATGTAAAGCCTTGTTCACCATTGCATCCCCAAGGCCTAATGCAGTGCCTGGAACTTCATTTAGCAAGCACTAGCAAATGCCTCCTGAATGAACGATTATTGAGCAAATAACTTTTTCCATTCTCACTTCAATTTGTGATGCGTAGAGCTGGGCCGATTCTGAAGTCTGTTATTCTGAAGACATGGCTATGAAACATGTTCCCTGATCTAAGAAGGTAGGAGGGTAATTCCCCATCCCCAGCATCCCAACACCAGAAATCAATTGCAAAAGGGTCTGACTCATCAACTGTCACTCAAGATCTTCTGGCAATTGTCCAATTACTAAAGACCTTTTCTAAAATATATTTCACATCACATTTCAACACATTATTTTGGTTGTATCACTAAAACTATGGCTTAAACTGTATTGAAATAAAGCTATAATTACCCATTTATCATATTCTTTTGTTGCTCATCCAATAGAAAATAGAGTTAGCTGCCCAGTTTTGATATACTAATTGCCAGTGATACTATGGAAAGTATAATGTTCATGCTGGCACCCAGTGGGCAGCTTTTTAAATGTGAAATTGTCTCATCAAATCTCATTTTGAAATAAGAAAATTAGTTCATACCTCATTTTCAAGGCCCCTGTTCACTCAGTGTATTAAGGCCAGCAAACTTCACTGCTTTGGGATTTAAATGGCATATACTGAACGTCACTTACCCATACGGCTCCTGGGCTCACACTTCAATGACTTAATGCAGTTTGTAATACCAGTTTCTTAAAAGCTCCATACTTTACCCTTAATTATGGTACGATGTTATTCAAAGTCACACTATTAAGAAATCTTTCACTCAACCTAAACTTTATAGAATGCTACTAGCAGCAATCTGCCTCATGAAGGATTTGTGGGGCGCCTAAAAGTGAATTAAAATGATCTCCTAATTGCCCGGTTACTCAGGAATACAGCAGGTGGAACACACAGCTGTGGTCATGGGACGTGTTGGAACTGATCTTATGAGCTCCTCCTCCCCACGTTTATTTTATTATTGATGATTCTAGGATCATAGGTTTAGTAGACATTTGTTAAAAGACTGTGTTACACCTGTGGATAACATAGCCAAGTTACGCTGTTACATTCTCTTCTGTAAGTCATCGCACTTTTCTATTGCCTTGCATAACTTTCTGATGTATAGGTATTTGTCCCCCAAATTAAGGTATTTGAATTCTTCAACTGATATGTGGCATTCTTTCTTTTAAATTTGCTGTTCTGACTCAATTTTTTTCTTCCTTCCATCATATATTCTCTCCATGACAGGAAAATCACCAAGGAATCCAACTGGACATGACATGAAATTCCATAAGGGCCAGAATCCTGTCCACCACTATATCCCTAGCAAGATGTGCTGTATCTAGCACACAGGAGGTATCACTTACTGAATAAGCTTTCTTGAGTGTATGAATGAATGAGCAAACCAGTAAACAAAAGAATTGGTGCTACAAGCCACGGCAGAACAAAAGAAAATAGGATAGACTATCCTTCTAAAATAAAAGGCCTTGAAAGAAGACTGCATGGCGTATTGGATGAAGAGGTTCCTTACTGAAAACATTGAAGATATGCCTGGATTTGCTGTGGGAAGTAACTGAAAGAAGGTATGGGAAAGCTCCATGAAAATGCTTAAGCATTACTCAGAGAGAGTGTCTTGAATATGATGACATCACATTGTGAGTAAAACAGACTAGAGCTGGCAATTACTTTATTGAATTGCAGCAATCACAGAGTCAACCCCAGAGCAGGGGTGCAGTCGATATTTACTGAACGAATTTGTGGCCCTGGTTCAGGCCTCACAGAATGGAGATGGGTGAAGGCCATAGCTGAACTTGGGAATCTGGACAGAAAGCATGTCATGGCACAGAACCTCCAGATACAGAAGCATTCTTTTTCTTGATTTTACTAGTAGATGTTAAACCGATAATACAGAAATTGACACTTAGGTACAAAAGTAAGAGCTTTTCATTTTTCAAAGTTACTAAGGTTAAGGTATATGCCCAGATAAATGAGTATAGGTCACTCTCCTTTGTTTTGTGAATCCTTTCCAAAAATTATTCTAGACTATTCACCATTCCCTGTGTGGTTGAAGTTCAAATCAGAAACTTGAGAAATGGCAATTGGCCAGACAGGGTAGAAATCAAATAAACTGAGCTACATGTGACCTTTTTCCAAATCAGGGCATACATTCCTACATACAACAAAAATTCTGATATTTAGGCATTCTCATTACTTAGTGAGATTTTAGAAAAGACGTTTAACATATAACACAAAGGAATTGTTACATGGTTTTAGTGTACACTGATTTTTCTAGGAATGCATTTACTGTGATAATCAAGGCACAACTGTAAGATTTTTGTTCAAAACTACCAGGAGTTGTCCCCCATTTCAGAAAATCATATCTAATGACAACACTGTTAGCGATGTTGCCAATGTAATGATCTGCATTTGTAGCAGATAGGGTGTTCCACACACAGGTGCAAGCATCTGATAACTTGATTTTATCTTCTAGGATGGTTACACCCAAGCTTTTTACTGAAATACATTTTATTTTATTAAAAACTGCTTTCTTTTTTTTCCGCTTTATATTACAGGCAGAGTACTATATTCATTGTTTAAAAGTATATACACAATGCAGATCATGTTAACTTTGAATTTCCTTTCAGAATAACCAGATAAAAATATTTTTTATAAAAGGGGACACTGAGTCTTGGAGGGTTGAGAAAACCATAATCTCATCCAGCCTTCTTACTCTACAACGAAACTAAGGTTCAGAGAGGTGAAGTAACGTGCTCAAGACCACAAAGCAAGGTGAGGACCAAACTGGACACGGAGTTCTCCTTAGAGCACACTGCGTTGCCTCCAAGTGATGCCCACAGAAATGCACAGAGGGAGGAGAATGAATCGCACCTTTCAGAATGAGCTGATGACCATTAGACCCAAGGGGCAGGGACTGAGGTGGTCTGTCCGTCGTCTCTCCCTCCCAGCACAAGGGACAAGATGCTTTAGAGAAGTTGGGATTTTTTTCACCTTAAAATCCTCACACGCTGGTTTTTGTACTGAGCTTATGCAAACTGAGCTCTGGCCAATTCAGAGCTTGTCTCTAAAAGGCACACGGCGAAAGAAGGCACTCGTAAGGCATCTGTTTAAGGTCGGCTTTAAAGTGAAAAAAAAGCAGAAAGACCATTATCTTGAGAAAGCCATATTCCATTATTATCTTGAACTTTCAACAGTACTTTAGGCTGAAGAAACTAAGGGATATACACTCAATTTAAATCAATAAATGGTGCCCCAGTTCTAGGGCTTGAGTTTAGGTATTCTAGTCAGATGGAGTTCATAGGAGGTCTGAAGTCGTGAACTACTAGGTGGAATGGATAAAGGGCATGTCCCAGTGGCTTTTATTAAAACATTAAAACAGTATGAGACCTTCCCAGAAGATAAACACAAGGTAATTAGCATTTATCTCAAAGCTGGCTTCTAGCCACATCACTGCTCCACATTTATGAAGCAAGAAAATTCTCTCAAGTCAGTAGCTTCAACAGATAGTACTCAACTAAGTCATACAGGGCACTCTCAAAGTAGGAAAAGAGAAGCAAGCCAACAAACTGTATTCTCTTAAATCATCATCTACATTTAGCCTGAAGTCACAGCTACAGCTACGAGTCCACCAACCTGAGATTAGGGCTGTCTTCCAAACCTTAAAGGAAGATTAAAACAACAATATTGTTTTCATGTTAAAGCTAATACCAGCCATTATAATATTCGTGATCAACTTATAAGCTAAAATGACTCATCTTGTCTTTTGGACTCAGCATGGTAAAGATTTTCCACTTTTGTTCACATAGTTGCCATAAAAGGCCTGGTATTTCAGGATGAAAATCCTGAACCTGTGTAATAGACTCTGCTTCGAATGAATATGATCCTAAACACCTATGCAATTGTTTTTTATCAAATTAATGGAATTTGTACCTATAAAATAAAATAAAATGCAATATATCTGAAGTTACAAACATGCTAAGCCAAAACATTTAACTCTCTGTGTGGAGTGATACACAGAATTGCCTTTCACATTATCTTAAATGAGGTCGGAGGCAGACACAGCAGGCAGATGGAGGCACTGGGGAAGCTGACTGTTGCAGATGTACTGTGGCAAAGGAACACGGCTGATGGTTTTAAAACCCTAGGGAGAAAAATAAAGAGTTCATTATTATGGTCATTTTCTCAGAATTTCTTCTGGGAGGACCGAAACGAAAGCAGGGTGGTTAATCTGGGTTTATGTCAATAAGATCTCTCAGTGGGAGGCTGCTCCCATGTCACCCATGGGACCTGCTCAAGTACCATCAGTGAGAAAGCCCAGAAATGAAGAGTGAGGTGGAGGCAAAAGATATTCCCTAGGGAGCAAAACATTCATTTTGCTGCACAATGCTGAGTACTAAAAAGAGCATTAAAAAGCAGAAAACTTGTTCCATCTAAACCATCCCACTTACTGGGCAATACGCATCTTATTGGAGAAGGGCTCCGGCTGCGAGAAATCTGGAAAACAGAAAAGTGTAATGTGAATTACACAGTAGGTGGAGCTCAGAGAATGAATCCTCTTGACCTTTTTTTCCCTAAAACCAGCTAAATAGTTGCTATGAGGCACTTTAGAACTATGATTTTTCTCCCCTAAGGTTGAGCACTGCAATTACTTTCATACTTCCTGAAGGAAATGGGCATTCAATTTAAATTATATTATTAATTAAAAGCTGGCCTCGATGACCTAGTTTTTTGTTGCTTTTTGTTGTTTTTTAGTGGTTGCTAATGACTTTGAGATTGGATGCTCAGTGGCCATATTGAATTCAATGCTTTCTAGAAAATAAAAATTATTATTATTATTATTATTAGCTAATTAAAGCTAAAGTGATCAAATACTCTCTGGCAAATTGTTTATCTGAATTATTTTATGTGTCCAAAATGCTGCCCTATTAGGACAACCAGAAAAGAATCATTTTTCAAATCTCACCTTTGCTTTCACTAAGCAAAAGCCACCACCTATACCTAAAAATCTGTCACAGCTCAGAAATAACTGACTATAAGCATCATTCTTGCTCTGAGCTTTTAAACACTTTAGATAAATAGACACTAATAAACATGGAAGCTGGGGTCGGCCCCGCAGCCAAGCGGTTAAGTTCGCATGTTCCGATTCGGTGGCCCGGGGTTTGCTGGTTTAGATCCCGGGAGCAGATCTAGGCACCACTCATCAGGCTATGGTGTGGCAGCATCCCACATGGAGGGACTAGAATGACCTACAACTAGGATATATACAACTATGCACTGAGGCTTTGGAGAGGGGGAAAAAAAGCAAGAGGAAGATTGGCAACAGATGTTAGTTCAGGGCCTGTCTTCCTTACCAAAAAGCATACCTTAAAAAAAACTCTCAAGATTTCCTTTTTATTGATCTGTCCACTAAATGTGCTATCCTTTCACTTTTACCTACTGTAATTATTTATTCATGAAAAAGGATAATTAAGTTATATTAAAACCTCCAAGAGCAAAAGAACTGTGTGAGATACATGCCTTTTCCATTCTCAGGTCATTTCCTCCACCTGATTATCCCTGCCCAATTTCCCAGCCCATTGAAATTCTGTTAGATCAAAAACCAGTGTCCCCATGAACGCCTTCCTCACCACCAAATCCAGAAGGCATCTCTGCCTCCTCCGATAGCTCTAGCCCTTTGGGCCTCTTTTGTGGACTGCATCGTATACCACATTCAGTTACGTGGTTTAAATCATATTGATCTTCTTATATTGAAACCCATTCAGGGAAGAGACCATGTTTTAGTGATTTTTGTGCCCCCTCCCCGAAATCTCACATTCATCAGATACAGATGGAATGCTTTATAAGGACATTATCAAGTAGGTGTACCAACACCTACTTGAGTAGGTGGAGTAACGATAGATGCTTGCTAAGCTCAGGAAGAAAGGTGGATCTTATTAACTGCAGAGATTTTTATTTTTGTCTTCGGTTTTGTCTTGCTGAGGGGGTTTTAGAAATTTAGAGTAGAGTTGCATTACTACAGGTGATTTCAGAGAAGTGGAGCATTGCCAGATGTGGTTCTCCTTCTCCACTACTCTCCCTGAAACTAGGTTGAACAAACATTTAAAGAATTTTTGTGCAAAGGAACAACAAATTGTAAGCCTATCTGGTGTCCCCATGTCTTGGTCCAGCCCTGTATTCAAAGGCATTGACTAAATATTATTTGTGGAATAAGTGAACAGTGGTAAATCATAATAATGTTTTTAGGGATGTTATCTCCATCATTTTCAGAGATGTTTTTGTTCTTATTTTTTTTCTTTGACAGAAGTGTTAGTAATCCTCTTAAGAACTAACACACAAAGAGATTAATCTTATTCTTCCTACTTTGAAGTTTGGAAGAAAATTAATGCCTGCAATGCCCTTTATATACTATTGAAGTCCAGACCATTTGAGCGATTTCTCCAACAATAAGTCCTGGAGGAACCAGGGACCTGTGCAGAGATCCATTGACTAAGGGTCCCGTCTCCATTCAGAAGACTAACTGATATCTCACAGTCATTTTGATTCAAAGATAAAACTATGAAACAAGTCTAGTATTCTTTCAACTAAGAAAAAACTATTTCTACTTCTTTCTTTCAAAAATGATAAATCCCTTCGCCTAAGGTGGTATAAAAATCAGTTTGGGGTTATTGAAACAGATTCCCTTTCTGCCCATAGACTTGTGATCACCTCTTTTATAGGCAACTCTAGAAGAGAAAAATATTGACTGTAGGATGATTTTATGTAAAGATGATTAGACAGATACATACCGTGCTTAAACCAACATGGCTACGGGGGCAGATGGGACTTAGACTCCTGCTGCGACACCGACTTACAGATCGCACTGAATTCCACTGAAAAGAGAGAGAGAAAAATAGTCCATAGTTTGTGAAAGGTCACATGGCTCAAAACAATATGCACATCCCATAGAACCAGAGGTTTTGCTGATATGATTACACTCGCCCATTACTGGTCATCAGCACAACATACACTCCTGTCACTTCCCATAGCTCCCCAATATTTGACAATAACTTCAGGGTACTTCTCAAATAAAATCCCATTTCAATGAACCATGGGATATTCAAATTCTTGGTGCTAGTAGAAATTTGTTTTGATGAGTAAGCCGTTAGAAATTACATTCAAATTTGCAAGTGTTGGTGAATGCAAGCTCCCCGTGGTGGGCAGGGATTTGTGTGTTTTGTTCATTGCTGAACCTGCAGCACCTAAACACAGTGCTGGGCTCATAAATAACTACTGAATAAGTAAATATTATTGAATGTACTGAGTTAACGAATGAGTGAGTCACCACTGCTGCCCATCTACTCTCTAACTAAATGAATGAATAAGAAGAAAACTATATTCATTATAATGAGATTTCACTATAAAAGCCTTCTTACAAATTTCCCTTCATTCAACTCTTTCTTTTTCCAAGTTCTTCCTTTTAGGGTATTCTCGTTTTGTTTCAGGAGTTTAAGCTTGGGCAAATGTTGGCGATATGCTTGATGGGAGAGAGAGAAATTAAAAGACAATTGCTATTTTTTGTAGAACATAAGAATAGTTGACTGTTTTCTCTCCCTCCCTTCCAAATTGCACTGCAGACAGCCTACAGTAAGAGTTTCTTAACAGAAGGTGATTATTGTAGTGGCAAGGAGCATGTTTTATGAGCTCATTCACTGTAGAACATGTATGTTTGTCAGATCAACAGAACCCAGTTTCTATTGGCTCAACTTTCATAGCATACAATAATTTATAGAGATACTATTAGCTATAGTGGGATGTTTATGGTGCAAAAACTCTTTTCTTAAGTTCCTTTAAAATACACTACTCCCCTTCTCCACTATATGTGTGAAAAGCTGCCATGAAGCACTTCCCCTATTCTGCAGTTCAAAGAGAGAAGGAAGAGAGATCATTCAGATAATGGCTTTGCTCTGGACTGAGGAGCTTCACTTCAGAATTTACTTAGCTCTTTCTAGGACGTCTAAAAACTGCATAACTATACAGAACAGCCAAGCACCCGTGGCCCCCAGTTCCCATACCCCATCCCCACCACAACACACACACCCACCCCTAAGACTCCACTTGGAAGGCTGCCCAATTGTTTAACGAGTTCAAAACATTCTACAACCAATGTCTATGGGAAGCAACCATCCAAAACTTATCGGCTCCTCTCCCCTCACCTCTTCTGCCCTCTTTTTCTCCATCCCGCCCCTCCCTACACATCATACCAAGGAGAGAAAAACAGGGCACATTCATCATTTCCCAAAATGGAGAACTGTCAGTAAAAATTTGTCAGACTGTTTCCTGAAAGTGACTCACTTTTAAACGTTTAGAGTTACAGAGTGTCTCCAATAAGGTGAGCACAAATGGTTTGCCCTTATAATAGCACAATATTTCTAAGATGGAGGTGGCAAATATGACCAGTTCCACCTTATAAATAAAGCGACAAAGAAATTACTGCCTGGAAATTAAGAAGAACTGTGGAAGAATCAGAGAAGAGAATCTGTTCTTTTCCAGCCACTCCCTTTTCTCTCCTTTGTATGAAGTTTTAGCAAACAACCCTTCATGAACTTCTTTTATAGAATCTTTGGGTTTATAAACGTTCTCGAACTTGTGAATCAAACACTTGGGATGAATTGTCACTATGCAAGGCCACCGTACAAAAGCCCCTCTCTTGGTGACAGCTTCTCCCTTCATAATGACATTGTCATTCTCCATGAGAGCAGGCCAGATGTGATACAAGACCAAGGGAGCAGTGAAATCGGAGTCATAGCTGCGACGGTACCTATTTTAAACACACAAAAGAACAAGAAAGACAAATTAAGCAATTATGCAGCATTACTGGCGAAGGGGAGGACGTCAGTGTAAATTTTCACTTCTGATTATTCTCAGATCTAAATAAATATGGATCCTGATTCTGTTATTAAAGAGACAGTTGTGAGCTCTTAGAATAGCAACCAGTGATAACAAGGACCCAGCATGGACTCACTAAGAACAAGTCACGTCAAGCTAATCTTGTTCCTGCTCTTCTCAGGATTACAAGAGGTGCAATTCAGGGAAATGCTAGAGATGAAGACGATCTGAAGTCCCATAGGCTTCCTACAAGATTTCTCGTGCTATATTTGTGGACAAAACAAGAGAAATATAGGTGGATGATTAACTTAAGTAGGTGAATCAGAAACTGGTTCAATGATCATATCCAAAGAGGGGTGATTAATGGGTCAATGAGAACCTGAATGAAGGTGTGAAGGTCTCTCTCTCAATCCTGTGAGAAATCAACATGTTCATCAATAACTTGCATGAAATGTAGAAAAAAATGTTCAAAGGTGGGGAGTGGGTAGGAAAAAAAAAAAAACAGAGGACAGTATCAAAAACTAGCTCAATAGGCTGGAACAATAAGCTGAATCTAATAAGATACTATATAATGTGGACACATATGAGGCCCTGCAGTTGACTCTAAAAAGCATTTAATTGCACAGATAGAGGTGATAAATGGCTTAATCACAGCACAAGTACAAATATAATAGATTTTAGTTGACCTCAAAATGAATCACCAGTGTTATATAGCTGAATAAGACAAAGAAAATCTCCTACAAATTAGCTGAAAATAGAGAACAAGAATAGAAGGGGTGTCAGTGCCTCTAGGCTAGTCAGTTCACAGTACGGGACTACAGTCAGGGTGGACACTTTCCAAAAAGGAATACTCAGAAGACCATGGAGCACAGGCCAAGGAAACCAGTCTATTTGTCAAGAAGTCTCAAACCCCCGTCATATGGAAAAAAACCCGAAGCCAGAAGGCCGGAAAGAAGATTTGAGTAATTGCTCTCAAATGTGTGAAAGGCTGCCAAGCAAATGCAATCACTATTAGGAACTCCAGTTTCAGCTCCAGTCATCCAGGAGTACAGTGCCCCCAAGAGGCGGCATGATCCTCTGACTAAAGGCAGGTCAGCAGGAGGCCCACCAGAGGTCTGTGAAATGTGCAGATTCCATAAACTAAAATGGGTGAATATTTCTGAGGGGTACGATGCATCTTGTAAAGGAAAAGGAATAAAAGAAGAGGGGTGAAGATGATATGTTCTGTGAGAGAATAAAAAAGACCCAACTGCAGTGTAATGTTCTAATATCCAGCTCTTCCATGAGTGGATGCACGCTGGGAGCAGTGATCTGAAGAAAACTAGACATGGAAATGGCAAGAAAATATGATATTTTATAAGGCAATTGGAAATGCCATCATTGTGATTTCATAAGCAAAGAAAGGTATGTGGCCTCTGTCATCAACAAGCTCACAGGGATAATGGGCTATCACCAACCCATAGCTGTACAGCCTGAAGAAAGACCCAGACAGAGCTAACATTTCCTGGATTCTCACTACATGCCAGGGAGCATCCTAACCGCTTTATCTGAATGATCTCAACTAACCTTCTACAGCCCCAGGAGGTAGGTACCATTATTTCCCTCTTTTGACAGAGAAGAAACTAAGGAACAGAAAAGTTACGTAACATGCCCAAGATGGTACAGCTAATTGGTGGTGGAGCCGGGATTTGAACCCTGGCAGCTTGACACCAGAGCCTCCATTCTTAGCCACTACCTTGGCCTCCTCCCAGATGATCTCCAACTACATCATAAGATCTCATAAAGTTTCAGTAAAATGTTCTAAATTAATTTAATTTCTTCTAATTTATAAAGGAAATATTTACCACGTAAAAGTTGGTAGAAATTGAATGGTCCTCGATAAAAGAATCTAGAGCAGTCACTCTCAAATGTTAGTGTGCATGAGAAACACCTGAGTGCTTGTTCAATTGCAGATTCCTGAGCCCCACTCCAGACCTACCACATAAAATATCATGGCATGTGATCCGGAAATCTGCATTTTTTAACAAATATCTTGAGTAATTCTAATGCAAGTGATCCATACCCCACACTTTGAGAAACCTGGCCTAAATAAGGCAATAAAAACCAATAAAAGCAAAAAAACTAAAAAACCAAACAATCCAAATAAAAAATGGGCAGAGGATTTGAATAGACATTTTTCCAGTGAAGACATACAGACAGCCAACAGGTACATGAAAAGATGCTCAGCATCACTAATCATCAGGGAAATGCAAATCACAACCACAAGGAGCTATCACCTCATACCTGTTAGAATGGCTACTATCAAAAAGACGAGACAACAAGTGCTGGTCAGGATATCACAGGGAACCCTCATGCACTGTTGGCGGGAATGTAAAGCAGTGCAGCCACTACAGAAAACAGAAGGCAGCTGCCTCAAAAAATTAAAAATAGAGCTACCGTATGATCCAGCAATTCCTATTCTGGGAATTTATCCGAAGAAAACAAAAGCATTAATTGGAAAAGATACATGCATTCCATGTTCACTGCAGCATTATTTACAATAGCCAAGATATGGAAACAACCTCAGTGTCCATCAATGGAGGAACGGATAAAGAAGTTGCGGTATACACATACAATGGAATATTAGCCATAAAAAGAAATGAAATCTTGCCAGTTGCCACAACATGGATGGACCTTGAGGGCATTACGCTAAGTGAATTAAGTCAAACAGAGAAAGACAAATACCATATGATCCTATTTATCTGTGAAAACTAAAAAAAAACAAAGAAACAAACAAAAACCAAGCTCATAGATTCAGAACACAGATTGGTGGTTGCCAGAGGTGGGGATGGGAGGTGGGCAAAATGGGTTAAGGAGGTCAAAAGGTACAAACTTCCACTTATAAAATAAATAAGTCAGGGATGTAATATACAGCATGATGATTACAATTAATAATACTGTGTTGCATATTTGAAAGTTGCTAAGAAAGCAGATCTTAAAAGCTCTCATCACAAGAAAAAAAACAGATGTTAACTAGACTTGAATCATTGAATCATAGAATCATTATGTTGTACACCTGAAACTAATATGTTACATGTCAATTATATCTCAATAAAAAGAATTTTTTTAACAATAAAAAGTAGTACATGTTTGTATTTATATAGCACCTTTCTTTTAAAATGTTCTGGGCAGGCTCCAGGTACTCACTAGTTCTCCCCAAGATCACTATGTTCCATGGAAATCATAAAATCATCTCCAGATCACATTTGAGTGAGAAGGAAAATGACCAGGAGAGGGCCCTGCCCTGTAGCACAGAGAAGGAGATGGCAGGGCCCGGAGATCAGGCAGTGTTTGCTGACTGCCCTCCGGCACCGCCCCCCCCCCCCCCCAGAGTTCTTTTCCCTAAATTGTTCCCAGGGAAGACAGATAAGATCATTTATTTATAAAGAATCTCTTAGGTTCTGCTCCTGTATCTCTTACTTGCAATCGTTAAAAACTTCTCCATCGGCCCCAAATGCAATATCTAGGGGTGGTTCTAAAGTCTGCATTGCAAAAGCAATGCAACATATCTCCTGGATGAAGTTACTGAGGAGGCAAAAGTCAGCTTCAGGAGGGAATGAAATCTTGGGATTGACATTCATGGCTCGGATCACATCCTGAAAAACAAAAAGATGGCATCACCTTGTTACCAACCTGTGACAAGAAACTCTGACAATCCTAAGGACATTATGACTGATGTGAGGTGGGAAAAGAGTCTGTGAGTGACAACAGTTAAGCAAAAAAAGAGCGCATGTACCAAAAGGAGAAAGGCTCATTAATAGGGAAGGAGAAAAGATAAGAGTACAAATGACACACTAAAGCCCCCCCCAAAAAACAACTAAAGAAAAAACCCTCAGTAGCTTTTATTTATTATTTCTTTATTGTTCTATTCTGGGCAAGTTATACGATGTGCCAAAAAGAACCCTGACTTGTTCATCATATATAATAATAACAATTATAATAGCTTGCTTTTATTGAGAGTTTACTAGGCACCAAATCTTGTGCTAAGCAAATTACCTGCTTTCTTTCATTTAATCCTCTCAAGAACTCTAGGAGGTCATGACCATTGTTGCTCTCATTTAAAAATTAGAAAATTAAAGCAGAGAGAGGTTAAGTAAATGTGCAAAGTCTCACAGCTAGTAAGTGGCAGAGCCAGGAAGCAAATTCACATCTATCTTTCCCAAGGCTCTTAAGCACTAGTGTATCCTATCTTCCAATCTTAAGGGCCCATCTAAAGACTAGAACTATAAAGCTCAGAACGTTTTCCCCCATAAAAGGCCTAAGAAAGAAACAGCCAATCATGACTGGTTCTACAAAGTAAATTGGATGCTGCTCACTTCTACTCTTCCATTACATAGAAGCAATTCTAAGCACTGGATGGATTTCTGAATTATTAGTATTCAATGTAACAACAGCAGCAGCAAACCAGACCCAATAAGAGACCGAACACTTACGTTAACACTGCTTTGGGAATCATATAGATCAAGATGACAAATGATATAATCCGAGACAGCATCCTCAAAGTCATTTGACTCCACATAAGATGGTGTCAGTGATTTTCTCACACGGATCTTGAAATGTCTGAATGCCATTTTAGCTACATGGAATGCCTCCTGCACATCAAAAAAGCAGGAAATTTATTTGGTGGGAGGAGGGGGGTAATGAAGTCCAAAGCAAGGAATGACGAAAGAATGCCCACCAAAAGTTCAACATCATATCGGTCTTCTGATAACTAAACACAGTGGTCAAAACTATTTTTAATCTGGGAGAAAATACTTATCTAAATTTTGAAAAGTATGTAAATACATATATGACTATCCACATTCACTAATTTCAAAACACTTGACCATTGTTCTAGCAATCCTGAGTGTAGGAAACAGGACAGCACAGAGGTTTAGGAAATAAATCATCTGTGGTTACCTAAATACTTGAAAAGTGCCAGTTGATGCTATGATCACACAGCAATATCATATTACTGGTGGAGAAATAAGAGAAAATTATCAATCTAGTGTTTTGTCATACATAGACACATATCAAGTGTCTGGCATGTTTCCTGGAATATATTAATTCAACAAATATTTATTAAATGCCTGTTATATAGTAGACACTGGGAAAACTCAGTTATGCATGAAAAACGTGCTCTGTACTGACAGAACTTTAACCAATTCAGTAATTAACTCTTAGTTATATAAACCAGAGGTTGGCAAACATTTTCCTGTAAAGAGCCAGAGAGTAACTATTTTTGGTTTTGTACGTCACATACTGTCTCTGTCACTTTGTTTTTACAACCATTTAAAAATGTAAAACCATTCTTATAGTCTTAGTTCTTCAGTGATATTTCTCTTAGAAATACAGGCCTGGGCCAGGTATGGCTCACAGGTCAGTTTGCTGATCCTTGATATAAATGAATAAATACAGGACAAAGTTCAGGAGATTCTGATAATTCTGCTCTCATACCATGTTCTGTCTTGTTTTTTTATATTAACTGTCCTTATAATGGACTCAGTATCTCAATATGGTTCCCACTGAATAAATGCATTTGCTTTGGGAATCAAGGATTGTATATGAGCATTTTTTAATCTGCCATACTCAAGCAGCTGCTCAAGTTAGCAGTTTTAGGAACTGCACTTAGTTAAACAAAGAGTTAACACAAAAACAGTCTTCTGATTTTTCTAAGAACAGAAGGAAACAAATGACTACAATAGTATATCCACTGTGTATGGCCCATATAGGAGATTCAGTGCGAATCAACTTTGTATATATACCCATTTGAGATAGACCTGCATTTATGGGTACTTCAACATAAATATTAATATACATGAAGTTACTGATTGTGAAGATGATTCATCCCAAATATCTGTAATGAAAGGAAGGAAGGAAGGAAAGAAGGAAGGGACAAGAGGAAAGAGGGAGAGAAGGACATGGAAAGGACAGGTGGAAATCCCACCCTCCTCAGTGACCTCAGGATCTACCAGTCTTTTTAAGCTGTACTGCTCAGTTTACCAAACCGCTCTCTCGCCGCGGCGCCCACGTTCGCCTGCAGCGCAGCCGCGGGAGCGTCACGTACCACGGTGGCGATGTAGATGATGCGCTGCACGGTCTCGGCTTTGTCGACGCAGCGCCGCAGCAAGCACTGCGCATCCAGGCGGGCCTGGGAATAGGCGTCACTGAAGCGGGACAGGAGGGCAGCCTTGCGCGCAACGCTGGACAGTTTGGCGCGATTTGGGGACGGGCTCCTGATCTTCGCGACCGCGGTGGAGGGGCTGGCGGAGCGGCTGCGGCTGCGGCTCTGACTGCGGCTCTGGCTGCGGCTCTGACTGCGGCTCTGACTACGGCTCTGGCTGCGGCTGTGCGGGGCAGGGCTAGGAGACCGGCTCCTGGTGGACCTGTTGGGAAGCAAGAACCAAGCATCAGGGAAGCGCTCTGCTTCACTTCTCTCTCGTTCCTGGACTCTGCTTCTTCTCCCCACGGAAACTGCAAATACTACCCAGGAGCCATGGGCCCCTGTAGGCCGTGACAGAGGCCACTTCCAGGACCTCCCCGCTAGGCCTGATCGAGGCAGTGTCTCCACCAGGCCTCAAATATGACCACAACCAAGAAACAATACCCTACATTTGCATGGTGAATTCGAATTTATAAAGCACTTGCAGTCACTCAGCACCTCAATTTATCCTTTAAGCAGCTGGGTGAGGCCAGCATTGATCGTTCACCAGTTTACAGACAAGGAATTTAAAGATCAGAAAAGTTAATAGAGCTATCCCAGAGAAACACAGCTAGGAAGATCCAGAGCGAAAGAAGTCAGATTTTCTCTGTTTCTCACCCCAACCTCACATCACATGAGCCTTATGGTATAAAATGAGATGAACACTGGTGGAACAATGAGGAAGAAGATCTGTGTTCTCGCCCCAGCTCCACCAAGTCATAGCAATGGGAACATTTGAAACCATTTCTCCTCTCCAGAGCCTCAGTTTCCACCTACATAATTTTTGCCTATGTTGGGGTGGGGGCGGGGGCTGGAAGATCAAGTGAGCTAATACATGTGATGTACTTGTGAATTGTATAGGGCTATATCAGTGAAACGTATGCTGCTACCAAGCACAGAGTGAATTATCAGACTAGCTAGACTAAAGGAAATGGGGCCCCAAAAAGGGAAGTTTTGTAGTAGAAACTATAGGGCAAAAGGTAGTGCAAAGCTGGGGCTGGCCCCGTGGCCGAGTGGTTAAGTTTGCGCGCTCCGCTGCTGGCAGCCCAGTGTTTCGTTAGTTCGAATCCTGGGCGCGGACATGGCACTGCTCATCAGACCACGCTGAGGCAGAGTCCCACATGCCACAACTAGAAGAACCCACAACGAAGAATACACAACTATGTACCGGGGGGCTTTGGGGAGAAAAAGGAAAAAAAATAAAATCTTTTTAAAAAAAAAAAAGGTAGTGCAAAGCAGACTCTCTAAAGGGGTAAAAAAAAAGCCCTCATTTCCAGTGTTTGCCAATTTCCATGGTGCAACAAATTTATACTCCCACCATAGCCAATTTCAAGCTATCAATGTGACGTCCTTGAACTCGGAGTTAGGCAGAAATACCCAGAATCGGTTCTTGGGAGGCAGTACAAGCTGGCACCAGCACAACACTGGTGGAGTACTTCCAAAAAATGAAAGGTTAAGGTGACATTTAGGGGAATGGGGACCAAAGGTGGGGGTGGCTTTGATCCTCTGAATCAGGGCATGTTGAGGGTAGGAGGGAGTTGTTAGAAAGAACAAGGAAAATGGAGAGATTCCAGAAAGGAACATCCTCCTTTGTCCTCACTTAACGCTGTCAGAATGACCCGTCTTAATGTTCTGTGCATCAGTAGACAGGGATTTCACAAGAACATCTGCATACTCCATCAAACAAAGTGAGCTACAAAACAGAAATGCCCTACAGTACCGTGACAGCTGGGCATCGCTGAAGAGAGGACTCCTAGGCCTCAGAGAACAGGACCCTCATATTATGGAACATTCTTTTGACATGGTGCCACCTCTTGCATTATTGGCCCACTCAAATCTGGTTTTAAGCTAAAGAATTTTCCTTTTGTGTGTCTGTTTCATTCCTTAAGTTTCACTGTTAGCCCAAAATCAATTAGCGCCCAAGTACTGGCAATCCAGGAGGGGTTTTCTCTGTCTGGAAGGGTGCAGTTAGAGAAAACCAACAATTTACAATTCAAGACTTCCCATATTGTTAGGTTTGGGGTTCGGGGTGTCATTTTACTTTTTTTTCCAAGCCAGGCTTTTATTACTAACTCAACAAAAGAAGCTTAAATGGGAAGATCTGTGAGAATTTGTCAGACCTTCCTTGGAGTGCAGATTTTTCCGCAGACAGAGCGGCTATCTCGTCCTTCAGCGTTCGGAGCTGTTTCTCATAATCGGATATCACTTCCATACTCCGCGGGTCTTTGCTCCGCTTTTCAGCACCCCTCGGCTCCGAGCCCCTTGGCTCCGATTTCCTCTGCTCCGAGCGCCTGTGCTCTGAGCTCCTATGCTGTGAGTTTCTATGGCGGGCGTCCTCCTGGGCTTGAAGAGATTTAAGCCTGAAAAGAAAAAAACAATTTTTATTTGAAAAGAAAGAAAGAAAAGAGAGGAAGGAAGGGATGCAAGAAAGATAATAAGCAACAATTGGTATAATTAACAACAGAAGCTAATCTACTTAGTATGCCATTATTGCATCAGAAAACTCTGATGGAAATACATAGGAAGAAACACAAATTAGCAAAGCGCAGAATGCCAGGATCAGGGCGCTACTCCATGTCTGCAGCTTGCATGGAAAAAGGCTCCTGAAGAAAGGATACACATTCACATCCTCTAGCAAAAGCAGAGTGGGCTTCTAGCCATACTTTTCTATACTGATTTTAACTGTGCAAATCTCCTGAAGCCTTTGACTTCCAAAACCTATCAAGAAGCTGGTCAAAGATATATTCTTCTATCCTCACTAGCTTTTCAATTCTCAGAACAGATGGAATATGGGGAAAAACTACCATGGAAATTGAATAACCTCCACAATACTACATGGAAGTGTGGACCTGTGAAAATAATGTATTACAGAAACAAAGTTTCAACAGTAAGATTGGCATCCTCATTAAGATACAGAGAGGCATGGCCATTATAAAACAGGAGGAAAAGCCATAAGATGAGAACAAGCTGTGATGAAAATGATGATGGTGTAAGATGAAAAGGTAGGGGTAAGATTAAGAAGGATGTGGAGAAAGTAAAAATGCAATAGCAGAATTAAAAGCTGCACTAGAAACAGTAAAGAACAAAATCGGTGCTATAGGAAAGCACTGAGCAATATGACCAATGCGTGTGAGAAGTTTTATCAAATAGGAACTAACAGATGAAAATGATGATGAGAGAGGAGATAGAAGTAGGAAATAGAACAGCACTCCAAGCTAAAAGTTATGGGTGTTCCTGAGGAAATCAGAACAATTGGAACATGTGCGAAGGTCATAGAAAGATATTCATATACATATGTATCTTAATACAACTCCCATTTGCTCTTTTTTGGGTAAAAAATCAAAATTAAGATTCAGGAAAATATAACCTTAAAGGATCAGTGTTTATTTTCTACAAATTTTCCTTCTAGAAATTCCCTTCTAGAAATTTATCTCTAGAGAATAATCTGAAATTTAAATTAAGATTTGCCACAAAAATTACCACAATGTTATTTCCAATGTTGGAAATTAGTATCAAAGTAAATATTCAATATTAGGAAAATATCCAAATGATGGAATGTGATGCACCTATTTAAAACTGAGTTATGCAGTATTTTTTCTTAGTAATAAAGAAAAACAACATTAAGTGAAAAAATAGGGTCCAAACTTGCATACTTATGCTTATTTTATAGTCTTAACTCTACTTTTAATGTTTAATTGGAAGAAATAGCAAATGGTAATAGTAACTGGCTCTAGAATTATGAAAGGGTTTTTAGGATCCTTTATGCTATGTTGTACTTTGAAAATCGTCTATGGTAGATAGGTAATGTTTTTGTAGTAAGAAAAATACATAAAACATTAATAAAAATATTGCTGCCTTTCCTTTTCGATTGTAAACAGATTCTTTCATATTGTAATGGAGCACCAAAAAAGCTAAATTCAAAGATTAATCAGCAGGCTGCAATAATCCTGTCATTTTTTTCTTACTGCTTTTTTAGCTGATTTATTTCCTCCTCTGCAGCCAAAAGGGATATGGCCGATCTGTTCTTGGTTTCTTCAAGAGTCTTTTCAGTTGCACCCAGACTGTAAGAGAAATCAGTAACTAAAGACAGATTTTCCAAAATTGGCAGACTTTCTAAATCAAGGCATAGGTTCTCTTGGGAAATTTTGGCATATGATATAAATTCAACTTAAACAAGATCAAATTATAAGACATCTGCATTCAATCAGATGATATTGCAAATATTATGGTGCACTTGTATGCAAAAACATGCTAGGATCCTTTCTCAATGTCAAACAAAAAGAAATAACAGAGCTACAATTCCTACAAGACTATGTAATAATTATGAAAATTAGAATGTAAAGGACAATGGAATTTGTTGAATTCCTTCTTCTCACTCTCCTAATTCAACTGCTCTGATTACACCAAATCCCCACGTTGCCCCTCTCTATAAAATCTCCATTTTTCTGCACTATACTAACACCTATTCTCATTATTTTGCACTATAGAGCTGCATTTGACTTAATTTTCCCAGACTTCCTAAATATGAAAAAAAAATTATTTGCCCACCCATGAAGTCCTCCACAGTAACACTTGACTACCAAGTATTTCATGTCTTCCTGCCTCTCACTTCCACCACTTATGGAGCGTGATTTTCCTGAGTTTTCAACATAACTCAGTCATTATTAGTTTCAAGGACTCTCTTCATTGTAGACAAATAATAATTTCTTTAGGTCTATCAAAATTTAAAAAGAAATGGGGGTGTGATGGATGACATTAGATGAAAACCAATGGTTCCCAATTAAGATGTTCTAGTACAGTGAGGGATCATGGGTTGGCAAAGGCTTCTTGTCTTCTCTGACCCTACTTTCCTGGAACATCCAGGCTCTTTCATCATAGTGGTCCTGAGGTTAAGAGAGGGCCACCACTATCTAAACTCACACCCGTCTTCCTCTCCCTTCGAGGGCCACTCCAAGTGCCGTGGCTTACTCTCTCAAGCAAAGTTTGTCTCCCCCTCTCCTGAGCTCCTCCAATGCTTAGGTCACATTTATGATCTCATTACAAACACACTGGGAACTACTTGAGGAAAAGGACTTTGTGTTATTCATCTCTTTATCCCAAGTGCCTAAAACAATGCTTGTCACATAGTAAATATTAAAAAAAAAGAAGAATGAATAAACTAAACATCTAAAATCTAACACAAATCCAAAGTATCTATAACTTCACATAAGGCTACCAGCGGTTGAAAGGGAATTGCTGAGATTTAACTCAAATGTGAATATGCTATAGTTTTAAGAAGTATACTTGGGAAAAATGAACATTTTTATCAAGAGAAATTGTAGAAAATTAAAAGAAGAAAATAGAACCAAGAAAGGAAGGAGAGTATGAACAAGGATAAAGTAGTTTTTTTCTCTCTCAAGACATGGCATATATAAGTGAGCACATATACATATAAGCAAACATATGTGCTAATTTGGCACCCATGGGTGACATACAGAGAGAAGAAAGGGAGGTACATTCATGTGCCAAGCATTTGTTTTAAGCAGGTTAACATATTTAAATTTTTTGTTACAGATGTATTCATTCATTAAGCAAATTATTGAGAACTTACTATGTGCCAGCCATGATGCTGGGTGCTGGGGACACAACAGGTCAAAATAATGATACAAGACAGTGACCCCTTGGAGCTTCCAGTCTAGTGGATTATAAACATGCAAACAAATTTTTTAAAATTCCAAATTGAGGTTAAGTGCTATTCCTAGATCATTGTGAAAGAGAATTAAAGAAAGAAGAGAAGAAAGATCTTTCAATGTATGGTGGTCACAGACTCTGAGATGTCACATTTAAGCTGAGACCTCAAGCATAATAAAGAGCCAGCCATGCAAAAAGCCAGTGGAAGATTTCCATTTTTCTGAAAAAGCAAAGCCTTACGGTGAGGAAGTAGACAGTAGACTAGATGAGGGGAGCCTGGTATGAGAAGAGGGAGGGCTGTGAGAGCCCTGAGAAGGAGTTCAGAATTTTCTCCGAAGTGTAAAAGGAGGTTACTAACAGCTTTTCAGCAGGAGGGTGGCTTTGAATATTTGCTGTGTGTAAAATGGATTGTAGCAGAGAATGAAAGCACAAGAATGAAAGCAGAGTAGCCAGTTGGAAGGCAACTGGTTGAGGCAACAGGTATCAAGGGCAATGGTAGAAGAATAGAAGAAAGGGACCAGTGTAAGAGATGTTTAGGAGATAGATTTAACAGGATAGTCTAATAGATTGGATATAGAAATGAGGACAGGTGAGATTCCCAACCAGAGTCCAGGCGTAAAATCTAGTGGTCTTCCCTCGTCTAGGGTTCATCAAACCTGGGCAGACCTGTCCCCATTCAGCACTGCACTGGAGTTTTCACCTTTGGAAATGAGTCACAACAAACCAGTCTCCACCAGGTTAGACATTGTGAAGCTTCCTGGATGGGCCACCTATTCCACAACAGGTAGCACCCTGGCCTTAGAGACAAGTAGGCAGGGTAAGGAGAGGAGAGCTGACTACCATAGAAAGTGAGGAACAGCCTCCGTTATCTGTGATGCCTTGAATAAAAAATAGAATAAGAATCACAGGTGGGTTAAAAACAAAACTCTAGGAAATCCAGGGTAAAGCAGCAAGCACCTCCCTGTGTGCAACTTTCAAATGTGGGGGGGGGGGGGCAGTGTGTGTAAAGACAGAGAGTGCACACACAAATGGTAAAGAAAACAGGGCAAAAGGTAAATGAAAGGTTGTATGGGTGTTTTGAGTACTATTCTTGCAAATTTTCTATGTTTGAAATAATTTCCAAATAAAATGTTTTTTAAAAGCATGCAGTCATGGGAGAGACATCAGCATCATGGTGGAGTGAGCGTGCCCAGGACTCTCTCCTCTCCAACATACAACAAAAAGGAGCAACGATATTCCAACAAAAAATATCCTAATAGCACAGGAATCCTCGGAAACCCACAGCAGCCAAACGACAGAGTGTGGAGAGGCTGGAGCCCCCCTCGGAGGAGCTAGAATGGCATAAGAGAGAACTTCGCTCCCTCCCCTAGAGACTGGGATTGATGCTGCAGGAGGCTCTTCAAGGGAAGGAGTCAGGGAGGGGCCATGCATCAGCAGGATCACCCAGGACTCCTCAGGGCCCTTGCAGCCCAGATGGAAGCCCTCTAACGGGGTGAAAGTTTTCATATGGGGTGACCTCATCAAGCCAAGACCCCAGGAAAGCAGATAACAAGAGCTGATTGGGAATCCCGGGTCTGCACGCAAGAGACAGCACCCCCGTCGCAACCTGTGCTGCGCTGCGTCATCTTGGCTGAAGGCAGAGGCCTCAGAATATGCAGCTCTCAACCCCCTCCTAGTGATGACAGGTTGTAACTGCAACCTATCACAATGGGGAAGACCCGTCCATCTTCCAGCATCCATCAGTCCATCAAATCTCCAGACCAGAGGGAAAACAAGCACCCAGAATTATGTCCTGAGGACTCAGAAATAAGTAAACTAAATGACAATTAATTCAGAATAGCTATCATCAAAAAACTCAGTGAGGTAAAGGAAAATATAGAGAAACAAGTCAACGAGTTCTGGAGTTACTTCACAAAAGAGATTGAAACTATAAAGGATAATCAATCAGAAATGCTAGAGATGAAAAATACAATGGAAGAAATAAAACATAATATGGATTCCCTGAATGCCCGTGTGAACGCCATAGAGGAGCAAATCAGCACAATCCAAGATAGGTTGAATGGCTCCAGCCAGAGGAAGAGAGAGAACTAAGACTAAAAAGAAATGAAGAAAATCTCCAAGAAATAGCCAACTCAATGAGGAAATGCAATATGAGAATTATAGGTATCCCCGAGGGCAAAGAAAAGGAGAATGGAGCAGAAAGCATGCTCAAAGAAATAATAGGAGAGAACTTCCCAAATATAGGGAATGAGAGAGAAATGTATGTGGAGGAAGCTTTCAGGTCTCCTAGATATGCCAATGTAAAAAGAGGTACTACAAGGCATATAGTAGTAAAACTGGCAAAAGTGAATGACAAAGAAAGAATACTCAGGGCAGCAAGGTAGAAGAGAATAACCTACAAAGGAACCCCTATCAGACTTTCAATGGATTTCTCTGCAGAAACCTTACAAGTTAGGAGAGATTGGAATGACATATTCAAAACTTTAAAAGATAAAAATCTTCAGCCAAGAATACTCTATCCAGCAAAAATATCCTTCAGATATGAGGGAGAAATTAAATCTTTCCCAGACAAACAAAAGCTAAGGGACTTCGTAGCCACAAGACCTCCTCTACAAGAAATCCTCAAGAAGGCTCTCATACCTGAAAAAAGAAAAAAGGGAGAAAGGGGTCACAAAACACAGAGTAAGGAGACAGATAGAATCAGAATAGGATAGCAAATATACAGCTATAGCATTAGGATAAAGGGAAGGAAAACACCAAAAACAAAGACAATCTTGTCACTTTAACCACAAACTCACAACACAAGTTGGAATAAGAGATGACAAGAATAACTTAGGAGGGGAGGAGGAAAGGGACTAAATCAGTTTAGGCTAAGGAAATAAGAGGCCATCAGAAAATGGACTATGTTATGCATGAGATTCTGAATACAAACTTCAGGGTAGACACTAAACTAAAAAACAAAACAGAGACACAAAAAATAAATAAGGAAAAAGCTAAGAAACGCAGCACAAGAAACTGCAGAAGTCAATGGGTAGGCCAAAACACACAGGATGAGAAACAAAGGAAATCCAGGAAAACCAGAAAACAAATGACAGAATAACAGCATTAAGCCCTCATGCATCAATAATCACCCTCAATGTAAACGGATTGAACTGTCTAATAAAAAGACACAGAGTGGCAAGATGGATTAAAGAACAAGATCCAACAATCTGTTGCCTCCAGGAAACACACCTCAGCTCCAGTGACAAGTACAGGCTCAGAGTGAAGGCGTGGAAGACAATAATCCAAGCTAATGGCAAGCAAAAGAAAGCAGGTGTCACAATATTTATATCAGACAAAGTAGATTTCAAGATAAGGCAGGTAAAGAGAGACATAGAGGGTCAGGATATAATGAGCAAAGGGACACTACATCAAGAAGAAATAATGCTTATAAATATCTATGCACCCAACACAGGAGCACCAAACTTTGTTAAGCAACTATTAGAAAACCTAAAGGAAGATATCGAAAATAAGACAATAATAGTAGGGGACCTCAACACCCCACTCATATCATTGGACAGATCATCCAGACAGAAAATCAACAAGGAAACAGTGGAATTAAATGAAAAGCTAAAACAGTTGGACTTAATAAACATATATAGCACACTTCATCCAAAAACAGCAGAATACACATTCTTCTCAAGTGCACATGGAACATTCTCAAGGATAGACCATATGTTGGGAAACAAGGCAAGCTTCTATAAATTTTAAGAAATTTAAATAATAACAAGCATCTTCTCTAATCATAATGCTATAAATCTAGAAATTAATTACAAGAAAAAAGCTGAGAAAGGGACAAAGATTTGGAAACTAAACAATATGCTATTGAACAAGCAATGGGTCATTGAAGGAATTAAAGAAGAAATTGGAAAATATCTGGAGACAAATGAAAACGATAACATGCCATAACAACTCATATGGGATACAGCAAAAGCTGTATTAAGGGGCAAATTCATCGCAATAGAAGCACACCTTAACAAACAAGAAAAATCCCAAATCAGCAATCTTAAACTACACCTAACTGAATTAGAGAAAGAAGAACAAACAAAGCCCAAAGTCAGCAGAAGGAGAGAAATAGTAAAAATAGAGCAGAAATGAATGCTATTGAAACAAAAAAGGTAGTAGAAAGCATCAATGAAACAAAGAGCTGGTTCTTTGAGAAGATAAATAAAATTGATAAACCCCTAGCCAGACTTACAAAGAAAAAGAGAAAGCTCAAATAAACAAAATCAGAAATGAAAGAGGAGAAATAACAACAGACTCCACAGAAATACAACGGATTATAACAGAATAGTACAAAAAAACTATATGCCAACAAAATGGATAACCTAGAGGAAATGGATAAATTCTTAGACTCTTACAATCTCCCAAAGCTAAGTCAAGAATAAGCAGACAATCTGAACAGACCAGTCACAAGGAAGGAGATTGAAACAGCAATCAAAAGCATCCCAAAGAATAAAACCCCAGGACCAGATGGCTTTCCTCAGGAATTCTACAAAACTTTCAAAGAGGATTTAATACCTATACTTTTTAAGCTATTCCAAAAAATTAGAGAGGATGGAACACTTCCTAACACATTCTGCGAAGCCAACATCACACTGATACCAAAGCCTGACAAGGACAGCACAAAAAAGGAGAACTACAGGCCAATATCACTGATGAACATAGATGCAAAAATTCTCAATAAAATTTTCACAACTCAAATTCAGCAATACATCAAAAGGATCATACATCATGATCAAGTGGGATTCATACCGGGGACACAAGGATGGTTCAACATCTGCAAATCAATCAATGTGATACACCACATCAACAAACTGAGGAGTAAAAACCACATGATCATCTCAATAGATGCAGAGAAAGCATTTGACAAGATCCAACAGCCATTTATGATAAAAATTCTGAACAAAATTGGGATAGAAGGAAATTACCTCAACATAATAAAGGCCACATATGACAAACCCACAGCCAACATCATACTCAATGGGCAAAAACTGAGCGCCACCCCCCTGAAAACAGGAACGAGACAAGGATGCCCTCTATCACCACTCTTATTCAACATAGTACTGGAGGTTTTGGCCAAAGCAGTTAGGCAAGAGAAAGGAATAAAAGGAATCCAAAAGGGAGGGAAGAAGTGAAACTCTTGCAGTTTGCAGACGACATGATCTTATATATAGAAAACCCCAAAGAATCCATTGGAAAACTGTTAGAAATAACCAACAACTACAGCAAAGTGGCAGGGTATAAAACCAACTTACATAAATCAGTAGCATTTCTATACTCTAATAATGAACTAACAGAAAAAGAACTCAAGAACACAATACCATTCACAATCACAACAACAACAACAAAATACCTCAGGGTAAATTTAACTAAGGAAGTGAAAGACCTATACAATGAAAACTACAAGGCTTTTCTGAAAGAAATGGATGATGACATAAAGAGATGGAAAGACATTCCATGTACATGGATTGGAAAAATAAACACGGTTAAAATGTCCATACTACCTAAAGCAATCTACAGATTCAACGCTATCCCAATCAGAATCCCAATGACATTCTTTACAGAAATAGAACAAAGAATCCTCAAATTCATGTGGGGCAACAAAAGACCCCGAATTGCTAAAGCAATCCTGAGAAAAAAGAACAAAACGGGAGGCATCACAATCCCTGACTTCAAACATACTACAAAGCTACAGTAATCAAAACAGCATGGTACTGGTACAAAAACAAGTGCACAGATCAATGGAACATAATTGAAAGCCCAGAAATAAAACCACACATCTGTGGACAGCTAATCTTCAACAAAGGAACTCAGGGCATACAATAGAGAAAAGAAAGTCTCTTCAACAAATGGTGCTGGAAAAACTGGAAAGCCACATGTAAAAGAATGAAAATTGACCATTCTTTTTCACCATTCACAAAAATAAACTCTAAATGGATCAAAGACCTAAAGGTAAGACCTGAAACCATCAGACTTCTAGAAGAAAATATAGGCAGTACACTCTTTGACATCAGTATTAAAAGGATCTTTTTGGACACCATGTCTTCTCAGACAAAGGAAAAAATCGAAAGAATAAACAAATGGGACTTCATCAGACTAAAGAGCTTCTTCAAGGCAAGGGAAAACAGAATTGAAATAAAAAACAACCCACTAATTGGGAAAAAAATATTTGCAAGTCATATATCCAACAAAGGGTTAATCTCCATAATATATAAAGAACTCACACAACTCAACAACAAAAAAATCAAACAACCCGATCAAAAAAGGGGCAGGAGACATAAATAGACATTTCTCCAAAGAAGATATACGGATGGCAAATAGACACATGAAAAGATGCTCATCATCACTGATCATCAGGGAAATGAAAATCAAGGCTACGCTAAGATATCACCTTGCACCCATTAGAATGGCAAAAATAACCAAAACAAAAAGTAACAAATGTTGCAGAGGTTGTGGAGAAAAAGGAACCCTCATATACTGCTGGTGGGAATGCAAACTGGTACAGCCACTATGGAAAACAGTATGGAGATTTCTCAAAAAATTAAATATAGAAATACCATATGACCCACCCACTACTGGGTATCTATCCAAAGAGCTTGAAGGTCAGTAATTCCAAAACTCCCATGCACCCCTATGTTCATTGCAGCCTTATTTACAATAGCCAAGATGTGGAAGCAACCTAAGTGCCCATCAACCAATGATTGGATAAAGAAGATATGGTATATATATACAATGGAATACTACTCAGCCATAAAAAAGAATAAAATCATCCCATTCACAACAACATGGATGGAGCTTGAGGGAATTATGTTAAGTGAAATAAGCCAGACAAAGAAGGACAATCTCTGTATGACTCCACTCATATGAGGAATTTAAAAATGTAGACAAAGAGAACAGATTAGAGGCTACCAGGGGAAAGGTGGGGTTGCGGGTGGGCACAAAGGGCAAAGGGGTGCACCTACAACACAACTGACAAACAACAATGTACAACTGAAATTTCACAAGATTGTAAACTATCATACACTCAATAAAAATTAACTTTAAAAAAAAAAATCATGTAGTCATAGTCTCTTCTTATCCCATGGTGCTCCTTATAGGAAACTACAGAGCCAGAGTGATAAGAGAGGGAGATAGGAATTCCTGGCTCCTACTGGTGCTGATAAAAGTTAAGAACCAGCAAAATCTCAAAGCCCTGCCTCACAACTAGAGGCAAATGGAGGAGCCTGGCCATCAGCAGCAGTGGCAGCCAGTGCCCCAGGAAACCAGACAAGTCACAACTTAGCACTCCTCAGCACAAGACTCTAGTGCCCGGGTGGAAACAAGGCAGCACGAACCCAGAGGGCAGTGCAAGACCCAAAGCCCCTCTCCTCCAGGACCAGGAGAGCATGCAAGCATCCCTCCGCCCCTAGATACCAACGTAAGGAAGGGGGAGCAATGAGACCCCTCGAGAGGGCAAACGCAGCCCTTCGCAAAAGTCTGAACTTGGAATTAACTGAGTATTTACACAAAAGGGACTACAATAAACCAGAAAAAAAAGTGACAAATTTAAGGATTCTCCTCACTCCACTCCAAATCAGCTGACATTCGTTGAAATTTAAGTTGCAGAAATTCAGAGGAATTATGCTTTTTGCACATTACTTTTGTAAATTTTGACTTCGGCAGCTATAAAACTGCTCATTCAAGATGGGGGTGTGTGGAGGTAACTATGTGTATGCTTGCAAGCACACACCAAGAAAAACGTCTGGGGCAAAATATTTCAAAATGTTAACGGGGAGAAGATAAGAGGTGATTTTCATCATTATACTTTTATCTGTGTGTGCATTTTGAGAAGGAAATTTGCATTACTTTCTTAATCAAGCAAAACTAAATCAGTCGAGATGTTTTCCTTAGAAGGAAAGCTCATCAGAGAAAAGGGCAGAATGCCACACCCTATTCCATCACACGTCTTAACTAGTGAAAAAAGAATTCCGTGCTATCCTGTACATGTCAGCAGTGGAGCAATGCGGTGGTAGGAGAAACGCCTTCTTGATGGATTTTTGTCAGGTGTGTTGAGTGCAGCTTCATACACATTTGTCTATCTTCTCAAGTACAAATGCGAAGTTTGCAATTTTCTTTCAGTGATTCCCTAAGCTTGCCAGCCTGGCTTTGCACATAGCAGACATCCGATATCTGTTGCTGCCTGGCATTGCTTAACTTTTTTAAATACATTTTTTGTATCTAATAGTTATTCCAAAATCTTAAATTGTTCATTCTTAAAAGGGTCTGCTCTCTCAGTCACGCAAATATACCCCTAAATGACTACAACTGACAGACAAATGCAGCCCGATGCATCTTACTTTCACTCTCTTTATCTTCATGTTTCTCTTTACCTGTTCTTTCACTCCCTTTAACCCTTCCCCTTCGGCATCTTTTATTTTCCTCCAAAAAGATAGATTTCCATGTAACAATCTTCCCCTACTTATAAATATGGGCTGATAATGGTTCTATGGAGAAGCGGGGGCTCCAGGAATGGAGCTGAGAGCATCAGGGTCTTAGGGATGATAACATAATCTAGATATCCTGTCCCCAAATTCAGAGACACTGACTCCCGACACACACACACACACCCATATTACTTATTTGTAAGTGTCTACACTTTTACGAGCCATTATTCTCTTTTCAAGCTTAAAAATTAAATTAAGAACAAGCAATTCTTTTTGGAAAAAGATAACTTGCATTCCTCTTACTCGTCTTGAACCTGGTTGAGTTGATTACGAGTTGAGTTCAACTCAAAGTCTAATTGTTGTATGTCCCGCTCCCGAACACCAGACTCTTTCTGTCTCTCCTTATCAAACGTGTCCTGGAATGATACACAAATCAAAAACTAGTCTGAATACATGAAACAACATGGACAGATTGCAAAAACATTATGCTGAGCAAAAGAAGGCAAGCATAAAAGAGCATGTAATGTATGGTTCCAATTACATAAAGTTCTAGTGCAGGCAAAATTAATCTAGCACAATGAAAACCAGGAGAGTGGCTGCCCTGAGGGTGGAGGGAGGTGACAGGGAAGTAGCTCTGAAATGATGGAAATGTTTTATGTCAAAATAGGGTATAAGTTACACAGATATGTGCCTTTGTCAAAATTCCTCAACCTATAGATTTCACTGTAGGTAAATTATACCTCAATTTTTTAAAAAGACATTGAAATATCATCCTATATCTCTATATCTAGAACACTCACAGGGGGTAAAAATCTAAGAAGCATACATAAATCCCCAGGGAAAAATCTGCTTAATGACAACTGAATCTATAGAGTACTCACCACATGCAAGCTGTTTCACATGCTTATCACATTTAATTCTCACAATCTTATTAAGTCAGTAAAAGCACTGTCCCCATTCAACAAATGGGGAAACTGAGATATACAGGTTAGACAACCCACCCAGGACCATAGAAGATAGACTAGAATTCTGTCCAGTGTCTCCAAGTAGGAACCCTTCAGCCACTATGTGATAAGGCCCTCTTCCTTAGGACAGCCTGCTCTAAATGCTTTAATTTTAGAAAGGAATTTATGTAAATCTATGTAAACATTTAAAATCAAGGTTACCAATGCTTTGCTTAGTCAGATATAAGGATGCCAAGGCCTAAAGCAAGGTATATGTTCTCTTTCCAGTCTAGTCTTCAAATGTTAAAACACTGACACTGTTCCATGGAAACCACCGACATCAACCACAAATTATAAGACTCTTTGTCAGTCTACCAGAATTGAGTTTTTTTTCTTATCTTGGAAGTTTCCAATTAATTTCAATATTTCAGAATACCAAGCTTTCCCCCATTTGATGATCTCTTTCTCTTCTGAGCCCCTGCGGTACCCTAACTGTCTGGGTGACATTTGTCATTTAAAAGTTGCTATTTAATGCCCAGTGTGGGCAAGCAATGTCCCAGATTAGACCATCCTCAGGTCCTTTTTTTTTTTTTTGAGGAAGATTAGCCCTGAGCTAACATCTGCTGCCAATCCTCCTCTTTTTGCCGAGGAAGACTGGTCCTGAACTAACATCCGTGCCCATCTTCCCCTGCTTTATATGTGGGACACCTGCCACAGCATGGCTCAACAAGCAATGCGTAGGTCCACACCTGGGATCCGAACCGGCAAACCCCAGGCCACAGAAGCAGAGCGTGCAAACTTAACCACTGGGCCGCTGGGCCAGGCCCCCATGGGGTCCTTTTTATAGCTGAGGAAACAAAGGCTCGTTGATTTGCCTGAAGTCACACCACTAGTAAGTAGGCAAAGCTGAGATTTGAATGTAGGTCTGTCTCAAGAAAAAACTCAATCCATTATGCTGCATATTACTGTAAATAGAAACTCACCTTTATAGCTTTGTCCCAATTCCCCAGGCAGAGTTGAGCCCCTCACTAGGTAAAAACCATATCTTACTTATGTCTCAGTGCCCAGAGCCTGATCAGGGTGCTGAAAGCCAAGGGTGATCCTTTAGCATCCTTACCTGTAGAGAGGGGACCCTGCTGTCAACAGGTTTTCCCAGGGAAGCAGCAGTAAAGGAGGCCTCCAGCCAAGGCAAAAGGCGCGATTTGATTATTTCCACACCATCGTAATGTCCTCCTAGAAGAATCCACAAGTCAGGTCAGCAAGAGAAATCCAGCCACACCAGCTCAGGCGGGGAGCACAGAGAAAGAGAGAGAAAAGGCAGAAAAGGAGGGAGAGGTGGTGGGAAAGCACAGGCCACTCTTACCTTCCTGGGCTGTGGTCGTGAGGATCCCAAAGAGTTGTCCCTGCACTTTGGCAACTTGTTCAATGAGTTCAAGGCATTGATTTAGATTTTGATCACATGAGTTTGTCTGCAAAGCCAAAACAGTAGACATCAGTGCAATTCCTTTATTCTGGGACCCACTGCAGGTAGACAGGGGCCTCACTTTATATGACGGCCTTCTGGCTCTGGGATGGGGGCAGAGACTGCTGTGTATTCACCAAAACATACTTCCCTTTCCTTCTGGGCACACAGCTAGACCACTTTCCCCAGCTTCCCTAGCAGTTTGTGCAGCCACATAACTGAGTTCTGGTCCCCAGGATGGGAAGTGATATATGCCACTTCCAGGTGTGACCCAGAAGAAAAACCTCTTGAGTGAGTCTCTTCTTTATCTTTCCGCATCTACCAGAAAATGCAGAGGACCCAGCAGAGGACTCCAAGGGCATAAAGGATGGTGGAGCCACAGGATTTGGAAGGCTCTTAACTGAATACTTGCATTGAACTATGATAAAATCAAGAAAGTTTGTGTGTGTTAAGCTACTGAGATTTGGGGTTGTTTTAATAGCAATAACCCTGACTCCCTACTCAAAGGAACCCTGCAAAAAATCCTAATAAAGTGAATAGATCTTTTGTAACACAATACAAATCACCATCTCCCAATTTACCTGCTTTATTGGTTCTTGTCCTCTATCTGAGTTCAATATGTACATAAAGAACACTAATTATTAATAGTAAGAAGTTATTGCTTGGTTGAGGATACAATGGAGAATAAGACAAAAATGATGGCCCAGGCCAGATGGCAATGCAGACTAGTAGGGGAGACAGCAAAGCAGACAGGTACCCTGCAGGGGAATAATAAGTCTTATAGAGGGGTGAGGACAAGGTTTACTCAAGAGCCCACTGTCTCAGAAAGTCAGGGAAGTCTTCTAAGAGGAAGAGAAATCCAGGTAGAGAGGCAATTAGGCAAAATGGGGAAAGGAGTGGTTGGTTCAAGTGGTTACAGAATATTCTACGCAACAAGAACAGAACATGAAGAAGCCAAGAGGTGGGCCTTCTATCTAGTATTCTGCTTTCATCATCTGTTTGGTGAGCTTTTACCATTTCCTCATTAGCCAAACCTCTAATTGATTCTAACTCTAAAGGAAGGAACACAGCTACAAGCAACAAACAAATCATGTGAGTGGAAAAATGCATAGATTTACGTGTCATTTCAAGCCATAATAAGGCACTAGCCGTGGATGCCTCCTGGGCGCTATGAAAACCGAGACAGAAAGTGGGGTTCAAGGAGGATAGAAATTAGAATGAAGAGATGAAGTTTGGATGACCTCTGGGCAAAAGTTTACACGTAAAATGCATATCTGTGTCAACAAGGGAAATGGCTTATCACAGTTCTGTGTGAACCTGCACAGGCACTCAACCTCTCTGAGTCCATTTCTTCTGCAGGAAAAATGCCTTGCAGAGTGTTAGGAAAATTAAATCAAAATAATTCGATAGTCTCTAAATATTCAAACTCAATATGTATTGGATGGATGAAAAAACGAGACGATTCACTCACTTCATACTTATTACACACTTCCTACATGCCAGACACTATTAATGCTTTACATATGTAACTCAGTTAATCCCCAATAGTACACTGTGAGACAGGAGTACCATTGTTACCATTCCCATTTTCAGATGAGAGAACTGAGATACAGAAAGGTTAAATAATTTGCCCACGTTTATTTAGCTAGAAAAATGTCAGAACTGAGATTGGAACCCAAGTAGCTTGGCTCAGAGCCCACGCTGTTAACCACTAAACTACTGACTCGGGCCTACTCAGTGGCGCAGTGGTTAAGCATGCACGTTCCACTTCGGCGGCCTGGGGTTCACCGGTTCGGATCCTGGGTGCGGACATGGCACCGCATGCTGTGGCAGGCATCCCACATATAAAGCAGAGGAAGATGGGCACGGATGTTAGCTGAGGGCCATTCCTCCTCGGCAAACAGAGGAGGATTGGCAGCAGTTAGCTCAGAGCTAATCTTCCTCAAAAAAAATACGAATAAAAAAATAAACTATACTGACTTGTAGATGGCAAGTAGTGCTGGAATAGATGGAAGACTGGATGATGTGACAAAGAGTGAATGGGGAGGGCAGTCAGGGAAGGCCTCTCTGAGCAGGACATGTTTGATCTAAGTCCTGGATGTAGAGCACTGGAGAGAGAGCACGCCGGGCTGTGGGAACAGCAAGGGCAAAGGCCCTATGGCAGGAAGGAGTTTGACAACCTTGGTGCACGTGGCAGAAGCTCAAATGGTCAGAGAGGCTGGCAGGACAGATCCTGGAAGGCTGTGCAGGCCTGGTGAGGAGCCTGGATGGAACGGACTACTCATGACCTGGAGGACCTGCTGGTTTACCTCCCATGCCTGGTAAACAGTACCCGGTGACTAGCTCTGTTGCAGTACTTATTTCTGTTGCAGCCATGTTTTTCTGTCTCATCTGTCTATCCCCTTCCCCCTAAAAGATCATGAATTCTTTTTAAAAATGACTATCTTGCTCATGTTTATATCAATTGCCACTAACATCCATAGCAAATTGAAGGGCCAAACAGTATTTGACGAATGAATGAACAAACGAATGAATGAATGACTTAGCATAATATTGGCATGATCAGAACATTTGGAACCCACAGCCTGAACAGCTATCTCCATTTCTTCCTCTTTGAACCAGCAGCTCCTTGCCCTTGCTGTTTTACTCCTGCACTTACCACAGGGAACTTCAATTCCCCTCTTACAGACTTTTGCCCTCTGGCTAGATCACGCCATATGCTAAGTGGACAGAGAAAGGGCTTGGGAGGCAAGCCAACCCGAGTGAATATCTCAACTCTGCCGCTTGCCACAGTTCTGTGTGATCCTGCACAGGCACTCAACCTCTCTGAGCCCATTTCCTCTCTAGGAAAATGGGGATAATGCCTTGCAGAGTGTTAGGAAAATCAAATCAAAATAATGCATATCCAGCACCTCAGAGACAGAAGGTGTCCAATAATTGGTACCCACAAGGTGGTATATGGTATTGAAAGTAGAAGTGGGCTCAGGAATAAGGCAGACCTTGGTTCAAATCTGGTTCTCCACTTACTGGCTATATTCCTTTAGAAAAGACATTTTAAATATGAGCCTTGTTTACTCATATTTAAAAGGTGGTTGATCTCATGAGCTAACTTAGGTGCAGAGTAAAGGAGGTACATAATTAGAGTGTTATTGTAGTATTATTACTCTATGCTGCTATGCCTTGCCCAGGGCCTGGTACAAAGTAGGTGCCCAAAGGAACGTTTGTGAAATGAGTTTGTACACACAACTTAAATAACAGAAGAAACTATACTATGTCAGACAGTTCCTGTTCCCAAGACATGTCACAACATGCTGCAACTTCTAACACAAAGGATTGCACAAGATAGTCAAGTTGCAATGGAGTCACATTATTCTACCAAACAACCACTCACGCAAGATCAATAGAGCAAAGATGTAAACTGATTATACTGTCTCCTAATTCTAAAGCGCAGACTCCCAAAGTGTGTTCATTCGTAAATCACTGAGTTCCTATTATTTGTAAGGCCTTGGGCTCGGCAGCTCAGGAAACAAAGCTACATTTTAAAAAATGTCAAAAGTTGCCTGCTGTCAACGAGCTCGCCAGCTGGGGAAGTGGGCTGGTGAATGGGAAATGTACGGGGGATAAATGATTACCTTAGAGTTTATTAGGTGCCCTAGGTGGATAGTGAGCTGTAGAAGGAGCAAAACACGCTCCAGTGAGGGGTGAGAGGAAAGAGGGAAGGACATTCCAAGAGGAGGAACAGCAGGTACCAAGGCAAGAAGCAGCAAGGCATATTACGGGCGAAGTGGAATGTGGGATCCAGACACGAAGAAATGAAGGACTTTATTTGCCACATGAAGAGATCTGGGCTTTATCCCATCACTGAAAGATTTAATGGGGCACGTAGAGGAGGATGGGTAGGACATGGTCAGATTTGCTTTGCATTTTACAGAAATCACTCTGGCAGGAGCCGACCAGATAGAGTTTGCATTAGAGAGCAAGTCTGGTGGGAAGGTAGGCAGTTGTAATCATCTGGGTGAGAGATGCTGAGGGCTGTGGAGATGCCAAGGGTCCCCTTGGCAGCCCCAAATAACATCCGTGTCAGCCAAGGTCCCACTGATTCTAGCATTATTTCAAGAGGAAATCAGAAGGTTTGGGAACAGGGAAGAGGTGTGAGAGGGAGAATACCGTTTTTGAGCAGTTTAGGGGTTCTGCAGGACCTTCATATAGAGATGTACCTAACAATTATTGAGCAGCTGCTTTATGCCAGGCTGACACTGTGCTAAGAGCTTTAAATACACTGCTTCATTTAATCCTCAAAACAACCCTACAAACTGGATACCAGCCACCATTTCAAATTCACCAATGACGAAAACGAAGATCTTGAAGAGACAGTGGTTAAGTTGGAAACCAAACCCATTCCTGAAGCTTCTGGCACTGCAGTTGAGCTCTCAATCGTGATGCTTTACCACAAGCAGTTGGAAAATAATCTGGATCTCAGAAGAGAGGTAGGGGTCGGAGGTGTGGCTTTGCAAGCCTTCAGCAGATGGAAAGAGTGGCAGCCAGGTGCAAAGATGAGATCACCAGAAAGAGTATAGAGTGCGGAGAGGGCTGAAGGCAGGGCAGCGGGCAATTTTGCTATTTCGGCAGAGGGCTGAGGAAAAAGGGCCAGTGAATGAAAACAGAACAAGAGCAGTAAGAGATAAGGGGACAACCGGGAGGAAAGATGAAGAAGAAGCAGGAAGCCAGAGGAGATGGTTTCAAGAAGCAGAAGGGCATGGCTTATTCTCTGCTTCACTCGTGCATTTATGCTCTCACAAATCTTTACGGAGGCGGCTACTATGTGCCGGATGCTAGGGACACAATGCTGAATGAGATAGTCTTTGGCCCTCAGGGATTTTACAGTCCAAAATAAACATGCAAATAAATGCTAAACCATGTACTACTTGCTATAATAACAGTAGGTCCAGATTTCAGAGATGAGGCCCGAAGGAGGAAGTGGGAAGAAGCTGAGAAGCTTCAAAAAAGCCTTCACCTGAGGAGCTTTCTGAGCTCCTCCTCCAAGAAATTCTAATTGCTCTAGTGTGAGGCGTTGGGTTATTGAAATTTTTTTAAAGCTTTCTGGATGATTTTTATGTGAAACCAAAATTGAGAACCACGGCACTAGTGGGAAATGAGATGAATTTAGTCTCAACCAGCCCCCTCTAAAAAAATTAATGAGAGAGAAAGAGTACCTCATAATTACTAAAGATGAGCTATTCGTGAAACTTTTGCTTCAGTTACATATGCATCAGGGGGTACGTGTGCTATGTTGTGAAGTAAAATGCATTGATTTCCGTGGGTAAGTTTTAAAAACACTGCTCTTGGGGACACTGCTTTACCCATGTTGAGAATCACTGATATGGGCAATGAATAATCCCTCAGGGGGCCAGCCCAGTGGCCTAGTGGTTAAGTTCGCACACTCCACTTCAGCAGCCCAGGGTTTGCGGGTTCAGATCCCAGGCAGGGACCTACACACTGCTTGTCAAGCCATGCTGTGGCAGGCATCCCACATATAAAGTAGAGGAAGATGGGCACAGATGTTAGCTCAGGGCTAATCTTCCTCAGCCAAAAGAAGAGGGTTGGTGGCGGATGTTAGCTCAGGCCTAATCTTCCTCAAAAAAAAAAAAAATCCCTCAAACAGCTGTATGCAAGTTGGATTGGAGGTGGGCGTGGATGAAGGTAGGGAAATCAGTAGGAATTTTGTCCCATGTTATAGGCATGGAACTTAAACAAGTAACCCTCAAACTTATTCTAGTGGCTTCACACAGATGGGAAAGCAAGATGTAAAGAAACAAGTAGAATATTCAGGAATATAAGCATCAGCACTATTAACATAAAGAAAACGTGTTCTTTTAAGGCTACCAACCCCTGTGCAACAGAGATGTGCTGCTAGCCTCATTTTGTAACCATGACAGCTGTGAAAGCACCGTGGGTTCTGTTAGGGGCAGATTCTCCAGACAGAGTGAAGCTACTACACCTGTGAGTCTTCTCCCTGCAGTTGCAGGTTTTTTTGCAACAAAGTTCACTTAAGATCTGCCCTAAACATACCCTAGAAGCTGGTTTTCCCACACGTGTAAGAAATGATGGGAGCTTGAAGGAAAGCAATGGAAGCTAGAGGGGGAAAGGTGGGTGACATTTGAGTTCTACTTAAGAGGTAGAATCCTCAGGGCTTAATGAACCCATCGGTGAGGCATGCTGGAGAGCGAGGGGGCCCAGGTTTCCGACTTGGGCCACAGAGGGGATTGTGATGCCATTGCCCAACCAGAGGCCACAAGCAGAAAACCAGCAAAACTGGAGAGAGGAAAACTAGTCCTCTTGGTTCGTGTCGGGTTAGAGAATGTGGAGCAGCCACATGGCGCTGTCTGGAAGGCAAGTGGCCATTCAGGTCAGGAGCTCTGGAGAAAGGCCCAAACTGGAGCTAGATTTGAGAGTTACCAGCATCTGGGAAGTAGCTAAATCCATGAAATTTGATAAAATGTGTCACTTGCTGCAGAGAAAGCAAGGAGATAAGGACTAGGGAAGAAAGAGACTGGACTTGACTGACCATCAGGGGGCCTCTGGTGACTGTTATGAGAGCAGTTATAGCAGAATGATGTAGGGGGTACTTGATGTACTTCCATATTGTGCCAGGTTGAGGAACAAATGGGAGTTGAAGAAGCAAAGGCAATGACGGCAGATTACGCTTTCAAGAAGTTTCATAGTACGGGGAAGGAGAGCAACAGGATAGTGGCTTTGTTCCCATCCCTTCGATGTCACCACTCTCTTGCCAAACAAAAGCTCCTCACCCATCAAGCCTAAATGTTGCCTAATTTCCCAGGTCCTTCATCATATGCCTCCACACGACTTACCCAGCCTTCCTTCCCTCCGGCGGCTCTGCACTCCAGCTGCTGTCCTGCTTTGCCATTGCACACATTATGTGTGCACCAGAACGACCACAATCCTTGGATCCCTTTCACTTCCGTTACTTCTGAGCAGACTTGACCTTATTAACATTCCCTTCATGAGAGCCTGATGGATCATCCACGCCCCTACCAATGGTTCTCTCAGACCTACTGTTCTATTCCTAACCCTGAATCACCTCCACAACATGAAAAAGAGAGAAAAATCCTCATCACTGAATTAATCAAACGTATCACTAAATACTTGTAATCAACTTGAAAACTTTGGTTTGAAAAGCTATTTAAATCCATCAATTTCAGTACAAAATACAGTTACTTCCATTTTAACAAACTTCAGTCTCACACACACAAAATATGCTTTATATATATTAGATAAGAATTAAATAGTACAAAGGATTCATGGCAATATTCCTTTAAAATATGGATGCTATTACAACATTAAATGACTTACCTTTTTTAATTTTTAAAATGCTTTTTTTTAAAAAAACCTGATTTTTAGATACAACAAGAATACCATTCCAAACCTGCCAATTAGAGAATTTAGAGGTGAGCAAGGAAAAGAGACAATCAGCGCTAAGTATGTGGAGACTACTCTGAGGGGCAGCATTGTGCAGCTCCTTGCAGCTGGCCATAGAAATTCACACATGGAAAACAAAAGCCCTAATTTCTACCTTCTTTTTTTCCCACTGCCCAGGGTATGCATGCTGGGGGATGGGAGAGTGAGAGAAGGATGGCAGGAAATGGTCGCTGCAAGTACGTGGAATTTCCTTCTATCTTCCCTTCCTCTGTAGGAGATAAGAGAATGGACTTGGCAAGCAACAGACCTACTTTCAAATCCAACTTCCACCCTTTCTGCTAGTGGACTGACCTTGGGCAGGTGAGCTGCCCTCCTGACGTTTGGTTTTCTCATCTGTAAAATGTAGAAGATAAAACCCGCTATTTCATACGTTCTTATAAAGTTTAAAGGCAATAATGTGTGAACAGTGTTTTGAAAGTTTTCAAGGGCTGGTTCTGCGCTGGTTTTAACTGTTCGTTGGGAAGTGCAGTCTCTTATATGGGCAGCCTTGCAAATAGCTCTGTTCCCCAAGTCAACCCTCTATTCTACTTCATGGCTGACCTTGTCACAACACCATCACCCCCACAACAAAGTTCTAAAACTGAAACACTGAATTTTAGCTATAAGAAAAAGTAGGCTTATGTATACCCCATCAACTTAGCAAAAGTTCTGTTTAGGCTTCTCCACTGGATTTTAGTGTCTTGCCCATGGTTAATATTCCTATTGGACTTCTTTCATTATTTATTCTCCTTAAAATTTAAACAGTGATGATGTTTACATTAATCAGTTTGTCCAAGATGAAAATAAGAAAAGTCAAATAAGAGTTGATAGCCTCTCTGTTAAAAATAAAATCTTTAATCATTTGTCAATTTCTTTTGGAGCCATGAATTCATCAGTAATTGTGGCAGAAATGGTAGCCCCAATTAAATATTCCACATTTCTCAGGCTCCCTTACAATTGGGTTGGAGCCACATCACTAATGCTGGTCAAGGGATGAGGAGTGGAAGTGACGGGTATAATGTAAGAGCAGCACAAGTTCTTCGCTATCTTTTGCCCTGCAACCTTTGAAGTCTGGCGATGAGATGGCCGCTCCACCAGATGGAGGGAGCCTGAAACTGAGCCAATGACAGAGGAGAGCTGCCATCAGACTTTGTATGAATGAGAAATAAATCTCTGTTATGTTGAGACGCTAAGATTTGGTGTTTTATTCATTACTGCAGCAGAGTCTGGCTAGTAAAGAGATAAAGATCCTGAAGGGAAGAAAAATGTTCTCTATAAATTTACTAATTAGATTAAATCCTCAAGAATGTAGAAGTATGTTAACTAAGGGGGAGGGGTGAAGGTGGCCAGGGAGTCTGTTTGAACACATCATAGCAACTAGAACGACCTTTTGTACTAAGAGCCAGCCATATTTTAGCAGAGGCAGCCTCTATTCCAACCATGAAGACTGTTCTGAAACAAACAGAGGAGACATCTCTTTAAGATCTCCCTTTTATGTGCTGATATTTAATATGCTGTTTTCACTTATTAGTGTAGACGTCTGTCACACAAGAGGAGAGTAATGCAAGAGGAGCATCACCAGCCCTCCCTACCATCCCCACTCATACATCAAGTGATCAAAAGTCTCCAGATTGTGGGGCTGGCCTGATGGGTAGTGGTTAAGTTCTCATGCTCCACTTAGGTGGCCTGGGGTTTGCTGGTTCGGATCCTGGGGGCAGACCTACACACCGCTCATCAAGCCATGCTGTGGTAGCATCCCACATACAAAACAGAGAAATATTGGCACAGATGTTATCTCAGGACCAATCTTCCTCACCAAAAAAAAAAAAGTTTCCAGTTTGTAATGGCCTGGTGTCTATTATTTTACTTTAAGAAATGTAATCTTACCCTATCTTAGAGATAAGGTTATCAAGGGTATAGCAAGTTCTTACCATTTGCTACTGTAATTACATAGAGTACACTTTTAAAAGTAATAAATCTCAGAGCCTCTGACCAAAGTTTAACTCCCTACTCCACAGGACTCTAGGTGGAAACAAAAGCATCTCAGAGAGAGGAGAGTTTCAGCCCAGAGTTGACCTTCTCTGGGTACTGCTAACATCGTAAGGAGGTTGATTTCTCTTCTCATCTTAACATCTCCATGGAGTGACTAGGTAGTCAGAATCCAGTTTTGCATAGGTGGTTATTCGACCTTTTTACAGAGCTGACCAATAAAAACATACAGATGGTGCATGATAAACTAGGGGCTTTGGGGGCAGCATACTCTTACATGAACTTTAAGGACCATTCTCAGAGTCTTTGACCTTGTTTACTAAATGTGCCAGCGTAGTTTACAAGAGGCTGATTCATATAATCTCTTGCCTAAAGTATCGCTCAGCCCAGTCGGTTCTCCCGAGAGTTTCCCATCATGCAACAGCTAGAGCAAACTTTCTAAAACATAATCTAAACATATCTCCTCCCTGCATAATGCTTTTAGTTTCTCCCCATTGCCCTCAGGATAAAGTCCAAACTCCTTAACACACCCCGCAAGGCTTTCACCATCTAGTGTTACCGCCCCACCTCCTCAGCTTCATCTCATGTCCACTCCCTGACTTGAACTATTCACAAATATCCCCAATATGCCAGATTTTTCATGCCTCCCTGCTTTTCGCACATGCTGTTTCCTCTATCCTTCATTCTCTTCTCCAACTGGAAGTTCATTATTGAGATGCAGCTGACATTTCTATTCCCAGCACCCAGGACAGACAGGGGCATCGTAAGCTCTGAAAAAATACTTGTTGAATGAATAAATTAATGAATAAATGTACACTGCAAAAATGGTAAATATAGAGTGTCTAACCCAAAGTTTTAGCCATAGTAGAAGCTAAGTAGCCATTTGTTGAATGAATTATTAAGCTCTTAATAATTGGCTCAGTTTTGGGTTGAACAAGAAGGGATTCTCTATGGCTCTTTCACCAGCATTCTTAATAACTGCAAAGGAGGAAAACAATTTCTGAAAGTTAAGTATTCACTCCAAGCTGTCCCTGAACTTCCGGTGGGATCCAAGTTTTAAAGGCCAAGTAATGCAATAATTCAGCATCTCTTTAATAACGAAAACAAAATGAGTCAGCCATGTTTGCTGTCGTTTTTATGATTTGTTTGTCTAGGGGGGTTTTGAAAAATGTCCCTTCTTAGAATTTTTTAAATAAATAAATTTTAAGTAAATAAATTATTTAAAAATCAAGCCATGGGGCCAACCTGGTGGCACAGCGGTTAAATGCGCACGTTCCGCTTCGGCAGCCGGGGTTTGTCGGTTCAGATCCCAAGAGCGGACATGGCACCGCTTGGCAAGCCATGCTGTGGTAGGCGTCCCACATATAAAGTAAAGGAAGATAGGCACAGACGTTAGCTCAGAGCCCGACTTCCCCAACACAAAAAGGAGGGATTGGAGGAAGATTTTAGCCCAGGGCTAATCTTCCCAAAAAAAAAAAAAAAAAAAAAAATCAAGCCAGAAGTAGTTTTACTTGGGACCTAGAAGATTGCTAGATGTTGTTAAGATTAAAAACAAGCCAACAGGGGCTGGCCCCGTGGCCCAGTGGTTAAGTTCGCACGCTCCGCTGCAGGCGGCCAGTGTTTCGTTAGTTCGAATCCTGGGCGCGGACATGGCACTGCTCATCAGACCACGCTGAGGCAGCGTCCCACATGCCACAACTAGAAGAACCCACAACGAAGAATACACAACTATGTACCGGGGGGCTTTGGGGAGAAAAAGGAAAAAATAAAATCTTTAAAAAAAAAAAAACAAGCCAACAAATAATCAAAAAGCAAAGGCTTTGCGGCAGAAAATTATGTTTTTAAAGAATTTACGGTCTCTGACAACATATGTAGGATACAATGAAACAGGCCGTGCATGAGATGGTGGTGATGGCCAGATTAAGGCAGAGGAGATGGGAAGGAATAAGAAGGAAATTATAAGAGAAAAACTTAGAAGAAAACTAAATAAGATCTGTTAATCCAAATAACATCTAGTCTGGAGGAAAATCAAAATTTTGCATTCTGTTTTAGAATCAATCTGTTCAGGTCATTTATCTATTTTACCTGAAAATAACTTTTTCCTAGGGGAGTAGCTTTAATCACATAGCTAATTCTAAAAGTGTGTATGGCCTTTCTTTTGCTTGAGTTAGTTAGAACTAAATCAATATGGTCACAGTCAGCAAAGTCAACCTTCCATAGCAAACATGACTTACAGCTTTTAATGAACATAGTTCTCTGAGACCAACATTTTAACAAATGTCATTTGCTACAATGAATATTCTTTGTCTTAAGGTTTCAAATCAAAAGTCCTTGGAACTAATAAAACAACCATTGCTAAGAGGAAAGCTCTTAGCAATTGACCAAACTCAAACTGTAGATGACAAGATATGGAATAAGTTTAGATGCAACCTAAATTTGGGTAGGCAGTGAATAGACATTTTCTCTTCCTCTCTCCTTTGCTTCACAGAAAACTGTTAAAAACACTTGCACTATCTCGTTTGTGACCCTGATTGTAAATCGTGGCGTCTGGTTTCAATTCAATTTTAATAAAGGCTGAATTAAAGACACTTGGAGATCATTTTAAATTCTATACTGGATATGAAGTTTTAAGAAGAGAAATGAGTCTACGAAACTGGGTATCTGGGAGAATGGTGGTGGCATTCAGTCAATCATTATTTATTGAGCAACTACTAGAAGCCAAGGTGCTGGGAATAGAGTGATGAGCAGAAAAAAGGAGAAATCTCTCCTCTTTGGAGCTCACATGTTAGTGAGAGGAGCAGGGAGGGAAGACTGAAAACAAACAAAATAAAAGAGTAAATAAGTAAAAATTAGAAGGTGTAGATATTAGGGAAGAAATAAAGCAGAGAAGGGAGACAGTGAGTGCCAGAGGTGAGGGTGACAGATTGCAATTGAAAACAGGATGGTCTCTCCTGAGAAGGTGACATTTAAGCGAAAACTTGAAAGAGCTGAGGAAGTGAGGGTGTTGCCATCTTGCTGAAATGTCAACAGGTGAAACTTTCTAGGCAGAGGGGAACAGCAAGTACAAAATGTCCTGAAGCTGGAACGTGGCTGGCATGCTTTAGAACCGTTCTGTCCACTACCGTCACCACTAGCCATATGTGACTATTTGAATTTAAATCAACAAAACAGAAATGAAATTAAAAATTCAGTTCCTTAGTTTGCATTTGCCACATTTCAAACTCCCAATAAGCCACCATATTGGACAGTGCAGATACAGAGCATATCCATCATCAAAGAAAGTTCTACTGGACAGCTTTGCTCTAGAAGGAACAAGGCCAGTATTGCTAGAGTGGGTTGAGCAAGAGAGAGAATTATAGATGAGGTCATAGTTTAAAGGAGCACAATCGTGTAGGAGTTTGATGGCCATTGTAGGAACTTTGTCTTCTATTCTGAGATAGGAGGTTTGGAGGGTTTTGCCAGAGGAGTAACTTGATCTGACTTGACTTTAGAGAATCACTTTGGGTCCTTATTTTTGTAATAATCCAGATAAAAGATGACCGAAGGTGGACAAGAGTGACAGCAGTGGAGGTGGTGAGAAGTGCTGAGGTTCTGCGTGAATTTAGAACCTGGTACCAACAGATCATGCTGATGAAAAGGATGCGGAGACATAACAAAGACAAGAAAGGAAAGAGGTCACCGGTTGGGACACAGGAGAGGCTAAGGTTGGTTTTAGATGGATTTGACCTTGAGACGGCAATAGCACAACTAAAAATCTCCGATGGGCAATTGGAGAAATCAGAGCTCAGTTGAGAACAGGCCCTGAACGTGAATATGAGTATGAGATTCATCAGCATACGTGACAGAGATGAGGCAGAAATGGAGGTTGAAGAGAAGTTTCCTACAGTCTGGTCCTTGAAGAACAGCCACAAGAGGGAAGTGGGTAAGGCAAGAAGATGAAGAACAGATCATCAGAGCCTTAGAAGATTGCCGGTATCAACAGCCAAATACAAGAGAGATGCTAGATAGCTAAAGAGAAATGATGGTGCCCAGGAAATGGCCGCAAAACTTGGAAAGGATTGGTCTCTGACGATGCAGTCTCTACTATGCTGGGGGAATGGCAGGAGAGAAGGTAGATAGAAATGGTTTCAGTGAGAAGAGAGGAATGGGCTGGACCACTGTCACCAAGAAGGGAAAGTGTAATAAACTTTGGCATTTCTCAGTACTTATAGGTAGTTTCTAAAACAATCATTTAATTTGATTGCCAAATACTGGTGTCATTTGTGTTAAACGTTGTCTTGTGACAAACTGAGTATACTCTTTAAAATTCAGAGTTTATGCCAAAGGGCAATAAAAAACTTTTTTGTAAGAGGTAGTTTTAAGAAGGATGAATACATGTGTTAGAATCTGTTATTCTCAACCTTCTGAGACTAAGCAGCAAGTAGTCACTTTTAAAGGGGAAGAGGACCCAAGTCTTTTGTGATAAAGAGGTAATTTTTAATTTTCCTGCAATCTTGATAGAGAAGGAATAGTCAGTGCCTTAAAAGTGGGCAAATGGGATAAACTCTAGAAAAGAAGGCTAAGGAGAAAACTGGAGCTGTCCTCTGAGCTCCCCTGCACCACAGGAGCCCCGTGTAAAGGGTGAAGGGGAAAGCCCAAGGACAGCAGCCAGTTGCATTTTTCCGGGTAGAAATTCAGAAACAAGTTGATCTAGACTCAAAAAACTGAGATCCGAAAAGGAGCTTTGCCTATCATCTAGTCCAGGCTCTCCCATTTAACAGACGAGGTGCTGCCCCAGGTTGTTCAGCTGGTTCTGTGCAGTGCTAGACCTAGAACACAGAGGGGCTGATTCCCAGTCCTCAGCTCTGCCTGCCTCACTGTTCTACTTGCTGTGTAAGAGTGGGACTCTCCTATTAAAGGCGGACGCAACCAGAGTGAGGTAGGGATTAATGAGACTTCAAGAGCGGTTACGGATTTGATGACAGAATATTGGCTTCTTACAAATGCCTTGGCAACGGGCCTTCTGAAATCTGCGTTGGTGTTGAAACTATTTACCATGCTAAACAGCACACAAGCGAAACCCGCAACGTTAACAAGCATCCGTTTCACTGACATCTAGGTACTAACTCCTGGATGCATTTTTACAAAAATCCATTCTGATGCAACCACTGGGTATCCTCAAAGTGGGAGATTTGCGAAAGGCAGGAGGAGGGGTGTAGCAAAAAAAAAAAACCTCGAATTGGGGGTGAAGGGGTAGATTGCTGGCGGAGGGGATGTGAGGGAGAGTGGCAGGCTGGACCAGAACCGTGGCGGATCGGAGGTCTTTCCCGTTGCTAGGGCCGCCAGCGTCCTTGGTTACCGCTGGATGGAAGGCGCTCTCTCGTCCTGGATTCTGAGGCCCGCGCTCCGCCCGCCGCGGAGCCCCAGCGCCGCCTCGCGCCGCGGGGAAACACAGGCACACGCATGCGTGTGTCTTTCCTCCCCTGCGATCCCGGTTTGAGGCTGGGTCTCCGTTAGGAATCACAACCGCTGGGACTTTGCAAGGCGGCCACCCCGACGCCAGCCCTAAGATACCCCCTCCGACAGCTGTGTGTGCCAGGAACTAGAGGGAGGGCGGGCCCGGGGGTCTCCCACCCTAACTCACGTTGTACTCCCTCAGCCAGGACTCTAGCTTGTCCTGCATCGATCGTAAAGCTTCGTTGGAGACCAGTTTCCTCAGAATTTCCGCCATTGCTCGTTTTTCTGCTCGGCCCCTCTGTGGGAGATGGAGACGTGGAAGGGACCAGGCAGTGGTCTCCGCAGGACCGCGGGGTGATAAGGCGGGAAAGGTGTTATCTTCCTGAGGGTCTCAGAGCGCGGCTGGTGTTTCCATCCTCCCCCTCGGGTGGGACCGGGCAGGGTTAGGGAAGCCGGGGGGGAGGTGCCCTGGGCCACAGCCTCCCCACCTCATCCGCTGCCCAGCGCGGTCTCCTGGCTCCCCCGCGGCCGCCCAGAGCCCCAGCCATAAATACCCGGGCGATTGTTAAACAAACTTTGACGTGGGCGGGCGGATGCTAAGGACGCGCGCAGCCAGCAACTTGGCAACACCCGCGTCCCCGCCCAGCCCCCACTGCGCCCTCCACCCACTTTGGTCCCAGCCGCCGCCTGCAGTTGTCCTGGGCACCTGCCAGGGCGCGCCATGTCGCTGCTCCTGCTGCTGCTGCTCTTCCTCCTGCTGCTGTTGCTACTGCTGCTGCTAGTGGCTTTGGAGGAGGGCGCCCTATGCCAATGAGACCCAGGACCTCGGGAGCTCGAGGACGCCAAGATTGCAGATGGCGGCCGCGTGATCCCTTGATGCACCGAGACCCGCCCGCAGTGTGGGATGGGGGCCTGCTGGAGGCTTCTCGCCTAAAAAAGCAAAGGGTATTTCTGCATAGACGTTTTTGGTTAGGCTCCTAGGAAAGCACTTGTTTGGCTCCTTCCTTAATTTCACTTCTCAGGACGTTAATTCTGCACATTTGTAATACCTAGGGCTTACCTGGATGAAATTTACAATAACTAAATTTCAATTCTTCCTGCTTCTATCTTTTGCTTTCTTCCTTGGCCGTCTGGGTGAGTGCCTAAATTAATAGATTTTAGCTCCAGGATGTTCATAGATTAAAGTTAACCCCTCAGGTTTAGGCAAGCTTTGGTATATTTCTAGAATCATTGAGCACTATAAACTTTCGTTTAATTCGGAATTCTTTAATTGAGACTTTGTGAAAGTTCAAACCCGGTTTGGCATTATTTCAGAGGGGTGTATTAAGCCACAGTGATAGTTTGAACTACTTAAGAAATGAAGCCATTTAAACCATCATTAAACACCTTAGAAGCCCTTATTTTATGTACCATCAAATGACATGCCGATTGCAAATCATCCTTATCTATTCACTAAAACACTAGGGGTGGAGCAGGGCCTTAGCTAGTTAACTAGTTTAATTCAGTTCCACTTCTTTAGGTACTTAAAAATATACGACTACCACATACATTCAAGTACTGTACACTTGAGAATTTTCACCACCTCGTTTTTATTTCTCTTAATTACAGTGGTTTTACTGTCCTCTAATAAAAATGATAGGCTCATTTCTGAAGACTGTGTTCCTACTATTTTCTGTAGACCACAAAATAAAGACTCTTTTCATCACAAGAAAGAAAAGAGTTGTAACTATGTGTGGTGGTAGATGTTAATACACTTATCGTAGTGGTCATTTCACAATATATACAAATATCGAATCATTATGTTGTACACCTGAAACAAAGATAATGTTATACGCCCATTATATCTCAATAAAAAGAAAGGAAAAAGTAAGGACTATAAGAGTACATACACATGTTATTTTATCATAGTAGAATAAAAATTACTAAAGTAAAAAGACATATACCCAAAAAAATCCACTAAGTATTCATTAGACACTTTTGTCCTTTAAAAAATATAAAGAAGAAAGAAGAGCATGGAGAAAAACGTCACAGATTTCTTAATTTGGAGTCAATAATTGCCTATTTCAATAGGCAATTGGAATCTTTAAACAGTACTATTTACTTATTCATAACAAAAACAAGTTGGAATATTTGTTTATGTTAGATTAGGGGTTAAATCCTCTTCGTTGCTGTGGGCACCTTAATGAGCCTCTAATCCCTGGTTTCATCATCTGTAAAAGAGACACAATTGTTCTTACTTCGTAGCAGTGTTATGAGACTCAATAAGAATTCATGTAAAGTACTCAGCATGGTGTTTGGCGTAAACTCTAGTAAGTGCTTGATAATGCTGTGATCACCATTACTTTATTTAATAGAGAAAACTAGGTTGGAAACCATCTAAACCTCCAACAATAGGGTAATGGTTGAGCAAATCATTCAATGAAATGTTGCACAATAGAAATCTTGTTATTGAAGGATATCTGTTATCTAGGAATTCTCACCATCTAACATGAAGTGATAAAAGCAGGACACTAAATTATATATATCGTGTTATATTCTCTAATATGAACCCAAGTTATGATTTTAATTTGTTCCTTTATAGTTTTCTGATTCTCCAGATTTCTACCGTGAACATGAATTGCTTTTGTGAAAACTTAATTCAGAAACAAAGTTACTCAAAAACTTTACTGCCCTCAGAAAAATGTTAGCCAAAACATCAATGTTTAAGCTGACTCAGAACAGAATACACTTTGACCAAATATCCATATTACTAATTTAATAATTAGACTTACAGAGTCTTAGGACCTAATAGATCTTCGAATCACCTTAGAATATGCTACTGATGTCATTTATCTGTACAATGCTGTAGCCTCACAACTAGATTCAAGATCCTTAAGGCCTTAAATCATTTCACATACCTCTTGGTTTCCTAGAACTCTGGAGCATGTATTGTGCATAGCAGGAAATTTGTGTTTATTAGTAACAAAGAAGCCTAGCCCTCAATGACTCAAAACAAATGAAATGCTTTACATATTTATTCATTATTTCCTCCCCACTACTTCCAAAAAAGGATCTGAGATGGCTTACAGTGAAAGACACATAGGAAATATCGTTGTTAAATAAAAAATACTTTTTTAATAGAAAAAAGCAAATAAGCCTAAAATTTAAGTTTATGTACTAAGATTGAGCTCATTTAACATTTATTTCTGGACTTTGTGGAAGCCAAGGCAGAAAGGAAAATGAGTTTTATGATTATCGTTTTTTTATTTTAAAAGTACACCCACCAGTTCTTTAAATGGAAATGCATTTTTCTGGTACCAACTGTAAAGTATGTTTATCCTTTTCCAAAGAGTATAGAACAACTCAAATGAAGGTATCTTTAATAACTTCCATCTTTTTTTTTAGAAAATATAGGAAGAACTTTTTTTTTTGAAGATTGGCACCTGAGCTAACAACTGTTGCCAATATTCTTTTTATTTTTTCTGCTTTTTCCCCCCAAATCCCCCCAGTACATAGTTGCATATTTTAGTTGTGGGTCCTTCTAGTTGTGGCATGTGGGATGCCGCCTCAGCATGGCCTGATGAGTGGTGCCATGTCTGTGCTCAGGATCCAAACCGGTGAAAGCCTGGGCCGCTGAGGCGGAGCGGGCAAACTTAACCTCTTGGGGGCCGGCCCCCAAGGTAAAATCTTGATATGATTGTTTCTTGTAGTCATCTTTGATCACTGCCAAGGGAGTAACACTAGAACACACATCAGCAAAGAGAGGGCCAAGCAATTGACTTCCAATTTCTTAGTTCTTTAGTGATGTTATCTGATACAAGCTTAGAAATTCCATACCTGTAGGAATAAATGGACATCCTCATAAGTGCCCTTAATGACGATGTTCTTTGCAGAGGTTTTGATGGGTGCTGGATAGCAATCAATTTAAGAGAAAGCTAGAGCCTGGAGTGCAAATAGTCTATGTTGCTAATTAAAGAAGAATCCATATGCTTCAAATTACAAGCATGCAGTCAACAAGGTTGAGATTCTATTTAAAAAGTTGATAAGCCTTCCTTTTTAAATATGTGAAAGAAAAAGATAAACAAATGTTCTACTGGAGAATATTTTGATGCACTAATTTTGTCCCAATTTTATTATTTTAGGATATTTTCTACTAGACAATTATTTGGAAAGAAAAGATAAAAATCAAACCTTTCTTTTGCAGTACCCTATCAGAAGTGAAGCAATAATAAACTTGAACGTGGACACTCTTGCTTTATCTCACACTCGGCCAGTTAGTGGTTTCTCATAACTTTATATGTCTTTAATCACTCTGAGCCTCATTTTTCCCATCTATATAATGAAAACATGGACTAGATGAACTCTAAGATCTCTTGCAGTTCTGACATTCTCTTATGCTGCTTGTTTTTGTTTATTTTTAACATACTGGTTGTGGTTCAGGTTGAGCAAATCTTGCCCTTTGTTTCAATTTTTGGTTCACAGTTCAGTTTGGGTCAAGCCTTGATTCTGAGAACATTAGTCTGTCTTGAGTACAGTTTATTCTGGAGGCTTGCTAGAATAACTAATATACCTAACTTCCAGGAAATAAACAAGGGGTTTCTCTGTAGTTGCACTTTTAATAAATTTAAACCCAGCTCAAACTGACAAAAATCTCCTGACTCCCCCACCGCCTCAGAGCTCATCGCTGTCTTCTTTATGCTTTCTCTCTTCAACTTTTGAACATGTTGATACTGTTGTAATCATCACACTATATTATACTTATTTGTCTGTCTCTTATATAAGCTTGTGAGCTTCTTGAAGAAAAGGATAGAGGCTTACTTAGCTTTATATCCTCAGCACAGCAGCTGTCACATTCTAGGCTCTCTATAAAAGTTTGTTAAATTGAATTGTTAACAAAAAGAGAAAGAAGTGAAAGAAAATAAGCAAGCAAGGCAAGAAAGAAGCAAGGAGGTGATTGGCTGCTTTATATCTGATGTCATAATCCCATTGAAGTGAAAGAAAGCAAACTTAATAGCCAGCTGGTGGTTCTTATGGCATCAAAATTCTACCAGCCGGCCAGGAGCCACTTGTTCTAGCTAACTGTCATGTCTCAAACATGTGGATGGAACAGGCTTCCTGAAAGTCCTTAATTTTGTCCACCTTGAATTTTACCTACATCAGTCAACCAGAGAGATTTTTAATTTGGGATTTTAAGAAGCCAACAAAAGATGAACTGAATCCTTTGAGGGTCATGAGAGCTGTGTGTGTAGTTTCATGCTATACTAAATATATATATATATGTGCAGTAAGCTACAAGGATATATGGTGGACTCCTCATCATCATTTGCAGTTCTTCCTCACTAAGGACAGTTGCAAACCCTTAGCCAGTGTGCCTAACAGAATAATCTGCTCTGCTCTGCTCTGGCCTGGACGTTTTTTCAGGTGCCCTGATCCTCTTCTGTGTGTGCCATGCTATTCTTGTCCCACAGCTGTCTGTGTTAGGCTCATGCTTCTTTGGGTCAGGGCCTGTATTACTGTCTAAAGAAAATCCATTAGTCTTCCCTGACCTACTTGCATGAAGCTGTCTTTAAATCCAGTTTTTATTGGTGGTAATGCTAAGGCACTTTGTCTCCACTGGCAGGTAACAAAAACCCTAATTTGTCCATTTACTCAGTGTTCTCTGAATGCCCTGCGTTCTCATTTTATCAGCTTCATTTGGTCCTTTTTGTTCTCTTCACACTTAAGGAAAGGAAAAGACTTTTAAAAAAACAAACAAAACACCACCCATTAGAGAAAGAACTAATAGGTTGGGATCCGAAGGCAGTTCCCCCCACTGCACAGAAGCAGGGATGTTGTTTTCCTTGTCGTACCAATAAGCATTCCCTGCTCAGAGCAACAGCTCAGAATTGTTCTGTAAAATTATTTCATGCCCACAATTGGTTAAACTACAAAAACAAGAGGAAAATGTTACCTCACAACTGCATCACCTTAGCACCTAAATAAACTATACAGCATATGTTGCAAATACAGATTAGAAGAAAAAAAAGAGATTTAGTGTGATTTTTGAGGGCCACAAGATAACTAAACCCAGATTTCCATCATTATGATAATGGAAGACTGAAGCATCTTTGCCCTCAATCTTTGCAGCTCTGCTAGCTAAATGCAGCGGCAAATGCTTGGCACTGTGAAAACGGCCATTGAGGGAATGAGTTGAGGACACATTAAGCTGTTGCAAAGACCCAGTGGGTATGATCTACATTGTAAGATACCCTTAAGCATCCCAGGAGCGGGACATGGGACAGCATGAGGGCAGTCCCTACGATGGAGGATGCTGAAATAGATCTTTTCGGCACATTTGATAAACATTACTAAATTTCTGGTGTGACAGAAATGTCTGCCTTAATCATAAGGCAAAATTAGATCCACTCCCAGCTCCTAGCACCTCAGAATCTATTCAGGTGAGAGATACACAACCATAGTTCAATGTGACAAGTTACAATAGAGTAAATACAAAACGGAAACACTGACCTTCCCTCCCCTCCTCCATCCTCCTAAAGAAAGGATCGGGAGAAGTTATAGAAGAAAGTGACATTTACAGCCAGCTCTGGAAGGGTGGAGGGGAGTTCACCGGGAAGAGAAGAGACAATGGAACAGGTCAGACAGCAGCAAAGAGGCATGAAATTGCCTGGAGAGGCAGGGAATGATGAACGCTAGTCCAGGGTGATGATCGAGTAGTCAGGGGATCGGGGACAAGACCAGAAAGGTAGTCCTGAGTTCAGCTACAATGAGTCTTCTATATCAGGCTAAAGAAAGTGACCTGTATTGTGTAAGTAATGGGGAAGCAGCAAAGGGCTGTAAACAGAAAAATGGTATGTTCTGGTCTCTTTTTCATATCACCTTGGAGCTCCTAGAGGTTAAGTCAGGAGAGGGCAGGACTGGACCCAGGGAGGGTGCTTAGGAGACACAGAGATGAGAGTTAACGAGGTTTTTCTTTGGGGTAATGCACGGTGAGGATTAAAGTGACATACGTAGGAGACACTTAGGTGCCAGTAATATTTTTTACCCCGATAGGAAAAAATTGACCCAATATTCACTCATCAAAGTTACGAAGTAGATATTATGTATGTACTTGGTTCCTAATGTATTCAGGATTTGGAGCAACACAGAAGTAGTAACACATTGCCCCTGCTTTGTAATGAGCTTACAGTCTGCTCGGGAGCAAACTATATGTGCACGAAAAGTAAAATAATACAAGATATTGTGTCATTAAGTATCAAATGGGTGCCATAAGAAATTGGTGCAGTAACGGTTAAAAAGAGAGAGCAATCATGATTGGCTTTAATTGTCAGGAGAAGGTGGAACTGAGGTTGATCCTTAAAGAGGGGTGGAATTTGGAGATGTATGAATTCACAGACAAGACAGATGGGCAAGCAAATAAATTTCAGTGTAGTGGGATAAATGTGACAATAGAGGCATGCTTGAAGATCGCAGAAAGGGGCACAGGAATCAGAAATTTGCAATGGGAGAAAGATTAAGAAAGGCTTCCCAGAAGACATATTGCTTGAGTTGAGTTTTAGTGAACATGTAGAAGAATAGGTAGGTAAAAAAAAGAGAATTACCCACATATGAAAAGGCACAGAGACATTAAGAACTTGATGAGATCAGGCAAATGGCTGAGAACTGTAAATATTGCACATGGCTGGAGAGAAGGATGAGTTGGTGGAAGGACCAGGAAAGGAGCTTAAAAGAGGTAGACAGGAACCAGAAAGTAAAGGACCGTCTGTGCTAATATAAGGAGTTTAAATTTTATCATGGAAGGTATCAGAGGATTTTAAATTTCAGAGTGCGGAGTGACACGATGGGGTTTGTACTTTAGAAAGAACATACTAGAAATTGTATAGGATGTCTTTGAGGTTTCTGACTGGATGGTGGTGTCATTCACTAAGGGAACACAGGAAGAGCAGATTGCGAGGAAAGATTTTGAGTTCAGTTTTGGATGTGTTGAGCTTGAAGTGCATATTATTTTCCTAAGGGATACCATAACAAATTACCACAAACTTGGTGGCTTCACACAACAGAAATTTATTTTCTCGCAGTTCTGGAGCCCAGAAGTCAGAAATCAGCAGGGTTGGTTCCTTCTGGAGGCCCTGAGGGAGAATCTGCTCCATGCCTCTCTCCTAACTTCTGGTGACTGGTGGCAAGTGTTGGCACTCCTTGCCTTGTAGACACATAGCTCCAACCTCTCTCTGCCTCTGTCTTCACTCCTCAGTGTGTGTCTCTGTCCTCATATAAGGACACCAGTCACTTTTAGGGCCCACCCTAAATCCAGGGTGATTTCATCTTGAGATTCTTAATTACATCTGCAAACACCTTACTTCCAAATACAGTCATGTGCCATGTAACGAAGTTTCAGTCCATGACGGACTGCATATACAATGCTGGTCCCATAAGATTAGTACCACGTAGCCTAGGTGTGTAGTAGGCTATAGCATGTAGGATTGTGTAAGTACACTCCATGATGTTCGCACAATGACAAAATCGCCTAATGATACATTCATCAGAACCTATCCCTGTCATTAAGCAACGCAAAACTGTCATGTCACGTTCACAGGTCCTGGGGATTAGGACTTGGATATATCTTTTTGAGGGACGCTATTCCATCGATTACAAAGTGAATGTTTTCATAATCTGACTAGTACTCTAGCCATGGGGAGCTCTATTTTGCACTTCTAAATGCTAATAACATGCAACAGGCAAAAGAAAACGCAGAATTAAAGGCTGTTTCATACGGTAGAAAGAGCAAAGACTTTAGTCGGATGGACCTAGGTTCAATCCTGGCTCTTTATTGTTGAAAACTTCGTTAGCCATTTATGAGCCTTGATTTCTTAATTTGTAAAATGGAGATAAAATGACCTATCTCATAAGACTGTTGGGAGAATTAAAGAGACATTGCCAGGCACACAGTTCTATCTAAATATTATTGTTTTAGAAAAAAATCTTGAAGATAATACATTTGGGAATGACCCACATTAAAGATGTGGTCATGTGAGTGTATTGGATCTCTTTAAAGACTATAAAATTGGCATCAAGGAGAACAGTGAAGTGTCCTGTCAGAGAGATGGGGATCAGCAACTAGAAGGTGACTTTCCAGATAACCAGAGGAAAATCAGTTATTAGGTATCCCACCACCTGAGTGGGAGAGAAGCTGGCAAAATCAAGGCAGGGCTTCTTGTCTTAGAAACTGGGATATCAGGCAGGTTCTAAAACATTTATTAAATTTCATTACTATGCTACGCATCGGAGATAAAAGGATGAGTAAGACAGGGGCCTTCCAGATAGAGCTCTCCATCTTTTTTTTCTTCTCCCCAAAGCCCCCCAGTACATAGTTGTATATTCTAGTTGTAGATCCTTCTGGTTGTGCTATGTGGGATGCTGCCTCAACACGGCCTGACAAGCAGTGCTAGGTCTGCGCCCTGGATTCAAACCAGCGAAACCATGGCTGCAGAAGTGGAGCAGGCGAACTTAACCCTCGGCCACCGGGCCAGCCCCTCTCTGTCTTTCAGATGATGTCAGACAGATAAACAAGATAAAATACAATGCAACATGAAGTGCTCCAAAGACTAGGAGCAGAGTGAAGGGACAGACCAGCAAAAACTGCCTATGGGAGCCTGGGAAGGCTTTATAGAGAATGTGACACTTGAATGGGTTCTTGGAGGATGAATAAGAGTGTGCTTGCCAGAGAAAAGGAGAAGTTTCCAAGCAGAGGAAAAAGAGGCAAAGCATAAGAAGTAAGGACTACAGTACCAAAACTGGACAGAGGAACACAGCATCAGTCAAAAGCCCAATTATCTGAATTGATAAATGCGACCACAGTCAGACTATTAACAGAGGCTTATGGCCAACTCCCGAAGCATTGGGCTGTAACTTACAGCCTTCCTAAGACGCAGATTTGTCCTAGAGATCTGGGCAGCCGTGAGCCTAGAGCTGTGAGTCAAGTGGTTCCAGCATTTGGGAAAGAAGATATACAGAGACTGATGACCAGCTGCTACTGACATTAGCTAAAATCAAGTGCAAGAAGGGAAAAAGTTTATGAGATTCATTAGGCAACAGATTATCTCACTTAAACTTCACAGCAATTCTCTGATGTCAAGTATGCAGAGCAGTGAAACAATGGCTCCAGTCATCAAAAAGCAAAACTGACCTAGCTGCTGAAGAAAGATGGCTTTTGCCAGCTGCTCTCTTTGGTGGTTCTTGCTGAGTTGGGCAGCCCTAGAACCCAAAGGTACTTACTAGAAGTGGTTTCAGCTACCTAAGGAACAGTTCTTGCTTCTTGGTCGCTCTTGCCTTCACTGCGTTTTGTTGACTAAAACGGTTACTGGATTATACTGACGCCAGGGACCAAGGAGTGCGTACTACTCAAGTTACTTGTACATTGGGTGGCTTCTTGGCGTGCAGTAAATATCCGTTAAATTAGGTTCCTCAAGATAGACATCGACAGCACTATCTCCAATACCTACTAAATGGAAAATCCACCCCCATACCACAGAAAAAAGTATCAGACCTCACAGGCCCCCCCAAAGTTAAGAAGCATCCCTGAACTGATTTTATGGCCTCCTGGAGGACTCTCAGTTTTCAAGATTTTAGCTGGCTAACTGGCAACTTGTTAACCTCTGTCCACACTGTCACCACTCCAGTCCTGGTCCACGTGTACTCTCAAAAGCGCCCTTTCCCACCCTAGCCAGGGAGACCCCGGCCCCTGAAGCACGGAGGATGTCACAGCTCCGGAAAGCACCCACCTTCCGTGATGAGGACTGGAGGGGAAAGGGCGAGGCGTCCCCTGTATATCGAGGGCGCCCTTTCGGGAGAACGCAAAGGCGGCCCGAGGTAGCGTGGAATCCGCCTGCGCGGGAAAAAGCGGCCCGAGGCCACAGCTCTGCACTCATACGGCTGGGGAGCCGACGCCCGTAGCCCCGCAGCTCGGAGCCCCACTCCCGCGAGGGTTAGGAGGGCCGGGAGCCGCAGGGCCCCCTCCCACCCCTGCCGCCAGGGCGCAGGCGCAGGCGCGCGGGTGCAGCCCCGGCGAGCGCGGCGGCTGGCGCGGGAAGATGGCGGCGGCGGCGGCGGCGGCTGCGGCTGAGCAGGTCTGTGAGCCCCACCGCGGCGGAGGACCGGGTGACCAGGGGAGGCCGGAGTCCTGCCGTGGGGTCTACCGTAGGGCCGACGGCTGGGGGCCGGGGCTCGCGGGCCGGCCGGGGCCAGGCCTCGCGGGGCGGGGCGGGAGGAGCTGTCCGCAGCCCGGGATGCTGGCAGAGGCCGGGCAGGACCCCGGGCGGGGGCTCCTGCGCCGAGAACGGGGAACCAGCTGCGACCCTCGGCCTGGCCTGGCGGTCCCCGGGTCGGGGTGAGGAGGGGTCGTTGTCCTGAGGGGCGGGCGGCGACCGTGGCAGCCCGGAGTCTGCGCCAGGACGTGCTGGAGGCGCGCCCGGCTCGGCGGCCGGCGAAGATGCGGGTAAAAATAACCTCATTCCCCAGCCATGAGCTCCCCTGACAGCAGCCACGAAACCGTCAGCTGTTGCCTGGGTGTCAGCTTGCGGCCCCTTCTGGTTTCTGCCATCCCCGATGTGCAGACATCCCGGTTTCTCCTCCCGCTTTGGTCTTTGGAGATTTAGTCACCAGTATAAAACTGTCTCCTGTCCACTTGATTTACAGTCATTTTTTTAAAAGTGCTGTATCAGTATTTCCTGATGTGCATTGTAAACTTGTAACTTAGAATAGTTTAAAAGGCGATTTTCCCCCAAAAGCAAGCTATCCATGCGCGTACATAAACATAGGCGCACGCACACATATATACCTATACATACCTATAGCTACTAGGGTGATTTGTTATCATAAAAATAAGTTTCATAGTCATTTTTTCCCTTAACTATTATTTCCCTTTTTTTAAAAAAAAAAACAAAACTATATGATAGTTTCTTTTGAAAAAGTCTCATTCTTCAACATTGTTGAAAAAACAAATCTGAGGAAGTTGCCAACATTCTGTTTCCAGAATATCTTTTCTGGAAAGATTTTCTTAGGTAATTAACTGCTTTTAGAGACTTGTTATATATATCGCTGGAACAGTCATTTTAAGGGGCATGAAAGATAGAAGACATGAAGTCTGCCTTCAAGGAGCTTAAAGTCCAATGCCAAATAAATGCAGAAAAATCAGCTAAAGACAACAGGTAAGCTACAGATCATCACAGTAAAATAAAATCTAAAGGAATGAGAGGAAGTGAAAGGAGACAAAGCTTCTTGGAGTTGTTGAGAATAGAATTGTTCCTTGGCTTTCCTGATTAATCAGCTCCTGTTCTAGGCGTTTCTTTTTTCATCTACATCACCTATTGATGCTCTTGAGATTCCACCAAGATTCTTTTCTTGCTTTACACATAAACCGGACAATCTGATCCATTCCTCAGTCTCTGCTTCAGAGTTAGGCATTTACATCTCCAGCCTGAACTTAACTGAATTGTCCACAGGCACTCCAAACTCTAAAAGGTTCAAAACTGGATTGTGTCATATTCACCATTAAAAGGGCTACAGCACCATCCATTCACTTGGTTAATCTAGCCAGAAACTTGGGAGCAAGGCCCACTTAAGGGAGCTCAGAAGGGACCCACACTTGGTTTAATGCTCTGCTGTCCCAGGCTTGATATTTGAACAAAGGGCTCCGTATTTTCTTTTGCGCTCCAGACCCCACAAATGATGCTATTCCCTCTGCCTGGAGTGGCTTTCTCTGTGCTTTTGCCTGACTAACTCCTGTTTATCCTTCAAGATTCGACCAAAATCTCAACTTTTCTTAAAAGCCTTCAGCTGATACCCTTGTTTACTGAGTGGAGTTGCATTCCTCCTCTGTACCCTTTCAGTATTGTGTGTATTGCTCTGCTATGGCATTTGCCGTGTTGAACTGCAATTGTTAGTGACCCTGTCTGTCTAATCTACTGGCCGGTCAGTAAGTTCCTTGACGATAGGTGCTGTGTCTCGCTCATCTTGGTAGTCTGGAGCACCTGGCTTATATTAACTCTTCAATAAATGATAAAAGCATCAAATTGAATGTAATAGTGTACATGAATTAGCAGAGAAGAGTAGAGAATGCATCCCAGGAGGGATGAATTCTGCCCTGTCTCTCTTTTATGTAGACCTGTATTCAAACTCTGGCCAAGACTTTTCAATTGCCCATCTATCAGCGCTGCCACAAGCCCATATTAGTCCATGAAAATTAAAAGAAAGCCCACCTCCCTTAAGGTGTTTTACTGCCTTCAGCAAGAAAACTTTTAAAATCCATATTCAACACTAAAATATCTGCAGTGTCAGTGCACCCTCCTAGATATTGCACCTCATGCAGGTACACAACCTACGCAACTGTCTTCAGCAACCTGTTTTGTGATCAAATCTGTTGAGTAGATTGAATTGTCTTTTACAGAGCCTTCCTTACTGCTTTGTGGAATTTTACAGTTTTTATCTGCCACATAACTCACAATGATTATTCCTGTCTTTTTCCATTTTCCATAAACCCTCAACCAGCCTGCTATCCCTGCCACCATGATAAGATTCTAATAGCCCTCTCCACTCTTTCTTGGCAGGTAACTTTGCCTTTTACATCCCTAGGAAAAAGAAGAAAACTTTGTCTCGGTGTGAACCATTTCAGTGAAATGGGAGCCCACCCCTTAAGACTATTCTTTTCTCCTGTATTCCATATCGCTTTCTTTCCTGCCTCCTAAAGGATCTCATTTCCCACATGATCCTGCCCTGCTCTGAGATCTTTGGCATCTCCTCTTGGTATCTTTTCCTCTGCCATCGAACATACAAGTCTTCCCCCAAATGGAGGGAGTGGGGAGAGAGAATAACAACAACAAAAAGCACAATTTTCCTCTGACAGTATATAATTCTTTAGCTACAGTCTTCTCTCTTTCCTCTTTTCACCTTCTGGACTCGAAAATAGATGTATACATGCTGGCATCTCTTTGGGACTGTTTCCTGCTTACCAATTTGCTACTCAGAGGTCATCTTTGAAGGTTATGGGGGAACTTCTTGACAAATCAAGTTCAGCAACACTGCACATCCTTGTTTTTTTTTTACCATTCATTGTATTTCTCATTTTCCATTGTCCCTGCACATTTAAAGTTTCTCAAGACCATATCCTTGGCTCTTTGTTCTCTTCCCTCTGTACTGTTTTTCACAGTGAACTGATGCGGTCTCATAGATTTGACTTACCCCGAGGTTGAGGACTCTCAATCTGTATTTCTAGTCCTGACTGACCTAACATCCCATCACATCCTTCCCGTTGCCTTTGAGGCATGTGGTTATTTCACATTCATTTCAAATGCAACCTATGTAGAATTCTCTCCCTTCTTCATTCCCCATGTTTAACTAGTCACCATTCAGTAAACATGAGATCCTCTTTTTGAACCTGGCAACAAATTCGGTTAACTCTTTTCCTGAAGTATCTTTTTAATTTATCCTTTTTCATCCCACCTTAGTTTAGGCCCTCGTTACCTCAAACCTCCTTTACTACAGCATCCCTAACAGCCTACTTACGGGTACAGATTTCCCCTACTATCCGAAAATTCACTTTACACCACTTTGCTTTTACAAAAGACCTACATTGGTACCTGTTTTTGCTAACCAAAAGAAATTCAAAGAGGATTTTCACTTTTATGAGAAAAGGTTAAAAGTGAAAATAGTGTTCAGCATTTATTTTGCAGTGAGCCCTTATAGAGGGAGCGCGCACCCCGAGGAGCAAAAGTGGCACTGTCAAGCTCCGTCCCTAGGAACTACACTCAGCATCTCAGCATCAAGCCACCGTACGTTTGATACGTTTGAACGGTGCCTGTGAGCATCTGTGCTTTATCTCAGTTTATTTTGGTAGGTTATTTTTTGGGGCAGGGAATGCTCAAAAATTTTTCCCATATAAATTAATGGTAATTGCTTCCTCGCTTTACACCATTTTGGCTTATGAAAGGTTTCATGGGAGCACTCTACTTTCAGATAGCGGGGAAACCTATATTCCTCTTTGCTGTCTCTCCTACAAATGCCCACACATTTAGCATTCTGAGACATATGTCATTCATATTCAGAAACCTCCAGGGACTTCCAATGAAACAGACATAAAAACTAGAATTTGTACCTAGCTGTCTAAGAACTTTCGCAACCTGCCGTACTTTTGCAACTTTATTCTCCCTGCATTGCAGATCTGACCCACCTACTCCTTCTGGTTTCCCTGACAACTCCAAGCCATCTTGTCTCTCCTCCCCTTGAACTCCACAGCTTGTATTGTCTATACTATTGATTTTGGCACCTGAACATACAGAGTACTTGATTGCATTGTTAACTATTTCATGTACCCAAATCACATTTTGTATTTTCTAAAGGATAAGGATCCTGTCCTATATTTCTTTTGTATTTCTATTTATAGTATTAGTGTTTATGCATAAAATTAGGTTCATTCAATAAATGAATTTTCTCAGAGCTCTGAAAAATATGTAAGTTGGGCAGTATCCATTTCTACCCATTCCTTTTGTTGTTTGTGATGTACCAGATTATTACCTAAAATGTCATTCAACCATAGTCTAAGTCAGAGGTTCTCAAACTTTTTGGTCTCGGGTTCTCTTTATACTCTTAAAAATTACTGAGGATCCCAAAGAGCTTTGGTTTATGTGGGTTGTAGCTATTGATATTTACCATATTAGAAATTAAAACTGAGAAATTTTTTAAACACAAGAATACACAAGCGCACATTTCATTTGCTATTAAAGCAGTGATGTCATAGCGTATAGTCATGTAGCCTCAGAAAACTCCACTGTACCTTCATGAAAGAAGGAGAGTAAAAAAAGAAAATAACATCTTAGTGTTATTTTGAAAATATTTTTTACCCTCCGGACCCCTGAAAGGTTTCAAGGGGCCCCTCCAGGACTCTCCAGTCCATACTTTGAAACTCCTGGTCTTGTTGGAGTGATAAATAACTAAGTGTGTCAGCCTGTCCAAATTCTTTTCATATAATTGAAAAAATATATATAATTAAATCATTATAAATCGTTAATGAAAAGATTTCCCACCATAGAATGTATCTATCAACTCTTCCCGCAAATGAGCTAGCTGTACGCTTTACTGACACTAGGACTGTTCAAAGCGGAGAGTAGAAATACATTATCAAATAGTCACAGTGAAGGTTCGTCCCTACTCTGCCTCTAAGCACGTTAATATCCTTATTCGCAGCCTGCAACAAAACATGAGGTTTATTTTGGAAAATATATCACTAACCAGTTCAACTTTCTTTAGTTAGGAATTTGCACTTAATAAATAAATGCATCAAAAAGAGAGGGTATAGCTGTTCCATTGTGTTGTATTTTGTTTTTAGCCAAGTTCCAATGGACCTGTAAAGAAGTCCATGCGTGAGAAGGCTGTTGAGAGAAGGAATGTCAATAAAGAGCACAATAGTAACTTCAAAGCCGGATATATTCCGATTGATGAAGAGCGCCTCCATAAAACGGGGCTGAGGGGGAGAAAAGGCAACTTAGCCATCTGTGTGATTATCCTCTTGTTCATCCTGGCGGTTATCAATTTAATTGTGAGTATACAGTACAGAATATTTGTTTTTTATTTACCATGGGGAATTTTTCATCTGTTTTTCAGTGAAATCATGGACTTTGTTTCTATAATTTCTTTTGGCACCCTCTTTTTGTTCTTCTATTCATGTTTCATCTCTTTACTGAGATTTAATATTTTATATGTGAAAAAACCTAGTATGCCAATATTGCCATGTATTAATTTTATTTAGAAAAAAAATGTTCATGGATTCTTCCCTTTAAAGGACTTAACTTTAAAAAGGGTAAAGTCAACTCAATAGAAGAGACCTTTGCCAAGATGATTTTATTGCCTTCACCTCTCCTAAAAAATATAGTCCTTTCTGTTTTCATTCAACTTTTTGTGCATTAGTCTTCCCTCTTCAGCTGGATTTTAAAATTGTAAAGCCTCAGATGGCAGTGAGGGCTACATTTTGTAGTGTTAAATCTCTCTTGTTACAGAATGAAAGGATGGGGTGAGCTGGTTTACATTAAGGACTGACGACCTGGTATGTTGCCTTTTCCAAAGATATTTGCTTTTTTAAAGAAGAAGACTTTTCATCCAAGGTTCTGACTATCTGGGGGTTAAATATGAAACTATCTGGCATGTGGGGGTTGTTATTTCAGTGAGTGATTATCGGTGTACCTAAGACTGATCGTGACCATGGACTACAGTGGTTCTCAAGTGATTCCATTTACTTTATTTTTGACTTCTAATACTCTCAAGCCAGTCCTTTGCATTTTATGTACATCCAAAACATTTGTGTCTAATTCTTCACTTAAATTGAAAAGAATTCTATAAATAACTTTACTAGGAAAACGTGTTCTGAATTTATTTTATAAATTTATTTTATTAGAAACTTTTGGTTAAGATGACATAATAAAAACATTTTCTCTTAAAAAGCTCATCCCAAGATCACAATGTCAAGAAACAGATATACTTTGGGAGAAAGTGAGAGGCAACCAAAATCCTGAACCCTAATATATGAAGACGAAAAGTAGGAGGAGGAGTGGCAAATAACTTATCAGAGAAGAGAAAGTGCTTGTGTGTGTTGGGGACGGGGTTGCAGAAGGTGTTGGTGAAAGTCCTTGCAGAATCCTGAAAAGCCTCAGAAGTTGGAAGTACAGTACCTTGAAAAGCAGGAGTGAGGCGGGAACTGAAAACAGAGAGCTTGTTCGAAGAGTCTGTAGAAGGAGCCATGGGATCCGTAGCCTTCCTCTCCCTTCCAGCCAGCAGTTAAGCAGCTACCCCTCTAACCCTGCACAAAACTAGTGTGCCTCTGGACACACTGACCCATAGGGGATTCCTTCTGCCTGAGGGTATTGCACAGAGGAGGGTAGGGATGGGCTTCCACACTGAAAGCAGAGAAGTCTGCATCCTGAGCGCTGAGACCCCCTTTCGCAGTCTCCCTATCCTCATCCTCCACCTCTAGCTTCCTGGCACGAGGCTTATATCCTCCAGGCAAGAGAGAAAATAGCCTTCTCTGGAGAAACTGAAGCACCTAGAGAAAAGACCTGAAGATACTGACACTTGGCTGGTCCCAGTGAAAAAGCCACCTAATCTTCCTACTGTGAAGCCTGTCAGTCACAAGCCCCACCCCACACAGAGTACTTTCTATGGACTTTTTACAAACTCACTGTTAAATATGAGCTGCCAGGGATCAATAGATTTTTTTTTTTTTTGGAGAGCTCCAAGAATTGAAAAATGATAGAGACCCAAAATACCCAAACCATGGTGGAAGTAGGAATTCAGGGAGATAGAGAAAATGCAACGAATGACAGAAAACTTAAAAAAAAATTTTTAAATCGATATCTTCAGAGAAATAAAAGGATATTGCATCCATGAAACAAGGATAACATGCCAGTAAAAAGGAGCTATTCAAGAATAAGGAAGAACTTATGGAAATACAAGCACAGGAATGATGGGTAGATAGATAGATAGGATGATAGAAAGATAGATATTGGAAGATAACAAAAAAGGAACTCCTCCAGAAAGTTCAACAGAATTAAAGAATCAATCGAGGAATTGTAACATTCTGTTAAGAGGAGTTTCAGAAAGAGAGAAGAGAGTTCTCTCATTCTGGGAAGAAAGTTATCAAATAATATAAATCAAGAAAACTGCCTAGAACAAATTGAAAACTACCATTCTGGGTCCAGTGTAATGCATACAAACTCACACCAAGGCCGTTACTGTGAAATTTAGGAAAACTGGGGATAAAGCAAAGACCCTAAAATCTTCCAGAGAGGGAAAAAAGGTTATGCATAAAGGGTACAAAATCAGTGGCATCGGACCTCTCAAAAGCAGCACTGGAAATCAGAAGACAAGAAAGCAAGGGCCTCCAAATTCACAGAAAAAGTAATTTCAAGTCTAGAAATGTGTACCAAGATAGACTATCAGTCAAATGTGAGAGGTATAAAGACACTTTTTAGCCATGTACACTCTCAAAAAAATCTACTTCACATACATGCTTTCTAAGGAAGCCACTGGAGGATGTGCTCTACCAAAGGAAGGTACTGAGCCAAGAAAGTTGAAGATAAGGATACAGGAAACTGGGTATCTAGTGTGGGAGAACGACAAAAGGAAGTTCCAGCGTGGACGTGAAGGAGGAGTTCATGATTACAGCTGTGTAGCAGTCCAGATGGCGTAAAAAGAGAGGAGTTCCAGAAAGATTTCCTGGGAGAGAAAAGTAGAACTAATAAATTATCTGAGAGGCTTGGATTTTTAAAACACTTTATTAAGAGACATTTGATAGAAATGTTGGAAGGTTTGAAAAGATTTAGTCAGATTTCCAAAGAAACTAAGCAAATGAAAGACAGACAAATAGTAAACTCCAAAAGACACAAAGTACAGGAAAGGAACTGCCGTCATAGTGCGGTATTTGGCTTAGCAGTGACCAATATTTATATGGTCATAATAATGAAAATACGGCACATGGATTTAACCAAAACTTGAGATTGGAGTTGGGGTGAAGAAGTATAAATGAGCTAAAATTGTCATCTGCTAAAATAGAAATTTAATAGATAAAACCTAAAATTCATGAGTGAAGAAATATATACACATATTTGGAAATATGGAGATAAATTCTGGACAAAATAAGCTAGAAGTTTTGAAAGTGGTTTTCCCTGGATGAAAAATGGTGGGAGTAAAAGAAATAAGAAACTGCTCTTCTTTTTATTGTAGACCTTTTAGCACTTTTTGACTTTTAGCTAGTTGCATACCTTGATAAAAATAAAATTGATTTTGTTTACAAGTAGAAAAACAACTGATATGTCCATCTCACTGATGAAGCATTTAAGAGGTTTAATTCTTTGGGAATTATCTTTTCTATTTGTTTTCCAATGATGTTACATGTATGCTACCTATTAACAGTGGGCTTGTTTTCTTTTTTAGATAACGCTTGTTATCTGGGCTGTGATTCGCATTGGACCAAATGGCTGTGACAGCATGGAGTTTCATGAAACTGGTCTACTTCGCTTTAAACAAGTATCTGACATGGGAGTTATACGTCCTCTTTATAAGAGCACAGTAGGAGGAAGGCGAAATGAGAATTTGGTCATCACTGGCAATAACCAGCCTGTAAGTTACCACATTAATTGAGGAACATTAGAGAAAAATTCTTTGATAAAACCTAAAGTTGATTATTGGAAATGGATATTTTCCTTTAGAGAAAATTCATAAGTATATTTAATAATATTGTTGGTATTATAATCTATTAATATTAGATGCTTTCTTAATATTCTGGATCTTGTTCCATGGTAGCATTTTCTGTGATAGATAAAATTACTATAAGAATACATAGTTTACTCTTTTCTCCTCCATATGAGGAGACCATTTAAAAAAGCACCTTCCCGGGTTAGAATACCCTCTACTTTCTGGGAGTCTGGAGGAGAATATGCCAATCTAGTGTTGGGAGCTCATGCCTAGCAGCTGCTGTGACTTAGGTTTTCAACTGACTAGAACCTCAAGGAGGTATTACTGCCGCCTGCCCATCTTAGGCCTAGGTCCATGTGTCCTGTGACCCTTGTCCTTGTGCAGAGCAGTATAAGCAAATAAGCAAATGAGCCTTCGTTTTCCAAAGTGGGTGGAGGAAGGACAGACAGACACAGTTAAAATTATTTGAAGTTAGTCTATTGTTATAGAGTGTTTTTTATAATGTTCTTGATCAATTTTGGATGCTGTCTTCTTTGAAAACATATTCATAAAATGTTTCTCTGAAGATTGTTTTTCAGCAAGGGACAACAAAGCTCAGTGTAGAAAAGAACAAAACTTCTATTACAAGTGACATTGGTATGCAGTTTTTCGACCCAAGGACTCAAAATATCTTATTCAGCACAGACTATGAAACTCATGAGTTTCATTTGCCGAGTGGAGTGAAGAGTTTGAATGTTCAAAAAGCATCTACTGAAAGGGTATGATTTATTTTCTTTGTTTTATTAATGGAAGAGAATTGTTGTCTAAAGTTACAAAGGGAGAGAGGAGTTTTACTGATTTATAGTGGTATGCAAGAATAAATTTCAGAACAGTGGAAAAGATTACTTCTAGATTTGTCATTAACTACTACCTTATGTGATCATTATCAAGGCATCTCTCTTGACCTCAACATCTATAAAATGTAATTGAAGACACTTTCCTTTCATATTTCCTGGTTGAAACTCCTATTCCTCTAGCTCTAATAATAATTCTCACTTTAATTTAGAAACTATTTTCACCGCTTTTTTTTTTATTTTCAGATTACCAGCAATGCTACTAGTGATTTAAATATAAAAGTTGATGGACGTGCTATTGTGCGTGGAAACGAAGGAGTATTCATTATGGGAAAAACCATTGAATTTCACATGGGTGGTAACATGGAATTAAAGGCAGTGAGTATTTTTTAAGAGTTTAAGAGAATTATTAGATTCTTGGGTATATAAATCCATATATGGAATAGTATGGAATTATTAAAAATGGTAATGTAGTTGTATAATTTTTGACATGGAAAGATGTTCAAAATGGATTGTGAAGTGAAAGAAAGTTACAAAACAACTTGTGAAATGTCTCATTTTTAGTTTTCAGAATATTTGTATGTTTATAAACACCTGGAAGGGTATGTCAAAATGTCAACAATGGCTGGCTATGGGTAGTAGGATAACAAATGATTTTAATTTTTTTATTTTTGCTTGCCTGTTAGTTTCTAAAAAATTCTTTTTCTTTTTTGCATAATGATATCTGTATTATTTTAAAAAGCAAAAAAACAAAAACCTTCCAAAAGAGAATTCTGGAAGATGAAAGTAGGTATCCATTCCCTGAAGTTGTTGGGTCTTTTTTCAGTTAAATATTTTCATATCCCTTCCTGGATGTTATATCCAGTAATGTGAAAATCAATTAGCAAAGGTATAAAATGTATTTTTATTTATACATCTATTATTAATTGTAAAGGGAAAAGATTTTGCCTTTATTGTAGCTGTTAAAAAGTGAAATTTTCTTTGTGCTTCACAGATTATATCTGAACTTTAATAGATAAAATATTTCTTATAAGGGAGCCATAAGTCCAGAAACATTTTACCTGCTCACAATTCTGGTCAAAGCACATTTATTCAGAATGTCTTTGGGTACCAGCTATGTACTACTTAACTAAAGCTAATTAAATTTGTTTTATCAAGCAGTAAATAGCAAAAGTGAACTTAAACCTAAGGACTTACAAAATAATTTTTTCCTTTTTTTAAAATTCAATTTCATAGTTCTTAGAAAAAATAAAGTTTAAAAAATTAAATTCTTTCACTTTTATAAACAGCTTTTCCTCCCCAAAGCACATCTTCCAATCTCTAAATAATAAAGATGAAGATAAAACGTGATTCTTGCCAGAAACTCAATAGTAATACTGAGTGTTTTTTAGCTGTATTGTAGTAAGAAGCCATTCCTCTAAGCATAGTGTTGGAGAATGTTATGGTGGGACTGTTGTTCTCTGCACTAGAAACTCAAAGAAGCAAAAGATGTGTTAGATATTTATATAGCCATTAGCGAGTTACCTAAATCTTTTATTTTTTCCACCTGAAAATTCTACCTGTCATTAATATGACAAATATTAAAATACTTTGAAATACACATACACATATACCAATTTCTCCACGGTTAAAGAAAAAGAAGCCAGTATTGAAAAGATAGTTAGCTTTATAATTCAGTTAATATCAGCGGTTAGTTTTTAAGTCCACAGCTAATCATTAGAATTTTATCAATTAAACTGCTTTTAAGAAAAAAGAGAGTAAAATTAAATGACCACAAGATGGCAGCATTGGAACAAAATTCGAAAATTCATCACAGGAATGATAGTTATTCCATATACTATCACTACATAGTCCATTAGCCATTTCCATGACTTCATAACCAACTTTCTCTCATTGCTTTAAATACCCTCTGTAAGTTGATGACTCTCAAGTTTGGAACTCCTGCTTTAATCTTCTCTGAACTAAGATTCACATACACAACTGCCTTCTTACCTTCTCCCCTTCATTATCTCATAGGCATCTCAAACTAAATGTCTAAAATCTTCATATCCTCCCTCCTTCTTCAAACATGCATTTCTCTCAGTGTCCCAGTCTTGTTAAATGGCACCCATCAGTCCATTAGCAAAGCCTTCTGGCTCTCCCTTCAGAAGATGCACAGAATCTGGCTGCTCCTCAGCACTTCCAGCACCACCGCCACCACCACTGTGGTATAAAGCACCGTCATTTCCTGCCTGCACTGTTGGAACAGCCTCCTAAGTGGTCTCCCTGCTGCTTCTTTCACCCCTGTGGTCAGTTCTCTACAGCAGCCAGAGTGATCCTTTATGAAAGATCACGTCACTTCCCTCTTCAGAACCCTCCAAATGTCTCTCCATCTAATTCCAAACAAAACCCAGAGTCCATTTCCTGGCCTTACATCTGGCCCTAGTTATTTCTTTGATTTGTCTCCTACCAGTCCACCCCCTCCCTCTCTGCTTCAGCCATGCTGCCCTCCTGTCTGCTCCTGGAACACCAGGCACATCTTCGCCTTGGGGCCTTTGTGTATTATGTCCTCTCCCTGGAGTGCCTGTCCCAGGTTACCCACATGGCTTACTTGTTCGCATCATCCAGTTTCCGTTAGCCTGTAACCTTATCAGCAAGGCCTTCTCTGACCACCCTGTGTAAAGTAGAACTCCTGCCTGGTCACCCTCTGTCTATTTACCCTGACTTCTTCCTCTCAGATGATGTCCTATTTTGTTACCTGTTCATGAGTTCGTGGCCTATCCCTCCCCATTAAAATATCAACGGTGAGAACTTGGACTTTGCTTGTCTGTTGTCTGCTGTCTGCTGTATCCTCAGCACCTAGAATAGTACCTAACACATAGTAGACATTTAATGGTATTTGTTGAATGAATGAGAAGAAGAAAAGCTAAGAAGGAGGGAGGAAAGGAGAGAGAGGTTTAGGCCTTCCTAAAAAGAACAGGCCTACAATACAAGAATGTTCTGGGAACAGTGGGCTTGAAGAAGAGAGCCTCCAGGCAGTTTCCTTTGAATGCCTGGTCTTCAAAATTATATGGCTCAAATCTTCATTTGTAGTGTTGCAAAAACATTGGAGGTTAAAATTGATTTTCTCTGAGAGAAAAAGTCTTTTTCTTCTCATTGTCCAAAACTCATCAATCAGTAACTTTATTAGAACTCTCCTAGGAAGTAACAAGTGAAAATGATCTGAGACTTTATCAACATAAGTCTTATTGTGCACTTAGGAATTTTGATGTAATTTTAACTAATTGAGAGATAAATTGTGTCACAAGTGTATTGATATACATAGTAAACTATTACTAAGAGATCACTAGTTGAATCTTGACATTGGTTTTGTTTTCTTTGTTGTCTTGGTCATGACTTTACTCTTTCTTTTCTTGTTAATATTCCAGTAAGTTTTCTTTATTAACTTTGTTCAATTCCCACTTGTGGAGGTAAATAAATCATATTGTTGTTCTCCTAATAGGAAAACAGCATCATCCTAAATGGAACTGTGATGGTTAACACAACTCGCCTCCCCAGTTCCTCCAGTGGAGACCAGTTTGGTTCTGGCGACTGGGTGCGCTACAAGCTCTGTGTGTGTGCTGATGGAACTCTCTTCAAAGTACCAGTAACAGGCCAGAACATGGGCTGCCAGATCTCAGACAACCCCTGTGGAAACACTCATTAGAAGAACCCGAGAGGTTATCAATGTGTTCCTATCTTGACTTGACTTTTTTTTTAAAGGATATGCATGCAAATCATATTTTTACAGAGTTTGTGATAACTCATAATTATTTTATCTGCAGAGCACTGCTGTGTCTGTTATATAATCTCCATATTTAAAATATTCTCAGAGATCCTAAATTCTAATACATTTCATTAAGTTGCACTGAACTTCAAATTATAGTCTCTAAAATAATTATCAGAAGTGAATAAAATCTAAATTAATATTTAAAGAAGTGGTTTTTTAAATTCCACTATTCCTTGTCTAAAGGATGGAGGGCTGAAGCAACTGTTCAGACTCACTATAAGCAAGTTTTTGGTAACTAATGGGGATAGACCCACTGAAGATTTTTAAAAGGTACACTGTTAGTAAATGTTACATGCTCTGTCTCCTGGTTTCTGAGAGGAAAGACAGATTTTTTTTATATATATATAATATTACTTTCCTTTTTTTTTTTTTTTTTTGCTGAGAAGGATTTGCCCTGAGCTAACATCTGTTGCTAATCTTCCTCTCTTTTTTTTCCCCCTGCCAAAGCCCCAGTACATAGTTGTATATTCTAGTTCTAAGTGCTTCTAATTCTTCTATGTGAGCCACCTCCACAGTATGGCTCCTCATAGACAGGTGGTGTGGTTCACCTGGGAAGCAGGCCCAGGCTCCCAAAGAGGAATGCACCAAACTTTAACTGCTAGGCCATCGATGCTGGCTCAGGAAAGATAGATTTTTAGTGTGTTAACTTTCAGCCCAATTCTCACACGCAAGTGAAATCATTAAAGACTTCACGTATGTGAGATAGTAAGAAACTATGGTTCCTTAGGTTTGCACTAGGAGGAAAACACTCTGTAACAGGATGTTTACTCGTTAAATATTGATAAATATTAAGTGTTCACAATGTGGTAGAAATTAAAACACCATCTCAGCTTTAACTTCTAAATAATGATGCTAGCTGTCATTTATTGAGCATCTTATACATCCGAGGCATTGTCCTAGGCATTACATGTGTGATGTCTCTAATTCTCACCACAACTCTGTAAGTAGGTCTTATCCCAGTTTTACCTGTTAGGAAACTGAGGATCAGAGAAGTTAAGAAATTTGCCTAATGTCACACAGGAAAAGCAGGGTTGGGATTGGAATTCAGGTGTGGTTCAAACCTATATGTACCTGCTTGCAAATACCATGTTCTTTTCACTATCTGCACTGAAGTTTTAATTATATGAAACTCTAGAAAGATGAAGAAAGACTAATTCAAACTTGCCTAAGCAAATAAGAATCAAACAAAACAGGTATGCTTAGTCTAGTTAAAAAATAATACTAAATCAATCTCATGTCAAAAAAATATGACCAATCACTGTCAGATTTTAAACTATCTTAAGCCAATTCCAACATATGGTACTATTGAGAGATCAAATTACCCTAGTTGTGGGTTACCCTGGTTTCCCAACAGGTGGGCTTTGGCACCTTGGAGTACCTGACTGGGTGAAAGGGTTGCCAAGATATACTCTCAGTCTTCAGGGCAACACAGTGGGAAGTGGGGAGGCCATGGCCCCAGGTAAGTCCTGCTGGCCAGGAATGGCCTGGTGGGTTCCCCCCAGTGTGCCATGCAAATATTACCCTTTCTGATGTGTGCCATGCCTTGAAAAAAGTTGGGAAGCACTGGACTAAAGGGTGCTAATGCAGGAAATAATACAAGTAATGTTTAAGTATGAGAATTGATCTCTGCTGCTAATATCACTATCCCATTGTAATGATTTATGACCCTCAAGCCAGTTGATTTTTAATGTATTTTATATTTGACTTGAAAGGAACTCTCTGGTATCATTAAGACACACACATCAGGGACAGAGACTTCAAAGTACCTTGCTGTAAAGTAGGCAGTAGGGATAAATCATAGGCCCCACTCTGCATCCAAGTGTATCGTGTTCTGTCATGGTCACTTTGAACTGTGTAGATGAGAAAATCAGTACAAGACAAATTTGTATTCAGTATTGTCACAGTTCTCCCTGACATAAAAACCAAATGCTTGGACATTAGGAATAGTCATTAAAGTATACCAAAATAGATTGACTTACTATATAATACTGAGTACAGTTTTTAAATGAAGGAAAAAAAAGTGAAATGTATGACCTCTGAGTGTTATTAGTTGTAGTGATATCAGAATCTATTTGAATATATTCAGTATTATTTAATATCTGAATGATATTCAGAAAAAATCTGTTGGAATTTTCATTCAGATACTGAGTATATTTTTAAATTTTGTATTCATTACTTGTTTGTGCTATTTAGATTTGTTTTGAAGGTTTCTTTGATACGTATTTTTACAAAAACCACAGAACACTATGTTCAAAGTATTATTTATTGAATGTAATTCATGAAATAATCTATTTTTACTCCTCTTTGAGAAATATTTGTTTTTGATACATTTCCATTAAGTGCTTTTGACATGAGAGGCTATTTTGATGTTTTTATAGAACTGATCGTTAAGGTAACAGGTACAGGATTTTAGGACAGTTTACAGGCAGCCCTGGCCTTTTCACTGACTTGTAGACCTGGAAAGCAGTACAAGAACAAACAGTCCATTTTACCTGTGACCTATTTTACATAACAGTAAAGCATCAGCTACTCATTCTCACCACCAGATGGTGTTTTTCTACAAACTGAAATGTTAACTTTGCCTCTTTCTGCTGGTTATTTCTCCTGTGTGTTGAGCACTGATATGACAAGCAGCAGACTTTGGGGAGGTAGATGACAGACAGGATCCCAGGAGAGTAGGGCGGATATGTGCTTGTTTAAATAACTGCAATACCTTAGAGGTGAATTGCAGTGACAGGGGACAGATTAAATGAAAACAGGATATTTTAGAAATGAGCAGATAGGAAAAATGCCAAACACCACAAAGTGAGGACTGCCTATATATGGTCTGCAGTATTTAAAAATATACTTATTTGTATTATTTTGTGTTATGAAAAAATAAATTTTGTGTGATAGTTTTGATGATGAAAGGTGGAAGTTCTACCTAGTTTTGAATGCGTTTTTTTTAAGAGGGTGAGAATGTTATGGTGCTAAACTTGACAAAAAAGAGACCGTTAAAATGTTGATAATTTTAGTAATCTTTTTTAAAGTGTTGAGGGGGCAAAGATTGCAAATTATGCCATGCAAAAATAAACCTATAAATCTGTTTCAGGTTACTAATTTGAGTTTTGGTTAATTCAGTTTGTAATACCTATTAATGAACTCTGTTTACAATAAAGATTCTCTAAATTGTTTGCTGTTAATTTTTCAATGATTAAAATATTAGCAGGTTACTACTTAATCATAGAAACATGATGAATTTAAATACAGCCTGAGACTGGGATACAGTATTTAAGTGATCTCTCTGGAATGCTGGAGTTCAAAGTCAGAAGTGGTGCAGTCGGGGTCTGGATGGTCCTCCTCTCTGTGCACTGCAGGAGGCCTCTCTCCAGTGGCTCTTCCCCCCTTGTCCCAGGGCTGTCACTGAGGCAAGAGGCCAGAGCCCGGAGAGGAAAGGGTTGAAGGTTTACCACAGCACATGCTCCATGGGCACATGGGTGGAGCCTCAAAAGCTCAGCTCTCAAATGCCCACCTGGCTTGATCCAGATAGAGACCCATTTGAAAACTATCTAAGGATCGGAAGGTATGCCTCAGAAACAGTGTGACTGTTGTGTTCTTTCCACATCTGATCAAAAAGAGCCTCTTCTGCTTTTTTTCTTCTAGTTGTTTTAACTTCTCTTTCTTTTATATAAGAATGGACTCTTTATTTCCTTTCTGCTTTTTCTACTGCCTTCTCCCTAGCTCTCTTATTCTCTGACACGTATGCTCACTCCCAATATTTCTAAGAGCTTCCTCATACTTCAGCTTGAATATGTCCATTTAAAGATTTGCATGTTACCTAATTGTTTCCAGTTTCCTCAGAAAATGTTTCTGGAGTTCTTGAGGGTTTCTTACCTAATACATATAAGTTTGTATGTGGTATGTATAATTTTTCTCTACAAATTACTACTTTTCACTTTAAAATGTAAGATTATACTTATCTAGCTGTTTTGAACTCAAATCTATTAGTTAATGTATAAATCTCTTTAACTTAGAAAGAACCAGGTCAGTGAAAATCTTTAACTTATGTCCTCTTAAGTATTTTTCAACCATGTTTCTCTTCAATACTGCAAAGTAATGTACCTGTGAATGGTATCTGAATCAATCTGTGTCTGTTTTAAACTCCCCAAAAGATTGTAAACTACCAGAGGGTAAAGGCCATGTTTTCCATGTGATATATATTTTCCCCCCATGTTTTATATTTTTAATAGTCTGCAATTTGTCATAGGGCTACGACATTGCTGATATTGTTACATTAGCTTGGTATACAATTGTATATTTAATGATTGCAGCTTTGAATACAATCCATGCATCACTTAACGATGGGGATGCATTCTGAGAAATGCATTGTTAGGTCATTTTGTCATTGTGCGGACATCATATGGTATATTTAAACAAACCTGGATAGTATGGCCCATAACACACCTAGGCTCTACGGTACTAATCTTATGGGATCACCATCATATGTGTGGTCTGTCATTAACCAAGACCTCATTATGCAACACATGACTGTATAGAAACAAATATCTGTCTGACTGTACAAATTAATTCAATGTCTGGTATTGCATAAGAGGCACACTACAAAAATAAATCACTCCTCCATGCTGCAAGGGCACCTTTGCAGTTCACAGGCACGTGTACCTGAATTTAGATGCCCTTCAAAATATGGGAGAATTGACCTTGTATGAAACCTGAGTTTAAAAAGTTACATGGTAAGTTTCATTCACTCTGTGCATTCATTCGTCCAAACAGAGCATAGCCCTGTGACAGACTGCAGACTATTAAAAGTATAAAACATGGGGACAAAGTATATACATATAAATTTATCTTGCATGGAAAACATGGCCCTTCTGAAGCTTATCTTTTGGGGAGTGTAAAACAGACATAAAGCAATAGCAACACAGGATAGTATTGATATTCTGTCAAACTGAATGTTACTAATGTGCATTCATTCACTCACTCAATAAATATCTCCTGAAAGATTTCTGAAAACATAAAGACAAAATAGAGGCTAAAGCAGGAAAAAGGGTCTTCGAGCCATAGGATTTGAGATGGGTCTGGAAGGATATGTAGGATTTGGACTGAGGAGAGGAAAAGGCATTGAGCTTGGAATTGGGAATGAGCTAAGAGCTAATTTTAGCATGAGATGTGCATAGGTACTGCTGTGCACAAGCCACATCTTGTGGTTGCTCCACATGTACTTATCAGACAAGTTCATGAGGTTAGCTTTCAAAGCCTTGAATGCCAACCTGAGGGATGTGGACTACAGGCACTAAGGAGCCCTTAGAGGATTTTGAATGAGGGAATGACATGAGGAAAACAGTACTGTGGGGAAACAACCCTTTGGAATCTTGTAGGATGAATCAAGAAAAAGGAAAATCAGGAGGCAGTGGCAGGAAAAATAGTTAAGCCAGGTTAACTAGGATTTCAGATGAGAACTAGACTGGTGCCATTAGAACAGAATGGAGGGATGATTTGTTGTAAATCTATCTACTGAATAATGTACACACACTGGTTTTTTTAATGGAATTTAGTTTAATTAAAGTTTTTTTGTATACATTTAGCCATTGTGATTTGTAGATATTTGTTTTGAAACTGAATTGTTTCTCAAGAATCTTTCTGAAAAAGATACTTGATGTCTCTATATCTTTTTACATCTTCATGGTTCTGAGGCAGAGCATCCTTTTTATAACCCCTTTTATGTTGTATATATCTAAATGATTTCAAAAGGATTTGAAAAGTCACAAAGACAAAGCTTGTAGTTCTTCTAGTCTTTTAAAAGAATTAAGTCTCTTGTGAGTTGAACTTTTCACCCATACAGTTCCACAGTTTAGTGTAACTGGATGGCTTGTCATTCACGTAATGAATCACATGGCTGATTAGGGTGTTGTAGATAAGCAGAATAGACTTTGCTCAGTACTCATGACCAACAAGGAAGCAGAGAAGTCTTTAATCTAATCTTGGTAGGTTTGCCTCACTCCAAAGCAGACTGCTGGGCGAATGATCCTGGAAAAGCAGACACAGAGGTGAGGCCAAGTGAATATGTATTTTCTGAAAAATGAGACGAGTTCTTCCTTTAAAATACGATATAGATGTAATTTTATACTGTAGCTATACCATTTTGGTAGCTACATTTTGATGTCCTAAATTCTAAGAAATAAAACATTTACTTAAATTGGCAATCAAGGCAAGATAACTTTCCTAAATCTTAAATTGAAAATTAAATTTTCTGCTTATTTGCTGTTGTTTTTACATGTTATTTTGAATAAGTCAATTCATTTTCCTTTCTCCAGGCATTATGAAAAACCCGTGTTTCCGAATCGTTACCATAGTTATAGGTCTTTATGTTACTCAAACAATGACAAACTCATCAAGAAAAAGTAATATTTTATTCAATTCTAAATGCCAGTGGAATGGATATCTTCTGACAAACTGTTCTTTTACTCAAAAGCATGAGATACCTGTGGACATATCACAGACAGCAGCTACAGTGGATGCAAGTTCCAGTTTCTTTAGGGCTCTCTTACAGTCTCACACAAAAAAAGAAGAATGGAATATAAAACATCTGGACCTCAGTAACAACCTCATATCAAAAATAACCTTAAGCCCTCTTGCTCCTGTCCATGCTTTGGAAACATTAAACCTGAGCAACAATGCCATCTGCTCCATCTCATTGGATCTACCCAGTCTTAAGTCCTCATGGGTGAAACGGCACAGAGGCGGCTTCAGAAATGGGCTTCCATTTCTAAAGTTGCTAATTCTTCAAAGAAATAAACTCAGTGACATTCCCAAGGGTAAGTACGATTTTAAAAGATGGACTAGACCAAGAAACAATGAGCATGTGGAGAGTTAATGTTTAATGTCAGTAAGCATTCCATGTTTGTTTTCAGTTTCAAGAAAACAGCTGAAAGTAAAACAATTTGATGAGGGCAATATAATAAAAGGAGTTTCTTAATGGAATTTGAAGTTATAATATGTGGAATTTATAGTCAATGCAATTTAATCTCCCATTACTATCACTTACATTAATGTTACATGGATTTGTCGATAGACTCTAGGACGTATTTAAGTGCTAAATAATAATGCATGATTTTAAATTACCCACTTTTATCATATATTTGTTACTAAGTATAGAAAAGCACTAAGAAATAACTAATTCAGATACTTTTAATATGTAACACAATTCATATTAAATGTTAATGTATTTATGGTTTCTGTTTTCTTAGAATACATTTTGCATCTACTTATCTAGTTGTCCTCCAAATGTAGACTAGAAATACTATGCTAATATTATATATTAGTATGTAAACTTTCTTCTTATCAAGTCAAAATCAGAATTCCTTATCCTGGTTTCTAACAGGATCTTCCACATATCCTCCTATTATAATAAATTCTCATTCATTCTGACATTCAATAATCTAAATGTTGGAGTTCCTTAACTAATCCACCAATGTTTTATTTATTTATTTTTTATTTATTTGTTTTAAAAATTGGCACCTGAGCTAAAAACTGTTGCCAGTCTTTTTTTTTTTTTTCTGCCTTTTCTCATTAGCATGGCCTAATGAGTGGTGCCATGTCCACGCCCAAGATCCGAACCGGTGAAACCCTGGGCTGCCAAAGCAGAGTATGTGAACTTAACCTCTCAGCCACGGGGTTGGCCCCCACCAATGTTTTATTTAGAAAATGTATCAGGTTCATAAGCCAGAGCTTCCTTTGCCCTTCTTATATTCAGGAGTGCTAGACAATTTCCTTTCTTTGTTTTTAGTCTTGGTCACTAATTGCTAAGTACTTTATGTAAGACACTATGCTAAAAAAGAAAGTGTAAGGATATTGTCATTTTTCTCCATCCCAAATTATGTATATTTAGTTTTTCTCATTTTCCAGTTCTTTCACATTTTTATTTTTTTGCTCTTTCTCCAGCTTCTGGTCTTGTTTTAAGCATCATTTTGACAATAATAGACTGGCAGGTGAAGGAATGACTATCCCAGTCACCATATTAGCAGAATTGTGTGAGAAGGAGAGAAGTCTTCTCTCCCTGACCTTTTCCAGAAAAGCAGTGTGTAGTATTTTCAGGGTAGAGTGTAAACTAATTGGATTTTATAATTTTTATGGTATTGTTCTTATTATAAAAGGAGTACCTGTTATTTGTAGAACATTAGAAATTAAAGAAAAATCTAAAGGAAAAATTATAGTCCCTCAGGTAGGGGGCCGGCCCGTGGCAGTTAAGTTCGTGCGCTCTGCTTTGGCAGCCCAGGGTTTCACTGGTTCAGATACTAGGCGTGGACATGGTGCCGCTCATCAGGCCATGTTGAGGCGGTGTCCCACATGCCACAACTAGAAGGACCCACAACTAAAATATATAACTATGTACTTGGGGGATTGGGGAGAAAAAGCAAAAAAGAAAAAGGTCCCCCATGTAATATATATATTCTCCAAGTTTATTCTTTATGCCTATGTATATATTTCTTCCAAAATTGGATCATACTTTCCACACTACTTCATAATATGTTTTCATAACAGACTATTTTGAACATCTTTATATAATTAAGCAATCTCATAAATAATGTTTTAAATAGTTGAATAGTTTTCATATATACATATATTATGATTGGCTTAAACAACATTTAGATTATTTCCATTTTGTTTGCTATAATTCTTTAATGAACATCATTATAGCTACACATATCCATATGATATAACATATTTTTAACTAGTATGGTAGGGGTGAATCTCAACCCACAAATTCAAGTGTACTAGAGATCTAACCTTCTATTGTCTATAACTCAACATCATTTCTGCTTCTGAGCACCCATTCTACTAGGGTCAGTTGTGAGTGGGGTGTAGGGGTACTTTCAATCAATCTTTCATGGACTCTCCTCTAACTCTTCCCAGATTAGTACCACAGCGCTAGAATCATATACCCTGACAAAGCATCAAAGTCTGTGTGTGTGTGTGTGTGTGTGTGTGTGTGTGTGTGTTTGTATCCCTTACCCCTGCTAGCCAGAGAATATTTCTTTTCAGTCTTTTCAGTTTGGAGAAAATTCTTGCCCCTTTTTGTTTCTTCAAAACCCTGTGTCTAGTTCTAGAAATTCCTTTCCTCTAAAGATTTAGGCCTTTGGAAACAAAAGCCAGAAAGACTAGTAGACTCCTCTGCTTTCTGCCTTGCAATATGCCTCCCCCGGGACAATCAACACAGAGCCTACTTTCAGCTTGAATTGAGAAAAAGGGAACGAGGAAAATAGAAGTAAAATATTCAATGTCAAAATACTATCCCACCACAAGAGCAAATAGAGAAATGCTGAGCATATCTCCTTAAGACAGATGAATTCCCCAGAGCTAATTGGAGATTAGGGCAACTGCAATTCCATTTGAGGACCAAATATCCCTATAAAATGTAGATATAGCCCCACTTTCCTTTTCCAAGTTAAACTTCTGCCTCCCAGAATATCAGGAGAAATGTTAAACTTGCAAAGGAGAAAAAAAAAAAAAAAAGGAAGTGAAATGAGCAAATCTTGTATCTGAAATTCTATTCGAATTCTAGCAAATGAAACCATAGAGAGATGGATGAAACAGATAGGTGATGGAAGTCCAATGGAATTGGATATAACTCCGAGTTCTTTTATCCATAGCATTTTGTGATTTGAATTATTCTCCTGTAATCATCATACATTTCCATTTTTACTAAGCTGAGTCTCCTTTTAACATGCCTTCCCCTTTTATGACTCTGTGACTGGGTAACTCTGACTTTGAAATCCCACTTTGGAGGGAGGAAGCTGGGAAGAGAAGGGTGCTGCCTGGAGTGTCAGGCTATCTCTGACCTTTCCTTTGTTCTTTTGCTTCCTTTATTCTAAGCCTCTTTAAAGGTAACATCTGGGTAATGTAATATTGACTCATAGAATTGTTGTGAGGATTAAAGGAAAAATGTACCTCAGGAGCCTCACTTCTTAACACAGTATTTGGCATAATAAATGGTAGCTATTAAAATATATGAAAAGTACTTCGTAAGCTTGTAAAGTAGTTTGCAAATATTCATTATTATTATTCTCTTGGCACAAATTGAGAATAGCAGTCTAGTTAGAAACAAATAAATTTGCTTTTGTCTGAATCTCAAGTTATCTTTTAAAATGTTAAATAACTGTTACAGTAGATGAGACTCCGAGCCCACTATAATTCACGAGCAGAGAATCAGTTGTGTCTAACTGTTTATACAGGTGTTTATTCTCATCTAAAATAGTAATAAATTAGAGATATTTCAGAAAGCAGCCACCAAGCAACTGGCCTTGTAGCACAAGTGTGCCTTTATAAATCACATCCCACATGTCTTAAAATGGTGACAGTTTACAGAGCCAACAAACAGTTGCGTTCACTCAGGAAAGCCCACTTTTGGTAAGGGTGAAATATCACATTGACTAACCCAAAGACAGCTGATCCCCTGTCTTCAGAATCAGCTGTGACGTCACCAATGCGCTCCATATTGGGGAAACACCCAGAGGAGGTGCCGGCCAATTCAATTTACAAAACAGAAGCTAGCCATGAATTTAACCTTAACAATCATTCCTCTTTCCTCCCATGCTTTTGTAGTGCAACGTTAATAACAGAAAAATCAGTTTTAAAAAATGTAAAGCAATGGGATGGGTCTCCAGTTAGACTATCCCACCCTCATCAAGCAGTATTTTCGGAGTGCTCACAGAGTACCTGGAAATATCTCAGGACCAACATTTTGTTGGGATTCCAGTTAGGGTGACAGACCAGATGTGACAGCCTGACATTAACACACTAAATTCCAGAACCCAAGAGATAAATTTGTTAGAAACAAGATGAAATAATACCTGACTTTTGAAACTGGTGAAGTAAGGAGAACATAATCGATATATTGTAAAAACAAATGTATTCTTTTCACTTGTAGGGAATTAAACATTTCATCCTGATTGCTACTGGATTATGGAAATACCAATAACCAGTGTTCTCAAAGCCAATTCAGCTTCTAAAATAACAAAGTGAATGTCTGTCACTAAGCTAAGAGGGCAAGGTCTTTGGCTCACCTGTATAAATTTGACAACATTAAGGGCTGACCTTATGAATCAAATATCTTATCTAGGACCATTCCAGACTCTATTCCAATTCTTTTTTTTTTAGTTAGCTTTTTTTTTTTTTTGAGGAAGATTAGCCCTGAGTTAACATCTGCTGCCAATCCTCCTCTTTTTGCTGAGGAAGACTGGCCCTGAGCTAACATCCATGCCCATCTTCCTCTACTTTCTGTGTGGGACACCTACCACAGCATGGCTTGCCAACCAGTGCCATGTCTGCACCCGGGATCCAAATGGGCAAACCCCGGGCCACTGAAGCGGAACATGCAAACTTAACCACTGTGCCACCAGGCCAGCCCCAACCAATTCTTAATACTCTTTGAACTTAAAGCCATAACCCTTGAATATCACTTATGTTATCAGGTCATCACACTTAGGAGAGCATTTAAGAAGTTCATAGTCCAAAGGAATATTTCTAAGGTCGTGTAATGTCTGGGCATACCCTCTGTGGGTTTATTCTAATAGACACTGAGATAATTTCTTGGAAATAATAAAACTGCCTCTGGCCGCTTAAATGCAAAAGCTAATCAAATTCCTGCCTCCCGTGGCCTATGTGATCATCAGAAAGCAGTTCAATAACTAATTCCGTCTCCACAAAAATGCCTCCATATTTTCCTCCCAACATTCAACTCTCCTCTCTGGAGACATGGAATCTACCCTCTGATGTCCAAACCCCAGCTGTTAATGCACCTCCTGACCTCTTTCACTCACCTGAGTACCCCCTCAACAATGATTTACCATGCAAAATTTTTAGAAGAACACATTTTCCCCCATTGAGAAATGCAGCCAAGTCTCATGGAAGAGTTTACTCAAATTTCCCAACTTATCCTGAGAGACCCTAAACAAACAAAGTCTCGTAGCACTCCACCAGTTCTCTTAATAAAATCAACTCTCTAAAACTGGAGGTAGAGGGAAAATCTTCATGTGGGCAGAGTAACTGAACGTAACAGTCTTACTTCCCATCTGCAGAAGAAGTCTACCTTGTTCTTGAGGGTCTTAGCTTGATATTATGAAGGGAGTTGAATAATAGGATACCCTTGTAACTCTGTGCATTCAAAACCTCCCCCATGCTTGGGCATGTTCTGGTCCCAGTCCTCTTATTTACTTTTATACTTCTCCTTCTATACTCTTAGAACTTTTATGTTACTCTATTCACTTGTTTATTGACCTCAAGGAAGTCACTTAACCTATAAAAGCCTCCTGGTCCTTATGTTTAACTAGAGATCATGATATATTCAGGGTTGATGTGAGGATTAGAGATAGTGTTTGTAAAACTGGAACGCACAGAGTGATGATATATGCAAAACATCTCTCACAGTTCCTGGTATGTAACAGGTGCTCAAAAAAGGTTAGTATCCCGTTAGCCTTTGGATCATCCTGAGTCTCTAATTCTGTTTCCCATCCCAGTCTTTGACATAATGGTCATTTCCTTGATTTCAAGTACAATGGGTAAACTGAAGGTGATTTTCATTCTCTTTCTGCAAATGTTCAGAGTTTCTATGAAGTTCAGAATTTTCATCAACAATCTTGTTACCGCTGTTCATACTTCTATAGGTGTGTACAATGTTGGAGTCCCCTGCTCCTCCATGTTCTGAGCACACTCTGATCTGTCCTCTGACTCTCTGAACCACACTGACCCATGAGACCATCACCATTGGCAAGATTATGAACTATCCATTACCCCCAAAAGTTCCCTCATCCCCCTTTGTAATCTGTCTTTCCCACCCATCCCCACGCCCCTGCCCAAGTAACCACTGATCTCCTTTCTGTCACTATAGATTTGTTTGCATTTTCTATCATTTTACATAAATGCAATTATACAATACCTCCTTTTATTTTTGGTGTAGCTTCTTTTATTCAGCATAATCATTTTGAGATTCTTCCATGTTGTTGTATGTATTAATAGTTCATTCCTTTTTATTGCCAAGTAGAATTCCATTGTGTGGATTTCTACTTGGCATTTACCTGTCAATGGACACGTAGACTATCTTTTTTGGCTGTTACGAATAAAGCTGCTAGTTAAAAGGGTGGAGAAAGATAAACCACTAGATAAACACTAGCCGAGAGAAAGGTGTAGTAGCTGTATTAATTTCAGACAAAGCAGACTTCAGAATAAGAAAAATTATGTGGGATAAGGAAGGGTACTACATAATGATAAAAGGGTCAATTTTTGAAGAAGACATAATAATTCTAAACGTGAATGCACCTAACAACAGAGCATTAAAATATGTGAGGGAGAAGCTGACAGACCTGAAAAGAGAAATAAACAAATCCACTATTATAGTTGGAGACACCAACATCCCCCTGTCAATTGACAGATCAAGCAGGCGGGTAATCAATAAGGATGTAGCTGAATAGCACTATCAATCAACTTGATCTAATTGACAGGTATAGAATACTCCCTCCAACAACAGAAGAATACACATTTTTCTCAAGCTTACATGAAACATTTACCAAGATAGGCCACATTCTGGGCCATAAAATACATCTTAACAAACTTGAAAGAATAGAAATCATACAAAGTATGTTCTCAGATTACAACAGAATTAAAGTAGAAATCGATAACAGAAAGCTGCAAACTCCTCAAATCTTTAGAAACTAAATAACGCATGTATCAAAGAAGAAGTCTCAAGAGGAATTTTAAAATATTTTGAGCTAAATTAAAATGAAAATGCAACTTATTAAAATTTGTGGGATGCAGCAAAAGCAACGGTTAGAGGAAAATTTATAGCATTAAAAGAATACAGTAGGAAAGAAGAAAAATCTAAAATCAATAACATAAGCTTCAACCGTAGGAAATTTAAGAAGATGAGCTTGGAAGCCTAAAGGAAGTAGAAGAAAAGAAATAATAAAAATTACAGTAGAATCCTTGAAATTTAAAACAGGAAAACATAGAGAAACTCCACAAACCCAAAATCTGGTTCTTTGAAAAGATAAAATTGATAATTCCTCAGCCAAACTAACCAAGAAAAGAGAAGACACAAATTGCCAATACAGAGATGAAAGAGGGATCTTCACTACTGTTCCCATTGACGTTAAAAGAATGATGAAACAAAGTCTTTGTGGCAACATATGCTTTCATTTCTCTTGGGTAAATAATGTAGGAATAGAATGGCTGAGTTGGATGTTAAGTATATGTTTAACTTTTGAAGAAATCGCCAAAATGCTTTGCGAAGTCATTGTAACATTTGAAATTCCCATCAGCACTGTAGAAGAAGTTCAGTTGTCCTACATCCTTACCCACACCAAGTATGGTCAATCTTTTTAATTTTAGGCATACAACGGATGTATAGTGGTATATCATTGTGGTTTTAATTTGAATTTCCCTAATAACTAATGATATTGAATATCTTTCTATGTGCTTATTTGCCATCTCTATATCTTTGGTGATATGTACAAATCTTTGGCCAATTTTTAAATTTTTAAAAAATTATTGAGTTTTGAGACTTCTTTATATATCCTGCATACAAGTCCTTTAACCGATATGTGATTTGCAGATATTTTCTCCCAATCTGTGGCTTTGGTATTCCTTACCTTAATGACATCTTTCAAAGAGCAGAAGTTTTTAATTTTTATGAAGTGCAATTCACCAATTTGTTAGTGTACAGATCATGTTTTATTGTCATATCTAAAAAGTCTTTGCCTAACTGAAAATCACCAAGATTTTTCTCCTCTAATTTCTTCTGGAAGTTTTATAACTTTACTTTTTTTACATTTTACATTTTAGGTTTATGATCTAAATACATTTAGTTTTAAACTTAGGTTTTACATTTAGGTTTATTATCCATTGACTTCATTTTTGTGTGTGTTGTGAGTAACATATAGAAGTTTTAAAGATATGCAATTGTCCCAGGACCATTTGTTGAAAAGATTCTTTCTCCGCTGAATTGCTTTTCACTCGTGTCAAAGATCAATATGAGTGGGACTATTTCTGAACCTATTCTCTTCCAATGATCTCTTTGTCTAGTTTGACACCAATACAACAGTATCTTGATTTCTGTAGCTTTGTAATAAAGTCAGACAATGTAAGTCCTCCAACCTTCTTCTTTTTCAAAGTTATTTTGACTATACTAGGTTGTTTTCATTTACATATGAATTTTAGAGTCAGCTTGTCAATTTCTACTGAAAATCCTGCTGGAATTTCTATTGGGTCTGTGTTGAATCTATAGATCAATTTGGGGAAAACTGACATTTTAACAATAGTTGGTCTTCTGATACATGAACATAGTACATCTCTCCTTTTATTGAGGTCTCCAGTTTCAACAATGTCCTGTAGTTTTCACTAGACATGTCTTGCACATATTTAGTCAGATTTATCCCTATGTATTTCAGATTTCTTATGCTGTTTCAAATGAAATTATTTTTAAAATTTCAATTTCAGATTATTTATTCCTAGTATGTAGAAATACAGTTGCCTTCTATATATTTATCTTTTATCTTGCAACCTTACCAAACTCACTTTTCAGTTCTTGTTGTTTTTCTGTCTTTTTTTCTTTTTTTTTTTTTTTTTTTTGGTAGATTCCACAGGATTTTCTACAAAGACAATCAGGACATCTGTAAATAAAGACGGTGTACTTCTTTGCATTCAGGATGGCTTTTTTTCTTGCCTATTGTACTGACTAGAACCTCCACTACAATGCTGAATGGAAGCAGTTACAGTGTATACCCCTGTCTTCTTCCTGATATATGGGGGAAAACATTCAGTCTTTCACTGTTAAGTATGATGTTGGCTATAGGTTTTTTATGGATGCTCTGTGTTGGGATGAAGAAATTCTTTCTATTCCTAGTTTGCTGAGAGTTTTTATCAGGAACAGATGTTAGATTTTGTCAAATGTTTTTTCTGGATCAATCAAGATGACTTTTAGTCTGTTAATATGGAGAATTATATAAATTTTCTAATGTTAAATCAAACTGGCCTTCCTGGGCTGAATTCCACTAAGTCATGACGTATTATATTTTTTTTTTTACATATTGTTGGATTCAGTTTGCTAAAATTTTAAGAATTTTTGCGTCTATGTTCATGAGGGATATTGGATTGTAGTTTTCTTCCTTGTAATGTCAGTGTCTAGTTTTGCTCTCACAGCAATGCGGATCTCATAAAAGGAGTTGAGAAATACTTCCTCTTCAATTTTCTGAAAAAATTTGTTTAGAATTGGTTTTATATCTTCCATAAACGTTTGGTATAGTTCTTCAGTGGAGCCATCAGAACCTGGAGTTTTCTTTGTGGGAAAGTATTTAACTACAAGTGTAGTTTTTTCTTTAATAATATAGGAGTATTCAGATTATCTATTTCTTCTTGAGTGAGTGTAGTGGTAGTTTGTGTCTTTCACAACAAAAGTAAATAAAAAAATAAAAAAGAGTAGTTAGATACTTTATTTCCCTTTGGATTTCTTCTCTGTGGGTTATTTAGAAGTGTTATTAGTTTCCAATAACTAGGGTTTCCCAGAGATCTTTCTGTTATTGATTTCTAATTTAATGCCATCCTGGCCCAAGAACATATTTTACGTGTCTTGAACTCTTTTAAAAATATGGTCTCAGGCTGGCCCGGTGGCTCAGCAGTTAAGTGCACACGTTTTGCTTTGGGCGGCCTGGGGTTCGCTGGTTCGGATCCCAGATGAGGACATGGCATCGCTTGGCAAAAGCCATGCTGTGGTAGGTGTCCCACACAGAAAGTAGAGGAAGATGGGCACAGATGTTAGCTCAGGGCCAGTCTTCCTCAGCAAAAAGAGGAGGATTGGCAGCAGATGTCAGCTCAGGGCTGATCTTCCTTGAAAGAAAAAAAAAATTGGATTGTTTGCTTTCTTATTGAGTTTTGAGAGTTTTAAAAAATGTATCCTGGATGCAAGATACATCCTTGGCAAAAATTTTTCTCCCAGTCTGTGGCTTGTCTTTTTATTCTGTTAATAGTGTCTTTTGAAGAGCAGAAGTTTTCAATTTTGATGGAGTTAAATTTGTCCATTTGTTCTTTGATGGGTTGTGTTTTGGTGTCATATCTCAAATTTTTTTTGCCTAACTCAAGGTCACAAATATTTTATGTTTTCTTCTAGAAGTATCATAGTTTTAGGTATTGCATTTACATCTATGATTCATTCTGAGTTAATTTTTGTGAGGATGTAATGTGAGGTATGGATCCAAGTTCCCCCCCCCCCGCCCTTTTTTTGTTGTATATGGATATCCAATTGTTCCAGCACCATTTGTTGAAAAGGCTGTTTTTTCCATCCGTTTACATGTATCCTATTCATCTTTTTATTTTCTTATTTTTTGGAGTGGGGTGAGGTAGATTGGCCCTGAGCTAACATCTGTTGCTAATCTTCCTCCTTTTTGTTTTGTTTTGTTCCTCCCCAAAGCCCCAGTACGTAGTTGTGTATCCTAGCTGTAGGTCATTCTACTCCTTCTATGTGGGATGCCGCCACAGCATGGCTTGATGAGCGGTGTGTAGGTCCATGCCTAGGATCTGAACCAGCGAACCCCAAACCACCAAAGTGGAGCATGTGAACTTAACCACTTGGCCATGGGGCCAGCCCCTCACGGATTATTTTTATGTAGTATTAAACTGCTTGCCTATAACACAAGAAACTTAGCACATTAGTCTCCTCTCCTAGGCTTTGTACTAGTACTGTCATACATTTTACTCCTACATATGTTATAAATCCCACAGTACATTTTTATACTATTTTTGCTTTAAAGAGTTTGTTACCTTTTAAAGAGATATAGATGAGAAAAAAATATTTATATTAACCCACATAATTACCATTTCTAGAGCTCTTTGTTCTTTTGTGGAGATCCAGACTTCCATCTGATTTCGTTTTTCTTCTAGTTGAAAGACATCCTTTAACATTTCTTCTAGTGTGGGTTTGCTGGTGATGAATTCTTTCAGATCTTGTATATCTGAAAATTCTTTATTTGCCTTTATTTTAAAAATATTTTGTCACTCAGTAAAGAGTTCTAGTTTGGAAAAATTGTTTTAGTATTTTTTTAAATTTTGCTCCATTGTCTTCAATTTGCATTGTTTCCAGTAAGAAATCTACTGTCATCCTTATCTGTGTTCCTTTTATGATATTCTTGACCTACATTCAATTTAATTTTTTGCAGTCAAATTTATTAATATTTTTCTTTATAATTTCTTCCTTTGCTTTTATTCTCAAAAACAGCTTCCCCTCAAGTTCAACTCCACCATGTTCTTATTTACATGTGCTTCACACCCCACGGACAGCAATATTGTCTGAGAAAATTTTTCAAGCAGACTATACTTTTAATCCAGCTGGAATTTATTTTGTTGTGTGGGGATCAGAATGTCATCTGCAGTTGATCTCTGGAATTCATCCAGATCAGACTACTTTATCAGGAGCTCTTCTCCTGAAACCTTGTCCTCAGAGCACCCCAGACCCACTCAGTCAGGACCAGCTGGATATCATGTCCTGGGTTTTCCACAGACCAGAATTGGTAAGCTATATTTGATGCTAGCCCATCAACAGCTTCTGTCTCATCTTCATCTCAGTATCACAAGACAGTATGTCCGCATTTACAAAATTTAGTCCAGCATAATCCACACACAGTCATCTGAGGCTGGTAGCACTCATGTGCCAGTTCTCACTCAAGGGCTTTGATTCTATAAATAAGACAAATATTTCAGCAGCCAAGAGCAGCTCCAACCTTACTCTTATACAGTTAGTTTTTATTCCTCAAGGAATTGTACCTATTTCTCCAGAGCCACGTGTTGGGTCCAAGTCTGCTCCACATATATCTCATTGTCTTTGGATCAGCAGGCTAGTCAGGGCATGTTCTTTGCATCACAGCATTCCTGCAAGAAGCCAAGAGAGCAAGCCCCACCACATTAGCACATTTTAAATCTTTGTTCACATCATGTCTGCTAACATTTCATTGGCCAAAGCAAGTCACACGGCCAAACTCAACTCAATGGGATGAGGAAGTATACTGTGCCCACAGGAGAGTGAATATTTGCCGAGCAATAATCTAAACTACTACACCTGGGCTTCACTGAGCTCAGAATACTTGAAGATCATAGACAAAGACAGATCCCAATTCCACCTGCAAGAAACAATGAGGCATGGAGACCTCAAGCGATACTCCCTGATTCCCGTCAAAAGTCACAAATAGAGCTGGAACAAACTCACTATCTTAAGTCCCTCTCTGGGACCCTATTAACTACATGACAAGTAGAATCACTAAACAACTCCCAATATATATTTGGCAATTTCATGTATTCTACGGTCCATACCATTCTTATGCCTAGAGCCCTGCCCCTCAGCCTCCTTTTCCTCTTTCTAAATTCAAGTAATCTTTCACGGCCTTGCTCATGTATTTCTTCTTCTTATTCTTCTCCTCCTCCTCCCCCTCCTCCTCCCCACCCTCCCCCTCCTTCCCCCTCTTCTCCTCCCCCTCTTCTCCTCCTCCCCTTCTTCTTCCTCCCCTTCTTCTCCTTCTCCTTCTCCTCCTTCTCCTTCCTCATCTTTTCCTTCTTCTTCTGTACAAAATGTGCATGGATAAAGGATAATGGTTAAGAGATCTAAGTTTCAGTCCCAGCTCCACAGCTCTACCCCTCACGACATTGGGCAAGTTCTTAATTAACTTCACTGCACCAAGGTTTTGTCATTTGCAAACTGGTAATAACGCCCAGGGATTTGTGAGGATTAAAAGGAGATGCCTGTGAAATGTTTAGAGCATAAAAGAGTACACAATTAACTAGGAGTTTTAAACTATTTTCTTCCCTTCACTCAAAAGCTAGGCATGATCTCCCCCTCCTCTGAACTCGTAGAGTATGTATTCAATTAAGCACTAAGAAATTGCAGGAACCATAAGTTCACATTCTTATGTAGGCCACCAGGCAGACATCAGGAAAACGTTAAGGAACCTATGGCTTCTTTCATATTGATGTCTTGTCTTGCATCTTTTTCTCACAAACCTATATGTTTACATATTAAAACATGTACGAATATTCTTCTTTTTTTTTTTTCTGCTTTATCTACCCAACCTCCCCGTATATAGCTGTATATCTTAGTTGCAGGTCCTTCTAGTTGTGGGATGTGGGATGCCACCTCAACATGGCCTGACGAGCGGTGCCATGTCCACGCCCAGGATCCAAACCCTGGGCCGCCGCAGCAGAGTGCACGAACTTAAGCATTCGGCCACGGAGCCAGCCCCTGTAGGAATATTCTTTGCTCCACAAAGAAATACATTTTCTCCAGGGGTTATGTTCAAAGTATTTAACAATTGGCCTGTCGCCTGGACGCCACAGTTGGATGCTTCCTGGCTGTAGTGATAGAACAGAATCTTGCTGGGGGCGGGAAGTGGACGGGGGATACACTGAGATGCCTCAGGCAGTGGGGCAGCACACGGGGCTCGGCAATGGCTATTCCCAAATCAATATGGAAGAATTTCTTACTAGCTTATGCTAGCTGAATATCAGCCTTGGTTCTCTCCCACTTGTTTAAACATGCAGGTTTCTTGGCCTATCCTTTGTTTTCCTATTTTTGATAGAGATATGAGCACAAAGAAATCATATTTCACGTGTGTTGTCTAAAGCAGGCAGCCCTCATTCAGCTCCAGCCAAACGTCTTGCGCCAGCTGGAACTTCCAATTTTTCAAGAGAAGCTGGAAATACAAACTTTTGTATTGAATCTCTATTGTTGGCTCAATAATTTTTAAATCTGTACAGGCCAAACACCGTGACCTCTGGCTTATTGAATGCATTTTATACTCTGGGCATTGCAGGAGTTCACAAAGATGTGAATTCTGCCCTGAAGGGACTAACCATCTGATGGAGAATCTGACAGACAAACAACAGTTAATTTTATAGTCGGATGGTGGGGTATAACTGCTTTGTATAACCAGTAATTTTTCTTATGTGTATGTCTTACTGCTCAATCAGACACAAGGAGTCTATGCTTATTTGTCCTCAGCACCAAGTGCCTGCTCACAATGTTTTAATTGACCTGTTGTCCCAAAGATCTCTTGCTTAGTCTGTGCAACTGAAATGAACATGAGACATAGACGTACAGCCATTTCAATTAAGTCATGATCTCTGCATAATCAGTCTTACGATAAATACTTTGCAGACAGTAGGCAAGGAATAAACCCTTCTGGAAATGAACCAACCTGATCTGTTATGTAGTGGTTGGTCAAAGACACAGGCTACATGTGAGAACAGAGCAGAAGGAAATGTAAAAATGCAGAGCTTCCTTGCAAGACTCACATGGGAAATCAAATTTGGAAGACTGCTATGACTGGCACCTCTTTCTCAATCTTTATTTTCAGTGCCAAATGGTTTCTCTCTGGAACTGAGCGAAACACAAAGGCAGAGACCAAAACTCAATTAGATTATTTTGCTGGAAAACAAACCTAGCTACAACTTATTACCTTTGAAAAATACAAGAATGCCCAGGAAATAGTTATAATATCAACAATAAGAAAGAATATATCTATAAAATAGAATAAGAACATTTTAAAACTCAAAGAGCTCATCCATATAAATAAATCATCAAAACGGTATTCAGTTTTACCCATAGCTCAATCAAATAAACAAATGTTTACTCATCACCTCCTTCAATAAAATTTAGATTTTTTTAATTGATGCTTTCATTATAAAATTAGCATATGCTTGGTCTGGCCCAGTGACACAGTGGTTAAGTTCAGAGCACTTTGCTTCAGTAGCCTGGGGTTTGCAGGTTTTGAAACCCTGGCACGGACGTACACACCACTCATCAAGGCATGCTGTGGCGGCATCCCACATACAAAACAGTGGAAGACTGGCACAGATGTTAGCTCAAGACAATCTTCCCCAAGCAAAAAGAGGAGGATTGGCAACAGGTGTTATCTCAGGGCCAATCTTCCTCACCAAAGAAAGAAAGAAAGAAATTAGCACATGCTCATTGAAAGAATTCAAAAGTGTATAAAATAAGAACAAAATTTCCCTCTTTATCCCACCCCACCTCCCCCCACCATCCTACTCCTAATTGTAACTGTTACTGATAGCCTACTTAGTTCATCTCCTGCCACGCCCTCTTCTCTGCTCACTCAAAATATATGCGTATGTTTGCATATGGGTCTGTTTTTCAAAATACATTGGAATCATACTCAATACTATTCTGCAACTTAACATTTTCCTTCCTGTTCCATCAGTTCATGTCAATCAGCCTCATTCTCTTTTAAAACTGTATAGTATTTTGTAGTATTAATATACCATGCTTTGTTTAACCATTTCTCTGTTGAGAACCACTTAGGTTGTCTCCAATTTTTCACCATTACAAACAATGCTGCAGTAAATATCATCAGTTTATATTTTAGTTTGCTTTTTAATTTAAACAGGACTGTGGAAGCTGAAGTCATTACAGAGTTTGGATCTGTCATTCAATAAGATATTGCAAATTGGTTCATCTGATTTTCATAACTGCCTGCGACTGGAGAACCTCAACTTACAGAGCAACAGGATATTCAGAATTCATCCAGAAGCCTTCAAGGACCTCAGAAAATTACAGGTTATAAAATAATTTTAATAATATTTCAAATATGCAGATATATGGGCAATTACGTTAGATGAATATTTCCATGAAAGAATTTCTTCACACCCAGCAGTACTGGCTATTAATCAAAAAACAGAAGTCTATTTTAAGATTCCCCTAAAATCGCTGAAGTCTCTCACTTGCCTCAAAAATCAAAAGCCTCTGTAATGGACATGAATTTTACTCGAATATAATACTCCACAGCAAGAATTGGCACATTATTCTTCTCAATCAAATTAAACCTAACTCCAAGTTTCCACTTACCAGTTATGAAGAAATTAAATCTTAGTTATTAGTGAGGCCCCATCACAGAGCCGCAAGGTCAGTCAGAGGTTCCTGGGGTCTTACGCAATCTGGAACACATGGTTGATGCTGAGATGTCAACAACCCAGGACTGTATGGGCCTCTGAAGGCCAATGACCTGTTGCTTCCATACCACAATTGGGTACAGAACACAAATGACAACGCTAAGAGCTCATTCTTGTAGAGCACTCACCCCATACCACCCACTGTTGTAAATGTCAGACCCATGTTGGGGGCACCCAGGTCACCCTTTGGAGCCGTAGGGCCCGTCTCCCAGGCACCTTGCAGTTAATCTCACTGCAGTCTTGACAGCTGTGAGGATGGGGAACCCCCACAGCCCGGCTCCAGTCTTGGCAGCTGCCGCCCCTTCTCCAAGCTATTTTCTCCACCCACCTCCTCTTTGAGGGGATACTGTAAAATCTCCCCTCAGGGCTCCCTCAGAAACACCCAGGTGGCCTCCAGTGTGGCACCTAGAGACAGCTGAGGAGAAGATTTAGTCCCCTCCCCCTAACCTCCATCACACACCCCGATTCTTTTTTTTTTTTTTGGCTTGGTGAACTAAATTAATTTATTTTTTCATTTAATCAATTGGACACATTACAATTTGTAAATTTAAGGTGTACAGCATTACTTTGATACATTTATATATTGTAATATGATTGCCATTGAAACAATATCACATAACATCATTATAGTACAGTATTATTGACTATATTCATGTGCTTTAGATCTCTGTGGCTTATTAGATCTTATGGCTTACTACTTATTACAAGTTTGCACCCTTAAACACTATCAGTCTCATCCTCCCAACCCCCATCCCCTGGGAACCACCATTTTACTCTCTGTCATTTTATAGGTTTGACTTTTTTTTTTTTTAAGATTCCACATATAAGTGATATCATACAGTACTTATCTTTCTCTGTCTGACTTATCTCGCTTAGCATAATGTGCTGATCTTATATACAGAAAATCCCAGAGTCAATCAAAAAACAGTTGAAATGAATCAGTGATTTCAGTAAAGTGACAAGTTACAAAATCAACTTACAGAAATCACTGGCATTCCTTTACACCAACGATGAAACATCAGAAAAAGAAAGAAAGAAAACTATCCAATTCACAGTAGCATAAAAGACAATAAAGTACTTAGGAATAAATTTAACCAAGGAAGTGAAAGATCTGTACAATGAAAAACAATAAGACTTTGCTGAAAGAAATCAAAGCAGACACAAACAAATAAAAGACATTCTGTGTTCATGGATCGGAAGAATAAATATTATTAAAATGACCCTATTACCCAATGCTGTCTCATCCACAGATTCAAAGCAGCCTCCATCAAAATACCAAAAACATTATTCACAGAAATAGAGGAAACAATCCTAAAATTTGTGTAGAACCACAAAAGACCCCGAATAGCCAAAGCAATACTGAGAAAAAAGAATAAAGCTGGAGGTATCACACTTCCCAAGTTCAAATTATACCACAAGCCACAGTAGTAAAAACAGTATGGTACTGGTACAAAAATAGACATGTAGACCACTGGAACAGAATAGAGAGCCCAGAATTAAATCCTAGCATTTATAGTCAATTAATATTCTACAAGAGAGCCAAGAGCACCCAAGGGGGAAAGGATAGTCTCTTCAACAAATGGTGCTGGGAAAACTGGAGAAATACATGCAGAAAAATGAAATTGAACTCCATTCTTTTGTTTATTTTGGGGGTTTTTTGGTGATAAAGATTGGCCCTGAGCTAACATCTGTGCCAATCTTCCTCTATTTTGTATGTGGGACACCATCACAACATGATGATGAGTTGAGCGGTGTGTAGGTCCATACCCAAGATCCTGTGGGGGTCTGGTCTTGGCCATGCCAAGATATGTCTCTTTGGCATGAGGATTATTTGGGGCTGGTTGCTTTTGATAAACTGGGACAGGGAAGGAGGCTCTGAGGAGTGGAACTTGCTTGCCTTTTGTTAAGAGACATTTACATTGTAAAGGAAATATCCATCTGTAAACGTCCCTCCCTCTCTGTACCAGGAAGAAGAGGGGGATGACTTTATCTCTAGAAACTCTTAATCAATACCAAAGGCAAGGACTTAAATCTGCATAATAATCTTATTCCTGTTTCTGGTAACCTCCTGTAACTGATTCCCCCCACCCCCAATATCCTCCTTTGTCTTTAGCTGGATATGATATTTAAGGTGAGGGCTTCAGCCATTTTGGCAAGTTGCTCAGCTTGCCTGAGCCTCTCCCATGTATACATGTTATAAAGCTTTGTTTAATTTTCTCCTGCTATTCTGTCTCGTGTGAATTTAATTCATTCTCTGGCCAGATGAACCCAGAGAGGGTAGAGGAAATGTCTCCCTCCCCTACAATCCGAACCCACAAACCCTGGGCCACCAAAGCGGACCACACAAACTTAACCACTACACCACCAAGTTGACCCCCTGAACTCCATTCTTTATGTAGGCTGGTATCTTTCAATAAAAACATGATGTGAGCCACATATGCTATTTTAGATATTCTAGTAAGTAGATTCAGAAAGTAAAATTAAGCAGGTGAATTTCACTCAGTAATATATTTTTAACCCAAAATACCCAAATATCATCTTGTACACATGTAATTAATATAAAAATTATTACTGAGATAGTTTACCTTCACTTTTTCCTACTAAGCCTTCAAACCTGGTGTGTATTTTACACTTACCACACATCCCATTTGGACTAGCCACACTTTAATACTCCATAGCCATGTGTGGAAGCAAGAGCATGAGTCTCAAATCTGCTTCTCCAAAAATAGGGACTCAAGAGATATTAATGGGATGGGGGCAAGATGGTCTGAAATGTGGAGAGAAGTTATTGGAGGTGAGGAGAGGTGAGGTAATTGATGATCTGCACAAGCATAGTCAGACTTCATGCCTCTTCATAGGATGCGTGTTCACAAAATGGCAGTATTAGCATGATCAGAGGGTAGAATTTTTAGCCTCTTGACATCAAAAGGTCCCCAATCCAACATCTGCTTGGGCCCAGTTGATGAGTTAGTGGTCTCTAGTGCTGGCTCAGTGAGTCGAGGAGTTGAAAGAAAGATTTCTTGGACTCTCAAGGCCTGGCAGTAGTGCTCTTTTATTCAGAGAATAGCATGGAGTAGCATGGGGACAGGACCCATGGGCAGGAAGAGCTGCAAAAACATGGGTTGAGGGTCGGGCTAATTTAAGGCATAGGTATGTGAGTTATCTCCTTACAAGACAAAGGAAAGAATATGTTAAAGAAAAAAGTCATTAAAATGGTATCAGTGCAGGTGGGGTCTGGTTATTGGGTGGTCCTATAACTTTAGATAAGAATCAGATCGGATTAAGTAAATGGTTAAAGCCACCACCTTAAATATCATCTTCAGCTAAAGACAAAGGAGGATGTTGGGGGGGGGGGAGTCAGTTACATGAGGTTACCAGACAAGTACAGCAAACAAGAGCAAGATTATTATGCAGATTTCAGTCCTTGCCTCCCCATTAAGAGTTTCTAGAGATAAGGTCATCCCCCCTTCCTCCTGGTGCAGAGAGGGAGACACCCTCACAGATGGAGATTTTCTTTACAAATGTAAATGTCTCTTAACAAAGGGCAAGCAAATTCTACTTTTCAGTTTCCCTCCTGTCTTCAGTTTTTAAAAGTAACCAGCCCAAAGTAATCCTCATCAGTCTCAGCTGGCCTGGAGTGGACAAAGGGGTTCTAATTCCTGAAGCACAGCTCACACACCCATTACCATGGTGACCCAGGCTCCAGGGAGATGTTATCTATAGGAGCCTAGTGGGAGTCAGAGAGCATATTTCCTAAGCAGCACAGTTAACAATGGGCAGGTAAACAGCTAAAGGCCATAATCAGTAATTGCAAAAAGGAAAAAACCTTTAGTTCCTAGCTGCTTAATCACCAATGGCTAACTCTCTGCAGGTTTCAACTACCTGAAAAACGTTACAATATTTTACTTTCTTGTTGAGGAAGGGTAAATAAGAAAGCTATTGATCCTAGGCCAAACCAGGCCAAAACAAAGGTTTTTTCCTTCCCAATCCCAGTCACCTAGTTCCTATTTTTGGCACCTTTCCTTTGGGAGTTGTGATATTGTGATTTACAATAAGAAATATATATTTGGTCTCTGTCACCTTTTCAGGCACAGAGCTCCTAAAACCCTTGACATTTCCCAAATGATGAGAGCCATAAAAGTGTCTTTTGTTATGTTAAGAAAGTGACTTTGGAAAAGCACTTAAGTAGGGGGGCTGATTGCCAGCGGGGCTAGCCCTGGATTAGAAAGCCTTTCTGTCCCGCCCCCCTGACCTCCAGGGAGGGGAAAGGCGCTGGAAGTTGAGTCAACCACCAATGGCTAATGAAGTAATCAATCTTGCCTATGTAATGAAGCCTCCATAAAAACCCAAAAGAATGGGTTGGAGACCTTCCAGGTTGGTGAACACGTGGAAATGTGGGGAAAGTGGCAGGCTCAGAGAGGGCATGGAAGCTCCACACCCTTTCCCTGTATCTTGCCTTGTGCATCTCACCCACCCAGCTGTTCCTGAGTTATATCTTTTTTATAATAAACTGCTAATCTAGTGAGTAAAATCTTTCTCTGAGTTCTGTGAACCACTCTAGCAAATTGCTTGAACCCAAGGAGGATATCGTTGGGACCTCGGATCTATAGTCGGTAGGTCAGAAGCAGAGGTGATAACCTGAACTTGTGATTGGCATCTAAAGTATCGGGGTAAAGGGGCAGTTTTGTGGGACTGAGCCCTTAATTTGTGAGATGTAACGCTATTTCCAGGGAGATAGCGCCAGAAGCGGGTTGAATTGTAGGACACTCAGCCGGTGTCTAGGAATTGCCTAATGTGTGGGGACAAAGTCTACATGTCGGAATTGGTACTAGAATCAGAAGAGTCGAGACTGCTTGGTTACTCAACACTGGAAAGGTCACTCTCCCGACCTAAATTCAGGGAGAATTCTGCCGCTACATGTAATGGTCTGGGTTACGGTGCTGTTTGATTGCTTGTTTGAATCAGCTCTTCTTAGGAATTTATGTAATCTAAGATGTCAATGCTGCTTTCTCACAGATGTTTCTAAAACACCTGGCCTTGATAACATACGGCCTTTTGGTTTTCATCCATGGCTCTCTTTTCCTTTTTTTCCCCCAAGAAGGTTTGTGTGCTCTGTTTTATGATTTTCTCTTCTTCTACTAACCACCTGCCCCTCTCCAAACCCCATTACCTGACCCTGGTGCCTCCTGCTCCGGCCTCTTCCCCCCAGCTCCTCGCTCCAGTGCAGCGGGAGCCCAGGCTCCGGAGGGTATATTCCGGAGTGGAGGGCACACAGCTGTGAAGCCTGGTCAGATCTCAACTCTGCAATTTCATTAATTCATTCCTTTCTCCATTATTTACTGAGCACCTGCTCTGTCCCAGGCCCTAGTCATAGGGGCTGTGTGGGATATACTGTGAGACCCAGCCCAGTTTCCTCCTGTAAATGGGAAAATGAGGACATTGTCGGGAGGATTAGCCATAACGTATGTAAGATACCCAGTAGAATGCCTGGTCCACAGCAGTGCTCTGCAAAAGGTAACTGGAGCTACACCTAACTATGCTTTCCCTGTCGTGTCAGGCAACTGCTATACCCACCTTCAACAGGTCCTGCTCTGCGTTTCCAGAGCCACTGAATCCTTTTTGTTCCCTGGTTTCCCCTTCATTTCTGATTAGACTAGAAAAATTAGTCATGTTGTATATACTGAGTAGACATGGAGGGAGATAAATGTACTGCTACCCTTGAGATAATACTTGATGCAAAGATTTCCCTTTCCTACTTCTGGTCAACCACAGTTCTTTGGTGTTCTTTGTCCTCATCATCCAGTATCTTCTGTCAATTCCAAGATCACAGAGTTTCTAGACATTCCAGCGCTGGTATTTAATCTAGACCTTGATAACAACAGGGAGCCTAGGTTTTATCTCACAGTACAAATTATAACTCATAGGAGAGAAGGAAGGGGAAATGATTGGGTATGTAAGATAGGCACCACTCTTAAAGCTTTCACATATATTTAATTCTTACAAAAACCCTGGGAGGCAGGCTCAGAGAAAATAAACAGTTTGCTGAGGCTCACAGAGTTATTAGGGGCAGAGCAGAGATTTAAACCCAATATTCTCCGACACTCAAATGCATGCCAACTTCATATTGCATCCACTGAGGTGTAAGCAATATCTGTAACCCATTTATTTTGTCTCTAAATGTCCTTATTCACAGACTGTCCTAAATTTGTTTCTTCTCAAACAGGTTGTGGACCTCAGCAACAATGCTCTGACCACCATCCTTCCGATGATGATCATTGCTCTAGAATTTCCCCATCTGGAGGTTGACTTGGCTGATAACCAGTGGGAGTGTGACTATAACGTGGCAGTCTTCCAAAATTTCATTTCTGAATCCTGGAGGAAAAAGTGGAATGAAATTTGCAACCAGTCTATAGGTCAGTCAGTGGTGCCTCTTCTCTCTGAAATGGTTCCATTTAAACTGAAACAAGCACATGAAAAATTTAGTCTCATTTGAAACAATGACAGGGCCCCTGAAAGCAAGGGTGCTGATCCCTGGCGTTCCTTAGCCAGCCCTGGGCTGCATCGCAGAGCAGTCACTGGTACCTACCTGTTGTCCTCTGTTCATGGATGACTTTCCTCACGTGGTCCAAGAAACCTAGTTCAGATAGCTCCGAAACCACTGGATTCGGTCAAAAACAGAAATCTCACAAGGAGAGAATTTTTCCCTAAAGCCTCAAAAGGTCATGTTTTTATCCTAATTCTTAACAAATAATCAATCAAAGAGAGAACTTTTAAAACTTGAGCCACGGTTATTTAAAATGCTTGCGAACCCTCTGAAAGTGTAATCGTGTACATACACAAAACACACATATTTCAAAAGCATATTTTTCTTTGATTTGTTCTCTGCCACTCTCCCGGAGAGCTAGAATATGTTATGGAGTTGAACATTCTGGAAGCTTTTTTCACTGTTAACTCTCTCGGCTAAATCTCAGAACTAACTGTGGGGGAGACAGTCAGATTGTTTTTTTTTTTAAATGAGTCCTGGCCTCTGTTCTATTCAGGACTGGCCTCAAAGGAGAAACACAGCCCTGCTTACCAGGTTTAGTAGAAATCCGTGAAGATCATAGAGAATATTGTCAGCCACACTTATTTCATCCTCTCTAAAAGCCATAACTAGCCTTCTGAGTGTGGAGGACAGAAGGTCAGGAACCAGTAGAGAAACCTGAATATGTTTGCTGCTTACCGACACTGGAGAATGGTGAGGAAATGATATTGCAAACATGAGTAGGGCTGAGGCAGACTTTGCAGAGGGTTGATGGAATGTTGTTGCAAACGTGCAGTAGGTGAGGTTGTGGAGGAAGGAGAAGTGGTGTGGCTGCCCCTCCATTCTGGGTTTCTCCTTCCATGGGCAGCAGTGAGGCAAGAAGCCTAAGGAACATACGGCCTCCTAGGCCCATGAGCAGCAGACCCGAGCCTGATGGCCGTGTGTAAACACACACCGAGCATGTACATATTATTGGCATTAGCCAATCCATCAGTAAAGCTGCTTATCATCATGTAATAAAGAGCTTAAATACAGCCAGATCAGGACTGAGCAGGACCCATGGAAGCTTTTAAAACCACTGGAATCTTATTTCAATGCCCACTCAGTATGTGTTTTTTATCCCCTATTTTCAGGGACTGAGAAGGTATATTGGTGGACTCCCAAAAGGAGAATTTCCAGGGAGACTCACCTTCCTCACACTGAATTGAATCCTATGAGAAGTCTCGTGCTGAGCAAAGCCGAGAGGCCCCGGGAAGGGCAGTACACGCACTTTTCCCCACTGGGGAGGAAGGACGATGCCATGCAGAGACAGCTGCCAAGACGGGTCAGGAGAGACGGGGATGATGTGCAAACTCCTGATAGAAAGCAAGACGCTTCCCAGGACCTTGCCCTGGCCGTCTGTCTGGCGGTTTTCATCACATTCTTTGTGGCTTTCTGCCTGGGGGCTTTTGCAAGGCCTTATGTTGACAGGCTGTGGCAACAGAGATGCCGGAAGAAAGGCCCTGGTTCCGATACTGCGTATTCAAACGAGGGCTTCTGCGATGACGTGGAAGCTGCAGAGAACACGCAGCACCCAAGGGTAGGTCAGCACCAACCTTGCTGTGATCTAAAGCTCTATGAGAACCAAGACTCTTTCTTGGTGACAGGAGCCAGCCCACATGCCGCCATCATTCCTGATAGAACCCTGAACACGAGCAGAAAGGAGCCTGACAGTCGGCAGAGCAGGGAACAACTCGACGACAACAACGGGGCAGGAAGTAGCAAGGATTACATGCTTCCAAGTGACAGTGCAGCCGGGGCCCTTCTCCGCGGACAGCCAAATGCTGATCAGAATGCACGATCTTCAGCTGCACAGGACCACATCTACAGCAATGCTATTCTTGGAGAAATAAATTATGAAACTGTAGCCCAGGAAGATCCTCTCAGTGAGCTGTCAGTGGGCGTCCCTGCAGTAGTGGGCAGGTCGCAAACTGTCTCTAGCTCAATCCATAATGATTCCAGTGAATTAGACCCACCACTGTTGAGAGAAACAACGGCTTCTCTCTCACAAATGCTAACACATCCGAAAGCACAGAGGACTGGAGAGCATGAGGGAAGAGGGGGCACTGAACAATTACCCTCAGAGTTCTCTAAAGAAATGCAAGCAAGCACTTACGTTAATTTGCTGAGCGCACAGCAGCAAAGGCTCAAGGGGTCCAGTGCTGAGGAAGAGCTTTCCACCTACTACAGTGCAGTCACACTCAGTGACCCAGAAGATACAGACCCATCCCCACCCGTCTTCCCTCCAGGATGGGGGAGGGACCTGCATGTCACTCCTGCTAACAAGGAACCAGGGCAGGAACACCCTCCTGACACTCAGTACGAGTTGGACACCGACTACGATTCTGATGAGGGGTCTTTATTTACTCTAAGTTCAATAAGTTCAGAGGATGCAAGAAATATGACTGAAGAAGAGGCACATGGTGAGGAGAGCCGTAGAGCCAGTGAGGCCCCAGAGGACCAGGACTCAGGAATGAGCAAGGACAATGTTATGTCATTAGAGAGTCTTGACAATGACATCACCTTCCAGAAGGTTCTGGGGAAATGTGAGAATCAAGAAGATCATTTTGAGAAACCTCTAACTTCTGGTCCAGACTCTGGTTGGTGTGAAACTCATCTGGAAAGTGCCTCTAACACCAATAAATTTGAGGATCCATTGACCTTGCCCGAGTCACTGGGCAATAGTCCTTTCACTGATGAGACCCCAGAGGAGTTCAGTCATGATTGGGTCACAGCTCTTCAACCTGAGGTGGGAGAGTGGCTTTACTCACTTAAAGACTTAGAATTTTCATATGTGGATATTTTACCACAAACACCACCTCGTTCTGACGAAGTTCCCTCAGATCCTAGTAAGAGTGCCTGTCGTGAAAGAGACTCAAACACTTGTAAGGATGAAACTTTCATTCAGGAAACAGACACAGCTCGAAACCATAGTCCCTTCAAGATCACTACTGGGGAAAACTTAAGACCTTCACAACAAGATTTTGAAGAGGCCAACGTGAATTCCAACCTAATGGAAACTGATGCAAATGAGAGGTTTGTATGTCCTCCCGAGGACCATGATTCCAGAAGAGTTATAAGCCAAACACAATTGTTCCAATTCTGTGGTGATGAATCTGCTGTTCAGGGTGAAAGAGGAGGGGGCGAATATTTTGAAGATGGTTCCAAGAGCCAGATACCATTATTACCAGAGCTTGCAAATGACGCCAGTTCACTAAGATCACAGGAGCCCTTCAGTGATAGAGACTGGGGTAAATACTCACAGGAGAATCTGTTGCAGTCAGAAAAAGATGATTCTAATCTTTATACTCATATGCAGACCCAGAGCAACTCGATGGGAGTTGACGATCTACTTGAGGACCAATGTTACTATGACGAAGACAAGGATGTTCAACTTGAAAGTCAAAGGGAATTCAAATAACATTTTTAGTACAGATTGAAGCACTTAGATGGAACTGCTGGACAGATTTTTACAAAGTCTGCACAAAGAACAGCACAACTTTTTGGAGGTTTATTGTGAAACTGCAAAATTGGAAGGATTCAGAACAATCCTAAATATTTTTTAATAAGTTATGTTAAAAGAGGGACCATTTTCTAGAACTAAATGTAAATTAAAAATCAATTTTCAAGAAGAGAAGTGAAGTTTTTTGTCAAAGAAAAAGGTACTCTACCATTATCCTTGACTAACCTTTCCTCGGTGTGACTCTCCAATTTGGGCTCTCATGAGCTGTGTTCTCCTGTTTATCCTCCTGCTTCTCTAACATTTTCTCCTTTTCCTTCCTGACACTCCTCCTCTGCTTGCCTTTTTTTTTTTCCTTGGTGAGGAAGATTGTCTCTGAGCTAACATCCATGCCGATCTTCCTCTATTTCATATATGGGACACCTCCACAGCATTGATTGATGAGCAGTGTGTAGGTCCATGGCCGGGATCCAAACAAGCAAACTCCAGACTACCGAAGCAGAGCGTGCAAACTAACCACTGTACCACCAGGCCAGCGCCTCCTGCTTGCCCTCTTAAAGAGCATTCCTCAAAGGTCTATTCCCAGTCTTCCTTTGCATCCCTTTACCTCTCTCCTTGGACCCCACTGCCTCATGAGCAGCTCTGTACATGAGGCCCAGGTCTGCATGACAAGACCAATGTCCTTCCCAAGCTCCAGACTCACCTTCTCCAACCCAGTTGTCCAAATCCACATAGAGCCTTCTGGGACCTAAAATTCCTCCTTTTCCTCACCAATGTGATCTCCCACGTTCTCTTTCTTGGTCAATAGTGTCATGATATCCACCCAGTAAAGCCGGTTAAAACTTCTGAGTTATCTCTGACTCCTTCTCTTTCATTTCCTAAATCTGAGTGGCCTCTAAGCTCTAGGCAGTGGAAGTGTCTGTGTGTCGATCTATACAGTGAGATGTTTAAGTATGACAGTCTGGATGGGGGCTAGGCAATTTGTGGGAAACCAGTGTTTGCGTAGACAGCACCCTGTTTTTACTTAGAGGGTACATTTATTGAGGGTAGACTAAGACGGAAGGTGATTGTGAGTTTTGGGAAGGACCCGAAGGATCCAACTGTTGGCATTAGCACTAGTCCTGTGAGGGATCTAGCTCCTCAGCAACTCTTGACTTTGTACTCTCTGCTCTCAACCCCCAAAGAAGGCACGTCCTTGGCTAGCACCTAGATTATTTTAAGGCCTCTTTGTGACCTGTAGTACTTTTCCTTGACCCTGCTCACTCCCAAATGATCTTATATCCTGTGCATCTCTCTACTATGCAAAAACCTTTAATAACTCCCCATTGCCTAGATAAAGACCAAGTTCCATAATCTAAACACATCCTCCCTTTCCAACTTCATCTCATGACGTTGGCACTGCACCACACATTCTATATTCTGCTTTACAGCGTTTACAGCCATCATTTATTTCAGCAGACCTGAGGCCTTCCCTAGTCCCTGATCAGTTTCTCCCTCCTTGTGCACAAGGGCTATTTTGAAATTCCTTGTCCTTAAACTTTCACTGAGAAAATTTCAGCTATTAGGAAATACCTCCCTCACTCCCCTGCCCCACAGCAGTAAGCACTTTTACATTTAAATCTACACTCACTACTTTCCTCCAATCTAAGAAGAAACCAGCATTCCGCGGGCACTGTTCCCCCCTGCCGCTGCTCTTGCTGCAGTCCCGGCATGGACCCGTTCACGTTTCCCGTTCTGGCGCTTCTCAGCCTTCTCCACCTAATGGCTGCTTCCCGCAGGCTATAAGCACGCTCCAGTCCCTTCCACACCAAAATCCAAGGAAGAAGACACCACCGGCAGCTCCCTAAAAAAGTGCACGGGGCAGGGGGCAGGGGGCGGGGGGCAGCCCGGTGGCGGAGTGGTTAGGTTCACACATTCCACTTCGGCACCCCGGGGTTCACTGGTTCAGATCCCGGGTGCAGACATGGCACAGCTTGGCAAGCCATGCTGTGGCAGGTGTCCCACATATAAAGTGGAGGAAGATGGGCACAGATGTTAGCTCAGGGCCAGTCTTCCTCAGCAAAAAGAGGAGGGTTGGCAGCAGAGGTTAGCTAAGGGCTAATCTTCCTCAAAAAAAATCCCAAATAAACAAAAACTGCACCAGTGCTCCATTCAGAAACCCGGAGTCACTCATTTGACTTCCCTCTCCTCACTCCCCACATCAAATTCATTGGTCATTAAGTACAGCCAATTCTAGCCCCTAAATATCTGTCAAATCCATTCCCTCTTCTCTGTCCACAGTGTCGCAGCTCCAGCTCTCACCTTGGCTGACACTCCGACACCGGATCTATGATAACAGCACACAAACTAGTTTCTTTATCTCCCGTCCTACGTGCCTTTATTATTCCCACACTACAGCCAGAGGTGGTTTCTAAAATGTAAATATGACCATGTGGCTCCCCTGATTAGAGTCCATCCATAGGCTACAGGCTCTCCTATTTCTCTAAAGCTCCACATAACTCCCCATCTCCAGGCCTTTGCGTGTGTGGCATCTGCCTGAAATGGTCTTTCCAACCTCCCCAACACCGCCCCCAACAACCTCACCCAAACAAGCCCTCCTTAAGCTCAGGAGCTCCTACTTGGTTCTCAGGTGAGTTGCCACTTCCTCAGAGAGGCCTTCGTGGACCCCCAGACAAAGGCAGACTTCCCTACTAGAAACTCTTCCATTACATTGTCCTTCACAGAGGAGAGCTTATTACAAGTAAAATTAAATCATTATTTGTGTGATTATTGATTTAATGTCTGCCTGCCCCTTTTATACTATAACCTCCATGAGAACAAAAAAATGTGTCTTGTCTCCCCAAGGCCTGGCATTTAGTAGGTTCTCAATACATGGATTTATCAAATAAATGAATGAAAACAAACTCTTCAGTACAATATGCAAGGATGTCCATGATCTGGCCCTGCTTTGCATCTAGTATGTGTTTCATTGTGCCCTACCTCATTCCTGACCTCAAAGTTACGACCATACTGGACTACGGCACCCCACACGCCATAGCCCACGTGCTCCCGCTTTCTGGGGTGCACGTCTGGCCTCCCCACCAAGCCCTGCCTCACCTGCCTGGTACATGTCTACTCTTCTTTCAAGACACTATTGAAGGGTCACCTCCTCCAGGAGCCTTTCTCGCCTCATTCCACCCAAGGAGAACGGACCACTCCCTTTGTCCCTTGGCTCCCACTGCACCGTTGTGTGTTGTGGCAGAAACAAGGCTTCACACGGCTTGGCTGAGTTCTACCAGAGACTCTTCTGTCGGCCAACTTCCAACCGTTGGGTGAAATCCAGTTCTGACATAGAGTCCCTGAAGATGAAAATCATCTCAGAGGTGGCAGCTATTATATAAAGTGAAAAATCGCTTTCTATTCCAGCAGCACCAAGAAAAAAGTATATACAATTTTGACTACTTTGTTTGTTTTTATTCACACTTCTGGGAAAAAAAGCTTCTGGTAATGGGGCATAAACCTCATGGGCATTGCAGTTAAGTAGCTCCCTTTCCCAGCAAGCGCTTGTAAAAGCAAAATTTAAAACCCCTCTCAACATGCCGGCTGTCAGCTTGGCTAACGGTGCCTGGCGGGGAGCGAGATCTGAGCCTGCACTTCCAGGGGCCCAAGCATCTGGGCTTTGGGGTCTGCCCGCAAACTGCCTCCCGTTAAACCAGCTGAGCTCCATAGCGCCCCTCACCCCAGTTCTTCCCTCTTAGTTTCACTTATTTTGATTATTTCTCTAGTTTTATTATTACATAAATGATCTTTAAAACTTATCTTACTTTTCATTAAGATAAGTCTTTTTGCATTTCTTTAGCAGAGTGACTCAAATTTTTATCAGCCTAACAATTCCATAATAGCACATTTTTATCTAAGAAACATTTGAAAAATCCCTGGTATAATTTACCTTTACATGTTTCTAAAACTATTAGGTACATCTTGGACCAAGGTGGCAAACCCAATATATGAAACATTAAAAACTTCTTCTTTAAGACAAGTCATTATGCCGTATACCTTAAACTTACACAGTGTTGCATGTCAATTAAGCCTCAATAAAACTGGAAAAAAATCTTATTCTTTTTGAAGAGGAACTAGTACCATAAATGAATTCTTTTTTTTTTTCCTACTACTAAAAGTAGTTTTTGGTTTTTGTTTGTTTTTTTTCCAGGGAAAGATTGGCCCTAAGCTAACATCTATCGCCAATCTTTCCCTCTGTCTCTTTGTTCCTCCTCCCAAAGCCCCAGTGCCACACATCCTAGTTGTAAGTCCTTCTAGTTTGTCTATGTGAGCTGCCCCCACAACACGGCAACTGACAGACAGGTGGTGTGGTTCCACAACCTGGAAATGAACTTGGGCTGCCGAAGTGGTGACAGCACCAAATTTTAACCACAAGGCCACAGGGCAGGCTCTGAACTGTCTTTTTAATGTTACCTCCTACAAACCTTCAGCTTCAATAAACTCATTTTTGATCAGATTGACAAAACTTCTCCTCTTACCCTCTAGAACATTCCAAAATGTGGGGTCTTTGGCCTCCCTCTCTCTCCTCCAGTTCTTTTCAGTGGCCATGCAGGGCAGGGGGAAAATCAAGCGAGCAATGAGGAGCAGCTGTTAGAACCACCAAACAGCAAATGAACACAAGCAAGCAGATGTCTCCACATTTCTAGTCTATTCAAAAGACAAATCTACTCCACTCAAGGCTACACGTTTTCTTTGAAGTGTCTTCAGACCCAAGGGAGATGGAGGTGGGAGAGGGAGAAGGGGTTCTTTAGCTATTGAACGAACAGCTTTGATGAATTTCATTCATCGTTTATACCAGATTAATAAGTGATCAAATAACTGTCGGTGGCAGCTGTGGACTTACAGCAGGAGGACTCACAAGCTCGTCCACTAAGAAGTAAGGGGCGAGAGTGCTGTGTTTCTGCTGCCTGAAAATCCTGTGTTCATGGGAGCTTGAGGACAAGACTCTGGCCGTCTGAATCTAGTTTCTGCACACACTTTAGCCAGCTTATGTTTTTCAAATTCCCGCTTTAACATTTTACTACTATCTGAAAATTCTAGGTGATATGGGCAATGAAAGTGTTACTAAATTTTAAAGCTTTGGAATCTCTATAATTTAGCATATGACAAATGTCCCTTTGTCACTGTAAAGGACAAGGATGTCTCAAACCTGGGCGTGAAATTTTTTCAGTCTTTTGTTGACACGTATTTCGTCCCCCTTGGTGTGTCTACGTATCTACAATCCTGAAGCAATCCTGAAGTATGATTAAACATGAATAATATCTTTGCTCATTTGAATAAATACAACCCAAATATAATACTTGTTATTTGAAAAGAAAATTCTCATTCGTTTTCCTTGAATATCATTATTGATTCTGGCTTTTCATTAATCAAAATATTTTACGTAACCATAATTTTTTGTTTTATTTTTTGATACTCAAATTGCTGCAACTTGGCCAATAGATTCCTCTTTAAGCTGGTTTCTGTGTCCTTCTCCAAAATTTCTAAAGCATCATTGCTTTCTGGCAATAAATGTTCCAAGCCAGTCTAGCACATTACCTCAAGAATGGAATAAGCTTCTCTCCAAGAAGCTTGCTTTCTTTTAGCGGAGAATAAATTGTTCAGGTTTTTCCAGTATAATGTGAAATTTGCATTACTGAAAAAGCTCACATTCTGTAAAATCACACATAAAAGCCATGGGCTCATGGGATAAATAAAGCTGGGGAGACCACTCAAAAGATAGGCAACCTTGAACCAGAGCACCAAGGAAAACAATCATCGGTGCCTTGGAAATCACCTTGGACGGCCCAGGCAGGCAGGTCGGCACGGCTAGAAGCTACAACAGTAGATACTGAAAATTCACAAGGACCCTTGAGTAGAGACATTGGCCACAGTGTACTTAGAGCAGAGCTGGGGGCACTGGGACAACGCAGACTGAAGGGCTCAGAGCCAGGAGCTTCCCGGCCACAGCAGCCAAGAGTGGCACAAGCCTGGACGTACCATCCTGGGCCTCCCCAGAGAACCTGGCGCAGCAGCTCATTTTCAATTTTCTTAAAACACAGCTAAAGGAATTCTGCTCTGGGTACAGCCACTGAGTTGCGGGATTTTTTTTTTTCTTTCCTGCTGAAGGTTCTAATTCTATTCTTGCTCTTCTGGCTCCCCTTGCCTAGAAAAACTCCGATATGATTGAACTTGACTTCTAGGTGAGACTGACATGATTCTCTAATCACATGTGAACTAATTCACATTGCAGAAGCATGCTTTGTGAAACCATCGATTTCATCCCTCTTTGCACACGCGGGGCACATTGGGAGGTGAGGGCTCTCTGCCACCGCCTGGAATCTGAGCTGACTTGAGACTGCTTTAACCAACAGACAGCAGCGGGAGTGACACTGCAGGACTTCTAAGATTGTCACGAGTTTTGCAGATTCTGCCAGGGTGTCTTGGAAGGCTTGCTCTGGACAAAGGGAGCCACCATGTAAGAAGTCTAATCACCTACGACCGCTATACTGTAAGGAAGCCCGTACGGAGAGAGAGATGCGCAACCAGCTCCCAAGTGTTTAGATATCCCAGCCCAAATGCCAGACACTGAAATAAAGATGATGACTTCTACCACAGTCACCCCCTGACTACGACCCTGTAAGACTCAAAGCAAGAACAACTCAGCTGAACTGGTGTGAAAATTAATAAAGGAAGACTCATCAAAAATGCAGTGAGTGGGGCCGGTCCAGTGGCATAATGGTTAAGTTCACATGCTACACTTCAGCAGCCCAGGATTCACAGGTTCGGATCTTAGGTGCGGACCTACACACTACTCATCAAGCCATGCTGTGGCAGAAGAATTAGAAGGACTTACAACTAGGCTATACCACTATGTACTGAGTCTTTGGGGAGAAAAAAAAAGAGAAAGATGTTAGCACAGGGCCAATCTTCCTCACCAAAAAAAAAAAAAAAAAAAAGGAGTCAGGAAGCCCTGTAGGGGGCGTTCTCACCCACTACCACTTGTTTCTGTCTGCAGACCCCAAACAGGAAGAGATTGTACCTTGCATCTTCAACAGGAAGGAGCTTACTTTGCTATTCCAGCAGGAAAAAGGAAGACTTTCTCCTTGCCCAGCAACAAGCTCAGCCAATGAGAAAATATCACAACTCAGCCAATGACAAAGAGTCCCCACCCTGAACTCTCACTGTCCTCCAATGGATGTTCATTCAGCACAGCCCCTCCCAACTTCCTCCTTTTTTCTCCATAAAGCAAAATTTCTCTCCTTTGTTTGTCAGACTTGTCTATGGTTTAGCCATAGACTGCATGTCCCAAATTGCAATTCTTCTGCCATTTACAGCTACACCCATTTTGTTGGTAAAATAACTGGCTGTTCTATTTTTAAGGTCGACACTGTCAACCTCCAGAACTGTGAGAAATAACAGTAAATTGTTTTAAGCCACTAAATTTCAGGGTGGTTTGTTTATACATAGTTAACCAGGACATAGAGGAATATACTGTACCAGCGTATAAAAATTAGGCACGAGAATGCAGAACAGGTGATTTGCGTGGAGTGGAGTGTTGGGTAACTGTTGCTGGGCTATTTAGGGGCAGAGCAAGAAAAGATCTTTGTGTACATGAGTTCACACTAATACTTTTAGGTTAGTTTTGGTTTTGCTCTAGGACATAACTACTAACAATTTTAGTTCCTATTCCAAACTTTAATTTTAACTTCTTTTCTTTCATAATTTACCAAGCCATAGAATTATTTATAACTTAAAATAAAATAATGTAAGTATTCGTTTTGTCCTTCTACACAAAATAAGTCCAAAGTAAAAAGTGTTAATATTAACACAGACATTAAAGCGACTGGATGAACAATAAGATTTAGCGTTGCAGTGTTTGGTGCCACATTTGGAAATATGCTATCACTGATCGCTACTCAAAGTCCTGTGTTTTGATTTACTGGAGTACAAACATAAACACAGCTTCCTGTTGTGTTGAGGTTGAGATTGCTTGAAAGACTTATTTTTACCACTGCTGCTATTTCAAATACCAGAAATTATAACGTGCTTTCTAAGGTATTGGTAAAACCAGAAATACCTTTTAGTAGAGAAAAGAGAAAACATAACTTGTTTCAAGTTTATTTACATTTATCATCTATATCTCTTACCTTAGCTGTGTTTTGTGACTTTTTAAACTTCTCTAGAATGTTTCATGATTATTGACAAACAAACAAACATTTCACGTGAGTAGAAGGAAACTTTGATCATAAACCAATTTGCTAACAAGAGCATTCTGACGACTTTACACTGAAAGGCCGGGAAACAGCTAGAGAGAATTGTCACCAGGGACAGGGCAGTCTCCCCAACCTGAGACTTTATCTCAACCCTATTACTTAGCAAATATGCACTTAGTTACAGCACCTTCTCTCTTCCTCAAAGAGATATTATGTACATAAAATGCCCAATTAAACAAATGTACAGTGAAGTGCAAGAGAGTTTGCTTATAGTTCCTTTCTTTTTTTTTTTGGTGAGGAAGATTGGCCCTGAGCTAACATCTGTTGCCAATCTTCCTCTTTTTGCTTGAGGAAGATCATTGCTGAGCTAACATCTGTGCCAATCTTCCTCTTATTTTTCTGTGGGATGCTGCCAAAGCACGGCTTGATGAGTGGTGCACAGGTCTGCACCCGGGATCCAAACCCCCAAACCCCGGACTGCCAAAGCAATAGGTGTGAACTTAACCACTACACCACCGGGCTGGCCCCCATTTATAGTGCCTTTTAATTAAGACATATTCCTTTCTTTTTTTTTTTTTATTATTTTAAGATTTTATTTTTTTCCTTTTTCTCCCCAAAGCCCCCCAGTACATAGTTGTATATTCTTCATTGTTGGTCCTTCTAGTTGTGGTATGTGGGACGCTGCCTCAGCATAGTTTGATGAGCAGTGCCATGTCCGCACCCAGGATTCGAACCAACGAAACACTGGGCCGCCTGCAGCGGAGTGTGTGAACTCAACCACTCAGCCACGGGGCCAGCCCCAAGACATATTCCTTTCTTAAAGAGACTGAAATTTTTTTCTGTTTCTTATTTTTCTCAAAAAGTGGCTTATATTTCTCTGGAGTGTGTAATCTTGTATTTGTCTTCTTGCCATGTGACTTCACCACATATCTCATAGTTCTCGTCTGTGACCTGTCTTCCACGGAACCCCTTCCGTGGAGTCCCATACAGGCCTTCAACTGTGCAGGCCTCCTACACAGGACCCTTCTGGGTGGCTTCTGTCCAGGCTCTGTGGGATTTGTTGATTCCAGAACAACTCTTCCATTAGCTTTACAGATTGTGGAAAAGCTACGAGAGTGGAGGGAGTGGGATCACCATGGAGACTGCTGACAGGATCTGGGCCTTAGTTAACGAAGAGGGGAGGAGAGGCAGAAATGAAAGGGCCACCTGGAGAGACGGTCTACACGCAGGATCCACAGTGTCAACGAACTAACCCAGGGCTTGTCACATAGTGAGTGCAGGATAGACATGCATCAGCCACATAAACGAAGAAATGAAGCGGGAAGGCAATTCTGCTACAATGAGGTGCAGCAGGTCTTTCTAAATCTAGACTAATTCTCGTTCCACCACCACCTCTTTCCACGCCATTGACTTGCTTAGAAAAACAGGATAAATTGTCCCGCAGGGTGACCCACATTCTGTATTTGGCCATTTGCTTCCTCCTAGTATTTTATCCCACCGAGTATTTGGAATTCTTGCTGCGCCTGCGCCCAAGAATCATGTTTCTCCATTACCTACCTGTGACTATCCCACCCACCCTTCAGGACCCAGCTCGAAGAGGCTGCTCCCCTCTTTATGGAGCCTCTCCGCGTTGTTCCAGAATCAGTCTTCTTCATTCCTCTCCAAATGCATACCTTATCATTCCAGATAGACTTTATTCCATCCTGCCTTACACGCCATTATTTTTCTGACACAGCTGTGTCTTGGAAGAGGTCCCTGGATAATCCCCTTTGGGAGCTTCCCTCAAAACATCATGTGACAACAGGACCTTAGACTTGCTTCCTTTAGTCATCAGCTGTCCCCCAAATTTAGTGAGATAAAAAGCTCACTCAGGAAATTTGATTGCTAAATGACAGCTTAGATTTAGGCCCCAATGTTATGTTTTAAATGTAAGTGTGTGACTTTTTGCCATATATTTTTATGGGATTGGTGGGTTATCATGCCAGCGCAGCCCAGGCCCTTAAAGCTGGCCTCTCTTGATATGGGTCAGGACTACACCATTGACCCCATAAAAAGAGAGCGCCCTCTGACTTTCTCTGCAGGGTAGCCCAAAGCACAAGGATGTGCACTGGGTGATGCACCGGGTACCTCTTGGGGACTCCAGGCTGTCAGAACAACTCCTTCTTCCTTCTCTTCTCTAACAACACTCTAGGTTCTACCCAAGAAGGCTGCAGATGGCCTTGAAGCTTCCTGGGGTTTTTACCCATACCTCGTGGGGCTGCATAAAGATCCACTCCTTTAGAGAAAAAAGAACGTGCCTCCAATTCCATGCCCAGAACTGGAAAGTCAGTCCTAACACAGTCTGTGTCCTGTAGCATCTGGACTGTAAGCCCGTTGAGAGCAAGGATCATGTTTATACATAACACCCACTGCCCTACATTCCAGGATCAAATAGTGAACAGAACTTAAGGAAAAGTCAAATTCCAAATAATCCTTATTTGGTGAATTATTTCATCAAAATAAAGTAAATAAAGAATTGACTCTTCAGTTTTAATGAAAAGTAGTTAGGTATAGTAATAAACAAAAAGAATTAGCAATTCTGGGTCAACTATTGTAACCCATTCAATAGCCGATGTAACTGGAAGGGGTGAACCATGGGTTCCTGCAATTTTTGCCTAGGACCTGCTGTAGAAGTTAGAAATGCTATTCAAATCAAATGTAAAGTTCCAAAGTGAACAAAAATAAAAAATAATCCCTCACTGTCTATTTTTGGAAAACAGAACATTTTATCAATACTGGATATTTCCCATAAATTCTTTGCATTCATGTTAAGTCAATTCTTTCTCTGTACTTAATGCCCTTAATAACTAGTGTAAATATTGGGGCTAATTCTTATATCTCATTGATTTAAAAGCTCACCTTCCATCAAATGCAATGCTTTGTTTAAATAGCAGTTACACCAATATACCTGTGAAAAACCTAGAGTTACATACATCTTCCTTGACTATTTTCAGATTCACTAACTAAAATTTTTGCCATATTTGCTTTCTCTCTGAGATTATATATATATAATACATATGAGATATATATATTCAGAGTACATAAAATCCAGAAACACAGGTAAATATACATAATATTGTCACAAATACCTTCAATCTGACAAAAAGCAAACAGTATTATCTATGTTTTCAGATTCTGTGACACGTTGTAGATACCAAAATCACTATAGAAACATTGTTGCCTCAGGATTAATTTATTAATGCTTCACATTCCCTGAATGCCATCCACACACCCTTCAGCAAGGGGAATGAATTTTTTATGCTGGACGATGGAAATAATGTTGACAATTATGCAGGAAATAGCAATTCCCTTCCCTTCCTTTTTCTTTCCTAAATTTGTCATTCTGTTCTTTCCTATAGATGGTGTAGGCTACTAAACCGTGGAATTTGGAGCAGTTTCCAGGTCAATAATGAGATCAAATCTGGAAGAGGCCACCAGTTATTCCAACCTCATTCCGTAGATGAGGAAACAGAAGCACAGGGTAGTCAATTTATGTGCCAAGGTCACCCAGCTAGTGCTTGTTTCCAACCAGAATTCCCCCACGGTGAGGACAATTCTTCTTTCCTCCACCACTCTGCTGCTTGCCTCCTGGCTTGGCTGGTTTGCTTGATAGCGAGGCCCTGCCGCCCGGGAGATTTAGAAAACATTCTTTCCAGGATGTCACAGCATCTTCCAGCCGCTCCTTCCCAAGAAACCCCGCCGCCTGCTGCAGCAAACGCCTCACTCACCGGGACAGGGGTGGTACCCAGCGGTTTGATGTGGCGCTGTGCTTTTCACAGTTCCGGTCTGAACTTCACCGTCGTGCCATGGAAGATGGGCTCCGACGGTCAGGATTTCTCGCTCTCCATCGCTCCCTCGGGATCCCAGGGAGCCCTGCGGCTCTCCCGAGCCCGAGCCCGCAATGCCTTCCCCTCCAGTTCCTTCCCCTCCGTGGCCGGGCGCACACAGTCCCAGGTCAGCAGGAAACCTCTATGCTCGCAAGAGCGGTGACGTCTACACCACCCAATTGCTCCCCACCCAACCTTCTCAAAAATTTCAGCAGCTGGAGTGTGTTTGCTGTGGAGTCGCTGCTGCTACAGAAGACAGCCCGACCCAGCCGGCAGCAGCCCCCGTTCGCTCTGGCATCAGCCTCCCTGCCTCGTCCCAGCACCGGCTGGCGGCTGCACCCCGGGCCTGGCTCCCCCTCACTGGGACAGGAAACACCGGGCGCCACCGAAGACCTGGAAAAAAGAGAAAGGGCCCAGTCCACGTCTCCCCGTTTACTGAGGGAGCACACGAGCCAGCAGCGCTGGCTGCCAGTGTGATTGCAATTAGGGCTGCCAGATTGAGCAAATAAAAACACAGGACACCCCGCTGAGTTTGCCTTTCAGGTAAACACCACATACTTTCCTAGTATGTCCCGTGCAATATTTGGGACCTGTTTAGACTAAAATTTATTCGATGCTTATCTAAAATTCAGATTCAACTGAGTGACCTGTATTTTACCTGGCAACACTATTTTAATACTCAAATAAAATGAACTGAAAAATCTTCCAGGCAAGGTAGGAAAGAGCCTGCAGTTGCAGCAGGGGTGGAGGAAAGCGAACATCGGGAGTTATGTCTGCTGCAGCAAAGAAGTGATTCGCTGTCTGGTATGTTCTTCATGAGGCATGCAGCACATGCAGGCCGCAGACACTTCCTCCTCAGAGCCTGGGCAATGATTTACAAAGCAGTAAAAATGGAAATTCACTCACACCCAAATCCAGGGGAGGGAAAACCCAGAACACCGTGTCTTGCCTGCAGTTGCCAAGCAAAAAACAAAATAAACCAGTGGCAAAACCAAACAGTTGCAAAAGTGTTTCCTTTCACAGAAGCAAAGAGTTACTTGTAGGGAGAGTGGATTACGCAAAAGCTTGATATTCCAAAAGGACAGCCTTCCTGAGGTCCTGCCATTCTGTGAATTCTGCCACTAGTGGTCACACCACTCACACACATATTCCATCTTCGCCCCACTTCATGGCTTCAAAAGGCACTGGCCTTTCCTTTGGCTGACTCAGCAGCCTGGAATGAATGACTTTCAGTTAACTCGGTGGCGCATTTAAAAATACCGTAAGCACTACTTTGGCTTGCTAAATTGTACACACATATGCACAGAGACACTTGTATTTACCACACAATTCAATTGAATGCCTCTAATGTGCAAAGTGCTGTGCAAGTCCCCCAGTGAGGACGGAGTATGAGGTGTGAGGGAGGATGAGAGCGGGGCTGGACCAACGCAGTCCTACCCTCGGTGCGCTGAGCATCCAGAGGGAAAGACTCACAAAGATAATCTTCCCGCACCAGAAGTGCCAACACGGCTGTCCAGAGAAATCAATCCCATGTCTGGGAAGGGAGGGGTGGAGGCGGGGGGGCGGTGCGAATGGGAAGCTAGGGAGAGGGGACATATGCACGCTAGACTTTTGTCCATATTGTAGAGTAATTTAAGGATATGTGCACAAAGAGTGTCAGTGCATTATTTAGACCACATATCGAAAGAATAGATGTTAAATTGAATTCAAAAGAACTATTTGTGTGAATAAGATTCTCACTAAACAAAACATAAAACGTTTCTTTTAAAAACATGTGAATCCTGACCCGGAAGTGAATGTACAGATTGCTCTTTTGGAATTCTCTGTGAAAACACAGCTGGAACACAGTTTCCACTCAGCAGCCAGACCATGCCACTGTCCGGTAGAAAATCTTCCAGCTCGGTTCGATCCTTGGCCCACAGCACCCCCGGGTCACCCGCACGCCCACCTCCTCACCAACGTCACCACCTGCTCTTCTCCCTGTTTCACCACTTTGGCCACAGTGGCTCCTCTCTGCTCCCGGACTACGCCAAGCTTGGTGCCACTACAGGGCCTTTTTGGTTTACTGTTTCCTCTGCATGGAATGTGTTGCTTGTAGTTCGCACCATGGTTTCTTACTGTAATAAAGATCTCAGCTCAACTCTCACCTGCACAGACAGGCCTTTCCATCTTATTCCATCTAAAGTAGCACACCCCACGCAAAGCATTCTTTATCACATTTTGGTGCTGTCTTCATACTTCCTAAAATTATCTGTAAAAATCTTGTTTGTTTAAGTGTTTCTTTGTCTTATTGTCTGTCTTCCCAATAAGGGCAAAAATCTTATTATCTTGGTCACTATGGCATCACTAGAGCGAAGGACAGTGCCTGGCACAGGGTAGATGCTCAGCAAACACTTTTTGATTGAATAAATAAATTTCAACTCCAGATAAACCAGAAACAGTGCTTTTCAATATACTTATATTAGAAAGGGCACACATATCAATGACAGGAACCAGGTCCCAGACTGTTCACTTTCAGAAACAACTAAAGAAAAATCATTCAATCTCCTCTAATAATAACTGTATTTGATTTATTGGGAAGAATCCCCATGTTCTAGAAAACTTAAAAATTAGGAGAAGGATGCTTACTATTCCTGACTTTCAGTCTAACTTTTCTTCACTGAAAACATTTTCATAAAATTCCAATAGATAGGGCTACCAAGTACTAGCTCTCTGACAATTTTCACCCTTGGAAGACAGCTGCTTTGACCCAATTTTTATACGCTTTGGTGAAAGGAAACACACCTGTAAGTGTATTTTTCAAGCGGTTGGGTAAGGATTCCCGGGATTTCTAGGCCGCCAGTGGTATCCACCCTCGCCTTTCGTCTCTTGAGTCTGACATACCTTCCTCGGTCTCTTTCAGCGCTTTAACCAAAGTCCTGTACTCGCCCTGGCTTTTCACCCATAGCAGGACACGACCTTGATTTCCATATGACTCATGTGCCTAAGTGCACAGTCATCAATGGAAGGCTTTGATTCAGTCAGTGGAAGCCTTTTATTATAATCTTCCCTTGGTCTCACCAGCGAGCATGGCTTGAGTTTTAGCACTCCTCAAGGGCAAGGAGCACTTTCATATAATCCTCTTAGTACAACAGCTCAGTCTACAAAACTGGGCTGGTGGGGACCGCCAGCCCCCCGAGGGCCTCCCTCCCTGGTCTAATTGTGTGATCTTCCATCTCTCTTGCTATCTTGAAAAGTCTTTTAAAGGGAGTGTGCACAACCCTGTCATAAATAAATAATCTTGAAAACTTTAAAAATAAGGACATGCTAATAATTTCATTTTCCTCCCTGCTCTGTTGGAGCTTATGTCAAATCACAGATCCGGTTATCTGGAGCCAGGAAGCCAACAAATAGCTGGTTGTTTTCTGGAAACAGTTAACCACCTGGCTTTGTACATGTTCAGGTTCCATGGCAGCCGCTGATTCAAGCTGCCATGGTGAGAAAAGAGGCAACTGCTACAAATAAGCCCCCTCACCTCCAAATTCTTCACTGGACCTGACCAGGTGCTCACAAGAAACACCAGGGAAAGGGCGGGAATGGTTTGTGTCACAGCCAGGGAACACGGAGTTTCTCATCAGCATGGACTCTAACTTGCTTCTCTTGTCTTGCCTAAACTCTATCTTTTTTTCTCTCGTCTTGTTTGACCTAATTCTCTTGTCTTGTCAAAAGGTTCAGATGTTCCTTTCTCTAACAACTTTGGGGGCTTAAGTTTATGCAGTTTCAGCTGTTCCACGAAGAAGCTCTAAGGACAACCATTCTGGACCCAACCACTCTGAACCCGGCCAGACCAGCCCAGACGGCAACCACAAAAATGACCCCTGCGCAGACAGGCAGAGTTAGACCAAAGCAACCTGCCCTCATAAACATCGTAAATTCTCCTCCTCTGGGAGGGGCGAAGCAGCCATTTTTACATCATGTAATGTATGTAAAGCGTGATTTCAAATCACACGTGTGCAAGCTTATGCCCACCTCTACATGCAATGAGAAAACTTCCCACTCGAATACTCATTCCCTACCCCAAATAAAGGTACCCACCTCTCCGTGCTCAGGGAGCCCTAGCTTTGTGAAATTATCCCTTATGGTCTCCATTTTCTTTGCTGCATGCCGCAAATAAAATTTCTGCTTTGGGAAACAACTACTTCTGCTGCAGTTTGATTAACTCACCAAGAAGGGGACTCGTGTTTGGTCCAGTAACAAGTTGAGGGAGTCATCTCTTTCATAGCAAACCTGCCTTTTGTCTAGGGGAAGATGTTACCTCATCCCTCAGGCTGCTCCCTGTCAACAAAACCCTGAGAAGTGGCTAGGGGAAGAGGTGAGAGCCTTGCATTCTTGGGACACCCAGTAAGAACCTGCTGGGACCCACATGGCGGACAGACTCTCCCAACAAGGTCAAGAACCAGTCTCAGAGGACCTGCCCGGGGAGTCCTTCCACTGAATGGGGAAGATCCCTTTTCTGCCCAGCACGCTAGGCTAGAGCTTGCGACTGAGGACAGGAGGACATGAAATGGTAGAAGTGAAAGGTTGGAAGGTGCCCCTTCTGGTCTTGAGGGATTGTAGGAGGTAATAAGAGAGGAAGTAGGAGAGCAGGAGTGAGATGCGCATCCTCAATATGGGGGGAGGGACTTGGGTTGGATGAGACCAGGAAAATGCTGAGGGCGTCAGTTAAGACTCTGGGAGGGGGCCCAGCCTGGTGGCACAGCGGTTAAGTTCTTGCTGGCCCGAGGTTTGCCGGTTCGGATCCCAGGTGCGGACATGGCACCGCTGGGCAGAAGCCATGCTATGGTAGGCATCCCACATATAAAGTAGAGGAAGATGGGCATGGATGTTAGCTCAGGGCCAGTCTTCCTCAGCAAAAAGAGGAAGGATTGGCAGTAGTTAGCTCAGGGCTAATCTTTCTCCAAAAAAAAAAAAAGAGTCTGGGAGAGGGTCATCTCAGACACCCACACCCCCCACCCCAGTGACCCAGGGCCATGAGAGCCAAGCCGACTCAACTGTGCAGCAGGTTAGGACCATGGGGGACAGGAAATTAGCTTTCCAGAGCTGCTCTTTGTACCCTTGTGGGGTGGCTCAGACCCAAACAATCCCACCATGACCCAGGGCGTGTACTGGACCTAATTTCCGTGCCTTCCCAGATTCCTTTGGCCTTGTACTTCCGGGCCCAGTCACGGGGCTGCTACCAGCCACGCTGGACGCTTTCCCTTCTCTGCCACAAGCTAGCAGCACATCACTGCCTGTAAGCCTTAGTTTCTTCATCCCTGTAATAGGGATAAGAATAGCACCCTTCCCATAGGCTGACGTAACCACTTTGTGCCTCAGTTTCCTCATCTGCAAAAGGAAGAAAATAATAGTACCTATTTCTTTTTTTCCAGTTTAATGAGATATAATTAACATACAGCACTGTATAAATTTAAAGTATACAGTATACCGTTTTGACTTACATATATTGGGAAATGATTACCACAATAAGTTTAGTTAACATCCATCATCTCACATAATATTACATATTTCAAATGAATGCTGTAAGGATTAAATGATTTAACATATGTAAAGCACTTAAAACAGTGCCTGGCAATAATAAGCACTGTGTAAATGTTTATTGTTATTCTCTTTCCAAGTTAGATTCCTTTCATCAAAGTTTCTTTGTGAAGCACAGCCCTTAAGAAATGAAAATATTTAAATGTCACGGAATCATAGCCTTTTAGAGCTGGAATGAATTTTTTTTTAAAGATTTTATTTTTCTTTTTCCCCCCAAATCCCCCCAGGACATAATTGTATATTTTAGTTGTGGGTCCTTCTAGTTGTGGCATGTGGGACGCCGCCTCAGCATGGCTTGACGAGCAGTGCCATATCCGCGCCCAGGATCTGAACTGGCAAAACCCTGGCCAGCAAAGCGGAGCATGCGAACTTAACCACTTGGCCACAGGGCTGGCCCCAGGAAAGAATTTTTTAAAATTAAGCTAGTCCAATCCTTTTGTGATCTAAATGACAAAAACAGGCTCAGAGTAGCATTGCCAAGGTCAGCCAGCCCATCATGGCAGGGCTGGGACTAGAATCCAGCCCAGAGCTCTTTCTGACATGCCGCAGTGTGCTCCGTGCTTATCAAATAAAGCACCACGTGCCAGTGGCCCTGATCAGGCCTGCGTCTTTACTGCAACAATGGAGCTTGGGTCCAGAAGGCAACACAGAAGCTTAATGGAAGATCTGGAAAGTACCTCCACCACCACCACCATCCCACTGTCTTTGGCTTTGGAACAGCTACAGAAGATATGAAAGAACACGTATTAGAGTCTTTGATTCCAGAAGGTCAGGAGCTGTCACCGAGGTCTGCCTCTGTGCTCCACCCACCACAGCTTCGAATGGAATTCTAGAGATTAAATAGAAAGTTTCTCTAGTTCATCCCAAACGAACTCTGTGTCACCTCTTAATTCTCCCTGAGAAGACTCTTGCCTAGGGAGAGACTATGTAACTTTCTGCTAAGGTCAAAGCACTGTTCTCTCTAGGCAGCAGGATATTAATTAGTCATTGGCCTTTGAACTCTGCTTTTTCAGACTGCTGCACTGAGAGGAACGAAAAGCATGTCTTTTAGAGTGCTTTCTCCAAAAAGTCTCTCATCCATCCTTTCCTGCGCTTGCCACTGCCTCCTCCCCAAGGTGGACCCTTTTTACATCCGGGCTGATTTAACACAGAGGCGCTATAGAGCATTGGTTAAAAGGGTGAGGCCTGGTTTTGAACCTCACTCTGACATCAGTGTGCAGAGAAATGCTTTGGGGGAAGTTGCTTGACTCCTCTAAGCAGAGACGTGCTAGAGCAGGCTCGAGCCGGCAAACGGGAGCAAATTTTGTGCATCTTTTCCTAACTCTGTGTTCAATGGCTTCCTGATGGCAGACTGAAATTGGTCATGCTGATGTTTTACATCATGGACATTGGCAAACACTACAAGTTAGCATCCCCCTCCCTCGCCAAGCTATTAAACACCTACCAGCACACTTCTGCCTGTAAGCCTTAGTTTCTTCTTCCAGGTAATGGGGATGATAACAGTATTTACCCCGTAGGGTTGCTGTGCAAGTTAAAAGATAATGTACGTAAGGTACCCAGGAAGCACCTGGCATAGAGTGCTCAATGTCATTGCTATTATTTCGTCCCTCCTAACTAGTCCAGTACCTCCAAGCTATTTCCATTCTAACCTATCATTCATTCATTCATCAAACATTATATTCAGCCCTGCCATGCTCCAGGTAGATCTCCCTACATCAATTTTCCCATACTTTCCTACTGTCTATAATAATTTTCCCAAACCCAACTCTACTGTGGACCTATTCGGGATCATAGATTCTGTGAATGAGGGGAGAGGAGGAAAGGGGATGTGAAGGAGAGGAAGGGAAATATCGAGCAAATGGGGCTGTGAAGAACTGCTTCACCACCTCATGGACTGGACTTTATTCCTGGCTCCTCCACTGATTCTTTGTTGTCCTGGAAATGTGACATTCTCTACATGCCTCTGTTTATGCATCAGCAAAACAGGAGCAGCTGCACCTGTGTGTGTGTATGAACACAAGTGCACTCACACACACACGCCACCAGCAGTGTGGGGAGGATTCTCAGGTTTAAACTGTGATGGTCAAAGCTTGTCCCACGGAAGGTGCTGTCCACCACTCAGTTCTTCCTGGATGCCCTCCAGGCCCTTTGCTGCCTCGTCTACTTCCTGTTTGGCTTTCAGCTGTTCTTGTCTGTCAATATCATCATCTCGTGATGGAAGAAGGGAAAGGAGGTTATACTGAGATTGTGCCCACGAGATGTCAAAAGGCTATGAGCCGGCATGTGTACAAAAGCGAACTCTTGCTGAATGAACCAGCTATTTATTTGGCTTGCTGGCTTCAGGAAATCTGCTTTGTGATTTGCTATGAGCTCCTACAGAGCGGTGGGAGGAAGATGAAACTATGAACTGTCCTTACTTCTAAAGTTCGCAAGGTTCATTATTTCTGCGAGGGTTCTGCACACTCCCTTGAGGGAGGCGGGGGGAGGCCTTCTCCACTTACTCTTTCCACCTTCTCCTTTCTGCCCACATCCTTACCACAGCTTAGCTGGCTATTCCTGATGTTCCAGCGGGTCAACTGCTCACAAACCCTCCTCCTGATTCCCCTAAACCCATCAACCTGATCTAGGCCACTCTGTCCTCCCCAGCTAACTTGCTCCAGGTACAGACAAATCTCCTCCCTCAGTCCAGGGCAGCAGAGTTTGTAGATCCTAAAGGGCAAGCTAGTATGGAGCTAGTATTCACCAGTATAATCCTACTGGTTATAAAGATATTGAAATTTTGCAAATGATGTGATTTTGTATGTAGAAAACCCTGAAGATTCCACCAAAAAACTGTTCGAAATAACAAATAAATTCAGTAAAGTTGAAGGATGCAAAATCAACATACAAAAATCAGTAGCATTTCTATACACTAACAACAAACTATCCGAAAAAGAAATTAAGAAAACAATCCCATTTATGATAGCATCAAAAAGGATAAAATACTTAGGAATCAATTTAACCAAGGAGGTGAAATATATGTACACTTGAAACTATAAAACATTGATGAAAGGAATTGAGAAAGACACAAATAAATGGAAAAATACCCCGTGTTGACAGATTAGAAGAACTAATATGATTAAAATATCTATACTATCCAAAGCAATCTACAGGTTCAATGCAATCACTATCAAAATCCCAGTGGCATTTTTCACAGAAATAGGAAAAAAAAAATCCTAAAATTCACATGGAACCACAAAAAGCCCAAATAGTCAAATCAATCTTGAACAAAAGGAACAAAGATGGAGGTTATCACACTTCCTGATTTCAAAATATAGACAAAGTTATCAAAACGGTATGATACTGGCATAAAAACAGATGTATGGAATAGAATAGAGAGTCTAGAAATAAATCCATGCATTTACAGTCAACTGATCTTTGATGAAGGTCCCAGAACACACAATAAGAAAAGGACAGTCTCTTCAATAATGTGTTGGGAAAGCTGGATGTCCACATGCAAAAGAATGAAATTAGATCCTTATCTCACGCCATATACAAAAATCACCTCAAAATAGATTACACACTTAAACATAAGACCTGAGACTGTAAAACTACTGGAAGAAAACATGGGGGAAAAGCTTCTTGACATTGGTCTGGGCAATGATTTTTTGAATATGACCCCAAAATCACAGGCAACAAACCAAAAATAGACAAATGGAATTGCATCAAACTAAAAAGCTTCTGCATAGCAAAGGAAATAATCAACAGAGTGAAGAGACAATCCTTGTAACAGGAGAAAATATTTGCAAACTATACATCTGATAAGGGGTTAATATTCAACGTACATAAGGAACTCAAACAACTCAATAGCAAGAAGACAAATAATTCTATTAAAAAGCAGGCAAAAGAGCTAAATACACATTTCTCAAGGGAAGACATATATGGAAAATACTCAACATCATTAATCATTAGGGAAACACAAACCAAAACCACAATGAGACGTCACCTCACACCTGTAGAATGGCTATTATCAAAAAGACAAAAGGTAAGTGTTGGATATGGAGAAAAGGGAACCCTTGTGCACTGTTGGTGGGAATGTAAATTGGTGCAGCCACTATGGAAAACAGTATGGAGAGTCCTCCAAAAAATTAAAAATAGAGCTACCATATGATCCTCAAATCCCACTTCTGGGTATATATCCAAAGGAAATGAAATCAGGATCTTGGAGAGATATCTGCACTCCCATGTTCATTGCAGTATTATTCACAATAGCCAAGATATGCAATCAACCTAAATGTCCACCAATGCATGAATGGATAAAGAAAATGTAGTGTGTATACACACACACACACACACACTGGAATATTATTCAGCCTTAAAAAGAAAGAAATCCTGTCATGTGCAACAACTGAATGAACCTTGAGGACACTATGCTAAGTGAAATAAGCAAGGCACAGAAAGACAGAAACTGCATGATCTCACTTATATGTGAAATCTAAAAAAGTCAACCTCAGAAGCAGAAAGTAGAATGGTGGTTGTCAGGGGTTGGGTGGGGGAGAAATGAGGTGATGTTGGTCAAAGGGTGCAAAGTTTCACTTAAGGATGAACAAATTCTAGAGATCTAACGTACAGTCTGGTGACTATAGGTAATAATACTGTATTGTGTACTTGAATTTTGCTAAGAGAGTAAATCTTAAATGTTCTCACCACACATATACACACAAATGATAACTATGTGAGAGGATGGATATGTTAATTGAGTCGATTTGGTTATCATTTTCCAATAAATACATATACCAAAACATTGCATTGTACACTGTAAATATATATAATTTTTATTTGTCAATGACACCTCAATAAAGCTGGGGGAAAAGATTGAAACACTTCTGTACCAGCTTCCCCAAGCCCTGTGAAGGCCCCCCACCAAAGGCAGAGCACCTGCTAGCAGCATGGGGAGCTCTAGATCCCTGCCTAACGCTCAGCAAGCATCCACTCAACTGATTAGTGCTTGTCATAACAGTTGAATATTACCCCACGCTAAGGGGAATAAATAAGATTATACATTCTGTGGCTCACATTCCTCATCTGAAGTTAAGAGTGGCCAGAGACCGGCAGGATCCTCCTACGGAGCTGCCCTGTCCCAGGGAAACTAACTCCCTTGGTTGAGGCCAAGGACACTTCACTTCTCCTTCGCTGTTTGTAGCCTAGAACCTGGGCTCCCTCCTAGAAGCATGAGGCCTCCTGGCCCAGGGATTCCCAAACAGTCACTGAGGATCAGGGCCATCTGTGATGGAGGTTTACCAGCCTGCTGAGATGTGAGTGATGCAAGAGACACACTCATGTAGGGTGGGTTTGGTTTGGTTTTGTTTGGAAGAGGAGAATGATGGCTTCATTTATTTTATTTTATTTTATATTTTATTGTAGTGAAATACATATAACATAAAACTTTCCATCTTAACCACTATTAAGTGTACAGTGCAGTGTTAAGTATATACACATTGCTGTGCAACACATCTCCAGAACTTTTTCATTGTGTGAAACTGAAACTCTGTACCCGTTAAACAACAACTCCCCGTAACCCCCACCCCCAGCCTTTGGCAGCCACCATTCTACACCTGTCTCTGAGTTTGACTACTCTAGGGACCTCATATAAGTGGAATCACACAGTACTTGTCCTTTTTGTGACTGGCTTATTTCAGTTAGAATAAGGTCCTCAAGGTTACTTACATTGTAGCATGTGTCAGAATTTCATTCCTTTTTATATGTATATGATGTGGTATGTATATACCACATTTTTTTATCCATTTATCTGTCAATGGACATTTAGGTTGCTTCCATCTTTTGGCCATTGTGAATAATGCTGCTGTGGGGGCCGGCCCAGTGCATAGTGGTTAAGGTCACATGCTCTACTTCGGCAGCCTGGGGTTCATGGGTTTGGATCCCGGGTGCAGACCTACATACGACTCATCAAGTCATGCTGTGGTGGCACACTGCATACAAAAAAAAAAAATAGAGGAAGATTGGCACAGATGTCAGCTCAGAACCAATCTTCCTCACCAAATAAATAAATAAATAAATAAATAAATAAATAAATAAATAATACCGCTATGAATGTGGGTGTATAGCCATCTCTTCAAGACCTTGCTTTCAATTCTTTGGGGTAAATACCCAGAAGCAGAACAGCTGGATCATATGGTAATTCTATTTTCAATTTTTTGAGGAACCACTGTATTGTTTTTCATAGCAGCTGCACCATTTTACATTCCCACCAACAGCGCACAAAAGTTCTAGGATCTCCATATCATCGCCAACACTTGTTATTTTCTCTTTTTTTGATAGTAGCCATTCTAATGGGTGTGATCATGTAGGGTGTGAAAAGATAAATTTATTCCATCATCCTTTATTCTAGGATTTGTCTTTTCTTACTTTTTTGAAGGTTAAAATCTCCTTTCGTTCACCAAATGATGGCAATCGTAGACGATATTTTTTTAAAAATATCCTGACATGGAAAAATTAAAAGTTGACATTGCTATGTCAGTCTCTGCAGTTAAAAGAAAAATTTCAGGTCATGAAATCCAAGACTAGAAATCTACTGGACAGGAAAGAGCAGTAAGTACACTAACACTTGCTTAGGGGTAAGAACAGAATGTGTTTAAAAAAAAAAGAAATTGATTCTATCATAGGTGTAATAGACACAGAATAATAGATCGGCTAGCTCAAAGCCAGTCCCACTAACTCTAATCTAGGAGGGAGAGCAGATGGATGGATATCAGAGGGCACAGAGTAGCACCCTGTCTTACCCACCCCACTTCCAGTGAGGCTGCGAGTTGAGAATGGAGGCAACAGACACAGAATCATCTATTCAACTGGTCATATTTTATATTTTTTTATTTCATATTCCTCTTCAGAATTTTTCCCGTTTAAGTAACTTATAGCCAATGTAGCTAACAGCTACACTGGAATTTGTCTCAGAACACAGGAACTAAGGGAAAACTGCACAGAACAGGTGTATTTAGAAAGGCTATGCTACGCAGAGCTGCCTCATACATGGCAGAATTCTAGAAAAAATAATGTAATGCACACTGTTAGCTTTTCAAGATTCTAGATGATATCCTATCATAGACCTAAAACCATTCAAGTTTCTGTCCCTTGTTCATAATTCTTAGCACCAAAGAGAGAGAGAGAGACAATTGATATCACAAGACAGAATTTACAAGGGTTAATATCACAGCATCGCTCAGAATATCCAACCCAGGTAATATAAATGAGATGAAATCTAACATAAGTCCCTGGTTTTTTAACCAATAAGAACGTAAAGAGGTGAACTGATGTGTCCTTTTAAACCTCGTTATCTTAAAGGCTATAAGCGTATTTTAATGATTTTGGGAACACATTCTTTTGAATGACTCCCCGGGCAGTAAACCGCCATGCACTCAGAATGGACATGATTCTGGAAATAACTAACAGTGATTCCGAGCCACATCTGGTGAAGATGATTGGAATCACTCAAGGAAATGCTAGTTTCATCAAAAAAAGGAGATATAGCTACAAAATAATATAGCTGATTTGTAAACTTTTCTGAAGGCAATTCCAAAAGAGGAATTGTGGAAATATTTTGAGCAACCAGAGCATTATCGGTAAAAGTGTGTAGGTGCCCAACTTGACTACTCTGAAGGAAAATCTACAAGTTCAAACTCTGCTATGAATATTTGGGGGAAAAAACCCAAAAACAAAAACAGGCTTTCCAAGGATGCCTCGTGACTTACTCTCTTGGAGCGCCAAACACAGGCTGGCAACCCACAGGCCAGAACTTGGCCCACACTTTGGTTTTCTTTGGTTTGCAGAGTAGTTTTTTTTTAAGATTTTATTTTTCCTTTTTCTCCCCAAAGTGCCCCGGTACATAGTTGTATATTTTTAGTTGTGGGTCCTTCTAGTTGTGGCATGTGGGATGCCACCTCAGCATGGCCTGATGAGTGATGCCATGTCCACACCCAGGATCCCAACGAGCGAAACACCGGGCCGCCAAAGCAGAGTACGCGAACTTAACCACTCAGCCACGGGGCCAGCCCCTGCAGAGTTTTTTTTCAAATACCCTGAATATTTAAATCCAGCGATTTAAACTAAGAAAAAAACCCTCAATTCCTGACTAATCATGAAAAATCAGCAGAATTATGCTATTCTTGTACTGCCTGAGTCTGAATCCCAGCTCTGCCACTTTCTACTTGTTTGACCTTAAAGTTATTTAACCTCCGTGCCTCAGGACTCAAAGTAACTCAAGTTATTTTCTTCATCTGAAAAATAGGGATGATAATAGAGCCTCCCGCATAAGGTAATTGTGAGCTTAAAATGAGATCATCTATTTGCCTCAATAAAGGTAAGCTATTATCTGGGAACACTGCAGGAGTCGAGCAGTAGCTGGCCGGTTTATATGGAGGAAACGCCCCAATTTGACACGGTTCCCGTCAAGTCCTCTTCACCCACTTACATTACCTGCCTGGCCCCAGTGGGCATTTGCAGTCTGCGACCCCTGCCTTAGAATCACAGATCCGGCCAGACAGCCACATTTCAAGATAAAGAATTACTTCCCAATCACAAAGTCAGTTAACAGCTCGCTGGCTGGCTGCCCGTCCAGGGCCACAAAATCACTCACAGGGCACGCAGACTCGCAGAGCAAATGGAATTTCTTCCTTTCACCCAGAACTGATATCCTTCTCGGAGAGCAGAAACAACTTAGACTTGCCGGTGAAAAGTATTTCTCTCTCTTCCAATCTAAATTGTCTTCTCTCTGTTAGGAACTTCAGTTTGGTGAAAAGTAATTGAACTTCGTCTCAGGACTGGTTTAAGCAGTCTCGTCGGCACGATTTCATCTCTCTGGTTTTCGTCTCCTCTCCATTCTTTTCCTCAGGTTAGTGTCTGGGTACATGAGGGCCACACTCTGTCTCTGAGGCGTTGGAGAGAAAGGGTTCTCAAATTAGGCTTCGCGGGAGGGGCCCCTGGACTGCCCAATGGCTGCTCATCTTGTTGTCATTCTCTGGCTCTCACTTGTCTTGGCTTTGTCCAGGTCTGTCCCTCACTGTCCCCCCCCCCCAGGCCTTCACAGACACTGAGGTCTGACTAACTCCCCTGCACATCCATCTCTAAAGCCCTACACTGAGGGCCACCCCGCCCCGTCTCTGATCTTCTTCCGCAAGGTCCCCAGGCAAACCCTTAACTCACCTCCAGACATGCTGCCTGAGCCTCGGGTCCCCAGGAAAAGAGTCTGCAGTAAAACCTAAAACCCAGTGCATTATTGGCAGGGAGGGATGGGACAGGGAGCAATCCCAGGGAAGCCAGAGTGAGAGGAAAAGATAACTAAAACAGGGGACAAGGGACTGCAAATACAGTGGTCCTCTCTTATCGGCGGTTTTGCTTTCCATGGTTTCAGTTACTGGTCAACTGCAGTCTGAAAATATTAAATGGAAAATTCCAGAAATAATTCATAAGTTTTAAATCGCACACTGTTCTGAATCTCACACTGTCCACTTTGTCCTGCCCAGGATGTGAAGCATCCCTTTGTCCAGCGTATCCATACTGTGTACTACCTGTCCGCTAGTCACTTAGTAGCTGTCTCTGTTATCAGATTGACTGTCACCGTATCACAGTGCTTGTGTTCAAGTAACCCTTATTTTACTTAATAATGGCCCCAAAGCGCAAGAGTGGTGATGCTGGCAATTCAGATATGCCAAAGAGAAGTTATTGCTGTCAGTTTCTTACTGTGCCTAATTTATAAATTAAACTTTATCAAAGGTAAGAATGTATAGGAAAAAACATAGTATACATGGGGTTCAGCACTATGTCCATCCAGAACATTTCAGGCATCCACTGGAGGTCTTGGAATGTATCCCCTGCCGGTAAGAGGAGACTACTGCACCAGAACATGCACAGGGACCCACAACTGGGTTCTCAGTACATGGACGTCTCTGGAAAGGCTGCATGAGTCTTGGCATAGGCCATGGGAGGGGGATATGGGGTAAAGGGGAGAGGAGGAAGGGCCAGGAATGTGTCCACTGGCTCCTTCCCAGTTCCTGTCTCTCCCTGTTCAAACTTCATCCCACAAGTCAGAACTATACTGCACTTCTGGGCTGTGTTCCCGGGCCCTCCATGCAGCACTGAGAGAAACCAAATCCTTGTCAAATTGTGCTGCAACTGAACTTGAAAATGGAGGAGCTCTGGCTTTAGCTGCAATGGCTCCCATAGGGCCCACATTTCGGACAGTTAGAGAGTGAGGTCAATAGCACAGCCCAGGGCCGGGTGCATGCTCAGGCCATGTCACTGCAGGCTGAGCTGGACAAATGGCCACCGTACCTGGCCCAAGCTGCCTACAATAAGAAAAAAGTGGCAGAGGACGGAAAGGGTCCAGTGTGGCTGGCAGCAGCCCCATGACTGGGCCTAGGAGCACTTGACCAAAGGAATCTGGGGAGGCACAGAAATTAGGTCCAGCACACCCCCTGGGTCATGGTGGGATTGTTTGGGTCTGAGCCGCCCCACAAGGGTGCAAAGAGCAGCTGGAAAGCTAACTTCCCGCCCCCCATCTCCTAACCTGATGCACAGCTGAGTCTGCTTGGCTCTGATGGCCCCAGGTTGGGGTGTATGGGTACCTGAGATGACCTCCCTCCCAGAGTCCCAACTGATGCCCTCAGCATTTTCCTGGTCTCATCCAGTCCAAGTCCCTCCCTGCATACTGAAGAAGCTCTTCTCACTCCTCTTCTCCTACTTCCTCCCTTATCACCTCCTACAATCCCTCAAGACCAGAAAGGGCAACTTTTCACTTCTACTATTTCCTATCCCCTGTCCTCAACAGCAAGCTCTGGCCTAGCATGCTGGGCAGAAAAGGGATCTTCCCCATTCAATGGAAGAAATCCCTGGGCAGGTCCTCTGAGACTGGTTCTTGACCTTGTTAGGAGAGGCGATCTGCTGTGTGGGTCCCTGCAGGTTCTTACTGGGTGTGCCAAGAATGCAAGGCTCTCACCCCTTCCCCTGGCCACTTCTCAGGGTTTTGTTGACAGGGAGCAGCCTGAGGGATGAGGTAACATCTCCCAGACAAAGAGCAGGCTTGCTATGAAAGAGGTGACTCCCTCAGCTCAGTGTTCTTTGGCCATGACACAAACCATTCTCGCCCTTTGCCCAGCGTGTCCTGTGAGCCCCTGGTCAGGCCCAGTGAAGAACCTGCCAATTCTGTACACACTCTGTGCACATCCTGTAGCTCCAAGGGGTTCTGTATTCTTACCCGAGCCACACTCTGCCTTCAGCAATTCATTAAAAATCTTAGCTGGATTCTTCTTACCAGCTTGTACGCATCTAGCAGCGTGTGCCCTGACCAAGCGAGTGCTCCCAGCCCATTCCTCTTTGGAGGTGCCTGTCTGTCCTTAGATTTCAAGTTAGTTGGTTGACCTGCAACCTCAGCTCTCTGATAGGTTCAAGAAAAGTTGTGAATTTGTGGATTTTTTTTGGCAGATCATCACTTATTTAGTTAAGGCCTAAAACATTAAAGAGAAAGTCCGTGATAAACCAACTGAACAAAATGATTCCATAGTAAACAGATAAACTGAAGAACAAACTATCAACCAACAAGAGAAACCTCTTGGATATAAAAACATGATAAGGAGTGAACTGAGCTGGGAATGAGTGGACAGATGACTTGGTTTTCATTAGAATCCTTTCTGAATTATATAATTCATAACCATGTTCATACACTCCTTTGATTAAAATCTTTTAAAATTATGAAAGGACAAAAATTCTTACTGATCACTAAGTCAGAGCAATAGGCAAAGAATCCAACCCATGCGTTGTTGGTTGCTCTGCAGTTTGAGGACATAACATGAAAACAACAGAACCAAATCTGTCCCATTGAGAGAATTTAAATCGGTTCCTCTCCAAGAAACAGAAATTAGAAGGCCAGGAAGTGCTGGCTCATTATGAACTTGGCGTTTCTGTGTCTCTTTTTTATCTATTCGATGACTAAAAACATTTGAGTCGCTTGTGGCACCAAGTTGGCGTCTAAGAGTATCCTTAAAATTAGGATTCATATAATTAAAGTGTGTGAGATCAGCAATGCGTAGCAGATCTCACGTGTTGAGATCACTGCCTGGACAAGCAGAAACATCGCATCAGTTACAACAATTCATGTTGGCCTCAGTCGCATTTCATTCCAGCAAACAAACACTTTGCCATCTGCTGACACCCAACAGTTACCTGGGTTGGAATCATAGAGTTCCCAGACAGCCCGGCACCCCTGAACCATCTGAGCCACATCAGGGTTCTACTTGTCTTCCCTTGAATCACTTTCTTTAATCAAGCATTTCCAGAAACACATTTACAGAAAGAAATGAGTCACAGTGATATGTGTAACATTTTAGCTGTTAGTGAATTCCTTGGACATTTCCCATTCGGTTGCTTAGAACTTAATTTGAAGAAATAACTAGCTTTCATTTGCGATAAGATGAGATCAGACCAAGCAGAAATTTGAAACTTTGGAAATGCAGCATGTTCTTAATAGCTTAAAGGAGGGGAGAAGTGCCAAAATCTGGGTCGCTGGCTCCCACGTTGGCCCAGTTGCTCATCAGCAACTCCCACTGAGAAAAGTCTGATGTTGCAAAATGACACGCAGTCTATAATCTCCCTTCTTCCTAAGGAATTAGGGTTTGAACAGGACAAGGTCTTGAACAGAACAGGACTTTGTAAAGAGAGTGCTCCTACTGCTTCCAGAAATGAGTAGAGTTACTCACTGCCACAGCCAAACTCAAGATGTCTAGTTGTCATGGAATCTTCTTGTTGGTCAGCAGCCTCCCCTAATTCCAACTTTCCCCTTTGACTAGACAGCACAACAAGTTTTCTGTTGAAAAGCTGCCATGTGGAAAAGCAAAAGCTTTTCACACAGATGAGTTTTAACCACAGCTAGCGGAGATAAAAATAATATTTTCTTTGGGAGGGAAGAACATTCCTCCAGTGCATAGAAAATTGTCTTCCTTCCATACCATTACTGAGCATGTATGCACGAGCAGTTTGTAAAGCTGCTAATTAGCCAGGAGGAGCGGTGTGAATAGAAGTTGAGCATGTGCTCTGTGGCCAGATGGCCCAGGTTCAAATCTTGCCTCTTCACTTCTTATCTATGACCTTAAGGAAACTGCTATACCTGCCTCTGATATTTTCACCTGTGTGGTGAGAATAATAAGGTTATAGTGAGGACTAAGTAAGTTATTGCCAGCAAAGAGCTGAGAACAGGACCTGGGTCATAAAAAACACTCGGCAGATGTTACCTCTGATGATTTTGGTGGCAAACTATTCATGTCCCAGTTGCTCGTGATCCATGAGGAGTCCTCTACCAGTCAGTGGAGGACGAGCATCTGAGTTCCCACAAGGGATGTGTTAACGGAGCCTTCTTTGAAGCCCCTGCTTCACAAAAGATTTTCCTAAATATCCTCTGGTCTTCGAGGTCCCCGGCACCTCCGTAGTTCCAGTGTGACAGCCCAGGGATCCGGCTGCTCCACATACCACATCTAAAGCTCTGCACTGTGCTCGTTGGCCTGACTCTTGCATGGATTCATAGGATGAACTGTTGCTGCCTTTCAGAACAAGAACTATTGGACAGTATTTGTATAGCAATTCAAAGATTTAGAATTTCAGTGAAATGGACAATTTCCTATGCTATCATGTTAATAATATACATTATTTTATTGAAGTAGAATACGTATTCCCAGCACAGATTTTAAGTGTACAGCTCCATGAGTTATCACAAAGTGAAGACACCTATGCAACCGTCATCCTAAGACAAAGTCACTCCCAGAACCTTAGAACTTCACCCCACCATCCACTGTCTCTCCAAAGGATGACTTTCCCTCTTCCTCAGAGGGAACCACTGCCCTGACTTCTACCCTATGAATTAGTTTTCCCATTTTTGAACCTTATATAAATGGAATTACAAAGAAAGAATTGCATCTTCCTTCTTTCATTTGATATTAGAACTGTAATAATCACCTATGCTGTCGCATGGAGGGGTGGTTAGCTGTGAACATTCATTTCTAGGTCATTTGGTACACTTACGTAAGCATTTCCAATGACCACATACCTAGAGGGGAAATGATGAATCCCAGGGTGTGTGTATGTTCAACTTTTGTAGATAACGCCAAACACTTTTCCACAGTATTTGTACCAAGGTATACTCATGCTGGCCACGTATAAGAGTTTCAGTTGCTCCACATCCTCACCAAAACCAGGTATTGTCAGTCATTTTACTTTTAATTTTAGCCAGAATGGGATTCTGATTTGCATTTCTCAGATGATTAACTGTATGAATCACCAGATGCTTAATTAATGAATCTCAGCTGCCCAATTGCATGAAATTTTTTTTTGGTCTCTATTGAGATTATTTTTTTCTTTATTTTACAAATACAGTAGATTGCACTGATTGATTTCCAAAAGTTAAAATAAACTTTTATTCCTGGAATAAACCCGATTTGATGATCTTTAAGTTTTTACTCATTTCAATTTGATATTTTGTTTAAGATTTTTGCACCTATGTCATAAAAGAAAGTGGCCTACAACATTCTTTCTCCTAAAGTTCTTAGGTTACACTGACATGATAAAACAAAATTCAATATGTTAGTGTTATCTCTTCCTTAAATATCTGGAAGAATTCATGGGTGGAGCCACCTAGGCTTGAAGTTTTGCTTTATTTTGTTTTGTAGGAAGGTTTTGCTGTTGTTAACTTCTTTATTTTATTTTATTTTACTTTTTTTTTTTAAGATTTTATTTTTTTCCTTTTTCTCCCCAAAGCCCCCCGGTACACAGTTGTATATTCTTAGTTGTGGGTCCTTCTAGTGTGGCATGTGGGATGCTGCCCCAGCGTGGTTTGATGAGCAGTGCCATGTCCACGCCCAGGATCCGAACCAGTGAAACCCTGGGCCACCGAAGCGGAGTGCACGAACCCAACAACTCGGCCACGGGGCCAGCTCCTCTCTCCGTCTTAAATGTGTGGCAATGCCTATGATGATGTTATAGTCCTGGGGTAAGGCCACCAGACCCGCTCTTCAGTTTCACTCACCATCAGTTGTATTTCTAGATTGCTCCCCGAAGGACGGCTTGTCTCCTACCTAGTTAGACTCTCAGTCTCCTACACTTCCACCCTCCAGAACATCCTTCAGGATCTCCTATATGCCAGGCAGGGATCCAGGCCTAAGGATGGCCCACAGGAGGAAACTGGAGCACCACTGGGTGAGTACTCTTAACCTAAGTGGTCATAAACTGTCCTTCCACCTTAGCATCCTTCTCCCTGCTAAGGGCTTAACTATAACCTTGGAAGATTTTCACCTCTTCTATGTTTGTTCCAAATTAGTAAGGAGTAGTCTGGTATTCCTGGTATTGTAATTCTGAGACACAGCTTGCCCCTTGTCCTGTCCCACTTTTTCTTTTTAACCCAGCAGGTGATACCCTCTAACACCCCAGAATAATGCCACAGACGCCCATCTTTCATTATGCTTGCAGCTTAAAAGCCACAGAAAGCCTCTGGATGGATTATACCACTCCAGTAATTTAGGAGTGTTCTCATGCTTGCCTGTCTTTCCTTGATACCTTCTTACACGAGGTCATTCTGCCCAATTCTGTTGACCATTCCACAGGACAGGCTGACCACAGGGCTGGTCTACATTTGAAGACTGATAAGAATGGCAACTCCACTTTGTTTTACCATCCTTTTATCTAGAAAACAATGCAAAGTATATGCAAGCATTCAAGGATACATGATCGTTAAAGCCAGCGGACATGGCTTCACTGAATCTCCTTTATTTTTCAGAAGATACACCCAGAGGTGGGTGGTCTCAGCAGTCTGCAAAGAGAGAGGACTCTCCCAGGTCAGAGGAGCCCAGAGCCCAAATCCTGCTATCTTTTACACCCATTTAGGCTGTCGGCTGTCAGCCATATCACCTGGATCTAATGGCGACGTCTGCAATCCATAACTTCTTGCTGTGCCACAGTTACACAGCCTAGTCTTATTTTTACCTTTTATTTATCTTAGGGCAATGAGACCTATTCTTTTTTTTTTTTTTTTTTTGAGGAAGATTAGCCCTGAGCTAACATCTGCTGCCAATCGTCTTCTTTTTGCTGAGGAAGATTGGTCCTGAGCTAACATCCATGCCCATCTTCCTCTACTTAATACATGGGACGCCTGCCACAGCATGGTTTGCCAAGCGGTGCCACGTCCGTACCCGGGATCCGAACTGGCGAACCCCAGGCCACCTAAGCAGAATGTGCAAACTTAACTGCTGCGCCACTGGGCCGGCCCCAAGACCTATTCCTTAGTCATCTTTTCTCACTCCCTTCAGGGGCTCTTCCAAACTTCCATCTCTCTCCTTGAACCTCCTACTTCTCCTTTCTCCCTCTCAGCAGAAATCTTCGAATCAGTCCCTGAGAAAATCAAGGCCGTGGGGTGAGGACTCTCAACTACCTCCTATCCGTTGACAAACATCTCCTGCCTTCTGCTTATCACAGAGGAAAACTGGCCCCTCCAGCTGTGCTTTGGAGTCCTTCCTCCTGTTTCCTTCAGTCCTTCATTCCATCCATCATCTCCTCTCTCCCCTTTGAGAATGAAAAGTTCTTATACTCCAAATTCAAGAAAAGGGGGGGAGGGGTAAATCTGACTATTCACTGGCCATGGTAACAGGTAACCACTAGAACTGGTTTTAAACTTGTCCCAGTTGATCAATGACAGCTATGTATCAAGTACTTATGTGCGATGTTGTGATTTTTCATCCTGTTCCCGGCACAGAGCTCCTAAAACTCTTGGAATATCCTAACTGATGAGAGTGATTAAGGTGTCTTTTCTTATATTAATGAGGTGACTTTTGGAAAACCCCTAGGTCACTCAAGGATGGGGGCTGATTGCCAGGAGAACCAACCATGTGATTAGAAGGTTGGAACATTCCATTCCACACCCCACCCTCCACCCCCATAGAGGGGCTAGAGATTGAGCTCAATCGCCAATGGCCAATGATGTCATCAAGCATGCCTATGTAATGAAGCCGCCATAAAAACCCCAACGGATGGGGTTCAGAGAGCTTCCAGGTAGGTGAACACATGGAGATTTGGGGAGAGTGGCACCCTCAGGGAGCATGGAAGCTCCGTGCCCCTTCCCACATACCTTGCCCTGTGCATCTCTTTCATCTGGCTGTTCCTGAGTCATATCCTTTTATAACAAACTGATAAACGTAAGTAAATGTTTCTATGAGTTCTATGAGCCATTCCAGCAAATTAATCAAACTTGAGGAAGGAATGTGAGAACCTCTAACTTACAGCCAGTTGGTGAGAAGCACAGGTGACAACCTGGACTTGTGATTGGCATGGGGGGGGTAGTCTGTGGACTGAGCCCTTAACCTGCGGGAGCCCCACACTTGAGAGAGGTGGCCAATCAGCCATCGCCTCTCTCCAGTGAGCTCAGTTCCTGGGCTGAAGCTCAAGCAATCTCTAAACATTCCCACTTCTGAAAAACTGGCCAATCCCTGAGCTGTGTTTCTCACAAACTCTCTATGAATTAGCAGGAGACGGGCAGTAAGTCCATCAGAGAACCAAGCAGCACACAGACAGCTGACTTGCCTCACTCTCCTACTCTTGGCAAACTTTTCTCTACACCATGTGGCCTCCTCAGCAAATTGCTGGGGTGGAGACATCGAGCCGAGTGTGAACCTCAGTCCCCCCTTCCAGCTATGTGACTTACGAGGTTATTTGAATGCTCTGAAGCTCAGTTTCCTCCACACACTTCCCAAGATTGTCAAAAGGTGTTCAAGACCAGGGTAAGCACATTGCCTGGCTGGCCGCCTTCTCTTCTGAAAGGAGCTAAATGGTGTCAGTAAGCCGCCAGCTGGCCTTTCTGACTACATCCCTCAAACCCATTACGTTTTGCTGGCAACCAACTCTCAAAACAACATGTGTGCATGCGCACGTGACATCAGTGCTAAAGTCATGAATATGACCGTGTTGAACCAGAAAGATAAAAAGTCTAATTTTTTTCTTGTTCAGTATCCTGAGTCTGTCATCTCATAACGGTCAGAATTCAAAAAGTACTCCGCCTAAAAGACCCACAAAAGTCTGCTCTCTTATCTTCAAATTTCCATGCTGGCGCAAGAGGCAGATGGTTGCAGGTGCCTTTTAGCAACCTATTCTTTTAGCAGGATTAAAAACATAACCCTGCTATTTTGGGGTTGGGGCAGGGGATGGGGTAGGGACAGGGGGAGACCTAAGCAATGCAACTGCTTAGTAGCAAACATTTTGACAATCCAACTGCCCAGAAAAACAGAGGCTGTGGGAAAACTGCGTCAATTCTGATGAAGAGGAGAGTGCACGGGGTCTCCGCTAGCCTGCACTCTCCCCGTGACTGAACTGAAGGCTGGCAGCCAATGCCTCCCCGGGAGATTTGAGCCCATCAAAACTAACAATAGTGGAGCCATTTTAAGTGGAGTCAGAGCTGCCTTCCCAGAGAAACTGCTTTCCTGTCTTGAACCTTGAGCTGGGCCAACCCTTTGGACTGGGCCAAAATGGCAATTGTTTTACAAGCAATTGTTTGACAAGTCAGCAGGAGAATGGACATCCTGGTCACAAAGACTGAGGACTTTCTGAAGATAGAATCAATAGTCAGTCAACGTTTAGCCAAGACCAGCTCTCTGCCTCCAACTCTGACTAAAATTCTTTGCAATACAACCTCCTTTCTTTACCTTTAAAAGCCTCTGACTTTACTCCCTGGCAGGACACGTTTTGAGTTTCTACCTGAAATCTTTGCTCCGTGAATTGCAATTCTGAGACCCCAGATGAATTTTTTGCTTCTCTTGCAGTTTATGCCTCTTATTTGTCGTCAATCCAAACATAGTATGAGCTTGGGGTCTCTGCAATTTGTTACAGGTGAGCTTCCTGCTCTCCCAGCCCTGTCTTCCCAGTCTCATCCACACCTCAAGCCCAGCTTGCTCCCTGTCTTCCCCCTGAGGTTCCCCTCCACCAAATCTCTGGTCCATACTCTCTGACCATTCTCACCTCCCAGCATGGGGCTTCCCAGGTCCCTCCCAGAATCTTGGCATCTTCTTCCCATGGGTATCTCCTCCCCTCTAGAAAAGGAGGGGAGGCTGGGCCTGGGGAGGGATGCTCCTGGAAAACTGACCTTCCGATCCCCCATCCTTCGGGGAACGTGCTGGGGTGTTCTGCACCAGTTACTTCCGTGTGGTGAGCGGGCAGGCTTATGGCCAGTCTCCAGAGGACGGCAGAGTTAAATCCCTTGTGAGGAGGTAAATGGTGTATTTCAGGCCTGGTAGAATCCTCACACTGTGTGGGGGTTTTCAACTATGGTTGGACATCCTCATAGTGAACTTAAGGGATCTGAAAAGCATCTCCTCCACCAGGGAACATGCATTACCATCTCCTGCTCTACGTAGCTGCCTCAGTACATTCCATATCCTTCATCATCAAGAATATTTCTTCTGTTGGCATCTTTTCATCAATTATGTTGCTATTTCTTGCTGACAACCACCAACTCTTCTGTCCTGAGAAGCCTAACTCCTCTGCTGCCTCTATTGCCATGTTTGTGTACACTGCAGACCGCCCTAAGGAGAGTCCTGTGCTGAAACCCCCCTTCCCCCTATAATGTTGCACTCTCCAAAAGGAACTCCCAGCTCCAACTGAGTCGGTGTCTTTCTGGTCTACTATTTATAAGCAGTTGATGCCACTTATACCCAATGGGCATAAGACCTTCCATCCAGAGGTCCTTGCTAATTCTTCAGTCTGTTGATTTTCTATTTACCCCAGTCCCCTCTCTCCACACACTTATAAATTTTAATGCTTGTGTTTCCAATTTCACACAGGAATTCTGCCTAACATACAATTAAAGTTTGTTGACACAATGATTATACTGAGAATCTGAAAATCAACCTAGATGTACGAGGAATAAAGACTTGAAGGATTTATGAGCACTTTGCGACATGCAAAGTAGTCGCTAAAAGGCACCTATGATTTTATTCAACGATTTTGGGAATATCTGTGACAGGATCACAACTTTTGTCCAAGTCCAGTCCTCAAGATGGAGTATGTAGGAGCTACTACAAGCGATGAAGCCAAAATAAATAAGCAGCAAGTTGAGACAAAATGCAGTGGCTTTCAGCAGACTATTCAAAGTTGGCTCAAAACTTTTTGGTGACTTAGTTCACTGGTAATGAGTACAGCTGCAGCTCCCTTTATCATCACACATTTATCCTAAGATTTCTAGAGAACACTAGTTTGAATTTCAGATATTCAAATTTAGGCATTTCTGAGACGTTGCTACTGGAAAGTGTCAGAGGAAGAAACAAACCCTCTTCAGCTTACTTTCTCCTTGCCAGGGTTCTTCACAATCCACACTCTTCAGAGAGTGATTGCAAAGGAATCTCTTTCAAAGGACTGAATACATTTCTTCAGAAGAGATTTACATTTCAAATGATGTTTTTAAAAATTTCCATTTAATTACTATGGTCGATTTTTGTTTTTCAGTTTCCAATTATTATTCTCAGCATAACCTACTTACTCACCATGATTTCTAAGCAGGTACTTCTGTACACGGGATGATTTTATTTTGTTCAGGCAACTGAACATAAATGTTAAGAACAAATTCCAGAGAGAGAAACGCCAAATGATTTTCTGCTGAATGTGCCAAAAGAAGTGGTGAGCGGGCCCTATCCGGGAATGTCTTCTGCCCTACAAGCTTAGCTAAGCAGACAGGGTCACAAAGTTCGATGTATTATTTCCTCACGTGATAGTTTTTTTCTTTTCTAGCTATAACGAAGCTCCAAAGGCAATTCTTTTCTAAAGGAATCATAAAAGCTTTTCTCTCACCTTCTGCCTAAAAGTTGTTCATCACACCAGGATTTGAGGACAACGTTCAAATGACTCATTTCAGTATGATGTCACACACGTTATAGCACCACGGAAAAAATGCCCTGCCTTCCTGTAGGTTCAAACAAATCCAGAAAAGTTGCTCTCCAGAAGTAGCTAATTTTCCTCCTCACTTTTTTTGCTTGCTGAGGAAGATTTGCTGAGTTAACATCTGTGCCAGTCTTCTTCTATTTTGTTTGTGAGTCACTGCCATAGCAGGGCTGCTGACGAGTGGTGTAGGTCCACTCCTGGGAACTGAACCCAGACTGCCAAAGCAGAGAACGCTGAACTTAACCACTAGGCCACAGGGCAGGCCCCTCCCTCCTCATTTCTTTAGCCCTGGGGCTGACCCAATGATCTTCCATTTTTCTCTGCGGGTAATGTTTTTCACTTTTTAGTTCACTTTCCTCTTCATCCCATTATTTCAAAAAGCTATCTTTAAAAATGCCTTTCCTTTGGACGAACTCTATATGACCCCACTCATAGGTGGAAATTAGTATATTGAGAAGGAGATCTGATCGGTGGTTACCAGGGAAAAGGGGGGGTGGGGGGAGGGTACGGAGGGGGAAGTGGTGTACCCACAACATGACTAACAAAAATGTACAACTGAAATTTCACAAGCTTGTAATCCATCATAACATTAATAAAAAAAAAAAAAAAATGCCTTTCCTTTGGAGCAATCTTTCTTGTTGTCCCCTTGGGGATGTCAGCTGCATTGTCCAGAGCAGGTGTTAGTGACTTGACCTCTCTCCAGTCTATCTTGTTCCAATTACATTGCTGGAGAACTTTTAATTCCTGTGAATTTTTATGTGGACTACAAGTCCTGCCTGGAGAATACATCTCACATTCCTGTTTTCTTCTACTGGATAATGTGCCTCATGACTTTCTGTTTGTCATAGCCCGGGTTAAGAATTCCCTGTCCTAAGGTTTGTCACCTCCCACTCCTTTCTGTCAATTTAGGATTAAGCTTTTTCCTTTTTTAAAGATTGGCACCTGAGCTAACATCTATTGCCAATCTCTTTTTTCCTTCTTCTTCTTCTCCCCAAATCCCTCCAGTACATAGTTTTATATTTTTAGTTGTGGGTCCTTCTAGTTGTGGCATGTGGGATGCCACCTCAGCGTGGCCTGATGAGTGGTGCCATGTCCATGCCCAGGATCTGAATCAGCAAAACCCTGGGTGCCGAAGCAGAGCACGCAAACTTAACCACTTAGCCACGGGCTGGCCCCAGCTTTTTCCTTTATCTCCACCCACCATCCATTCCCAATCTTTGTGGGTGTCTGGAAGACCAGAGATTCTCTGGGTTTGATCCTCAGCTTTTGGCCCAAATTATAGTTGAAAGAACCACCTATATCACCAATTTAAACAATGTGCACCTGGATTCTGTTTTTTTTTACCTCCTTTCCTGCTTTCAAGCTTCTAAAAATCTTTAAGTTGGTATCAGTCTTTCCTGGATTCTCTGATCTTTACATGAGGTTTCTCAGGTCTTGACAATTCTTTGCCAAACGGGAACTCTGTCTCTTGCTTCCGTCCATGTATGCTACCTGGGCATCCACTTGTCCACCAGCGGTCCTGCCATCAGGGAGCTGACATCTATGAAGGACCATTTCAGACCGTGGTAACCAGGGCTCACACACACCTACGGACTAACTGGGGGCAGCCCTGGAGGTAGTAAAAATGGTCATTTCTGCCTGGATCCAGGTACACAGTAAGTACTCAATTATTAGCTCAATGTTTAGAAATATATTAACATAGGATAGTAAATTTTTAATTTTCTTTTTTTTGTTGAGGAGTGTTTGTACTGTCTTTAATCATTAAAATACTGTATCTGGAAATGTTCTGGATTAAAAGAGACAAAAGTAGCACGATGACTAAATGCTATGCTTGTCCCTGGATTAAAAATAAAATAGCTATCAAGGACATTATTGGTACAAATGGGGAGATTTTAATCTGGCCCCATATTAGGTAATAGTATTAGATCAATTTTAAACCTCTTGAGTGTGATCACACAGTATTGTGGTTTTAAGAATGTCCTTGTTTCAAAAGATTAGGTGCGAAGTATCATAATGTAATTTACTCTCAGATGGTTCAGAAAAAAGTCTACCTATCTACAGAGAAAAGTACACACACACACACACTCTGAGGGGCACAGAAAACATGGCAAAACATTAACAACTGGAGAACCTAGGTGACAGGCATATGGGTGTTCCTTACACTGTTCCTGCATGTTGCTCTGTAGCTTTGGAGCCACTTTAAGTGGTTGTCAAAGAAAAAGCCAGAGAAGAGAAGAATGAATTCACAAATCAGTTCTGAAACCAAACACAAATACTTTTTATTTATGGGATATCATTTTACATCAATTCCATTAAAACCTAAAACCAGTTTGCTGTACTCAAGTTAGGTGGCATAACAGTATTTTAGTTAAGCTGGGAGTCACAGGACTTGCACACGTTTATGAATGTAATGCAAATACTGACGACACGAAGCATTCACAGTTACAGGTTAGCTGCTGTTCATTTAACAGTAACCTCCAAGAGAAATTATTTTATGAAAAAAAGCAACCCACGTTTTGATCTCATTTACAGACACCCAACATTTTAGTTGGTCAATGAATTCTATACATTTATTATACAACATATGAAAGAGTAAAAGATAAGGCTTACAGAGGTATTTTAGCAGTTGTAAGAATAAAAACCAAGGGCACAAACTAACTTTTAAAGCTTTCTGTATAAACTTCAAAAGCACTGTTAAAACGGATACTGAGAGGCAACAGAAATCTGTTGTTAAACCAGAATCTAGGGGTTTATCTAGTCAGATTTATAAAAACTTAATTCAGAGTTCATGCTTCAAAAAAGCTGCACGTAACATTACAGTGGGTGTTTATGGCAAATCAAATAATGAAATTTCTGACCTACCAAAGCAGTAAACATCAAAAGTTGTATTCCAATATGACAGAGTATTGCAATGTGAGTTCAAAACACAAGGGAAAGAGAGAGGGGGTGTAGACTCAGGTAATAAAAACCAGAGGAAGGCACCCTAATTTCTTTAACAGTAGCCAGTAAACCAGTGCTTAATGATCACTCAGCTGTAGGTAACTTAGGAATTTTTTAAGAAAAAGTATCTTATTACTCTGTCTGACCCCTTTTTTCTCCTCTTAAAAATAAATGCATAAAATCAAGAAAACCAAGGGCAAGCACTCTGCAGCCACAGAGGTTTATTTTTCAAGAGAGTTGAAAGATTATTTGGAGTTTTCCAAACATGCACATTTATCCCTTTGGAACCCTTACTTTCATATTGTGCATCATAAACTAGTTTTACTCGGATTGTCCTCCCATGATAGAAACGGTCACTGCAGATGAAACGCAGCAGTACCCCCGTAACAATCCTTTTATTTTAGGATGCACTGTGCTTAGTGGTTAAAAAATTCTCCAGTTTCTAACAATAACTTTTAAAATAATTTCACTATGATTTATATTTGCTTTCAACAAAACTATAGATCAAATTTAGGAACTGTTGCCTTTAAAGTGTGATTCTTTAACTTTATGGGATACTTCTGAAAACGAATCAAGTTCTCCACAGATTTGAACCTGCCTATGGCCAATCGCCCTTGGAAGCCACAGGCATCTGTCGGAACGGAACCCCTTTCAACACATCGGTCTCAAGTGCTGTGCTTGCCATCAACATCTTCTATTCTTTTCAGATATTGATTTGTGCAAACTGGTATGAATGTGTAAGGTGGAAGTGAGCCTACAATTCCTAAAGAAGGAATGATTAAGTATGCTTAATTACTACAGAGTTTTTCAAACTTCTGATTTATTTCACAGCAAACCAAACTTTTCTATTTAGTAGAAAAAGGAAGTAATTTCATTCTACCATATCATGATTTTGTATATGCACACACACTGTATATACATAGGAAATTTCTGTCTTTGGTGGTTCAGTTAGGGGAAAAAATAAAGAAAATCTGAACACTGTTAGCAAAGAAACTGTGAAATAGTGGTCACGAGTAGCATTGTCTGTGTGCTTTACTCATCTCATGCCTTTTAAAGGTTCACATTTAATCCAAAAGTTTTTTTTGGCCATATTTTGAAATAATCCAAACCTCTTCCAATCATTCTATGTTCAATCATGAATCTTGCTGACAACTATAGCATTCACTTGTTCAAATGCACCATTAACTTTTTTACTTGGTTTAAATCATTAGACTTTTGTGTTTTCACAAAACTTTAGGGACTAAATTAGTCATTCAATAGCACCAGATAGTTGAGGGGAAAACATGTTATCTATACATTTCCTCAAGAAGGGTAAGGCAAGGAAAAAAAAAAAAAAGACATAAAATACAAACCTAAAAATACCATCTTGCTTACTCTCGCTTCCTCATCCACATAAATAATGGCTATCACCTTTCTGTACAAATTACTCAGGTGATGACGAGCGGCCCTCCAGGAAAGGTCCTAGCATGTAACAGAGTTAGCTCGCTGCTGGTGGTTTCGTGTCCACTGCCTGCAGTGGACATGCTGCCAGGAAAAGCCTAGCGTGAAAGAAACAAAAAAGGAAAACAAAACAAAACAAAACACCTCTCATTTATAGTATAGTTCTTTTTCCAAAAAACTAGAAAACTAGACACCATGAAAGCTTAACTCAAAATTCAAGCCACAACTAAAAGTGCTCTGCAGTTATAAATTGCCAGCAAACCATTAGGTTTTCAGAGAGGAGGCAAAATAAATTTTACTTAGAATGGCGGAGAAAGCATCAGCAGACCAAACACTGACTAGAAGAATGCAAAAGAAAAAAAAACACTAAAGAAAGTTTATAAGAGTTTAAAACTCATTTTAAAAAAGGTGCAATTTTACTTTGTTCATTTGTACCTATATTCAAACTACTACAGCGTTAACATTAGAAAATAAAAACCTATACCCTGCATGGTGGAAATGATTTGTGGCATGGTACATGTCTATAAGTTCAAGTAATTATAACTTTCCTCATTTAAAAATGCTAACATTTAAGTAGACCAAATTATATTTGGCATATGCCTCTGAAAAGTTAAGACCCCACCCCCTTCCACAAGTTGGCCTCTTAAACAATAAGGTAAATTCTGGCAACATTTGCTTATGGTAACAGTTGTCTTGTTTTCTGAAATGCTACATTTGAGACCAAATAAAGCATAATTGGTTCATTTGAAAAAAGGGACTAGAAATATGCCACAAAAATTATTTTTACAATACATTTTTGCAGAAATAATCTCTAGGTGAAGCTTTTTCTTTTTATACACATATACAAAATTTAAACAGCAATATACACATAATCACAGTGAGGACGTTGGCAAATTCACCAATCTGTAGTGTAAATACAAACTGCAAAGCAGCCTTCCAAGAGAACAATGCTACACAGGAGGCAGAGCCGGCCCATTCAATCGCAAACACCAAAACGTCCCTGCAAAAGGGAGACAGTGCAAGAAAAGCAGCATGCGCTTGGATACAAACAGCAATTTATGGCTAATGGTTGACATAACTGTGGTAACAGTGACTCTCTCGCTGCTATGCATAAAGTCCTAGGACATCTGTTTGTCTTTATACCACTCCACAAACTCATCCAACAAAACCGGCCCTGGAGAGAAAGAGAGAGAGAGAGAGAACAACAGGGCTGTGAGGCTTCTCACAGGAGGAAGCTGTGCAAAATGTACAGCGAGGGGAAGAGTGAGCGAACACCCAGGACCAGTACTTACATGCTCCGTCTTCATCATAGTTGCTGAGGTCAAGATTAATTGTTCTGCTAAATTCTAGCACATTGCACCACTGGTCTTTGTTAATAACTTTATATTTTGATTGCTGATGGAGGGAAAAGTAATATGAATTACTGACATGATCAACAAACGGTATGGTTTCAACTGCTGCATGAATCAACTTGAGAAAGTTCATGAAGGTTGACTCTTTCCATTTGAGGGGTGTTAAGCACCAATCTAGGAGAAGGGTGAGGGAGAGCAAGAGTAGAACTTACGATGACAATTTTCATTACAAAAATATTATAGGGGCTCAACACAAAATGACACGCACATAAAAGAAAAACAATTTTATATCCCTGGAAGTGAAATTTCTAGACTGCAAAAGCCCTTTTATATAAAATGGGGAGAATACCTTCTTCATAGAGATGCTGCAAGGATTCAAAGAGAGAATTCACATAATTTATCCAAAGCACTTCATTCAGTGCTTGGCTCAAAGTAAGTGCTAATGAAGAGCAGCTCCCATTAACCGTCCCTGAAACGATCAGCACGCTCACTGTCCGTCGTCAGCTGAGGGTACGTGCAGCAGTGGGTGACACGACGAGAACCTCCTAAGTGCCGTAAGCACTCTCTGAACCAGCTGTTCTGGCCACTGACGAAAAGCACTGTTCTAATAATTCAGAATTTGAATTGGAACATAAAAGAAATCAGAAGTGCCATGAGGTATTTTTTGTATTTCTCTTAGACAAGAAATATGCCAGGTGTATATTTTAAAATACAGTATTCCTGTATAAAGATTTAAAAATAAAACCTAGATCCACCAATTTTAAATCCTAACCACTAAAATCAGGAACATTGGAAAATAATACAAGTACCTAAAAAGCAAAGAGTTGAGCCAGCGGTTTTAAGGATGCAAACATAAGAAAAGCCCAAATGAAAGGATTACTGTGCCCTTTTAAAAGAAAAATGCAAACCGATATAAAGAGAGAACAAAGCACAAACTACACGTTTAACTTTCTAAGCAACTAAAAGCAAAAACCAGTCATTGAAACAGTTGATGATGCTTCTGGAATTGTGTAGTAAAATTTGCTTTTGGCAAGGTCTTTCAGCTCAAGAATCCATGACACTCGGGCTCAAATTCTGCTAAACTCTCTGAGAACAAGAACTTATTTCTACTTATTTTCCAAATAAAGCTAACATTTCATGGGGTTGTCAGAGAAATCACAACAGATCACGTGTAGATATGGATTGTCATGTAAACAAATATTTCTTTCATGAAAACTAGTTTTTATATCTCTCTTCAGGAGTTCCAGTTAGGAATGTTACAAGTAATTTTTAATAGCAGTCCTCAAAGATTCACATATCAGTTGGAAGTTTTTCTGGACCATTACATAAAGTAAGTTGGAAGAAAGACTATTTCAAGAGTGAAGCTGGAGTCGGGCTAAGGCCCAGGATTTTCTCAAAGACCCGACACCCTTATCCCTTCAAGCAAAGGGCATTTTTTAAGGGCTTTGGGGCTGGAGGGCAAGAAGGATGCCAGATATGACAACCCAAGTAAGTCAAACTTAGAGCTCACACGCTTCAGGCCCCCAGCGTCACAGCGCATCAGAACCAGCTCCTCATAACCAGCGGCTCAAATGTTTGATCATTAATACTTAAAGCAAACAAACAACAATGATGGCGTAAAGTGCTGGATTATTCCTAATACAAATACAAAGAAAGTTTAAACTGAAGGAGATACCGTCAGGTGCCTAACACTTAGATTGATCTAGGTCCCCAAGTCACTTGGAGATAAGAGTACATAAGGATACATTAGAAACTAAGTTTAGTAAGAAGGCAGATGGCTGTTTTTTAACTTTTGCTTAATAAAAGTGGAAATTCACCTACAGCCACAAAACAAAGTAAATTCTGTTTTACTACTGTTAGAGAGAGTAGGAAGTCTAAACCAAAGTCAAGCTTTTAAAGTGGGGACGAGAAAGGAAGGGACAGAGCTGCAGCTGTGTCTGACATGTTCGTACAGGGGTTATGCAGCAAAACAGTAAATGCAAACACGGGGAAAACAGCAATGACGTCACCATTATTCCTATGGGCAGAAAAGCACAACAAACAGAAATTTACATAAAATTGTTACAGTATACTTGGTAGTTCTAAGCAAGCAAACATACATTCCATAAAATAACAATTTGGTACCTCTAAGAATTGGTGAAAAACTGGAAAAAGGGGCCAGATTTTTCCTAATAACAGTCCCAACATGCATTTGGCAGTGTTTATGTCTAGGCTGCGCTGGTCCTTTTCCTGTTTAACAAACAAAAACAAGGATGAGCCAGATGCCCCCAAATAATAAATTCCAATAATCCAAATTTCTATTTCACTTCAACAAGAAATTAGTAAACAGCTCATTTATCATACACCATAAAAACCCTGAATCAACACTAAGGTGGGAGAGGGCGAGTAGTCAAACACCACGGAAGGCTTAATGGTTTCAGTATTGTATAAATTTACTGTGAGAAAGATTCATGTCAATCGAATGATCACTCTAATGCAAAATCAATTAATGACGTAGTAAAAATATCTATTATTATTTCACGGGATAAATAAAAATCTATAACTCAATCATTTGCTGTTTGACATTTATGATAATTATCAAAATCATAATGGTTGACCCCAAAGCCCATAACTTAACTAACTAAAGTTAAAGGTTTTGATTTCCATGCTTAGGAATCAGGTTTTCTTAATAAAAATCATTTTCCCAACAATTTTATTTCACTGGTAAATGTTTTTCTTGTGCCTACAAATGTTGGAATTAAATTCAGCTCACAATAAACTGTTGGGGCTTTGGAGATTCTCTCCCAGTAAGAATTCATCCACCCACTCTGGGGGAAAGTAGTCTGTCCACCTATTACAGTCCTTCTTACCTTGGATTTGTTAGATGTGAAATCTCCTAGCAGACTACCCCTAACTAGTAGCCAAGTGAAAGACAACATTTCACAAGGAAACCAGAAAAGAAATCACATATGCAAAGCTAGCCTCCTCGTGGTATCAACTACAGTGGAAATTTACAAAAGTACTTTCCTATGAAGGGAGAAAGTGCCCGGCTATGCCCTGTGGGGTGGAATCTAAATGTTCACCAAATTAAGGGATGATGTTTTGACCACCACTGTCAGCCACATACGTAGCCCACACGTACCTCCCGACAAAATAAATTATGACCTCGAGGACTCTAACAGTGAAGTGTTCTTTAGTACACAGAGCATTTCTGGCCATGACACTGATTTTAAAAGTGAAGGACTTAAACAATACAGCAAATGTAAGGGCCTCACTCAACAACAGCAAACAAGGTAGATGAAGATACAGGAAGATGTGCGAAAGGTCTGTCTTTTGGTCACAGTCGTAAAGCTTAACGACTATTCATGAATAGACCAGGTCAGATGGCTCCGAGTCACCCTTCTCTGTTGCAGGCCACACAACTTAAGTCTGATGATGGCGGAAGTATCCCAGTTCCACAGGTCAAGGCAAACAGGTGGGGCTTCCGAATTTCCACAGGGTTCTCTGCCTGTCCCTTGGCCATGCAGACCGTCCTGCCCAGGGCTGCAGTACTCACTCCCATGGAGAGAAGGACAGCAGAAAAGGTGCTCTAGAGATTGCCCACTCTTTGCCAACCAAGCCTCATTGGTTTGTTGCATTTCATGGGCTCATACTTCTGGGATGCACTGTGCAAGCAAATGGAAAACTTCCTTTTACCCTGTAACATAGGTGTGGCAGACGGCAACAGCAAACCACACTATGAAGAAATCCACAAGAAAAATGAGTAAACTGTTGAAAACACATGTGGCACCACAGGACTGGGCCCAAGTTCATCTGTGGAACAACAGCTCATGCAGCACTGGGCTGATGGCATGGGCACTCTGGAAAAGCTTTCCCTTTGAGGAGTTTATAATGCTTCACTAAACCTAAAATCGCTAGTCTTGCCTTGATACATATTATGCCTTCTTTCAACATCATCAATGCCTCTGTCCCCATCACAATGGACATACACTAAAGTGACAAAAAAAAAAGATACAAGGACCTGGACAGACTCTTTGCAACAATATAATCATCTGACAAACTGATGATCATGAAGGATTTCAATGCATGTGTTTGGCAGTGATGCCAAAACATGGAGGAAAGGCATCAGACTCACAGGACCGGAAAGCTGAACAGCACTCACTTACTCCTGCTCTGCAAGGGTGCCAGCCAGCAGCTCGCAATCACTAACACCATCTTCTGCCTAGCAAATAAGAGAAAGATATTATGGATGCACTCACGATCTTAACAGTGGCATCTCACTGATAACCAACATTGCCTGTGGGTGGATTTGAGGCCAAGTGCAAATGACCATAACTACAAACACTCAAAATTCCTGGGAACAGCACAGTTGAGAGATCCCACAGCAAACATCTACTAAACAGCAAAATGGAGACACGTCCAGGGGGTTGTCTGACAATGATCCTAATGGCATTCTCTGCAAAAGGTTCTCAATTAAAAGTGAAATGAATCTCCCAGGATGCTATGAAGCAGCCATCATCATAATGGGCATAAAAAAAAAATTACCTTAACAAATTCAAGGAGTACAGCAAAGACATCCAGAAGCTCCTCGCAAGAAATTAAAATAGTACACTGTCAACACTGACCCTGTGATCCTCTGCTCATGAAGCACCAAGGAGCAAGGGGCAGGTTTCTGCATCCCAAGGTTAGAATCTAAGCAGAAAGTACCTTGAGACAGTCAAGAGTCACTCAGCGTCCCCAGAAGGCCCATCAGGTTAAAGGAGAAGAAATGAGACTTTTCTCCCTGCCCACCTCTTGCCCCAAGATGCATAGATATGCATTTCATAAACTTTCATTTTCTAAAATAAGAAATTAAAAACAATTTTATTTTTCAAATAATAATAGAAGCTAAATAGGTTCTATACACCAAAGATGTACTAACCTCCTACAAAACACAACTAGATTCTGCCTGGTTATCTTTCTTAAACACAGATTTTAAAAGCAGTCACAGATGAGACCAGGCCTCTTAGTGGTACAGCTGTAAAACCAAAGGGTCCTACCCCAAATATTCCAACAAGTTATGTCCGCATATGGAATAAATGCCCTTCTCAAGCTAAAGACTAATAACAGCTAATGTAGAGCAGAGAATAATGAAGTTTTATTAAGGTATGATTTGAAGTTCTAATATGAAAAAAAAACCCAGTCCCTAAGACTGTTCCAGTATAGGTCTTCCTGTAAGATGTGAAAATCAAGCCCTTTTTTCCTTAAATGTCACAAGTGACTTCAGAAACAGTAACTGAAACAGAGCAGTTAAAGAGTTAATTGTAAACATAACTACAAAAATGAATCTTTAAACATCTAGGTTCCCAGATGCTCTATCAGAGGCCCCCAATGATTTCAGATGATCTATTTCCAATTTTCACCAAGTTTTAATAGCTTAAGACTTGTACGTGAAAAGGGAAACATTGAATTATTAAAAGTATAAAGGAAAAAGACCTCCAACAGCAGGAAAAAAATCCCTAAGATTTTTGAGAGCAACTAGTTGAACTCAAGAAATAGTACATAAGTGACCATGATTCACAAACATAAATGGTGACAATTGAGTCAGAAATTGGTAGGTGAAACCAAAAGGCCCGAACTGAAGACCTACAATACACATCACAGAATTCTCATTTGAGACCATAGGGATCACAAAAAATAAAGAAAATGCAGTCCTCCTTAACACAGCTACCTAGGTAAGCAAACATAAGTAAAAATAGCACCCAGGGACTCGAATCCTAATGTGGTTCAGTTTACAAAACTGAAAATATGCATAGACAATCAGGTTTTTGAACAGGAGCTGTTTTTTTTTTTTTAATACACATTAAAAACAAGCAAAAAGTCATAAAACTCAAGATTGTCCTCCCATTGGGAAAAACGAAACTAAGTAAGTGTGCTCTTAGAACTTACCCAGCATTAGTTTACAGACGACAATGTTTACAAGGCAATTAAGCTCAACTACTGACATTTCCTTTAAAACAAAAGAAAAAAATCTGCCAACAGGCACAGCCTTTCCCTGTCATTTTATTTGGCACAGATTCTATTACTGTTAAGTACTACTTAACGGGGAAAAAAAGGCATTATTTGAAAGTTGACATTTGTAGACACCTAAGTAATAACAGTGAAGGATATTTGAAAAACTATTGCTAATTCTATGGGTAACTTTTATCGACAACCTAATCAGAGCCAGAAATTGTTCTAAGTGCCTTATCCTTAAACTCATTTAATACAACAACTCTGTTAGGATAACCATTATTAGAATCCCCAATTTATAAATAAGGAAACTGAGGCATAGGGAGTGAAATGACAGTCAACAAGTGGCAGAGCTGGGACTTGAACAAGGAAGTCAGACCCCAAGCCTGAGTGTGGACCATACATCACTTCCCTGAGAAGTAATGAGGAAGCAAGATTTAAATATTAAGAGACATATCGTCCAATTAGCGTTATAAATAACTGCTGAGCAAATCCGTGTGACTCCGCAGTAACTGAAGAGTAATCTTACGGACAAAACTGACAAGATTTTCAGGATAATGGACTTGTGATTAGACGACTATATATTCTTCCTACTTTTGTCCTCACCCAGGCCCACCTTCTGTTTTCTTCATAATTTACAGTGAAAATATGAGAAAAAGTAGAGAGGGGTGTGTGTTGGGGGGCGGTGTGGAGAGGGAAACTAGACAGATACATTGGTTACGAAGTGAGAAACCGAGTCAAGCCAGAAGAGGAAGGGACTCAGACGGTCATGACAGATGTAGGCTGGAATCGGGCAGAATCCTCTGTTAACAGGGGCTGTTGAACACAAGACCCAGCAAAACCCTCCTCAGCGAGTTCTGTGAGTGACATCCCTAACACTTCCACTTTAAATGGACATGACTCAGCTGCTGCTTTACTCAGAGGGAAGACGATGCCTCAGCGTTCACCTGTGTGACCTCCTACGTCTTCCTGAAACACCTCCTCAGAGGTGGCAAGTAAAAGCAGTGGCACCTACTGCTGGAAGAGTGAGCCAATCAAGGCACAGGTGGGGAGGACTGGCTCGTAACAGACTCACCCTCACATGACCGCCTCTCAGCACGAGGCCTCACCCACCCACCCCCACCCCGCCAGACCCGTGTCTGCTGCCTCCACACAACCACTTCTATTGCACAGACCTAGTACAACTCATCAAGCCACGCTGTGGCAGCATACCACATAAAATAGAGGAAGATTGGCACAGATGCTAGGTCAGGGCCAATCTTCTTCACAAAAAACAAAAACCAAATTAATCAATAGACTAGACCCAGAAATGACAGAGATGATGGAACCAGAAGACAAAATTGTTAAAAAACCTGTTATACAAATGTTCTAGATGTTCATGAAGGTAAAAGAAAATAGTATCATGATGAGGAGAGAAACGGATATTAAAAAGACTCAAATGAAACTTCTAGAGATGAAAAATACAGTATTTGAAATGAAAAATACACTAAGATTAACAGCAGATTTGACACTGCAGAAGAAAATATTAGTATTAGAAGACATAGTAATAAATATTATCCAAAGGGAAACAGAAAGGAGGAAAAAATACAAAAAATTGAACATGGCATCATCAGTGGCCTGTAGGACAACATCAAGCACCTAACATAAGTACGTCTGTAGTGTCAGAAGGAGGGCAGAGGGAGAGTAGAAAAAAATATTAGAAGAAATAACAGCTGAAAATCTTCCCAACTTAATACAAACTATAAGTCCACAGATCTAAAAAACTCAACAAACCCCCACCAGAATAAAGATAAGGAAAATTCTGTCAAGGTATATCATAATCGACTTGCTGAAAAGCAGTGAAAAGAGAATAAAAGCAGTTACAAAACAAAACAAGACACTATCCAGAGGAATAATGAACACCAGACTTATTGTCAGAAACCACACACGACAGAAGACAACAGCTACCATTTAAGTACTGAAAGAATAAATGGTCATTCTAGAATCTTTTATCCAGAGAAGTATCTTCTAAATTGAAGGCAAAATAAAAGCTTAGAGAATTCATCACCAATACAGTTCTCTGTACTACGAGAAAAATTAAAGGAAATTTTTTAGCCAGAAGGCAAAGGATACAGACAGAAATCCGGATCGGCACAAAAGGAATAAAGAAAAAGAAATGGTATATATTTGGGTAAATATAAAAGATATTTTTGCCTATTTAAAGCAAAAATGATAATATATGCTACAGTCTGAATGTTTGTGTCCGCCTAAAATTCAGATGTAGAAATCCTACCCCGCAAGGTGACGGCATTAGGAGGTGGGGCCTTTAGAAGGTGATCAGGCCATGAGGGCAGAGCCCTCATGATTATGGATTAGCGCCCTTATAAAGAGCTCTCCTCCCTCTGCCATGTGAGGCCACACCGAAAAGACAGCCAGCTGGGAAGGGAGCCCTCACCACACACCTAATCTGCTGGCACCTGGATCTTGGACTTCCCAGCCTCCAGAACCGTGAGAAATAAATTTCTGTTAATTATGAGCTACATAGACTCTGGTATTTTGTTACAGCAGCCTGAATAGACTAAGACAATATATTGTGAAATTTATAGCAAATATGTAAGTAAAATATACGACAACAAGCAAAAAGTATGGGAGGGCAAAATGAAAGTACACTGTTGTAAAGGTTCTTGCATTGTACGTGAAGCAGTATAAGATTATTTGCAGACAGACTGTGATATTTAAAGATGTATACTGGAAAGCCTAGAGAACCACAAGAAAATTAAACTGCTAATAAGGCAACAGAGGAATGGAATGATTAAAATGGAATCATTTAAAAAAACTCAATCCAAAAGAAGTCATAAAAAGAAGAAAAGAGGAACAAAAACAGATGGGACAAACGGGAAAAAATAGCAAAATAGGAGATTAAACTTAACAATACCAATAGTTACATTAAAAGTAAACAGTTTAAGCAGCCCAATTAAGATAGATACTGTGAGACCCAACTATATGCTCTCTATAAGAAACCCACTTCAAATATAAAGACACAAGTAGTTTTAAAATAAAAGGATGGAAAAAGACATATGCAGACTCAATCAAAAGAAAGTAGGAATGGCTATATTTGTATCAGACAAAGTAGACTTCAAAACAAGGAACACTACCAGAGATAAAGACGTTTCATAACGCTAAAGGGTCAATTCTTCAAGAGGACATAACAATGGTAAGTGTATCTAAATCCAAATATCCATGCTTCAAAAATACATGAAACAAAAAAAATGACAGAAGTGACAGGAGAAACAATTATAGTTGGAGAGTTCCACATTCCTCTCTCAGTAACTGGGAGAACAGTGGGCAGAAATCAGTAAGGACAGAGGAGAACAACCAACCTGATGTGACTGACATTATAAAACACTCCACTGAACAGCAGCAGAACACTCACTCTTCGCAGGTACGCATAAAATGTCCATCACAGCAGGCCATAGCCTGGACCATGAATCAAGACTCTACACATTTAAGGGGACTGAAATTATACACGGTACGTTCTCTGACCACAATGGAATTATACTAGGTATCAATAATAGAAGATTACTTGGAAAATCCTAAATACTTGGAAAATAACACAAACAACACATTTCTAAATGACAAATCGGTCAAAAAAGAAATCACGAGGGAAACTGGAAGATATTTTGAACTGAATCCAAATGAACACAACATCTCAAAACTTGTGGGATACAGCTAAACAAAACAAAGGATTCAGTCATAAATTCACCTTAGAGCATATCTCAGCTGAACTGAATCTATGCGGCAGTGATTAACTGTGGGTGGTTATTCATCCTTACATAAAAGGGCTTAATTCACTGGTACTTGTTGATACTCTCCTTAAAAGCAAAGAACTCTGCTGGCTGCTACTAGGGATATGAAGAAAGAAAACACGTAGTCCCTTAATCTGTTACAAAAAATTAAGGCCTGTGCCAAACTCCAAAGGCAAGCTAGAGGGGACGTGAGGGCTATGTAAGAGTGTCCTCTGGGACAGGAGGAACCGGGAGACTGTGTGAAAAGTGGGAGCATGTGGCTTGGGCCCAGAAGCCTGACGCTGGAGAGAGCTGTGGGAGTACAAACAGGGCTCCAGGGAGAGGTCCAGCACGACAAAAGGCAGGCGGCAGGCTCAGTCAACAGCTAATCTGACTTCACCACCGTACAGGCATCGGGTGGGAGAGGAAGCTTGGGACTCGACGCGAGGGTCTGGAGTGACCTGCAGACTGGACGCGGCGCCAGAACCTGGGTTTGAGTCCTGGATCTCCTGTTAATTAACAATGTGACCATGGTCCAATTTCTCCACTTCTCAGAGGCTCACTTTCCTGCTCTGTGAAGCAGACTGAAACGGTCCCTGTCTGTCACTCACAGTTGTGGTGGGAACAGTCGTACCGTCCACATGATAGAGCACTATGTTAATATGAAGGAAGTGGGACTGGAGGCTTCGTGAGCTTGAAGGTGGCCGAGTGATCCTGGGGCTGAAGGCAGGTGAACGATGCCCCACCAATGGGAACGCTGGATGAGAAGCGAATGGATGTGGAAAGAAGGCTACCATAGCAGGGGACTCAGGAGGCAAAAAGGGCCTTGAGAAGGCACGGCTGTGGTGAAAGCACCAAGAAAGAAAGGACCAAAGGAGCCCTTGCAAGATGGTGGCTGACCAACAAGGGGATGGAAAGCCATGGGCAAGGAAAATGGAACCTGGCTCCAACGCAGCAGTTACAGGGGAAATTTGACCTCCAAACAGGGAAGTTAGAAAATAGGGCTCTTTTTGGTGAAAAGGTATAATGCTTCTAAACTAACTTTCACCCATACAATAAGAAATAGCTGACTGTGAGAGGAAAAAATCTCATGTAATAAAGTATTTATCCTAGAGACTACAGATCTATTCTAAAAGCATCTGGCAAATAACTTCTATATACAATTACACAAATGCCATTTAGTAAAACACTGTATCTGAATTTCACCATATCATTTCTAACATCTATAAATTCTCATGCAAGTTGTGATTTTATCTGAAGGTTGTGACAAGGCAAAAAGTCACGAATGAGGACAGCACAGAGAACTACTAATGTTGTTGGAGATGCAGCAGAATTCACCACCGAATAAACCTTTGCTGAACTAGCAGAGCCAAAGCAGGTAAAAAGTGAAAAACATCAGCATGGTGGTAGACAAAAAAAATCATTTGTCACTGAGGTCTCTGCTTAAAAAAAAAAAAATCACTAAAAAATGCAATCAATCAAGAAAACCTAGTCACCTGAGTCCACCAAACACACAAACATGAGAAGCCCATTCCTGAATAAAGTGCAGCTGCGGGGCTGTGGACTGTGTGGGAAGGAAGCAATGCCAACGGGTGCCTTCCAATTCACTACCTATGGTGACCAGGCTGAAAAGACTGTATTTCACTCCAAGAGAACCACTGTCACATATTTGGACCCTGCTCACTACGTGACAAACAAGATGATCACCTTTCAAAATGATGATTAGAACCTGTTTGAATAATGTTCACTGAAATTAGCTTAGGTTTGAAAATGATTTCCAAATGCGGTATAGCACCCAAAGTGAAACCGGATTAGATCTGATTAGCTTATTCCAATAAACTCAACGGGTGAAGGTCTGTTGTTTTGTGAGAAGGAAAAGCTTTCCCAGGCTTATCTAAGAGACATTTAGAACACTGCCTACGACATGCCTATTTACAAATTACTTCTGAGCCAATCCCAAGAGCTATTAAAGGTCTGCCACTACACTTTTTTGCTTAACATACTACATTTTTGCCCAGAATCAGAGTTAGCTGAGAAAGCGTACATGTATACAAAGAAATTCTAACTAGCATCCTGGGAGTAACTTATTCAACTTCTTTGGCTGTACCATGTAAAAACCAACCTCAAATGGCAGTAAAGAAGGGGAGGGGGGGCAGGGACACATCTGGATAGGCTCCAGAGAACTCACCCGTGCAAAGTCAAACGCATATCTGTAAATAAGTTTAAAGTTTGTAGAATCATTTAATAATGATCTTAAGTAATCCAAAGTATTTCTGAGTTTTTCTGTTGTATCACATCTAGAAAAACAGAATAAAGGTAAATTATAACCTGAGTTTTTTCCTTAATTGGACACACAACACCAAAAGACAGAATAAAACCCTGAGGCCACAATGACCTATTTTTTCCTACACTTTTTATTTTAAAAAATTGCCAATGTACACAAAAGTTGAAAGAATAGTAAATAAGCATCCAAATACCCACCCCTCCATTCATAAGGAACCTTCCCACATTGTGCTCTTTCACGTAGGTGTGCTTTTTCCGTGTACCATTTCAAAGTAAGTTGCAAATACAGTGACCCTTCACCCCAAAACACTTAATACCATTATCATTCTTAATACTGTATCAACGTTAACTTTCTTAGCTAATATACAACTTACATGCAAATATCTCAATTGTTTCCCCAATTTTCCTTATGGCTGCTGTTTTTTTTCAATCCAGGATCCAACCAAGACTCATGCATTGCTCTTAGTTGAGATGTCTCCTTAGTCTCAAGAAGGGTGTCCCATCTTTTTTCTGTCTCTCTTGACAATGTCAATTTTGAATCTCAATTTGTCAGATAATTTCCCTATAATTCTATTTAGGTTAAATATTTTTGACAGGAATGCTACACGTGATGTGCTTTCTCAGTGGCCCCGACGAGGAGGCTCATAACATCAGTCCGTCCCATTATTGGTGATATTAAGTTGATTCACTTGATTAAGGCAGTGTCCACCAGATTCTCCAGCTAAAGGTACTTTTCCCCCTTTGAAACAGTACATAATCTTGAGACTGCAACTATCCTGTTCCTCAATAACCTTCAGCCAGTGGTTTTAGCATCCATTGATGATACCTGCCTGAACCGACTTTACATTTGAAGATGCACAACGGTGGTTTTTCTAACTCTATCATGCCTTTTAAATTTATTGGCTGAATTCTTCTATAAACAAGAGCTGTACTAACTATCTTTATTATTTTCTGGACTGAAGGAGTTTTGCTTTTTATTCCATGTTATAATGCTACTGTATTTATTCTTTTTGATGTAAAAATTGTCCTCATTTGGGCAGTGGATCCTTCAGGCTGACTCCAGTGTCCTTGTGACATGTCCCCATCGGTCTTTGAGCATGTCCTTGCTTCTGGCACAAGATACTCCAGCTCACCTTGTACTCACCCTACCCTAGACTTGAAATCAGCTATTTCTCCAGGGAGTCCTGCTGATGATAACCTACTTTTTTTTTTTTTTTTTTTGAGGAAGATTAGCCCTGAGCTAACATCCACTGCCAATCCTCCTCTTTTTCACTGAGGAAGATTGGCCCTGAGCTAACACCTATGTCCATCTTCCTCTACTTTATATGTGGGATGCCTGCCTCAGCATGGCTTGATAAGCAGGGTATAAGTCCATGCCCAGGATCTGAACCAGTGAACCCCCAGGCCACTGAAGGAGAGCACACGAACTTAAACGCTACACCACCAGGCCGGTCTCTGATGATAACCTATTTTTAGAAGTAAGTGACACACTGTTTATTTTTCCTAAGAAAGTAGACTAACTGGGTTTTTTTTTTCCTTTGCTGAAGAAGATTTGCCCTGAGCTAACATCTGTTGCCAATCTTCCTCTTTTTGTATGTGAGCCACCACCACAGCATGACCACTGACAGATGAGTGGTGTAGGTCTGCACCTGGGAACCGAACCTGGGCCACCGAAGCAGAGCATGCCGAACTTAACCACTAGGCCACCTTGGCTGGCCCACTAATTGGTTATTTTTACAAACTGATTTTTCATTCTTAATATCTAGTCCTTAAAAATGAGAACCAAGAGTTACCATTTTTGCCAGCAATATTAAAGCTTCTCAATGTTGGATGTGTTTCCTTATATTTCTCTGGAGAGCTTTTACCTACTACTAAGTATAAATAATATATATTACAAGTATTATCAACATAAATATTTTACATACTTTATAAACTAAAATATGATTCAAAATAGAGCACATTGATCTATTTTTAGCAATAAATTTGCAAAAGCTTCTTTTTTGTAGCTAACTACAAAATAGTCCCCATGATCTAGTGAGATGATAAAATATCTAAAAGCCAAAATTAGAGTAAATGATTCATTTCTATGAGTCTATAACAATTTAGAATGTCCTTTATTTCTTCCTGATGTTTGAAAACTAAAACAGATTAAAATTAGGGGCCGGCCCCGTGGTGTAGTGGTCAAGTTCAGCACACTCCAGTTCGGCAGCCCGGGTTGGAGGACCTGGATCTCAGGGGTGGACCTACATCACTTGTCAGCCGTGCTGTGGCGGTGACCCACATCTAAAGTGCAGGAAGACTGGCACAGATGTTTGCTCAGAGATAATCTTTTCAAGCAAAGTTAAAAAGGGGAAGATTGGCAACAGATGTTAGCTCAGGGCTAATATTCCTCAGTGAAAAAGAAAAAAAAAAAAGATTAAAATTAGACTATTTTAGAAGTCAGAAAAGCCTTCTTTAAGGGACTGACATGTAAGCTGAGAGCTGAAAGATAAGCAGAAACTACATGTTTTTGGAGGGGAGGGCTTTCCAGATAAAAGGAACAGCATGGGCAAAGGCCCAGTGGCAGAAGGGAGCATGGCAAGTCCAAACACTAAAACAAAACCCCTAAGACTAGACTGGGTAGAATAAGAGGGGAAGTGGTACAAGATGAGGCTGAAATGGAGGTGGGGCCAGACCATAAAGGGTTTTTGTGGCCCACAGTGTTTTGCTTTTTCACTGAATCTTAGAAACAATGAAAGCCACCTTTTACCAGGGAAGAGACCACAATCAGGCTTGCATCTTGAAAAGCTCGTTTTGGATCTCCCTGGAGAGGGGTTTGGGGAAGGAAAAAAAGAGATACTGAAGCCTAGTTAGAAATCTAGGGCTTAAATCCAAATGAAGGGTGATGGAGGGTAGAAAAATACACAGGAAGACAGTAAGTGGGAGTCGGGGCACAGGAGTGAGAGCCCCGCTTACTTTGCATTGGGCACTCTGCTGTATGGTTTGATTTTTTTTTTTTACCATGTATAAAACTAATAATAATTTATTAAAAATAATATGGGGGAGGGTCAAAGAGGAGGGAAATCAGCTAACTCAAAACCATATAAGGCCCAGGTCCCTGATCTTCACTGGAAAGGAAGGTCAAGGGCCAAAGTGACAGGAATTGGCCAGATTTTGGCCAGCGGTCCAGTTTAGCCCTGCCCAATGAGAGGAAGAAGAGCAGCTGTTCGTTTCAGCAGACTCAAGAGCAGGAACCACTCATTTAGATAACCACTACAGAGCTAAAAGAAAATAAAGTAGCTGCAAGTCTTTGGGTAGAGCTGCAAGGGAAAATGTGAAGTTCTACAGCACGCCTGGGAGTGAGTCCAGCCATCCTGGCAAAAGATGTGCCTGTGTTTGAAAGACGCTCAGAGATCTCATCTGGAGTGTAGGAAACTAACAGTTCTCAATGTTTTAAGCATAAAATGCACAAAGTAACAGTTCACTTCCTGTATCTACTAAGGATGGTTACATGGGTTAGAGCTAATATTGTCAATAAAGAGTTTGATCTGCTTTAAAAGGGGCCCTGGACTAACCCCCATTAGGGAAACAGGCCTCTGAGTCACCCAGTCTGAACCATATGCTGCCATCTAGTGGCCACTCCACAAGAACATCTGCAGAGGGACTCGGTTCTAACAAAGCGCCCGGGAAGAAACAGGCTGGAGAAGTTTAGGTGAGCAGCCTGACTTTTCAGAAAGCAGCCACATCTTCCCCTGCTTCCCCCTGCTTTTCTGTGTACCATATATGAGGAAACTCACAGAAGTCGTACAGTGACAGTGCCACACCGCTAAGGAGCATCACTTCCCAAAACAAAATGAGCTCATAGTGTGGGATCATTTCTTATTAGAGTTCTGCTGCTCTAACAGATTTAGATGCAAGAGAAATCAGGGCAATAGTCCTCAAACCAGATCAAGTCAGATGAGAGGCAGTTCTCCCCCATTACCCAGGGGACCCTCCTTTCCTCACTTAATCAGCCCAAACATATTTTTCCAGCCCATCATCGGTTGTATGCAGTTAGCTATAACTCTAAAGACACTTGTTTTGCTTTCTTTAGCTTAAACTTCCTTATAAGCTTAATTCATCAGACATAAACTTAAATTCACATGCTGGAATGAGGCAATAAACCAAATAGTCAATGAAAACAAGAGCTGGGTTTGGGGTGGCCCCGTGGTCTAGTGGTTAAGTTTGGCGCGCTCCACTTCAGCAGCCTGGGTGTGTGGGTTTGGATCCCAGGCATGGACCTACACCACTTGTCAGCTGTGCTGTGGCAGCAACCCTCATATAAAGTAGAGCAAGACTGGCACAGATGTTAGCTCAGGGCTAATCTTCCTCAGCAAACAAAATAAACAACAACAACAAAAACGAGCTGTGCCTTCTCTGACTGAGAATGGTCTAGGGAGCTTGGGGATGGACGTTCCCTACCAGCTGCTGTCACTTCTCCAACATGCTCACAAACACCAGCCTTGGACAGGCCATGCACACAGCTCCTATAGACAGTGTCAAGGAGAGTGAGCTCTGAGTGCCCAGGTGTAAGCCACATTTCACCACTTCACCTTCCTGGTTTTAGAGACACTACCAAAGACACCCAGGAAGTGGCAGAACTGATTCAAAAGTCTGGTTCCAAAACCCATGGGCTCTCCATTTCTAGCACACTCCCATTGGATTGTAACTTTTTTTTTTTTTAACTTTTTCTTTTGCTGAGGAAGGTTCACCCTGAGTTAACATCTGTCACCAGTCCACCTCTATTTTGTATGTGGGTCACTGCCATAGCATGGTTACCAACAAGTGGTGTAGGTCCATGCCCGGGAACCAAACCTGGGCCACTGAAGTGGGGCATGCCAAACTTAACCACTATGCCATGGTGCCAGTCCCAAAACTTAACATTTTAATCAAATGTACTAAAATATACAAGTACAGGTTTTGTCACATACATTTTATCTGTAATTTGGGTCCATTTCACTGGGCAGGTTTAATAAAACCAAAAATGAGCAAAAACAAAATAGAAGACAAAACAGATAATTCAGAAGATGGACTACTTTCCATCTTTAGAGCATATAAATAATCAGCCTCTTGAGTATTCTTATTTATTGGGTGCATGTACCTTACAAATACAGTACCTATTTAGTCAATTCAAGGAGCTAAAGAGAACTGACCTTATTACTTTGGGATCTTTTGCCTGAACATTGCTTCCAAGCCCCTGACCCAAACAAGACTTTATCTTATTTGTGGGTTTTGTTTCCCAGGACCTAGAATACATCATTGCCATTCAAATATTTGCTGAACAAATGACGAATCGAGGGAGGCTGAAAGGAGAGGGGGCCAGAGGTTCTTAAAATTTGAAGTTGGACTATTTTTAAACTACAAAGAACCTTGAAGGTTATTCTGAGTAATTATCTCCACCTCATGGAGGAGGGAACCAATCTTAGAACTTTATATTACAAAAAGAAAGCAGATTCCTCAACGCCTTTCCAGTGGATCCGGCTTGTCACTACAGCCTGAATCAAGGACCAAGGACCAAGTGGCAGCATTCTATTGGAACTCACCTGCCACCACCTGTGTCACACAAAGTGGCAAGCAGAGTTCTCAACACAGAGCCTGCAGAGTGTGTCACCCTCCCCCCGCCCAGAATGAGACGTGGACCTCTCCCAGGAAACCACATATTTCACTTCCCAAGAGATATGGCCCTCAAAACACATGGGCAAGGCCTGGCATCATGCGACATTCTTTTGTAAAGACAAATGTAAAAAGAGTCTAGAAGTATACAAAACTGGACATTATACTCTGTTAAGGCAAATAAAAATACGCCTGAAAAAATATTAACGGTGCCTCTTCCAAAGCCTTGAAATAAAATTTTGATATCGCATTCATCATTAAAAGGACGCTTAAAAAGAGCAGCCATCATGTGCTTTATTTGGAAAGCAACAAAGAAAGGTAGAGAGGAAAACAATGAAAGAATTAAGACGCTTAAAATCATAAGATGTTCCCCAACATGAGAAACACAATCTTAAAGAGATTTCAGAGACTCAACCCTAAAATTCTAGAGCACGCTGCAAGGAAAGTGCATTTGTAAAAGGGTGACTTGGCTTTTCCCCAAAACATTTGCCATCAGACAATAGTTGTTAGAGGAAGAATGTGACTTAAGAACCAGAAGCCTCGAGTTTTCTTCCCATCTCTGCCAGTTACTTTCACAAACCACACATCCCCTCTGAGCCTCAGTTTCCTCATTTGTAAAACGTGCAGGATAAAGCCCGATCTGTCCTCCTTACAAGGTAGCCGCAAGGCTCAAATGGGAGAACAGTGAACAGGCTGTACACACTACCAAAGCAAAATGCAAATAAAGCATTATTGCCAATAACAAAAACAGACAATGGTACTAAGAGCTGACAAATTCCAAAATTACTTAAACAAAACCATAAAACCTTGTCAACTCTAATTTTAATCCAGTAAAAATCAAAGTTTATTATTCCTAGTTAAAATGAAAAGAAAAAGAGAAGTCACTCCAAGTACTTAAGATCAAAGTTAAGAATCAGCACTTCGTCTTCCAGTAGCATTTGAAATGTTCGGTCGTCCACCTCAACTGTGTCCTTCAATGCATAACATAGAATAACAGCGTATGTTTTCTTGCATGAAACTCTTAGCAAACACACACATACACACACACACACGTATGCAAGCACAAAGTGAACACATAAAACCACTTTTTTTTTCTTATTCTGGGCCAGGTAATACGAACAGAATTTTTATTATTATCATCATCATTATTATTATTTTTTTTTTTGGTGAGGAAGACTGCCCCGAGCTAACATCTGTGCCAATCCTCCTCTATTTTATATGTGGGATGCCACCACAGCATGGCTTGATGAGTGATGTGTAGGTCTGCACCCAGGATCTGAACCCACAAACCCCAGGCTGCCGAAGTAGAGCACACGAACCCAACCACTATACTGCCAGGCTGGCCCCTCATTATTATTATTTTTTTTTTTTGAACACTAGAGTAATGAAGTTTCAATTTTGTACAAAGCTAAAATCAGAATATATAAAATAGAAGATATCAAATATTTTCACTTACAAGTTATACTTTATTCAATTTTTTCTCACTAACTATATACCAGATGCTAATAAGCCTTTGCTTTTTAAGCTCTAATCCTGTGCTTTCCAATACAGTAGCCACTAGATACACGTGGCTACTGAGCACTTGAAATGCAGCTAATGCAAATTGAGATGCACCATAAATGTAAAATATACACCAGATTTTGAAGATTTAATATGAAAAAAGAATGTGAAATAGTTCACTGATTTTAAAAATACTGATTACATGTTGGAATGATAGAATTTTTGGTTAAATATAATAAAATTAATTTTAGCTGTTTCTTTTTACTGTTTTTAATGTGGCTATTAGAAAATTTCACATTACATATGTGGCCCACATATATGAGAAATGGTTGGTCTATTTCTATTGAGCAGAGGTGCTCTAGAACAGTAAAATAAAACAACATACATTACATAAAAACTTTAATTGCTAAAATTCATCCACAATAGCCCTCCTCATCATATAAAAACAAGGCCTGGTCTTTATACCTATGGCCACCACAGGTGAAGCCTGCCCATCAGCTGGCTTTCCTCCAGCCATCCACTGCAGGCTTGCTGAGATTCAGGGAGGAGGCAGCCAGCTGGGGAGAGCAGGGACCGCGCCCCCCCACCCTCGACCGCCCAGTGCAGCCTCAGGACTTACTGTAGAGAAGTCATTCCTTTTAACCATTCCTGTAGAGTAAAATAACCCATGTTCTGTGCATCCAATTTCCAAGCTAGGACAAGCATAACTACCTGTTTATAAAATAATTAAAAAAAAAACCAGAAAGACAGTCAAATCAGAATCACAGATCTCAGGATTGAAACATTAACATCTGGCCAAATGCTTTCTGTTCACGGTGGTTTGGTCACTGAAGTATGAACAGGGTTACCTCAAAAATGAGTTCTAGTTTGGTAAACATCTAAAAGTTTGATAATTCAGTCCGTTGACAAAGGTCTGGAGAAACAAGAATTCTTATGACGCACGATGGAGGAAGTATAAAGTGATGAACCTCTACAGAAGGCAATTTTGCAATATCTATCAAAATCAGAACGAGTTCTTGACTCCACAATTCCACCTATGGCAAGTTATCTTGTAGACATACCTGCACATGCACACGAAGATGTGTATTTAACAAGATTTACTGCAGGACTATTTGTAGTAGTAAAAGATTAGAAACAACCAAACATCTATTTAGGAGGAATTAGTTAAATACTTCTTTGCTGAATACATCCCGTACCAGGAATACTATGCCACCATTAAGACAAATGAAGCAGAGCTATAGGTACTGAGGGAACAGCCTCAAAGATTTAAGTGAAAAGAACAAGGTGCAGAACAGTGTTAAAAAATAAAAAGGTGGGGGGAAAAAAGTGGATTGTACTTATATTGTATTGTGTTGTATCACTGTGATTTTCCTGTAAGTGAAGTATTTTCCCATCAATCATTCTTGGAATAATGGAACGGTTCTCACTGATACAACATGAAGGTTTTAACCTTTTACTCAAAATTATTTTTGTGCCAAAAGGGGTGAGGCATATTCATCTTTCTTCAATAAAAATACCTATGTGGCTAATAAAAATAAGAATAAAAATAAAATAAAAAGGTAGATGATGGGACATATGCAGTGAAGTTGTATGACAATTACATTAATGTTTGTGAACTCATCTATATACACTAGGGGAAATTACTTTAAAGTAGGCCAACATTCCACTTAAATAGTACCGTGCCTGGACTGAGCACAGGACGAGGGGTGCGGCCCAATCACTTCTCTGGGCACCACGCCTGCTTTAGGGAATCTTCTGACATTCTGCAGGTGTCAGGAGCTGCCACAACTCTAGTTTATGGCACTGCTTACACTCGTTTAATTGGCTGCTTTAAAGAAAAGACGGCCCAGAGATTCTGATGGTGAGTTTAATAAACACCTGGAGGTGTAAAGACAAAATTACATTTCAAAAGTGCATCCACCGTCAAGCTATCCAGGGCTCTTCACAGGGACAGAGCTGAGGCCATCTGTGATTGCGGAAGAGGAGGAAGCCTTCCCGTCTGATCTACCTCCAAGACCCAAGATAAGATGAGAAGTAACTAAAGAAGAAAGTATGTCAGTCCTAGAGAGGTAAAGAAGAGGGACAGGGCCTTCTTAGGAGCATCCTGCCACTCTGCAGGGCTGGCGATCTCTGCACAGTCATTCATACATAAGGGACACCCAAGCCCTAAAGTGGGGATCGCATATACACTGATGATAGGCTATCTCCATTTGTTCTAACAAAAAAAGGCAATGGGAAGAAAACAGATGCTTCTGTAATAAGTTGGCCAGGGATTAGCCTACTCCACATTTGGCAGTTAATTTGGTTTCTTTACACGGGACCTAAGGCTTCATTCCAACTAGAACTGTCCCAAACCATCAGACTCATCGTCCATGTGCCCAACTGGGTCAGATGGGGTGGTGATGAGGAGTCAGGATGATCTAACATGAAATAACGAGGTAGGTAGTCAGTTAGAAATCCCTTTAGAGGATTTAATTAGCCTCCAAGAGCCAACATGTACATTAAGAGCCCCAGAACAATGGTATTTAGGAGGTTCAGAAGGTCTGTCCTTTTATTTGTTTGCCAAAAAGCTAGTTTGTGCACCAAAAACCTCCAGCTCTGTCTAATTTATAACCACAAGATGAAAAGCTCCCTCTTAATGCTGACTTTATGGTTTTCCATTTTGGAAAAAAATATCAGTGAGAACCCACTAAATCTCTAGGATCTTTCATCAAATATTAATTAAATCAGTACATATCAACTTTTTAAAAGTTACTAGGTTTTTTAGATTTTAAAAATCTAGATTATTAGGTAGATTACTAGGACTGATTAGTAAACCAATGTTTCCACATATTATGTGCATTGTCACAAAATACAATTGTTAAATAAGTTAAAAAATGGGAACTTAAAAGAGACCAATGGGCTATTCAGAAGAATCTCCCAAAAAGAAGAGGTTCCATGTTCTTCAAACTATTCACACGTTAGTGGATTTTCTCCTCATCCTTCAGCTTTTCTTGGAATTCTGACTCCTGTATCTCAATTTACCTGGGTGAACTAACCCACATTTTTTAATTCAAGCTTGGTATATTCTCAAACTATATCTATACTCAGTCCTCATTAGAAAGATTTAAAATTCCACATAACCATTTAAGTTAAAAAAAATGGTTAGGGCACAGGAACACACATACAAATATGCATGAAATATGGCTAAACAGACAAAGCAGATATTCACAATGGGTATTTCCTTACACAAAATGGACCTTTCATTAAGATAGCTACTTAAATAAAGAATTTGCTATTACTTTAGTAAATGAAAGCAGACTTGAATTTTACAAGCCTGCTTAAATTTCATAAGCTATAAATATTGGGCAAGGTGTGAGTTTTAAATACTTCAAAGTGCTTACTCATCAACGCAGATAGGGCTTTAAAACACTATTTTACCACTTGTTTTTCTAATGCTGTTTTTCAAATGTCTCTGAAATTGGGATGAATCCACAATCATGACATATCAGAGTTTATTATAGCAACATTTTTTCCTTTTTAGTGATGATATAGAATAATACAACTTCTACTGGTGGTGTCTCAGAATTGAAGTACAGTAATAAATATTTTGGAGTAATATTCTGACTTTGGTCTTTTAGTCTTCAACAGAGTTCAACATTTCAAGACTATTTCTATTCCTACAGAAATAGAGAACTAAAGGAGAGGAATACCATCTCCCTTTTACTGAGTACTGGTATTTGGGGGTGAGGAACTTGGAAGGGCTGTGCCTCCCTTTTTTTTCAGATAGAATCAACATCAGCATTCCCTCCCCTGACAGACCTTTGTGCCTCCGAGTACAATGCTCACCTAATCCTCGAACACCTGCTGCCTGACGTTTGCTGCCCAGTCTCCTCACTGTGGGGCCCTGCTGCCCACTCCTCTGATCACGTGCTCATCACTGTCCTCTAGGGGGAAACTCTGCATCCCCTCTCAGGCTCAACTCACTCTGGCCTCTTATGATACTGTTCAGAAGGCACTCTGCCAAGCTGGCTCAGCTCCCAGCAGAAAACTCCCTTCTGAAAGTCAGTGAAATGGTCTTTTCTATGTCTACGACTAGTCCACAGGCTAGACCAGGCAAAATTCAACTGACCCATTGTCCCCAAGTTGAATAATTTATCAAGATACCTGAACTACATCACATTAAAATAAAAATATACAAGGAAAAAACCCATGTAACAATGAGTTAAAGAGATTCCAAAGGCTCTCTAGAAAATTTGAAGTATTATTGCGGGGAGGTGGAGGGCCCGGGGGTGGAGGCATAGAAATTCTAAGGGTAAAAAAGTGTGAACTTTCAACTCCTAGTTTTCTTTAGGAGCATGACATACATGCATGGGCACCAGAAATCCTGCAAACAGTCTGAATGAAGGGGATGATCTCTTGAGATCTCTTCCAGATCATAAATTCACTTAGCATCTAAGACATTTTCATTAAACTGGAGGCTAATGTAATGTTAAACTGCACAGTTAATGAGCCAGAACACTTGTATGAGCAAAATTTTTCATTTTAATGTAAGAGAGAAGATATGGAAACAGGAAAAAATATTCAACAATAACATGATGATAAGAATTAGAGAAAAATATTAAGCATACACTATAACTTCTAATTAAATTTTTTAAAGGAAATACTTAAGGCCTTTACATTAAAAAGCTATCACTTTCTGAGCTAAATTTAATAGGAAGTACAAGACCTGTGAAAAATTCTTGAAAATTACAACCTACCCAAAATCCTCATGAATAATTAATTATTCCAAGTCCTGGAAAAACTACATTAGTCTGGAACAACTACGGAGGGGGACTAAGGTACACAATGCACGGTGATTTGGTCCCCTAGTTGATCTGCCATACACATGCCCACACCACTTGCTAAACATCTAGTTTAATTACTTTTTGTTACTGTACCTTTTAGATCTAAGAAATGTAATGAGAGAAAAAAAATAACTGACTGTAGTTACACCATAGCAATTACAACAAAAAATTTTGCTTACAAATAAAATTAGAATTGGAACTAATTTTTTATATTGCCTCGTAAATACTAACATGCCATTCCTTATCGTTGCTTTATTTGTTAAGGGACACAAGATTTAAGAAAAATAATCAAGTGATTGACCCAACTTAGTAAGTTAGACTTACATTTTCTGGTTCAACACCAATGTCTTCACAAAATTTCTCCATGCCTTCAGGACCTACAACATCATCAGTACCTGTGGTGAAATGCAATTTTATATAAGTTAAATCTAACCATGTACACTACTACCACTGTAATAGTATTATACTGTCAAAATATTCATTATTAAAGTAAACTAAAATCAAGTAACATTTAAAAGCCATAACTCCTTTCCAAAGAAAGAAATCATCAAAGTATAAAGCGAAAAGTATTCTGGAATTTCAGTTATGTCTTTAAAGTATTCTGGCCTGCACAATCATTTAAGTTAATTTATCACCATGTCCTTCAACCGATGGACATATGTACAGATATCGTGTGTTGAAAGACAAGGCTAACATGAGTTCAATTCCTGCTCTTTAAAGTGGCTTAAACCTCTATTCTTATTTTGGTAGTAATTTCAATACATACAATAATTTTTGGAGACACAAAAGAACTACATAATATTCTTTATAAAATTAATTGGGAAATAACATAATTGTTTCTTCTACACAGAAAAAAACCAAGTAGTCGTTTTGTTCTGGATAAGGCAATAGAGCCTCCTCCTTCCCAGTCTAGCTTTAGTCGTTTTTCCTTAAAGAACTGTCCACATGTCCCACCTCTACTTCATCTCCCATTCATTCTTCAACCTCTGCAATTTGGTTTCTGCTCCTCTCTCTCCACTGACCCTCTTCTTCCCAAGGTCACCAATAACCCCCCAATCACCAAATCTAACAGACGCAGTCAACCGTTATTTTATTTGACCTTTCTGTGATATCTGAAAGTCTGAAGCAGTTCTTTCTTCACAAAACCGTTGTCTCCCCCCACAGCTTCTGGAAGCACCCCTCTCATCTGGTTTTCCTCCTGGCTCTCTTTTGGCTTCTTTACGGGCTCCTCTGCTTCTCTCAACTTGTTACATTTGATGTGCAGAGCTCCGTGCTCAAACCTCTTCTAGTCCATTCTATCCAGTCTCCCTAGGAAATGTCAGCCATGCTCAAGGCTTCAGGTACTACCCAGATCTCTCTCCAGCCCAGGCTTTGCCCTTACTTTGAACTGTCTACCACACCACCGTCCAGCTACCCCACCTCCTGTTTAACTGCCACAACTAAACTTACATTCTGCCTCAAATCTCTTCCTCCTGCCTTTCAGATTTTCAGCCACCACCTCAGTGAGCCAATCATCTCTCCCTTATCCTCACAGGAGGGCAAGCCTGCTTACCCTCCTGTATTCTCTCTCAACTGGTGGCGCCATTGGAAACAGAAGCCTGGGAGTCTCCTGGATTCCTCCCTTCTCCTACACTCTCCACATCCAATCAACTATCACATGTTCTGCCAATTTTACCTTCCAAATATTTCTTCACTGCACCTGTTCTGCACTAACCTGTCCAGGCTTTCTTCTCACTGACATTACCCCAGGAGTCTCCTCAGGATCTCCCCAATTCCAGAGCCTCGTCCCCTGCTGACCCCTGCACATGGTTATCTAAAGGGTCCACCTCATACATAAACCCCATGCTGGCTTAAAATCCTTCAATGGCTCCCAACTACCTGAAGTCCCATGTCTCTGGCGTATTAAATAAGGTTCCCTATGATCTAGGGCCTCCCTTCCTCTTCAGCCTCAACACTTTCCACCTTCAAATCAAGTTTCTTGGAAATAAATGAATCAATAAATATTGCTGAATGAATAAAAATTAAGATCCAGAAACTCTTACCTGTGGCTCGCTCTGCACACACATCCTGACGCACACCCAACACCACACTGCTCTTTGCGGCTGCAACCCATCTTCCCCTCCCCTCCCCACCCTACCTGGCTAACTTACTCAGTCTTTAAGACCAACCCAGGCGGGCAGTCCTACGAATCGCCCATTCCCAGCAGAGGCCGGGTCAGGCAGTCCTCTGCGACCCCATGCACTGCTAAGAACACTTTTCCACATTTAGCACATGTGCCTTATGTCCCAGCTCATCTGTCTTTCTCTCTAAGTTCCTTGAGAGTAAGAGCTATTTTATTCTTTTTATAACCTCAGCATACCACCCAGCATGGAACAGTTGCTCAATAAAGTTTACTGAATGAATACCGGAACACAGGAATCACTCTACAATCTTCTCACAGCCTCTAGAACTAGCAAGTTTCCAAGTCCAGCAGAATCTACTATCTTAACATGTCTCAGTTTCATTCAGATAGCATTTTCCGGACATGTCCTGGAACTATGCACTGTAGAAGCTGCCAAAGATGAATAAATCATGGTCCCTGTCCTCCAGGAAGAGAGACAAAGTGGGAGAGAAATTTCAATACAAAGTAACAACTAGACTACAGTAAAAGTATAAGGTGGTTGTTCTCAACAAAGGACGAACACTTCTCTGCTTCAAATCCTTGGCTCCTCCTAAAGTCCAGACTCAGGCTCTTCCTCATCATCTGGCCAGAGCAAATACTTTTTCTGTGCCCTGTTATTTCCCTTTTAATCATAAATGTGCTATTTTGTTACAAAACGGTTTGTTTCATATATTCAAATCTGTTACCTTTTTCTGAGATTTCCTTTTTTTCTCCTTTTATTTTACATGTTTTTCTATGTATTCTTAAATTTTTTAATCTTGATTATTAGCAAAAAATCAAATAAAAGTTAATTTTTAATTTAGGTTTTTCGGGCTATATTAATACATGAATATGATACAAAAATTTCACTTAAAAGTGAAAGTGAAGAGGCCGGCCCCATAGCTTAGTTGTTAAGTTTGTGCACTCTGCTTCGGTGGCCCAGGGTTTGTGGGTTTGGATCCTGGGCGAGGACCCACACCACTCATCAGCCATGCTGTGGCGGTGACTCACATACAAAATAGAGGAAGACTGGCACAGATGTTAGCTCAGGGCTAATCTTCCTCAAGCAAAAACAGAGGAAGATTGGCAACAGATGTTAGCTCAGGGCCAATCTTCCTCACCAAAAAAAAAAGTGAAAGTGAAAGAATGTTTAAAAAGCGAAAGTTTCCCCTCTAAGTTTCCCTACTCCGCAAAGACAATCATTTACTAAAGAGCTTCTTTAAGAATCTTCCCCTAAGGGGAAGCCATTTTATATAATTCTATATGCAAGGAAAATATACATATTTACTTAGTGTTTCTAACTTTGTCCAGGCAATTCTCCTTGGCTTTCCAGGTATACAATAATTTAATCATTTCATCTTCAGTGAATGATCATTTTTGCCTCCTCTTTTCCTATATTTATGCCCCTTCTTTCTTTCTCTTATCTACCAACACTGGCTAACAACTTCCCAAACAACAGCGAATAAGAATAAGAGAGTGGGCATCCTTATTTCACTGCTGACTCACACGGGAATGCATTTAGCACTTTATCATGTGATTAGTTACTAGCTTTGGGTCTGAGAGAACACTTACCCACATGGGCACACTCATGTATTTATTACACAAACGACATATTATTACATTCACACGTAAAATGTTCAACTAGACAAAGTCCCAGTAAAATAGAGGCAAAGAGAAAGGCTGCCTTCTCCCTTTCCTATCCTCCCAGACCTTTCTGCTATGTATTTATATGGGCAAAAATACAGTGAAACATAGTGGTAAATTTATTTACACACATAGGCACATGCTGTACCTATAAATTCTACACCTTGCTTTTTTCACTGAATGTGCCTGATAATGTTCCTGTGAGAGTCCCTATACATCTACTTTATCCTTGTTAGCGGTCACATTTTCTGTTACTCCATAGTATGTGAATACGTGTGTGTCTCTCCATGATTCATAGTTCTTTTCATCATTCCATTACTGTAAAGTACTCAGGCTGTGAGATTAAAGAATTATTCTCATATGGAAATATCCATCTATTCCGATTTTGCTAGGAGGTTTGTTTTTAGGAACAGATGCTTTTTTGGTATCTACTGATAAGACTCTTTGGGAGGTGGTTGCACAGAGCTGAGAAAAAAGAAGTTGCTTTATAATCTTTTAAAATTCCTCTGTCTTTGGTTTCTATTCTTTTTTTTTTTTGAGGAAGATTAGCCCTGAGCTAACATGGGCCACCAATCCTCCTCTTTCTGCTGAAGAAGACTGGCCTTGAGTTAACATTCGTCCCCATCTTCCTGTATTTTATGTGGGACACTTGCCACAGCCTGGCTTGCCAAGTGGTGCATGGGTCCACACCCAGGATCTGAACCAGGGAACCCTGGGCCGCTGAAGTTGAACATGCGAACTTAACCTCTGCGCCACTGGGTCAGCCCCATTGGTTTCTATTCTTCTTGATCTAAAAAGCTCCTTTGCTGCAATCTCTTCTTGAGCCCAGCAAGCCACCTGCATTTCCCGTGCCTATGCACAGGCCTGGTGTCTCCCAGCTTGCTCTCCCACTCTCATACCCTCCAACCCGGCTACCACCTCCTCTGTCAATACTCATTACAAAGGCGATGCTTCTCAATTTGTCTGTCTGTTTGTCACACTACAAAATGAGCTCTGGGCAGTGTTTCTGCTGACCGCACCCCTGGGCCTGGCATGTAGCAAGCCCTTAAAGGTTTGCTGAGGTATACTGTGCAATGGTAATGTTAAGTTATCCACGCTTTTTTCTTTTTTCCACATTTTATGCAATGCCATTATTGTATTACTTGTACACACTTGCCTCTGTGTGTTTTAAAAGAGCAAGTTTTCAACAGTACTATTTGCAATGGCATGACTCTACCAAAAATAATATTTTATTCTAAAAATATTAAAATACAGTTAGTCAATCAACATTATTTACAAGCTACCCATAATCCAGCTACCTAAAACAACTTTTCCTTTTTTCTTGTTTCCCACATCCACATTTAGATCTAGTTGTAATCACATTATTCATTGGGCTTATGGTTGTATTTACACTAAATTTATCGATTGACCTGTAGAATTAAACATGGAAGAACTAAAGGTCCACCCTTAGGGAACAACTGCACCCCCAGAGGCCCCTCCGGCCCCTCCACTCCACTCTGCATTAAAGTGCGGGGAGTCGGCAAAGCCAGCTGGCTCTCTCCTAGGGAAAAGGAACACACCCGGGGGGTAACGCCTTCCTCCTTCCAGCATCTCGGGGGGCCTGTGGCCTCACAGCCTGCTCCCAAACTCATCCTACAGCACAACCTGTCAGTCAGCCTGGCTCTGCTCACTAGTTTTTCTTGAATAATACTGACCTATAGCTTTTATTCATGCAGGTGGGATATTAAGTGAAAGCAGGTGCCAGTTGGGGCTTTTAATTATTCCCATTTCAAGCCATTTTCCCTACTGATAAGATATAGGAAAAGAGGCCAAAAAAAACAGAGAGGGGTGTAAAAATAGGGATAGCCACTCCCACAGAAGCTTCTTGCCTGGCTGAAACCAAGGAACTACCCAGCAGGGATCTCAAGGAACCCAAAGAATGTGGCTTAATCTTTATCCCAAATGCCACCTTTCTGCAGCCAGAGAAAAGCAAACAAGAAGGAAAATTATAGCCCGCTCTCTCTTCAAAGAAAAGAGAAGTGTGGCTTATACTATGGAAAAATTTCTATTTGCTTGTAAAGGAAGACACACAAAAAAATCAAAATAGCTGTGCTACGATGGTGGGATTAAGTGTACTTTTTCTGTTTAAAACTTCCTTTTTATAATATACTTTCATAAAAATAAATGTGACCCAACATAGGCAAGCAAAAAAATCTTCATAATCAAAGTGATACCATTACGAGAAGACTCTTCATTCATTCATCATCTTGTAATGAAAACCTAGAAGGTGCCACCACTTTACTAATAAAAAACGTCTCCAAGAGACTCATGTTCTCATGATCTACACATGAAAACAGATAATTCTAATATTATGTAAGTGTCTATATTAGGGTTCATGCCCTGCAAACAAATCCAGCTCAAACTAGTTCAAGCAGCAAAGGAGAATTCACTAGAAAGATATTGGGGTAGCTCACAAAGTACACAGAACTAGTGGAATCAGGAGCGCCTCCTTTCAAGTGCGCACTAGGAAAGAAGGACGCTCTTCTCCTGGCTTCAATGTGAAAATCCCAGGAAACTTCATCTGACTGGCCCTGCCTGGGTTACCTGCCAGCCCCCTGGAACAACCTCTGTGGCCAAAAGAGCAAGGCTCTGATCAGAAAAAAGGTATTGGTAGAGAGAAAAACAGCAAGATCAGGCCACAGGAGGAATCGTCACTTTATAAAAGGGTATTAAAACTACTTATGAAAAATGTCCTGTGCAAGTACAAAGAAGGCTATTCAGGGGCCTTAAAAGATGGATAGCAGCTTGTCAGATGGAAAAATGGAGAAAAACACGCCAGGCAAGGGGACGGCACCAAGATGGTTGTCTTTTACCCTGTGGTGGCAGGGGTTTTTAAGCGGGGGCCGAGGGTAGAGTGGATTGCTAGGAAATGACATGTATGATTTATTGTTTATTTTTTTTTAAATATGACAACAGGAGGCACATGGAACCTGGTTGGGAACAGAGACTGACGACAGGAAAACTGGTGTGAAGGTTGCTGGAATAATCAAGCTGATAGGTTATGAGAGGGCCGGAAATGAAGATGGAGGAGAGGAAAGGTCAAGAGCCTTCCCCTCAAACTGGTCTGAAGAATTTTCTTTTTCTCTTTTTACACCATACACAGCCACAGTAACAAAAACCCCTAGGTTTCAATATTACATTACCTAACCAATTATAATAAGTTGCAAAAATGGGACTGAATTTAAGACATTTAAGACAAAACAAACATTTTCTGCCAAAAAAATCTTGCAGAATAGAGACACTTAATAGAAGAAATTCCACTGCACTACATAAAGGTTCAAAGCAGCAAAGCTTATTTTAACTTTCATGCGTAAACCAAATAATCACCCATTACCAGCATTCAAAATAGGTTTCCTAGCAATCTGAAGTATTCCTCCCAAGTGCATTTCATCTTTTCAGCTCCCTTCCAGTGTTCTGAATTCTTTGGCTTAGCTGCTGGCTATAAATAGGACATTGGTGATTTGTTTCAACTATGCTCCCTTCCTCAAACAGGGAGACACATACACACCAAATTCAAAAAGGACACATTTTTAATTCTTTAATCTCCTCTATGGTACCCCTCATTTTCATGAGGACCAGTCTTAGATGATCTGATTACCTACCTGCATATTCATAGAACCACTCTAAGCACCTCTTACTTGAAAACGCTTCTTCTTCAGTCTTTATTCTAGTTGAATCATATTTTCTATACATGCTAGAAATTGAGAAAGCAGTTTCAAGTTATTTAAAGTAAACATACGGAGTTCTTTTTAAGTAGCAGATAGTTTTTATTATTTTACTCAAACCAGACATCTATTCAATCAGTATTTCAAGTATACTTTAAACATTTTACTTCCTGCACTCAGAACCTTCAGCTTTTATAACTATAGTTTTAAACACAGTCACACCCAAGATAGAATTAAATGATAAGCATTTAATACAGGTTTTTCTCTGATCAACAAATAATCAGTAAGAACTGAATAGGATGGGTATTTGATATTCTCCCTTCTACCTCACCAGCCAGAGCTAACTACAAACTGGTAGTGAGATACAGCAAGAAACGTCTAAAGTGTTTTCTTCAATTGCTGACCCCAGAACTCACTCATGTCTCCACATTAAGTTCTCCTGACCTCTGTGTCTTACAAGCCAGGCTGGGCACAGAGCACAGTCTAAGGAAGAACCTGTCAATATCAGACACCTCAAGGGAACATTAAGCAAATAAAAAGAAACATCAAATTATGTTCAAGCCTCCAGGAAAAAAAACCTCAGGAGAGAAAAGCACAGAGAAACCCAGGCTTCTGCCATTCTTGTATAATCTCCAAGTACTGTGGAAATAGCCAGCATAAACTGGAGAACTGAACCAGAAAATACACATCCTCCTCCTGCAACACTGCAACCTCCTGCAGGAATTCCTTATTTCATGTTGACCTGGGGCTCAGAACCAAGACATTCCTTACACAGGGAGGGGAGGAGGCACTACTTTTTTTTTTTCTCTCCTCAAATCCCCCCAGGACACAGTTGTATATTTCAGTTGTGGGTCCTTCTAGTTGTGGTATGTGGGACACCACCTCAGCGTGGCCTGACGAGTGGTGCCATGTCCGCACCCAGGATCCAAACCAGCAAAACCCTGGGCCGCCAAAGTGCAGCATGTGAACTTAACCACTGGGCCACAGGGCCAGCTCCGGCACTACCTTTAAAATAGTGATTTCACTAGAAAAAATGCGTATATACTTTTTTTATCCATTCTTTATGTAAAAATTGCCTAAATAGTTATAAACACTTATGAATATAGTTTTTCTTTTTTTCAAGAACAGGCTTTTTTTTCCTTTTTTTTTTTTTTTAAGGACGATCAGCCCTGAGCTAACATCTGCTGCCAATCCTCCTCTTTTTACTGAGGAAGACTGGCCCTGAGCTAACATCCGTGCCCATCTTCCTCCACTTTATATGTGGGACACCTGCCACAGCACAGCTTGACAAATGGTGCGCAGGTCCACACCTGGGTTCTGAACCAGCGAACCCCTGGCTGCTGAAGCAGAACATGTGAACTTAACTCCTGTGTCCCGGGGCTGGCCCTTTATTTTCCTTTTTAAGGCATGCTTTTTGGTGAGGAAGATTGGCCCTGAGCTAACATCTGTTGCCAATCCTCCTCTTTTTTTTTCCTCCCCAAAGCCCCAGTACATAGTCGTATATCCTAGTTCTAAGTCATTCTAGTTCTTCTTTGTGGGATGCCATCACAGCACGGCTTGATGAGTGGTCTGTAGGCCCACGCCCAGGATCCTAACCCATGAACCCCGAGCCCAGGAAGCGGAGCATGCGAACTTAACCACTCAGCCACAGGGCCAGCCCCCATGAATAGATTTTTATTTGCATTGTATATAATGTAAAAATCATATATAATTCTTTTTTGATGAGCATTTATTCATGCCTAGACATTCACCAGACTATCTGTATATACCTCTGATTAGAGACTGTGGGTTTTAATACCAAAAAAGAATAGAGTTACAGGGTGTTAAGATCCTGAAACTGCAAACCACCACTTCTGTATTTCTTCTATAAAAGGTATTCATACTTCCTGGAAATAGAGGCAGATACTGGCTAAGGGTTCGAACAGATATGCTCCAGTCCTGGGCTTGGATATGCCTATCTCAGCTCAAAGTCTGTAATGGTCAATAACCTGAAGGCCTATATAAGACACTGTAATATTTGAATTACTAAAAACACTCTACATAAAAAAGGACAATGGAATACTATTCAGCAAATAAAAGAAACAAAATACTGATACATGTTATTACATGGATGAGCCTCAAAAACATTATGCTAAGTGAAAGAAGCAAGATACAAAAAGACCATTTATATGAAATATCCAGAAAAGGCAAATCTGTAGAGACAGAAAGTAGATTCAAGGTTGCCTAGGACTGGGGTGGGAAGAAGAAGTGACTGTGAATGGGCATCAGGATCTAATCGGAGTGATGGAAATTTCCTAAAACTGATGTGTAGTGGTAGTTGCACAACTCTAATAACTTAGTAAGAAATCACTGAATTGTACACTTAAAATGGATGAACGTTACAGTAGGTAAATACAGCTGTTTAAAACAAAAAAGACCAAGAATGAAACTCAGATAATGCTAGAGATCCCTTTGCCTCTGGTGACATTGAAATGCTATCACTAAGGTACCTCACAGCCTTTTGCAACTCAACGACCAGTTTTTAAACTGGCTTTATTGTACTAAATTGTATTAGAGTATGGTGGGAAAATCAGTGTTATATATAGTCACAAAATGGTATGTGATTATTAGAATTTAACAATTCCCTGATAATACCACCAAAGAAGTATCAAATAACATGGCTTCCCAAAGCTGAAAACCATCAGTCTAAACATCATCTTCAGTGATTATCTTCTAAATCACTGCTATCTTCTTTTAGATGATATCTTCTACTCATCTGGGATATGAATAGTGATATTATTTTCACATTTTCAGAGTCCATCTCTAACCCTCCAACTGACTTGTAGCATATGAAGTATGACAGCAAGAAAGAAACAGAACAATCTCATCTAATCCCCCGGATTTATAGACGTGGAACTCAGGCCTATCAGTGAAGTGACCTGCAGAGCTAGAATGGAGGAAGAAGGACAAAGGTAGAAAAAATTAAAACTATGATGCTTGTTGTTCATTGTTTAAAAAAAAGAACAAGAAGGAAAAATGACTTACTAAAATCAGAGGGAAACAATAAAGATGCCCGAAATAAACAAGTCTAAAAGAGCTCTGGAGTTACCACATTTAACAGTTCACTTGTGTAAAAGAGAAGTGGTTTAAATAGTCTTCTTGTTTTTCACAGTTTCTAACAAATTCTCACTCTTCTGAGAATAAACCTCAGCTCAGCTAGTACTCCAGGCAGCCTCCGAGTGTTCAGTACAGGCAGCCCTCTCTGACCGCCCAGCCCAAGGCCCTTGCAAAGACAAGGACGGGACTACTGTGATGTATTTAGTGAGTGAGACCCTCTTAGGGAACAGATACATACCAATCCTGTGGTCCCCAACAGGCACAGATGGCAAGCCCTTAAAAGGAAAGAAAGAAACTCTACACCAGTTTTGGTGGACCAATGGACTAAGATAAAACTTTAATTTCTAAGAACTCAAATTACCTAATTTGTTTTTGTTTTATAAACCCACATGTAAAGTATCACTAAATAACTACACTTTGAAAGTTCTCCTGACAGAACCCAAAGCAATTTTCCAGTTGCCATCTGCACACTTAGAAGACCCACACTGGATTAGGTAGAAATGTGCCTGTTCGACACGTGTGTCATCCATTTTGATCTCCTGTCTCTGCAACATACCTATCGTGTCTACTTTTCTTGGCAGATAAATCATCTCCAGAGGCAGGTCTTCTCTTTTTCCTTGGCGGCATCACTTTGCTAAAGCAGTCCGAAGAACTGCAAGACCGCAGACTTCCTACAAAACACAGAGGCAAGAGTGCCACGTTAAGGAATGCCACGTCATGACACGTCCGAAGAATATCACCAGCAAATTAAAACTTCCCTGCTTTGCACTGTAAAGGGTTTAGATGCTATTGTAAATGCTATAAGTGAAAAAATAGCTTTTACCTCCTCTTTTGAGAAAACGTTATAGTCAAGAAATAAACTTCTCAATGACACAAATAAGTTAACACTTTCCCCCTAAAACCACACCAGAAATGGAAGTTATCACCACTTCAATTTACTCCCCCCAAATACTAATATAAACCCCCGAGCTTTCAGCTCCTTTTACACGGCCGTGTTCCCTCAGAAGGAACTGCACCGCCACCTCATTTACGTCCTTCATTAGGCAAGGCCAGCTCAACCGGTAACCTTCCATCTAAAATAACACAAGCACATCAGTCCCAATACTCTTAAGCTTCAAGGGATATCTGATTTTAAAAAACCAGAATTGGGACTTTTGGGGCAGAAGCCTAACATAATCTCGAGCAAAATTTCCTAATAATTTTTAGTTTGTTTCTGCCACTTTCAGTCACAGTTTTCAGAAGTAAACTTTCATTTGGTAAAAGATAGTAAAATGTAATAACAACAGACAATAACAACGTGGAACACTTACTGAGACCTTACTGTGAGCCAGGCCCTGTTCTCAACACTTACCAGTATTGAGTCAACCTCACAACAAGCTTATGAACAGAGAACCATCATTACTGCCAATGCAGATGAGAAAACAGAGGCAGAGTTGGGCTTTAAATCCAGACGGTCTTGCTTCAGACCGTCTTAAACTATTATAAATTACAAAACAATTATAATATAATTAAAATACCCCATCTTGGCACAAGTGCTATCATATATATTATGTCGCTTGGTTCCCACAATAACCCTGAATGACAGGCAGGGCAGAGATAATTATCTCTAGTTGACAGATGAGAAAAGCTAAGGCTCAGGCATTCGAGTTTCTTTCCAAGATCTCAGAAGTGTTAAGCGGTGCATTCTGGACTCCACGTCTCTTCTTCCACTGGTCCTTTGGTAGGCCCTGGGCTCTCAATGAGTCACCACGACAGGAGCAAGCACAGGGGTGCTGGGGTTCCAGTGATCTGCATCCACTGAGTTCCAGCTCCTCACCTAACCACATGGCTTGGTCAATCACTGACCTATTCTGGTTCATCATTTGAAGAATGAGAACTGTGATATCTACCTCTCAGGATTTTTATGAGGAAAAAACATCCACTGAGTAAGTTTTTAGGTGCCAAGCATTGTGTGTAGGTAGATGATAGGGATATACACTTTCCGAGGGCCCTAACAGAGGTTTGCAGGCAGTGCTCAGGCTGGACCTCGCAAGTGAATCCTTACAACAACCCTTGGATGTAGGTATTGTCAGCAGCTCCATTTTTACAAATGAAGAAACTGAAGCAGAGAGATTAAGTAACAGCTGGAAAGCATAAGTGAAATCGATGATCGAATCCAAGCAGCCCAGCAACAAAGCCCAAGCTCTCAGCGACTATTTCCTGCTGCCTCTACTAGGTCATCAAAGCAGAGACTGAGAAGCAGAGAAGTAAGGACAGAGCCCTGGGGAGTGTGGATATTTAAGGGACTAGGAAAAGAAGGTAAAAACCTGGGTTGTGAGAAAAATCTAAGAGACTGTAATGTTCTAGAAGCCAGAGGTGGAGAGTGTGCACACAGAGGACGGCTCAGGAAGGAGCGAAGGCACACGATGGATTGAGCAATGAAGTACGGCAGCAATGGGCTGGTGAGGGTGGAAGCTAGACTGCAACGGGGTGGGAAGGACGTGGGGTGAGGGAGTGAACACATGATCATGGACAACTCTTTCAAGAAACCTGCTCTGAAGGCAGGGAGACAGTTGTCAGTAGCTAATAGTCACAACCCTGGTAAGAGCAATGATCAGGACTGGAACCTAAATCCTGGCTCCCAGTTAGGCTTCCAGCATTTTACTAAGTTTCCAGGGTGATACACTTCAGGACCATACCAGACGAAAGCACCTTTTCTGTTATAAACCAGGACTACAGCCCAAATGAGGCGTCTGCTCGGTGCCAGGTACCGCACACTGCATGAGCCTAAGGATCCTGCCTATTCCTTTAGCACAGAAGCAGACCCCACAGGACTAACCGGACGACCGTCAGCCACCTTTCCAAGGGGCCCAAACAGGCCCTGTCCTCCCCAGAGTGGAAGGAGAGTTCTTCAGAGACACCACACACATCCATATCTCACTCCCCACAACAGCAGCAAGAACTGGAAGAGAAAGAGCCAGAGAAGGCGCTGCCCAGCACACAGACACCCCATTCATCTTCCATATAAAATGGTGATCCTGTTTACAAACAACACTAAAGCATACAAAAAGTTCCAAAGAGTTGCAGAGTGACCCAAGCTTTTGCAGACGGCCAACATACAAGAAAAAGATTAATTCATGTCCATTAATGCCTTGGGGTGAGGCCTGCAGAATGAAAAAGTACACCCTCCTAGGTAGAAAGCCTGCCACACTGCTCAAAAATAACAATGTCTTAAACCTGGGGCTTGCTTCTCCCTTCTTGGATGTGTATGTGTGAAGAGAAGACATTTTCTTCCAGTACGGCTCATGGTTTGGTTCCAAGCATCTGGTCTGGCAGTAACCTCTCCCTTCCACCAGTTTTTGCAGAACACAGAGGAAAATGCACTTATCTCTGCAGTTTGTGGGATGATGAACACTATTTAAAATAGTGTCCTCACCAATATTCACCAATAAAGGTTAATCTGCCAGCTCTTCCATTATCTGCTTCTTCATAGAAACATATAATGCCTGGCTTTCACTGAATTCTACTTGTTAAAAGTATCACGTTTTTGGTAAACATACTAACATAAGTTAACCAACTTTTCCAACTTTTTATTTTTTTCCTTACTGATGAATGCTTTGTTAAAAAGTTTCACAAACCACTTTTTCTCATGTTTGTGTAAAACATTCATCTTTGGGCCCCAAATCACCCCAAAATTGGCATTTTATTCTTTCATTTATTCAAAACTTCTAACTTCTAGCTAAGAACCATGGCTTTGTGTAGCTCTCTCCATCCAATCACCGGCATAAGCGATGCTATGGGGCCATCTTTCACAAAGAAGCGACATCTGTTCAGCTCCCTGCTGTCCAGTACAGCTCGGGCCTTCACCAGCTCACCGCCCTCTCACTCCCGCCTCACAGGAAGGACGAGTCAAACTCACCCAGTGAGGTTACCAACGACTACACGTCGCAGCTCCACAGATAGAACCCTAGAACCCATGGTGACAGTGAAAAGTTTCGGCCTACGTAACAAGCAACTTTTTAATGCTGAGGAAAACAAGTTTACTTAAGATAATTTGACAATATGAACCAAATCAACAAAATACAGAGAACACACAACTCAAGGCTTGTTTGCCCCAAACCTGCTCCCCCGTACCCATCACGGCTCCGGGGACAGACCTGAGCAAGAGAAACAACCAGGGTTTTTAAGTGCACGTGCAAAGGGACACCTTGGTTTGCAGGGCCTGCTGGGTCCGCCTGTGCATGCACAGTATCATAGTACACTAATGATAAGGTATAGACATTATTGTGAGTCCTACAGTGGACTCTCCATAAGTATTTGTTGAATAAATGTGTTCCTAGCACATGTGTAAACCAAAGTTTGCTGAAAACTCAGTACCTTTCCAGAGACTTAAAACTTCCATGAATAGATAATACGCCACCGAATTTCCCCCAGTTCTCAGGAAAACAAGCACCCGACTCTGTTTCCCGGCAGGTAGAAATGTGTTTACACACAAATATTTGAGAATGTTTGCTTCTTAAAATAACTGTGATAAGTGGTTTTATAATAAAAATACTTAAACTGAATGAATATGTTTTACAAACTTGTATTTATTCATATTGTTAAATTTAGACTTGACTCAGACCTTGTATCACTTAATCTACTTCAATTAAACACTTTATCTTTAAACTCAAAAAAAATTTAGGGGGTAAATAATATTAACAAGAATGTTACAAAATGTTTATCTCCTTCAAAGAATGAGCTATCTGACATTACAGGTAGATGCAAAAGATTAAGGTTGATGTTTTAAATAATAACTACAGAGCACTTTCAAAGTTATCTTCGCAAATTTAAGGGGTTGTGATTACCATCCCAATTCTTCGGATAAGAAACTGACCCATAAAGTTGAGCCCCTAAAAGTTCCTAGATCAAAAAATACTTAACAAATAAAACTGACTTCCTAATGAACTGTAAGAAATCCAGTAATTTATTTGAAATGATCAGAGCTGCAAGTTTGCATTCTTTGCCAATCATCCAAGAAAAAGCAGGGATGAAAAAGATTTTAGGGATCCATCTTAAATCTTGTTAGAAATATTTGGCAAGTACATATGAAAGAAGAAAAGCCTTTTTATAATAATAACAAACAGGGAAGAAGAGGAGGAGAAAAATCTCAACTAGTAATCCTAAACTATAATCCGTGCTCCGTAACATTACCATGATTGACAATCTGGTGTTCGGTCTGTCTACACAGATGGACAGTGAGTCTGAAATCAACCCTCCCAACTCTCCCATCACTACAAGCTCTTCTTTGATGCTGGGGTGTTTAACACGATCATTAGGAAGGCAATAAAAATTGTCTATATATATATTTTTTTAAGATTTTATTTTTTCCTTTTTCTCCCCAAAGCCCCCCAGTACATAGTTGTATATTCTTAGTTGTGGGTCCTTCTAGTTGTGGTATGTGGGACGATGCCTCACCGTGGTTTGATGAGCGGTGCCCCGTCCGCGCCCAGGATTCGAACCAACGAAACACTGGGCCGCCTGCAGTGGAGCGCGGGAACTTAACCACTGGGCCACGGGGCCAGCCCCCAAAATTGTCTATATATTTTTTACGCAAGGGTTAAGATTTGAGTTCAGGTTCATTTCTTCTTGGTTCAGTGTTTAAAGAGAACAAATGAAATATTCTACTAACTGACCGACCGCATTTTCAAATAAATTGGGTAGTCAATGAATATAGCCATTCTTCCCATATTAAACAACGAGAAATACTGCCAACATTTTTCAACAAGTTTATTCTAATATTTGGCCTCAGAAAATCAATTTTAAAGAGCAACTTGAGTTCACCTGGATCAGACCAAAGGTCCTTTGACGTCTATCCAGCTTGTTTTCATAATAATTTAACTAAGCATGTTATTCTTAATAAATAGTATCTAAGTAGGCGCTCCACTGCCTCTTTTTTTTGGTAAATCTTTTCGCTTGTGGGCCTCAAGTTAGAAAAATCCTGTTCAGGGTTCATTTTCTGTAAGACATTAAATTGTGTGCCCAATTTCTAGTCACCCCCAAACAAGAGGTTTATAAAATTAGAGAAATTTTCTGACTTTTCCAAACTTAGTATAAATGCATGTTCCAATACAAAAATCTCACTAATTTTTCATTTTATTGAGTTCGCTGTATCATAACCTTGTTTCACTTAATAACATTTTACACAGTTCATTCTGCCACTTCAATACTTTTTATACAGCTATTTCACCTCACTTTACACTGAACCATGTCACAACATAGAGTAATTTGATAGATTCCATTTTAAGACATCTTACCAGTAACTAATATTTTATTTCATTTTCTTGAACAGATCATTGAACTACTTCCTTGAAACTATTAGAGTCTAAATGTACAATTTTTATCCTACTATTTAAGAAAAAAAAAATTCCTTTCCTTTCCCTCCAAATAATACTGACTTCCAACATCTACCATCTTCTTCTTTGCTCATTTTTTTGTCCTCTCTGTTTGGCAATTTTTATTCACTCCCTACATGTATGGTGTATTTTGGGCTATTTCTCCAAAGTTAACTCTGTCTCTCTCTTTTTTTCTGGTGGGAGGAAGATTGAGAGCATCAAAGAAAAGTGTTGGAGGAGACAGAGCAAGAAGACACTGACCTCCCTTGCACTTAGTTGTGGCTCTTCCGTAGACAGTTTGTCACAGATACTGCTCAGACTACTGTGGGCTAAAAGATTCGAAGCAGCACTACAGTGATTAACTTTCTCAGATCTCCAAACATTATAGACTTTACGTTGTTTAATTTTTAAAGTACACTCTGTCAGGTATGGTAATCACAAGTGATGCTATAATCAAATTGGAAAATGGTAATGAAATGGACTACTCTACGAAATTACTAATGCTAATTGACACTGACTAGCACTTACAAGGCACCCGGCACCAGCATGTTACACTCCAAACATCAGACACAGCCGCTGTCCCCAAGGGCGAAAGAGGAGGCATAAGGCCAAATACACTTTCCACTTTCGTTTTCCTTAATTATAGCTTACAGTTATTAAATTGCCACATTCAGGTTAAATATTTAGATGTGAAATTACTATAGTAACAATATTGATTTAAATCCGAAGTTTAAAGTTAACCACATAATGTACAAGATTCAGAACTTAGAGGTTTTGTCACCTCAGCTAAGGGAAAGACGACCTAAAAAGGCTTTACAAATACAAAATTCAGCTTTAAAAATCAAAACTACATTAACTCTTAAGTTTAAAGAATGCTCAAAGCTCGCCAAGATATTGTTCCAGAATAGGAGAGAACTGTAGTTTATTTCTTACCTATCAAAACTGGCCCTGAAAATTTTATTTCAGCATTGTTGGTAGTAGCTAAAAGTTAAACACACTTAAATGTATATCAATAGAAGGCTGGAGAAACATACTATGATATATCCAGGAATTAGAAAATTGTGCAGACGTTAAAATATAAAGCAGATGCTTTATAAATGTTCTACTATGAAAAGATCTCCAAGAAACACTGAGTGACAAAAACAAGAAGCACATACAAATGTATACATACTGTATTGGGGGAAAAAAATATCTTCATCATCACCACCACCATCATCATTTGGGAAACAAAAGAATATAAAAGTTACTTCTGGAGAGTCAAATGCGGAGTACTAGTGGGCGATAGGAGGGACCTAGAGGTAATAAAATGAAATAGAAACCTCCACTTTTTGTTTCATACCTTTTCAACACTTCTTTTAAAACCATGTGCACACATTGCTTTTAAAATCATTAAGGAATCTGTTTTTGACTGCCCTTGAGTTGATCTATATTTACTGACACAGAAAGGTCAGGTGAAGGGAGCCGCTGTGGCCTCGTCTTCTAGAACACTCTGGCAGAGTCCCTGCCCACTTCTCTCACTCCTTCCTCCGGCAGGAGTGTCTGATTTAACTCATGACCCAGGGAGAAAGAACCAAGCAGAGGGGCCCAGCCCATTCCAAACTCCCTTTCAGAACCACCTGTCAGCAGAAGCTCAGACCGTGCCACTGTCTTAGTCGCGGGTGAGAGGGGGGACAGCGGGTGTGCTGGCCTGTGCTTATGCAGGTGTGACAGTGATTGGGTGTGAGGCTTCTAATTCAGGTGAAACACTGAAAAGCCTCTGCATTCTTGCTGCACATCTAAACTGTGTTTTCCAACAAAACTGTTACTTCAACCTCCATATTCTGCCTAATTTTCAATTCATTCTGAACCCATTTGGAGGGGAGGCTGGGGAGGGTTCTAAATCCCAAAACCCTCCAAGACATACCATTAAATGAAAAAAGAAAGATGCTGTATAGTATGTACAGTGTGATCTCATTGATGCTAAATAAAAAGACAGTACTATAAAAACATATGCATGAATAAAAATGGCTGAAAGAGGGCTGGGCCCGTGGCCAAGTGGTTGGGTTCACGCGCTCCACTGCGGGCAGCCCAGTATTTCGTTGGTTCGAATCCTGGGCGTGGACATGGCACTGCTTGTCAAGCCACCCTGAGGCAGCATCCCACATGCCACAACTAGAAGGACCCACAACGAAGAATATACAACTATGTACCTATGTACCGGGGGGCTTTGGGGAGAAAAAGGAAAAAATAAAATCTTTAAAAAAAAAAAAGTTTAAAAAAAAATGGCTGAAAGAATAAAATTAAACAGCGTATTGGAGGAGACAGAACGGCTAGACTGAGAGACAGAGGACACTTACTTTTGCGCTATTCAAAATTCTCCAACAAGCATATATTCATATATCACTATGGTGACTTTCAAAATAATTTAAAATATATTTTAATAATTTTTCTTGAAAGTTTTAATAACTATAGATCAAATCCAAGTTTCTGAACTTTATAATTGAATCAGCAGTTTAGAGAAGTGGTTCTCAAAGTGTGGTCTCCAGAACAGCCTCATCAGCATCATCTGGGAGCTTGTTAGAAATGCAAACTCTGGGGCCCCACCCCAAACCTACAGAATTGGAAACCCTGGGGGTGGAGCCTGGTAATCTGTTGTAACAAGCTCTCCCCAGGTGATTATAATGCTAGCTAAAGTTTGAGAACCACAGGGCTAGAGAATCATTTACACTAATTTTCAATTTTCCCATTCATAAATCCTCAGGACCTATATAACACACACACATCCCTACCTAGCTATCAAGTCATTTTTATCTCAATTCAACAAACATTTATGGAATACCTTTCAAACTGCATTACCGCAGTAACTTTTTAGTATAAACTAAAACAGTTCAGTAGAGAAACAATATCTTGAAACTACTGGGGAGAATCCCCAGCCCCTTTAAAGGGACTGAAGTGCTCTGTCGTCAACCAGAGGCCCGGAACAGATCACCTCCCGGGAAGCAGCTGTACCATGGCAGCCTCGAACACTCTGAAAAACATCCTCGACAAAGTAACATCTTGTTATTGGAGGGGATGACAACAATGTAGACCATTCTCAGCTAGAATCTCTCCTTCCTAACTTTCAATTACAAAGCTTGTTTAAAATTAAGGGTGTAAGCATTTACAGATACCTGTTTGGTGATCGTCTTGGCCAACGTCTTCTGTTAGATTCTGCAAGAAATATGTTCATTATTACCAAGGAATCACAAACCATACAGCAAGTTTTAAAATTCAATAGTTTCATAAATAGCTATCTTAACATCCATTATCTAAATTTTTATCAAATACACTTAGAACAATTACTTTAAATAGTTGGTACTTCTGTCTTTAAAAGATTGACTTACTAGCTTATTAAGGGTGTGGTAGATCTTATGAATATTTGCCAGTGTTGAGAGATGAGAGTTCAGCTGAAAGTCTTTAAAAGAAAAAGGGGAAAATTCAGTGTTATTTATTTCCCACACTGCAAAAAGAATGTAAAAAAAGAAGGCTCAGAAGTGAAGACAAACAAATGTTTTGATACAACTGAATATGATGTCCATTAATTTGATATTTATTAAATAAAATACAAGATGCAACTAATGACCTATCCCCTAGAAGTAGAGTCTAACAATAAAGTTAAATTCCCAACCACATGTTAAAGTTGATGAAATTTCCATTTGAATTGTTAAGGTAAAACAAAAATACTTCCGTAGTTGTAAAATCCTACCAGTAATGAACTTGAACTTAAGAGAAAAATATCAATAATGTTAACAAATTAAAGAAGTCACACAAATAGAAGACAGATCTCAAATGAAACATGTTCGCTTTCTCTTTCCCTTTCTCTTCCCCAGAATTACTAGTACAATATCAAGCTTCTGGCAAGAAAATAATAGGAAAGCATGGCAACCATTCGGCATTTCTTACAATGTATTTATTTTGTTGGCTCTTCTACAACAGAGAGAGCAAAAAATGGAATCTAAGCCCCTCCCTCTCCTGTTACACAAATACAGACAAATCAAAGAACTATTTAGGCTGCAAGCTCCGTGCCTAAGGCCAGAGCCCTGTGATGGAGCCCACAGTCATCTGCACTACAACATTAAAATGTTCCACAGAACAGACACACAGAGCAGAAGTCACACTCCCGGAGAAACATGTCCAGATCCAAGAATGCACCACGCATCACCTCTGATGATTTCAGCCTTACACACTAAATCACACACACCACATGAATTAAGTTGCTCCACCTTAGAATCCTGCACAACATAAAACTTTAAACTGTTAGGCTTTCGAATCTCCAATTTCAAATGTTTTTTTGGAAAGTTAAGTATGCTTACATACATATTAGGCTATGCAAATACAAGTTAAAAGTCTATGAATAATTTCATATTTGAACAAGCATCAACAGAAGTATTTTAATAAAATATCAGGATTTACATTAGTTCCTTTTCTTTACTATCATAAAGGTTAGTCTGAATGTAACCTTGAAAAGACACTGTAACTCTCCAAGTTATGCCATTCTGATAAAAAAGAAAAAAAAAATCGGCCCTGCACTGGAATATTTTATTTGGGACATGTATCAGATGCAAAGAGCAGCCGCTACAGTACAAGTTGTCTGTGCAGGGGCTGTGCTCTGGGCTACTGTTCCGAATCTGGAAAGCAGGGTGACTTCCCTGCCAGTATTTAGAAAGCACTATGTACTTTCTTTTCTAAATCGCGCAGCAATCCAGTTCTGGGCTGATCTGCAGGGCAAAAGGGCAGACAGGCAGCAGAGCCCCGACACTGTCAGGAGCAGCAGGCCATACATGTCCAAGTACACATGCACTGCTCTGGCCCACCCAGCGGCAGCCAGCAGCCTGACACCACCGTCACAGACAAGAATGGTCCAAAGAACAAGAGTTTTTGGCTGAGAGACAACCAGAGCAGGGTCTCAGGCTCCAAATGGGCCTTGAATACAGATAAGTGTTAACTGTTTGGCATCTGAATGGTTTAGCCACATTTAAGGTAAATGATGAGAATGTGGCACAAAACCCTATTTTTCATCTTAATTAGTGCAACTGCATGGAAAAGGCTTAAAAAGCATTTGGGGTGTGTGACTGTATGTATGTGTGTATTTATTTACTCATGTTTGTATTTAATAAACATGGATGAGGTCTCTAAAGCCAGAAGCGCCATCCTCTCCTGACCTGCAAGAGGCAACGGGGAGCTCCCACAGACATCGGCCCTTCCATGCGTCTCCTACCAAGCCATAACCCCTGTCTTTGCACTCTCAATTGAAATCCATTATGATCTCGAAATAAAAATTAAACTCCTGAGCCCCGCCAAAAACAAAAACAAAACTGAGAAAACTTAAGGATCTAGATTCTCTTTTCACCGAGGCCACATGGGAGAGAAGAAAGTGGCTTGCCAAAGATCATTCAAGCAATGAGGTCTCTAAACCCCGACATGCTATGCTTTTTTCACCACCTCGATGTCAACTCAATCGTCAAAATTCACATAAGAAAATCTAAATGAATTAAAACCGCAAAATCCTTCCACACATACACAGTTCCTGCCAAAATACCGCTGTGCTTTACAACCCGACTCCGGAGTCTGACAGCTGGTTTGAATCTCAGGTCTAACGGTTACTTCACCTAAATCTTCATGTCCTCATCTGTAAAGGGAGACTACAATGCCTAGATGTGGCAGACATCCATTACAATGCCTGGACCATAATAAGCGCTCAATAAAAGAAATCAATTACCACTATATTCACTTATAGTATTTTCCATACCCCACAGCTATCTAAATGGTCTCTAACTTCTGGAAGTCCAAGTCAAGCCCCACATCAAAAATCCCCAAGTTGGAGCTCCCTCTCTGATGGAGGCATGCCACCTGATACATCTCTACAGACTGCACATTCATACACCACCAGGTGATGTTCATAATGATGGTTGAAACGGATCACAACACGGTGGAGACAATACACAGGAGCATTTAGGACCAGGTTCTAAATATGAAGCTTCACTTTACAGGCAATGAGAGTAACACAGTACATTTCACAAATCACATACATCAGCAGTTCTCCGTTTCCATACCCAATGTCTACTACCATCACCACCCCATCATCACTTCACCAAAAAGAAAAAAGGAAAAACAAAAGGAACAAGCAACACGAGTAATTTATCTTTAGTTTCAATAAGAATCTAAGGCAGAGACACAAATTCAGGGAGAAAAGACAAAAATGGCCTTAAAAGATAAATCCACAAAGGTTAACATCTATTGAATTTATGGTTCATCTGTTCAGTGCTCAGGGCAAGTAACAGACCTTGAAATCTACAACAGATTTCACATCCTTAAGGAATGGATATTAAGGGTAAAGATCCAATGCTTTACAGAGAATGTATTTAGGAAAGCACTAAGTTATTCATAGAAGTCTCCTTCTGCTCACGTTTCAATTCCAGTGGATAAATGCTAGGTTAAGTCAACTTCATTCTATGATCAAATGGCTCTCCACAGAAAAGCAATAAACCCGTGCATGTCACAAGGGTGTGCGTGTTCAGTATGACATGCAAACCCTATATCCTGTATTAAAGGCCACGAATGGCTCTGCAAAAAGGCACAGCCTGCTCGATAAACAGCTCGCCTAAATTATCTTCCAAGTATTCTTAAAACTAGCAACAAATGTGGACTGGGCATAAATTTTTCTGATTTGGGGTTTTTTTCTTGTAACTACCATTTGCAGTGACCTACATAACATAAAAGAAAGAAAAGGAATGCCACCGAGAGGGTCCACGTCCACTCCCCTAAATTACCCTGGGCACAGAATCCCACCGTATAGACGGAGACACACACATTAGGAAAGGAACAAATTATCGTAAGTTCAGACAATGTCTGTCAACCAAAAGAATCAAACTTAAAAAATCAACCGTCCTAAACAGTTTCCTGTGTAAAAGGGTCAGAACTATTGAAATACATAAAAATCAAACCTTTCCTTTATACCATAAATAGTCACTTGTTAAACACAGCTGGGAGGTGATCTCAATTACAATAGCAACAAAAAGCAATAATACTTACAGGAATAAACTCAAACACACAACACACAATGAAGAAACAATAAAAGTTTACTGAAAGACAGAAATGTAGAGACAGTATATTCCTGGAACGGAAACACCTAGTATCGTAAAGAGATGGCTTCTCCCTTTACGAACTACAAATTAAATGCAATCAAATTCCTATTCTCTCTGCCTCCAAGATCCCCCACCCTCCAAAAAAAGAGGTGGGGAAAAGGAAGGGAGTCGAGCAAGCTTGGCAGATTGATTCTAAAGTTCATGCGAAAGAACAAACATGCCAGACTTGCCAAGAAATTGTTGAAAAAGAAGAATGAGGAAGAACGTGCCCTATCAGATATCAATACACAGCATCAAGCAGAGGTTGGTAAACTCTGCACAGGGCCAGATCGTAAATATTTTAGGCTTTGTGGGCCATCCCATCTCTGTTCTAACTACTTTGCCATTGTAACTCAAAAGCAGCCATAGTAATACGGAAACAACTGAGCATAGCTTTGTTCCAATAAAACTTTATTTATGAAAACTAGGTGGTGGGACAGATTTGGTCCCTGGGCTATAGTCCACCAATGCCTGAGATAAAGGTACAGGAATTTTAACAGTATGGTATGTGTACAAGAAGACAAATCAATAGAAGAGAGCTGATAAACATATGTATGCATGCATGAATATATGTACGTCTAAACACACATACAACTAATATATGATAAAATGACCTTTCAAATCAATGAGGAAGAGAATTATTTAGTAAACAGAGAAGCAAACTAGAAAGCACGTGAACAAATTAAAATTAATTCCAACCTCACCCAAAAGTGATGAAAGGGGAAGGCATTCAAGGCAAAAGAAAAGTCCTTATAGACTCAGGGTCCTGCACTCTTCTGCCTCTACCCATCTATCCAATCTTATCTCCAACTCATTTTCCCCTCACTCACTCTTGTAAGTCACACTGAACTTCCTGCTGTTCTGTGAACACTCCAAGCACACTCCTACCTCAGGGCCTTTGCACATGCTGTTGTCTTTGTGTTGAGCCCTCTTCCTTCCAATAATAACATGGTAACATGGCTTGTTCTCACACTTCATCAGGTTGTCATGACAATATCACCTTCTTATAGAACCTCGCTAACAAACAAAAACTTCCTCTTCACTTTTTATCACCTGCTTTACCTTTCTTTTTCTTTTACCTTTCTTTATTTATTTGTTTGTCATCTTCCTCTCCCATTAGAATGTAAGTTTCACGAAGGCCAGGACTTGGTCTTGTCCACTGCTATATCCCTAGTACCTGGAACAACGCCTGGCACATATTAGGTGCTCAGTAAACACCACAATGAATGAATGAATGCAAGTACAAAGACACAAGTCTTAAATTTGACATACTCAGGCTTTTCAAGTGCATCCACACCATTAGATCTTCAAATGTGAGAAGCAGCATGATAAAAGAGGAGACGCAAACAGAAGGCAAAGGTCAGAAAATGAAGGATCTGTGAACCCTGTTTAAGAGTTGAGATTTAATCTCCTAAGGACTTGTATTTCCAGTTGAGCCACCCAAGGGCATGCAAATGCAACAAACAGACAGGGCAAATTCAGGCAGCACCAATTTTACTCAATGGTAATTCACCTACAACAATTTTACATAAAAACAAAAACATGGTTATAGTACAAGACTTTAAAGAAAGCTCACCACACCCAACTATGCTCCAGGACCCTGAGAGTAGCTAACACACTCACCCTCGGCCACAGCAGAGTGCTGGGAGAGGTTCAAGAAGCACTGCTGTGACTCTGGGGGCCACGGAAGTGTGTACATCAGTTTTTTAGAAAGATCCCTCTATGGCAAATGTGTGGCGTAGACAATGGGTGGCCTGGATTTAGAGGGGCCCTTCATGAAGATTACTGGAAGTGACTCAACTGGGAAGTGATTAGGGCCTTAAGTTAGACTGTGGCAATAAAAGCAGAGAGGAGAAATCCTAGTACAGCAGGATCGTAGAATACTCACTTTTAACTCACACAAATTCAACTTCACTCACTCGGCAAAAAAAAAAAAGAGAGAGAGAGAGAAGAAAAGAAATTTCAAACGTCCTGGACTGCCTTCCCTTCTACTCAATGAGCAGGAGGCGGGCAACATGAATCCCACAGTCACTCGGTCCGTCTCAGCTTCCATGTGCCAATCACATTTTGTGTATCTCACACAACACTGTGTAAGTCTAGTATTTAAAGACGTATTTTTCATAAAACAGGGTCCCCAAATGCATACCAGCTGCTTCAACTGGTGCTCAGCTCCAGAGCCAGAGATCGGTTCCAACTATGGGAGGAAGAGTTGCCTGTGCTGGTTTTATGCAAGACCATCTCCAACGGGCACCTCCTGAACGTATTTCCAGTGCTTTTTTTGAGGAAGATTAGCCCTGAGCTAACTACTGCCAATCCTCCTCTTTTTGCTGAGGAAGACTGGCCCTGAGCTAACATCCATGCCCATCTTCCCCTACTTTATACCTGGGATGCCTACCACAGCATGGCTTTTGCCAAGCAGTGCCAAGTCCACACCCAGGATCCAAACCGGCAAATCCCAGGCCGCCAAGAAGCAGAACGTGTGAACTAACCACTGCCCCACCGGGCCGGCCCCTCCAGTGCTATTTTTAATATAGGTGATTTTCACCTTACATATGGACTTTAGAACTAACTTCTATATAAAATATATGTGCTTATGCTATAAGGAAAAACCACGAAGATTGCCTTCCGGAGATGAGAGAGTGGAGTTCAACATTTCAGGTCCTTTCGTCCAATTCTCCTCGTTTTATTAGCTCAAGCAGGACCAGACAGCTAGCTGGGGCCAAGCTGGGAACAAGTCACATCTTCTCGTTCCCAATCCAAAGTCCATCCTCCATTGTAGCTTATTTCTGATCAGAGCAAAAACTGATCTATCTTCCTGTTCCATAAAGGGAAAAAACAGCATTTCCCACCCAAAGCTGTTAATAATCAAGCACACAAACTTAAGAGTAATATTTTTTTAAGTTAATAAAACTAGCTAAATCTAAAACAATTTACCAATTTTTTTAAAGAAAAAAGATGTGCAGAACAGATACCATCAATAACACAATGTCTATTGCAAGCACACTTCTTTCTTCTGTTCACTAAAGAGTCATAAAAGTATTTCATTATTAGCTGAACCCCAGTTGGCCAGTCAGTGAACAATGCTCTCAGGTACAAAAGTTTTAATGCAGCACTATGCACAGACATGCACTTCATAAACACTTTTTGATGACAATGAGAATGATAAACTAAACCAGTGAAGGCTCTTGGCAGGGTGGTACAGAATAATGACCACGTTAGTGCCAAAAGGGTGAAAGAAAATTGGACAAAACTAAAGGTTATCAATATCAGCGTTCATCGTAAATGCTTCTGGGAGAGAACAAGAACAGGATCCAGTGGAGCAGGGCTGGCCTCTCCAGTGGGATTCAGCATGGAACACTTGGGGTTCTCTAAGCCACGGCTTACACGGCCCATCCTGAAACACCAACTTTATTCAGTGACACGGAAAAAGAAAAACGTGTTGTTGTTAAAGCCAACAGTGTACTGTAGTTGAGAGCCATTTTTTAGGTTTGCCTTGTCTCCTTCCTTCTAGAAACAGGAGGCCTCTTTCCTACGGGTTTCAGATAGACTGAGGGTGAGCGTGTCAATGACGTCAAGCAGAGACCCTTGCCAACCTGCAGAGGGCATGTCACAACTTTTGATTTCAAATCACTCAGATTCTGGATTTGTTACTGCAGCATAAAAGAAAAACATCTGAGTCTTCAGCAAGTCCTTACAAGGCCCTACATGATCTGACCTAAGTCATCTCATTCCATTATCCTTGCTCACTCCATTCCAGCCACACTCTTCCTTGAATACTCAAGTGAATTCCTACCTCAGGGCTTCTGCATTTAATATACCTTCTGCCTTGATGACCTCTGATGTTCCCAAGGCCTGACAGTTGACTCCACTGAAATATCTACTCAAATGTCACCTCGTCAGAGGTCTCTTCCGACTTCCCTATCCAAAGCAGCACCTCCATCCCCACACAGTTTAGACTTTTGCATAGTACTCGTCACTTTCTGACATTCTTTAACAGCTTTCTTGAGATATAATTCACATACCATACAATACACCCATTTAAAGTGCACAATTCAACGGTTTTTAGTAAAGTCACAGAGCTGTGCAACCATCACCAGAGCCTAATCTTAAAGTATTTTTATCACCCCATTAGGTGTACCTCCCCACTTCTCCCCTCGCCTCTTTAGCACTAGGCAACCACTAACCCACTTTCTGTCTCTACAGATTTGCCTATTCTAGGCATTTTATAGCAACGGAATCATACAACATGAGGTCTTTTGTGATGCTGACATTGTATTTTATATATTTACATCTTTGTCCTTTGTCACTCTTCCTAGAGCCCAAGCTCCAGGAGGACAGGGACCGTCTTTTGCTTTGTTCACCACCGTATCCTAACACCTAGAAGAGCACAAGCCTAACACACGACAGGGACCGGCGAACGTGGGACAGAATGCTTCAAAAGTCCTCACTAGATTTAGCATCCTGGAGGTTACTCCGTAACCTTGGCGAAGACTGAGATGCCAGGACTGAGGTCAGAATGAAGCGAGCTAAGGATACAGCAGGAGATGAGGGAACAGGCTGAGTCAAGCTAAAGCAACTTGTCCGAGAAGTCTGACTGGAATGGGGGGACTAGAAGTGCACCTGGGGTTGAGGGAATGTCCAGTTTAGGGTTCATGATGATGAGACTTGAGCACGTGTAAAATGCTGATACTAGATGTGCTGAGTATCCTGGAAGGTTACAGTAGCCAGAGTGTAAAGAGCAGGTCGGACCACAAGTCAGTATAGATCTACATATGAGCTCAAACATACACAGTACATGTGATTTTAAAAGAAAAGTAGGAAATGCAATTTTAAATAAAAAAGTGATTAAAAATGAATTCTATCTCAAAATGACTTGAAATATAAAATCTACCATAAAGTGAAGTGAACTTTTTTTGACATCATAAAAAGTAGTGTTTTACGGGCTGGCCCAGTGGTGTAGTCATTAAATTCACGCACTCCACTTTGGCAGCCCGGGGTTCACCAGGACAGATCCCGGGCATGGACCTACATACCGCTCGTCAAGCCATGCTGTGGTGGCATCACACATACAAAACAGAGGAAGATTGGCACAGATACTAGCTCAGCAACAACCTTCCTCAAGCAAAAAGACTGGCTACAGGTGTTAGCTCAGAGCCAATCTTCCTCACCAAAAAAAAGCAGCAGTGCTTTAAATGATCTACAATACCAGTTTACACCTATGCATACCAGTTGACAGTCATTTACTTATGAGATAGCACAGGTATATTTCTCATCTGTAAAAACAAATATATTCACATTTAAGGCCAAATTATTAAAACACAAATGTTTGAAATGAGTTTTCTACACCACAAAACTAGGAGAAACCAAAAGCTAGGATTGTAGGTCAGCTTCATACATACTACATGCCCCTCACTGTCAGAAGCAGGAATCTCTTTCTCTATAAAATGAGTAACAACAGTGCTTGTCTCATAAGGATACTGTGAGGATTAAATGAGTTGATGCTGCAACGTGCTTAGAACAGTGCCTCGCCCGAGTAAGCACAACCTGAGCGCTGGCTAGGACGTGACGCGGTGAGCAGGAACAGTCTGTGCTATTCGCTGAGCGCAGGGCCCATAGAAGAGCTGCTGCGTCTTTTGAGCCCTCTTCCCCAACAGCCTAACTGAACCCAGCTCACAAATTAACCTATTTAAAACTAATCCAGTGGCTGCACATCAGAGTCACCTGAGGAGCCTGAAAAAATGCCAGTGCCAGGGCACCAATCCAGATCAATCAAATGAAAATGGGGGTAGTCGAGCTTTTCTCAAGCAGCCCAGATGCTCCTAATGTGCAACCAGACAGGGGAGTCCCATTCCCACCCTGACTCAATGCCCATCCTGTGCCCCCAAGCCTCTCCTGGAAGAACCTCAGCACAGAGCAGACAGGAATCCGACGCACTCACCAGTACTCCATCAGCACGTGAGAAAAAGACCCAGAGCCAGGCTTTTCAAGGCAGAGAAGCCAGGCAAAAATGAAAAGAAACAAAGTAGCAGGGAGGAAGGAAGGTGTTAACATCATTCTCCCCATCTGTAAATACTTGCTATTTACAAGGCACAAAAGCCAAAAAGGTGAGGCAGAAAAGGGAAAACTGATAAGGGGTGGGAAGCAGGTCACTGCAGGTGACTCAGCGTTTTCACCGTTCACCGAGCACGAGATCCAAAGTTAAAGCCATCCAAGCATATGGCTGCTGGCTTTTTCCTCCTAACTCGCACAGGACGCATAAAAGAGGCTGGGAGGAGAAACCCAAGAGAGCCGGCGTGCCACCTAGCACCCATCATCCACCGCACTGCTGGGGCTGCGGGTGCCATCTCAAAGGAGTCAGCCACTTCAGGACACCGGGGCAGGCTGCACTCCAACTGTGACAAGGTACAAAGGGCCCTAGATTCATTCCCTTCACCCCACCCTACCCACTGAAGAACACAGATCCACTCGGCAGTTCAGAGTAAAATCATCCTTTAATCTCACTAATGTTACAAGAGCCCAGATTTGGGTTAAAGAGTGCAGCTCTGGCATCAGAAAGCCCTGGGTCAGAGTCCCAGCTCTGTGGCGTCCCAGCTGAGTGGCCCTGCCCGTTACCCACCCTCACCCAGCCTCAGTGTCCTCATCTGCACAGCCAAGTAGCAGGCCCCTTTTCACAAGGCTACTGTGAGGATTAAGTAAAATGGGGATGCTAAGCGCCGAGCACAGAGTTGGCCCCAACGATGCACCAATAAGGGATCATTATTCTAATGCCTATTATCATCAGAACGAAGAAGACACTAGGACAGACTGAACCGGGAAGATCAAAAAGTAAAGACAGCAGAAGGGATGACAAGGTGTCAGGTCTTTAAAACTGACTCCAGTAGCCAGTTGCCTGGACTTGAACGTACAACTATCCTCAGCTTCCTGTTTAATTAAGAACAAATAATCCTTGATCTAATTTTGGTCCGTGGGAATGGCATCTGCAGAAAGGGGAAAAAGACTCACCCTCAACTACAGAAAAAGACAAGAAAACAATTTCAAAGATGTTACATAAAAACTACATTAGGAGCTCAACTAAAAGGCAAGTTTTATGTTTTCTGGTTTTTCTGCAAAGTTGTTTGAGCTCTCCTATACTTAAAAAATAATATTAAAAATGTGTGTTTAAAAAGCATTTAAGGGGCCACCTCATGGCCGAGTGGTTAAGTTCACGTGCTCTGCTTCAGCGGCCAGGGTTCCCTGGTTCAGATCCTGGGTGCAGACCTACACACAGCTCATCAGGCCATGCTGTGGTGGCAACCCACATAGAAGAGCTAGAATGACGTACATGTAGGATATACCACTATGTACTTGGGCTTTAGGGAGAAAAAAAAAAGCATTTAATATACATGTCTATTTAAAATAAATCTAAGAAGACTAAAAATGACTATGTCACTAGTGAGTTAAGAAAAAGTATGGAAATACTTTTCTTTGCCACCATCAGTTGCCCAGTTGGAATCTGTCTCTAAATGCCCACTGTCATTGTAAGATGGCAGAAATGAGGGTAAGAAGAGGGGTGGGAAAGGAGAGAGTCATCCTAGATCCCGATCCCCTGGGACCAATTCCAAGAAGAAAGGAACCAAAAGCAAAATGCAGATAATCCTATCAACTGGCACTCGCATCATCATTCATAGGCCAGTGACAACATATGCAATTCCAATATACCTGCAGGGTTACCAAAAGGATTAAATGAAAAGCATAAATAAAATGCTGAAGATTATTTCACGGGCAATGGCGGGGCACTTAGACCCTGGACTTAGAATCTCAATTCATCACTCACAAGCTGTGTGACCTTGAGAAGGTTAGTTAACCTTTCTGCACCTCAGCTTCCTTATCTGTAAAATGGGGATGATAACAGTAGCTATAACCTACTTCAGAGGGCGATTGTGAGGAGTAAATGAGTTACTGCAGGCAAAGCAGTTGGAGCAGTCCCAGAATAATCACTGTTTGTGTGTCAGCCCCTCCTCTCTCCCTGCACCCCACTTTCTCAGACTTCTCTCTTTCCTTCTCATTTCTTCCCACTCACGGTGCCTCTCCCTGGTGCCTCTCTTCAGCCCTTCCCCATGTGGCTGCCCCTCCCCCTCCCCTCTGGCCTCCCAAACTGCCATTCTACGGCCACAGCCCTGTCTTCTCACCCAGGCTGGTCCCTCTGCCTGGAAAGCACCCCTCAAGCACACTCAGACCCTCTTCTTCACATAATAAAATTTCAAAAGCTGAACCCACATGGGAATTGCTAACCCCTCCCTGAAGTCTAATTTTGATGACTCCCCATTTGTTCCCAAAGCACGCCTGGACATCCGTTACTTGTGGGCCTCCACCACTAAAGCTGCTGGAAGGAAGTCCTTAAACACAAGGCCCCCCACTGAGTCATGTTTGTTACAGCAGTGCCTGGCAACAAGAAAAACCTCAAATGTTTGCTGAATGGCTGAGTGAGGGAAAGCCTCACTTGGTTGTTTTCTTTCTTATAACCTCTTTTCCACTCGAGGGTCTCCTTTTAAAGCCTAATGAGGAGACTGTCATTACACAGTAATCATTAGCAACAAAACAGAAAAGTGGCAAACACTTCCCTAAACACTTTATGTGTTCTATCTCATTTAATCCTCAGGATCACTTCTGCTCTTGCCTACTTCTTTCTCTCTGCGCAACCCCCACCTCCACTCCAGGCACACCAGCGTCTTTGCTGTTCCTCACATACAGGCCTGCTCCCCCTCGGAGCCTCTGCATTTGTGTTCCCTCTGCATTGACTGCCTCCTCACCTCCCTCAGGTCTTAGCGTAAAACCTTCTTAGTGAGGCCTTCCCTGACTATGCTGTTTAAAATTACAACACCCGAGGCTGGCCCGGGGCCCAGTGGTTAAGTCCCCACGCTCCCTTTCGGGGCCAGGGTTTTGCTGGTTCGGATCCTGGGCACGGACGTGGCACCGCTCATCAGGCCATAAAATTACAACATCCTCTGCTCCCACTCCCTCTCCCCCTTCCCTGCTTTATTTTTCTCTACAGAACTTATCAGCACCTGACATTCCACATGATTCACCTGTTTACTATTTGCTTCCTCCCCCATACTAGAATGAAAACTTCACAAAAGATGAGGAACAGGGACTGGTATACAGCAGGTGCTTAATAAATACTGTTGCCTGAACAACTCACACCCTGCAGGAGGTTCTTCTACATGAGGACTCTGAAGCACACACAGAAGTGGAGTAACTTATCCATGGTCACACAGCTAACAGACGGCAGAGCAAGGATCTGAACCCAGATATTTTGACTCTAGATATTTTGACCACACTTCACTGCTATGGTTTCCTGCCTCCCGACCTGTCCCAGATAACAAATAAGAGACATCACCACATCCACGGAGCAAATCCCAGCATTGTATGTCTTTGGACCACAGAGAAGCAAGAAAAGCCATCCAGGGGAAAACCTTTCAAGAGAACAAATCTAACTCTAGACAGTTCCCCGTGGTAAAGTACTAATTATCAGATTTATAATTTATACAGCACTGATAGCTTTTCTTTGGATTTAATAGTTCGGTGAGAGAGAGAGAGATTGATCATACCTTTTACACTGTACTATCTCCATGAACAGCAAACCAACAAATCATCAACTAACATGGAGGAAACCAAAGAAGATACACATTAAAAGCCAAAAACTACGGTGGGAGGTAGAGAAGCACAGTGAGGGGGCACAGGGGAACTTTTTGGAGTAACAAAAATGTTCTATATCTTAATTTTAGTAGTGGTTACACCAGTTTGATATTTATCAAAATTCATCAAACTGTACGCTTAAAATAGGAACAATTTTATAGTATGTAAATTATATTCAATAAAATTGACTAAAAAGCAATTAGGACTATCAGATACGAACTTTGGCTGAACAAATATTCCACCAAAAAAAAGCTACAAATATTATTTCCATAGCTAATATCCTCAAGTAAGATCCAAAAAGATACACAAGAAGTCAAGCACTAGCTCCTGAACGTCACGGCTCTCGATTTTTTTTCTTTTGGGGACAAACAGGTAATTAGGAAAAGACAGCAGTAAAGAGCCCCATGTGAGATCCAGCGGGGTGGCTCAGAGTCCTGCCTGACCACCAGCAAAGGGAGCTCCCACAACTGACATGACCTGTGCGCTCCTTCAGCTCTTTGGTCCATCTCTGGCCAGGACACAGGACACTTGGACTCTGAACAGAGTCCAGCCAGGGTGCAACGGCAGATCACTGCTCTTCTCCACAAGGGCCTCTGCCACCCATTGACCAGTGATGGGTCTGGATATCGAATCTGTCAGAATTCTTAACTGCAAGCATCAGAGACCAACTAGCTAATTTAAACAGAATAGTGACTTTTTTTTTTTTTTTTGCTTTTTGCTGAGGAAGATTTGCCCCGAGCTAACATCTGTTGCCAATCTTCCTCTTTTTGTATGTGAGCCACTGCCACAGCATGGCCACAGAGAGACAAGTGGTGTAGTCTGCGCCCAGGAACCAAACCTGGGCTGCCAAAGCGGAACATGCCCAACTTATTTACTAGGCTACCAGGGCTGGCCCAGAATAGCGATTTTTTTTAAAAGGGCTATTGGAAAATGCATAGAATCTCTTAAGAAATCCAGAGAAACAAATGTATTGGCTACATCACCAAAACAATGCCTAAGGGCACACAGCAGGGTACAATGCACAGACACAGCCAGAACCAGCCTGGCCCTTGGGAGTGTGGCAGCCTCCACAGCCTCTAGAAACAGCTGCCACTACTGTTCATCCCCTCCAAACGGCCTCTAGGCACTTTCGGCTTCTTCCCATCACTGGCCCCCAGCTTCAGATTCACACTCTGAGGTGGGTGTGTCTGCGCAGCTCTGCCCACTAAGGCAGCAATTCCCCAACGAGAGGAAGAGCCAGGGCCCTGAAGACTGATGGCACCAACCGCAGACATGAATGGATGACACACCTCTGTGAATACCACTGATACAGGCCAGCAAGGAACAAAAGGTTTTCCCAAAAAAATATTCACAGGAAAAAATCCTCAAAGATGGAACTAAAAAGAATCATACCCAGAGGTAATGCTGTTTGGCGAGGGTGCAGGTCTTTTTCATCTAACTTAGTGTTTTACTCAGTATATTAATTAATTTCAAAAACTACAAGCCTACCTTCCTAGATTGAAAATAACTCAACAGCATTTTCCATTTAAAAGAAAAAGAATTCAAATCTGAAGCAGCAGATACCCGGTCTGCTAGAATACTGGACACTATGGAAAAAAGATGCTTACATCTGAAACAGTCCTGCGATGATTGTTAAAGTACATGATTCTATTTAAAACATACTCCAAGACCTTTTGTACTTAAAACATATTTTTAAATGTATGTTCTGCTTACAAGAATTCTCAAGAGGTACTTCTTTTAAACCGAATATCAGAATAAGAAAGAACAAGCTGTGAAAAGCTAGCAACACTAATTCATGCTGACCAACTACAAAAAGACATCAGCGTTAATGTCAGATTCTCAGAAAATTCACCTCCAACTAACAGAGCTTACTTTCTAAATAAAGAACGCTTTTCAGCGATCTCAATGTATTGTTAATATTAAGAAATAAACCCTTAGGACCAGAATCTAGTCATAAAACAAAAAGAGGAGAGAAACAGAAATACTCCAGGCCCCTCAAGGTCAGAGCTGTCAAGCCTTCTCCACATAGGACTGTTACACTCCAGATCTGAAACGGACACATGCACTTTCACACAGACTCCTGGTCCCACAGCACATCGCCAGCATTTTACTCTCTCCTTGAGAATTTCTCCATGCCATACACATTTTTCAAAACTGGTATCTGCATGTATTTAAAAAGAAATATTATTTAGATTGGTTTGCATATAGCTGACTTTGTCAAAAAAAGCAGAAAATGAATAAGGGAAAGTTTGCATTTGCTGAAGAAAAATCTAGACAAAATAATGAAAGACAACTCAGAAAAGCATGCTGGATAGAAGGAGGAAGAATTGAAATTTTCCAGATAATTCACTAAATATTCAAGAGTTGACCATTTAAGTCCAATTCAATATATACTTGAGGACCTAAGCAAGGCATCATGCCAGACCATGAAGTGGATACTAAGTAAGGCACAGTGCCAGATGTCAAGGGGGTAACAATCCAAAATTGGGGAGGGGATAAATAAGTAAACAAGCACGTATCGCTACGTAAGATAAAACTGAGACGAGAAGTGAACAGTGCTTTGGAGATTCAATGGTGGGAGAGAGGGTCCACTCGAGAGGGAATGGGAACTCAATAAAGAAAAGTTCCACGGAAGCTGCAGTGAAGGCGATGGGCGAGGAGGCGCAGTCCACAGGAAGGAGACTGAGCTCACATTACAGAAGGTGGTTCAACCCCTGGTTCTGAGGAGTCTGCATTTCAGTAAGCAACTGGGAGTCCTGGAGGTTTCTGGGTAGGGAAATCATAAGGACAAAGATAATTCAACTGGTGACAGAGAAGATCAAGTTACAGGAGGCTGAGCCTGGTAAAAGGATTACTGGTGATTAGAATGTAAGAAAGAATGGATCAGACCTAGGGCAATGGCAACAGGTATGGGAAAGAGAGGATAGGCCTGGGAAGAGATGGACTCTCACTCCCCACCAGAGAAGGAGAGCATGAGAAATGTCTAGGCTTCCAGCTTGGGTTACTAAATGAACTGCAGTTTCATTAACCAAATGAATAAAATTAATTGGTCTTGTTTTCCTCTTTGTTTTGGCTCCTAGGAAGCTCAGAACCAAATATATGGCCTATTTCTAACATATGGCAAGCACTTATGTGCAGCCTATAAATCCATAGTTTATTTTGCTTCTCTTGAAAGGATTTTATCTATATGTAGTCACCTCCAATTATTTTAGAATGAAGCAGAAAATAAATCAACAGATAAAAAGATTGAGACCAGGCCAGAGACAGCTGAACAAAGTAGCTGCTTCAGAGAGATAACCTGTAGGCTGCCAGCCCAGAGCATTCATTCTCCTTACCCTTCTTCCACCCTAGTAAAGGCCACATTCCACAAGAGAAGCTAAAAAATGTCAGACTTTCACTTTCTCAGCCTCCCTCACAACTAGTACTAGCATGAGATCAGTTCTACCCAATGAGAGAGAAGGGGAAGTGTCCAAGGTGACCTTGTGGAAAAGACTCCTCTCTGTTAAGGGGGAGTTGTAAGGAAACATTCTTCCCTGCCCTTCTTACACAGGCATGATGTCTGGTGCTGCAGCAACCATATTGCAAACAGGAGGCAATGAGCCTGAGGCTTTTGATGAGCCAAAATACTAAGAATAGAGAAAGAAAGGGATGCAAAGAGTCTGGATTCTTAAAAGACATCATTAAGACACTGAATCAACCTTGGAACCATCTATCTCTAGATTTCTTATTACTAGACAATCATAAGCTCTATTACTTAAGCCATTTGTTGAGTATTTTTACTTTTCAGAGGCATCCTGATACAACAGAGGTCATCATGAGGTCAGCTTCTGACAGGTTGATTTTTACAGTGCTGAGTTAACAAGACTATTATTACTGAGATGAAAATAATGCAAACATGTATTAGTAGTCAGGAAGAAAGCAATAAGCTAATAAGAGCTGCTGGGAGCAGGTAATGATGACAACAGGAAAGGATATAATAAATAACATTTGCAAAAATGTGATCAAGTGTTAGAAGAGTCACTCTTGGAGGCATGAATAGAAGAAAAGAGCAAATGTACAGAAGTCCTCTAAGGTGGAGAAAATGAGGGAGACTTTCTTTTCTGACAATGTTATAGCCAAGATAACCTAAAAATCCTTCCCAATATAAGAGTCAAAAAATTCTAGGTAAAGTGTAAGAAACATCTGTTTCAATGCATAGCTAAGTTCACAAGAAAATAAAGGACTTCCCCAGAGGCCAAAAATCAAAGAGGAACCTAAATACCAGAGCAGAAAGTGTAAGGTGATGATATATAGAAAACTAGGGTTTGGGAAGCTGGGGGTGGGGGCTGTGTATGTGTAAAGAGTCCTTTGGGGATGTAACAGAAAAAAGAAAAAGGGAAAGAAATGACTAGCCTAATACTTTCCTTAAAAACAGCAGCCTAAAGATGATTACAACTCTTTTTTTCAACCTCATACACTACCCTTCACAAGAGCAAATTCCAGGATTAAAGGCACATTTTAAAAAAACATGTTCATAGCACATATTTACATATCACAAAGGGTTTCCTGGATATTTCACCACAAGCTTAAGTAAAATAGAAGACTGATCATTTCCCGAAAAAAACACACATTGCTCAATTTCTCAGCTATTAAGAAGAGAATCATCATTCAATCAGGTAAGCAAATTCAGTATACTTGTAACCATACCACAAGGTTTCCAAATCTTAGGGCTTTCTGGTAAAATTTTTACCATTAGGATCATTATAATATTCTTCTAATGACTATGCTATCTATAGTTTCATAATCCCTTACACATCACAGAAAAATAATCTGTCATCTCTGAGCTAGTCTTATGGCCCTCTACCTTACAGATTTGGGAGTCATCACATACAAATGGTAAAGGGAACCAGCAAAGGATGTCACACTGGGGACTCTACAGACCGAGAGGACCGTCTCTAACATTAAAGAGGCAGAGAGAAAAAACTATAGGCCGCAGCTAAAAACAAAATACAAAAACACACGAAAACCTCTAAAGGTCCTCCACTGAGTTTACGCTCCTCTAGTCTCATTTGCTTTGCATGCTTCTTTGAAAACGGGACATCATATATCACCTTTACTCATCTTCACATCTTCATACTGGCTTGGTGAATGAAACCATTTCCACCTAAAAGTCATTAAGCTGTCTCCATCACTCAATTCATTTCAAGACCATCTTTCTTCAAAAAGTCCCCTTACTCTTGGGCAATCCAAACAGTCCAAGAAATACAAACATAATTTATATTACCTTCACAAGGGTTACATGTGTCTCCACTGCGTTCCCTGATTTCTATAAAACCGAACCTTTTAACCTAGGGTTTACATACACTAGATGCCACAATAAATACACTATTCTAAATGCTGCTTTAGATTGTGGACATCTTGAATGTTTTTCCCACAAACTATGTGCTAGATGGTTCAAGACTAAGCATTTACCCTACAAATAAGGCCACCAAATGCAGGGGGAAATAATCAATTAGGGGTTCAAGAACTCTAGTGTGAAAGGACTGCACTTGGCTTGGTTCTCCCCCTCCCGTTGACACAAGGTGGTCTACTAAACCTCTCCGATCCCAAGGTACAGGAGCGCCTCCCGAGAGCGCGCTCCAGTCTGCCGGGAATAAAGCACGAGGCAGCAGAGCAGGGAGGCTCCGAGCGCCGCGCTGCATTCTGGGACTCGTTTCCACAGTTACCCACGTGCACCCAACCCAACCGCGGCCCGGACTACAAGTCCCAGAAATCCGCGGGACTACCTTTCCCCTTCACACCCGGCGACTGGAGCCAGACCCTAAAGGATACCCCTAAAGCACCCTTCCTGCACGCCTGGGAGAAGTCGTGCCCCACCAGGCGCTGCGCTGGGGCTCCCGCCCGGTGTTCCCTGCAGGGAAGCGGGTCCCGAGGCACCAGCCTCCACACCTGACGACCAGAAATTAGACAACTGCGTCACAGACTGCCAAACCCACGGACCGCCAGGGACCCCGACACCTCCCCTGCGCAAAGCCCCCGACCTGGCCTCCAGGGCCCGACCCCTCCGGCTCCCGCCGCGGCAACCCGCGCTCCTGCCCCGCCTCCCAGCCCCGCAGCCAGAGCCCGCGCCAGTGCTAACCTCGCTTCCCGCCGCTCGGGGGGAACCGCGGCCAGCGCCAACCTCGGGGCACCTCCCCCTCTCCAGCTCAGCCCCGCCCACTCCTCTCCCCGCATCCCGAAGCTCAGGGCTCCCCGCTCCAGGGACCCTGCCTTGATCGGGGAGGGGGCCACACCTCCCAGAAACACATAGTCTGACACCTTCCCCGCCAGCCCCGCGCTGACCGAATCTGGACATGACAGTTCTCCCTCTGCCCCAGCCCCTCCCAACCTCCCCTTCCTCCAACTAGCTCTTCACCCGCACCGCACCTCCTCTACCCCTGCCCCCATCCTGTCACCCCAAACCCTCCCCTCCTCCCTCTCCTCTTACTCCCAATTACCCTATCTTCCCAACACCTGCTCCATCCTATTACCCCGACGTCTGCCCCCTCTCACCGCTCCCAGTTACCCCACCACCCTGCCCAAGCCCCTCCCGCCCGCCGGACTCCCCAACTATCCCATCACACCCCAATCCCTCCCACCATCTCGCTCTCCCGTTACATCAGCCCTCATCTCCTTGCCTGCCCTCCTGCCCCGCTCGGCCGCTGCCCCCATTCCCCCACCTCATTGTTCCCCCCACCCCCGCCATCCAGCCCTTCTTCCCATTGTCCCCGCCCCCGCGCTCCCCTCGCACTCACCCGCCTTTCTCACCGAGCCGCCCGCACCACTCAGCCCCTAGGAAATCCTCACCCCTGCGCCCCGCTCGCTCGCTCCCTGCTTCTCTCCTCCGTGCCGGTGCCACCGCCCCCCCCGGCCCTGCCCGCTAGCCAGCCGCCCGCCGCCGCCTCCACCTCCATTCACCCCAGACACTCCGGTCCCGGCCCTTCATCGCACGTCCCGCCTCCCCTGCCCCCAACACTGAAATGGAGCCAGTCCCCACCCCCCTCACCTCCGCCCTCCCCCGGCAGGCCGGCCCCCTCCCCCACGGCCCGCCCCCGCCCCGCGCCGCCCGCAGCGTCACCGCCCGCCCCGGCCCCGGGAGGGGAAGGGGTGGCTCCCGGGCAGGGGCTCCCGGCGCGTTTTGGGACAGGAGGCGCGGGGCGGGGACTGCGGGAGCCCAGTGGAGAGTGTTGGCAGCCGCCCGGCCCCGGCCCGCTCGCTCTCTGTTACTCACTGACAGCGGCGGCATCCGAGTGCATTTTCGGGCAGCTCACACCCCGCTCGCCGCCCAGGCTCCCGCGCTCGCCTCGCGGTCCCCCCACCGGCTCGCCGCACCTCGGCTGGGAGCTGAGGACTCGCCGCCAGGCACCCCCGGCCCGCCCACCTCGCCTCCTCCATTGGCTGAACCTCGGTTGAGGGACCGCCCCTCCGCGACTCTCATTTGACTAAAGGAGTGCGGAGAGCGCCGGTCTGGAGCTGGCAAAGGGGCCCCGCCCCCTGAGGTCTAATGCGATTGGTCCCGGCCCCTCGTCCCCGTAACGCCCCTGGCGGAGGCCACGCTCTCGAGTAGCTGGTTGGACCCGGCTGCTGTCACTCATCCTCGGGGGTCCGAAAGCGCGTGTAGAGGCGAGGCTGGGGAATTGGCCCACCTTGACCCTCAAGCCCCGCCCCGTCGCGGGCAGGATTGGTGGAGCTGCAAACCAACCGAGAAAGATGGGTCGGCGTCTGAAACAAAGCACGCGAAGTGTTCCCTGAAGAACCGAGAAGAGGAAGCGCCGTTGGGGCAGCTTGGATCCCGCTGCACGGAGTAGGGGAGTCAGCCCGTGGCGGCGCGTCCGGGTTTCCCACTTGTCTCGCCCGCTCACAGCGGCTTTCTGCAGGAGCCCAGTCGGCGCCGAACTTGGACTGGGACTTCTCTTGCTAGCTGTTTCCTCCAGCTGGAAACTGGATAAAGAATTGCTGCGTCTTCATTTCCAGCAAATCCTCTGGTGAAGAACAAATTCCCGTTTTTTGTACAACAGTCCATCCTCTCCCTGATTTCGAAATGCACTTTTTCAGAATCAACACACTTCTTGTCCCTTCATCAGAAATGGGCTGTTCTAAAGGCTTCGAATGCTGCAGGCATTGTCCGTCATACAAACATCTGTACGCCTCAGACTGCATACAGGAAACCCAGTGCCATGCTCTGAGATTGGGGCTCAGACTGACACGTCGGCAAGCCTAGGGGTCGGGTCACCAGCCCTAGAAGTTGTCGACAACGAAGCGTAAGCTAAGAGAACCTAAGTCATTGATGCTGAGAGGCCGTCCAGAAAACAACATTGTTATTTGGCAGAGGAAGGCGTTAATTTAGGTGAATTCTGACCACTGAATTTTCTAAATCAAGAATTCGAACCATTTTCATGAGTTCCGACCAGTTTTTTCAGTGGTTTCAAACCAACTTATCACACTCTCCAGATTATTGCAGCAGAGTACTATTTTGAGATTATTTAATAGAGGATTGCCTCCTCCTACCCCAACCACAGCACATGTAATACCGCTTCCCTGTATCCCAAGGCCCTGCCCCAGCCGTCAGCAAGAGCATTATACAGATCCTGCCTCAGAGAATGGATGACACCACAAACAACTGGTAACAAAACATCAGTCGTTTTGGTTTTAGATTTCTGCAACCAAGACTTTTGTTTCAGGGTTCTGAAATTTAGGTTTCAAACCTGGGCGTAAATGTTATGTCAAAAATAAGATATTTGAAAGAATGGGATTAAACCAGTTCCTCTGTCCCACACCACTCCAGTTGTAATATGCTCCAAGCCTGTTAATCCCTAATGTCTCATTAATAAATTGCATCTTTATAATTTTATATCTATTGTATTTCTGTCATTCAAACATTTATGAATCACTTCACCTAATCACAGAATCTCAGAATTGAACCTGAATTTTTCCACTTAAGGTTCCTTCTGAAGAGAAGAATCTCATCCATATTGGTGACCTGTCACCTCACCGAGCATCAGCTAGGCCCCCACGGAGATGGGTAGGTACCTCTGGACTCTGAGATAGGCCATTCCTTGATGGACAGATCTGTGAGAATGTCAGTCCTTACTCTGAGCAGAAAAGCTGCTCCTACATTCTTTATCCCATTTATGTTTTCAACCTATTCTACCTTTAGGAAATAATAAATTTTATATAGTTGATACAAGTTCATAACATTTCATATATATAATGTTTGTACTTGTGTTTTGCTTATCATGGTACTTCAAGGGCTGAGACACGTTATTTTGCACAGAAATGGGCTTGCTTCTTGACACCTCTAAATTAAAATAAGCCCACAATTAATTTGTTTTAGGTAGCCATTTGCTATGTTGATTTGCGGCAAACTTTGTAATAATGTATGTCATGGTTAAGCTACATGAGGGACCTGCTAGCTGCTCTGCCTTTAGCACCCAGGACTCTGCTGGCACATGCTGTCCATAAAAATTTATAGAATGTACAACCTTTGTTATTTCTCAGCATCAGTTTCAGTTGGGTTAGTATGATTATTTTCAAATGAAAAATGGAGAGTAATTTACAGAGATCCTTGTAGTGGATCAGCTACAGGCTGGAGATTGAGAGGCAAAGCCCATTCTTGGTCTGCTAAGCCTCACTGTCCCACATGTTTTATGAATAACAAAACAGGTATAATTAAATGACTATATAATCTTCTGCAAATATTAACAGGTCATTTTAATAATCCACAAGATTATAAACCTTTGAGGGCAGGAAAGTTGTTATATTCATCTTTATGTTCCTCACACCTAGTACCGTGCTTTCAAATAGTACATACTAGTCTACTGTTCCTTAAAGTGAACCGAATGTTGACTGTAGGGTGAAATTTTAGGTCGAGAAAGATCCTTGGAGATGATCAAATCCAACCTCTTCATTTTAAGAGTATGAGACTTGAGGTCCAAAAGGGTTAAATGTCTAGTCCAAGTCACTCAGCTAGTTAATAACAAAGCATTAATTAATCTCAAGTTTCCCAACTCCTAGACCAGGTCTTTTCCCCTGAACCACACTGTCCAATATCAAAGATTCAAATTCCGAAGATGGGTGAACCACTCTCTCTTCCCATTTGAACGTCACTATATCAATCTAATACAAATTCTATACTTCATAGCTGGAATCTTGCCTTCTTTTTTATGAAATTCAGTAAAGAGTTTTTTCAATATATAATACATTTCTATTTTTTCTCATTGGTAGCATTCCCAAATAACTTCATCCCTATGGGGATGTTTGCTGCCATAATAATATTACGCTCTGTGCATTTATATTCGAATCATTGGAGAAACAAGTTGATAATTGTCTTGGGACTGTGATGGCTAGAGATATTTGGGAATGCAGTCTCTATGTCATTTTGCTTCACCTGGTTACTGTATTAAAGTAATATTAAAGCAAGTTACCTTGTGTCCACTGATACTTAATTGAATTGGAATATTTCTGTTTCATTAGTTGTACAATATTAATTTTAATCACACATATTGTTAAATACCCTAAGCCTAGATTAAAATTTGATGTGGAAAAATCTAGTGAGAGAAAGAACAGCAGAGCTCTTTAATCAGATTTTAAAACTTTTCCCCAAATTCCACAGACCCCCCTATAGCACGCTTTTACTACGTGTGTTGGGGTTGGGAATACAGAATGGAGAACGGCGTAGTCCTCAAGAAATAAAGTGGAGCCTGCTCGGACAAATAGAGAAATGTGCTCCTGGTAAGATCTGAAGAGAACGAGAAAGAACACATAGCAGGGAGGAGTTAATTCAGCCTCAGATTACAGTGAGAGAGTATGTAGAACTCCACTGGTTACAAAAAGTCAAGCTAAGTGGGTTTCCAAGATATGGAAACAAACAAACAAACAAAAAGTAAATATATCCATAGAGGTCAGGATAGTTTCTTTCTTCAAACTCATAACCAGCTGACAGTTTGCTGACCCAAATGATGACAACTTTTTCCAGTGCTTCTATTGTGATAGGCACTACTCTTACAGTGCTTTGCCTGCAAATTATTCCACCTAACATCATACCACTCCAAAGGGGCGCTACTGTTATTCCCACTTTACAGATAAATTAGCTCAGGCTTATAGCGCTCCAGTAATTTGCCACTCAGCGAGTAAGTAATAGTGCCCTGAAGTAGCTAAACTCCCTGTTATAACGTTCCCATGCCGGGCTTCAGTTCCCTCTCTTTTTAATCAGGTTAATATATGCCCCACATACCCGAGAGATTTATTTATAAGGATACAATAATTTGGATGTGAATGTGCTTTTAAAAGATAGAAACTGAAAACTGACCTCTTTCTAGACTTGAATATCTAGGCTCAGGTTGAATAACTCAGTCTGTCTTTGTAGATATATATTATGAAAAATATGAAAGATTATTTCCAGGTTACCGCAGCTTTCTTATTTATTTTATCCTTTTGGTCCTATTTCAACAGCAACTATTCGCTTTATGGTATATTATTAATGACACTGTTTATCCAGAGTATCTAATGAGGCTCTGCTGAATCCAGTAAGTTCTCCGCTCTGATCTGTCAGTGAGAGCGGGCAGCCTCTTCAGCCTGCTGGAATTAACCTTTTAACCATTGAGGCCTGTGTTATTGGGAAGCAGTTTCCGCGCTTAAGCTTTTATTTACATAAGAATGTCACTGTAACATGTGTTGCTTTTCACATACATACACAGAACAGTTTTGCAAATAGTCACTTGCCAGATGCTACTAGGGTAATAAAAATGTTGGTTTCGTTTTGCAATACCTGCATACAGTCAGGTCCCAGTTATCAGGTTAATGGAAAAAGCATAGAAGTAGACATTTCAGCTTCCTTTTCCCCTGCCGGTCCTATGCTAGAGGTCAGAGCACTGTTAAACATGAGCAAGTAACCTCTTTATAATCACTACAGGTTACTTCACAGAATTGATATGCTCCTGTCCCATGGGCTTATAATGCATATTCAAGAGACTTCTATTTTTTCATCAGCCTCCATTGGGTCTATAATGTGTAACCCAATATAAAAAACCTTAACAGATGGAATTTTCTGGAACCAACTCTACACTGGGTATTTTAGCCTTGGGAGCACTTTCGCCAATTTTTCTGAAGCAGAATTTAGGCTTTCTGGAGCCAGATGGCCCGGATTAAAATCCCATTGGCTCCACCACTTAAGAAGATGAATTACTTCATGCCTCTGTGTCTTGGTTTCCTCATCTGCAAAATAGTGAAAATAAGAGCACCTTCCTCATAGCTATGTTGTGAGGAATAAATGAATGAATAAATACAAGTAAAGGACTTAAAAGTACCTGGCACACAGTGAGGCTCAATAAACGTTAGCTACTGGTGTTGTCATGACGCTCTCCAGTAGTCATCACATTCTTCAATAAACTCTTCCCCTCACATCCGGCTGGTCATCCCAAATCTGTCTTTTCCGCTAAACCAGTCCCTGACTCCACAGTCACTGTGTTTTATGAACCTGGCTTCCTCCCTCCCTTCTAGAGTTCTCTGGTGAACATTGAGTTAGGATACAAAAGCCTCCTTCTGCAGGACGTGCCACCAGTGTGAGATCAGCCTAGTTTGGAACTAAATGTGAGACTTTACACAATAAAGAAAAAAATGAGCACCCAATAGCAATACCTCGATGTTCAAACTCCAGTGGGAGTTTGTGCTAGCTTAAAACTAGTTCAATGAAAGTTGATTGAGACTGGACGTTCACATGGACATAGGAAATTCCTGTGAATGTAGAAAGAAGGCATCCTAAACAAGTAAACTTGACTGTAAAAGATTGTAAAAAATTACGGGGGATTCTACAGGAATACGGACATATATTGTGTTCCCATAATGAATAATTTCTCTTCTTTGTACTTTGAAGTAATATTACTTTTCCCTGAGAGCCACAGCCACTGATATAAAAGATTTTTAATCTGGTATACCAGAGGCAAAGGCAAAAATGTCTTTAAATATTGCCCTTGGGCCAGCCTAGATTAAGACTCAAATCCCACTATTTAAACCCTTGAACGGGCATTAAAATTATCTGGGCTTCAGTTCCTTTATCTATAAAAATAGGAGTAATACTGATGTGGATTAAGGCTGCCCCAGCCAGAGAAGCCCAAGGTGACCTGGCCTACATGCCAAACTATGTGACCCAGTGGACTTTTTTTATGGTATGAATTAGGACTGCCCCAGGGAGAGAAGCCCGGGGCATCCTCACCTGCATGCCGATCTATATGGCCAGATTCGTATCTAAAGTTATATGACCGCACAATAACCAGACCCCATCTGCACTGAAATCATTTAATGACTTTTTACATCATCTTTTCTTTTTTTCCAGTAAAAATAAGTCACGTACCCATGCCTTATAAAATTAGCCCTAACCCTCAACTCAGGGCAGCAGAAGCTCTGACTGCCCATGGGTCCTGTCCCCATGCTATTCCACACTATTCTCTAAATAAAAGAGCACTACTGCCAAATCTTTCTTTTGACTCCTCGGCTCACCGACCCCGCATCAATACCTTCAAGGGATAAATAAGGGCTAAATAAAATATGTAAAACCATTATAGACGCAGGAAAGGGAAGCAGGAATGAACGCGTGAGCACCAATGTGATGCTGCCACATATTTCCTTATGAACCTACTGCAATCTTGTGAGGTAAGTTGGCTAACTTTCATGCTTTCAAGAAAAAAGGAGTCTGTATTTCTAAATTTCTAAAAATCCTGCTCTTTCTCTTTATGAAGCAGCCATATTAGAGATCTCTCAGAAAAGCTAAGAATTTTCCAATTATACTGAGATTTGACATCAGTGTTTCAATTTAAATTTCATTTAGCAATGAATTTTTTTTGCCTCTCCTAGATGCAGAGGAAATTTCATTTATTTTTAAAACTATTTCTAATTTCCAAGATTTCTTGACACATGACTAAGAGGGCAGCATTAAGAAGCCTTTTTTTGCTGATCTTTTTCTCCAGCACAACTATAGGATGTTTAAACTGACGCTTTTCTTTTTCACTCAGGGTCTTTTGTTTTACAAAATCACACCTGCCTAGGGATTTAACAGTATTTGAATAAAAATGTATTCATTCATTACCATATGTGCTTCTCTGAATTGGGTATTTTCACCTTATTCGCATTGAGCTAATCAAGTCTTAATGATGTTGCCATTAAATTCGATCTCAGAAGGTATAATTTTCCAATTGAATGTAAACAATGCGTGACCTTTATAGTGACTTTCATAAATATAGCATTGCTTCAGTTATTCCAGCTAGCAGGGGATGGACAGAAAGAATAACCATTTTACTTGGACAGTGGCTTCTGTGTGTTGTCAGGCTCTTCATTTCTCCTCGCCTTTTCTAGCCTGCTTCCATGAATACAATGTCTTTTTAACATCCCTCTCAGGGCAGTACAGGAGGCCCCATCCATCTCCAGACGTCGGTGGCTGCACAGCAGCCGAGCATCTCATTATGGCAAAGTGAAGCATTCTGGGAGAGTGGATGGAGACAGCAGACAGCAATAGGAAGTGGGGGAGGGAAGAGGAGGACGGGAGCTGTGGAAAATATATGCTCACTTCCTTGGTGATGAGAACATGTTATGGAAGTAAGAACTTCCTGTTCTAGAAAGGAAGAGGATGTAGGCTGTGAAAAACCTATGACTAAGCAGATTTCAGCTCCTGTAACCTGGTTACACCTACCTCAGCTACCCTACGACTCCCGACACTCACACTTGAACCCCCAATTGAAGCTACTACAGGAGCCACGTTGGTGGGAGGAAAGCTATGAATCCAACTATTAAAAAACAAACTATAGTTCCAAAATAGAAAGAGAAAAGAATTTGGAGAGACACACACATCACTAATTTACACAATTGAAAAATATTTTCTTCCAACTCACCTGAATGCTTACCTTTTTCTTTGTTACACTGTCTTAGCCAAAATAAGTTAAAGCAAATGCCCTGAACATTTTGGGAGTCACAAGCCCCTTTAAGAATCATTGAAAATGATGACTGTCAACCGCCTGAAATGCACCTATACCCACCCCATCACCCCTAAATTAAGAATTCTTAGATTAGGCATTCATTTGAGTTTACAAAGATTTCCTTTTCAAAATCCAGGTGCACTAGGGACTAGCCAGTGCCTGTCAGTAATTTTGTTAGTGAGAGATGAGTTCTACTCTGTTAGCTTTCCTCTGACATCTGAGCCTATGCTCATAAGGGGAATTTTGTTAGGGAACTGGTGGGTGAGGTGAGCAGTTCCAGGCTGTGGAGCAGTGGGAGAGGAGGGGAGGCTCAGCTTGCGGGGGAGGGGGGGGGGGTGGTGCAGAATTTCCAAGGCAGGATAGAGGCATTGGACAAAGAGCAAGACAGGAGCAGCGCTCTTTGGAGAGGAGATGCCAAAAATAAACTTCATCTCCTTCCAAATTTTGCTCACCTCCAATTCCAAACTGGGTTGTAGTCAAAATTGCTTTTTCTGCAACCACCCACACCTAGACTCTGAGTTCTACTCTGCCCACAGTTGCCCTTTGCCTTCTCTCTTATCTAATTGCTTCACCCTCTCATCCCCCCACCCAAGGCCCTGATCAGCTCCCACTGCGCTCTAGGCCTCCCAGCCATCCTGCCTGCACCCCCCCCAAGTCTGGTCAGTTTATCCTGAGGGTCCCACCTTGAGCCTCTACACCTGCTTCTGTTTTATTCTTCAGCCTTCTATCTCTCAATCACTTTTTCTGGCTTTGAAGCTCCATCCCCACAACCTTAGTCTGTTTAAGTCGCCATTCAAATTTTATGTAACTTTAGCTTTGGGAAACATTTCAAATTCACAGCCAATAGACTGGGGAATATCAATATTAGCCAACAGTAAAGTACCACTCACTTGGCACCAGGTACTGTTCTAGTGCTGGTGTTAACTCATTTAATCCTCCCAACGATCCCAAGAGGTAGAAGCTTTTGTTAAACCCATTTTACAGGTGAGACTAAGGCACATATAGGTGAAGTAACTTAGCCAAAGTCATACAGCTAGTAAGAGGCAGAACTGGGAGAATTAAACTCAAGCAGACTGGCTTCAGATTTGTATTTTTTTTTTTTTAAGATTTTATTTTTTTCCTTTTTCTCCCCAAAGTCCCCCTGGTACATAGTTGTACATTCTTCATTGTGGGCCCTTCCAGCTGTGGCATGTAGGATGCTGCCTCAGCATGGCTTGATGAGCAGTGCCATGTCTGCGCCCAGGACCCAAACAAATGAAACACTGGGCTGCCTGCAGCGGAGTGCGCGAACCCAACCACTTGGCCGCAGGGCCAGCCCCCAGATCTGTATTTTTATTCGCTAGGCTATATTGCTTCTTTGGGTAGCATTTTACACAGGGCTGCTTGCCCACCCTTCCCTCTCCCCTGACACACACTCCAAGTCCTTTAATGTGGAAGCTGTACCTATTTTTCTAGCACCAGTAGGCAGGCACACCTCGCACAGCTCTAGGGGGCCAGGGTAAATGTCCTGTGTTCTTTCTGTCCATCATTAGTGGTAACATGAAATACTGTTTCCCCATTTCCAGAGCATGGAACTTCATTCTCTTCCTTGTTAAACAGATTCGGGGATCTGGCAACAGGACTCCATGTTGGGGTAAGTAAGAGTAGGGCCCAAAGGAGCAGTGTTGTTACAGGCAATGCGGCTTTAAAGGATTGCCAGTGTACCTGGGTCAAAACTGCACCACTTGTCCCCTCCTCCCACTTCCCTTTGGTGAAGTTTCTCTCCCTTTTCCAGCTCCCCTTCCAGGTGCCCAGGGCTCCCATGGTGGTGCCTGGTGGACGATCTCCTGGACAGACCGCCCCCATTTTCAGGATGAGGCCCATCCTTAGCTAGTGAAGGCAAACTTCACTGCTCCCCATAGGAAGAAGATTGAAGTGAGCTTAAAGAACATCCCTGAGGAAAGCTACAGAGGGCTGGGCTGAGGATTGGAAGGGGAACAGACAGGCACCAAGAGGTTATTGTGCTTGACCCTGGGAAGGGTTCAGGGACAATGGTGGGTGTAAGAGCCTCATGACATTTTAACATCGTGGAATGGAGACACTTACTTCCTGCTCTGCCTCCCTGAGTCACTCTCCCACTATTGGAGCAAAACTACCCCCGCTCCCCTGCAGCACACACGCAAAGTGTAGACCCCGAGGTGACCAGCCTAATTCATGCACCCTAGAGAGGCTTGTACTCAGGACCTATTTGGATTATCAAAACTTACCTGTCCAATGTCTCATTCCCTCAGATCGTTGTGGATGACCGGCTTGCTGTTCTTGGATAAACTAAGTCAGGGGAAAATGTAGACGAGTTAACATAGTACTCCTTACAAAGATATTTACATTAAGAAAAAAAAGACTCTTGACAAACAGATGGCTCAACACCAATACCTAACACACTTCCCCCAGCCAACCCCCTACCCTTAGACGTGGGAGGTCTTCTCTCCTCCTTCCTTTCTCCATTACAACTTCTCCTCAGCTTTCGACTCAGATTAAAGCTCACCTCCATTAAGCCTTCCTTGACTCAGGCTGCTCTCGGTCATGTCTTTTTCCACTGAGCACCTGGAGCACTAGAACAGAACTTAGCAGGGAGAACCAGAATCAGAACCAGAACCAGAACAAAGGGAATAGAATGTTGAGCTGGACCATCTCAGAGATGAACTCAGCATATTCCCCCTTTTCCCAGGTGAGGAAACAAAGACACAGAAGTGACCTGAACACCTGACCCATTGGCAAGTCAATGGCAGGATAGGGACCGTCTGGAGTTGTCTCTGCCCAGGCTTCCCCTCTTCCACTAGGAAGAGCCCCCCTTCTTTTGGGGAACTGCTCACCCCATCATTCATCAAACAGAGCTTTGAGAGGGGTTGCCAATCGGCATGCCTTCCACTCCCAGTGAGCATGTGATCTCAGCTGGACCAATTAGCATCCTTCTCTGGAATTTTAAAAATCAGAATTAAGGAGACTCAGCCTTCTCTGTCTGTGGGCTCAGAAGCTGCCAGCAAGCATGGCTGCCACCTCATAGAAAAAGCCAGTCCAAGAGAAATAAAGAAATGAACATTCATTTGCTTGCTCATTCATTTATTCATGAAACAACCATTATTTTTCAAGGGCCTTCCATGTGCCAGACACTGCTGGGCTCCAGGAATAACATGTTGAGACCCAATTGCTGCCCTTGTGAGGCTTATGAGCTTGCAGGGAGAGATTTTTTAAATAATCATGCAAGTAAAGTAAAACTACTATTTTGACAAGTAGTGAGGAGAAAAGGTACACAGTCTTCTGAGTACGTGTAATGGGGAATCTGGCTCACCTACTCTGTACAGTTGTACAATTTGTGCACTGCACAAAGAAGCACAGCTGAGGGGGTAAGTGGGCTGAAATCCCACTTACAATCTGTTCACCAATCCATGAGGTCTGGCGTGAAGCTGTATTTGCCCAGAAGAAGGGGCACCTTGTTCTTCACACACTGGCACTGTCCACCCTAAAGAGTCGCCTTTTTGTAATTTGCCCCTAAGGCTTGGCTAGACCAGCCAGGACTCTGGGTGTGATCCAGTTAGGGAGATGAGTGGGGGAAGAGGGAGTCTCCCCCGAGGAGGTGACTGGAGAAACATGAATAATGAGTAGCAGATAAACTAAGTGGAGAGAAGAGCTTCCTGGACATGAAACAGCCCATGCAGTGGCCTTGTCTTGATGGCAATCTAGTCTCTGGTTCCAGTCAGTTCTGAAGACTAGCTGATCCTTCCAGAGGATTGGTTTCATGACAATACATTCCCTCTTTGTACTTCAAATTAGTTTTCTGTCACTTGCAACCAGGAAAGTCCTGGCTCATAGAGTGAAGCTGGTTCAGCTCTCCTTCCTTCCAAATTCAGGGGGCCACCCCATTCTACCAGGCCCCACGTTAGAGACCGCTCCTCTGTATGGCCACCTCACCTTCAGAGCAGGAGCTGTCTTTGATGATCTGGCACTGTCTCCAGCATGTAACAGAAACTCAGTAAACATTTCATGAATCAAGAGTTGATTAACTCTCTGCTGGTGGTCTTTTTGTCTACCATGTCCGGAAGAAGTGGTGAAGTATTAGAGGACAGAGTGGCTTTTCTGTCCTTCTCTCAGCATCCACACGTTCATCCATGGTTCCACTGGTTCTGAGGGTATGCAGTCTCCAGCTTATACTTATACAAATAGATGACTTTAATTTGTCTAGAGTTTGGTTGAGAATAGCTAGTGGGATTGATTTCATAAGGAAGAGTTTGCAGCTTTTATTCTGTCTCTGTGAGCTGCATGCCAGTGGGCCAGCTTTAAGATGAAGCACTTTCCAGATCTGAAAGCCTATAGCTGAATGTTACAGACGGTTTTCACTCTGTGCTCAATATCTACTTAGGGCTCTGTCTAGGGCTGTCAGGACACTTGAAAGCCTCTGAGGTTTTGTCAGCCAGGAAGTCTGCTTTCCCATTGATCTTTGTATTTTTCCCAGATTAAGGGCAATCACTCTCCCAGGCACATCCTTCTTCTCCAACTCCAGAGCCTGAAGAATTTTGGCTTCATGCTACATCTCATGCGGCTGCTGTTAGTTTTGTTTAAAAACCTGGTATTTGAGGCTTTGTGAGACTCATGTCCCCTTTTAATAAGCCAAACTCTATTGGCTTGAGATGTAGACTGTCCAATGGAGGCTGCTGAATAAGCCAACATTTGGGATAAAGAATTACAGAATTAGGTCGCTTTTCTTCATTGTATCTCGAGAGCCAAGGGTTGAGGACCAGCAAAGTCTATGTGGCCGAGGAGACTTCCTATACGTCAGGTTAGTTGGTGTTCCTCCTGCTATTATTTCATACCTTTGTACCAGTTTTTGACATGCAAGAATCAGGAATACGTCATCCTGTTCTTGAATCTGGACACTTGGTCCAGAAAAGTGATTCTCAGTCTTTTTTCTTGCCGTGATACACCTGAAAAATATATTCCCATGAACAACTTGTTCCCACAAACTTATTAAGATTAGGAGTGAGGCAATGTATACCATGGGTTTGTATGTATTCATGGCCCTAACTAGGTCTTCCACTTAAGAAAGCATATTAGAATGCAAGGGAATGAAACGGATGTCAGTATAAAGATAATTTTGAATTTATTCAATTAATTTTTTTAAAAAACGCAATACAATCTACAGAATTAGGGAAAATATTTTCTAACCATATATCTGATGAGGGCCTGGTATCCAGAATATATAAAGAACTCTTATAACTCAACAACAAAAAGACAAACAACCAAATTTTAAAACAGGCAAAGGACTTGAATAGATATTTTTCCAAATAAGTTTTACAAATGACCAACAAGCAAATGAAAAGATGCACAACATCATTAATCATAAGGAAATGCAAATATTTAAATATTTTAAATATATCTATTTATAGCTATAGCATATTTATATATTATATATAATACATAAAATATATAAAATATTTATATAAAATATTTATAACATATATATTATATATGTAAATAGATATAAAATATAAGTACATAAAAACAAATAAATAACAAGCATGGGTGAGGATGTAGAGAAATTGGAACCCTCATCCATTTCTGGTAGGGATGTTAAATGGTTCAGTCATTGCAGAAAATAGTTTGGCAGTTCCTTAAGAAGCGAAACATGCAATTATCATAGGATCCAGCAATTGCACTCCTAGGTATACATATAAAAGTACACACTCCTAGGTATATACTTGTACACAAACAGCAGCACTATTTACAGTAGCCAAAAGGTGGAAACAACCCAAATGTCCATGGATGTATGAATGAATAAACAAATTGTGGTACGTGCATACAATGGAATTTTATTAGCCATAAAAGGGAATGAAGTACTGATACATGCTAAAATATGGATGAACCTTGGAAACATTTTGCTACACGAAAAAGGTACACTTTTACTAAAGGTCGCATATTGCATGATTCCATTTACATGAAACATCCAGAATGGATAAATCTATAGAGACAGTGTAGATCTGTGGTGGCCAAGAGCTGAGGGGAGGAGGAAGTGAGGAGTAACTGCTTAATGGGTACAGGGTTTTAGTGTAGGGTGATGAAAACATTTTGGAATTAGATAGAGGTAGTGGTTGCACAACATTGTGAATGTTCTAAATGCCACCGAATTGTTCACTCTAAAACGGTTTATCTGATGCCATGTTAATTTCATCTCACTAAAAAAACAAAGTATTTAAATGTAGGGCATTTTATTGTTAATAAGAAATCACCAATTAACACATCTCAAACTGTTAAGACACTGTAATCTAAAGTTCTTTATCATAACGATATTGCTTCTATTTTTCTTTAATTCTCAACGAAGTGGTCACACTTGCACTGTGTATCACATTAGGATGCATAGATTGTCAGGTAGGTCTGTACTTGTAGATAAACAATTCATTCTGCTTCCTTTTCTATCAGCTGGCTTATTTTGAAGCGGACTTTTTTTTTTATTTCTTTAGTTCAATTATCAATCCTATTTTACCGGGTCTCAAAGATACCTATAAGGTCTTATTTCCTTCCACATGTTAGCATCTCAAGCCCACTTTGTTTGGCACCATGCCACTATGCTAGTGTTTCTCAAAAGTGAAATCTGTGGACCTCTTGCCTCAAAATCACCAGTCCCAAATCCAGACCCACTGATTCAAACTATCTGGGGGGTGACCCTAGGAATCTGCATTTTTATTAAGCACCATTGCCATATACTTTAGTGTATAGACATTTGAGGCCATTCCTTTTGTCTTTGATTCCTCTTTAATAACTAATTTACTAATTTGTTCAACCAAACGCTTATTGAGTGCCTATCCAGGCACTATGCTAGATACCACACTGAGAAAAGAAGTGGAAACCACAGTTTGCAAAAAAAAAAAAAAAACTGTATTGTGATTTGCAAAATAGATTAACTATACCAAACCATAACGTGCAACATAAACTGTCTCAACTCAAATTATTTTAACACCAGCTTGTTCAGACCCATGCATTCCACGATAAGACCATAGTAACGATACCTCCACATGGATTTACGTGTTCCAAAGATCACGGACAGTTCTAGCAAGCTGCCAGATTTACAAATTCTATCAATCCTTGACCTAAACCACCACCCTCTGACTAACTCCAGTCCTCCCAACTCTATAAACATCCTTCCCTGATTTCCCTCTTTGGAGGCCCTTCGAGACTCTGTCAAGGTCATGTTTTTTCTCGCTCAGCAATTTCAATAAACTCAACTTGCATAAGCTGCATGTTTCCCTGATGAGATGTGTGTGGGGCTTCAACAGCAGGCATAGATATAAAATAGTTATTTTCTTCTATGAATTACTGTTTATCTCCTTTACTGTTGTTTTGCGTTGTTATATGTGACGCTATTGCTAGAATCTAAATTTATAATGTTTCTGGGCATATTGCTCTTGAGGCACACCCATCAAGACACATTCATTGGCTGCTTGTTCTATGCCTTAAGAACAGAGTACAGGAGAGTTATTTCAGGAGTCAAGGCACTGAAGCAATACCAACCCCACAGTCTGAAGCAATTTGAAATCTCTCTGGATCCTGTGGCAACAAGGGCTGTGATTTCTGAAATGTTGCCAAGGTGTCTCTTGATGTGGGTTTAGTCTCCTTCATCCTATTCAGGATTTGGAGGATATGTTCAATCAGAAAGTTCCTCTGTTTTCAGACCTGGAAATCTTTCTTCTGTTATTCCTTTCATTATTTCCTCCCCTCCATTCTCTTCATTATTTACTTCTACACGAATGCATAAACTTCTGGATCTATCCACCATGTGTCTTAAGTTTTTCTCCCCTCGTTCGCTCTCTTTAATCATTTCTATTGAGTTCTGGGCAAATCTCTGGGCTTGATCTTCCAGCTCACTAATTTAATCTTCAGCTGTGTGCTATTTAATAACTCATTGGTGAAGGGTTTTCTCCCCTTGTTTTATGGATATAATATCTTCTCAAATTTCCCTGAGTCAGATTCTGGCATGGGGAGTCACTATGGATGTAACGTTTATGTCCCCCTAAAATTCATTTGTTGAAGCTCTAACCCCTGGTGATATGGTAGTTGGAGGTGGAGCCTTGGGAAGATAATTAGGTTTAGATGACATCATGAAGGTGGAGCCGCCATGATGCAATTGGTGTCCTTATAAGAAGAGGAAGAGCCTCCTCTCTCTCCATCATGCAAGGACACAGCGAGAAGGCAGCCGTCTGCAAGCCAGGAAGAGGGCTCTCACCAGGAACCAAATCTGCCAGCACCCTGATCTTGGACTTCTAACCTCCAGAACTGTGAGAAATAAATGTCTGTTGCTTGAGCCAGTCTGTGGTATTTTGTCTTGGCAGCCTGAGTAGACCGAGATAGGGGGTAAAGGCTCCTCGCTGCATTCTGTCCTGAATCAGCCTCAGTGCATCATTGCAGGCTGCAGTCATAGCTTCACCTGGACCCAGCCCCTCCTTCAACACCACACTGGGAGGTGGCACGCAAGGCCAGTGCCTGGATTTCTTAGCATTGCAAGCAATAGACATAGAGAACTTACCTTCCTTTCTTTACCCTACAGCTTTCTGCTCTAACCCCTTGCCCATCTCAGCCTTGTCATATGTATGTCAGGACCTGTCACTCTCCTTGGATTTTAATTCTACCCCTCTGCAGCCTGGTGGCCAAAGAGCCTTCAACTTCAAGGACCCCTGTCCAGCATATGTTTATCCGCATGGTGGACTCTCAGGACACCAGTGCCACCTTCTGCCCCATCCTTCTCCTGTCGCCTGTGGGACTTGTGGCCCCTGCCTGCTCCTGTGGCTCAGATGCTACGCTCACTTGCCTGAGGGTACCAAGCATCTGAGCTTGAGGGGGTAGGTGGAGCTGCACCTGGTGGAACAAAAGCCACTGTGGGATTATTGAAAACTGAGCAATCTTGGACCTAAATGACCAAGTCAGCTGCTCCCCTTCCATTTGTTCCTCTGTTGCCCTGGTTTGTGATGCACTGGCTTTGCTTTTCCTGCCCTGCTCTCTCTCCCCAGCCCCCATACTAGGAGCTCACATCAGATAGACATTCACTTTGATTAGAAAGTACTTTGGGAGACTTTCGTCTGGAGAAAAGTCACTTAGAAGTTCAATATAAGGGGGAGTCTGAATGGAGCCACGTATTCTGAATAAAGAACTTTAATTAATTACCCCGATAAGTTCTCAAGGCCCCCTTTTGTTCTTTGTGCCTCTTGACCCCTGGAAAGCTGCTTACCTCTTTAGTAATTTTCTCCTACGTGTGTTTCAGGCTGTGGTTTCTCTGGCCTTGATTCTTCATTGTCATACTTTGAGTTCCCACAAAAGCAGAGCAGGAGACAAGGATTTGTGGCAGGTAGTTTATTCAGGAGGCAATCTGAGGAAGAAGGAGAAGAGAGTAGTGAAAAATGACACAAGCAGAGAGGAAAAGCCAATAAAGAGTGCAATATCAAGGCTACCGTGGGCATCAGGGGCTCAACTCTGCTGGAACCAAAAGACATAAGGCTGGGGACTTATCCATTGGCTCCTGCCTCAGTTGGAAAAGGGTCTCCAAGAGTGCCATCATTCCTACTCCTCCAGGAGAATTGCTCAAGCTCTCACTGCTTCTGGGAAAACCTTGAGGCAGAAAAGTGGAGAGACATGCAGAGCGTACTTGAGTGGTACTGAAATCAGAGATAGGCAAGGGGATGTGGACGCAGGTAGCAAGCTGCTACATCCATTGTTCCAATCCCATCTATTTTCTACCTTTCATAAACTTCTCAGTAATATTCCCAGGAAAGCTAAAAATCTCTGATCTGCTAATAATACCATTTCTTGTATTCCCGTACTATTATGGATTTATTCTTTTAAGAAATGTTTTCTGTGCCTTTTCAATGAGACTTTGGACGGGAGGCGGGTAGGCACGTGGGTTTAGTCTATCATCTTGATTCAACTGCAGAACTATGATCTCAATTCTAGGCATGGCTTCTAACAGTGTACTTGAGAAAGCCTAGGGTGGTGAAAAGGGAACTGATCCAGAAACCAAGAGACCTAGGTTCTACTTCCAGGTCTGTGCCTCACTAGCTATGCAATTTCCATCAAGCCACTCACCTCCCCTGGGTTTCGTGCTCTCATGTAAAAAATAAGCGAGTTGGCCAGATTAGGGGCTCTCAAACTTGGGGCTGCAATGTGTGACAAAAGGCCAGAAATAACAATAGCTTAAACAAGATAGAAACACAATTCTCTCACACATAACATAGGCAGCCCAAGACTCCCATGACAACTCCAGCATCTGCAGGGATCCAGGCTTCTTCTATTTGGTTCTTTCCTCTGCCACCCTCCACACATGCTTTCTCCATCATGGTCCAAGATGGCTGCTCTAGCTTTCACCCCCACATTCCAGCCACAGAAAGGAGAAAAGGCATGGCCCTCCCTTTAAGGACACTGCCTGGCAGTCTTACACACTACTTCTTCTTATATGCTGTTGTCAAGAACATGATCACTCCAAGCTGCAAGAGAGGCTGGAAAACGTAATCTTTTTTTCTGGGTGTCCATGTGCCCCACTAACATTTGGAGATTCTTACAGAGATCAGAGAAAAATAAATTCTAGGTGACAGCTAGCAGGCTCTGCCATAATGGTATGTCTCATTGTGATTTGTATCACCAGGAAATCTATTACTAATAAAGTACTCAAGATTACTAATGAATTATTTTAAAAACGTGAATGAATTCCAGGTCATCCCTGTGTTAACACTTACTGTCTCTGCCTTGTATTCTGAGAAGTTTTCTTGAGAGGTGGTGTTAAGTTCAACAGTAGGGAAATGAGTAAAACGTAATCTTATTGATGCTTAGTCTGTCGTGAATTACTGCTGCTAATAGTTGTGGCATTTTTTAGTCCTTCCCAACACTTGTGGTTTTGTCAAATGTGAATAGATTAATGAGAAAGCGTCATGCATTTATCTTAATGGTAATTGTCTTGGCTCTTACGAAGGGAAAAAGGTTAAGAAATTGTACACCAAATGAGCTCTAAAGTGATTATCAGCTCAAAAACATCTGCGATTCAGGGCATATAAATTCTCTTCTGCGTGAACCACTCGCAGAAGAATCACCTGGGAAACTTGTTAACAAAGCAGATTCCTAGGCCCCCTTCATACCAATAGAACAAAACTCTCTGGGGGTGAGGCCCAGAAATGTGCCGATTTCATAAGCTGTCCAGGTGATTCTTACAAACACTAAAGGTTAGGAGCACTTCCCAGGTCTCTTAGGGAAAGCTTTGGCCAACACTTTTCATCATCTCCCATGAACTAACTCAACTGTGTCCACTTGCCAGGCTGAAGCATGCACAGCTTAAGGCAGAGGCTACTGGCTCTGTCAGGATAATCAGTAACGTGGTTTTCCTAGCTGTTCCTCACAGCAGTGTGATGCTGAGCTGCTACAGTCTACAGCATCACCGACGCTGCTATTCTCTGCAGCTTGGATTTTGATGGAAAATTACATGCAACTCTTGGAAAGGGTAAATATTTTGAATAAACTCATTTGCTGCCCCCTTTACCTTTCATATGTCAAGGCTTCACAAAGTGTAATACATCAGGTTATAGTCTGTAGATTGTAAGAGATTTTTTTGGCTTCCATACATATAACATACTGATTGTCTGGAGACTAATAGATCTACCCTTAATAGGCAGAAGAACTTAAACTGCTGTGCTCTAGGGTCCACAGCCCATAGGGAAAAAGAGGAACCGAGCATCCATGTTGTGCTCAAGGCTAACTACGTGCTTCCAGGTACATGAGCTCATTGAACTCTCAGAACAGTCCCGCGAGAGAGTGACATCACATTTTATTCTCATTTTCCAGAGTGATTAGGTAACTTGCTTAAGCTCGCCCAGGAAGTAAAAGAATCTGAATGACCCTCCCCACCCCAAGGTTAATTAGCAAAATAGAAACAAAAGGGGAGAAGAGAATCTGTGGTTTTTGAGGCAGCACATTTCTACCACAGCATCATCTTCAAACTTTTTGATTTGAGCACCCCATCAGTAAAAACTTCTGAGTGCATCTCCATATGTGTATATTTATTTATAAATATGTTATATACGTTAGAAACCAGTCAGCTCTTCAAACTTTAGGGGGAATCAGAATCACTTGGAGAGTTGTTCAAGCACAGATCATCGGGCCCCACCGCTAGAGCTCAGAGATTCAGTATGTTTGAGACAGGACTCAAGAATTTGCATTTCTAACCGGTTCCCAGGTGACACGGATGCTGTCTGTGATGGACCTCACCCTCAATAGCATTGCAATAAGCATAACCCCACAATAGAAATTTAAAACACTAAAATACTATGGAACTAAATAGTCATTCTAATTCATACTTTTCCTGCACCCCAAATAATTGTCTCATACAGCCCCACGATTAAAAAAAAAACCCCATTTTGGAAACCACGGCACTACGCTGAGCCACGCTGGCTTTCATTTCCAGAGAGGAAAGCTAGGTGGCACTTCATCAATCACAGAAATCTCCCAAACAGCAGAAATTGGGTATAAAGGAGATAATAAAGGGACACATCAGATGAGCGCAGCTCACAGTCCCACTAATGTTCCCCCATAGTGCTCAAGTGCACTCTGCCTTTCATTTTCCTCTGGCTCTACTCCTATCATCTCTCCTCTGCTTTAATTCCTTTCCCTTTGTGTTAACAGCTACCATCACTTTTAGGAAATGCAATCTAGCACTCCTGTTGTTCCTTTTATGGAAATTCTAGCCACTGCAAGTAGACGTGGTACTTGATATCCACAAAGCAAAAATGTTCCGAGTGAACGATGCTTTGATTGAACTTTAATTTTGCTGTTACTTTGAAGTCCTGGCTCTGCGTAAGCGACATGCTGTTCAGCATGATTACATTCAGAAGCACTTAGAAGGGAATTTTTCCCTGCTCACATATGATGTAGATTTCCAGGTCCTTTTGTAGATTTCTTCAGTGCTTTTACTGTTTGGTGAAAAATGGAGCAGGTTTATATGCAGTCAATGAAACATATCCCAGCACTTTGAAAGAGGAGAGACGCAGTGTTTGAAAGACTCAGCGCATAAATTTAAATCTAAAGGACACTATAGAAATAGGCTATAGTAGCAATAGCAATAGGCTATTACAGCAGTATAAATATATATAAGTAAAATAACATATAATTAATAATATTATAATATAAAATAATATTATATAATGTAGCAAAAGGCTCAACTGTAATAAGAGAAAAGGAGAGGGTTAATACGGCCATTGCTTCACTGGAAGAGAAAAGAAGCATCTTTTGAAATGCTGATAAAGGAAAGTGGAAGCACAGCTTATTAGTCAAGACAAAGCGCCTTCTACCAGAGATAACCTCAGGATTTCCTGTGACCAAATCTGAGCGATAGAGCAAATGTCATGTACTGGGAGGTGCTTTTCAAAAAGCCATTTATAGTGTACAGGAAAACTGCTGTGAAACACGCTCGGCTTTTGTTGGATAATGTCTCCATTTAAAGCCAGATTCCAAAGGACTGATTTATATTGGTCAACAAAATGGCTCGTACTTATTTCTTTGCCCCATAGGTATATATTTCCTGACTAGTTTTCCATCCCCATCAATTTCATATAAATGGTGCTTCTTCCACAGGTTAAGCCCCTTGCTTGCTCAGAACTCAAGCTAATATTAATCCAGCAGCATACACTAAGGGCAGCATCTGAAGCTACTGCAATTATCTATCTAAATCTTATGGAAAGTCTTCCACCCTTTCTATCTTGCACCTCATCTCATTCCTGCCTCAGAAAGGAAATAGGTCAAATTGGAAAATAGAGACACTGGGAACACGTACCATCAGAAACACAAACACTTAAGGGCCCTTCTGGGACCTCAGATGCCTTGGATGCCCCCAATAACTTGTGTGTGTGTGTGTGTGTGTGTGTGTGTGTGTAGGGAAGGTTGACCCTGAGCTAACATCTGTTGCCAGTCTTCCTCTTTTTGCTTGAGGAAGATTGTCGTTGAGCTAACGTCTGTGCCCATCTTCCTCTATTTTGTATGTGGGTCACTGCCATAGCATGGCTTGATGAGCGATGTATAGGTCCAAACCCACAAACCTGGGCTACCGAAGCAGAGCACGTGAACTTAACCACTATACCACCGGGCCAGCCCCACTCTCCCAATAACTTTTAAAAGAGGAGGAGCAACAAGAAGCAGTGTTAGCATATTATGTTGTTCAAAAGATATTTCTTTGAGTCCAACAAGATCTATATGCTGGCCTTGGAACCAGCAGTCCTGGGGTATGTCCCACCTTCCCCTACTTACTAGATGTGCCATTCTGGACAAGTCAACTCAATTAGTCTGAGTATTAGTTTCCTCATCTGGAAAATGCAAATAACACCTCCTGAAATCTAGCTGTGGCAGATTAAAAATGGCCACACACTTTCTGACACCTCTCCTATTGAGAGGTGGGGTCATGGTTCCCTATCCTTGGATTGAGCAACTCCTTTGGTGAATAGGATATAGTAGAAGTGACATTATTCCAATTTATGAGCCTAGGCCTTACTCTTCTGGAAGCTTCCGTTTTCTCCCTCCTGGAATATTCATTTTGGGAGCTCTGAGCTGCCATATATAAAGTCCAACAACCCAACAACATGGAGAAAATAGCTAAGGTGCTCAGCTGAATCCATCCTTCCAGCCATCCTCATTGGGCACTGCCATGTAAGTAAAGCCAGCTTGTACCCTCTGGTCCAGCACAGCTACCATCCACATGCCAGCAATGACCCCCGTCAGTGCCAAAGTCATGGAACAGAAGGATTGCCCAGCCAGGTTCTGCCCAAATTTCTGACCCACAAAATCATGAGACATAGTTTATTATACAGTAATAGATAATCAGAACATTAGATAAAAAAGATGACTATGACGATCAAAAAGAAACTGTAGATAGAAAAGGACTTGTAAACTACAAAAGCAACATATTTTGTCAATATTATGCAAAAACATAGTCTCTGAACACAGGTGTTTACAATTAATTTTTGTGACATTTGTAATTTCCGTTTGGGGATGCTAAGTCAGTCGCCATCTGTGACAGTGGTAGACAAGAAAAGAAATACATTCAACTTCTAGTTCTTTACTTTGATGAGAGCCAGAGCTTTGTGAGTAAGGGATCCTAATGCAAACTCCAGCTGAGGAAAGAATACACCATTGGGCTTTAAGTTATTCATTTCGTTAAGGAATTTGGAACAATGATTTGTTTTCCTGTGAACATATTCACCTCAGAGCATTTTGAAATAATAATCTCAATTAACCAGGATATTCAAAGAACATGGTACTCTAATTATTTGAAAATTTCCTCAATGCTTCCTGTTGAAAATCTTTCCAAAACGCTGTAGTAACTTTCTTGCCTTAGTAAGTCATTCAGGAAATCCAAATTCTTGAAAAGATCATGAAAAGTTAATTTAAAGTTGAGTATTTGAAACTTAAAATGCATTTTCCCATTGAGATAATGCTGTAAACAATAATAAGATTCCAAGACACAAAGCCAATAGAATTCCAAATGTGCTAGAATACTCCATAGTTATACATTTTAAGGTTTAAAAACAATTCCCATAACCAATTCCATTCACAGATTCTTTTTCTTAAAGCCTCATAAAATATACTCAACACTATCCAACCCTTTTCGTCAGATCTAGGGAGCCCTGAGGATGTCAGAGCCCATGAAGGTGGCAGCTTGAAGAGGACAGGGTCTGCATCCCTGAGCCCTGTGTATGTCTGGGCCTCAGCACAGTGCCTAGCACTCAACAAATGTTTGCTGTGGGTCCCTGAAGCAGCAGGGCACAGAGACTAAGACGGGCTTCAAGTCAGAGAGAACTAGCTTTGATTCTGCCCTGCTCTTGCAACAACCTGCTCTAGCGACAACAGTGGGCAAAGCTCAGCATCTCTAAGCCTCAGTTTGTTCAACAATAAAATGAGACTCAGTAGTGCCTACCACATGGCGCTCCTACAAAAACTCAATGCAACATTTTCTGTAAAGTCTCGGTACCATACCTGGCACACAGTTCGTTGTTGTTAGTTCTGTCCCATCGATTCCAATTCCCATTGGCCTTGTGTACAGCAGAGAGGAACCCTGCCTGGTCTTTTTGTGCTATTGTCGCACTTTCCAGGCTATACCAAAAAATGCTCCACTATTATTCATAAGGTTTTCATGGCCAACGTTTTTGGAAGTGGGTGGCCAGGTCCTTATTCCTAGTCTGTCTTAGTCTGGAAGCTCTGCTGAAACCTGTCCACCATAAGTGACCCTGCTGGTACTTGAAATACCAGTGGCATAGCTTTCAGCATCACAGCAACACTCAGCCACAGTATGACAACCCACAGACAGGTGGTGTGGTTCCCTGACTGGAAAATGAACCTGGGCCATGGGGGTGAGAGTGCCAAATCTTAACCCCTAGACCGCCACCGGCATACAGTAAGTGCTCAAAAAGTGGCAGCAATTATTATTACTATTGCTGAACACAGACTTATCTCATGTGTGGCTCCCAGATGATCCACTGCCCAATTCAGCAATTTAGGGGAGTGGCAGGACAAGAGAGGACATACAAGGAGAACCTATTACAACTTCTATTTATATTTCTTTTTATCTAAAAATATGGGAGAGAAACAAAGCTTTATGTACATTTGATTTATGGATTTATAGTAGTACATGTGTATAAGTTATAAGTAAATATATTGAGAGTGCATGTTCCAATTTTTTTTTTTTTTTGATAGGGCTGCACACATCAAAACGTTTGGAGAACATTGACCTAATCCTTCAAATAAGTCACTGGAACCAAGGCAAGGGCAGAAGTAGACCCTGACCTCAAAGAAGGAGCCCAGCTGTGGGTAGAGCGAGCTAAACGTCCTTAGACATGAGAAGGAGCTTGAGTCTCTGTCAGTCTAGCCTCCAGCAGAGGCGAGATCCTCAAGAAGGGAATGACATTGGAGGGGTGGAAGAGGGAGGGAGAGTGAGGGAGCGGGGAGAATTCTAATAGCCAACCGGCCAGCCAGGGAAACTCTCAGTGACAAAGTTAGCCAGCGAGTGGGCTTGGGCTCCTCCGGTCAGGGGACCTCACAAGGTGTGGGGAGGTAGAATTTCCACAGAGATGCTGACACTAGGACTAATAAAGTGAAGGGGAGAAATGAGGTCAAAGAAGTGGGTGGGAAAGGCATCTCCACTGGAGATACGGACACTGCACTAGTGGGGGTTCAGGGTGGGGAGAAACGGATGCAGATGGAAGGTCCCAGTAGGGTGGTGAGTTCAGGGCTGGGGCAATGTCTGTGTATCTGAGACACGTTAAGACAGATAGACAACTCAATTTGGAACACCGGTTTCCATGGTGTAGAGATTTGGACTACCTATCAGATCCTCATGATAGACCCTGGAAATGCTTTCCCCACCAAATTTTATAAGAGGCAATATCATATGGAAGGTAGCATGCTGGAACAGGGAGTCAAGAAAACTATTCTCGTTCCAGCTTCTCTATTATTTAGCTGTGTCCTTGTGTAAGTCACCTAGTGCCTCTGAATTCAGTTTTCTCACGTGCAGAACGAGAGAGCTAACTGACATAATCTCTAGGTTCCATTCCCGCCCTGTGATTATGAATTCCAGGATTCCGAAATGGTCATACTCTCTTATGATTTGCCTCTTATGCCTAAAAATTGAGTGCAGGGAAAAATTATAGTTTATGAAGGGTGTCTACTTATTTGTGTTATCAATCAATGTTTGACTAAGTGGTTCTCATTCTAGAGTCTTCTTTAATGTCTTTACTCTGAAATTACTTAACTAGATTACTGTTCCTATTAGCTGCTCACATAATGAAGGCAGCTCAAGGCATTAACTCTTCTAGAACTCCTTGGTACAGATTAAGGTAATCTAACTATGAGAGAGAGAAAAGAGAGAGACTGGGTTATTAGCTCAGAGGAAGCTATAGCTAAAATAATCAGAGGCTTCCCAAATACATGGGAATGAAAATAGCTACTGACCCAACTGTATAAAATAGGATAAATTCACCAGTCCACAATACAGCAGATAAGCACTTTTCCTTTTTGTCTTGTCTCTTCCATGGTCCCTGGAATCTATCTGATCATCTAAAAAGTGTACTGGAATTCAAAAAGCAAACAGGAAATGGGAGCCAAGAGGACACAACTCTTGAACTGCCAGATTGCACTAAGTGGAAAATTGGCTGACGAGCAGCTAGGGAAGAAAAGACCTTGGTCTCCAGAGTGGAGGAGACATCAACTATGAAGAGTATGTCCACTGCAAAGTAGGGGGAGAGATTTCCAAGTTTTCGTTTTCCCCTGGAGGAATGCCTTCCTCACTCTACAGACCACTCCCACCCCAGGCTGGGAGTCACTGTGTTATCAGACCTGTTCTCCTAGTCACTTGGGCTGCTGTAACAAACTACCACAGACCGAGTGGCTTAAACAGTAAATATTTCTCGCAGTTCCTGAGACCAGGAAGTACAAGATGAAGGTGCCGGCAGATCCGGTATCTGATGAGGGCCCCCTTCCTGATTGGCAGGTGGCCATCTTCTCCTTGTATCCTCATATGGCGGAGAGCAGAGAGGGAAAGCTCTCATGTCTCATCTTATAAGGCCACTAATCCCACCCATGACAGCTCCAGTCTCATGACTTAATTACCTCTCAAAGTCTCCACCACCTAATACCACTACATTAGGGGTTAGGATTTCAAAATATGAATTTGGGGGGGGACAGAAACATTCAGTCCATAATGCCTGTCCCCCTAAGGACATACTCAAGAAACAGGTGAATTCTCATCTTAAATTTAAAGAGAATCTAGAAAAAAAGAAAACAAAAACCATATTCAACATCTTGCTAGCTAGCTAAATTTTTTAAAGGAAAAAAAAAAAATCTAAGTGGAAAACTGCCCGAAATGATAAAAAATGTTTACAGAGATATGGTTAGAACATTTCTGTTGTGCCAAAAAAGAAAAAGAAAAAAAGCCCAGAGAAATGTTTATACGGTGTTTACTCTACTAGGAAGCATTGCAAACACAAGGCATCTGGACACTTTCCTTCCCTACAAAGTAAACTGGAACTGAAGAGGAATCAAATCCTCCTGGATCCAATTATAGAATATGGACTCTGGTGTTATCACTAACAAGAACTGTAAACTTCCACAGAATCGGTTTCATTTCTAATCTACCGATTTCCTCAGAGACCTTAAAAGTGGGGAGAGTTAAGAGCATGCTGTATTTTGCTTGATGGACAGATTATACTCGTTTACCAATCGTTTCAAGTTCAACCACATCATCCAAGTCTCCAAAGCCGTCCCCTTGACTTCTCAGGATGGCAACCTGCCCTCCCACCAATTTCCCACCAGCCTTAGCCTCCTACTCCAAGGCAGGCCAAGGGTCTTCTCAGAAGGGCTGAGCAATCGGAGAAACTGTGGTCAGCCACACCCCCACCCCACCCAAAACAGCAGAATCTTTATTTTACTTCTGGACTCAACAACGGCAAGCATGTGCCAGGTTGAAAGGGCTAGAGGCACTCTGAGTTACTATGCTTGCATTGGAATAATCCCCATCAGGTTAAAGGGGATTACATAATACCCATCCTCCATGTACTTTCTGTTAGAACTAGTACAAGGTTGGGGGCCAGTCCGGTGGCGCAGCAAAGTTCGTATGTTCTGCTTCAACGGCCCAGGGTTCGCTGGTTTGGAACCTGGGTACGGACCTATGCATTGCTTGTCAAGCCATGCTGTGGCAGGTGTCCCACATAGAAAGTAGAGGAAGGTGGGCACAGATGTTAGCTCAGGACCAGTCTTCCTCAGCAAAAAGAGGAGGATTGGTGGCAGATGTTAGCTCAGGGCTAATCTTCCTTAAAAAACAAAAAAAAGAGAAAGTTTTAATAAAGGGAAGTGATGAGAAAATATAGCAAATACACTCAAACGAAAAGAAATGAAGGGAGAAATGTTACTATAAATGTAGAATTCAAGAAAAAAAGCACTTAGGAGAGCAAAGTTATTTTTTATTGATAAAAATTGTGATCCACGGTGAGACTTAATTGTAATAATGCTTTATGTAACAAATAAAACAGTATTCAAAAAATACAATATCTCATAATACCATTAGCATGATTAATGTTAATCATTAATTATATAATTAATTAATACTAATACCTATTGTCTAACTTTGTTTTCTGTAATTAAATTTTGATAGGCCTAATATATTCTCTAAGGGGTAATTTTTAACTCAGAGGCAGTTTCTTAAACAGTATTTACTAGTAAAAATTGATATAAAACTTCTGAAGGGCAATTAAAAAACAACCTTGGGGGCTGGCCTGGTGGCACAGCTGTTAAGTTCGCACATTCTGCTTCAGCAGCCCAGGGTTCTCGGGTTCGGATCCTGGGTGCAGACATGGCACCGCTTGGCACGCCACGCTGTGGTAGGCGCCCCACATATAAAGTGGAGGAAGATGGGCATGGATGTTAGCTCAGGGCCAGTCTTCCTCAGCAAAAAGAGGAGGATTGGCAGTAGTTAGCTCAGGGCTGATCTTCCTCAAAAAAAAAAAAAAAAAAAAATCTTGGTAATAAACCATGGTCACAGTGAACTGTGAACTGATTTCAGCTTACTTCACACAGAGGGCAGCTTTACTCATGGCCACAAACTTTACCCCAAATATGGAGCCTTTGTGACCCAATAGACTTAAGCAGAGATTGGATGGCCCAATACAACTTGTCCCTCCAAATGAAAGAATGTAGGGCACGTCCAGTCCCTCTTATGGAAACCCCTTTTGTACAATGACTCATCGTACAGCACTTCTTGGCTTTGGTTTAGATATAGAGGCAGAATGGTGTTTGTATGGAAAAAGCACAGGTCTGAGAGTCAGGGGACCAGGGCTTTTTCTTTTCTTTTTTTCTTTTTAAAGATTTTATTTTTCCTTTTTCTCCCCAATACCCCCCCAGTACATAATTGTGAATTTTTAGTTGTGGGTCCTTCTAGTTGTGGCATGTGGGACGCCGCCTCAGCATGGCCTGATGAGCAGTGCCATGTCCGCGCCCAGGATTCGAACCGGCGAAACCCGGGGCTGCTGAAGTGGAGCATGAGAACTTAACTACTCAGCCACAGGGCCGGCCCTCAGGGTTTCCTTCTTGACTCAACTACTTGTACAACCTTGGGCAAGTCATTTGACCTTGGTGTGCCTTAGTTTCCTCATCAGTAAAATGAGGATAATAATACCTACCTCCCACACAAGGCTGTTGTGAGGGTTATCTGTGAAAACAGATGACATATTTGGAAGCGTTTTAACGTCATAATAACTTCTTAAATGCAAGGTATTATTATCGTTGTTAACAGTTTCATTCTCTTGTTATTCATCTTGTGATTATTGATATTATTATTATTACTCTATCACTACCTGATTTTCACACATTATTGTTACTGTTATTACTAATGTTGTTATTCCCCTCCAAATGCTGACCTTTCTTTCAACAGCTTAGAGGGCAGTCAAGATATTTAAGAGCAGACTGCTTTTGGCTAAGTCATCCCACTGGTTACAAGCGAAGTCAACGTGGGACACTGCTCTCTTCCCCACACGCTCACCTCCCGGAGCTGGTTAATAGTAACGGAAAATGTTTTCAGTGAGGGAAGTATCAACCCTTAAAAGAAAAGACAAGAGAAAGATAGTTAATCTGATTTGCATTAGAAATTAATAGAAATTTGGAGGAGGTATGGAAAACCAGAGAGGAGGGAGATGCCTAAACTACACGATGTGGAGGAGATAAAAGATTTGTAAATCAAGGGAATATCAGCTTATTGTGTTCGAAGACGTTTTGAGTTTTCGTAATGTAAACCCCCTCTCTGTCTTCCCAAACGTTCAGTAAAATACGCTACCCACTAAAACACACGGTGAGAGTGTTTTGTTCTTCTTTGTTTTGAGGAAGTCAAGGAAAGAACTGATTCTACGTTTGCTGGGCACAGTAGAGGCTGCACTTGCTGTCTGCGTGTGGATCTGCCTCCCAGAACTTTGGGAAATACTAAGCACCTCCCGAGTGCCAGGCACTGGCTAGGTGCATTAAATGCATTCTCTCCTTGTATTTACCTTGCATTGTAGCATAACCCAAATGTGAGAAATGCAAGAGTAAGACCACCTATGAACTGAACTGTGACAGTAGAAGGAGATCAGTGAGAGAGGTGACCATAAAAATGTGAATCTTGCCCTTAACTTCCCACAATTCACAGAAATCTTGGGGAGGACACTGTGTTCAGGAGGAAGTGGAATCGGGGTTCTGGCCATCTTATCCAGGGCTGAAACGTAAGGAGACCCCAGTTGGCATCTGGGTTACATAACCTTACAGTATTGTTGTCAGAGATGATGTTGCTAAAGCACTTGGCTCAATAGAGTGTCAACAGTCAGTAGTTACCATTCAAGCTGTCTTTGTATCTTTCTGTCTCCCGATCTTGCCAATTAAGATCCAGAGGAAAGGGCAATGCCTTTTCAGTTAACTGACACCTGCTACTGCCACCACATGCCTAGCACAGTACTATGGATATAAGAGACACTAAGTAAATACATTTGTTGTTGTCAGGCTCTCAAAGTTCCTCAAATATGAATAGGTTCAAGGACTATATTAGTTATCTATAGAGGCATAGCAAATTACCCCAATACACAGTTGGCTTAAAACAATAGTTATTATCTGTTAAGAATTCAGGAGCGGCTAAACTAGATGGTTGGGCTTAGGTCAAGATGTCAGCTGGGGCTGAAGTACAATCTGAAATGTGGCTGGGGCTGGAGGTTCCACGTCGACGGTGGCTCATTCACATGGCTGGTGGCAAGAAGAGGCCTCAGGTCCTCACCGTCTTTCCACAGGGCTGCTCAGGACATGGCAGCTGGCTTCTCCCAGAGCCAAGAGGGTGAGAATTAAGGCAGAAGCCACAATATTTTTCTTTAACCTAAGCTTGGAAGTTGCATGTCATCTCTTTCACTTTATTTTTTTCACCAGAAGTGGGTCACTAAGTCCAGCCCAAATTCAAAAAGAGGTGAATTAGGTTCCAGCTTTTGAAGGAAGTGCCAAATCATTTGTGGATATATTTTTAAAACCATCACTGAGATGTAATGTTTTACATATGGCGGTGTGCTCAAAATGTGTTTACTAAATAGATCCAAGGAACCTGAGACTGCAACATAAAACCTTTGCAAATTCTCTTGTAATTTTTATCTCTGCCCAAAATGATAAAACAACATTCAGAGCCCTTTCCAGTTGTAAGATGTTATGTGCCTCCCTGAACAACAGTCAAATCACTATTCCCTGTGGAGACGGTGCTCTTGGGTCGGATTCTCCCCATCACCGACCTGCTAGGTTTTGGGAAGAAAATTACACTGCTGGTGGGAATGCAAACTGGTGCAGCCACGAGGGAAAACAGTATTGAGATGTCTCAAAAAATTAAAAATGGAACTACCATATGATCCAGCTAGACCACTTCTGGGTATTCATCCAAAGAAGATGAAATCAACATTCAAAGAGATTTATGCACCCCTATGTTCATCGCAGCATTATTCACAATAGCCAAGATGTGGAAGCGGCCCAAATGCCCATCAACAGATGAACGGACAAAGAAGATGTGGTATATATACACAATGGAACACTACTCATCCATAAAAAAAGACAAAAGCGTGCCATTTGCAACAACATGGAAGCACCTTGAAGGTATTATGCTAAGTGAAATAAGTCAGACAAAGACAAATACCGCATGATTTCACTCATATGTGGAAGATAAACAAATGCATGGACAAGAACAGGTTAGTGGTTACCGGAGGGGAAGGGAGTGAGGGGAGGGCAAAAGGGGTAAAGGGGCACACATGTATGGTGACAGAGAAAGACCAGACTATTGGTGATGAACACAAGGCAGTCTATACAGAAACTGATATATAATAATGTACACCTGAAATGTATACAATGTCATAAGCCAATATGACCTTAGTAAAATAGTTTTTTAAATAAAGCCTTGGGCTGGCCCAGTGGCGCAGCCATTAAGTGAGCACATTCTGCTTTGGCGGCCCGGGGTTCGCTGGTTTGTATCCCAGGTGCGGACATGGCACCACCTGGCAAAAGCCATGCTGTGGTAGGTGTCCCACATATAAAGTGGAGGAAGAGGGGCATGGATGTGAGCTCAGGGCCAGTCTTCCTCAGCAAAAAGAGGAGGATTGGCAGCAGATGTTAGCTCAGGGCTAATCTTTCTCAAAAAAAAAAAAGCCTTGAATGCCAAAAAAAGAAATTCACTCTGTGGGACCCCTGTGTGTGTTGAGGTGTGCTCCCTGACATCTGGTGGCCTGACTGACCGGAGACAACAGAACAGCGTGTCATGTGGGGAGTGATATAAATTTGGGAGGAAAGACAGATGATTCCACCAGAGCTCAGAGAAGGACAGTGAGGGCCACGGTGTTGCTGCTGCTGGGTCAGCAATGGCTATATATACACGTCTTCTTCTAACAAGTAGTCTTGATCTTTAAACATTTTTTTCCTCCTTTGTCCCAAGAAGGATTTAAGTCTGCTTGATTTTTGTGAGTAGTCCTTCTAGCTCATCAATAAATCAATTTTCTATTTTTAAGCATTAAGAAGGTAAGACACTTTTATTGTTTTATCTCTAATAGCAAAACTTTCTTATATTACCCCCATATTCTATTTTTTATCAAAAACTTAAGGAAAACAACTTGGAGAAATGCTTTTATTACACAATATATTTTATAAATTGATGGATTATCCCCCTGTACAGATAGCATATTTTTCATTCTTTGTATGTGGTTTCCCACTTTCATTCATCTCTTCTTTTTATCTTGCATACTTTTGTTTTCCTTAGACTTGCCCAGTCAATGAATTCTTGTTTTAAATAGCTCATAAAAAGTATTTGGGAGTACTCATATGAAAATGATGGTTGTTCTCAAAATTGTGTCCTTCCTTGTAGGATCCAAACCTAAAAAAAAGTAATTGGCATGTAAACACCGTTCATAAAACTATGTTCTTATGTCAAATTTCAACCATAATCTACTGTGGTTTAGCTTATCTATCATAAGACCAGGAGAGATGCGATCAACTTATAAAATAGCAAAGAAATAAAGGATTCATGCATATGGGAAAGGCAAACTAAAATTTTAGCCTTCGAAGTCCTCTTCCCATGGTTATGGATCATTCCAAAAGCACAGCTGTTTAAGAATTATTGGGGGAAGATATTGGTGAAAAACAAGTCTGGATTTTCTCTCTAGTCATCAGTTTGAATAATATTCATTTTATAGGTAAAGTGATCATGACACCTGAAATGTTATTCATGTTACATTTACACATATATAGAATCTATTTTGGCACAATTTCAAGTTCTAAGGCTTCTAGAAGTGTTCAGGTGCTACAGATTAATGGTTTACTCTCCTGATGAATAATTATTTAATTATATAGCTCTGGTTGGTATGATGAAATATGAAGGAAGCTAAGACCTGAGCACACGAAGCCATTGACTTTCTTTTCTTTATCAGAAATTGCAATATTCAAGTAACCTCCATACTGTAGAAGAGAGGAGTTCTGTTTACTTTCTCATCTCAAAACAATAATAAAGAATATTAAAATTTTGCATAACCTTCCGTCTGCTATTCCATGACTAGAACTGAGTCCTGAGGAAGTAATCAAAGATATACCCAAAGATATAATAAGGAGCCGCTGGAAGAGTCTCTATAATAATGAAAGAATAAATGTGCAAAAACAGCTAAATTGGTTAGCTAAGTTTGGTACATCCACACAATGGACTATTACGCAATCATTAAAAATATTTTCAGGGACCAGCCTGGTGGCGCAGTGGTTAAGTGCCCATGTTCTGCTTTGGCGGCCTGGGGTTCGCCGGTTTGGATCCCAGGTGCGGACGTGGCACCGCTTGGCAAGCCATGCTGTGGTAGGTGTCCCACATATAAAAAGTAGAGGAAGATAGGCACAGATGTTAGCTCAGGGCCAGTCTTCCTCAGCAAAAAGAGGAGGATTGGCAGCAGATGTTAGCTTAGGGCTAATTGTTCTCAAAAACAAAAACAAAACACTGATCTCCCTTGCCCAAACAAAACAAAAAAAGGAAAAATAAATATTAATAAAATAGCATAATATTAAAAAAAATATTTTCAGAAGAATACTTTATTATGGAAGGAATTCATCATATACTATTTGGATGAAAGAAACCAGATTAACAAATAGACTGACTACACATGCACATATGCATACATATATGTATATATGTTCACACATTTACAAAGGTGAGATAATTGTGTGATATATAGATATACTTGCACATAAAAAGCAAAGATGTATCCAAAAACATTACCAGCAATAACCTTTGAAGTGCTTCTCTCCCCACTGCAACATAAGCTCCACAGGACAAGACTTGGTCTTATTCATTACTCTGTCCTCAGTATCTAGCACAAGGCCTGGCATGGTGCTGGGATCGTGGTACTCAGTGAATATTTGTTGAATAAAGGAATGGGATTTTTGGTGAACTTAGTATTCCTTGTTTCTATTTTATAAATTTTCATATGTATATATTTTGTAAGAAGGAATTTTAAAATTAAGGCAGGACTTCTACTTATGCTTCTGTTATTCTCATAAGTAAACTGAGTGGGAAAGCAGATGTAGCTGCCTTCACAGTTGGTGTGGATCAAGCTGCAGATCTGATCAGCCTAAAATTTTTTTTTCTTGAGGAAGATTAGCCCTGAGCTAACAACTGCCCGTCCTCCTCTTTTTTGCTGAGGAAGCCTGGCCCTGAGCTAACATCGTGCCCATCTTCCTTTACTTTATATGTGGGATGCCGACCACAGCATGGCATGCCAAGTGGTGCCATGTCCGCACCCCGGATTTGAACCAGCAAACTCTGGGCCGCTGAGAAGCGGAATATGCAAACTTAACTGCTGTGCCACCAGGCCGGCCCCTAAAATATTTTATTTGGACTTCTCACACTCCTGGTAAATGAAGAATAAGGAAATAGGGAAATTTTTTTTCTTCCCGGATCTTCCAGCTTCCATTTAAGAAGTTACCTCAAAATCACCCAAGCAGAACAGAAAAGAGAAAAAAGAATTAGACAGAATCACAACAGTCTAAGGGAACTCTGGGACAATATCAAGCATGCTAACATTCGGATTATAGGTGTCCCAGAAGGAGAAGAGAGAGACAAAGGGGCAGAAAATTTATTTGTAGAAATAATAGATGAAAATTTTCCTAACCTGAGGAAGGAAACAGACATCCAAGTTCAGGAAGCACAGAGAGCTCCAAACAAGATAAGCCCAAAGAGGCCCACACCAAGACATATTATAATTAAACTGTCAAGAATGAAAGACAAAGAGAGAATCCTAAAAGCAGCAAGAAAAAGGCCACAAGTGACATACAAAGGGAAACCCATCAGGTTATCAGCAGACTTCTCAGCTGAGACCCTACAGGCGAGAAGAGAATGGCACGAATTTAAAGTGCTAAAAGGAAAAGACCTACAGCCAAGAATACTCTGTCCATCAAGGTTGTCATTCAGGATGGAAGGGGAGATAAAGAGCTTCCCAGACAAGCAAAAATTAAAGGAGTTTATCACCAAGAAACCAGCTCTGCCAGAAATGCTGAAGGGACTTATTTAAGTGGGAAAGCAATGACCACAAATAGAGATTTAAAAAAAATATTAAAAAAACAAAACAACAACAACAAAAAACCAGGCAATAAAATCACTTGTAAGGTAAAAATACAGCAAAGGTAGCAGATCGACTACCTGTGAAGATAATATGAAGGTTAAACGACAAATGTACTAAAATCACCTATTTCAATGATAAGAGGGTAATGGATAGACAAACACTAAACAATAGACTATATATGATTTGAAAAACATATAATGTGGGAGGAGGGGAGTGAAAAAGTAGAGCTTTTAAAAGAGGTCGAGCTAAAGAGTCTATCAACTCAATACAGACTGTTATATGCATAGAATATTAAATAGGATCCTCATGGTAATCACAAATCAGAAACCTATAATGAGCAAGAAAAAAAGTAAGACAAAAGAAATCAATCATATTACTAAAGATAGCCATCAAAACACAAGGGAGGAGAGCAAGAGAAAAAGAAGGAACAGAGAAGAACTACTAAAACACTCAGAAAAAAAAAATAGGGACAAAATGGCAATAAATACATATTTATCAATAGCTACTTTAAATGTCAATGGACTAAATGCTCCAATCAAATGCCATAAGGTGGCCAAGTGGATAAAAACACAAGACCCATATATATGCTGCATACAAGAGACACACTTCAGACCTAAAGACACTCAAAAACTCAAAGTGAAAGGATGGAAAAAGATATTCTATGCAAATAGCAAAGAAAAGAAAGCAGGGGTAGCAATACTTGTATCAGACAAAATAGACTTTAAAACAAAAACTGTAACAAGAGACAAAGAAGGGCACTACATAATGATAAAGGGAACAATCCAACAAGAAAATATAACACTTGTAAATATCTATGCACCCAACATAGGAGCACCTAAATATATAAAGCAATTATTAACAGACATAAGAGGAGAAATAGACAGTAACACAATAATAGTAGGGGACTTTAACACTCCACTTACACCAATGGATAGATCATCCAAACAGAAGATCAATAAGGAAACACTCGCCTTAAAGGACACACTAGACCAGATGGACTTAGATATATACAGAACATTCCATCCAAAAACCACAGAATACGCATTCTTTTCAAATGCCCATGGAACATTCTCCAGAAGTGATCACACATTAGGCCACAAAACAAGTCTCAATAAATTTAAGAAGATTAAAATAACACTATGCATCTTTTCTGACCACAAAGGTATGAAACTAGAAATCAACTACAGGAAGAAAACCAGAAAAGCCACAAAAATGTGGAGATAAACAAAACGCTACTGAACAATGATTGGGTCAATGAAGAAATCAAAGAAGAAATCAAAAAATTCCTGGAGACAAATGAAAATGAAAACACGACATGCCAAAATCTGTGGGATACAGCAAAAGTGGCTCTAAGAGGGAAGTTTACAGCAATTCAGGCCTACCTCAACAAAGAAGAAAAATCTCAAATAGACAATCTAAAAGCGCATCTAAAGGTACTGGAAAAAGAACAACAAACGAAGCCCAAAATCAGCAGAAGGAAGGAAATAATAAAAATCAGAGCAGAAATAAACGAAACAGAGACTGAAAAAACAGTAGAAAAAATTAATGAAACCAAGAGCTGGTTCTTTGAAAAGATAAACAGAATTGACAAACCCTTAGCTAGAGTCACCAAGAAAAAAAAGAGAGAAGGCTCAAATAAATAAAATCAGAAACGAAAGAGGGGAGATTACAACAGACACCTCAGAAATACAAAAGATAATAAGAGAATACTAGGAAAAGCTAGACGCCAACAAATTGGATAATCTAGAAGAAATGGATAAATTATTAGACACATACAACCTTCCAAAACTGGACCAAGAAGAAGCAGAAAATTTGAATAGACCAATCACCAGTAAGGAGATTGAAACAGCAATCAAAAACCTCCCAAAAAATAAAAGTCCAGGACCAGATGGCTTCCCTGGTGAATTCTACCAAACATTCAAAGAAGACTTAATACCTATCCTTCTCAAACTCTTCCAAAAAATGAAGAGGAGGGGAGGCTTCCTAACTCCTTCTATGAAGCCAACATTATCCTGATACCAAAACCAGACAAGGACAACACAAAAAAAGGAAATTACAGGCCAACATCACTGATGAACATTGATGCAAAAATCCTCAACAAAATACTAGCAAATCGAATACAACAATACATTAAAAAGATCATACATCATGATCAAGTGGGTTTCATTCCGGGGATGCAGGGATGGTTCAACATCCACAAATCTATCAACGTGATACACCACATTAACAAAATGAAGAATAAAAATCACATGATCCTCTCAATAGATGCAAAGAAAGCATTTAACAAGATACAGCATCTATTTATGATAAAAACTCTAAATAAAATGGGTATAGAAGGAAAATACCTCAACATAATAAAGGCCATATACGACAAACCCACAGCAAATATCATTCTCAATGGAGAAAAATTGAAAGCTATCCCTCTAAGAACAGGAACCAGAAAAAGATGCCCACTGTCACCACCTTATTTAACATAGTATTGGAAGTCCTAGCCAGAGCAATCAGGCAAGCAAAAGAAAGAAAAGGGATCCACATTAGAAAAGAAAAAGTGAAACTGTCACTCTTTGCAGATGGCGTGATTTTATATCTAGAAAACCCTAAACATCCCACTAACAAACTTTTAGAAACAATAAAGGAACACAGTCAAGTTGCGGGATACAAAATCAACATACAAAAATCGGTTGGGTTTCTATACACTAACAATGAAGTAGCAGAAAGAGAAATTAAGAATACAATCCCAATTACAATTGCAACAAAAAGAAATAGCTAGGAATAAACTTAACCAAAGAGGTGAAAAATCTGTACACCGAAAACTGTAAAACATTGTTGAAATAAATCGAAGAAGACACAAAGAAAAGGAAAGATATTCCGTGCTCTTGGAGTGGAAGAATTAAGATCGTTAAAATGCCCATACTTCCTAAAGCAATCTATAGATTCTACGCAATCCCTATCAAAGTTCCAACAACATTTTTCACAGAAATAGAACAAAGAATCCTAAAATTTATATGGAACAACAAAAGACCCCGAATAGCCAAAGGAGTCCTGAGAAAAAAGAACAAAGCTGGAGGAATCACACTCCCTGATTTCAAATTATACTACAAAGCCATAGTAAGCAAAACAGCATGGTACTGGCACAAAAACAGACACACAGATCAATGGAACAGAACTGAGAGCCCAGAAGTAAACCTGAACGTTTATGGACAGCTAATAGTCGACAAGGGAGTCAAGAGCATACGATGGAGAAAGCAGAGTCCCTTCAATAAGTGGTGTTGGGAAAACTGGACAGCCACATGCAAAAGAATGAAAGTAGACCATTCCCTTACACCATGCACAAAAATCAACTCAAAATGGATTAAAGACTTGAATGTAAGACCGAAACCATGAGACTTCTAGAAGAAAACATAGGCAGTACGCTCTTTGACATCGGTCTGAGCAGCATATTTTCAAGTCCCATATCTGACCGGGCAAGGGAAACAAAAGAAAAAATGAACAAATGGGGCCACATCAAACTAAAAAACTTCTGCACAGCAAAGGAAACCATCAACAAAACGAAAAGACAACCTAACAATTGAGAGAAGATATTTGCAAACCATATATCAGATAAGGAGTTAATATCCAAAATATACAAAGAACTAATACAGCTCAACATCCAATTAGAAAATGGGCAAAAGATCTGAACAGAGATTTCTCCAAAGAAGATATACGTATGGCCAACAGGCATAGGAAAAGATGCTCGACATCACTAGCTATCAGGGAAATGCAAATCAAAACTACAATGAGGGGAAAAGAGGGAGAGAGAGAGAGAATGAAGAGGACAGGGAGAGCGCAGAGAGGAAAACTGCAGAAAACCACAGGGAAAGTACGGTACAGCCTCAGATCTTTTAATTTTTTTAAAAAAATAAAACTTACTTCTAGTTCATTTTCCCATCAAAAAAAAAAAAAAAATTACAATGAGGGATCACCTCACTCCGGTCAGAATGGCTATAATTAACAAGACAGGAAACAACAAATGTTGGAGAGGATGTAGAGAGAAGGGAACCCTTGTTACACTGCTGGTGGGAGTGCAAACTGGTACAGCCACTATGGAAAGCAGTATGGAGTATCCTCAGAAAACTAAGGATAGAGCTACCATATGATCCAGCTATCCCACTGCTGGATATTTACCCAAAGAACCTGAAAACACAAATGCATAAAGATACTTGCATCCCTATGTTCATTGCAGCATTATACACAATAGCCAAGACTTGGAAGCAACCTAGGTGCCCATCAAGGGACGAATGGATAAAGAAGATGTGGTATTTATACACAATGTACTACTACTCAGCCATAAGAAATGATGGAATCCGGCCATTTGTGACAACGTGGATGGACCTTGAGGCTATTTTGCTGAGTAAAATAAGTCAGAGGGAGAAAGTCAAATACCATATTATCTCACTCATAAGTAGAAGATAAAAACAACAAGAAACAAACACATAGCACTGGAGATTGGATTGGTGGTTACCACAGGGGAAGGGGGAACGGGGGAGGGCAAAAGGGGTGATTAGGCTCACATGTGAGGGTATGAACTATGATTAGTTTTCAGGTGGTGAACATGATGTAATCTACACAGAATTTGAAATATATTATGATGTACAGCCGATAAATTAATTAATTAATTAAAAATAATAAATGTAAAAAAAAAGTTACCTCAATCAACATAAAGAAGGAAACTTTTTTTTTTTTTTGAGGAAGATTAGCCCTGAGCTAACATCTGCTGCCAATCCTCCTCTTTTTGCTGAGGAAGACTGGCCCTGAGCTAACATCCGTGCCCATCTTCCTCTACTTTCTATGTGGGGCACCTGCCACAGCATGGCGTGCCAAGTGGTGCCATGTCCGCACCCGGGATCTGAACCAGCAAACCCCGGGCCACCAAAGCGGAACATGCAAACTTAACCGTTGCGCCACCAGGCTGGCCCCAAAAAGGAAACGTTTTATTTTACTTCTACTGTTACTGCTACAAATACTTTGCTGCTATTGCAGCTGCTGGCTACTGAGCATTCACCAAGCACTATTCTAAGAACTTTATGTGTCACTCAAACCTCAACTAACCTTAAGAGTTAGCCACTACTATTTTTCCCGTTTGGTAGATGAGAGATTTGAGGCTTGGAGAGGTTAAACAAGTTGCCCACAGTGACACAGCTGTTCACTGGCAAGAGTGAGGATTTGAACAGGGCAGCCTGACCCCAGAGCCCATGCACTTCACAACTCCATTGCACTCGCTACACAGGGCAAGATCAAATACAGGAACGGAAGCAAATCAAGGCTGGGTTACAGCTCTCCTTACATTCACTGCCCACACTTTGGTACAGTTTTTTCTTGTTGTAAAGAGAGACAAGGAAGAAAAAGAGAATGGATAAATGTCATTTTTCCCCCAAACAAAATGATGTCTGAGAAGTCTCTAGAGCCATTAGCTGGTAAGAGTAGTAGAAATGTCAAATAATAGTAATGGATAGGACATGTTCTGGGTTTGGTTTTGTGCAAACGTTTCCTCTCATTATCCAGTCATGGGAGGAGAAAAGAGCACGTACTCCAAATCACATGTTTTACTGCAAATGGACTTCTCAGATAATCTCTATTTAAAACTAAACAAAACCCAACATATTTCACACGGTAGACTATCTGCAATGGAAACGAATTATCCGCTCGCCACAGTCTCAACACTAACTGCCCATTAGAATAACCTGGAAAGATTTTTCAAACCCCAAAGCCCAGACAACAAAGAGATGCTGATGAATTGGTCTAGGGTGGGGCCCAGGAAGTGGTAGTTTCTAAAAGCTCTCCAAGTGAGTCTAATGTGCAGCCAGCGCTGAGAGTCACAGCAAGCCAGCGATGCTAAGAGGCTTTCTTCCCACGTGGCTCTGTCCGGCACTGGCCACGTAACCCTAGGGAAGTTATTTCACGTTCCTCAGCCTGAGCTTTTTTACCTATAAAATGGGGATAACAAGAGTACCAACCCAATGAGGATTAATCGAGATAAGACACAGAGCACTGAACAGGGTCTGGGACACAGAACACTCAAATATGGTGCTAAGGACGGTGATGGTGAGGATGATGCTGATGTGATCTTTTGGCCTGACCTTGGTCCTGTAACACAGTTCTCTGCCCCAGAAAGCAGAGACCATCACTTCAACCCAAGCAGGCTTTGATCATCTTTACCATGAGCTCGCTTACGTCAATGAACCTCCAGAACCAAATATAACTTGTAGCTCATGGTGGGATAATATTTAGGTCCCTAGAGGGGATGCGTTGCCTTGTAACTGTAGTCTACAACATAAAGGAACTCACTCACCTGGGATTGAAATGAATTTTCTCAGGAACTTCCCTGGGGTCTGTGACCACTTTCTGGTTGTCTCTATAATCAACGGGGTCATCAGGGATGCTAAATTTAGCCATCTGAATTTCAGAGTCACTCAGTCCAGCATGGGAGATTCTTGCATAACCCAATCTGTGGCAGAAATAGAAATGTTTTGTAAAGGTTTTATCATCATACAGAAATCTGATGAGATACCCTCATTATTAGCCAATTTCCCATTTCTAACTCTACCTTGTACATCACTAGAATTAACTTGATTTAATCCTCTAAATATTTATCAAAATATTGCTTTTATGATATAAATGAATAAGGAGCATGCACATAGATTTAATTAACTAAACATACTTGACAACCTTACTCTACTTTTTTACACCAATGAATATTCTGCCTACACAAATTGCCTCTTACACAATTATGTTTTGAGTCAATAACAAGAATTCTTCAGAATGATAGGAGCGTATGCCTAAATCATTTCTTACCTTTAAAAATCCAAATACCACATGCAAATTTCCATCCATGCTAACAAGTCTAAAATAAAAGATTTTATATATCTGAAAAAATGGCACATCCTGGTTTTGCTTAGAGCTTTCAGTTCTCCAGGAAATCAAAGCACTTTATGGATGTTATCCAAATAATTATGGAGAAGCTCAGGTGGAAAAATGAGAGAATTGTGAGCAGCCAAGAATTCCTTTCCTTTTCTTTGTTTTTGTTTTTGTTTTGGTGAGGAAGATTGGCCCTGAGCTAACATCTGTTGCCAATCTTCCTCTTTTTTTCCCTCCCCTCACCCTTGGTACATAGTTGTATATCCTAGTTGTATGTCCTTCTAGTTCTTCTACGTGGGATGCTACCACTGCATGGCTTGACAAGCAGTGTGTAGGTCTGCACCCAGGATCCAAACCGGAGAAACCCAGACCACTGAAGTGGAGCAAGGGAAGTTAACCACTACACTACCTGGACGGCCCCAAGAATTCATTTTATTTTATTTATATTTTGCCTCTTCAAAAGAAATAATTTGGGGCTGGCCAGGTGGCGCAGCGGTTAAGTTCTCATGTTCCACTTCTCGGTGGCCCGGGGTTCGCCGATTCGGATCCTGGGTGAGGACATGGCACCGCTTGGCAAAAAGCCATGCTGTTGTAGGCGTCCCACATATAAAATAGAGGAAGATGGGCATGGATGTTAGCTCAGGGCCAGTCTTCCTCAGCAAAAAGAGGAGGATTGGCAGTAGTTAGCTCAGGGCTAATCTTCCTCAAAAAAAAAAAAAAAAGAGAGAGAAAGAAAGAATTGTTAGGGGCCGGACCGGTGGTGTAGTGGTTAAGTTTGTGCAATCTGCTTTGGCGGCCTGGGGTTTACAGATTCAGATCCCAGGTGCACACCTACGTATCACTCATCAGGCCATGCTGTGGTGGCATTCCACATACAAAATAGAGGAAGATTGGCACAGATGTTAGCTCACAGATAATCTTCCTCAAGCAAAAAGAGGAAGATTGGCAACAGACGTTAGCTCAGGGCCAATCTTCCTCACGAAAAAAAGAAAGAAAGAAAGAATTGTCAGCTTCAGTCATTCATTATTCAGTGAACAAGTATATATGAAGTCCCTACTACATGTAGGCATTGTTCTAGGTTTGGGGGATAAACTGAACAAATCAAAGCCCTTGCCCTCATAGAGTTTCATTCTAGTTGGGGAGGACAAATTAAATATGCATGTACGTGTGTATAAAGTCTATCAGGTGGTGATAAGAGCCTGAGCACTAAGGGGGCATAAACAGAGGAAAGAGGGTGGGGAATGCTAGGTGGCAGAGGTCGCTATTTTATGGTGGATGGTCAGAGCATCCCTCTCCGACAAAGTGACATTTGAGCAAAGAACTGAATGAAGTGAGGGAGCAGACATACAGATATCAGAGGAAAGGAGTTCTAGGGAAAGGGGACAGCAAATGCAAAGGTTCGGAGGTAGAATGTGCTCCGCTTTTTTGAGGACCAGCTCTGCAACGACTGGAGTGGAGTGCAGAAGGGGGAACCTGAGTTTGCATGGGGAGTGGGGGTGGCAGATGATGCAAACCCTTGCAGGTTGCTACAAGGACTTCAGATAAGTTCTGAGAGTGCGATGGGAATGCAGAGGCTTTTGTGCAGAGATACGATGGCTACCGTGTGGAGAACAGACTCCAGGCAAAGGGTGGTAGCCAGGAGACCAGTTAGGAGGCCACTGCAATAATTTAGGTGAAAGACGCTAGGGGCTTGGGCCAGGGTGGCAGGAGGAGGAACTTAAAACAAAGCCTGCAATGACTTGAAAAATAGTAACAGAAACTCAGAGCCAGGCAAGCGGAGGCAGCAAGTCTGCCCGCTGTGAAGGGTAAGAGAAGAGCAGTGATGGCAACAGAATGGGGTCCAAGCTGTCCGACAGGTTGGTGTACTTGTCTAAGCTCAGGGCCCAAATCCATGCAGGTCCCTGTCCCTAGTAAATCTAAGTTATTTATTTCCCAAATCTCTACGATCAAATTCTAATCTGTTTCATAGATACTGCCTTCAAAGGAGCTTCCCAAAGTCCTTGAAAATAAGGAAACTGAAAATCCAATCTTCTACTAAAACAGGGGATCTCTCCCTGTGGTCCAGTAAGTATATATTAAGTGCCTACTAAGTGCAGGACACTGAATTAGATGACTGAGATAAAGCCTACAGAATTGGTTTGTGGACAGAAACTGAAAAACAGTTGTCCCTAACTTCATTAATTTGGGTATTTTCAAAATTACCTTCCCAGCTGCTGTAGACTGAATGCTTGTGTCCCCCCAAATTCATATGTTGCAGCCCTAACCCCCTGTGTGGCCATACTGGGAGATGGGGCCTCTAAGGAAGCAAATGAGTTAAATAAAGTCACAAGGTGGGGACCCTGATCCAACAGAATTAGTGTCCTTATAAGAGGAGATGCAACAGAGCATGTGTGCTCATGTGTGCTCTTTCTCTCTGTCTCCAGCACTGTGAGAAAATAAATTTCTGTGGTTTAAGCCAGCCAGTCTATGGTATTTTGTTCTGGCAGCCGGAGCTGACGAATATACCATCTTTGACAGTCACATTTAGTGTACACACACACACACACATATAATCTGCCATCCCACTCTCCTAGGGAGAGGCAATAAAGGTCTCGGGCCACCAATGTACAAAGAGAGCCCAGGGATTAGCAATTAGGGGCACTGGTGCTATAAAGACCACTGTTCCTCGGCAACTAGCACTTTTGACAACTTGAACTTAGACCTATCTCACTCTATATCATAAACTGATTTCTGGAAATTCTAATATCCCTATTAAAACAATCACTTTAATTTCAATTTAAACAGAAACAGTGTTTTCAATCTGAGGTATCGAATACTTCACAAAACTAACACTTCGGCACACTCCCTCCCAGCTTAGCCCTTTGGGGACACCAAGATAATAGTCAAGCCATCTCTCCTGCAGCCACGTGGGCATGTGCTGAGTTTCTTTTTAGAGTTTCTGAATTATTAATATAACCGGAAGGATCTTAGCATCTTGAGGGCCTCCTTGGCTCACCTCAGTAAGCATATGAACTGATGGAGTCATCCAGGAACCAAAAAAGGCCACCATTTTACTAGGTAACATCCAAAGTCCTTAGTAAGAGTCCACAGGACCTTACGTGCTCCCCTCCCTCCCTGCCTGTACACTCCCCCTCACCTCCTCTACCACCATCCCACCTGCACACACTCCAGCCCCACTAGCCTCATTTTTCTTCAAACATATCAGCACTCCAGCATTTGGGCTTTTGCACTAGCTGGTCCTTATACCTGGAAGGGTCTTCTCCCAGGTAGCAAGATGGCCCACTCCTTCAAATCTCAGCTCCAATGTCATCTCAGTAAGACCTACCAATCCTCCTATTTACAATCGCAACCCCACCTCCATATTCCAGATGCTCCTTACCCTGCTCAACTTCTTCCCACCACACTCATCACCTCCTAAAATATGCTATCATGGCATTACTGATTCCATCATGCCAATCATTGTCTATCTTCCCTCTGCCAGGGTAAGGATCCTTCTCCGCTTTGTTTACTGCTATACCCCCAGTGCCTGACATGCACTGTGCTCCATCTATACTAGTTGAATGACAAATGGAGTAAAGAACAGGAGAACCTAACAGTTTGCTTTCACTGGGCTATAACTCAGAACTGAACAAGCCATATCTCCAATAGGAGAGAAGTCGACCCTGCAATTCTATTTTATTCCTAGAAGGCAACCATTTTCCTTCATAAATGTAGACCACAGATCTCAGAATATAAGGTTACTTAAGGAGTGATCAGGTCAACATCAGCCCGTCTTCAGGTAGGCAATGCCAAGACTCCTCTGGGTGATGAACTGCTCTGTACGGAGAGGGGACTAAGGCCCAGAGAGGTCCATCTTAGAAGCCCACAGTAGAGGTCCCAGCACCGTCCCAAGGAGGGTAGTCAGAGGCCTCAAGTCAAACATCTCCAAACAGATTCTGTACTAATAGGAGGAGCCTGGTGAGTTTCGGGGATGGCCTCCAGCACGTTCCCTCCACTGAGGAACCCTGAAAGTGGAGGGACCTGTGAATCAAATCACTGTCTAGATGATCTGCCCCCCTTGCCTCTCTCATGTCACCTCCCATCTCACTCTACTCCAGGCACGCAGGCCTCCTTGCTATTATAAAAACACCAAGCCAGCTCCACTCAAATTCTGTACCTGCTATTCCCTCTGTCTCGAGAGCTCTTCCAGGATATAGGCAGTTGGAATCCCTCATTCCAGTCGGGCTGCCGCCTGGACATCACTCCATCAGAGACGCTACTCTGTCCATTCTATGTAACACACCACAGCCACCCCCGGCACCCTCATCCTTCTTACCTGGTTTCATTTTTCTTTTTCAACACATTTATCACCACCTCTCCTATTCTATTTCTTATGTGCTTATTTTCTGTCTTTTTCCACTGGAATGGAGGCTATATGAACAAGGATTTTGTTTTGTTCCTCTTATATCCCCACTGCCTAGAAGAACACCTGGCACATAATAGGTATATAATAAATACTTGTTGAATAAATGAATGAATGAAAGAATGAATGGTCAGTCCCTTTTTTTGGTATTAAACTTTTCTTCACTTTATTTAAAGAAAAAGTTAAAAAAGGAACTAATTGCTTCCATAAAGTTTTTCCTTTCAAGATAGACCCCAAAGATCCCAGTCAACAGATTAAAAAAAAAACTAACAAACACCTATGCTCACCTGATCAGCCCTCGATACATAATGTATTCACACCATCTGTCTTGATCTGTGCTGTCAATATCCTAATAAAGAACAGAAAAGAGAATGTTTAAAGCATAAAAAATAGTGCTCTATTCCGAACTGCCAAGAAAACGTGTAAGCTACAGTAATAAATACGGCTTTGTGCATGCTATTTTCTCGGTCTGGCTCCTACTGATCGGATAAGGTCCAAATTGTTTATTCATTCTACAGACATTTCTGGAGCACCTACTATGTGTCCATCCAGCCCCTGTACTAGAAGCTGGGAGTACAAGGAGGAAAGTGGTCTAGATCAGGAGCGAGGCAGGTAAATCAGCGGTTACAATACAGTCACTGGCTCCCTACAGCTTTCCAGGTCCCTCATCCCAAGCAGAATTTACGGCATCCTCCTCGGTCATCCTATGCAGTACTTTCTGCACACCAGCTACACCATTCTGTACAGTTATTTGTTTATATGTCTCCACCCTCCCCTCCTGAGCAGAGGGATTCTTAATCACTTTGGCTCCCTGGTACTTAGCATGAAGCCTGGCATTCGGCAGGCACTCAATCTGTGTTTGTTAAATTGAATCACTGGAAATAAACACATTTGGGAAGTAATCATGAGTCTTTTTGATGTTGAAAGCTTGAGACCAGGGTTATTTTTCATCAGAGAACCAGAACATAAACATGTTCTTTTTCTATAACGTGTTGGGAAAACTCTCAATATGGAGCTTTTATACTGAAGAAATTTCCATTTTCTACTTTTAAAACATCTCATAAATAAAAAATACATCTGACTTTTTCCCATTTCTCAATTTTACTATTAAAATTTAATTTAAAACGTATTTTAAATACATAATTTAAAACAATGTCCTGCCTGGTGGTGCAGCAGTTAAGTTTACCCGTTCTACTTTGGCAGCCTGGGGTTCGCTGGTTCGAATCCCAGGCGTGGACCTACACACCACTTATCAAGCCATGCTGTGGCAGACATCCCACATATAAAGTAGAGGAAGATGGGCATGGATGTTAGCTCAGGGCCAGTCTTCCTCAGCAAAATAAGGAGGATTGGCGGCAGACACTAGCTTAGCACTGATCTTCCTCAAAATAAAAAACCATATTTTTAAATCACTAAAAGAATACACCACAATTTATTATCTATTTCTCAATTTTTTTTCATAAGCTTAGTGGTGGACACCTGGATGCTTGTTAATTAATCTTTTTGATTACTCTTATATCACACACATACAGAGGCCTTTTGTATACATGAAAAAATTATAATAAATGTTAAACATTAAATTAAAAAAATTTAATGATGAAAAAGCAAATAAATTGAAAGTACTGTTCTGATTTGCCTTGGGAAGAAATAAAAATTTAGTCATTCTGCTGTATATATTGGGAATAATAAATTATGAATATGTTTAACTATCATTTTATTTTACTAGGTTTTTAGAAGATGCTGTCAAATTTTAAGATGGCAGAATTTAAATACTCATTTCTTAAAGAGAAAAATCTGTTCATCCAAGCATTTATGATTAAAATTGCTCTCAGCATTAATAAACTTCCCAATAGAAAAAAGCCATATAAGAATCCACTGCCAATCTTGACACAGCTTCTGACTGTGACAGTGGAAACCAACAGAAGATTAAATAAAAATCAAATAAAATTCCTCTTTCCTAACACCATGCATATCCCTTACACACACACGCGCACACACACACAATGTAAGAATCCTTCCCTTATTATGATGTGATTTTTCCTTAGACTTGCCAAATATCATCTTGTCTAATATTCTTTTGTACTTTATAGACCGTGTATTTGGACATTTACCTTATTTGATTTTATACATACAGCCAGACGCACATAATATGTACATATAGCTACCACTCATCGAGTGCCTCCTACATACAAGGCTGAGGACTTTGCAGGCATTATCTTATAGTCCATCCTCATAACAACCCTATGATACAGTAGATATTACCATCACCACTCTACACATGTGGACGTTGAGGTCCACAGACCTCAGTCCCCAGAAAGGTGAAATAATTTGCTCCAAGTTCACACAGCTGAGAAATACAGCACCAGCTACGCTAGTGAACGATGAGAGACCATACAGAGAGGGAGCCCCAGCCAAGAACCAGCACCAAAGCCACAGACATGTGAGTGGGGCCATCTTGGACCCCCCCAGCCACAAGCGAGCCACCAGCTGACTGCACGAGTGAATCCAGGCAAGAACAGAAAACCACCCAGTCGACCCACAGAAGCAGGAGACTATTAAACCACTGCTGCTTAAGTCACTAAGGTTTCAGGTGGTTTGTTACACAGTGATAAATAACTAACACAACCTCTGTGATTCCACACTCTCCAGATTTTCCCTTTACTCTTCTGACCTTTCCTTAATCGCTGTCCTGAGATAATCTCCCTTCTCTTCCCTCACCCATCACCCCCATGATAGCCACATTAAATGTGGCTTTATCAGGGGTTTTCTTTCGTCTTATTTTTGCAATTCTCTAACCTCATGAGCAATGTTATCTGTTTCCATGGTTTCAACGGTCAGCTAGATGATGTCACCTCCTTAATCTGTATCTCTAGTCCTAGTTGCCCTTCTCAATTCCAGATCCACATATCCAGCTGCCTGATGGCAATTTCCATTAATATCCCACAGATACCTCAACTCAACCTAAAGCTGAACTCATCATCTTCTTTGCAAAATTCTTCTTACTTATGAATTTCCTATAATAACAAATGTCACCATCATAAGCTCTCTGACTAAAGCCAAAATCCGGAGTCTGTACTGGCCACACTTTCTGCCTTATCCTCTAGGGCAGAGATGAACTCATCTCCCCAGTATCTGCCTGGCCCTTCTTCCAAAGGTGTAGTATTTTTAACTGGGTATCGAGGTTAAATATTGCAACTCCCAACTTCCTGTATGGTAGGGTGTGGCCATATGACTAAATTCCAGTCAATAAAATATAAGTACAAGTGCTGGAGGTCAGTTTCCTGGAATTTTCCTTTAGAGATTTCTTGCATATGCTCTTGGCCCCTTCTTTATCCTTTCCTCTGTCTTGCTAACTAGAACACGGATGTTGCCATCTTGGACTGGGAGGCAAACTTGGGAATGGAGGCCTCATAAAGTGGAGCCCCAAGACAGAAGGAGCACACTCCGGATACCACAGGATGCCACACCAGTGCTGACTCACCTGCCCAGACTTCTACATAAATATACTTCTCTTAGTTAAACCACTGCCATTTTGTGTTTTCTGTCTCATGGAGAAAACCCTCATCACACCATGCTCTCTCTCACCTGTCTTTCAAAGCACTTGATAAGATGGATAAGCTTTTTTGTCTGCAGATATTATCTCAAGACAATGAAGTCAAAAACAAAATGTAAAGGACCAAGAAATCTACTTAGGGCTTAACTAAATATAACAATTATATTTCTCATTATAAATTAAGGCATTTAACACTCCAGTTGTACAGCATATATCATATATCAGTCTCCAAGATTTGATTTGTGTGTCAGTTCCCCAGAGCATGACTGTATCTGGGTACAGTGACAAACTCGACTGTTTTGGATCTGAACAGGTAAGTTCTAATTCAGTATCATTTAGTGAGGCCCTGTCTGGCTGGTCAGCCAGCCTGTCTGTGTGCCATTTCATTTCATCTTTTACTCTCAGCATCATAATTAACTTGCATAACGTGGCAGATTGTATTTTCTAAACATGGCTAGAGTAACTGACTTTCCATATGGTATTCTTATAAAGTGACTTAGATACTCGTTGATGGAGTTTATGTTTCTCTCACTTGAATGTGAGCAAGCTGTGACAATGGCAGAAGTCACACTACATGACTTACAAGGCTAGGTCATACAAGGCAATACAGCTTCTTCCTGGTTCTCTTGGGACACACACTCTTGGAAGCCAGCCATCATGCAAGGAGGAAGTCCAAGTAGCTCATGGATGCCACCCAGGACCCCAAGCCCAAAGCCCCAGGGGATCTTGTATTCAACAGCCAGCAACTTGCCACTTCTGAGTCATCTGCAAAATGGCTCCTGCAGGCCCCAGTGGAGCCATCTAGCGGCACGGAGCAGAAATGAGCTGTCCCCACTGAGCCCTGTCCAAATGGCAGATTCATGAGCAAATAGATGACTACTGTTATTTAAAACCAGTATGTTTTTCAGTGGTTTTCTATGCACCAGTAGGTAATCAGAATACATATTAAATAGTTGGAGTGGGATTTTTTTTTAAACATGGAGAAACATTTTACTTAATAAATCAGAAATCGTATTAAGATTGTGTTACCTTCACATTACCGTGTTCAACAAGCTGCAGATAATCCCTGGAACCAGGTGCTGAAGTGACATATCCCAGAAATATCACTCGATTAGAGCTACTTTTCAGTAGTTTTGAAACAGCAATAGCCTGAAGTTTCCTGTCGAGGTCATCTCTAAAGAAATGCAAAAATGTACCTCTTTATCGTATTTGCAAAAACAATTTTTAAAAAGTCTTAGGTTCCTAAGTTCCCAAAGAATATCTTCAAGCAGTGCACAAACCCAGAGTCACTCCTGCTTCGGCAAATGTCTTAATGTACAAACGAACAAGGCAGAGACACTGTTTCCACAGAGTAAGCCAACAAATTCTGACTAAGAACAACATGATCTTTCCCCACAAATCATTTGGAATCGAGTTGATTTAAATATCAACTCTAAAAATAGCATTTGTTTGATTTTTCATCAGACCTGGTCATCAGTATGACATCTAAAGACTAGTAGTCAAAAAAGAAAAAAAAAAAGATCCTAAAGTACTTGTAGAGGGAGAATCCTAACCTTCACAGAACATACCAGGCTTATATAACCTACTCAGCTCCTTCAGCTGAACACCTTCTAAAAGCCTCGCTGGCTCTGCTGGTCAAATACTGGCTACACATGATGTTTTTATTATGCTAAGCACTGCAGATGTATAACTGAGATAATTAGGCAGGTACATCAAACTTTTGGGTGGTTTATGGTCAGTCTGTTTGGGAAAAAATAGGCAGATCATATCTGACATGATGCAGCCAGGAAAACTGAAACCACTCTAGGTGTTTCAAACCAAGTGAATTTAACACTGGGAAATGATTAGCGAGGCGACGGGAAGTCAAACAGGAGTCAGTGAGGCAACCAGAGTTTAGCAACAATGAGAAACCAGTACCACTTCCAGGGCTAGAGGAACAGGGGGAGATGATATTCCCAGAGTCCAGAAGCCAGCCCTGACTGGAGATGGCACTACGGAGAACGCTGCCCAGAAGGAGCTGGGGTCACAGAAGAGATTCAGCTGCTGCGTCACAATAGACAAAGAAAAGAAAGAGAGAAGGAGAACTACCCTGCCTTCGTCCCGCCTCCTGCCCTCCACCTTGCACTAGTGCCTCCCATTAGTGAAACCCACCCAGGAGGCAGAAGGCAACAGACTCTGGGAAGTGTGGCTCCCTGCAGGGTGCAGCCGAGAGGGAGATGAGCCAGGAATGGATCGAAGAGCTAACAGGCAGTAGATCAACACAGGCGTTTACAGAGAAAGACAGCTAATAAATGATCGTTAAGAAAAAAAACAATGAAAAAGGAAGACAGAGGGAGATCACCAAGGACTGAGAAGACCAGAGAAACCTCCCTGAGCTAAGACCCGAAGACAGAACTAAGCTTAGTAAGAATGTGTAGACAGCTGAGTACTATTAAAAGATGCCTCGAGAAACAGAAGAGTGAAAAGAATGACCATTTGTTAAACATCCTTGATACGGAATGCTCATAATAACTGAGAGGCAGGCATTAGCTCTATTTTTAAACGAGATTAAGAAACATACCTAAGGTGAGTTTCCATCTCCCCTGCCTACATCCATCTTGGCCTACTCCATGCCCTGGGAGGCTGACCCCTGCGAACTTCATCTCCTGGGCTCCTTTGTCTGCTGATTTCCAGTTAGGTTTGGCCACTGGCGACACCAGGAGATGAAAAGGTGGGAGGAGAGAGAAGTCGGGGTATTTCTTCCCCAGTAGCTGCATTCCTCATGCCTCGTGGCCCTTCTTCCTGGCTCCAGATCTCATGGGGCCCTGGGAACACTACTCCCTCTGCCTGTCCCTTCAGCCCTCAGGATGGTAATGACTCCCCACTACTAGTTACTAGTAGTGTACACTAGTTACTAGTGTCTGAGTCACTCAACATTTCTCATCTGTTCCTCTGACCCTTCCAACATCTTGGTAAGTAGTCCCTTCATTAGGTCTGTTCCTTCCGATACATACAACCGACATTCAAATCTGGTCTAGAGCATTCCAAAGTCACTGCACCACAGATAGGGCTTTCATTCAAATATAGTTTAGCAATATATAATTGGAAAATAATCTATGAATTTGGTCTTAAATTTTCTCAGGAGATAAATTTTATCCAGTAATAATAATAAGAATAAAAAGTATACGTATGGGTATAAAGAAATGGGGGGGAGGGAGGGAAAGAGGGAAGGCGAGGGAGGGAGGGTGAGAGAGGAAGGAAGAGAGAGAGAGAAAATACATTTTGTGTTTCCTTATCTGTTAATATTTGATCAGCCCAATAACCTTATTTGTGGGCTAAAAAAATAATTTTATCTGATTTTCAGAGACAAGAGAAACGAACTCTTGCAGATTATCTTACAACAGAACCCAAACTAACTACAGACTACAAGTTCTGTGCTCTTTCTTCTCTGTACATTTATGCAGAGAAATACATGAAAAAAAAAAAAGAATGATGATTCTGGTGGCTCAGTTAATTACCTAAAATTATCTCAGTTATGGTGTGTACCTAACTGACTTCTAAGGAATGTCGCTATTTCCTACTTATTGGTTGTACAGAGATATTTGTGTAGTCAGTAATTTAGAAAATCTTGTTGAATCAGCCAGCAACACGCATAAGCATTCTGTAATTCATTCCTAATATGATTTCATGTTTGTACGCCATAATCACCAGAAAATGAAATCTCTAAATATTTAGTCACAGGAAGAACTTTTTATCTAGTCTTGTAGAAAACAAAGGCAAGCAAAAATATGTAATGATGGCTTCACGAACTGTTCGAAGATGAACTTTCTCATGTTGCTGGTTGGCAGGCCACAGTGCGCATGGACAGGGCTTCTAAGGAATGACATCAGAGCTGTGGCTCTAAGGGAAAAGACTATACCTCCTACTGTGCTTGGGAACAGCAGGTGCTTGATTTATGTTTGATGAATGAATTCTGTTTTGAGCTGCCCAATATACCTGACATTTAGAACTGGCTGATAAGCTTCAACAATGACAAGCGTTAATTGAGCACTTAGTGTATTCATGTACTTTGTATGAGGTAATATATCTCATTTAATTCTCCCAAGGACCCTATGATTTGGTAGGATTATTGTTCCTGACTTACAGATGAGGAAACCAAGGCTCAATGTAGATCAATAACTTGGTGAGAGGATATATCTTGAATTAGGATCAAAACCACCTTGGTCTGGCCCCAGGTTCTGGAACTCCATGCTTCTAACCATTAAACTATGTTGCTCCTTGCCCTCGAGTTACATCTCCTCTGTAAGTGTTAGCTATTATTCTTACTGCTGTTGTTGTCATTATTATTAAATCAAGTGAGTAAGACAGCAACTAAAGGATACGGTGTTAACCAGAGAGTTTTAAATATGTGGTTCACACAAAGTTAGCAAAGGTAATCCTTCTCTCGTCTTTTCCAAATCATCACATTCTGAGGGCTAACTTTTACTCTTCTCTTCCCTTTCGAGTGGAGGAGGCTGGAGGGAGTTGCAGTGAAAAAAGCAAAGGAACAATGGGAAGGAGTGGACTCAACTGTTTCTTAGGTTGAGATTCTGCAATCTTGAAATACAAAAGTGCCTATTTTTTACAAGATAAACCTAATTCAAGTGCAACTTAAGGTCAGTGGAATGATTTTTGAATGCCTAGACTTGCTACGTGAAAATTACCAGGACAAACAGAGGCATTTCCTCAAACAGCTTATGAATAGGATATGAACCATCTATATCATCCATCCCCAAACACCCTTCTTATTTCTAAGGAGACAAGCAAGGGTCCAACGAGCAAAGGGCTCACATTAATGACATTTGGAGTTTGTTTATATTAATTATGCTCTAACTAATTTCAGAAAATATTCAAGTATGCTTTCACAGATCCATATAACACTGTGAGAAAAAGTGAGGTGACAGGAAAATAAGGGTAGCAGGCACATTAGTTTTGTTCAGGTGAAACTGACAGGACAACAACGTGGTTTTCTTAACGTTCTGTCTGTCACTTTAAAGTTCTGTGGCCTCTTGTGTCATTAACATGGACAGGATCTGTGTGTCATATTTTACAGCACTAAGCACTTACATTAGTGTTTTCAATTATTGTTACAGAACGTTTAGTATGGTAGAGCATAAATTATATACTTTTATCTTTGCTTTAACAATATACTGTTGGCATTATTCATGACTTTTTTTTAGGGCTAAGCCACTGGTTGTGAATGTTATTCTTTGGGGATAAACTCATTCCGCCTTCCTCGTGCCTCCTTGTAGAGCAACTTTCTTAGGAAACTATCTCTGGCCTCGCTTTCACTCTTTACTTTTTGGGAAGACTTTTCTAATTAATTAAGTTTGGAAGAATTAACCAGGCATGCTTGTCTCAAATCCTTCCTCTCTCTTCTCCTTGGAACCTCCCAGTTTGCAGACTGGGTGTCTTCTGGCACATTCTCTCCAGCAAGGGGAGAGTTGGGCAGGGCAGACTCTGCCGCTCCTCTGTGGGTCTGCTGCTCTGGCAGAGCCGGTTTCGTGTACGTAACGGGATAGATTAGCAGGTCCATGTGGACACACTTAACCCATGTTGTCTACATAGGTTTATCAGAATTAAAAGAGATATTCGGCCTCCCTGCCAGATTCCTCTGCCTACCTATCAGCTGATTGTGACAGCACGAGGGGAAAAGGAATGTCATTTAGTACCCTCAAATCCCAACAGTACTCCCATTGTAGTGACCCTGTAGAAGGGAATTTCATTTTTCTGCAGTCTGGTTTGCCGTGCGATTCCAAGCACTTGCAGGCTCTGAGTTGGGTCTACCTAACTCCTAGCTGTGTGACCCTGGTTGGCCAAGTCATCTAACCTCCAGTTTGGTTTCTTTATTTGTAAAATGGGGCTACGATAGTACTAACTTTATACAGAGTGAAGATTAAATAAAAGAATGCACTTGGCACAGCACCTGCTCAGCAATTGCTGGCTAACACAGTCATCACTGCTGCCCTCTACCATCATTAACGACTGCCTGCATCTCAAATGTTTTCATGCCTGATTTTTAAAACCAGCAAAACAGAAAAAAGATACTTTCGGAGAAAAAAAAGAAGAAAGAAATAAGTCAATGAACGGAAATCAAAGTAATGTGTTAACAGTGTTTCTTGGCCTTTGCGTACTATTAGAAAGACCAAAGAAACCCACTCATGATTCCCAAAGTGTGTCACAACAAAATCCACCAGTCTGTCTGAGATGTTAACAGTCAGCGTTATGGCTGGTGCGATCTCGCCCTCTGGTGACGGAAGAAGGTGATGCTCTGATTTCATAATTGGGTATCTTGACAAAGCCATAATCCTGTATTGGAATGAAAAGAAACATGTGTGTCACCGTTGGTCCCACCATATCACGCAGACAGAACTACGCAAATGCATTAAAAAGGGATGTGTCACACTTCAAGCATCTCACTGAGGGCCATTCAGAGCAATACTGTGGCGGAGATGTGTGTGGTAGTCTGACAGCTCACGGCATCTCTGCTATTCAGCACATCTCTGTGTCACTAACACAATGCTATCAACTGTGTTTTAATAAGCGCTATGGAGACACGAAAAGAGCAGAATTAGTAATACACAAAATCCATTTTACTTGCATTGTTACTCTGGCAACATGTGCATAAACAATTCTAATATTAACACATTTGGGAATGTACACTCTTGCTAGCAAGGATAGAGAGTAACAATTTACAAACTTAGAAATGACAAACTGTCCAATAAAGACATGAAAACATGTTTCACCTCACGCTAAGTAAAAGAACTACATAAGAAAAAGACAAGCAGAGCTCAGACCTCGGCCGGCTTCTCTTCCCTGGTGGCGTGCACTACCGCTCTGGTGCCCTCGCGGAGTCCCTCCGACAGGGCCATCTCGACAGGGATAATACCAGAATTTACATGTCCAGGTTGTCCTGTCTCATTGGACCTCCAGGCTGCACAAAACTGCTTACTGTATGTCACTTGACTGTCTGAGGGCATCTCAAACTTAGCACAATCCTGCTGCTCACCTGGTCATTCCCATCTCATGAAACGGCCTCATCTCCTATCAGGTATTCTGGTAAAAAACTTAGATGTTGCCCTTGTCACTTCCCGGCCCCTGACCAGGAACCATCAGTAAGTCACATCAGCTCTGTTCCAAAATAGCTCCTGAATTTGTCCCCTTCTCCCCATATCCCCAGCTCCCACTGTCATCTCTCACCTGTGCTGGCACATCTACTTCATCACCTGTCTCCCTGCTCCCGCTCTTGCCCCCAACAATCTGTTCTTCTGGGAACATCCAGAATGATCTTTTAAAAAAGTAAATCAGGTCCGATCTCTCCCATGGGTTATAATCCCCCAGTGGTTTCCCATGAAAACGGAATTAAATCAGCCTAAGCATGGACCATGGGGCCCTCTAAGATCAGGTGCCCACGCCTGACCTCATCTTTTTACCAGTTCTCCCTCAATCCCCACATTCAGGCACGCCAAGCTTGATCCTGCCTCAAGTCTATACTGGCGGTTCCCTCAGCTCTTCCCATGGGTCCCGGGTCCTTTTCATCATGAGGTCTTCAGAGAGACCCTCCTGACCACCCTACTTACAGCTGCACCCCACATCGCCCCTGCCCACCCACTCACTTTCCTTTTCTACGTAGCACTTACTACTGTCTCAAATTATCTTATTTATTTCTGCGCACACATTTGTTTTCTGTCTCTTCACACCACAATGTAAGCTCCATGAGGACAGCATCCAAGCCAGACATGCTTGGTGCTGTAACCTCAGCTCCTACACTGAATGGTCTATAACGGTGAATAATTGAAAATATCCAGCAACAGGGAAACCAGTAAGGCAATTACTGGAATTTGCACATCCTCAGCACCTCCTCATCCCCCAGGAAGCAGCCCTGGGGCAACTTGCTACTCCAGGCCTATGCTGCCTAGTCTTTCAGAGCTATGTTCAGCATTAATTCGCCAGGTACACTCACCCCCAAGTGTGATCCCTTGTGCTAGGACCAAAGTCGGTATAGAAACCCAACTTCTCCCCTAACCACATGGTTAAGTCATTGTTCCCAATAAAGGGCTTAGAAGCATCACTCTCCAAAACTGTTATGAAATCTGCACCTGTTCAAAAAAAAATGCACATAGTGATTAAGTATAGAAATGCAAAAAGAGTTAGTAAAATTTAATTCTGTAACCCTTTGCCTTTACTCAGAAATAAAAAAAAAAAAATCCTAATGAGTCACTAAAGTTGCTCAAATCTGAGCTACAAGGGAATTTTCCCATTTTTAGAATGTAATGAAAACATGGGACACCTTGAGGAAATGCAGGAAAGGATAAAAGTGTAACTTTTCTAAATTTTCAAATATTCTTAACATCTTTCCCAAAATTTCAAATAAGCTTAATGCCTCTCTCAAATACCCAATTTATGCTCAGAAACCATAGAGTGGTGCACAATAGTGTTTTATTCCTGGGCAAACACTTCTGTGATGTTGGCATGGAAGTAAGTTTATTGGTTTTTTCAGACTCTGGCCAGATGTGCTTTAGAGGCCTATAATAAGAACTAAAGGACTAAGAGCCAAGGACATTTTTTAGCAGCATTAGAATCATACAGACCCTCAGCAGTTTCTCAGGAGACATGCTTATCAGCAGGCACAACCAGAACAGTTCAGCCCTTTACATATCTTGCTCCACGTTCCACATAGTTGATCTAAGAACCCAGCGCCCACATATTTTAAAGGATGCTTCATACAGAGATGAATGCACCCCAGGGCACGGAAACTTACAAATTGGCCCGTATGTTCTTGAAAGCAACTTGCTTGCAAACGAGCATCACCCTGACCCATTCTGCCTTTCAATCTGACAGTTTTCTGGTCCCCAACAGTGGGCCTCCAATTGACAGAAGCCACCAGCAAGGGCATCTCTAAGAGCAAATGCATGACAAGAATCCCCTGCAGATACCCAGTATGAGGCTCTGTTCAGAATCAACTGAATTAATTGCTCTCAGACAGATGTGGCTACAGAAGCTTAATCCTCCTGTAGATGCCCACCAAAGTAAAGCCTTTTAAAAAGATTAGTTTATGACCCAGCAAACCCTCCTCCTATTACTTATGATCTTGCTCAAAATAAAAGTAACAACAGTACCTGGAACTAAATCCAATAAGACTTACCTGTTTGACTGAGCAGTTGGGCTGATCTTTCTAGGCTAGACCATCCTTCATTGTCGTAGCCAAACCTGAAAGCCCAGATGGCGGCAGAGATCTCTGTGGCTGGTGCCTGAGGAATAGTTAATGGTAATTTAGGATAACTGAACAATGGCAGTTTCAGTGACCCAGTTATCTCCACCTCTCTCTTCCAAGATTCATATTTCAGCAACGAAATTTCCTTAGACATTTGCCCACGTTTAATTCATAAAAATAAGGAAATATTTGCTAGATGGTATTCTCATAATAAATCTTCTGTGAACTTCTAGCTTAAGCTTGGAAGGTAGGAGGACTGTTTGGAAAGTGAGCATTTATAATAAGTATTGTTTATAATAGCAAAAAATTCTAAACAATCTGGCTGTTGTTTCAACAGGAAAATGAATAAATAAATGGTTTCACAAACATATAACAGAATACTACACAGCCCTAATAAATGAGTTAGGACTACATATTTCCATATGGATGAATCTCACAAAGGTGATTTTAAGTAAAAATGTTGCAAAATATATACGTCAGATGTCATTTAGATAAAGTTAAAAACATGAAAGGAGCCAGCCCCATGGCTGAGTGGTTAAGTTCGCACGCTCTGCCTCGGCGGCCCAGGGTTTCACCGGTTCAGATCCTGGGTACGGACGTGGTACCACTCATCAAGCCATGCTGAGGTGGCATCCCACACAGCACAACCAGAAGGACCTACAACTAGAATACACACCTATGTACTGGGGGGCTTTGGGGAGAAGAAGAAGGGAGAGAAAAAAAGAAGATTGGCAACAGATGTTAGCTCAGGGGCGAATCTTTATAAAAAAAAAAGGAAAAAACAATATTGTCTAGGGATATATGGTATGTACTAACAATATAAAGAGATGCATGAAAATGACAAACAGCAGATTCAGGATAGAGGTTACCTTTGCACTGGAGAAGACTAAGATCACAGAGGGGGATACATAGAGGCTTATAATATATTTGTACAGTGGTCTGCCAATATAACTGAGTTATAAATGGTGTCACTCCCCTACTGTACTGGCAAGGCCAAGGGACAGGAGCCCACCCCTTTGAGAGTTCCTCTTTTGGGTTCCTGGGCTCAGCCAGAGAATGCATTGCCCAACCCTAATCATCCACCTCAAACTAATACCTACTGGTCTACAACAGGGATCCTGCTAAAGAGTATGGCTGGATTAGCCAAACCCAACACCACAGTGAAAAAACAACTCTAAGTGGACCACACAAGTTCAGGTTGGGAGAAGGATAAGTAGCAACCGCTTTGCATAGGAGGGCTGCTACTTAACATAAACAGTTCAACATGCTACCGACAAGGAGCTGGGCATTTCATCTTTATACAAGAACATTATTCAATTTAGTGAATGTCATGTAAAGAGAATGGAAACATCAACAGAGATTTCAGGAGGCACAATTATACTCATCAAGCTATCCCTTTTCACGTAACTATATGTCTATAATTAACTCCGGATTTCATTACTCCAAAACCTGTTATTCCCTCATTCTTCCCATGTCAGTAAATGTCACCACCCTCCATCCAGTTGCTTAAGCCAAAAACATAGAAGTCATCCTTGATTCCTTCCTTCTCCTCATCCAGCAACATCTAACCCATCAGCTATACTTTAAAGTATGAGCTATACTTTCAAAATATATTCTCAGCCTATCTGCTTCTCTTCAACCCCACTGCCACTGGCCCATCCAAACTTCCACTGGGCGACTAAAAAAATCTCATAATTTATCTCCCTGCTTCCACTCTACACTCCATTCTTCAAAGAGCAGCCACACTGTTATATACCGTGTTTCTTCATGCTCCTGCTTGAAACACTCTGGTGGCTTCCACTGCAAGTAAAATCAAATCAGAACTGCTTCCTGTGCTCTGGAAGAGCTTCATCAGCCTCTCCATCCTCATCTTCTACCACTCTTCGCCTTGCTCACCAAACTTCAGCCCCACTGCCCGCTGATGCTCCTCAAACACACCAAGCCTGTGTCTCCTCAGGCGTTACACATGTTCTCTCTGCCTGAATCCTTTACCCCTAGCTCTCTGAACTGGCTTTTTCTCAACTTTCAAGTCTCAACTTAAATGTCATGTCCTCAGAGCAGCCTTCTCTAACCACCCGGACCCAGTTACTCTCTACTCCATAATCTTATTTGCTTCAGAGCAGCCTGATCTAAAGTGATAGCCTTTATCTATTCAATTTTTGTTCCTCTGAATACCGTATTTCTCCCCTACCAGAATGTAAACTCCATGAAGGCAGGGATCTTGTCCAACTTGGTTATCTCTGTATCCATGGCACCAGACACACAAGAGACATTCAAGAAGCGTATAAAATGGATGAATGAATGAACAAATAAAGAAAAGAACAGGTATTAAATCCAACTGCAATGACTCCTTTTGAAAAGAACCCCTGGCTGACATTAGGTATCCTCTTCTGACTGATGTTATATTGCAATAATAACAACTAACAATTAAGGGGCAAAAGAAAGAGACCATGCAATGAATTATTACTTATTCAGAAATAGTTACTGAGTTCTGAATATGAGCCAGGCACTCTGTGAGGTACTGGGAATACAAAGGTAAATAAGAGAAGCGTGGTCTCCACCCTCAGTATAGCTTTTTATTTAATATGAAAAACTTGCCTGGTAATACAGATTGCTAAAATTCAAAGTTTTAGCCTCAAATTCTGTTTTAGCCAGAACTGTAACTCTAACTGCATTATGAAGTACATCCAACTTTTTATCAGAGCAGACAGAAAACACAACATTGAAAACACTTACTCTTGCTTCTGCCCACCTGTCTAGAAGAGAAAGGGACAATAAAACATTCAAGCAAGAGAAAAAAGGAAGAGACAAGAAAACTTCCACGACCCATCCATACACAAACTATCCATAATCTACAAAATCAAAAATTACCTGTAGGATTTTTCTTAAATCAAAGAATCTCATATTGTTGCCTTCAGCAATATCTACCAAACAGGAGAAAGAAGCCCCTTACAAAATAGTTATTTCATAGTTTAGATATGTTAAATCATAGACAAAATGACTGCATACAACAAAATCATGAGCAGTGTGCCCCTAATATACGGGCCCATCCTGTCCCAAGAACTCAGCTTCATAAAATAACTCCACTATGTTACCAGCCTGGGACCTGAGAATTAAAGAGGGGAGATCCTGCACCCTGAAGTCATCAGACCCAGGGCTAGAGTTCAATCGTAATGGTGACGTGTACAAAGGTATGGATACACATATATAGCATATAAAGTTCTAAATCAAAATTGTTCATTACTTACCCCTTTGCCCAGTTTCCTCCCATAGGTTTTATGCCGTACTCCTAATCCCAGCAACCCCACACCAACAAGCAGCCACAAAACTAAACAGAGAGAAGAAATCGTGTTAAAGAAACCAAGTTTGTTTTTTAAAAAAATAATGTTTATGAAATTATTGAATCTATTAGGATTCAATGCAAAGGGAAAAATGCCTAATTCCTGGGTAAACTTTCCTGGGTGACATGCATACATAACCCATACTTTAAACTTAGGCTTCAAAGAATCTTCCCCTAAAAACGTTCCAAGGATGATGAGCTTAAAGTAAAAATAAATCATAAATATATACAAGAAAACAAGTCTCCACAAGCAGGAACCAGCAGGAAAAACACCCTGCAGGATCAAGCCCACAAATACTTTAGATATTGGAACTTTTAGCATCAGAATATAAAATAAGCATACTTAACATGTTTAGAAAAATCAAAGAGGGTATTCAATATGATGACTAAGGAATATGAAATTAAATTAACAATCAGGAAAATGTGTAAAGAAATCAAATAGACTTCTAGAAATAAAATCATATAATAATCATTGAAATTAGAAACTCAAGAGACAAGATAAACAGCAGGTTATACAAAGCTGAACAGAGAATTAGTGCAAGAGGCAGCTCAAAAACAGAGGTAGAGAATATGAAAGAGAAGAGTGTAAGAAGATCCAACACATATCCAATTGGAGTCAAAAAAGAGAGAAGAGAAAGAATGGGAAAGAGGCAATATTTGCAGAAATAATCCAGAGAATTTTCCAGAATTGACAAAAGACATGACTCTTCAGATTCAGAAAGCCCAAACACAAACAAGCAAGATGGGAGGTGGGGGCGCTCCACATCCAGATACATCACAGTGAAATTTCAGACCACCAAAACAAACGGAAATCTTAAGAGCTGCCAGAAGGAAAAGACAGAGTATCTTCAAAGGAGCAAAGATTACAATGACAGCTGACTTTGCAACAGCAGAAATGGAAGCCAGGTGACAGGGAAACAAAATCTTTAATGTGCTGAGAAAAAAATAACCAACTACTAAAAGAAGAAAAACAGAAGGTGTAATTTCCAAACTAGAAAGAGGAGTGGGGAGGAAGGGGATAAGAAAAAAAGGAAACTCAATCAATGCAAAAGCAAGCAAGAAGAAAAAGAGGGAAAAATATACCTAGAGAAAGTAGAAAAAGCGAAAGCAAAGTAAAACGATAGAAATAAATCATAACATGTGAGCAATCACAACAAATATAGATTATGTTTTCAAGTTAAAAGACAAAGATTAACATTCTAGAAAAGGCAAAACAATGGAGACTAAAAAGATGAGTCGCTGGAGCACAGGTGATGTTTAGGGTAGCAAAACTATCCTGTATGATACTGTAATGGTGGATACATGTGAGCACAGAGCATTTTTAAGGCAGTGAAACTGCTCTGCATGATACTATAATAGTGGATACATGTCATTATAAATTTGTCAAAATCCACAGATGTATAACACCAAAAGTGAGCCCTAAAGGAGACAGTGGACTTCGGGTGACAGCGATGTGTCAGTGTAGGTTCATCAATTGCAATAAATGGACCGCTCTCGTGGGGGATGTTGACAGTGGGGGAGACTGTGTGGTCAGAGAGTACACGAGAAATCTCTCTGCTTTCTGCTCAGTTTTGCTGTGAATCTAAAATGGTTCTAAAAAATAAAGTCTATTAAAAAAAAAATCACACAGGGCCAGCCCAGTGGCATAGTGATTAAGTTTGTGTGCTCTGCTTTGGTGGCCCAGGGTTCACCAGTTTGGACCCTGGGCATGGACCTACACGCTGCTCATCAAGCCATGCTGTGATGGCATGCCGCATACAAAAATAGAATAAGATTGGTACAGATGTCAGCTCAGTGACAATCTTCCTCACACACACAAAAAAAGAGTCACACAAAACTGTCCAAACAACTTTGTAAATAAATTGTTCCAAATGCCTCAATTTGATGAATGAATTAAAGAGTTATGGTTCTTAGTAAAAATAAAGACAAAGATTGTCAGGATTAAACAGAAACAAACAAAAACTGCCAGATCCTGGTTTCAAGGGACATACCTAAAACATAAGAACACACACACAAAACTCTAAATTAAAAAAATTTCCCCTAAACTTTAATACAATTTTTTCAAATTATGATAGAACATACATGTAGGTGTTTATATAACAGTCTTACTGCTTTGTGATATTTCTTTTAGAAATATATTGAAATTTTACTTAGCTTCTTAATTGTTTCCTATCTCTTTACACTATAACTTTGTCTTCTTTAGTAAAGTATCAGGTCATTGAGGGTGGGGACCAGTTTTTACATGTCCACATCCTACATAACACCATGTAGTCACGTAGTGTACTGAATTCTAATACACTATCTGCAAATGTTATACATTCAATGAACATTTTTACTTAATCCAGTCCACTTGAAATAAGACAGATTGAACAGTAAACTAATTTCACGTTTGAGTTGCTAATTCATCAACATTCCAAATGCTAACATATTTAATCTCCCAAAAAAGGAGAACAAGAAATGAAATAAATAGTGTCAACGATTAGAACAAAGTGTTTTGGAAATTCTACCTGTTAAATCACCATATCCACATTAGAACTGAAGCAAAACTAATACACAGCATCTATGGTTGAAATGACACGTTATCAGAGATTTGCTTTAAAGTATTTCGCCAAAAACAAGTAACGAAGATAGCTGTTAACAACATGGGCAAAATGTTAACAATTGTTGGAACTGGGTGAAGGATACATGAGGGTTCATTATACTCTTTAATTCCATACATGTTTGAAAATTTATATTTATAATAAAATGCTTTTAAAAAAAGACAGCAAAACCATACTTACAAAGTTTCATGCATTTTTCACTCTTTCTGAAAAGCGCTTTAGGACTGTTTTTTGCTTGAAGAAGAAAGTCAAGGCTTTTCTTAGGACCAAATAGCATATTCAGCCCAATGATTAGCATCACCGTCCCTGTTAAAAGAGAAAGAATATATCACATTTTAATCTAAAAATCTTTCCAATAGTAAATTCTATGAGCCTAGGTTTTGTTGAAATGGACATACCCTGAAAATTCAGTTATTGAGTTAACATATCTCTGGTAGTACTTTTGATAATCGAGACGATCATGAGAAATCATCTGAGGTTCTAGGAACCACACTTCAAATAAGAAGACTCAGCCTTTCCCTCATGAGGGATTTAGTTCTTCTAATTTCCTGAGTGCTTCCTAGTTGTTATGTTGGTAACAGTATATGTCACTGACTGTCGATAGTGCAGGGGAGGGCGGAGCACAAGAGAAAGGAGCCTTCTGAACTGCCTCAGGGCTCAATCTTCCCCACCAAAGAGACTTCAAGTGCACCAAGTTGAGGAGCACAAAAGGAGGATTTGGAAGTTCTTAATACGGCAATGTTGGCAATCATTCCGGCTGGGGTGTGGGTCTCACAGAGGATGCACGCTAGTACTCACACTGCGCCAATAAGGCCAGCCAGTCAACTGGGATGCATTACAATGCAGCTTATATGTAAAGTTTACATACTTCTAAAATTGTATTTAATAAGAATAGAAACAGAGGTATGATTGAATAATACATAAATTAGGAAATGTCAAGCAAAAGTTAACTTAGGTGGAAAGCCAGGAGAAACCCAGACAATAAATTTATACTAGTTTCTGATTTAATACAGATTCTTTTCAATTGTATTAAAAGCTACTCTGAACATTACCAACATTCCTCAGTTTTTGTGGCCTTATCAACATAACATCATTCTTACTAAAGCAAGTTCTTAGTTGTTGGAAGCTGTACTGACGCACTGTTCTGCAACCCCAGACGCAGCAGGAAGGAATTCAAAAAGCACATCATTCCTAACATTCTAAAGAAATCAACTTATGTTGAGAGTGGCTCTTACTTTCGTTCGCTTTCTCCACACGGCAGACCCCCAAGCAAGGTGGAGTAAGAAAAAAGCAGAGCATCAGACAGCAAGATAGAGCAGGACAGAGTGCACATACCTGAAAGAAACCAGAAGAAACACAAAGTTCACAAAGCCAAGATTATTGCAGAGGAAACGCAGCAATGTATGTCTGGAATTGGATGAGAGTTGGGTGTTTACCAGACATATCAAATTCTCAATAGATGTTTAAAAATATTCCATATAGTTTAAAAATATATCTTCCAAAATAGCCTGTCCTGACAGATGCCTAGCTCATGGAGTAGAAAAGTTCATGCGACAATGGACAGCGTAGTAGGACATGACGGGGAAGTGCAAAGAAACACGAGCAGGAGCCTAGACTTCTGCGCTGCCCTCACACAACTGTAATTCCACAGTACAGGTCTAACTTCATGCCTAGTGTTCCTCCTGCTACACTGAGGCTCCAGGTGGGCACAGACTCTATGTCTCTTAAATCCCCAGCACCTGGCACTGTGCCTGGAACACAGCAGGTGAGCAATAATTTTTTAATGAATAAATGAACAAATGGAAAAGTGAATGTGTAAACAAGAACTGAATTCCCTGTTAACATGTTTTGTCTCCTCATTTGTCAAAGATCGTATCCTGGAAGCATCTGACATGCTTTACTGAAACTGAAATGATAGTAATTACGGTAGTAATTATACATCAGTATACATATATCACACATTGGTAATTTCAGTATGGCTAGAAGACAATTTTTCAAATATTAAACCGAGCTGAGTTTATGAAGTTTTAATTTTGGCATATAAGCTCATAACCACTGAAATGGAAAATGTATTTACCCTGTGATTTGGAAATTTATTTACACTAAGATTCATATATACCAGATATATTTTATTGGTAAAAATATGGTAAATAAAAATCAGATTAAATTCAGGGGAACCAAAAAAAAAAAAATCACCATTTCTGTATATTTTTACGAGCCTACCACTGAAGTAGCAACGTAAGCATCATGATCGTATTTTCTCCTAACATATCATAGAACACAAGTGTTACATGGCACCTCTTTTATACTTTATTACAGATTAAACTTAGTTGTTATCACAACTAATTCACTTAAAAGGCCTTTGCAGTAGCAAATATTACTGAAACTCATGGATGAATTAAGAAACTGATTTTTAAGTAGTAATTTAGACATTCCTTCAGTTTCCTTTTTAATCAAGAGAGTCTATTTTAATAGAAAGGCTAAATAATCCTATTTATTTCCACCAGTCACGTAAAGTGCTAAATCCTAGTCAGTGCTGAAGGGTATTTTCGAGTAGTTACTTTAATCCAGATCTTTCATATGTACTCACCCAAAAGCACATCAGATCTTTCTCTAGCATATACCCCTCCTGGGACAAATTTAAAAGCTGTGCACCATGCACAGAAATGTATTTCTAGAAGATAAAATATCATGGCGATGGTCATGGCTTTCCCAGGGCTTGACCCAGAGCTAACAAGGTGTCCAAGCACTGGAGGCCACATGGACGCTGTGAAGAGGGCAAGCACACAGCCAGAAACAGCGGCTGCCCACGTGGGCAGGTAAAGGAGACCCACAGCTGAAGCCACTCCTGTTTGAGAGAAAGAAAGAAAAAGAATCAGACAGGAAAGCAGTCATAGTCTCTACCATTTTCTTTTAAAAAAAACCACGTGTGTGTGTGTGTGTAGGGGGGTGGTGTAATAAGCTTATAAGATGACCGATTTATAGCTGTTTAGAACCAGAGGGACCTCAGGAGCATACTGGCCCAATCTCCAGGCTGATGAGAAACTGAAGTCTCTCAAGGTTAACGTGATTTGCTCAAGGTCACACAGCTAGTTACTTGCACAACTGGAAGTGGAATGTGGATCTAGTAAATCTCCAGCCAGTGCTATTTCTTCAGGAAGGGCAGTGGGAGGGAAGAAGGCATTTTTAGCTTATTTCCGTTAAGATCCTAATGGTGAAAAAGGAAAGAACTGAAATTACCTATGACACCAAAAATATCTCCTTTTAATTTAACCAGCTGGATCTAGGACATTAGAAAATCTGTCAGTGTGGTCTCTACAACGTTTTTGTTAAAGAACTTTCTAAAGGAATTTCCATCCATTTCATTTCCACATAGCCCTAAAAGAAGACGTGACTGAGACAGCATGGGACTCACTGCGTTAGCAGTTCTGCAGTCCGTTCCCTGTTATCCAACAGCCTAGGAGATGCTGGATGCTGTGCAGTCTGCCTGGTCCACAGCAGGCACTTAGTAAATGTTTGCTAATTTGCTGAGTCAAACCTGAGGAAATATAACATTTCTCCCAATTCCTGTGAAATCAGCTTTGAGACAGCACATCAGGGTCTTACAACACCTCACTTTGGAGCCATCCATATAACATCTTTCCATAGACTAGGACATTTCCTAGACATTTCAATCAGTGTTGTATAATTGTGACCCACCCTTCAAGGATGCCTACAGCAGACTCTTCACTGCTTGGGGCAAGAACTCCAGAAAAGGAGGAGTGGAGAGCAAGAAGCGGATCCAGGCAGCTTCTCAGTGCCCCAGTGCACTCATCCATGAGTAAGTCCCACTTGCATCTCACAGGATAATGCCACGTGACTATCTATTCTTCCCCACTTCAAAGAGGGCATCACCCAGATGAACCTGAGAACCAGACGGCAGGGCCCTCTACAACCCATGGACTTTAATTCTGCAGTTAGACCTTCAAATACTTAGATCCGACAATGGTTATTTTAATAACAAATTTTTTTTTTTTTTGAAATAAACAAATGCAATGCCTTTTCACTATAGAAATTTTAAAAATACAAAACTGAAAGGAAGCAATTAAGGATTGCCTCAGATTGAGATGATCACAGCCAACAGTCCAATATATTTCCACTGTCTTTTTCTACATATATATGGAAGTATTTTTAGGTAAGTGGAATCATACCACATATTGAGGATTATATTCTGCTTTCTATGTGACATTATATCAAGAACATTTCTCATGTTATTAATGTTTGTTTCTAAAACATTTTTAGTATATATACTATTCCACTGGATAAATACACTACAATATAAGCAACCATTTTCCTATTGTTGGCCTCTTCTGAAGCTTCTGACACTGTGAGGAACATCTTTCTTTGTCCATTAATCTCTTACTACATGTTTGATTATTTCCTTAAAATAATTCTTAAAAAGATTCTTAGAGGTACAACTACTGTGTCAAGAGGTAAAAGCATTTTATTTATTTTTTTTCTCTTTTTGGAAGAAGATTAGCCCTGAGCCAACTACTGCCAATCCTCCTCTTTTTTCTGAGGAAGACTGGCTCTGAGCTAACAACCATGCCCATCTTCCTCTACTTTATATGTGGGATGCCTGCCACAGCGTGGCTTTTGATAAGCGGTGCCATGTCCGCACCTGGGATCTGAACTGGTGAACCCCGGGCCAGCAAGAAGCAGAATGTGCGAACTTAACTGCTGCGCCACCTGGCTGGCCCCTAAAAGCATATTAAAGAGTCGCTACTTGTGGTCAACTGCTTTCCTGAGAGGTTACACCAGTCTCCATTTCCTCCAGAAACTCACCTTTTGAACCATGCCAAAATTATTTCTTTCTAGAGCCAGCCCCCATGGCCTAGTAGTTAAAGTTTGGCGTGCTCCGCTTTGGCAGCCCGGGTTTGGTTCCCGGGTGCAGAACCACACCACTCATCTGTCAGTAGCCATGCTGTGGCAGCAGCTCACACAGAAGAACTAGAGGGACTTACAACTAGAATATACAACTGTGCACTGGGGCTTTGGAGAGGGGAAAAAAAAAGAGAGGAAGATTTGCAACAGATGTTAGCTCAGGATGAATCTTTAAAAAAAATTATTTCTTTCTGAAAATCTTTGCCAAATTAATGATGAAAATAGTACCACATTTTGAATTTCACTTATTTGATTATTAGTGTAAGTAAATTTTTCCTATTTACCAACTTACAATGACTATTTTTTAGAAGAATGAGTCCTCATTTGATATTCTAAAGACATCAGAATGACTTTGTTGCTTCTATGTTACTACAAAGAATTATCTGGAGGGAAAGAAAACATTTCTTCAAATTTCCCTTGACTGTTATTGCTTTTATTTTTAATTTAAATACTACTTTTAAATAGGCTGTATATTTTTAAATCCACTAAAATTGTATTTTTAAATAGGTTATAAATTCAAAAGGTAAAAAAAGAGTCCCTCTGGGGCTGGCCTGGTGGTGCAGTAGTTAAGTTTGTGCACTCTACTTCAGTGGCCCGGGGTTCACGAGTTTGGATCCCGGGTGTGGACCTACACACCGCTCATCAAGCCACGCTGTAGTGGTGTCCCACAGACAAAGTAGAGGAAGACTGCCACAGATGTTAGCTCAGGGACAATCTTCCTCAAGCAAAAACAGGAAGATTGGCACAGACATTAGCTCAGGCCAATCTTCCTCACACACACACAAAAGAGTCCCTCTGACCCCTGTCACCCACTAGTTCCCCTTTGTAAAGGCAACCAATGTTAGCATCTTCTGCATCCTTCCTATGCATAGGAAGAAATACATACATGTGCATTTCCCTCCCTTTTTGTGCACCAGTGGTGGCATATGACACACACTGTCAGTCACTCTGCCTTTTTCACTTAACTGTCTACTTCAACTGTTTTTTGTTTGAGACTGAGTCCTTCCAAATACTGTCCCCTAAATCTTTACAACATCTAAGACACGAAGTAGAATTAACGGTAACTGAATACTCCAATACTTATAATAACCAGCGTGTTAGCTTTCCACAGATCAAATTGTTTATACAATGAAGTTGTAGGCACACTACATAGTACACTGGGGTCCTATCAATGCGTTTACACATGTCTTTTTTTTTCAATAGGGCTTTGATTTTCCTAATTTAATTGCCATCAAGATTTAAAGCTCCTGTATGTTTGCATTTATGAAATTCTGTTGGTCACTGCCATAATTAATTTCATGCCGAGACCCAGTTGGGCTCGCCAACTTTAACTGTACAATGAAAAGATATGATTGCTTTTTCTACACTCTGCTTTATGATGCGGTTTCCAGAAATGAATCACAGTGAAAAAGTGGGCACCATCTTTAGATAATTAAGTGTGAGCTCCAACTTATTTCAGGTGAGCAGGCGATCAGAGAGGGAGACGAAACAGACGAATTATGGCCCTGCTTTCCTGTCTACTGAAAAAAGCCTATTAGAAGCCTTAAATCTGCTTGTCCCAAGGGCCTTTTAAACTACTATTTAATACTTCAAAGAGAGTAGGTTGGACTCTCAAGGCTAGGACCTTTCTTATCTGGGGAAATAAGTATAAGCATAATACTATAAATTCACAGCTTTTCTGTTCCTTAACTAATAGTTCACGTTTCTGTGAATCTCAGGTTTCCCATGTCTAAAATGAAGCTGATAATCACCTGCCCAATAGGCATTTTGCTTATATTTAGTATGCTATAAATGCCGAACAATCTTTCAATGTATCTCACCTTCCTTTTCCCAATTGCAAACAGATTAAAAAGCTATCTATGCTCAACGCAAACAGCATTTACAAAGTGATCTGGCCCTTTCTTGAGGAATCTCATGAGGCGTATCTCTGGTAAGAAGAAAGGTTACTCCTATATTATATTCACACAAACTTCCACAGAGCCCATATGGAACGCCTACTAGAAAACACAGGAGCAAGTGAAAACAGCTCAACACGACTGCAACAGTGTGTTCACACATCCCCGGGAGGTCGAGGGCCTGGTGAACCTCATTAATTGAGCAGCCTAACTCATTACACACGTTTCCATGCAAGGGCGGTAGACCTCAGAGCGCACAGAAATTTACTCATTCTTATTCAACCCACATCTTCTGTTACCGATATACATAGTCTCACAACTCACACACAGCCTCTAGTGCAACACTCTGAACCACCTGCTTAATTAATGTGTATAAGGACGTCTCTCCTCACAGAAACCAAATATAGTACTTGCTCTGTCACAGAATGGGGGGTTTTTAACTTAACACCAAAACTGACTCTAATCATTTCTGCCTTTCAAGGGGAAGGGAGAAGAGTGGCATAATTCAGTTGTGGGAAAGTAAATAGATTGCTCCTGAAATATGATAGTTTTCACCAATATTCTGTGATCCTAAAGGCAGTGATGGGGAGGAGAGGGTCCAAGCCTTTGAATAAGCAAACATGGACCCCAAAGCTGAGCAGACGGGTGAGGAGCTAAACTCTTCCACGTAAAAGAGAAAAGGAAACTGAACTGCATGATGGAGTTCCAATGGAGGGCGTTCCTGAAAACCAGAGAAGAGAGGGATCTCGGAGAGGGGAAGAGGACTGGCAACGTGGCGATGTACAACCCTCTACCTCCTCAGACCTGCGGTAAATCTGTGACTGACACACGTGTGGGGAGATGGGGGAGATCATGTCAGCATAGTCGGGGGGAAGGAGACAGCTACAGGAGGAGAGGGAAAATGAAATGGAGGAAGTAGGAACCTGGAGCCCGGAGTCACTGGAAATCATGGTGACATCTGGATTCCAGCAGCTGTAGCTGTTTAGAATAGCCCACGTGGCAACAGCACCTATTTGTATGGCTGCCTGGGTCATCTACTTCCAGTCTAGGTGCACATGCCTGCAAGTGAACTGGACAGCTGAGCTGAACGACGGGCATATCTGCAGGTCAGCTCCACATACCTGTAACCCACCAGATTACACCGGTACCAGGAAACCATGAACAAGCCGAGAGCATCAATCCGCTCGCCAAGCACAGCAGAATTACACCTCTGTGAAAAAATGACAGGCTACAGGACATCTGACATTATTAATATTTCATTGTCTCAAATAGAAAACAGAAATATATCTCCTACCTCTTAGTACATCCAAGACATAACATGAGTGTGGAACAACCAATGAGATGAGCGCCCATTGGGGACCAAGATTATATCCATTCAGAACATTAAAGTAATAACTACTCCAACTTGAGAAAAGTGCTATCTTTCATAGTCATCTTTCATGGTCAACGCAAACACAGTAATTGAGTTTTCTCAGACTATTAAATTATAGTCCATATTGGCCAAGTGACATTTTAAATGACTGCCAAACACCAAAAGAAAAAGTCATTGGGAACAGTTTCTCTTCAGTTTGCCTGTTTTCTTTCTTTTCTCTACCTCAATACTGCTTTCATCTACAGTCACTGCCTTCGTGGGACTGGTGTCAGCTTGATAAATGAGAGTTGTGTTTTTTAAAACAACTACAAGCTATCTCATTCTTTAGCTACTTTGGCAAAAATTAGGAGGAGGAGAAAAAAATAATTTAACTGAACTTTAGGGAAAAATCCAACAGCAATAATAGCTTATGACATGGCACTCAATTAAGCAGTTATAATATAAATTAAGCTAAAAAACATAGCACTTACTACACACCAGGCACTGTTTTAAGATTTTTACATATTTTAGCTCACTTAATCCTCACAACTCTGTAAGACAAATGCTATTATTATCCCCATTTTGCAGAGGAGGACACTGGGGGAAAGACCACTTAGGTAACCTGCCTGACGTCACACATAGTGGCCCACGTGGGACTGAGAATCCACAAAAGGCCCTCAGAGGCCAGCCTGGTGGCACAGTGGTTAAGCGCATATGTTCTGCTTTGGTGGTCCAGGGTTCACCAGTTCGGATCCTGGGTGCAGACATGGCACCGCTTGGCAAGCCATGCTGTGGTAGGCGTCCCACATATAAAGTAGAGGAAGATGGGCACGGATGTTAGCTCAGGGCCAGTCTTCCTCAGCAAAAAGAGGAGGATCAGTGGTAGATGTTAGCTCAGGGCTAATCTTCCTCAAAAAAAAAAAAAAAGGCCCTCAGGCTCTGGAGTGAGGCTCCCAGCTGCCCTCCCACCTACCCCCACCTCCTAAGGTTAAGGATCGTCCAGGGTCTACAGAAGACCAGATGTGAGGAAAGGCCATGGAGGACAGGTGATCTTTCTCTATCCTCAATTCAACAACAAACGTTTATGAGGACCTACTATGTGCCAGGCTCTGTTCTAGGGGCTCAGGATACATCAACGAACAAAGAGCCCTTTTCTCCACAGGGCTCACATTCTAGTCGGGGGTGGGGGAGGGGGACACAGACAATAAACACATTAGCAAGTAACACAGGATATCAGAAGATGGAAAGTGCTACAGAAGAGTAAGAGTAACAGGTCAGGAGTGCTGGGGTGGGCTGATGGGAAGCTGGAACAAGTGACTAAGACACCGTTTGTCTGGCTCCCTCTTCTCCCAGGAGCTATGGTCGGCACTGATCCTTTGGTCCCCCAGAGTCCCTTCAACACCCTCTGAGCCTCTCTCTCCCCTTTCACCCATCTCTCACATCTTTATCCCATCAAAACTTATCTATGACCCATTCCCTTGAGTAGAATCTAGTGAATTTTAGAAAGCAGTTCCTACTCTGATGGTCATGGGTGACGACGGTCTTATGCAACATTTCTCAAACAGGGTTCTGAGAAACAGCAATTTTATGAGATGTTAATAGGTGTTCTAGAAACAGGGGCTGGCGCCCTAGCCTAGTGGTGAAGTTCTGTGTGCTCCACCTCAGCTCACAGGTTCGTGGGTTCAGATCCTGGGTGCAGATTTACACTACTTGTCAGCCATGCTGTGGTGGTGACCCACATATAAAATAGAGGAATACTGGCACAGATGTTAGCTCAGGGCTAATCTTGCTCAGCAAAAAAAAAAAAAAGGAATTTCATCTTCAAATAAGTTTGAGAAATTCTCTAGAGTCTCTAATATGCTATAACACACATTGTGAATCACAAAGAAAGGAATATAAAATGCAATATTTTATAAACCTATTTGATCTAGAAGACTTTTTTTCTCTTAGAGTAGCTATTGACATCTCAAGAAACCAATCTTTCACCGATCTCATGGGTTGCATTTCCACCTTCAATGTCTCACTCTAACATACAGAATCATAAGATGTCTGAACAGAAAACTCTCATTTTACAGGTGAGAAAAACAAGGCCAGGGATGTAATGTGACTGGTCCAAGGTTGAATGGTGAGTTGCTGTTGGCCAACCACGACTCCAGCCCTTGAGCCCCACCTTGGATTCCTGGTCCGGCTCTCCTTTTGCTCTTTCACACCTCTTATGCTTGTTTTCACAGGGAACTTTGGAGACAAAGCTTTAATACGAGAATAAACTCCTTCCCTTCCCATCTCTTCCTTTGTGCCTTTCTTCCTTCTCTCTCTTCCTCCCAAGTATGCTGAGTATCCAAGATCAAAAAGACACAGACTCTAAATGAGATAACATATGTAAACTTCCTAGCTCAATGTCTGACACAGAGTACATCACAAACATTAGTTCTTCTCTCACTCCCTGTCCTCAAGGAGGTTAGTGCCTAGAGAGGAAGAAAGGTGCAAAATAACTGTAATATTAAAAAATGTGTAATACAGAATAATAATAAGAGATATTGGGGGGGATTCAAGATAGTATGTGGCATAAAGGGACCCCTGGGATAATCAGAGAAGACTTCACAGAAGAGATGCTTGAGCTGAGTTTTGAAGGGTGAATAAGAGCTTGCCAAGACCTTAAGGAAGAGAAGGGAGGATAGGCAGACGAAAGAGCACACACACGCAGATGGAGGAGTGGAACAGTCTGGCACTTCTAAGGAACTGCAAGTGCTTTCAGCCCAGGTAAAGCACAGAGATAAGGTAGGGAGCATTTGTAAAAGCGGACGGTGTGGGGCAGATCCTGTCTCATATGACCTGGTATTGGGGGTAAAAAAAACTGCTGACAGATTTTAAGCAAGGGAGTGATGGAGTCAGATTTGCATTTTAGAGAGATCATTCTGGAGAGGGACCATCAGGAGAAACAGCAAGAGCCTGGATGAAAGATGGTAAGGACTCCACTAAGGCAGATATGGTTGGGGAAAGGGAGGGAGGCACAGATCTGAAAGAAGTGGTAGAATCAACTGGACTTAATGCCAAAGATGCAGAAAAGGAGGAAGACACAGAACTCTAGGATGACTTGTGGTTTCTGGCTCAGATGATGGGGTGGATGGATAGAGTGAACCAAGGCCTGGAGGAGGAGCAACATGTTTGGGGCCTGGGAACTCCTGAGTCCAGACTTGGACATGCTGAGAATGAGAAGCCGGTGGGATATGCCCAGATGTCTGCTGGGGAAAGATCCAGCAGGCAGTTGCATGTCTCCAAATGTGGGAATTTCAGCACTTTAAGAAAAAACAGGTATCTGAGGCAGATGCTTTAAGGGTTTCTCGAATCTTTTTACATGAAAGACTGGGTCTGGCATGGGAAAAAAGAAGTGCCAGGAAGAACACACAAAGGGTTGATGAGGACAGAACACATGGACTAACACTTAAATGCAAGACTGCTACCTCCCTAGGTGCCCCATGGTTGGAGCAAGTCCCAAACTACCAGAGGATCAGAGATCTCCCAGGCTCCCTCCTTTGGAGAGAATAGAGATCTATGCTCAGGCTGCCAATCCTGTATCTCCCATCAGTACACTCTGGTCTTGCCCTACCAAATGCCAATAACTGTAATGGCGGCGAGGCAGCGGTAGGGGGTGTGGGGAGGGAGTCTAGAGGAAAAGAACAGAGAACGTCATGCCTTCCGGCCACTAAGAATGCTCTCCTACTCCCTGGCAGGGGCTCCCAGAACCTCTTACTCAATGTTTCTGATATCTAGGGAGAGTGGAATATGAAATATCTGGCTAGCACAGATCTAGCTGCTCAACCAAGGAGGTATTTCTTCCCTCAACCATAACAGCCAATTTCTTGATTGCTTCCAAACCCAAACTCACCCAAATGGGTTAGGATCCGGCCCTGGATGGGGATGGCCACTCACTGCCCATCTGGAAACGAGGGAGACCTCTCCAAACACCCAGTGGGTGAGGAATATGAGATTGCCAAAGGCAGCCCCCGCCAACAACCAGTTAGGTCTAGAGGCCATCCCCTTGGCTGCCTCGCCAGTCTTTTTCCCCTCAGGTTTACTGCAGTCACCATCTAGAACAAAAATGGAAAAGGGTCAGTTACATGGAAATTTACCCTCTGCATTTAACAGACTTTAGCAAGTAAGAAATGTGACTGGCTTCCAGGAGCTTACTTTAGAACGGGAGACGACACATGAACCTACAACACAAAGCAGAACGTGCTGAGAGCTGGGCAGAGAGAGAGGACCTCAGGCAGGCTGGATCCGGCAGGCTTTAGAGGGAACAGAACGTCTTGGAATTTGACAAGTGAAAAGGCGGAAAGTTATTTACTTCATGTGAAGTTCACAGCATGAGCAAAAATATATGCAGAAACAGTGAACGGTATGTTCAGGGGACAAATGCAGTCCTGCTTGAGTGGAAAATTTCCAGTACACCAGGCTGCTCCCTCCCAAAAGAAGAGGGCTCCCACCTAACGCTCTGTGTATCCAGAGTCCTAACAGCACATTGCCTGAGCAGAGACTGTGTGCCAAGCCCTCTTTCAAGCCCTTTATAGGAGCTTACTTAACTTTCACAACTTTATGAGGCAGGCTCTATTACTAATCCCATTACCGGTTAGAAAACTGAGGCCCAGAGAGAACAAGTAACTTGTCCAAGATCACACAGCTAGTAAAGAGAAAGTGGGGCTGGAACTTAGGCAGTCTGGCTCCAGCACCTGTGTACTTAGCTATACCATACACTTCAGGGGACTGTTGAACCAACAGGTCTCAATTCACTGCACCACTGACTTCACATAATGTAACAACTGGAGAAAATGCTGGCAGGAGAATTTCTTTGTAGGAACAGAGAGGCTGTTGGGCAGATGCTTATGACGCTGTGAAGCCCTCTGCAGGACAGAAGGAAGCCTCAGGGTCTGCCTGGGGGGCTGGCAGCCCTATTTTACAAGGAGGAAGAAAGCCATTCTGCCAAAAAAGGAGTCAAAGAAAGGAGGAGCAGAGCTGAAAGCTATGGGGATGAGGGACAGGGTGGTACAGACAGAAGGGTGGCCAGGGCCTGGAGGCTAAGCAGACAGTCTTCGGAGAAGAGAGATATCTAAAACGACTTTGCTGTGTATTACGGCGGGTGACCCCTCCCCCAGGACCCAGCCGATCTTCAATAAAACTACAAAAAACTCCTGGTAACATCAGAAATGCTAGAGAAGCTGGCGAGAAGTCTTGAGTTTTGTAAATGGGGCACAGGGCAAAAACAGGAAGGGAGCAACAACTGGGTCATGTAAATTTAAAAGAGGCGAGAAAGAAGAAAACTCAAGTCAGGAAATGTAAATTATACCTCAAGTTCAGATCCTTATCAGGCTGTACCTGTGAAATTTGCTGCCTGAGTTTCCACCTCTAGATGTTAGTGTTTTATAAAATATAGAACATATTAGGGCCCTAGACGGAGATCTAAATGCTGCAACTAATACTAACGTCACTTGAGTAATTTACTTGCGTGATGTCCCCCTCTTCTCACTACCCTCATTTCATGCCAAAATTGGGGCCAAAGGGGGATTATACAGCATTCTGTTCACACTGAGCCAAAACCCTCTACACTTCCATCAGTCTGTGAGATTTCTCCTTGTATTTACAAAAGAACAGTGACTCAGTGAGAGTGACACAAAAAGCCAGGAGCAAGTTAATTAGAATCTAGTAACACTTCTCTCTTCTTTTCAGAAGGGTCTCGAGTTAGCATATGAAGCAAACATCAAGCTGGGTGTGTGCCTGTCTCCGAGAAAGTCAGCTCCAGACAGCGACAGGGTATTTGAAAGGTGGTGTGAATAAGCAAGACTTCCTTTCTTTTCAAGTTTTAGACTTGGAGTTTAAATATATTCAGACACCTGGAAAAAAAAACAATGCCAGGTAGTTCCCACGGCCCCAGCTCACAGATAACAGTCCACAGTGTTAGAGCTACACTGGGGTCAGTACGGAGGGAGGGGGGTGACGGATCCCACCCTGGAAGGCCTGTCCAGAGGGAAAGAGGAGAAAGAGCTGAAAGCCAGCTGGGAGTATGAGGCCGGGTTCTACTCCCCCACTGCCCAGTGATACAGTCAGCTTTTTATTATCATTCTCTGTAATGGCAAGAAAAAGATGCCTTCTGCTTAGATAATAGTCCACCATGACTGTGCCGGTTACTATTTCAGGGGAAAAAGTTGAAATGGAGACATAGCACAGAAAGATAATTTTTATCTTTCAAGATGTGTCACATTCAGGTAAGAAAAGTAAACTACGCAAGAGAGAAAATCCCTAAAGAAACTGGGTATACTCTTACCTGTGAAGATGCGATCAAGGGTGGCTATGGTACTTAAGGTCAGGATCACTCTGTTGGACACCTGATAACTCCAGATTGGGTTTAGTGAAGTGTACCATATGCGAAGAACTAGAAGAAGAATCTGTCCTAAAATAAATCCCCAGATTCTGAGGTACCTGTAAGTACAAAAGTATTTGTAACATACTTTTTATGTGGTTTCAATGTACTATGTCCATTGAAATTCTACGAATTCCAGTTTCATAGAATGAGCATAGGAAATAGTCTTATTGGTAACTTGCAGTAATATACATGATATAGCCTTTATAAAGCCCATTACCTAGGCGACTTCTTCTAATTCTTTAATTCTGAAAACATTATTAAAACTAATAGCAAGTATTCACATCGCGGTTTTGTGAAAAGGAAAAAAATGAGACTTCTACAAGGCCATATGCAAGGTAAATATGAAACTGGAACTCTGGGTCCCGACTTTCCCTTTGGTGACTAATCACACTTGCTTGTCTACAGGTCTAAGAGACGAACCATACCTTTGCAAACCACTTCCTGTCCACCATGTCACAGATTGCACTATCAGAGACGAAGACACACCAAGCGCGAGGACCACTATCCGAAGTTTGGCATTCGGAGCCTGGAAGGAGGCTATGCTGCCTACAAACAAATTAAGGAGAGCTGAACGTTTCTGGCAATCATGCACTGGTACTCGGTGATCTGCACTGATAACTGTTGTGTCTGATACCATCTTTATACTCAGGAAGATAGAGTGAATATATAATTGTGTGTGTATAAATCTTTTAAAAAATTTTTATTGAGATATCATTCATACCATAAAGTTCATCATGTTAAAGTATACAACTCAATGGTTTTTAATGTATTCACAAAGTTGTGCAACTTTTACCAATATCTAATTCCAGAATATTTTCAATCACCCTAAGAAGAAACCCATACCTATTAGCAGCCACTCCCTTTTCCTCCTCCCTGCCCGACTCCCAGCCCCTGGCAATCACTAATCTACTTCCTGCTGTATGGACTTTTCCTATTCTGGGCATTTCAGATAAATAGAATCATACAATATGTAGCCTTCTGTGACCGGCTTCTTTCACTTAGCACAACGTTTTCAAGGTTCATCCATGTTGTAGCATGTATTGGTATGTCATTCCTTTTTATGGCTCAATAATATTCCATTGCAAGGATTCCATGGCATGGATATACAGCATTTCATTTCTCCATTCATCAGCTGTTGGGCATTCAGGTTGTTTCTACTTTTTGGCTATTATGAATAGTGTTGCTATAAACATTTGTGTACAAGGTACTGTGTGAATGTATGTTTTGATTTTTCTTGGGCATATACCAAGGAGCGGAGCTGTCAGGTCATATGACAGCTCTGTTTAACATTTTGAGGAACTGTCAAACTGTTTTCCAAAGCAGGTGCACCATTTTACATTCCCACCAGCAATATGTGAGGGGTCCAATTTCTCCATGTCCTTGCCAACACTCGTTATGGTCTGTCTTTTTGATTATAACCATTCTAGTGGGTCAAAATCTTTACGGTCAAAAATGACCTGAATCAAAAGGAGTATGAACGAATTTAATAGTTAACTACACAGTAATTAAGCTAAAATATCTGAGACGACAGATATGAGGAGGCAGGTAACACTCAGATCTTCTCCATATTACGTAAGGATACCTTAGGACTCTTCAAAAACCAGTTGTTTCCTTGCCTTGAGAAGCATCTGAAGGGAGTTTTAAGTCACGTCATGGCTTACTTCAGCCGCTGTTGAGCATCAGCAAGACTCAGGGGTTACCTGGAAGGGTATCTGGCAGAAATTGGCTTCTTCATCCTCAACTCCGAGTCATTTCCCACCTACTCCACCTTCTCAAATATAATTCTACCTCTATTCAAGGTGATGGGTTTTCACGGAGGAAGGAGGTGGAAAGGGGACAACAGGAAGCATCCCAAATACCATACCCACCCCAGACTCATTTAATATCACATCCCTTACAGCCACCACAAGTTACTGGGCCGGAACTGGACTTAATAAAACACGGTCCCAGGAACTGCTCAGTCAGTGGCTTCGTAGGTAAGCCTGGCACCGGCAGCACGGAGCAAAGGCAACCAAAACGTGTCACTGATGAGATCACTCTCGTAAATGCCAGCCAAGGAATGTGATGAGAAACTGAAACTTGCAACACTCAGGCCGTAGTAATTCATAGAAGGATAGAGTAAGCCAAAGGCGGTTTCACTCAGTGACCATCTACTCAAATCAGGGTAGAAAGTTTCACTTCTCTTACTTCTGGAGCTGAACATTTCATGGTCAAATATTGTCTTTCCATTCCTATGGACACCATCTTTGTAAAGGGTGCATTTTTCAGTGGCATTTACCACTTTTCTTTCTGAGCCCAAGCTCTTTAAAAGCCGGAGCTCTCCACCTTTGTGGGCAGACACAGAACTCACCGCACTAACTGTATTCTGTCTTCTTTGGGTCTGATGCACAGAAAAGCAGAAGGCAGCTACCTAGCGATTCCTGTTACTGTTTCTGAAAAAAGTCAAACGACTGTTTCCAGACAGAAGAAACATACAGCCCGGTTCATGAACAAATGCACTTGGAAAACTCAAAGAAACCAACTGCATTATTGCAGAAGGGCAAGACATGCAGAGTTTTTAGCTACAGATTCACCCAGACTGGAGTCTGGTGTTTTTGTTTTTTAAATCTTTTCTCCATGACCTCACCTCCTGAGTTTTTCACTACCAGGACTTCTCCAAGGTCTCTCAATACCAATATTAAGAATCTCAATTTTTTGTGATAGCAAATATACATTTAAAATTTTTTCAGTTGCTAGTTTTCGGCAATGTAACATACTCAAATTCAGAATTCAAAAGGTATACAGTGCAAAGTTGCCCTTCATACTTGTCTCTAGGTACCATTTTCTTCTCCCTGGAAGCAACTAAAATGCTATCAGTTGCTTTTTAAAAAATCCTTCTAGAGCTATTTAACGCATGTTCAATTAAATACTAAATACATTTTCATCTAACCCAAGTGTTAGTATTCTTCACACACTGTTTAGTGCTTCCTTTTTCTCGCCTAATATTTTGAAGAACATTACACTTCCTTACATAAACAACGGTCTCATTCTTTTATATAGCTGCATAGTATTCCGAATTTTATAATCATAATTTATCTAACCTATCTATATAGATGACATTTGGGTTATTTCTAATCTTGCTATTATAAATATTGCTGCAATGATTAAGTAATATTGTATTTTTATCATGTTACACATATGAGTGTATCTGTAGGATATATTCCTAGAAGTGGAATTGCTGAGTAAAAGAATATATACATATTTGTAACTTTGATAAATATTGCTAAATTATCCTCTGCAGAAGTTGTCCCAACTTACATTCACACCAGCAACATATAAGAACCTGCTTTCCCACCCTTCCAACACAGCATTTTCAGACTTTGTTCTTTGCCAATCCGGTATGTGAAACTATGTATAAATATGTGTGGGTGTATATATAATTTGTATTCTATACATTTTAATATATTTTTAAGAACCAATTATATTTCCTTTTCAGTAAACTGATTGTATCTGTTGCTTCCTTTTCTATTGAGTTGTTGGTCTTTTTTATTATTGATTTATAAAAATTCTACATATTACTGAAATTAGCCCTTTGACTAAAAGAGTTGCAAATATTTTTCCTAATTTGCTGTTTGACTTTGCTTACTGTGGTGTTCATCATGCATAATTTTCATATTTTCATGCAGTATCATTTAACAATTTTTTTAATGGCTTCTGAGTTTTGAGTCATAGTTGGAAAAAAGAACACAATATGTTCAAGTGTTGACCTGTTCACCAAGGTATCTTTCCTCTCCTCGCTTCGGTGATTTTTAGGCTTTTCTAATCCGACAGAAAAGTGAGAAATGTAAACTACACTGACTTGGTCTAGACTCCCAGCTCTACTAAAACTCTTCAAGGTAGCAGTAAGAGAAAGAGAAATTTCTTTTTTTTTTAATAATGTAGTATTCAAAGAGCAGTATACATAATTTTACTTGATTTTTAAGTAAAAAAAATCTTAAATCTTACCAACAGTAATCATCCGCAGCAGGGTTAGCATCCACTTCTTGTTAACCAATTTCCAGAAAGGACTAATGGTTAGCAATATTGGAGAAAGAAATGCTATGCCAAAACCTTCAAGCCCAGTGAGTTCGAGGGTTTGCAGAGGAAAGTAAAAGATCACTGGTCCCATATCATGGCAGAGAGACCAAAAGACATACCCTAGAAAAAAATTTTTTTAAAGAGAGAGAGAAAGTGTAACTTTGTCATTGTTTCAAACAGCAGCCAGGCTGCTGCACCCCCACCGCTCGGTTGGCCGGCCTCCTTCATGACTCTGGTCTTAACTAGAATTCCTCCCCTTGCCATCACGTCCACCAAGGAGGAAAATGGCTTCCTGCTGTTGCGGGTCCTCAGCAACCCTCCTTTGTTCCTTTAACCCTCGCAGGTAGTCCCTTTATGAAAGCCTCTTCAATTAGACCATCTTTGTTGAATTTGGTTTCCTGTCAGGACCCTGAAGTGATAACATTTCCTTACCTGGGTCTCCTCTTCTATAAGGAGAAATATCATGAAAATCAAAAAGAGCAACAAACAGCAGGACCCCTTCCACTCCAGACGACACCCAAAGGCAGGTTAGTGACGCAACCATCGGTTTCTTGTGAGTAGACTATTGTAAACCCAACCCTTAGGAGACAGTACCAGGTAGTGGAATAGCCAGATCCGAAGTCAGTTTCACCTCCGTCAACTCCTGACTGTGCAATCTTCTAGAATAACGATAATTAACGACTGGACATTTATAGCATGTGCTAGGCTCTGCGCTAAGTATTTACAGGGGTCATCTCTCTTATTCCTCACACAACCCATGTCCTACGAAATTAACACTATGTCTACTCCCCACTTACAAATGCAAAAACAAGAAAAAACTCCTGAAACTCAGAAAGTTACGTAATTGCCTATGGTCATGAAAGTAGCAAACAGCAGAGTGAACGTAGACCCAAGCAGTCTGGCTCCAAACGTAGCTGTCTAACCACCGAGTGTTGTACCTTTCTCCCAAGGTACCGCTCAGCCTCTCCTTCTTGATCAGCAAAATTGTACTTTTAACCACTTCTCGGAGTTGTTAGGATTAAATGAGATCAGGCACAGAGCACCTAGTGCCCTCGATACTTAACGCAACGTAATTCGCTTTACACGCCCGACGTACTTATGAGATGCTGTCTGCGCCAGAACAATGGGTCCTCCCAAGCGTTACTAACCCCCCCCAAAATCAGGTTCCTAGGAGGGCGCCCCTCCCAAGCCGGAGGAGTGCTTGTTTCATAATGAACAGCGAGATTCTAGCCATTTCCCAAGCGTTGGTCTGGGAATTCTGATTTTAAGCATACAGCTCCGAGAGAATTACACCAATAATTGTTCTTGGGACATTTTGCTAAGTGAGCACATGGGACTCGAGTTTGATGGTTTTCGCCAAATCCCAAATGACCACCAAGGCCACTTGTGCCGGGCCAACGCAAGCAGCGTCTACTGCCCTGTGTGCTCACCTACAGCTGCGGGGGACGGGGGGCGGAGGAACGGGGACGGGTGCCCTGTCTTCCTGAAAGTCAAAGTTCAGTACTAAATCTTATTAAGTTAAACTTAAAGGTCGCGGGTGGGAGTACTAGGGGGCGGTACCAGCCGCGCCGGTCCCAAGCCGGCGGCACGTGGAGAATTCGCGACCCGTGGGCGCAATCCGAGGGTAGCTTGGCCGCCGGGGAAGCACCGGCTCCCGCACCGGCTCCCGCACCCGCCTCGCCAAAGCCTCAGGTTTGGAACCTCAATCTGAGTCTCTTGTTTTTTTCCTTCCGTAGCAAAATTCCCAGGGGACGATAAGCATCTCTATTCTGGGCACCGGGCGCGCTTTTCTCCCTCCCGGGCCAAGCGCCGCGGCCCGGGGCAGGGCCATGCGGAGCGGGCACCCGCGAACGCGCGGCGAGGGCGGCCTCGGCTTACCCAGGACGGTCTCCAGGAGGACTTCTCGCCACAGGGAGCCCATGGCCGCGCGTGGAGCGGCGCTTTCTAGGAAAGCAGCGCGCGCCTCCTCGCGCGTACACCGCGCGCCCCGGCAGCCCCGCGTCCTCCCGGCCTGCGTCTGCGCCGCGCGTCCCCTAGCCGAGCCCGTCGCTGCCGCCGCCGCCCATGTGCCGAGGCGAGGGTGGTGCCCGGCGCGTCGGCCTCCGCCCCGCCACACCCCGTCCAGCCCGCCAGGCTCCGCGCCGCCTGTGCGCGCTCCCCCGCCGCAGGCGCCTCGGGTCTCTGAGCCGCCGTCGCCACTGCGCGCTGCAGAGGACAAGTGTCCCGGCGCAGGGAGCTGGGGGCCTCGGGCCCCGCGGTCGGGCAAAACCCAGGGTGCCCTGCCCGCTCGCCGAGCAGCCCCGGGATGGACGCTGCCAGCGCCCAGGAGGGCGGAAACAAGCGCAACTTTGGCCTGGTCGTGCGCATGTTTTGGCGAGGCCACGGGAGCGCGCTGCGAGGAGACAGAGGGAGACCCGAGGGGCAGCCCCAGCTGCAGAGGGGCGGTGAGGCCGGCTGTGGCGCTCTGGGCGAACAGGACCCTGGCATTCCTAAGGCCTGGGCGACGCTCCGGAGACGAGCGGGCCTGGGCAAGAATCGCGTGACTGCGCGCCTCCTTCTCAGCTTTGGTAGGAAACAAATTGCATTCTGGAAAGGTGGTCAAAAACATCTAGAGGCTACAGGACTTTCTGTGGCTTTTAGAGACGTCGCAACGCTTGGTCAAGGGAGAGAAAATAATTGATGCGAGTGGAAATTTTGCCCTTCTCAACTTTAGCGATGATCATCTTTGAGCATGCTCGTCCCTAAGGAGAAGGGGAGAGACGTTCTAGTTAACAATGGAGCGAGTGAACTAGGCCTGTTATTTCTCGCTCAAATATTGCCATACCCAAGAATGTCTTGAACTTTTTTAGAACCTTCTCAAAGGAATTTAGCTTAATTCACTTTGATTTTTTTGGGAGAGTTTATCATTTATCACTTTTGGAAAGTTTACTCTAAAGCAAACGATGAGTTGCCTAAAAGTATAGGAATCGCTAGGAGCAATTATTGCTATAAGCCCACAACAGTTTTGAGCAGAGTTCCAAGTCACTTAATTACTTACTAGTACTCTTTGTCACAGGATAGACATATAGATCATTGGAACAGAACTGAGAGTCCAAAAATAAACAGTCTCATTTAGGGTCAAATGATTTTCAACAAGCTTGCCAAGACAATTACGTGGGGAAAAGGATAGTCTTCAACAAATGGTTCTAGGACAACTGAATATTCCCATGAAAAAGAAGAAAATATGACCCCCATCTCACAGCATATACAAAAATTAACTCAAAATGGATTTAAGACCTAAATGTAAGAGATAAAACTATAAAAATCTTAGAAGAAAACAGGAGTAAATCTTCATGATGTTTAGTTAGGCAATGAGTTCTTGGCAACAAAACCAAAAGCACAAGTTTCAAAAGAAATAATAGATAAATTGGAATTTCTTAAAATTAAAGGCTTTTGTGCTTCAAAGGACACTCTCGAGGAAGTGAAAAGACAAAGCACAGAATGGGAGAACATATTTTTAAATCGTACATCTGGTAATGAACTGGTACCAAAATATATTTAAAAAAATTAGAATTCATCATGAGCCATCACTTGCAGGAAACTAGCTTCACAAAAGAAGCCTACAAGAAGTACAACCAAGATTCCGTGAAATCAATCAAAGGCAAACTTGAAGAACAGAGACCAGAAAGAGTAAAACCTTTTGTGACAGGGGCTGCGGAACCAATGAAGCCCATCCTTGCTAATTTCAAAAACTGCCAGTTCTTTGCTGGTGAAAACATGAATCCAGATGGCATGGCTGCTCTGCTGGACTGCTGTGTGGATGGTGTAACGCCATATATGATTTTCTTGAAGGATGGTTTAGAAATGGAAAAATGTTAACAAATTTGGCTATAACTTTGGATCTGCACCTGTCGTAACTGGCTGCTGCTTTCATCCACACAACACCAGGACTTAGACAAAGGGGACTGATGTCATCTTGAGCTCTTCATTTATTTTGACCTTAATTTATTTGGAGCAGAGACATTGTTTTTAAGGAAAAAGCATGTCATGTAGGTTTTCCAAAAATAAAATGCTTTTAAACTCAAAAAAATTACAGTTCAATAATAAAGAGACAATTAAAAGGTGAACAAAGGATTGGATAGACCTTTCTCCAAAAAAAATATACAAGTAGCAAATAAGCACAAGAAAAGATATTCAATATCATTTCATTAGGGAAGTACAAATTAAAACCACAAAGAGATACCACTTCACACTCACTGAGATGGCTGTAATCAAAAAGTCAGATAATAACAAGTGTTCACAGGATGTGGAGAAAATGGAACCCTCCAATGTTGCTGGTGGAAATGTAAAGTGGTGTAGCCACTTTGGGAAACAGTCTCTTGTTCCTCAGATGATTAAACATGGAGTTACTCTGTGACCAACAATTCTACTCCTAGGAATATATACCAAAGAGAAATGAAAACGCACAGAATTTGTGCACAAATGTTCATAGAGGCATTACTCACAATAGCCAAAAAGTGGAAACAACCCAAATGTGCAACAACTGATGAATGGATAAACAAAATGTGGTGTATCCATACAATAGAATATGATTCAACAATAAAAAGAATGAAGTACTGATATATGCTACAACATGGATGAACCTTGAAAACATTTTACTAGGTGAAAGAAGCCAGTCACAAAATAAATCACATGTTGTATGATTGCATTTATATGAAATATTCTGAATAAGCAAACTTATAGTGCCTGAGAGTAGATTAGTGTTTGCTTGGGGCTGGGGGCACAAATGGTGAGGGAAAGGGGTTAATTGCCATTAACGGTTATATAGTTTTTTTTAAGGGGGATGAAAATGTTCTAAAATTAGATTGTGGCATTGGTTGCACAACTCTGTGAATATACTAAAAGCATTGCATTGCACATGCTAAATGGGGAAGGCAGTTTAAAACATGAGTAGTTATATTTTGTAAAAAACTTTTTGGCTGGGTTCCAGTTTTTTAGTATCAGACATTCTTCAACGTGTGAAAGACTTCAGTGACTAAAAACATCAGACGCTGCATTTTCCTTCCTCTTTGCCCACGTCGGTTTACTTTCCCTGCACCCGTATGAAAAGCATCTAATTCAGTGCTGTGTGTGCCCAGTGGGTGCTCTGTAAAGTTTGTCCCTTTTTGAAGCTAAGTGCTAAGAAAACCTTTGCTCCTACCGAGGATGCAGTGTGCTTTCTCTTCCACTCAGAGCTCAATTTTTAGTCTTTGTGGGTTTTTTTCTCTTTAACAGTTTGATCATAGCTAACTGCAAGGAATCTGGAAAATGCGGTCTAGCTGTGAGCCCAGAAAGGAAAGAAACCAAGTTTTGGTGAGCAGCTGTCCGTCTCTGCTATTAAAACCTACTGTGTACATAGTGCTGTTTTGAGGTTTAAATAGATCAAATACTAAGGTGCTCGGCACGTCACCTATGGTATTCACAGTATTCAGCAAATGGTAACTGGCATTATTATTTGTATACCCCTCATAATGTTGGCCTTGTGCTCAGCGTATGGTAGGTAAGTACGTGTTTGGCCATTACATCAATAGCCTCTCCATCCTGAGATCATTTTAATTGCCTTCTCTGGTCTTTCTCTAACTCATTCTGACTTTTTCCCAACTGCCCAAACAAAAGTCGCACTCAGTGTGCCAGGGGAAATTTCATCAGAGGTTTTTTTCACCTCCCCTGCTACGAAAGAATAATAATGTTTCAATTGTGTGTGCAATAATTTTTCTGATTTACCATTTTGTCCCTCTGTGACACATTGTGGGAAAATTTACCATGGTCCCTGATCCTTTCCTGTGTAGCTTGTAAGTTTGAATTATTATTCCCATAACCAGTTAATCATGAAGTTGCTTTTTTTTTCCTTATTTATTTATTTATTTTTATTATTATTTTTTTATTGAGTTATTGATAGGTTACAATCTTGTGAAATTTCAATTGTACATTAATGTTTGTCAGTCATGTTGTAGGTGCACCACTTCACCCTTTGTGCCCACCCCCCACCCCACATTTCCCCTGGTATCCACTAAACTGTTCTTGGTCCATAGTTTTAAATTCCTCATATGAGTGGAGTCATACACAGATTATCTTTCTCTCGCTGGCTTATTTCACTTAACATAATTCTCTCAAGGGCCATCCATGTTATTGCAAATGGAATGATTTTGTTCTGTTTTGCAGCTGAGTAGTATTCCATTGTATATATGTACCACATCTTCTTTATCCATTCGTCTGTTGATGGGCACTTAGGTTGCTTCCACGTCTTGGCTATTGTAAACAGTGCTGCAATAAACATTGGGGTGCACAGGACTTTTGGGATTCCTGACTTCAGGCTCTTTGGATAAATACCCAGTAGTGGGATGGCTGGATCGTATGGTAGTTCTATTTTTAGTTTTTTGAGGAATCTCCATACTTTTTTTGCATAGTGGCTGCACCAGTTTGCATTCCCACCAGCAGTGTATGAGGGTTCCTTTTCATGAAGTTGCTTTTAATATTATTCACAAATATCATAAGTCCAATAGAATGCTCATATGAGCTTTTACTTACCTTACTTTCCGTTTAATTTCATTGCTACTTAATTACAATTACTGTATAATTTTACCTGTTACATGAAGGATCTGAGTTACTGGCTAAACTGATAACAGCATCCTTCAGTTTGACCTACTCTGTGAATGCATCCATCATATGTAAATTCATTACTGTGACCTTGGTTTTTATACTATTTACGATCTGCCTGGTTTTAATTTAATTTCAAACGCCGTGGTCTTTTCATTTTTGTCAGAATCTCTTTTTTGAACTCAAATTGCTATTTGCATTCTTGGAAAAGGATGAAGCCCATTAAGGCACTGCCCGCTGCCTCTTCCTCTCTGACTTCTGGGAGCATGAACACGTCAAGTTCAGTCAGAACATGCTGAGATTATTTTTCTTTTTATCAGAAGAAAAGAATGTCTACTAGCAGATAATACTTTTTATGGTATAATAAAGATCTTCTGGTCTAGCAAAAAACAGAAACGTTTCTCTTTGAAGAGGCGAAATAAAAAGAAACCCCTTCGTGTCGCTTCAAGCTCTCAGTTATGCTCATTAATTTTTTTGAGAAGCATCTGTGCCACTTTAGGATAAGCTAAATTCATGTTTTACGATGACAATGTTTATTTCTCGCTTGCATCACCTGTCCACGGTGGGTCAGCTACAGCTTTGCTCCACCGTCATGAATCTGGGACTCAGGATGGAGAAGCAGTCTCCACCTGCGGGTCTCCTGGAGGACCACATCACTTCAGCTGCTGCTCAGCAAATACAGTGGCCAAGCTGACCTCAATGGGGAGGAGCCCATACAAAAAAGGCAGGGAGTGTTTTTGAACAATAATGCAATCTATCACAGTCCTCTTTTTTTTAATAAGAGTGTGTAGTTCTGTTAATTCTTTTAATTTTAATTCATAATTGATTAGTAGTTGTTTAATTATTATCTTTGATTACCTGCTTCTTTCAGCCGAACACATTAAGTATATTTTCTCGTGTCAATTAACATTCCTCTGCAATGTGACTTTCAATGGCTGTATATTATTCCCTATCATGGTTGTATATAATTTAATTGACAATTCCCCTTTTGATGGATATGTACATTGCTTTGTTTGTGGTAATATTCAAATAAACAGACTCCCTACCTAGAAAACATGAACACATTTTTCTTTTTTGCTATCCAGTTCATTTAAAAGACAGAAGTTACGTGTCTCCAACAAAATGAAAAGGTAGTGAACTTCTCTAAGAAGCTGATGGTCTTCAGCTCTGTTTCAGCCTAAGTCTTCAAGGCACTGGCTTTGGCTTGAGATCATCAGACTTCAGCTTGTGGCTGTGAAGAAACGGAGGAGTACACTTCGCTTGCCTCTCTTCCATTTGGACAAGTAAGCGTCTTTCCTTGAATGGGAAGAAGTGCAAGCTCCCCATGGCAGAAAACGTTAAGTATCTACCAAACATTCCCGCTTGTCCCCCACTGTCCATGGAACAGAGATGTTACTGGAAAGGAGCTGCCAGCCAAGGGCTGCATTTCTCAGCTCCCCTGGCATCTCCATGGGGTCTTGTGTGACTAACTCTCGCCAACAGAATGTGACCAAAGGATGTGTGTGTCTCTGCCAGACAAGGAGGTTAAAAAATGCTGCCTTTCTCCTCTTCTGCTTGGGATAGTGAGGCCCTGGGGAAAGACTGAGCCACAGGAGGAAGGGAGCCTAGGTCCTTGAATCACCACCAGGAGGAGAGCTGACTGGGAACACTGGCCTTGGACTATTGTGTGTGATCGGCCACTGAAAGGTTGGGGCTTGTTCGTTACAGAATTAGCATTGCCCTAACCAATACACCCACATCCAGTTTTTCCCCAGAGGTTAAGGGGCTGTAAAAATGAAAGGGGGGCCGACTCTGTGGCCGAGTGGTTGGGTTCATGCGCTCCGCCTCTGTGGCCCAGGGTTTTGCTGGTTGGGATGTTGGGCGTGGACATGGCACCGCTCATCAGGCCATGCTGAGGTGGCATCACACGTAGGACAACTAGGAGGACCCACAGGTAGAATATACAACTATGTACCAGGGGGCTTTGGGGAGGAGAAGGAAAAATAAAATCTTTAAAAAAAAAAAAAGAAAGGGAATGCCATCGAGCATTCATCCTATGCCCCTCTAGGCACAGGGAAGAGAGAAAGAAGAAGAACCAGGTTACAATGTGTGAGTGTAGTGCTTGAACTAATTTCTCCTGTAGGAATTGTTATGCTGCCCCAGAGGAATATTTGTTTGTTAAACACATCCAGGGAAATCAGTCCCCCCAACTCCCAGAGTCCCTGTCAGATTTTCAGCTGAAGTTATATGTGAAATCACTACGTATTTTTTGTTTGTTTGTTTTGTGAGGAAGATTGTCCCTGAGCTAATATTTGTGCCCATCTTCCTCCACTTTGTATATGGGACACCACCACAACATGGCTTGATGAGTGGTGTGTAGGTCCGTGCCAGAGATCCAAACCCGCAACTCCGGGCTGCCAAAGTGGAGCATGCAAACTTAACCACTATGCCACCAGGCCAGCCCTGAGATCACCACATTCTTTTGAACTGGAAAAATGGGGAATATAATGCAACTATTAAGAATGGGGCTTTGGAAATAAACCAATCTGTATTCAAATCTCAGCTCAACCAGGGACTAGCTCATGGCTAGACTTCCAAGAACAATAGCCAAAAACCATGCTATATAACTGATTTGAGGCAGAAACCTCCACTGCATTGAGCACTGGACACCATAGTTTGCTCCACTGCCATGTCCATGCTAGGAACTCAGCTATCTTGCAACTGCTTCTGCCACCAGCATCAAAGTCACCACTGCCCTCAAACCTTGCCTTTTCACCTGCCATCCCTGCCACCATCTTCAGAGAAGGTGGGTCAGTTTAGGCCTCTTGGGAAGCAGACACCAAGACAGAATTAGAAGTGAAAGAGATTTATGAGGGAAACACCTGTGAAAGGCAAAGGCGGAGGGAGCAGGAGTAGGCAGAGAGAGCATTCAGACTGTGACGCAGGTCTGACACCTGTGAAAGGAGAGAGGGAAGGAAAGCGGATTGGCTGGGGAGAGCCTCAGACTGTAGGGACCTCTGGGAAAGTCTCAGCCAGGCAGAACACCAGCCTATTAGAGTAACCTGCATTGGAGAGGAATGTCCCAGCTCCTCTGTGCTCTGTTCCCATTCAGTGAACAGAGCTCCTGGTCAGAGCAGAGACGTGGAATGAATGCTGCAGCAAATGCCAAAGGCTGTCAGTTAGTTACCCTCCTCACAGCAGGTTCATTGCAGGGAGATCTGAGTGGCACACCTCCGTGCTGCCAAAGGAGTGTTCTTGTCTTTTCCTTTGGCATCACTGGCTCCTGAGTCAAAGTCTGATTGGTGGTGAGTAGACCATGTGCCCTTGCTGCAAGAAAGCCTGGGGGAGCAAGCGACTGGCATCCTCAGCACCACAGAATATAGGTCAAAACAAATGACTGTAAAGCACGTGATGCACACAGCCCAGTGCCTGGTGCAGCAGAGGCACGGGATGCACAGAAGCTGCTGTCCACACTAACCACGCTGAGAATGTCGGGGGGGGGACAGAAGGAGAACGAGTTGTTCAGTCAATCTCTCCTGGGTTTAGATCTTGGCTCCAGCCTTCCAGTGAAATTGGGCAAGTGACTTAACCTTTCTGAGCCTCAGTTTCCTCATCTGTAAAGCCCCCTTTGCACAGTTATTGTGAGGATTTGCCTTCCTATATAGAAGATGATTGGCCCAGAGTGGGCTCTGAGAAGATAACAATGCTGTAGTTACCTTGTAGTGAACACAGTATGGAGCACCGAGATTCATGTGCAAACACTCTGGAGGTGGGCGCTGAGCCATGTTCCTCTTTGTAGGCCTGGCCCTCAATAAGGACCGTGGCATTTTCCTCATTGATAGATAATGAAGACAAAGCTGTGTAAATCATTTTAAACTACAATTTTGGTTTGCAGACTCATTTTTCCTAATAATGTCCTCCCTTCTCCTTATTTTTTCCTAATGTTCTTGCATTCAATCCAATCTCTCTAAGGAGTTTAGAGATTATATAGTCAAACAGTTTTATTTTATTTCATTAATTTAATTTTTATTCTTATTGAAGTAGTATACTGCGTAGTTTTAAGAGTCACGTGGTAAAGACAGAACATCTTTCCCCTGGGGCACCTCTCCTCATCCTCATCCCCATTCCTCAGAGGCAACCAGTCTCAACTTCTTAGCTGTGTCTTTGGTATTTACTTGAAATATTTCTATTTCTTGACTTTTTAAAAAAATTTAGACTTTATTGGTTTTATTATCGTGAAAGATGGGGGTTTAAATCTCTTCTCCTTACAGACACGTACACACATACACACACACGCGTCACCTCCTTCATCCAATATAGTTGTTTCATTTGGTTCGCAGATTTTTATTGAATCAGTAGCGTGTTTATTGTATTAGGATATGTCGCTGCTAAGCCATGCAGAATACTGTAATTAGATTTTATTTCTCATATAATTTTTGTGTCCTCTTTAGCTTACCATTGATTTGGTTTTTTCATTTACTTACCTGTGACAATCACAAATTCGTTCCCAAACCATCCCCAGAGCTGTAAAACCTCATGATGGTCAAACCCATAAGGTCTCCCACCAGTTTCCTTTCTTCCCGGGCATCACCTCTCCTGGTGCCTCTAGTCTTCTGCTGCGGTCTGGACTGACTGCTCCCCCGGCTTGCTGCAAGCCCTTGTCCTGGAGCTTCCCTTCAGCCCCGTTTAAGAAACTGCTTTCCCCTCTGTCCTGTATTGGACTCCCTGTTTCCAGGAGCATGTCTTCCTCTTAACTGATTTACTCCAATGGCTTCCTGAGAAAGAGTGCATAGCAAGTAAGGGTTTTTAAAACAATTTTATTGAGGTCATATTGCCTTATCACATTGGGTAAATTTCGGCTGTACATTATTATAGTTCAGTTTCTGTATAGACTCCATTGTGTTCACCATGGATAGTCTTGTTTCTATCCATCTCCCTAAACATGTGTCCCTTTAACCCTTTCACCCTCCCCCACCCCCTTATCCTCTGGTAATGGCTAATCTGTTCTCCTTATCTATGTGTTTGTTTGTTTCTCTTCCACATATGAATGAAATTATATGGTATTTGTCTTTCTCTGTCTGACTTATTTTGCTTATCATCCTCCTCTCAGGGTCCATCCATGTTGTCACAAAGGGCACAATTTTGTCCTTTTTTACGGCTGAGTAGTATTCCACTGTATATGTATATGACATCTTCTTTTTTTGGTTAGGAAGATTCACCCTGAGCTAACATCTGTTACCAATCTTCCTCTTTTTTTGCTTGAGGAAGATTAGCCCTGAGCTAACGTCTGTGCCGTCCTCCTCTATTTGTATGTGGGGTGCCTCCACAGCACGGCTGATGAATGGATTAGGTCCATGCCTGGATCCCAACCTACAAGCCCGGGCTGCTGAAGTGGAACACATGGAACTTTAACCACTCGGCCACAGGGCCAGCACCCCACATCTTCTTTATCCCTTCATCTGTTGATGGGCACTTGGGTTGCTTCCAAGGCCTTGGTTATTGTGAATAATCCTGCAATGAACATAGTGGTGCATAAATGTTTTTGAATTAATGATTTCCTGTTCTTTGGGTAAATATCCACTAGTGAAATAGCTGGATTATATGGTATTTCTGTTTTTAATATTTGGGGAAATCTCTACACTGTTTTCTGTAGTGGCTGCACCAGTTTGCATTCCCACCAGCAGTGTTTGAGAGTTCCCTTTTCTCCACATCTTCTCCAACACTTGTTATTTCTTGTCTTGTTAAAGTCACTCTGACGGGTGTTAGGTGATATCTCATTGTAGTTTTGATTTGTGTTTCCCTGATGATTAGTGATGTTGAGCATCTTTTCATGTGCCTGTTGGCCATCTGTATATCTTCTTTGGAAAAATGCCTGTTCATATTCTCTGCCCACTTTTTGATCAAGTTGTTCATTTCTTTGTTGCTGAGTTATATGAGTTCTTTGAAGTAAGGCTTTTTTGAGGCTTTATCTACAAATGTCCTTATCCTACCCAGTCGGCACAATCCACTGAGATTGAAAAATTATTAGAATAGAAAACACCTTATTGCACCATTTATCCCAAGGTTTGACCAATTGTGACCAAAATTCCAAAATAACAGTGGCTTGAACAAGACTGAAATTTTGTCTTCTCACATAAACGTTGGCATAAGTAATCCCAAGCTGGCATGATGGCCCCACAGTCATCAGGAACCCAGGCTCTTTCTATCTTGTTGCTCACCATCCTCGACAGGCAGATTCCACTTCCTGATTCAAGATGACTGCTTCAGCGCCAGGCTTTGAGTCCTCATGCAAACCAACAAGAAAAAGAAAAGGGAAGGAGACGGGGAAGGGAACAACTCTGAAAGACATTTCCTGAAAGTTGCACACACTCCTTCAACCTACGTCCCCCTGACCATCGACCAGAACTTAATCAGGCAATTGCATTAATATCCTATCAGTTTTTATCCTTGTTTTTAACCTTATTTGTATGATACCTCCCATAGATTTTACTGTGCCTAAATATCTGCATCATTACTATAATTAGATTTTAAGCACATGGTGTGAAGTAAACATGCCTTTTAATTTTTATTACCTTTATATCTTTAATTTGTAACCCAGATGTTGGCTGTCCCCAAACACCACTTCTGTTTTATAGGTTGTACTAAGTTTGAAGCACAACATGACCATATCCTCCAGAAGAAAAGCCACCCCGCAAATCAGTAATGATATTTGAAGGGTGGCCTGGTCGTCTTCCGGGGGAGCTTTGTCCACGTTGGTGGCTTTAGGCTTCCAAATTATTTTTGGCTTCCTCAGTGGTGGAGGCCATGCAATGAAAGGCAGGAGAGACGCTGTTTGTTTCCCACCATGTAGAGGAAAGTATTTTTCACTGAGAAAAAATGAACACTACGTGAAAAGAAGGGCAAAGAAGAAAGAAGAGTCGTGGCAGCCTTCAAGCCCCTCATTCAGTTTGTCTCCAAGACCCAGCTGCATGTATGCCCGAGCCATAGTTTGCTTGTTCAACACTTCTATGGATCCTATTGGTCAGTAAATCCTCCCTTTGCCCAAGCCAGTTCGATTGGGATTTCTCTCACGTGAAAAGACAATAATCTTGACTAATTCATATTCAAACAAAGTAGCTTTTTGTAATTGCAACAGAGCTTTCTCATTGTGCACATGGCTAGTTTCCCAGAGGGAGTAGTTGGGAAGTGATAGCTAAAGGGTATGAGGTTTCTTTTGGGGGTGATGAAAATGTTCCAGAATTGAGGGTGGTGATGGTCACACAACTCTGTGAATACATCAAAAGCCATTGAAGTGCATAGTTTAAGTAGGTGATTTTTTTGTATGTTAACTATATCTCAATGAAGCTGTTTTTAAAAACTATTATAAGTCCTAGAATTGTTATCTGTACCTGTAAAAGAGTTAGTAAGGGACTCTCGTTATGTCTGTCTGGAGCTGATTTAAACTTGGGGACCTGTAAGAGTACTGATTAAGACAACTAATATCCGGCCGGCCGGGTGGCGCAGCAGTTAAGTGCGCACTTTCCGCTTTGGTGGCCCGGAGTTCGCTGGTTTGGATCCCAGGTGTGGACATGGCACCGCTTGGCAAGCCATGCTGTGGTAGGCGTCCCACATAGAAAGTGGAGGAAGATGGGCATGGATGTTAGCTCAGGGCCAGTCTTCCTCAAAAAAAAAAAAAAAAAAGAAAAAAAAGACAACTGATATCCCCACAGAAGACAAGGCAAGTTGTGTTCCTGAATCAGCAGAGTGGGGAGCGCCTGTTCTCAGAGACCAACAAAAGCAATCCCTGTGCCCTAGGACACAGGGTTTCTCAAAGAGTTGGAAGTGACTCAATAAAGTTGGGCCCCCCAAAGTAAAGAGGATCTGACTGAATGAACATTTTCTTTTTCCTTTTGCCTGTTTTTTTTTTTTTTTGAGGAAGATTAGCCCTGAGCTAACATCTGCTGCCAATCCTCCTCTTTTTGCTGAGGAAGACTGGCCCTGAGCTCACATCTGTGCCCATCTTCCTCCACTTTATATGCGAGATGCCTACCACAGCATGGCTTGCCAAGCAGTGCCATGTCCGCACCCAGGATCCGAACCGGCAAACCCCGGGCTGCCGAAGCAGAATGTGTGAACTTAACCGCTGTGCCACCGGGCCAACCCCGAACATTTTCAATACAGTAAAAATAGAATAAGAAAGTCTTGAGAAACGTTGAGTTCACATTCTAATATAAGCATTAGGTTTTCTTTCATTTAGACTTACAATCAAGAGCACCGTCTTAGCACAGTTTGGGGGGAAAAAAAAGGCTTACATAGAAGACAGGCCTGGAGAATCAGGAATCACTCAGCAGTTTCTTTGATTTGTACATTTTTATTTATCCATTCTGACATCTCCTGGGAGCCTGTGTGGGAGGGCCTGTCATCAATCCTGAGCGCACAGATATGATCAAGACACGGTCCCAGCAAGGAGGAGCTCAGGGCCCAGCATGGAGACTGAAGTGCTCAGGTCGTCACAGTCACTGTGAGAAGAGCTGCAATGGAGGCAGGAGGGCCTGCCTGGGGGCTCGCAGGAGGGAGCCGGCCTGGGGCCCTTGGAGTCACGGCTGTTAGGGTCTATTTACTCATGGATAATTGCAGTGCTCATTTACCTGCCTAAGCCGCCACTTTCCCAGCTGTAAAATGAAGCTAATTAGAGAACGTTAAGGAGTTACAGCGTCCCTGCACTGACCGGTCTGACTTGAAGGAGATAGAGATCAAACTTCTATCCCGCTGTGGGTTAGCTCCCTTGGAAAGCTGTGACTCAATATATACATTTCTGGAAGGAGCTACAAGAATCCTATTATTATTATCAGATTTTTCATCCATTTATTCAGCTAACAAATATTTATTGAGCATTTATTAGCCATGCTTCTCATCTGGAATAAACAACAGTGGTGAGCAGCAGTGTATCAGAGGATATATAGGCTTAGCAATTCAATAGTGCACATCTTTTCAAAGCATTGTTTACTCAGTGCAAACAATTCATAACATTTTTATGTTAAAAACAAACATGGGTATGCTACAGAGAAGGAGGCAAAACGCTTATGAAGTTTTAGGATAAAGAATATGGGGCTCCTAGTAGACTTTTTGATATATGTCTTCCAGAATTCTGGAGGGAATTTGTTCATTCTCTTGTGCTGTTAATTGAAGATCAGTTGTTAAACAAGAATCTTAGAAGGTGCGAAATATACATCCCTCCAAGAGTCTATCACTGAGCTGAAACAAGATACATGAACAAATGAATCAAATAGGTTTCTCTACATGTGTCTTTTGAGAAGTGTGAGAGCTTGCTTCTATGTCCACGAAGTCATTTTATATTAGACTCCTGCCGTGACAGAACTACGAGAAGCCAATTCAGGGGCCCCAAAGGAGAAACCTAGAGAAGAAAATGAAATTCAGCAGGTAGCTCATAAAAAAAGCAGATATAGAAATAGCAACGGAAGGGTCCCTCTTATACAGAGCAAAAGCTCACATCCACTAAGGTGATCAAGACAGATGGGCGTGGAAGGATGGAGAAGATTACAAAGGGCAGGGATCGGAGAAAGACTATTCCAGGTGAACAGAGCGCGACCTAGAAAAGGGACAAAGTCAGGAAAAGGGAAGTTGTATTTGGGGTTCAGGGAGTAATCAGTTGGTCTAAAACAGAAGTTTCACCAAGCATCCCAGCACAGCCTAATGAAGGGACCTTGAATCCAAGGACTTAAAGGATGTGAAATGTACCTGCCACTTAGAACATGCTCGAATGAAGTTTGCTGACTTACACGAACTGGTCAAGCCAGATGTAACGATGCACTCCACTGCTCCCAGGCAAGTTAAAATGAATTCAGCACCTAAGTCTCCCTGAAATGTTTCCAGTGGCTTCCTCCTCCTCTTCCCTCACCTCACTGTGTACTCTCTCCCATTCCAAGACACACATAGAAAACATTTTGCAATATCACCCACACCCTTAGCTTCATTATGTGCAGTTAAGTCTAGGATAATGTGTGATGACTCACCCAGAGCTGGAATAACTTGTGCTGGTAGATAGAAAGGGAAAGCGTTGGGATTGCCCAGTTTTGGGTGTGTGTTACCCCTGCAAATTCCTAATTTTTACGTCTTCATAGTTCCTAGATTGTCCGCTCACCCCAGGAAGGAACTGTGTCTTGATTAATTTAGTTCCCCGTGTCTTGGCACATAGTGTGGAGGTTTGAGAGAGTCAATAAATAGCACCCTTCTTGCCCACCCAATCTCTGAACCATCTGCGAGACATAAAGGAAGCAAGCAGATGGAGATAAAAAAATTAGCAGCTTAATTACTGGTAAAAGCTGAATGGAAGCATGTGGTTTAGATATGCAGCAACAATGAGTGTCCTAATAACTGAACCTGAGAATTAGACAGACTCACCCACACAGCCACAAGCAGCTCTAGGAAACGGCAGGCCTCACCCCATCGGGCAGAGCCTTTGTTGGCTGGCCACCTGCAGAACAGAGCACATGCTTTCTGCAGGCCAGCCCTAGAGAGAAGGGAAGGAGGAAGGTCTGAGGGCTGGATGCCAGCAACTCCTTCCCAAACCACCAGCATCTCCTGGGGAGAGATCTGAGCAAGGTGGCAGGAGAGGACGGATGTGTTACCCTAGCAAGTGTCCCTAGGAGCCAAGAAGTACCCCCCATATGTGACATTACTAGCCATGTGTTGTCTATGGAATAGGCCACTTACCAAGGCCAACTTGAAACAAGAGGCCATTGAGCAAATGTGCTCAGTTGTTCCAGCTGGCGCTTTGTCTGGCGATGGGAGCTGCAGCGCACCTTTCTGTCCTGCTAAGAATCATGTGATCACCCCCTCCTAGCTGTGAAATGTGCTGTCCAGGAGGCCTTAGAGGAAGACAAAGGGTATATCAGAAGGAATTCTGGCGCTGTTCTTCCCAGAGATCTCTAGAATGCAAACCAGGTTGCCGGGGAGGGCTGGAGTTAATTTGCATTCGGAGCCCGGGGCCTTATGAGAAAGAATGAACAGGTGCCCCAACACACGGGGGCCTCAACACCTGCGTTCAGGAAGCTAAAGCCTTGTAAACTGGCTGGCCATGGTGGAAATAGCATCAGTCTTTTCCAAGAGGCTATAAAATTTGGGACTACAAAGCAGATTATGACAAAAAGACATTTTCATTTAAATTATTTTTAAAACAGTACTTTTTCCCTAGAAGGCGGCAAATTTTCAAAAGTAAAAAGAAAGCCTAACGATACAAGGATTAGGTAACATATACGTATATTATTTTTGCCTGGTAATATATACATATATACGCACAATGTTAACTTGACGATATTTAATCAGTGGTAACCACTGTGGAAGTGGGCTGTATACCATAACAGAAGAATGTGGGTTTCTAGGCCAATTAACAATATATACGATGTTCCGATTAGAGCAAATGTTTAGCCCATTTATTAAAACCAAAATTTTCAAGCCTAGCAGCATACCAATGGAAATGATCAAACAGGGCCAGGCCGGTAGCGCAGTGGTTAAGTTTGCACATTCCACTGCACCAGCCCAGGGTTCACCAGTTTGGATCCTGGGTGCAGACATGGCACCGCTCGGCAAGCCATGCTGTGGTAGACGTCCCACATATAGAGTAGAGGAAGATGGGCACGGATGTTAGCTCAGGGCCAGTCTTCCTCAGCAAAAAGAGGAGGATTGGCGGCAGTTAGCTCAGGGCTAATCCTCCTCAAAATAAATAAATAAATAAACTAGAAATGATCACACTAATTACAAATAATATTACAAGTTCATTTTCTTTTAAAGAAATTCTGATTTGCTGTCTTCTCGGAAACAGCCTAGTGTGTTCTATATGTACATCAAGTTCACAGAATTTTACAATTTAAAGGGATCTCAGAGATCATCTAAGATCAGCATGTAGCTGACTGTAGCTAAATTTTTTTACCAGCGTTTATGAGCATTTAGCTCAGCAGATACCCCAGCTCTCTCACTTTACAGACGAATAAGTGACTTATCCAAGGTCAAGTTATTGCATGGACGAAAACAGACCAGTCTCTTGTTTTTTAGTTCACACCTTAAAATGTACACTTAAAAGTATTTCCTAATTCCACATTTTCTCTATTTTAGACTGATATTCCATCCATTTGACCTAAATTAAAGCAGTTTTCTGCACGGACAGAAGCAACAGAATGGAATCATAAGTAATAAAAAATGATCCCTAAACCCTGGCACCTCCTGGGCACAGAAGGATGAACAGTGAGGTGCGGAAGGTGTCCGATGGAGTCAACGACCCCCGTGCTGACCCCGGGAATGGGCTCACAGGGCCATAAATTTACATAACATTTTCAAAAGTAAGGTATTTCAGCCACAATGGGTTCAGACAGCTGTCCCTTTCCACTCCAGCTTCCTATCTGTCACATTTCCCTCATCAAGGGCATTAAAGTGGCTGCAGGCAGTTTTGGGATCCTGCTAAGGAGAAATTGAGTGGAGCGTGTCTGGTGTCAGCTGTAGTTTGGAAAGTTGTTCTGCAAAGTTTCAGTAAAACAAGTGAGAAGCGACAGACATCATTTGACTTCTTATCATTTATTTGTTAAAGAACTGAAAGAACATTTTTTTCCTAGCTTTACCAAGATATAACTGACAAAGTTGTATAAATTTTTTTTTAGAGTGAAAAGTGTGCGAGCGTTCTTTTTTTCATTGCGGTCATAATAGTTTACAACATTGTGAACTTTCAGTTGTACATTATTATTTGTCATACGCCATATAAGTGTGCCCCTTCACCACTTGTGCCCACCCTCCACCCTCTCCCCGCAGTAACCACTAATCTGCTCTCTTTGTCCGTAAGTTTGTTTCTCTTCCACATGTGAGTGAAATCATACAGTGTTTGTCTTTCTCTATCTGGCTTATTTCGCTGAACGTAATGCCCTCCAGGTCCATCCATGTGATTGTGAATGGGACGATTTCATCTTTTTTTACGGCTGAGTAGCATCAAAGTTGTATAAATTTAAGGTGTACAAGGTGGTGATATGATATACATATTTATTGTGAAACGATTACCACAATAAAGTTAGCTGACACATCCATCACCTCACATAGTTAGCATTTTGAGAGAACACTCAGGTAAAAAATTAGTGGAATATGAAACAAAAGAGGTTACTATGAAGAATAAAATGAATAGAAATTAGTCCGACATTGAGACGCAAATTGTGACCCAAAAAATTCAGATTATAGCAAAAGCAGTAAGTCATCAAGAGGAAGAGACAGATTTCAGATAGAAGAAATAAAGCAGTCTTCAGATTGTTTGATAATCCCATCAATGAAGAGCGGTAAAAGTATATTTTATTGGGAAAATATTTAACCTTCTTGCTAATTTGACATGAAATACTGCCATCTCAAAATATAACAGAAATCATAGTGTACCCACACGAGGGGGTCATGGAGACAAACTGGTTAATAAGTGCTGTCAGTTCAAACGGTATTCAAGATTAGACGCTGTAAAGAAAATTTGCTCTCACATCTTTTCTCATTTTAAAATAGATCATCTCTGCCGTACCTGATTCTGTATTTGTGAGTTGGTATTCTTTCACCTTAAAGACTGTCCCTCAAATGAATAAGCTACAGGTCCCACAAAAGCAGGAGCTGGCCCTGGATGTAAGTTAAAACGACCATGTATGGGGCCAGCCCGGTGGCCTAGTGGTTAACTTTGCACGCTCTGCTTTGGTGGCCTGGGGTTTCACCAGCTCGGGTCCTGGGCGCAGATATGGCACATGTTGAGGCGGAGTCCCACATGCCACAACTAGAAGGACCTGCAATTAAGATATACAGCTACATACCGGGGGGATTTGGGCAGATAAAACAGAAACAAAAAAAAGATTGGCAACAGTTGTTAGCTCAGGTGCCAATCCTAAAACAAAACAAAAAACCCCGACAATGTATTTTCTTAATAGGAAGAAATCAGGGTCTCTTTTTGCAGCCTCTGCGGGGCATTCAATCAGAAGCCCACCAGTGCGGTTGGCGGAATGAGGGTTGTGCTGGGCCTTCACCAGCAGGTGGCAGTGAGGGAGAGCAATTCCAAACATCTAACAGCCTGGTTGCCATCAAAAATAGCAGCGAGATAAAAGGTTATTTTTGCATCCTGCCTGGCACCAGATGTTTAACTTTAGTGCTTGGAGTATTCTAGAGGGTGAATGCTTTAAGAGAGATAAGAAGCAAAAATATAGCTTCCCCAGCTAGTTAAAATATACCAAAAGAGTCACATTTCATAGCACACAGACCCCCACCCATATTATAATTGTTTGGTTTTGTCATAAGCACCGTGCTTCAGAGTTTTACTGCACCGAAACCAGTTTCTCCTAACAGGTGTCTTCTTCCTTCTTACTCCGCAGGAGAAGCCATTGTTTTTCCACCTAAGAACAGCCTCTGCTAATCTTGAAAAGCAAATATTAATTTGCAGGGTCTGTTATACGCAAAACTAAAAGAACTTCATGTTGTTGAAGAATAGCCAAAGCAATCAGAGCAGCAGCACAGGCTGGTGACAGGTGGAAAGACCCCAGGGTCTTTCCAACACTGATGCCCCAAATGCTTGGAATAACTATTAACAATAGTAGCTAATACTTTCATGGGGCTGACTGTATGCCAGGTTCTGACTCTGTTCTGAGTTCTTCTTATTGATTTATTGAATCAAATAATGCTCCCAACAAGCCCCTGAGGTGGCATTATTATGACTCCTGTTTTCAGATGATGAAACTGGGCCACAGAGAGCTTACATAACTTACCTAAGTTCACACAGTAAGTGACAGAGCCGGGCTTTGAGTCTAGGCAGCCTGGCTCACGAACTGAGGCACTAAGCTACCTGCTTCTGCCCTCTGCTACGAGTCCAGTCCTATTTTTATCCCTTCCAAAGAGAACACCATTATAAAACAATCAGTAGGACATGCCTGGGGAACAGCAATATTGCAGTCTTTTAACAGTGATGAAAAGGAGGCTCCTGCTAAGTCTGATTCTCCCCTCCATGTTAGGAAAGCCGCTTTGCCCAACAGTGAAGCAGAGAGGACTCTGCTTCACTCGCTTTTCTTCTGCAGTGGCTGACCAAGGCAGCTGCCAGCTCCAAAACTTCCCACGGGATCTCACTAAGATCTCTCTCTACTCTCTACTCCTCTCGAGTTATCCAGAGTTTGTTGCCGTGCAATGTTCGGAGAATAGACTGTACTCACATTTCCTGCTGCCTAAGCATCCACTCAGTCCTCAATCCTAAACCCAGCTTCTGTCCCATGCTCTCCTGGGAAGCCGGGCTCGGAGAGGTCACCAAGAACCTTCATTCAGCCCAGTTCACCTCTCCTAGCCTCTTCCCTTGGCTTCCATAACCCATCTCCCTCTGGTCCTCCTTCTACAACTCTGCCCTTTCTTCCCTAGCTTCATTTGCTGACCTCCCCTTGTCTTCTCATCTCTTCTCCCATTCTATACCTCCCCCGGCCCTCTCATCCTTCTGGCCTCAACTGTCTCGTAGAGACTGATGATTCCCAACACTTTCTTAATCCAGCCACTCTCCTTTGCTCTCATCTCATATTTCCCACTGTCCATTATACATCTCTCTTTGGATGTCTCCACTCAAACTGTCCAAAATATTATCTTCTGCCCACCAAATGCATTCCTTTTCTTTTCTTTCTTTCTTTCTTTTTTTTGGTGAGAAAGATTGGCCCTGAGCTAACATGTGTTGCCAATCTTTCCTCTTTTTGCTTGAAGAAGATTGTTGCTGAGCTGGCATCTGTGCCCATCTTCCTCCATTTTGTATGCAGGATGCTCCTGCAGCATAGCTTGATGAACTGCGTGTAGGTCTGCACCTGGGATCTGGGCCCACAAATCCCCAGCCACCAAAGTGGAGTGTGCAAACTTACCTACTATGCCACTGGGCCAGCCTCTGCATTCCTCTTCTTATATCCCATTTCAGCTAATGGGATCTTCCTTCACCAGAGCTAGAAATCCCAGCAGCATCGGGCATCCTTTCCCTGCCCTCGAATGATCTGGCTGGTGAGTGCTGGTGACTCCTCCTCTGATAACTCTCCAGGCGTCGAGCCCCTTAGTCTCCATTTCCACGGCTACAGCCGCCTCTCAGTCTCACATTGCTCCTCACCAGCTCTGTGCGATAGCATTTCTTAGCTTGTCTACCAATCTACTGTCATAGCCACTGCCCGCATCCCCACCGCCCCCCCAACTTCCAATCCATCACACTTGTCTTCCTGAAAAAAAGATTGATGACGTCACTGCCCTACTTCAAGATCTTTGGTGGCTTCCCATTAAGGACAGTGTACATTCTTTAGAATGTCTTTCAGGGACTGCTGCAGTAAATGTCCCAACTCGGTTTCTAAGTTCACCTCTGGCTACAATGCCTACTCTACTCCCTCACTAGACACCCTGTACTTTAGCCACACGTGGGCACTTGAGCCACACAACGGGACAGGACAAAGAAACTTACATTTCTTCGGCAGACAGCCTGAGGTCAATATCTTACACTACCACACGTAGCTATGTGACTTTAGAACTATTACTTAATCTCTCTGCACCTCGGTTTCTTTATCTACCAAATGGCGGTAATGATCCTTTCCTAACAAGGACGCCTATTCACTGAACAAACGTTGATAATGTATCTACTACGTTCCAAACGTGCATGGAACTCAATAAATATTAGCTCCTTTTCTCTAGACCTACTTCCTCCTGACCTTTGTTGATGCAGTTCCTTCGACCTGAGCAGACGGACCTCTCCACCCCCGTCCTTCAGGGCCAGATTCAGTAGTTATTGTGAGAGTCGTGACGGCTCCCTAGCCCTCAAGGCAAGCTCAGCACGCCTTCCTCAGTCCTGGGATCAGTTATTATACAGTGTATTTTGTTAGCTTTCTAATGGATTCTTTTCTCCTCCAGACTGGGAGCGCTTTGAAAGTAGAAATGGTGTCTTATGTATCTTTGCATCTTAGGCGTCTAGACTTGTAGATAAATACATTCAAGAAGAAAAAATTACAGTGTTATGTATTGTTACCAAGACTTTATGGACTGCCAGCATGATTCTCTGGACATTCATTACAAATATACTTTGCGCTGAAGTGTCCCGAACATTTTAAAATTGTCTTTCATATTGTGCTGAATAACTTCCTGCCTTAATGCAATAAAACCTTGTTAATTTGACACATGAAGCGCTAGAGAAAACAGACTTTGAAGGAACTGTTTGGATTTTCTAATACTTGTATTAGGAAACAATTTTTGATTAGTTAGCTAGAAAACAGCCCTTGCTAATATTTGTCTATTATTATGAATAAACAGTTTTGAACTAATGATGTTTAACTCTACTTGTTTCTGCTAATATTATACACGTTTGTGCTACTTGGGTTTTTTTTTTTTTTGTCTGCCTCTCCCTACTAGATGTAAATGTTTAAAAATGCAGGAATCTTATCTATTTTGTTCACTGCTGTGCCCTCAGAGTCTGAAACAGTGTTTAATAATACTTGTTGAATAAATGATGAGTAAATGACTGTATACTATATTTTAATTTTTAATAGAATGTAAATTATTAAAATTTAAAATATTATATCCACCAATATACTTAAGAAATCAGTTGAATTATAGCATAGATGATCCCGTATTTGTAGACACCTCCATTTGTGTGACCCACTAACACCTCAAGATCTCGGGTCTTAATGTCTGTTAGAGTTTCTAGCCCACATCCTACAATCTAACCTTTTCCACACCCCTTTAGACCCAAATTCCACCCCGGCTGCTTTCCTTCTTTGAAGACACCCCTGCTTCTTTCCTTACTTGGAAGTTTAGGTCATCTGACATGACTTTCTCTACTTTCCTTTTTCATTGCAAAATTAAGTCTTCGTTCCCTTTGCTCATGCCTCACACTGTTTCGCCTCTGCACATGTCCTCTTTTCCTAGAAGTCTCTTTCCAACTCCATGTGCCTGAATCCCATTCATCCTTCACAGCTTACCACAGAAACCATTTTCTCCATGAAGCCTTCTTGGATCTTTCCAGCCAGGAGTAACCCATCCCTCATCTGACCTTTCTCAGCACTTACTTCTATGTACATTTACTTTAGGGCATCCTAACAAAAAGAAGGCCTCGCATTGTAAAGATTTGTGCAAAGCACTATAGGTGTTGGAAATATTCATAGAACATGGTTCCAGCCCTTGAGGACTTCACTATCTAGAAGGAGTATAGTCCATGAACAACTATGAAGTAATATTATCAAGAATGTTTTAGATCCTTTCATAGAATATAAGCTACCTAAAGCAGGTCTTTGGTTTTCTCATCTTTATATTTCATAGAGCATTTTATATAGTCCCATGTACTGAGTAAACGCATGTTTCTAGGTTAGTTAAGAAAATTCTGGCTTTCTGCACAAAAAGTGCTCACCTGCCCTTCATACAACGTTGTCCGGGGAGGAAGTCCTCCACTGATTTTCCCAGAGTAAGGTGAGTTTCCCTATGGCCAGTCAGCAGATACAGCTGAGAAAGCTCTGTGCTAAAAAAAGAGGTTGTTCCTTCTTGTTTTTTAAAATTAGCCTGGAGAAAATGGGGACTGGGGCAGAAAAGGAGAAAGAGGTGAAGGACGGGATGGTTGAGATGTGCTAAGACCTGGAGAACTCTGAGCAGGCAGATGGTTATTTTCCATAAGAAAGAAAGAGAGTGGGAGGGAGGGAGGGGGAGAGGAGAAGGGGGGAGGGGAGAGGAGCAGCGGGGTCGGGGGGAGGAGAGAGGAGCCACCTCTCCAGGAAGAACGCAGGGCTGTTATGCCTCTCAGAAGCTAATTAGAAATTGGCTTTTTTTAATGAAGAAGACAAGTGGTTTTTTAAAAATTGCTTTCCTAATATATGCTACAGCATGAATGAATCTTGCAAACATTATATTAAGTGAAAGAAGCCAGTCATAAAAGGCCAGCTATTGTGTGATTCTATGTATGTGAAATGTCCAGAATGGGCAAGTCCATAGAGGCAGAAAGTAGATTTGTGATTGTCAGGGGCAAGGGGAGGTGGAAATGGGGAAAGACTACCAATGAGTATGGGTTTCTTTTGGGGATGATGAGCATGTTCTGGAATGAGTGTTGATGGTTGTGCTATTTTGTAAATACACATTTTTTTAGAAACCCACTGAATTGTGCATTTTAAGAAGGTGGACTTTATGCTATGTAAATTATATCTTAATAAAGATGTGCTTTTTAAATATCTATTCCTGGGGCTGGCCCCGTGGCCGAGTGGTTAAGTTCCCGTGCTCCGCTGCGGTGGCCCAGGGTTTCGCTGGTTCGGATCCTGGGCGAGGACACGGCCCTGCTCATTGGGCTGTGTTGAGGTGGCATCCCACATGCCACAACTAGGACCTGCAACTAAGATATACAACTATGTATGGGGGGTTGGGGAGATGGGGCAGAAAAAATAAATAAATATCTATTCCTGACAATGTCACTGACTAGTCACCCCAAGGAACTCAAGAGTGGGTCTGGATATTTTAACTGTTTTTCCAAACTGTTTTTTTTCCTGTTGTTACGTTAAGGAGATGCAGTCACCAACCACCCTGAACCAGACCAAGCCTCACCAGAGAGCTACGGCTATGACCTTTGCCTTATTTTTAATATTAAGATCTCTCCAGGAGGAGCTTAGGGCTTACTACAGTCACCTGCAGTGTATATGGAAACATGTTTCCAACTGAGCCTGCGCAAGAGGATACTCACCTCTCCCTTTTGAATATTCATCCCGCATCCAAAATAAATGTCCCTGCTTCCCTTTGTTCAGGGACTCCATGACTCTGGAAATGATTCCTCCTGGTCTCCTATTGGCCACAAATGTACTTTGTGAGACAACTGCTTCTGGTGGAGAGTCTGATTTAACTCCCCAGGAGGGAACCCACTTTCGTTTCGCTAACAACAAGAACTTGAACACCCAGGCAAAGAGGTCTCTCTCCAACCCACTAAGTCCCCTGCCACCCTTCCTTTTGTCAAACCCCCCAAAAGCAGGAATTATTTGGCCAATTGTAATGCTAAAATGAGGGAGACTCTTTTCATTTTACTTAAGAAACCGTCCTTAAAGTCATAGAGATTCATTCGTGTTCTTTTTTTTGTTTTGTTTTTTTGAGGAAGATTAGATCTGAGCTAACTACTGCCAGTCCTCCTCTTTTTGCTGAGGAAGACTGTCCCTGAGCTAACATTCGTGCCCATCTTCCTCTGCTTTATATGTGGGACGCCTACCACAGCATGGCTTGACAAGCAGTGCCACGTCCACACCCGGGATCTGAACCAGCGAACCCCGGGCCACCGAAGCAGAACGTGCCAATTTAACCGGCTGTGCCATCAGGCCGGCCCCGTATTTCTAACAACTTCATTATCTGTCCAAAACATTGGGTACAATATAAAGGTCCAACACTGGGAATGACTAAATTATGGTACACACTTACAAATGGAATTTTTTTTTTTTTTGAGGAAGATCAGCCCTGAGCTAACATCTGCTGCCAATCCTCCTCTTTTTGCTGAGGAAGACTGTCCCTGAGTTAACATCCATGCCCATCTTCCTCTACTTTATATGTGGGACGCCCGACACAGCATCGCCTGCCAAGCTGTGCCATGTCCCCACCTGGGATCCGAACCAGCGAATCCCGGACCCCTGAAGTGGAATGTGCACACTTAACCACTGCGCCACCAGGCCAACCCCTGGAAGATATTTTTGAAAGGGTATCGAATATGGGGAAATGCTCATGAAATTATCTTAAATGGTCAAGGAAGATACAAAACAGTGTACAAAGTATGATCTCAACTTTATCAAACATATGTGTAATACATATGTTTGAATTTTAATTTTTAAAATTTGTATTTTGAACAGAAAATACACGTGTATCATAAAGAATGTAGAAGATAAGTGTAAAGTAATCCTCTTCCCATGCCTGTTGTTAGTTTCCCTGCCCCAGGGGCAACCACAGTGGTGGACCTCTTGCATGTGCTTGGAGAGAGAGTTTATGCATACACAGGCAGATAGAGATCCAGCCAGAGCTGGGTGGGGATGGTTCTCTGGGTGAGCAGTTACCCTTGGAGAGAAGAGACTAAAGACTTTCCTTCTAGCTACCTCCGCTCCCCACAAATTCAGTCTAAAACGGTCTTAACTTTTGCCTTCCCATAGCCAAAAAGCCTAACCTGATATTTTGGGATTCCTCTGGCCCCACAAGTTTTCTCCACTTTGCTCCCTAATGCCTAAAATGCCTTTAACTGGAATAGAGCTTTTCTTGCACAGTAAAGGTAAAACGCAATTGTAGAGGAGGAAGACATTTCCTCTACCTGCTCTGGGTCCTTCTGGCTGGAGAATGAATTAAATTCACATGAGACAGAAAAACAGGAGAAAATTAAACAAAGCTTTATAACATGTATACATGGGAGAGGCTCAGGCAACCTGAGCAACTAGCCAAAATGGCTGAAGCCACCACCTTAAATATCATCTTTAGCTAAAGACAAAGGAGGATGTTGGGGATAGGGGGAGTCAGTTACCAGACAAGTACAGTAAACAAGAGTAAGGTTATTATGCAGATTTAAGTCCTTGCCTTCTGCATTGATTAAGAGTTTCTAGAGATAAGGTCATTACCCCTTTTTCCTGGTACAGAGAGGGAGATACCTTTACAGATGGAGATTTCCTTTACAAACGTAAATGTCTCTTAACAAAGGGTAAGTAAATTCTACTTTTCAGAGTGTCTTTCCTGTCTGCTGTTGTTTTTAAAAGTAACCAGCCCCAAATAATCCTCATGCCAAAGAGACATATCTTGGGGTGGCCAATTCCAGTCCCCCACACAAACATGTTGGGTGGGCTCAACCCTGCAAATTTGTTATACCACAGGCCAAAGACTGGTCATGATCTAGCTGACTGCTCAGAAGGTAGACCAAATGGCTGTTAACCGGTCATCTTCCTCTAATCTCTTGTTCTTCTGATCCAGCATTTCCCAAACTTCAACCATTCACATGCCGTCTTCAGGACTTTTGCTTATCCACTATAGGGGAGGAAGACAATTCCTCTACCCTCTAGGTCGTCTGGTTGGTCTAAGAATTAAATTGACATGAGACAGAATAACAGGAGAAAATCAAACACAGCTTTATAACATGCATACATGGAAGAAACCCAAGAAAAGTGAGTAACTCGTCAGAATGGCTGAATCCCACCACCTAAATACCATCTTCAGCTCAAGACAAAGGAGGGCTTTGGGGGTAGTGGTTTGGGTCTTCAAAGGGGAGGAAGGCAATTCACATGGAAATGGAAAAACATATGTTTGATAGACAGAACTTTGATAAGAATGGGCTCATAAGGGCAGCCTGGTGGCAAGTGTTTAAGTTCGTGCAGTCCACTTTGGTCATCCAGGGCTCATGGGTTTGGATCCCAAGTGCAGACCTATGCACTGCTCATCAAGCCATGCTGTGGTGGCATCCCACATAAAATAGAGGAAGGTTGGCACAGATGTTAGCTTATGACTAATCTTCCTCTGGGGAAAAAAAAAAGAGAGAGAGAGAGAGAGAGAATGAGCTTAGCAAGGACCCTCGCAATCTATTGATACCTAGAGTTATCTATGGTGATGGCCTGTCCTGGGGATAGGCCTTTTATCTTAAATTCTTTTAAGCAGTTACAGGGAAGGTCAAAGTTTCTTTCAGAGTCTTCTGTTCTTAAAAATAATCAAGGCAGGGGCCAGCCCCATGGGCTAGTAGTTAAGTTTGGCGTGCTCTGCTTTGGTGGCCTGGGTTCTGTTTCTGGGCAGAGATCTGCACCACCCACTGGCAGCCATGCTGTGGCAGTGATCCACATACAAAATAGAGGAAGATTGGCACAGATGTTAGCTTGAGGCAAATCTTCAGCAAAAAAAAAAATAGTCAAGGCAAAGAGACACATTTTGGGGTGGCTAATTCTGATCCCCTACACCACCTATATTCTATTATTTAATTTTTTCTTTACATTAACTCATTTTTCTTCATAAATAAATGTGTTTTAAGAGAAAATTTTATATTATACAGTAGTTTTTAAGTTCACAGTTGAATATAACTATTAACACTTTAAATGTGTCCATGTGCCTAGGGGTGATGCAGGAAACATTTACAGTCCAGATGGCAGAGGCGCCCTGATCGAGCAGTAGGTCTCTGTCGTTTCTTACCAGCTGAGCGTCAGCCCTGCACAGCCCACCTAAAATCATCCTGTGTACCACCAGTGGTGCACCTACCATATTTTGGAAACTCTGCTGCAATCCGTGCTACCTGCATTTGCCAATTTAATCTTCCTAAGGTAAAAATCTGATGTTACCTTCCTGCTCAAAAGTTTTCAACGCTCTCTGCCCCACACTGCTTACAGGAGAAAGTCCAAACCCTTTAACTTGGCATTCAAAGCCTCTGTAATACGACTACAATGTACTTTTAATGTATTCATTTAACAGATATTTATTGAACACCTATTATGTGTCTATCCAGCCTTATCTTCCACTACTATCTGTAGTGGATAAAAAAAGCACCACTTTAACCTATCTTAAACGCCAATGTCCTGCTCCTTCCCGTCTCTGTTCCTTTGCTTATCCTATTCCGTTCTTCCCTGCTGCAGGGCCCATCCACCACCAGCCATCTGACAAATTCCTACACAGCTTCAGGACTCAGCTCAAATGCTTCCTCCTCCACGGGGCCATCCCACATTCTTCTGAACCAGAAAGAGTCTCTCCCTCCTCATCTCTCCCATAGCCTTTGGCCAGCTACAGAGTATTAAAGTACATCATAGTTATATTCATGCCTGACTTCACTCCCTTACAAATTGAGTGTGTTCCCGAAAGCAATCTTGCCTGACCAACCTCCCCTCCCCTATCCAACGTCTAGCCCAAACCTTTGCATCATTTAATAATGTTTCTTGAACTCAACTTAATATGAAAACTGTCCCGTAGCTAAACCCTTACCTATTCCACAATATCTCAAGTTTAAAAAATGCCTATTAGCCCTAGGACACACATTTATTGAGTTGTCATCTGTCCAGAGATACTGGTATTGGGAAAGTTTTCCAAAACTTCGCACCTGCTTTGCAGGCCACCCCACTGTGTTGTTCTGTTGGCTCACATTTCAGGGCCTGGATGGGATGTTTCACAAGACAAAGAAAGGAAAGTGCGGGGACTGAAAGATCCGTAAATCTTCTTTGTGCCAACGAATTGCAACTCGTACTCCATGTAAAAGACGCCAAGAGGGGGGGTCCCTTGTGAGTCAGCCATGGTGCCCACGAAAACAAGGCAAAAACATTTCCAGATGCTTGGCCATCAGGAAGCGGCACCGTCATTCTCTCTTAATTTCTGCTATAGCTGGAAAGGCCATAAAGGGCTTTGCAAATTTATTTCTTGGGCTTTCAGCCATGTTAAACTTTTATCCTTTGTCTTTCTCCCTCCCAGTTAAAAACTATAAAACTCAGCTCTAATTAGGACTCAGTAAAGTGGCGCAACATTTATTCAGAACTTCTGGAATGTGCACCTGCCTCTAGTGAAAAAAACAATCTAGAAACTCATGAGAGGAGCACCATAAGCAAAACCACCATCCCTCTCAAAGTGTCAAAGTCTGAAGAGAAGCTCCAGGCGGGAAACAGATGTTTTTCATTTCCTCAAGATTCTTTCGCTTTGATGCCTATGGTCACCATCAACCCCAGTTGCTTCCAAGGTCTGCTTGTTCCTCCTTTAAGGACCTGGTTTGTGCATATCCAGGAAACACTTCCTTACTCCTTAGCACAGTTGAGAAAGGATAGAATTTTTGAGAAGACTTTACAAAATGTCAAAGTGCACACAGGGGAAGTAAACACAGAAAACCTACGAAACAGTCTAGTTCAGCGGTTCTCAACCGTATTTCCCTGGGAAACACTTGGCAATGTCTAGAGACTTTTTTTTTTTTGAGGAATATTAGCCCTGAGCTAACATCTGCTGCCAATCTTCCTCTGTTTTGCTGAGCAAGACTGGCCCTGAGCTAATATCCGTGCCCATCTTCCTCTACTTTATATGTGGGACGCCTGCCACAGCCTGGCTTGCTGAGTGGTGCCATGTCCGCACCTGGACCCAAACCAGTGAACCCCAAGCCGCCAAAGTGGAACGTGTGCACTTAACTGCTGCGCCACCGGGCTGGCCCCTGGAGACATTTTTTACAGTCACAACTGGAGAGCTGCTACTGGCATCTAGTGAGGAGAGCATTTGCTTCGTCCCTGCTCCAGTTCCAACAATAGCGTGCTGCTAACCCTCCTACAACTCCCACGACAGCTCCCTGAAACAAAGAATCAACAGCAATGAAGCTGAGAATCCGGGGTCACAGGTTAATGGCCAAGAGAGAGGAGAGGTCCCAGGCCGTTGGAGCCAGTGTCGCTATCTCACGTGGCAATTAGAATAAGGTAGGGTTGGGACTCAAGAGAGAAGGAGGCCATGCAGAGGGTGTCATGTAAAGACCTCCTGCTCACAATCTCACCCCAGTCATCTTGACATCTCCGTGGTCAAGTCCAAGAGAAAGAAAGATCCCCATTCTGCCACCCACCTACACTTCTCCAACCCAATCCCGGAATAGAGGTCCCACCCTCAGGTATGACCTCACTCCTTATATACATCACTGTGGCTTTGCCCTTATTCCAACAGCATAAGCATGCATTATACAAAGCAATCACCATAGCACTGACGTAACACCAATGCTCCATATACAGCCCCTAAGCAAGTCGTTCAGGTACAAGTAATATCCAACATCAACAGCTCCAACAGCTGAAGAAGAATGGCCCACATATTGTCATGGATAGGATAGCCCAAACTAGTCCTGCTACCAGGCCCTGAGCTAGGTGATGCGGGCTCGGTGAGCCGAAGAGTCGAAGGAAAGATTTCTTGGACTCTCAAAGTCTGGTATTGGTGCTCCTTTATTCTCAGAATAGCATGGGGACAGGACCCAGGGGCAGTGAAGAGCTGCAATGGGTTGAGGGTAGGGCTAAATTTATAAGGCACAGGCATGTGAGTTATTTTTTACTAGACAAACAAAAGGTCATGTAAAAAAGTCACTAAAATGGTATCAGTGCAGGTGGGGTCTAGTTATCGGGTGGTCATATAACTTTAGATATGAATCAGGTCAGGATGAATCAGGTCAGGACGTCCTGTACTTCCTGGAGGGTGGTATAGATCGGCATGTAGGCCAGGACACCTTGGCTTCTCTCCCTGGGGCAGCCTGGATCCTAATCACTAGGTGCTGGGGAAAGCACACTGAGCAAGAAGTATATGGACTACAAAAGTCAATCGATAAATTGGCACTGCAGTAAACCATGTGCCGGGCACAATGCTGTCTGCTTTATGTACATAATTTCACAGGATTATAACAATAATCCCGTGAATTGGGTACTTTAAGGTTGAGAAAATAGGATAGGAGAGGTTTGATGACTTTCCCATAGTCATGCTTTTCTCAAGTAGTGGGCGCAAGATTCAAATCCCCATCTGTTTGAAGCCATACCCCAAGCTCTAACCCCTCCTGGGATATGTCAGGAGGCGTTTTTAGAGCCAAGCCCCTTATTCTCTTCTTTTTTTGTTTGTTTGTTTGTTTTAATTTTTTACTGTACCTTCTTCTCCCCAAATTGCCCCCAGCACATAGTTGTGTATTCTAGTTGTGGGTCCCTCTAGTTGTGGCATGTGGGACATCACCTCAGCATAGCCTGATGAGCGGTGCCATGTCTGTGCCCAGGATCAGGTCTAGCCAAATCCTGGGCTGCCGAAGCGGAGTGCGTGAACCCAACCAGTCGGCCACGGGGCCGGCCCCGCTTATTCTCTTCTGCCCTGCCTGATTAGCACAAATTTTACATCCCTTCAATGGCAACAACGGGAAGGAAAATAAGAGTGGGAGAGGGATGCTGACTCGTGCTTCACCTTGCTCCTCCAGTGAATGCACTGGCTCATTTGCATTGAGTAAGCATTTATTTTTTGCACCTGAGGTTATGTCCAGAGGCAGAGATTGAAGGCCATCTCCCACTGGTACCCACATCTGCCATCTTGCTGCTAGCAAGAATACAATGCTCTGTTGGAAGAGCCGGAAGATAAGAAATTAAAATGTCTTTAAACTGTGACCAGATTCAGACAAGAGAAGGTGCTAAAATATCAGAGAAGAGGAGAAAAGGGAAGAATATAAAACTGAAGGAGCCAGAAAATAAATTGGTTAAACCCCCAGAGGGGGTTGCAAAACTCCATCTCCACAAATGTTATAAAAAGGGTCTGTGACATGGAGCCTGGTCTAAATCCCAACAATGTCATAGTCAGGAATGGTTATTCCTGTAATCTGGACCCATCCAAGATGGTACAATTGCTCCCTGTAATTGGGTGAATGCCTTTTAACCCTGGAAAAGACTAGAATAGAATAGAGATGAAGAAGCAACTCAAAGCCGTAGAGCTAACAGCTTCATATTCACTGCAGGAAGCGGTTTTGTAATCCCTAGGACAATCTGCAGGTATTATTTAAAGGGTTATTCAAAGTGTAGAGATATGACAGATTAGAAAATCTGATGGAGTAGCTCGTGACTTCAGTTTGAAGGTGCAATTGGTTTTTGACTTGTAATTTTAGGTTGAAAAGCAAAAGAGGGGCCGGCCCCGTGGCTGAGTGGTTAAATTCGCGGCTCCTCCACTTTGGTGGCCCAGGGCTTCGCGGGTTCTCATCCTGGGGGCGGACATGGCACCGCTCATCAGGCCATGCTGAGGCGGCATCCCATGTAGCACAACCAGAGGCTCTCACAGCTAGAATATACAACTATATGCTGGGGGGCTTTGGGGAGAAGAAGAGGAAGAGGAAGAAGAAGAAAAGAAGATTGGCAACAGATGTCAGCTCAGGTGCCAATCTTCAAAAAAAGAAGAGACAGAGCTTGTTCTCCTTCCTCTTAAAAAAAAGACAAAGAAACCTTAAAGAAATATTTAACAAATATCGAAGCATTTAAAAGAACAAAAAGATAACCATATTTAATTTAATTTACTGAATGTACAAGAGTTATCTAAGTGCTTAGAAAAGTTTCACTTGTTAGGTCATAAACTAGCCTTGTTGACCATTTGAAGCACTTAAGAAAATTAAATATATTATATGTATAAATGCAGTTTAAAATGTTTCAGGGGATTTAATTAAGTTTGTAAGTGGGACCAATGTTTGGGAGAATTTAATCTGTTCAAATTGAGTTAATCTAACATTAATCTGAGAAGGATTAAAGATGATTGTTCCTGTTTATTAAGTTTACAAAAAGTCTAACCGGATTTCTGAATTTAACATAAAGCTTAGGAAAATTAACTTTTAAATATTTGTAATTTCAAATACAAAAAAAAGACACTATAAATAGTCCTTTTCAGACAAAAAGACCCCCTCCTTGAGTGTTAAAAAATTCAGATGACAGATCTTGATACTAGGAGTGATTCCCAAACTTATCAAGGGCTCTGGGAGGAGAGGTGGCAGTTGAAGTGGCCTACTGCAAACACACATTGCTTCGATATCTGATACATTATCTTTAAAAGTAAATCTTGTACCCCATTATGTAAAACATTTTCTTAATATGAAAGTATTTTCCCTAAAAACTTTCCAGAAAAAATGGAAATTCCAAGAAAATGCACAATGATTTTCCTATAGTTTCATACCCTTCCTGGCATTCTTCTCTGTGCCCTCCAGGGGACAAGCCACCTTGTTAGAGATTCTAGCAAAAGCTTAGTCCATCAGCCCAGCTCTGCAGGAGAACATCATTCACAGGAACTCGACTAACAAGTACTCTCGAGCCCCACCCTACGCCTCTATCTCCATCCCAGGGTTTCTATCGTGAGAGAAAGCTGTTCCTTTCAGATGACCTTAGATCGTGGATCTCTTCTTAGGGCAAAAGGGGAGTTGATAATAAGCCAACCCTCTCACTCGCTACCCCAGACACCGTCTTTGAGTCCTGCGGGTGAGCCTGGGCGTCTCTGGCTGCATTGGAAACCACCTGTGCTGGTTATGAAGGTATTGTTTCTCAGCTCCAAACCCACCCTTTCATAAACTGCTTTGCGATGCTGTGGCTGGACTCTGCAAATGATACTTTTCTTTTGCCTGCTTGCTCCTCTATTGGGTTCTGCCCATAGAGGGTACTAGAGAGAGTCCACGGCTAGCAGCGCTGTTTGCCCCAGTGGCAATTGCTCCAGACTCCAGCTTTTTCATGATACTCAGAAACAGCACCCATAGGGCGTGGCTTCTCCCTCAAAGATCTGCATCCCAGCTCCAAGAGGCCCCTCCTCTGAATTTCTAGACTCTGATGATCCCAACCTCTTCCTTTTGGTCCAGCAGCAGGAGGCAGTAGCTATTTCTGTTCACGCCAGTGTTTCCTCTTGCTCCTTCAGTGGACACGTATTCTCTACATGATATTCTCTCTGTTGTAATAGCTAATGTGGCTTCTGATTTCCTGGCTGGATCCTGATTGATACAGTAACTCCACTCCCTGTTGCCGCCCCCCCCACCCGGCCTCCTGTTGCTCCCATTAACAGGGTCTTGACCCAGCCTTATGAGGTGCAAGGAAGAGGATTCCCAGGATCCGTGTGCACTTGAATCTATGCTCACTGGGGTACCACAGTCTGTTGGCACGTGGCGGGCAAGCCCCAGTGGGTAGCTTGGTACTCTATTATTTGCTTTAATGTCAGGAGAAGTACTTTCTGTATATCTTTGGGATGCAAAGAAATTTTTCAGGGCTGGCCCCCGTGGCCGAGTGGGTAAGTTCTCATGCTCTGCTTCCGATGCCCAGGGTTTCGCTGGTTCGGATCCTGGACGTGGACATGGCACCGCTTGTCAGGCCACGCTGAGGTGGTGTTCCACATAGCACAACCGGAAGAACCCACAACTAAAAATATACAACTATGTACTGGGAGGATTTGGGGAGAAAAAAGCAGAAAAAAATTTTTTCATTTAAAAACCTATACATTCAAAAAAAAAAAAAAAAAAACCTATACATTCAATTTAGAGGAATCCCTGTGAAGAATCTATGAAAGTCCTGGAGCTCACATTGTAATAACGATTCAGTTCTTCATATCTTATGCTTGTACCTGATTTGCATCCCCCCACAATTCCATGAGGCAGGCAGGGTGGGCATGTCACCTCCATTTTACCAGGAAGAACCTCAAGGGAGGTTCCCTTCTCTGCCATGCTCTCACCTATACCAGCTAGTGGTAGAATCAAGTCTCTTTATTTCTACTCTGTTCTGTCTCCAGGATGTGCTTAATGCAATGGTTTTTATATTGATTTTCCATTGCTGCATAACAAATACTGCCAACTCAGTGGCTTAAAATAACACCCATTTATTCGCTCAGATCTGTAGGTCAGAGTCCAGCACGCCTGTGGTTGGGCTCTCTGCTCTGGGTATCACAAGGCTCTAATCAAAGTGTCAACTGACACTGAGAAAAAGTCATTTCCAAGATCATTCTTGTCACGGTAGAATCCAGGTCCTTGCTGTTGTAGGACTGAGGTCCCTGCTTCATGGCTGTCTGTCAGCTGGGAGCCATTCTGAAAGCCATTCCTAGAGGCTGCCCACATTCCTTACCACTCCCTCCCCTTCAAGCCATCAACAGCACATTGAACACTACCGGCGCTTCTCATCTCTGACACCCTCTTCTGCCACCAGCCAGAGAAAACTCTCCACTTTTAAAGAGTTTGTATGATCAGGTCAGGCCCACCTGGACCAATCTCCCTACTTTAAGATCAACTGTGCCGTATAATACAATCTAATCACAGGAGTGAAATCCACCAAACTCACAATCCTGGGATTATGTGGGGTGTGTACACGAGGGGCAGGAAATCTTGGGGGCTTCTTAGAATTCTGACAGAATCTGTGGGGATTCACAGAATCCTGTGAGATGCTTTTTTCGCTCACAGTGATATCTGCAGGTTCCCACATAAGAATAACCTAAAATACTCGTTAATACCGAAGATTCTCTGGTCACACCACAGACCTCTGAATCAGTCTCCTGAGGGATTGGGTCTAGCAATCTGCACGTTACTTCTCAGGTGATTCTGATGCTCACTCAAATTTGAGAATCTAAAATGAGAGATTAGCATTTCATCAGCCTGGGTCCAAATACAGCATCTTATCCACTTCCTCTGTAAGTGAGGGTTATGGGTACTCCAGTGGATGGTGGGATGAGCCACCCAAATGCTCAGGTTAGGATCTAGGCTCTCATTTCCCCAGCCACTGGTAGTGTTGGCTCCTGACAACTCCCAGCTGAGTCTCTCTCCAGGAATTGCCCTCCTCTGAAGGGAGCTGCCTTGCCCAAGGTCATGTCCCCTCTCCAGGAGCAGCCCGTTTCTAATGACTGGTCCAGGAGGGGACAAAGACCTATCCTTTCCTTGCTTCACTTTGGACCATATCAGAAGGGCCATTCAGCTTCAGATCTCCCTCTGACATCAGCTGAGGCCTCTGTCATGAGTGTATTTCCATTTCTCCGTCTACCCCACTCTGCTTTTGTTGCCGTACAAAATTGAGGTTCTCTTGCCTGATGCACATTAAAAAAGACAATTATCGTGGCATCAGTTTTTGGGAAAAGAAATGTAGCTTTATTTTGTAAGATTAATCTGCAAAGAGACAGGGGGCACGTGCCCTCAGATCTGTCCCCTCCATCCAGGGCTTGGCGCACAATTTATGGGATGAAGAGGAGTGTGGTCTAAAGGGTGGAGATAGAAGACTGCAGGTGAGGCGAGGTGAGGTGATTGATGATCTGTGCAAGCACAGTCAAGCTGCACGCTTCTTCAGAGGATGCGTGTTCACAAAACGGAGTCGTACCACGATCTAAGGGTGGAGTTTTCAGCTCCTTGATGTCAAAAAGGTCACTTATCGAGCATTTGTGCAGGCCCAGTTGATGGATTGGTGGTCTCACCTGGCCTGAACTGGACAAGGGGCCTTAGTTCCTGAAAGACAACTCTTAATTACTCTGTTGATAAGATGGGGTCAGTCGAAATGGTCTTGGAGAGCCCACGGTTACACTTTCCTCACTCCTTTAAGGTGTTCCAAGAGCACGCCTCAAGAAACTCCTGCCCCCATCTCCACCTCGGAGTCTGTTTCCAGGGAGCCTAACCTAAGCGGCCTGACAGAAAATAGTCTCCTTGAGGTGTGTAGCTCCACTTCAAATTATATTCCAAATCTGTCCATTTCTCTCCATCTCTGCTGCTACCATTCTCATCCAAACCACCATTTGTCTGTCTTGGTCATCTCTGTCTGCTGTCACTGTTACTGCTCTTCACCCCTCCCGGCCCCGCCCCCCCCCATCACATTCCAGGCTCTACACAGCAGCCCCAGGGAGCTCTAACAGTCCTGGATCCTTTGTTTCTTGGCTGTCTATTCCCTCTCTTAGCATGTAAGCTTGAGAAGGTCAGGGACTGTTTTTTGTGGTTGAACTTGTCCACCACTGTATCCCTGATACAGAGTAGATGTCTCTGTTGGAATAAATAAATGTAAATAAATAATTAAAGTAATAAATGCTTGCTGAATCATTTAATAGATTAAGGCACCAAATTCCCACTGATACCAAAAGCCGCCACAAGATACTCAAGTACAACAAATTAAGATTAGAAAATGGACTGTGTGCTTTTCTTCCCAGAATTAACGAGATGAAGTCCACAAAGTTGCTTTCATATCAGGATTTTCTTCTGGAAACTTTTCTCAAACATCTAGGATTTTGGGTTACTTTTGGAAAATGTCAGAGAAAGGGAAAATCTTTGGCATCTGAGACACTTTGGATCCTAGTAGCCAACTGTCATATCTTTTCTTTCATATAATAATTGTATTCCAGCAAAATAAGTTATAGTATTAATATCTGAAGGGTGAATCTTATTCTCTCAACGACTAAAAAAATTAGTGGTATACTTCTCGGGTGGGAGGAGGGAATTATTTGTTAGATCCAATTAAAAACTCTTCAGAAGACCCTTGAGCATCCCTCTACATGATTGCATACATTTTAACATAGGTACAGTGGGCTTGTTTTTTTGTTTTTTTTGAGGAAGATTAGCCCTGAGCTAACTACTGCCAGTCCTCCTCTTTTTGCTGAGGAAGACTGGCCCTGAGCTCACATCCATGCCCATCTTCCTCTACTTTATATGTGGAACATCTACCACAGCATGGCTTGACAAGCAGTGCCATGTCCGCAGTGGGGATCTGAACCGGCGAACCCCGGGCCGCGGAGAAGCCGAACGTGCGCACTTAACCACTGCACCACTGGGCCAGCCCCAGTGGGCTTGTTTAAAATGGAGGATACCTGTGTAATGTAACTTGGCAAGTAAACTTGAGAAATGAAAAAGATTTACTTTTTAAATTATTTTTAGGCTTAGCTTCCTTTTTGGAAACGTGCTAATCTTAACCACAGTGACTAGTCAGGAACGGGGCACACACTCACTGAACTAGTTGTTCCTGAAACAGATTCAGAAAAGGACAGTTTTGTGACACAAGTTCAATTTTGGAATGACTATTATTAAGGAAGGAAAGAAATGTTCTCTGGATAGTCAGAATGATTCAGACTCCAAAAGTATCACTTGATTTATAAGAAGTAATTTGCCAGCCTTGGCTTGCTCAGGAGGGAAAAATCCTTGAGAATTTATATATATATCTATATGCCAAACTAATGCCAAAAAGTACATGACATCACTATCAATTTAAAAGCAAAATACTTGAGAGCATGAAAAAAAGGGAAAAAGCCCATTCATTGACCAGAGCAGGCTTATGTGACATACAGAGAATGAAATTCTACTCCGTGCATTTGGAAGCCACTTAACTGCAAGTCCATCAAGTGTTGCTGAGCATCCACTGCGCACAGAGCATCCTCCTCAGGTATTACAGCAAGTTACAAAGCAATAAATAACAGAAATATACATCTTGGTATCACATGGACCCAGTAATTCCTGCCTAGGTGCCAACATCAGATTGAGAACCATTAAAATTTACTAGAACCAGGGCCGCCTCGTGGCCGAGTGGTTAGGTTTGCAGGCTCCGCTTCGATGGTCTGGGGTTTCGCTGGTTCTGATCCTGGGTGTGGACATGGCACCTCTCATCAGGCCATGCTGAGGTGGCGCCCCACATAGCACAACCAGAGGCACTCACAACTAGAATATGCAACTATGTACTGGGGGGCTTTGGGAAGAAGAAGAGGAAAAAAAAGATTGGCATCAGATGTTAGCTCAGGTACCAATCTTTAAAAAAAAAAAAGGGGGCCGGCCCGGTGGCGCAGCAGTTAAGTTCACATGTTCAGCTTGGTGGCCCGGGGTTCGCTGGTTCAGATCCTGGGTTCAGACATGGCACAGCGTGGCAGGTCATGCTGTAGCAGGTGTCCCACATATAAAGTGGAGGAAGATGGGCACGGATGTTAGCTCAGTCTTCCTCAGCAAAAAGAGGAGGATTGGCGGCAGACGTTAGCTCAGGGCTAATCTTCCTCAAAAAAAAAAATTAGAACCAATACCCAAGGAAGAAATTGAAAACACTTTCAGAGAATTGCCTATACAAATGGGCTTTAGCACCAAGCAACACTGTCATACTGCCTGTATTCTCACACTTTCAAAGAAGTTAATTCTCATGCAATATAAATTGCTTCAGAATATTTTAAAAATATACCCAATTTATTTTATGCAGCTAACATACTGATAGTGAACCCTGACATTACTAGTGCAAAAAGAGAAAAACATGAAAACAGCATTTCCTCCAGAGAGCCTTTTGGTATTACTTAGCCAAATTAAGTATGTGTGCACCCTCTGGCTCAGAACTTAACTGCTGCGATATATCCTGGGGACACTCCCACCCAGGTCCACGAGGGAAACCTGCATGGCGGGTCACTGCAGCACCACGGTGGCTGGGAGCTAGAGACCTGAAAGTGCATCTCTGGGAGAGTGATGGATAAAAGCTGCGGGCACACGACAGAGTATTTTGCAGCAGGTAAAAGCAATGAGCCAGACATACTTACATAATTATAGCACCATGGATTGATCTTAACAACATGGTGCTGGGGCCGGCCAGGTGCCACAGTGGTTAAGTTCGCATGTTCTGCTTCTGTGGCCCGGGGTTCACTGGTTCAGATCCCAGGCGTGAACCTATGCACCGCTTGGGAAGCCATGCTGTGGTAGGCGTCCCACATATAAACTAGAGGAAGATGGGCACGAATGTTAGCTCAGGGCCAGTCTTCCTCAGCAAAAAGAGGAGGGCTGGTGGCAGACGTTAGCTCAGGGCTAATCTTCCTCAAAGAAACATGGTGCTTAGTGAAAAAAGCAGGAAACAGAACACTACAATATCACTTAAATGAAAAATACTTTGCACAAAGCAACAATATACATTTTTCAAAAACACATTTAGGGGCCAGCCCAGTGGTGCAGCGGTTAAGTTCGCACATTCAGCTTGGTGGCCCGGGATTTGCTGGTTCAGATCCCAGGTTTGGACATGGCACAGCTTGGCAGGCCATGCTGTGGCAGGTGTCCCACATATAAAGTGGAGGAAGATGGGCACGGATGTGAGCTCAGGGCCAGTCTTCCTCAGCAAAAAGAGGAGGATTGGCAGCAGATGTGAGCTCAGGGCTGATCTTCCTAAAAACAAACAAATAAAAAAACCCATTCAAATAGAAATAAATATACACATTAACAGGGTTGCTTATTGAGGAAGATAGAACTGAGATAGAGGGTAAAAGAGACAAGTAAATGCAGGGCCCTATTCTTATTTCCTTGGGCCCTTAGGCCGTTTGCATTCGTGGATCCTTTCATGGGTAAGAAAAGTATTAAAAATCATGTTTTACAACTGCATTGGCATAAAGAGGAATATATTATTACATACGAAAACATCTTCTTTGACCTGAAAGCACATTTTTACTTCTGATTTAAAAGAAATTAAACCATTTTTGTGGGCCCCGAAAAGTATTGCGAGCTCTGACACACTGTGCATACTGTGCCCAGTAGTGAGTCGGCTCTGGATAAGCAAATGAATGGACCGAGAGAGGGGCCTCGCATGACCCGAGGGTAGTTACGTGCTACAAACTGAGGAGTGTTAGTCATTCAGTCCACTGCAAAACTCTTCCAAAAAAAGCAATTCCTTAGGTGTGCTGGAGAACTCTGGTGCTGGGAGTAATTACCCAGGCTTAAGGAAGGAAGGTTCCCGAAAAAAGTGCTCCATTCAGGAAAGGCTGAGTTAAACAAAGTTAAGCAGATTTTCTCATCATACGACCTGTCAGAATCTTTACTAAATGCTGTAATATAAATTGTGAATCTCCAAGAGGGTGAGCGGGGGAGTTGGTATGTGGAATTTCCCAAAGCAATTCGACAATAGGGTCCTTCTGCTTTAGTGGCGGAGGTACTGAGAGCTGATAACCCCCCAGGAAGCTTGGCCCAGGTCAGTGACTGTCCTTGGTTCAGGCTGGTGAACTCACTCACAGGAGTCTGCGCCCAGCCCCTGTTCCGCCCTGGCCTGTCTGTCCTGCGCCCCCGGGAGAGCTGGGCGACTACTTGCAGGCAGGGAGGGGGAGGGTGTGGCTCCTTTAGCCTCCAGCAAAGACAACCCCTGGGGAGCACCGTGGCCATGTTGGGTACAAGGGCTAGGCTGCAATGTCGCTGATTTACAATTTCTGAATATTTAGAATTATACGGTATGCAGGCTTTCGTTTATGCTATTGACCTGGGCCCCTCAAGTATCAGGGGTAGTACTGGCCTGATGATTCTTCTAAGAAGGATAATCCTATTGCGCCATGCCAAGATTGGCCTTGCATAAACAAAGTCGCAGTCATTTAGACTCCCAAGGCCCCTTTCCTGGGTGCCGGGCAGCCCCCAAGATGGGCCATCCACTGCCTCACAGACTCAAAACCATCACAGTGTGTGAGTTCTGAGTCTTCTGCCCCAGAAGTTCCTCTCTTCTCGGTCCCAGCCAAAGCCCCTGCTTTCAGGGAAACACACACAGACAGATATATATACACAGACATACAGGGGGACACATAATACATACAGAGACAGACACACACACACATATACAGAGACATATATACACAGATACATACAGGGACACGCACGGACGTACATATACCCAAGCATAAATACAAAGACACACACACATAGACAAACCCATATACATACACACAGAGACACACACACACACGTACACACACACACACACACGCAGACACAGCAGATCACAGTCAGGAATCCAGTCTTCAGGAAAATCCCAGGTGTTGGTTGAGTTACGACATTCTAGAGTTTCCAGCAGGGAATCAGAACCTCCCTACATACTCCTACCTCAGGCCCTGTGCTGAGTATTCTCCCTTTGTCCCCTCAAATCCATTCTCTGCCCTTTTCTGCTGTGCTCTGTGTCCCAGGAGGCTGACCTCTAGGGACTTTCCCACAGGGCTTCCTTGTCCAACCAGGCTTGCAGCTTTGGGAGGAACATGCATGGAGGGCATGGTGGGGAGGGATCGCCAGAGGGTGGCTTTCACAGTGAAGGTGCTTTTATATCCATACTCAGAAAAGAGTTACTGAGGGATGTTTCTCTGTATAACAAAATGACTTCAGGGAAGACTAGACATCTAACTCTACCCGTTTATGAACCCTTAAAGAAAAGAGATGGTGTTATCTGGATTAAACTTGGAACAACTAAACTTGGATTGGGTTCTTGATACTTCATACGTGGTTTTATTTGAGACTGAATAATTTAGCTTTGGGTAAATATACTAACATCAGGCCATGAAGGATTATCTTGTCGCGGCCACAGGGCCAGATTCTCTCTGTATAGTTTCCTTGGCAGGGAATGAGCGTTTGCAACTCTCAATCATTCAGGCAGCAGGTTAATTGTCTAAGACAAGTAGGCCGAAGACACAAGTGAAGAAGAAACTTCCTTTTCTCTCTAGGGGTGGAAGATAGTTGACACAAACCCTGAAGCATTTAGAACCTTCACTGCCCCAGCATCGTGAGGAGAGAGCTGGGGCTAAGCAGGGAGCCTAAGCCCTATTAGAGAAACAGTACTGGTCTGGTCTTTCTCTGCTGCACTGTACATCTCTTTCATTATTATTAAATCTTCAGGAAACTATCCTCACAATAGAGGCACAGGGGATGAAGAGGCAGGATTGTAAGCAGCGTCCCCTTCACCTACACACAGTGGTGGGAAGAGCATCAGTTAGCAGGAGAAGACTCAACCAACAGAAGAATCCCATGAGGGGCAGCCGCAGACAAGGCCACAGCAAAAGGCGCAGGTGGGAAGACGAGAAGTACACCCTGGGGATGGCTCCCAAAGCACAAAAGGACAGCCTGAGAGGGACTAGTTTCCAGGAAGAGTAATTTGACTCACAAGTGGGATAGACCAATTCAGAGAATTGAAAAAGAGAGACACATTCATTCTACCTTATCTTGAGATACTCACTCAATTTTAGGAATTCAACTTCAAAAACATCACTCTGAATCATATATGATGGTCTTTCATCCAAAGACCATATAGTAGAATTCTAAAATAGATGGGTGGGCATTTATGAATTTTGTCCCTATATTTAAAAAGTGGGACAACTTAATACTCCCAAAAGCCAACTTGACTTGAAGCTAATAAAAAGAAAACAATCTTTTCAAAAGGTATCTACATAAACCTTTGATGCTTCTGAGACATGAAAATAATCAAGTGGGATTGTATGGTACTTGATAAAGAATCTTTGCTCATGATTTCAAAGTGCATTCAGGTCTGCTGCTAATAACAGTCATGAATCACATAACCACATAGGAGACCGGGCGAGGACAATTATACCAGGTAATAAAAGTGAGAAATAGCCAGCCAGGAGAAGTGGGAAGCTATTTTTGCACAAAGTACAGCTTCAAAGTACAGGATCAGCATGACATTTTCAGGGTGGAGCTGTATAAGCAGCAAAAGTAGGCAAATCTAATCCCAGAGTAAATGTTTCTACTACATGAAGCCCAGAAGTACTTAATGCTCAAAGCCAGCACTGATGTGGGACAAGGCCCAGGGACAACCACATCATGCACAGCCACCAAGTGGATGTCCTTGGCAAGTCACTTAGCCTTTCTGGGATTCAGTTTCAGCTGCAAAAGATGGAGTTGGAATAAATACTCCCCAGGTTCCTGTCTAGCTCCAAATTTCTCTTTATATTTGATGCAGAATTCGTTCAAGACATGGGAGCCAAAGAAACCAACCCAGAAATCGTTGTAGGCTCTGACTTAAACAAAGCAATAATCAGTGGTTTTGAGATCCGGTGTCCATCAGAGCTTGTTAGATCTAGTCCTGGAAATTCTAATCCTATGGTGCCAAAGTGGGAACCAGGTGGTAGTATAGTTCACAAATTTCCAAGATGATTCTGATATGCTTTGAAATTTGAGAGCTACTTGTTCTGCTGTCAACAGGCATGATGACTATTGGAAGGGGCTGAAAAGAGAAGCAACATTTATTGAAAACTTGCTCTATGCCAGTACTGAACATATGTTATTTCATTTAATCTTTATAACGGTCTTTGGTTCAGAAAGAAAGGAAATCATTCTTTAGGAGGAGAAATCAACTACAGTTGAAATTAAGGTAATAAAGAATTCTAGATAATCCCTATAAATTAGTTCCCCCTGTTGACTCTTACCCAGCCAAATAAATAATTAAGCATTGTATGCATTTCTTTGTTTATTTTCTTTCTTCTTTTGAAGTAGGGTGATAAATAAAAGGAGAAATAAGTTTCATAAATTTGACATAGTTGCATAAATGTGCTAGCTTTATATGTAAGCTAACTGAAATAGAAAAAAAATCAACAACAAGAATTAAGACTTCCTTTGGGTAAATAAAACTTGTCAGGCCATAATTTGATTGCACATTTCATTTTGTGTATGCCAATCAACACTCCAGACAAAGGGTTACTCAGCTGCAGTAGAAAATTAAGAGTTCTTATACTTCACACCTTACGCATAAATTCTCTGTTTAATGATGTTTGTGTTTCTCCCCTCAGAGGTGCCAAATGCAGAGGAAGACTAATAAAAAGTTTGAAATTCCAGGTTGCTAGGACACATTATCCATTTATTCTGATGTACAAATTTCTATTCTTGCTCATGCTGGGAGAAGTTATCATTACTAAGAAATCTTTAGAAATACCGTCAGTTCTCAAAGTGCTTTCCCCAGAATATTTATTCAAATAGCACTGCTGTAGAAAGGCTCCATGTTCTTTATTCTTAGTAACTTGGGCTGCAGTACTGACAGACAGTGCTACGAGTTAGCATTTGGTAAGACATTTGCACACCAGAGAAGAGAAATTTATAGATATTTTGAAACTTCAGAGTGAAAATAGAATTTGACCCTTGGAAGTATGGGGTGAAACAAATGGAATTTTTTCCAATATTTGTTTTTAACATCCTTTAAGATCTAAAGTCATTTTGTTCAGGAACATAAAAGTTGAATTACGATTAACTCAGTTTCCTTACCAAATTATCATATGTGATGTCTTGTATTTTAGAGTACAATTTCTATAGATATTTTCAAATATATTACCTGAGTGTTATTTTCAACATTCAAAAATGTCCCTACAGCTGGAGCTATATATCGCTGAATTTAAAGAAATCCAGCATCTTTAGATTTTGCTAAAAGTGGGCCAAAATCTGCAGGAGAGGAGACAGAGGACAGAGCATTTTGGAGCACTTACTGTATGCAGGCTCTACACATAGATAACCTGATATTATCTCAGAATCGTTGAGAGGCGGGGATTATTGGCCCATTTTGCAGATGGTTTAGAGATGTCCAGAGGGCCACTCAGCTAGCATGTGGTAAAGCAGGGGATGGAGCTCAGTCTATTGGACTCCATAGACTGCTTCTTCCCTCACATCACTCGAATGACTGCAGGAGGCCGTGAGGGCCAAGGCGGGCCTTGCAGAGTGTTTTACCTACTACCTACATGCATCATCTAGAGTATTGAAATGCCTGCGTTAATCCTTTTTTTGCCTCCACTGCCACCATGGCACCCATGAAAAAGCTTGTGGTGGGGCTGGCCGGGTGGCACAGTAGGTAAGTTTGCGCATTCCACTTCAGCGGCCTGGGGTTCACTGGTTCAGATCCTGGGTGTGGACCTACACATCGTTTGTCAAACCATGCTGTGGCAGGCATCCCACATATAAAATAGAGGAAGATAGGCACAGATGTTAGCTCAGGGCCAGTCTTCCTCAGCCAAAAAAAAAGAGGAGGATTGGCGGCAGATGTTAGCTCAGGGCTAATCTTCCTGGAGAAAAAAAAAAGCTTGTGGTGAGGGGGGCAAAAAAAGAAGTAGGTTCTGCAGTTCACCCTTGACTGCACCCACCCTGTAGAAGATGGAATCACGGATGCTGCCAATTTCTTCGGGAAAGGATCAAAGTGACCAGAAATGCTTGGAATCTTGGTGGAAGGATGTAACCACTGAAAGGAGCAAGAGCAAGATTACCATCACTTCTGAGGTGTCTCTTTCCAAAAGACGTTTGAAATATCTCACAAAAAAACATTTGAAGAAGACTAATTGATGTGATTGGTTGCATGTAGTTGCTAACAGCAAAGAGAGTTATGGATTATGTTATATCCGGATTAACCAAGATGAAGAAGAGGAGAAAGATGAGGATTAAAACTTACTTATATGGAATGCTTTGTATGAGTTCTTGAATAAAACTTGGGAACCAAAACACCCCAATGCCTATAACCAAACCCCATGCATCATTGAGCTCCTGCCATGTGATTGGGTTTCTGTGATTCTCTAATACAAAAAGCTCACAAGTCCAGGACAATCTCCCCAGGTGAAGAGGGTCAGTCCTTTGCCAAACAGCTCAGGGTAGTCTCTCCCATGTGGCCCTGCACAGCCAGGGATGAAAATCCTCAGAAATCCAGCTCCTTCCAGCAGTCAGGTGCCAGCCACTGCATTCAAGAGCAGTCGGGACTAGAAAAGGCATAGTAATGTGACCCAAGGAAAGTCATTCTAATTTCCCCTCTACTATTTAAAAGTGTAACCTCACTCCTGATGACAGAGGTGGACCCATCACACAGACTTGGCCGATCAGAATACCATTCCCTGGACACAGCGAGTGATCCAGGAGTGGGCAACGACCCAAGTAGAGCCAAACAGACCTTTCCTGAGTCTAACATGTGGAAAACAGGGAAGAGAAGTCCCAAGCTAGGAGGATGTGACATTTAGGCTGCCAGCAGCCATCCTCCCTACCATGACCCTGTGGAGAAAGCCTGTCTGCAAGATGCAGTTGCAGATGAGAAATGGACGGAGAGAACGAGAGAGCCCCACGGCGCCCAGTCCAGGAGCAGGCGCTGGTGCATGCGGCTCCTCCTCCTGTTCTCTGAGATGCCCCAGGAACACGATCAGTTCCGTGACACAACATGGCCTCTGCTGCTTTCAAGCCAGTTGGGTTGGTTTTATGTCCCCTACAATTGACAGAGCTTTAATAAACATTCTTGGTTCCCTGCCTCAGGAAATGAGAATTCCCTTGGTTTTTAGCCAGGCCTGGCCAGGTTTAGCTCAAAACTTCCCCCAATGAACTCCTTGAACTTGAACCGTATCGCCATTCATATATCCATCTCTTGAATCACGCAGAAATAAACCACCTTGAAGAAACAATGGCACCATATTCTGGTTAAAAAATTTAGGAATACTGATTAAATATACACAGGATAGCAATGCCACGCGCACACCACTCAGTCATGATTCATTGTCTGTCCGCAGAGGTGGCTAAATCCCAGATATGGGATGACAAATGAGGGGCCTGTGTGGTGCCAGCTGCTTCTATTTTAGCTTAGAATCTGTCCTCATTGAATTTCAGCCTCGTTATCTGGTTTCACTCTTAGGATGGCACACTTTGTGTATGCCGTTCCTGAACGTGTGCTGACTACTAACTTTCCATGAGTTTACACCAGGGTTTCTCAACAGTGGTGCTATTGACCTTCTGGACTGGATGATTCTTTGTTTTGGAAGCTGTCCTGTGCATTGCAGGATGGTTAGCTGGCCTCCACCCACCAGATGCCAGCAGCACCTCCCACCATTTGTGACAAAGTGTATTCACGCATTGCCGAGTATTCCCTGGGGCACAAAACTGCCTCCAGCTGAGAACTACTGGTTTAGACAGATCACCAAGTTTGGACTTTTGGTCTTTGGAAGATACTTTTGTCTTCCGTTATTGTCCTCAAAAAACAACACATGCTAGTTCACCATCTGTGTATCTTTAAACTCACGAATAATTGAGAATGTTTCTCTAGCTGAATCTGGACCATTGTTTCAGGTAAGTTTCCGTAACTATTTATACACACACAAATACATATGCGCACGCATTTTTCTGAGTCTTCACTCTCACAGGTCCTCTGGACTAATCCATATGTCACAATTGCCTCAGTCAGAGTAGCCTCTAACAAAGACTTCAGTCAACATCGGGTTCCAGCGCCCAATTTTTTTCAAAACTGATCCTGCCTGCTCCCATATTTATTGCTGCACAGCCCAGCATTAAAACCAGCTCTCAACACGAGCTCGTTCTCTATTAAGGTTGCCAGATTTAGCAAATAAAAATGTAAGACACCCAGTTCAATTCGAATTTCAGATAAACAATGAGTAATCTTTTAGTATAAGTATGTCCCAAATATCACTAAACATCCTACAATGCACAAGACAGCCCTGACAACAAAGAATTATATAGTCTATATATTGTAAGAGACATACCTGCATTTTTTCTGGCAACCCTGTATCTGTATCCACTCTGCCTTGAATCCTGCAGACTTGGGTCCTTTTCACTAGTCTTTTCCCACCTATTGCTTAGAACCTCAAGGATGTTTCCTTACCCAGGGTTGCCCTTGTGGACAGTGTGCTTGTCAGATTCTGGGTTACTCAGTGTTTCAGCCAGGGCCCAGCCAGGAAACCAGAAACCAACTGGAATGTTAATGTAGGGAATCAGTTAAACAGATGATGCAAGAGCCTTGAAAGACAGGAAACAATGAAGTAACCCACAGATCAGCAAATGCATCAAGTTTATTCCCATCCCTAGGCTGGAGGGACAAAGGAGGAGATGAGTTACCAGAGTTCAGGGCTCAGGGTCACCTGGTAGAAGCTGGAAGTTGAAAACAGGCTGATCCGGCAGAGGCAGGAGACACGAAGACACACTGTCCCTGTCTCTGCCCAAGGAGAAAAGAAGAGGGAGAAATATCCTGGCTCCTCCCACCAATCAATTTCCGACTAGTGTCTCCCACTGGCCAAACCCAGCCAGAAACCAGCTAACCTGGGAACCTGGGGACTGCAGGCAGCCTAAAGCAGTTTGAGTCCATTAACCCTGATGTTCAGGGGCCCCTCTCCTCTTGTCAGGGCTGAACTGTTGCTTCTAGCTCTACAGAGCCTAGGAGTGGTGGAATCTTCCTGTCTTTGGGATTCAGATGAAGTCTGGGTAGCCACTGCCCCATTCACCAGCGTCTACTCCAAATCTAGTAGTGAGAAATTCTGAACTGCTTTTTAAAAAATTCTGATTGTGGGGGCCAGGGCCGGCCAGGTGGCTCAGCGGTTAAGTGCACACGTTCTGCTTCTGCGGCCCAGGGTTCGCTAGTTTGGATCCCAGGTGAGGACATGGCACCGCTTGGCATGCCATGCTGTGGCAGGCGTCCCACACATAGAGTGGAGGAAGATGGGCACAGATGTTAGCTCAGGGCCAGCCTTCCTCAGCAAAAAGAGGAGGATTAGCAGCAGATGTTAGCTCAGGGCTAATCTTCCTCAAAAAAAAAAAAAAAATGTCCTGATTGTGTGCACTCAGTCACCTACTGAGTGTTCCTTCCATGAGTCACATTTTTACTGTTCTCAGCCCTATTCTTTCCAGTTCTTCTCTGCTTGTGTGTTAGTCCCTAGAGCTCGTCATAAATGCTCTGGCTCTCTACTCTAGGCACATGGCAGCATTGCATGCCCTACCTCCCTTGAAGTCAGATGTGAACATGTGACTTGCAGTGATCAATGAAATGTAAGCACAAGCAATACAGTGTTGCGTCTAGTTGAAGATTTAAGAGCCAGCACATAATTCACCATTTTTCTGTTTTCTGCCTTAGGGACCATGAAAGCATTTGTCAAGATGGAACATAGGTCTCTGTATTAGTTTCCTATTGCTTCTGTAACAAATTACCACAAACTTAGTGGCTTAAAACAATACAAATTTGGGACGGGCCCCATGGCATAGTGGTTAAGTCCGGTGCACTCCACTTCAGTGGCCCAGGCTCCTGGGTTTGGATCCCAGGCGCAGACCTACACCACTTAGCAGGCCATGCTGTGGCAGCGACCCACATAAAAAATAGAGGAAGACTGGCACAGATGTTAGCTCAGAGTGAATCTTCCTCACCACCAACAAACAAACAATCAATACAAATTTATCATCATGCAGCTTTGGAGGTCAGAAGTCCTAAACCAGTCTGACTGGGCTAAAGTCAGCTGTCAACAGGGCTGATTCTTTCTAGAGGCTTCGGGGAGAATCCATTCCTTTGCCTTTTGTGGTGTCCAGAGGCTTCCTGTGCTCCTTGTTTTGTGGCCCTCCCTCATATTTCTCTAACCTCTTCCTTCCATGGTCACATCTCTTACTACTGCCTTGCACCTGTTGCCTCCTTAAGAGCCCATGTGATCACATTGGACCCACCTGCATACTCCAAGGTACGCTCCCCTTGTAAAGAACTTTAATCACTTCAGCAAAGCTCCTTTTGCCATATAAGGTATATATTAACAGGTTCGGGGTGTTAGAACGTGGTTATCTTTGGGGGCCATTACTCTGTCTATCACAGTCTCGGAGAGATTTCAATGAGCAGAACCCTACCCACGAAGCTGCATCAGACATGCAGTATGAGTAACAAATAAACTTTTAAGGCGCTGAATCACTAAGATCTAGGGGGTCTCTTACTGGTGCACAGTTTAGCCCACATTTACACCCTGTTTCTTTTCTGTCTCCCAACTATATTTTGCAAAATTTAAAAATAACTTAAGCATTAAATATGACTATTTTCTGCATAAAGTACACTTAAAAATAGTATACCGTAGGGGCCAGCCCAGTAGCATAGTGTTAAATTCCTGCACTCTGCTTCAGTGAACCAGGGTTCTCAGGTTCAGATCCTGGGCATGGACCTACACACCACTCATCAAGCCATGCTATGGCAGCATCCCATATACAAAAAATAGAGGAAGATGGGCACAGATGTTGGCTCAGGGACAATCTTCCTCACCAAAAAAAAAAAGAGTATACCATAAATAATCAATCTATGAGCAAACCAAGAGGACTTTTTTTGTTGTTCCTGATCAAAAGTAACTTTAGACCTGTAAAGTAGACTTAAAAATAAATATTGAACATATTTAATACCCCAACAAGATTCTTTCCTAAACCTGAAAAATTTTTAGATTCCCTTTCTTCCGAAAAGCTAACAGGTTAGCAGTGACGATTTACTTAGATGTTGAACCAGCTGAAAGTAAGAAAGAAAACAAACAACTCACTGAAAGATTATTAAACCTGGTCTAATATTTTCTAGAAGTTGCAGGGGGCAGAGGTGGGAGTGGAGATGGGTTTCCTGATGGTTAAAGTGAAAACACTTATCTGAATTTCTAAAGTACAATCCTTTCCTTAATTCCTGTAATTACCTCATAGATCATAAAAAGTAGAGCGATAAATGCCTTACAATCTTGAAGTGCAGACGCCAAGCTGGGCCACCACCCACAACTCTTCTTCATACATCAGAGGGACATATGGACATGTCAGTCTCAGGCCAAATCAGTAGTCTCCAGCTTTTTTGGTCACGCCCCTCTCTTCAGTGAGAAGTTTTCAGTGCATACTTCCGAAGTGTGTACTTACCAAGGTGTTATAAGCATTGTAATAAGTGCGCAGAAAAGAAAATAAAAAGATGAAATAAATCCTGTTGTTAAATGCCTTGCTAATCATGATGGTATCAGACTACATTAGTTAATATTTCAAGATACAATATGCCCTCAAGGAGAGGCTCCTCATTAATGACAGTAGATGTCAATCTAGCAGACGTAAATCCAAATTGTAAACCATCTCTTGATAATTTTGACTATTTTTGTCAGATCTGATTTGCTCCTCATTATTTTTCACCTGTTAATGTGGATTGCAAAGAGTTGGTTCTAGGAGTAAGAGTGTCTGCTCTCTCATTTTTACTGTTGTTTATTTGCTTGCACTCAGATTATTGTTTTCGCTTCAGTCCATGGGTTCTTTGCAGGAAATCCTTTTTAAGCCATTTGCCTACTTTAGGAAAGTTAAAGCCAGAGAATGTTACCTGAAAACAGTTATGATAATATACGTCGTACTGTGCAGAAAGCAAATAAAAGAGGGAGGAAACTGCCCGCAACCCCTCTGAACCCTGGGGCTCCCCCGCTTCCCTCAGGGTGGCTCCGTGTGTGACACATCCACGTCACACACCATCTGACACGGGGATCAGGTGAGGGCACTGCATCAATGCATGCATTTAACATTATAACCCTCCCGGGATGCACGTGCCTTGCTCTGTAGAACTCTAATATAAATAACTCAAATGCAAGCTTCTAAAAAGGCTTTTACAAAAGCAATGAAGTTAAGGATGTGGCAGAAGATCCAAAATCTATTCAATTAGCCTTGCTATTATAAACAAATTATAGAGAAACTGAAGCTCAGAGAGGCGGCATGACTTTCCCCTAATCCCACAGAGGATTCTTCGCGATTGAGACCAGAAACCAGATCCTCTGAGCCACAGGCCAACACACTTCCCATTATACTATGAGATCATGAATGAGTAAATTTAGCCATTTGGTGACTGAATTAAGTCCTGCTGGCCTGTCTTCAGCATGGTGCTATGTGATGAGGGAGAAAGACTCAAGCCCAGAACAAGGAGCAGAAACTAGGAGGTGACAGGTCCAGCCCTGGAGATGGGAGAAGCTTTTTAGGTCCGTGCTCGATACGAGGGGAGAATTTGCCTCCAGTGCATCTCTAGCAGCCAGTTTCTGCGTCTCTCACTGCTTAGGATTTTTATTAAGGTTCTTCTGAAAACAGTCCTTTTGTGCCTTCCCTACCAGACATTCAAGGACCTTGTATTCAATGTCACATTAATTATGTTGATATATATTGATTACATTCGAGGACAGCCAGCCAGAAAGGTGTCTGGTGTGGCAATCTATAAGGAATGAGAAAATGTCCCTGGAAATGTTAGGATGAAGATAATAAATTTTCCCTCCTGTACCAGTAGGGTTCATTCAGAGCAAAATGACCACTACAAGTGTTATGGGGTAGATTATTTATTATGAGTTAGACCTTACACTGTTTGGCGAGGAGCTGAAGAAAAGGTCCAAAGAGCGTCAGAGAAAAGCCACTAACCAGCTCTGGTGCGGGGGGACAAGTCAGAGCTTGTTGGATGCTGGGTGAAAGCAACTGTTAGAGAGAAGCCATGAAGGGGATGGGGAAGGAGTCTATGGAAGGCTGTCAGCTCTTTGCGGCTTCCCCCTCTGTGAGCTCAGCACAAAGCATGTCATGGTGGATCTAGGGTCACTGCTGGTCAGTAGGGCCAGCAGTTGGGAAGAAGAGCTGGACTTGGAGTCAGGAAAATCAAGAGAGAGCGACACCCACTGGCTTCTATGTGGCCGTCCCTAACCACCTCTACCAACCTTCGAAATGTAATGGCTGCTAGTTTATTTCTGCCTCTCAAATATCACACAAACGTCTTTGTGGCAACCGTAACTCTCAACCACACAGGGCATTCCCACAATTAGGTGTCTGGGAAGTGTAGTTCCAATTTAGTTAAGGTGACATTGTACAAAGCCAGCACATCTCCTCTCAGGGACAAACACTGTGTGGCTGGAAGCAGTGGGTTGACAGCAGCTTGGCGTAAAGTGTAAGACACCCAAGGCTCTAGCTCCAGTTACAATCCATGATTCCTATGCTGCCTTCTGAGGACGTGGGGCTATCTGCCTGCAGGACTGTTGCTTTGTGTGGATCCTCGAGGACCCCGGAGCCGAGGCAGCAATGTGTCCCTGCAGCTCTTCTTCACTGCCTTTGCCTGCTGCAGGGCTCAGCTTCCCTAGAAATAAACCTGGAACCACTTACAGAAGGCAGGTTTGCAGAGAAATCTGTAATAGCTATGGAAATTATAAATGCACTTAGCCTTTGAGCCAGTAATCCCACTGCTGAGAATTTTGGCCTCACCACTTACTGACTGTGTGAACTTGTACATCCCCATACATGTGCACCATTCTGCTACAAATGTATTCATGGCAGCATAAGCAAAAATTAGAAACAACCCTAGCATCCATCTATGGGGATCTGGTTAAATACCCTGTGGTACATCCATATGATGGAATTCTATGAAGCTAAGAAAAAAGAATAAGAAAGTTCTCATTGCCCTGATGTAGAAAGACCTCTGGGATAGGTTAAAAAGGAAAAAAAGAAGAAGGAAGAAAGAAAGAAAAAAAGGTAGGTACAGAACAATGTTTATAGTATGCTAAAAAAATTTTTTCTGAGGAAGATTAGCCCTGAGCTAACTGCTGCCAATCCTCCTCTTTTTGCTGAGGAAGACTGGCCCTGAGCTCACATCCATGCCCATCTTCCTCTACTTTATATGTGGGATGTCTACCACAGAATGGCTTGCCAAGCAGTGCCATGTCCGCACCTGGGATCCGAACCAGCAAACCCTGGGCCACCGAAGTGCATGTGAACTTAACCACTGTGCCACCGGGCCGGCCCCCCTATAGTACACTAAATTTTATGTAAGATAAAGAGGAACATTACACATATTTAGATTTGCTCATATGTTCGTAAAACATCAAAAGGATACAAGAAACTAATAAGGGGGCTGCCTGGTGGCATGGCAGTTAAGTTCACAGACTCTGCTTTGGTGGCCCACGGTTCACCAGTTCAGATCCTGAGCGCAGACCTATGCACCACTTATCAAGCCATGCTGTGGTGGCATCCCACATACAAAGTGGAGGATGATGGGTACAGATGTTAGCTTGGGGCCAGTCTTCCTCAGCAAAAAGAGGAGGATTGACAGCATATGTTACTCGGGGCTAATCTTCCTCCAAAAAAAAAAAGAAAAAGAAACTAATATGGTAGGTGGAGGGTGGCAGGAATGTGGTGGACAAAGACTGGGGTGAGAACCAGAGTTTTCAAACTTATCTTTGTATATAGTTTGGTTTTTGAGCAACTTTAGTGTTTTACATATTTAAAAATTAGATGAAAAAATAAATTTAGGTTGCCTTCAAAGAAAGAAAGGAAAAAGAAGAATTTGGAGAAGCACCAAATTGTCAGCCTGCCTGGAACAGCTGATGTCTAGGTCAGACTCTGACTCCACTTTATCCAACCACTGGATTCGGGGGAAGCTGGGTGAACAGAACTCCATCCAGCAGGTAGAGAGAGTAGCTCTGGAGGCAGAGTGGTGTTGAGTTTAAGAGCACAGATTCTAGAGCCAGCCTGCACAGGTTCAAATTCGGCTCCACAACTCACAAGCTGGGCAACCTTGGGTGAGTAACCCAACTTTTCAGTGCCTCAGTTTCCTCATCTGTAAAATGGAGCATAATAACAATACCTATTAAATATGGATGTAATGAGGGTTAAATACGTTAACACATCTGAAGTGTTTAGAGTAGTTCCCAATATACAAAGGACTCTAGAAGCCTATTCACTTACTTATCCATGATTACCTGGGAGGATGCACTCAGGGAGAGATCCTCAGCATGATTCCCCTGATCTGATTTTAAACCAGGACCAGAAGGTCTTGAATCTTCCATTGAGGCTCAGTAGAGAGTGATTCCTTATCAGGCCTATAACCAGCCTGTAGGAATCCTAGGAGACCGCTCCGACACATGATGGTACCCATCTGATGCACTTTCCTTCCAAATAGGGTTTCTGGGGGATTTTCTTGGGTTGGCGGTGTCCTTGGCTCCCTTCCTAGGAGTAGTTAGCAGCACTGAGATTCCCTCCAACAGTTTAGGCCTGAGATAGCCCGCCTCCCATGAGGTTCTCTGGGTCTGTCTGGAAACAGAGTCCCACAGGAATGGTTCACGTACGGACACAAGCTTCCGTCTCCCCCAGAAAAGTCAATGAGGTAGAGAGGTGGCATAGGTTGGTCCTGCATCCCTTCCCTGGCTTGTCTGAAAAAGGACAGGCGAGCTCTCCAAGGCTTCCTGGAGTGGGGGTGTTCACACCTGCTGCCCTGTTTGGAGAAAGGACCCCTACAGGTGAAGCCTCCACTTGTCTGAGGAAACTCTCTCTCTCTCATCAGTCCAGCTTGCCCTGAACCCACGGCGAGATCCCTCCCAAGTGTGCCCCTGCCAAGGGCTGAGAACCCCCTTATTATCATCCAGCCTCGTGACCTGTAACTCCCACGGGCCAGTCGGTTCTAGAGTGAGCGCTGTCCTTCGGGTTCATTGCTGAGGATGCAGAAGGAGATGGTGAGGCAGAGACTTGAGAAGAGCAGTTGGTGTGCAGAATAGATGCTGAGAAGCGGGAAGCAGGACCTGACCAGGGAGATACATCCTGGAGAATTTTCCAGCAGTATCGAGGGCCTAACAAAAGTCAGAAGCCAGGAATTTATAGAGGCACCAAGCTGCCCCCGCTGTGTAGTTTTCCAGAAGCAGGAGGCTAGAAGTGAAAAGACTGCGGCCCTCCTGTTGCTGAGATTCTGTTCCTGGAACGTAGACAGAGTCCAGTCTTTGAGAACTATACTACAAAATGTCTGTAAGTCCCCTAGAAAAAGTGACTTTCTGTTCTGTTACTCTCCTGTGGTGGACGCTGCTTTGTCCTGCTCTGATGCCCTTCTCCAGGCTAGTGCATCACCTTCCAGCTGCTTCGAGCGACTCACAGCTGCTCCTTCTCCTGGGAACTGCCCTTGGCCAATGGGAGCCAGCTGCTGTGGTCTGAATGTTTGTGTCCCTCCCCAAACTCGAATGTTGCAATCCTAAGCCCCAGTGTGACCGTATTGGTAGGGAGGGCCTTTGGGAGGTGATTAGGTCATGGGGGTGAAGCCCTCATGAATGGCATTAGTGCCTTTATAAAAGAGACCCCGTAGAGATGGATCCTTAGCCCCTTCTGCCGTGTGAAGATACAGCAAGAAGTCTGCAACCCAGAAGGGGGCTTCCCCTAGGATGCTGGCACTCCAATCTCAGACTTCCAGCCTCCTGAACTGTGACAAATAAACGCCTGTCGTTTAAAAGCCACCCACTCTGTGGGTTTTGTTATAGCAACCCGCAGGGACTAGGAAACCACCTCCCTTGGTAGCCTGCAGCCAGTGACTCAGTGATGTGAGAGGACAAAAGGCCAGCCCACTTGTCTTGAGGAGAGACACACTGTAGTGCAGTTCTTGCTCCAGAGCACCCCGTGGGCCAGGCCGTTCCAGCTGAGGTCACGTCCTTGCTTAGCTCTGTCACCTGCACCCTTCTGCTCTCCTCTCTCCCTTTTTCCTGAGAGCACGTCCTCAATAAATCATAGACACTTGAATTCCTGTCTTAGGCTCTTCTTCTAAGGAGTCCCAGTCTACAACCTCTTTCTGTTGCGTTCTCCCTTCCAGCCACATTGCCCTCCTGCAGTTCCCAGAACCCTAGACATGTGCCAGCCTCAGGGCCTTTGTACTTGCTGTTCCTTTTGCCTGGAACACTTTCTCCCAGATACCTGAGTGATTGACTCCCTCAGCAACTTCAGGTCTTTACTCAAATGCCACTTTTTCATTGAGGTCTTCTCTTACTACTCATTAAAAATTACAAACCCACCCAACACACCCTTTTTCCCTTTGTTGTTTTAGCACTATTTAACACAATAATAGCAAGTACCTATAAAGTGCTTTAAGTGTGCCAGGCACTGTTATAAATGATTAACATTCATTAAACGCAAACCTCATGACGAACCTACAAACGTTTTGTTAAATCCATTTCACTGATGAGAAAACTGAGGCACAGAGAGGTTAAGAACTTTCCCAAAGTTTGTACAGCTTGTAAACGATGGAGCCAGGCTTTGATCTCAGGCTGTTTGACTCCAGGCACTATGCCACTACACTATATTATCGTACTGATTTATTTACTTATTTATTTTGGTTATTGTGCGTCTTCTCCCACTAAAATACAAGCTCCTTGAGAATATGGCTTTTTGTCTATATGGTCCACTGTTGTACGCCTTAGTACCTAGAGAAGTCCAGCTACCACACTAGGCCCTCAAGTATTTATTAAATTACATACCTCCTGTGACTGAAGCCCTTCTTTCTGGATTCATGGGGAAAACAAGTTGTAAAAAGGGTAGACTGGTTATTCAAATTTCAGCCAACATCTTGAGTCACATAATAAGAACCTCTTCCTTCCTGTGTTGATTCAGCTCTGTAATAAGCTGGGTGCAATATATTTAAAGCACACGGTGATTGTTTAAATATTTGGCTTCCATTTTAGAACCACGAGTGCCAGGCAGCTGTGTAATTGCTGGCTAAGACAATGATGTCTGGCATTCGGAAGGCCAGAATTTGCAGTGATGTTGTCAAGGCCTTACCAGAGACCGTGGAGGCTGGGAGAAGAATCTAAGTGGAAAGTTCATTGTCAAAGTCATTTTTTATTACAATCTAGTGCTGCTCATTGGGACTTCAGGGATCCCCAAAAATAGCACCCTATCCAAATTCTGAACTACTTGAGACTAGACCAAAAAAATAAGACACAAGGAAATCAAAATTCTGTGTTTACTACTAAGAAAGCTGATATTACAGAATGTAGCTTAGATTTAAAAGCAAAATGTTTTCTTAACACTAAACCCCAGAACCAGGCACACTTACCCGTGGATGACTACAGACCTCCCCAGGTGGGGTCTTGGCCTGAGAAACCCACAACGTGGAGGAACAGAGCAAGACACACATTCTCTGCAGGTACACCAGCTCCAGGAGGACTCCAGAGGGAAGGACTGGCTACTCTATCCAGATTCTCTTCTAAAGTCACCAGTTAGACAAGTCACTGCACCTTCTCAAGAAAAGACTGAGTGACAGATGCAGAGAAATGCCAGGAGGGTCACAGTTATGGATAGCCCTTCAAATGAAGGGAGACGTTGAGTGAGGAATAACATTACACTTGCAACAGTACTGCCCCATGGGCAATTAGACTACCCTTGAAGGAGCGCCAATTACATTTTTGCTTTATGAATCTGGCGTTACAGAATATGCAATAGTTGGCCTCTTAGAGCTTCTTACCATTTTACTTCTTAATTGTCATAGCTAAAATGAGATTTAAATCATAGAGCTTTGCAGCCAAAATTGAAACTTCAAAGACAATGTGATCTCCTGCTGTCCCTTTTACAGGTAGGGAACTGAGGCCCAGAGGGATTGAATATTTTGTCCTATGACAGAAATGTAGGCAGGTCACCCAGAGCTGGAACTGGAACCCCCATTCTCTTTCTTTTCAGTCCAAAGCCTTTATCTATCCAATGGCCTGTTTTTCAGTTTGTCATCAACTTTTCCCTAGTGCCAAGAAGGAGAGAAAAAAAAAACCCTCTACCAACAATAAGAAACAAAAACATAATACACACGACCATTTCACAGCCAGGATTACAAGGTGGCAGTAAAAAGATGGAGTGTTCAAGGAGAAGACAGCAGTCAATTCTCTAAATGATGTAAAGTGAGGGCTTCGTCACCTCTCTCTGTACCCTTCACGATGAGATACTTCACATTGAAATCTCCCATCTATCTAAGTCCACGGCGCTAGAGTTAGCAAGTCTCTCTGTTTAGGGACATTTAGCTTTTTACTTTCTTAAAATGCAAGAAAACTAGATAGTTTTTACGTGAATATAAACTCCAGTATCCTAATGATGTCTGTTTTAAATTATTTATGCACAGCTCAAACCTCCTAGGCATTGTTAAAAAAAAATCCTACATTACCATGAATCATATGAATTTTTTCTCAATGAATGGAAAAAGAAATGAGTGCTAGCTTCAGAAACCCAGAGGAGGGGGAAATCTTATTTCAAGATTCTTCCACTTCCTATAATGTAATATGTGTGTATTAAGGCTGTAAAATAGGACTCAAATATAAAGATCATAAATCATCATGTTTGAAAATAGAAATAAAGACTTTGCTCTTCATTATAAACGTATATAGTATAATAGTAGTGGTTTTTAAATTCTAGATAGCCATCCAATTTATTTTCTTATCCCAGTGCTTTTCGGCATGAAAAGCTAGTGCTATACTTTAAAGTATAGAAAGTTTAGGTAACTGTCTACAGGGAAATCTTGACTTTTTAAATTGCTTACTGAGGCTATTTGCCCATATAACATAACAAGCAGCAACCCCGAGCCATGAATTGTGCGTTGGATGTGTGTAGGGCTATGGTGTTCAGACACCAAGGTGGGCTTGCTTCGGGCTCCCCAAGTAGGTCAGGCCATTGCAGAAGTGTCGTACATTGCAGCACCAGAGCAGTTTGGTTGCTAAGGGAGTGAAAGCCTTACCTGAGGAACTACAGGCCCTCCCAGCGAATTCAGGCCACAGTACTACAGAAATGCACTGTGATGTCCTTTTTAGTGAAATGTATGGAAATTGTCCCAACTGGATATCTACAACAGGGAAGAATAGTCCACTGGCCTGGGAATCTTGAATTGTAAAAGGTATTGTTCTATATTTATTTAGTTTGCCTAGAGTGGAGGATGCTTTGAAAAGCTATAGAGGAACTTGTCTGTGTGTGTGTGTGTTGGCTGGTTGTTTATTCGTTTGTTTTTTAAAGAAAGTAACTACTTCAAGACATTTTTTTTTTTCTGAAAGAGTTCAGCTGTAATCCTGACTTCCACTCTTCAGAGACTTAGGATGAGTCTGGGGGCCTTTTTCCTTCAGGAAAAACAAACCAACTTATAGGGCAAAACTTCCCCATGGACAGTTGGAATGCTGCCTAGCGATGGAGCATAGTTATCAATTCTACCTGTTAAACTCCGCTGTGTTCCTGAGACCCACAGCACAGATTCTGATGTTTTATTCATTTCAGTGTCCCCAGAACCGAGAACTGAGCCTGACACCTAGTAAGTGCTCAGTAAACACTGGTTGAATGGAGAATGAGTCATCGACTCTGAATTTCAATCCTGCCTTTATCGCAGCTGCCGATATGGTCTTGGGCCCGTCATTCAACCTGTCAGGGTGTCAGTTCCCTCGAGGGAAAGAGGCATGAAAGAACCCTGGTTCACTGTGAGAAGTCCCCAGACATCTCATGGGAAGCCCTGCAGCACAGTTCTTGTCATTCAGTGTCAGGGGATTTAAATTGCTTATACGTATATTTTAAACAATGTTTTGCTTTTATGAAATTTTGATGTTGGAACATCATAGCAGTTAATGTTCTCACTTCTGAGGCTGTTAGTTTGGTAGTGCAGGCCTTACAAGATGAATGATTTTCATAATTTTTCATGACTGTAAACTTGAACCTAAGCATTTAGGACTTTCTATGGTACACACTCATTTAATCCTGAAGTTTCCAGCTTACTCTAGAATCAAAGATAAATGTGCTGTTGTAACATGTCATAAAGCCCTTACAGCTTCTAAAGGTCAAAAGCTCTCTGTGTTTATATTGGAGCAAAAAAAGGAGTTAAAAAAAAGTTATGGGGCTGGCCCAGTGGTGTAGTAGTTAAGTTTGTGTGCTTGGCTTCAGCGGCCAGGCATTCGTGGGTTCAGATCCCGGGCACGGACATACACATCACTCATCAAGCCATGCTGTGGTGGTGTCCCACCTACAAAATAGAGGAAGACTGCCACAGATGTTAGTTCAGGGACAATATTCCTCAAGCAAAAAGAGGAAGATTGGCAACAGATGTTAGCTCAGGGCTGATCTTCCTCACCAAAAAAAAAGGTTATTAAGCTGTACTAAAGATCCAAAATTGGCATGAAACATTGAAAAAATAAATCCATTTGGAATATTGATTGAAGTACAGTATTTATCTGACTGAAAACCTAAAACAGTTACAAAGTCCTATTTACCCTCTTTCTATTTTGTTAATGACAAAGATAAACTGTGGTCCTGAATCATCATGTGTCAGATTTGCTTGGCGGGATACATTTACAAAGTTATCTCACATCGTGTATTAGTCAGGGCTCTCTGGGGTCCTTCAATTTTTTTCTAACACCCTCTCTTCTTATGGCACCGATTTACTGAGAGTCCAGGACAGCTGTCCAGTGAAATTGGTCCAACGGCCTCACCTTCAAGATTTGCCTGAATGTTCTGTCATGGTGTTTAGCTTGTTCCTACTTTTCCATTTATTATCTGCCTTTTGGATGCTCTTCTGATACTTAGAAGGGCAAGAAAATAAATCAGGTCTACAGGCCATTATAGCAGCCTAGAAAGAACCTCTGAAGATTGAAGAGGGGACTGAGCAGAAACCAATGACTGAAGAAACATTTTAGGATTATCTCTAGATTTAATTCATTTGAGCAATTCCTGGAAGAACGACCACAAGTGATCGAGAGTGGAAAAAAACAACAGCTTAAACAACTTTCGTTGTGAGCAAGGACTAGGATTTTTAGGTACAAGGCAGCTTTGTGAAAAGGATGCCAATATGCAAAGTACGACTTTTGTTTTTTGTGTCTACCAGGCTTTGTCGGACTAGGTGGGGCTTTGAGACAAGTTCTGATGGGAGACTCCAGTCTTTTCAAAGTGTAAAGCTGCCAGGCTTAGTTGCTTAGGCAACCAACAATGTTTAAGACTGATGAGTTATAAGTTCAACTTGTTGCTATTTCGCAGTCACGAAAGTCTTTTGAATCTTTGTTCAAAGACAATTCATTTGAATGTGCTTTAAATATTCCGGAAATAGCCCTGGAAAACCTTTATTCAAGGTCAGTAAGCAAAAACCGTTTCTATGGTATCATTAAAACAGTCTGGATACATTTCAAGGTACTTCCGGCTTTTATCTACTCACCAAATAGTCTATGTGCCCACTTTTGCCAGGACCATGGACATATTACAGGTATGAATTTTAGCTCACTTCACTAGAGTTAAAAATAAGCCGCATTCCTTTGTGTCCCAAATAAAGGTACATTTGTTCAGAGCCTCTATCCACTCAAGAAATTCAATCTCATGAATTTGGTGGGGGCAAGGTGGGGGGGTAACCCATCTCTGTAGGGTCAGAAGGGGGCATCTGGGGATCTGGCACTGTCCAGGCCATTTTAGAAGGCCCTCTGATCCCCTCTGGCCTCTATTCAATGTCAAAATCCACATGGTCCCTTGAAAGCAGTGGCCCCAGCCCCAGATCTTTTGAAGGCTGGGAAGCCATATGCTTAGTGAGCCTCCTCGCTCAGGACACCTTGCAGCTTTTTTTGCCATGAGGCCCTTCCACAGACCAGAGCTATAGGAGGGAGTGAAGTGCTGGTCTCCACTACTCTACAAACCTGCACACCTCTGCTCCCTTCCTAGTTTCTGGAAAAGCTCAAAATCTTCCCTCTAGGATGGGTCTACTTCTTCCTCTCTTTCTACAACAAAATGCTACACGGAGATAATATTCTGGATGCCTGTTTCATGCTTTATTTATAGACCCTTTTCTTATCCCTATAATACAAAAGTCATTAAGAATCTGGAGGCTGGCCCCATGGCATAGTAGTTAAGTTCAGCACCCTCTGCTTTGGCAGCCTGGGTTCAGTTCCCAGGCGTGGACCTACGCCACTCGTCAGCCACGCTGTGGTGGCAACCCACACACAAAATAGAGGAAGACTGGCACAGATGTTAGCTCAGGGACAATATTCCTCAGCAAAAAAGAGAATCTGGAGGTAAGGACACCCACAGCGACTATCTTGGAATGGGAAAGGGAAAATATCTATTATTTGTTCAGGCTGCTGAATGAGCACAACATATAAATTAATATCTGGAGGTGGTTTTCTAACCACAGATATGAAGGTGAGAAAGACAGTCCCTGCCTTCAGAGATCTCACATCTTAGAATAGAGATCAAATAAAGAGGTCGTTAAAATATAGCACACAGGAGGAATCCCTGCACCAGGGGCTGGGAAGGGTTTTTCTGGAGGAAGTGATTATGAACTCTTAAATACCACTCCCTACCTATGTACCAGGCACTGCTCCAAGAAATTATTTATATAGATATACATAGACAGTGGGCTTATAATTAGAACCCAGGCAATCCAGCTCCAGAGTCCAGGACCTGAATTCCTAGGCTCTATGGATATCTTCAATGAGAACTGAAAAATAACTACAAGCTTGCCGTGGCACAGTGTAGGTATGCGAGGGTTGGGTAGGGTGGAACAGTGTGAAAGAGCCCTGGGAGGTGCCATGAAGAGGGAAGTTGGAGTTGAACTATCTGAAACAGTAAGGGCTAAGGTCCCAGCAACCCTCCAGAAGTAGACCAGCAAGGATACTGATGCTCTTCTCGCTAAGGCTAACAGAGGCCAATCTGGTGAGGAGGGCTACTCAGGTAAGGAAGGGATTTCAGAAAATCCCCCTCAAAAGGAAATCTGCACTGACAACACCAGATGCAGTGGAGGATGTAGAGCAACAGGAACTCTCACCCATTGCTGGTGGGAATGCAACGTGCTACGAGCACTTTGGAAGACAGTTTGGCGGTTTCTTACAAACTAAACATTCCCTTACCATATGCTCCGGCCATCATGCTCCTTGGTACTTACCCAAAAGAGTTGAAACTTCATATTCACATAAAAACCTGCAGACAGATGTTTATTAACAGTTTTATTCATAATTTCCAGAACTCGGAAGCAATCAAGATGTTCTGAAGTTGGCGCCGGCCCGGTGGCACAGCGGTTATGTGCACACGTTCTGCTTCAGTGGCCGGGGTTTGCTGGTTCGGATCCCAGGTGCGGACATGACACCGCTTGGCAAGCCATGCTGTGGTAGGTGTCCCACATATAAAAGTAGAGGAAGATGGGCATGGATGTTAGCTCAGGGCCAGTCTTCCTCAGCAAAAAAGAGGAGGATTGGCAGCAGTTAGCTCAGGGCTAATCTTCCTCAAAAAAAAAAAAAGATGTCCTTCAGTAGGTGAATAGGTAGATACTGTGGTACACCTAGACTATGGGATATTATTCACTGCTGGAAAGAGATGAGCTATCAAGCCAGGAAAAGACATGGAGGGACCTTAAATGCATATTACTAAGTGAAAGAAGCCAATCTGAAAAGACTTTATACTGTATGATTCCAACTATATGACATTCTGGAAGAGGTAAAACTATGGAGACAATAAAAAAGATCAGTGGTTGCCAGGAGGAGAGAGGGACGACTAGATAGAGCACAGAGGATTTTGAGGGCAGTGAAAATGCTCTGTATGATATTATAATGGTGGGTATACGTCATTATACTTTTGTCCAAACCCACAGTGTACAACATCAAGAGTGAACTGTATTGGACTCGGTGATGATGCTCTGCCAATGTAGGTTCATCAATGGTAACATCCTGTAATAAATGTACCATTCTGGTGAGGGATGCTGATAATAGGGGAGGCTATGCATGAATGGGGAGAAGGGGGGATATGGGAAATCTCTATACCTTCCACTCAATTTTGCTGTGAATCTAAAATTGCTCTAAAAAATAATGTCTATTTAAAAAAAAAAAAGTCCTGCCCAACCTTCTATCAATTAGATTTTGATTCACAAGCCTGTCTTCTAAAATGGAATTATGCCCTGCAAGGAGTAAATCTGTGCAAAGGTTTATACCCTGTTGTGAGTATTTTTCACCAGAAAATCAAATTGCTTTTCTCCTACCCTGACTCTAGCCAGGTTGGGAGGCTGCTCCAGAGAGAGGCTCGGGACAGACACCAGGACATGAAGACGACAACACACTCTTGGAATGAGGTCAAAAAATCTGCCACAAGATATTACTGGCCTCCAGTTGACCACATGTTCTCTCTGCTACACCAGGAGAATTCTGTTTTGTGCATTCAAAGGACTTTACATGTCATAGACTGTGGAAAGCAGTGTTGGAATGTTCTAAGTACTAAATTTACTGTGGGGATGGCTATCATCAGCATTCATGAGTGAAATAAAGGATAGGCCTATCTCAGGGAAGACTGGAGACACAACCAAATTGATGCGTACTCATCTTCACATTTCAGATGTTCCCTAGTTAGGCCAAAATCATGATCTCTGGGGATGGCTTTGCCTCTTGCTGAGTCTGGCAGTCTGAACATCAAATCCAGATGAACCCGAAGCAGCCAGAGCCCTGGGTCGATGGCCCAAAAGCTCAAGCTGAGAGCCTGGCAACACACCTCTCCTGACAGCGGTGCCAGTTCATAACAGAAAGCAGACCCCAGGCTCCATCTTTGTGTGACGCCTCATTTCAACCGACTGCTCTGCCTTTGTGAGACTTGACGTTATTTATTCCTCAGAGAGGGAATGAGTGACTCACAAGATCTTGTGATTCACAGAGCCTCTCACAGAGCTGGGCAGATGGTAAGCGGAGTGCTGGGACAAGAAAGGGGATGGCAGGCGGGTAAGGGCTGTGCTGGCTTCTCTGAGATCATCCAAAATGCCCCCCTACACACATACACACACACCCACCTCCCCACCAGGACACCAGTGAGCCCCTTTTACTTGGCAGAGGTGAGATGTTTGTGAATGAGCCTCAAGCTCCCTGTGGTGCTGATCTAGACTCCTACCTGCATTTGTTCTTAATCCATCCCCACCCTTCCCCCAAGAGCCTACTCTTCAGCCAGCCACATGGCATGGTCCTCTCTCCTGCCTCCCCCAAACAGCTTGTCAGGGTCCCTCTCCCTCCCCTGCTGCTCAAGCTTCTGTACCTGTCTCTTGTTTTGTATCAGTTTATGTGTCTCTTCTGCCCAATGAGGCTACTGGGGACATATATGTTGTGGAGGTTTAGAGCACGAGTCCTGAGCCAGGCCTCTGAGGTCTGAATCCTGGCTGTGTCTGGCTGTAGCAAGCTATTAAAGGACAAATGCCACTTAGGGTATTTGTTGGAAGTCAGACTTTAGTATAACGGAGGGCTATTCATTTTCATCACAAAGCCAATTAGAAAGCTGTTTGTCTCCCAAGGTCATTCCCCAGTATGACCTTGGCCATATAACTTAACTTCTCTAGGCCTCATTTTTCTTGCACGTAAAGTGGAATAACACTACCAGTTTCTCAGGTTGTTTAAAAGGCCCTGCAATTATTTTGCAAAGGAAGGAATGGAAGAAGGAGGGAGGGTGGAAAGAAAGGAGGAAAAGAGACGGTGAGCCCCTTGAAATAAAGGATCATGCATTATTTATTTTTCATTCTGTGCCTCATTAACTCATTTATTCATTCCTGAGTTTATACAATGTTTCAGTTGCTGAACAAGACCAGTCCCTGCCCTCAAAGAGCTGACAGTCAAGAGAGAGTGACAAAGAATGACAATTGTAACACAGTGTGATAGCAGCCGAGGGACAGCAGGATGGCATTGCTCTGAAGCGCATGGCTCTGGAGCTTGGGTTCAAATTCTGATTCTGTCACTTCCTGGCTATGTGACCCAGTAAGTTACTAGCAGCTCCCTCAAAGGGTTGCTGTGAGGATGGAGTTCAAAGGTGAAGAGAGACCAGAAGAGTGCCTGATACATAGTGTTTAATAGATGTTAGCTTTGAATGTTAAACTCACATACATACATATGCATAATAGATACATATATATGTACACACACATATGCATAACAGGTACCCACTGGAGAGTGTGATGGGAGCACAGAAGGTAGAAAAGTAAACTTGAGTCTGGCAGGGCTGCCAAGAGGAAGTGACCCCTGGGCCCAGTCTTTAAGAATGAATGAGAGAGGGGCCAGCCCTGTGGCCAAGTGGTTAAGTTCGTGTGCTCTGCTTCAGTGGCCTAGGGTAATGCCAGTTTGGATCCTGGGCACAGACATGGCACCACTCATCAAGCCATGCTGAGGCAGCGTCCCACACAGCAGAGCCAGAAGGACCTACCACTAGAATATACAACTATGTACTGAGGGACTTTTGGGGGAGAAAAAGATTGGCAACAGATGTTAGCTCAGGTGCCAATCTTTAAAAAAAAAAAAAAGAGGGGGGGTGGAGAAGCAGAGGAACACTGACGCTCCAGCACATGCAAAAGCATGAGGAGGGAGACCATCAGTCACTCCACAGGCCCCTGAGGGGCTAGATAGATGTGCTGGACAGGCAGGCAGGTGCTGAATCATGCAGGGCCCTGCTAATGAATTTAAATCTTGCCTGAGGACCCTGCAGGGCTACGGAAATAGTTCAAGCTGAAGCCTGCCAGGAACATTTTGGCACTTTCTAAATCAGCCACATTTTTCACAGCATTACCATGGCCGGTGGTAATCAACTTCGTGGTTGTGATCCTGAGGTCCTGTAGGATGCTAAAGCAAAACCTAAGAAAAGCTCTGTTCAGTGGTATACACTTCTAGGGCCAAATATATTTTATTTGATTCTGATTCTTTGGGAATTGACAAATCCTTTGTGGGAAGGACCCAGGTCTTTTCTCTTTTATCTTGAAAGTGCCTAGAACAACATGTGGGCATATCAGATTTGTCCGGCTAATACCAAGTGATGAATTCATATAATCCATGCACATTATATACGGTAACTTCTAGTTATTTAAGCAATTAACAGCCTGTACTGTTCACAGGCTTCCACAGCTGCTTCATCAGCATCACTGGTCACTTCCATGCATATCAGGAAAATGCTGTGATATGCCACCTACTGCGGTTTCCCTGGAACTCCTTTTGGTCCTCAACAACTCTTCGCAATTAGGCAATAGGCCAGGATACATTGCTGCCCTCTTAGTCAGGTACAGAGGAAAGAGGGAAATAAAAATCCAAACTCTGGAATTTCAAAATTGAGGATGAGGTAGAAGCCTACACGTAATTACTCACAGTGAGCTTTTCATGCTCCCTCAAGAGCAATTACGGCTGTCTGACTTTCTGGAAGGAAGATAAGGTCTTGATGGAAAGCCAAGAGGGGACTATCTTAGAGGGTTTCTGACAAGGTGCTAGCCCACACTCTGCTCTTGATGTGGATTAAGGCTGCCCCAGCCAGAGAAGCCCAAGGTGACCTGGCCTACATGCCAAACTATATGACCCAGTGGACTTTTTTATGGTATGAACTAGGACTGTCCCAGGGAGAGAAGCCCAGGGCATCCTCACCTGCCCATCCAATTCTAGTGGAAAGTAGAATTGAGGGTCGGGCATGGACTTTATTGTAGCGAGATGTCAAAGGACGAATACCCTTAAGGTACTTGTTGGAAGTTAGACCTTGGTGTAAGGGAGGGCTTTTCATTTCTATCACAGAGCTGACTGGAAAGCTGTTCCTTTCAGACCCCAAAATGGCAGAGGGTTATTTCTGACTTCCGGTAGCACAATGTAAAATTAGCAGTAGAATTATACCCCCTTTCATTTGGAGGAAGCAGAGGGGGAAGAAAAGAAACCAGTGAATCTCATGAAAGAATGTGGTCTGGGGGACAAGCTGGGGAACATGGACCCTCCATAACAACAGTGTCTCGACAGTCTTTGAACCCAAGCCTCATTTATTCATTCATTCCTTTGTTCCTTCCTTCAACGGACATTGCTTGAGCCCCTTATGTATCTGAGATGCTAAGTATACAACAGTGAACAAATTAGACACCATCTTGTTCTGTACCTCATGAAGATTACACTAAAACAGGGGAAACAGGCTTGAAACTAATAAACACACTAATAAGTTTACACAGTCGTCCCTTGGTATCCACAGGGGATTGGTTCCAGGACGCCTACAGATACCAAAACCCACGGATGCTCAAGTACCTTATATAAATGGCATAGTATTTGCATATAACCTATGCAAATCTTCCTGAATACTTTAAATCATCTCTAGGTTACTTACAACACCTAATAAAATGTAAATGGTATGTAAATAGTTGTTATACTGTATTGTTTAGGGAATAACGACAAGAAAAAAAGTCTGTACATGTTCAGCAACCATTGTGTGCCTTTCCATCTGCAGTGGATTGAATCCCCAGACGCACAACCCCCGGATACGGAGGGAGGACTGTAATAACAACTGTGATAAATGCAATGAAAGGAAACACAGCGGCTTGCTATGAAAGAGAAGAAAAGAGACCTACTTTAGGCTGGGTGGGGGTCAAGGCAAGCCTTTTCGAGGAAGAGTCAGAGAAGAATGCGTAGGAAGAAGCCAGGACAAGATGGATGGGGAGGGGGCTTCAAGTAGGAGGAGCCTTCATAGAGGGCTCAGGTGGAAGGAGCTGGGTGGACATGAGGCACAGGAAGGAGGCCCCTGTGGATAGTGGAGGGGGAAGGGAGGGGATGAGCATTGTGGAGGGGCTGAGGCCAGAGGCACAGAGCCCAATTTGGACAGCAGAGAAATGGGGAGGGCCTACCTCTCTTCCAACTCAACATACTCCATGAGTCTCAGTGGCATGTCCCAGGGAAGAACCTCAGCTGAGGTTGGGGTGAGCGATATAGGTGGTAAAGGCACCCAGCATCTCCCCCGCAATGTCAGAGGTTGGGAGTGGCAGGAGGCAGGCGCCCAAGGACAAAGAACAATGGAAAGAAAAGTCCTGGGAGCCAAGCTGATGGGCTTTGACTCCAAACTCCCAGTGCGGCCTTTGCACAATTCAGTTGCCTCATCTACAAAATGAGGATAATAGCACTCACTCTAAAGCTCTGTAAAAAAGATTGCACGGGTGGGGGCGAAATGGGTAAGGGGGTCAAAGGGTACAAACTTTCAGTCATAAAAGACAAACCATGAGGATGTCACGTACAGCATGAAGACTATAGTTAACAATACTGTACTGCATACTTGGAAGCTGCTAAGAGAGCAGATCCTAAAAGTCCTCATCTCAAGGAAAAAAGAATTTTCTTTGGTAACCATGTATAATGATGGATGTTAACTGGACTTATAGTGATCATCTCCCAACGTATACAAACATTGAATCATTATGTTGTACACCTGAAATTAATACAATGTTATATGTCAGTTATACCCCCCAAACAAAACAAAACAACCGGACTGCAGACAAGGGAATGTGTCGACGCCTGTTCAATAAATGGTTGTTGCTGTCATTGTTGGGAGGGAAGGAGTTATTTGAAAGACATCACGGTGGGAGAATCCACCAGGTGTCATGACAAGGCTTGGGCGCGGGGTGGGAGTTCTAGCAAAAGCGGGGTTTCATCCTGAGCGGTGGGGTGTGGGTGCCGAAGCCACCAACAGAGAAAGGGACTGCGGGGTGGGGGATGGGGGCGCACTTGTTGAGAGACTTCAGCGAGTAGACGAGGAGCAGCGAGCGAGGGCAGAGCAAGAGGAAGTAGGAAGCAGGAGGGAAGCTCGGGGAAGAGAGGTGAGCGCCGGGGAAGCGCGGAGGGAGAGGGCGCTTCGGCCCGCAGGCGCCGGGAGGCGGGGACGGGGCGGCGGGGAGGCTGTGGCGCCGGGAGGCGGGGACGGGGCGGCGGGCAGCGGTCCCGGAGGAAGCGGCCGCCGCGGAGGGAGGCGAGCTCGGCTCAGCGAGCACCGGAGACGTGGCCTACGACGCGATCCTCACCCGCGCAGGTGAGCCGGCCCAGCTGGGGTCAGCAGGAGGGACGGCGAGGAAGGGGTGGCCTCCTCTGCCCGCTTTACTTCCTGGGACCTCGGGGACGAGGGTCCTTCGCAGGCTGCGCGGGTCGGCCGCGGGCGCCTAGAGCCGCCTCTTCCACCCCCTCCCCACCTGGCTTGGGCTCCGGCAGCGACCCGGGCAAGGGTGGGGGCCTTGAGGTCGTGCAGGCGGCCGCTGGAGGCAGGGGGCGGTGGATTTCAGCAGGCTGATTCCGGGCTTTCCCGCCGACCGGAAAGTGCGGTGACCCCCTCCAGCTGTCATCCCACCGCGCCCCCGCCTCCTGCTGCGCGCCTCCTGCTGCGCATCTCCTGCCCACCGCCTCTCAGCCTTACCGCCCCTGCCCCAAGAAGCAGAGGGGTCCCAGACCAGACTGGGGCATGGTGGTAGGAGCTGCACCTAGAAGGCAAGACCCTCAGAAGGCTTAATTAGGTGAGGGCTGATGATTAATTGGATGCAAGGGGACCTGATCACGAAAGCTGAGATGTGGTGTCTTTACTTCCTGATTTGAGGCAACGGCATAACGCTTGACTAAGTAAAGATAATCTAATGTGGCCTTAAGTCAGGAAAGCTTTCCTCCAGGTACTCAAGAAATTGGGTGCCCAGGGCCACTCTGACAGCCGCCCCTTACTGCCCACACGCTCACTGTGTGCTGAGTGCTGAGCTGGGGCTTTGTGGACCTCAACCCTCCTCCATCCCCCGCTCCTCATCCCTCCTCCTCATCCCTCCTCCTCATCCCTCCTCCTCTTCCCTCTTCCTCCTCATCCCTCCTCTTCCTCTTCTCTCCTCCTCATCCCTCCTCCTCATCCCTCCTCCTCATCCCTCCTCCTCTTCACTCCTCCTCCTCCTTTTCCCTTCTCCTCATCCCTCCTCCTCATCCCTCCTCCTCTTCTCTCCTCCTTGCAACAGCCCCTCAAGGTTATGTCCATTACCCCCACTTAACAGGTAAGAAAGGTGAGGCACAGACACCTTAAGACACTTTCCCCAAAGCACAGGGCTAGCAAGGAGTAGAGTCAGGATCTGAACTCAGGTCTTTCTGATTCGCCGACTTTCCACTGTAGGGCATCCTGCTGCCTCTACAAGAACATTAGGCAGCTAGGGTGAAACTTGGTACAAGGAAGGGTCCCCTTGGCTCGTATACAGGCAGTTTAGTAAGAACAGAATTGTGTATGATAAGATGTTCACTTTGCAGGGAAATTAGTGGCAGTCCTGGAGTCTAGGGCTGCTGCGTGCAGTGGCCTGTGGCAAGGGCTCGTAGTCCACCTGGACTGTGCCCATCATGGCCAAATCACATTTCTGAGCCATGTAACACCGATGATTCATTCCCTCCTTGAGAAACACCCTCCCCTCTGTATCAGCTATTCTTTCTCAGCCATTTCTTTGGCGGGGTTTTGTTTTGTTTTGTTCTTCTCTTGTTGATATTCCCTTGGCCTCAATGTTCACATTGTCCAGTACTCTTTTTTTTTTAATGTGGGAGTCACCCTGAGTTAACATCTGTTGTCAATCTTACCTCTTTTTTTTTTTCTCCCCAAAGCCCCAGTACATAGTTGTGTATTGTAGTTGTAAGTCCTTCTAGTTCTTCTGTGTGAGCTGCCACCACAGCATGGCTACCGACAGACGAGTGGTGTGGTTCTGCTCCCAGGAACCAAACCCAGCCCTCTGAAGTGGAGCATGCCAAACTTTAACCACTAGGCCATCAGGGCTGGCTCTCTCCAATACTCTTTTTAGACTATTTTGTTCATGTTTCTTGCTCTACTTGTCATCTCTATGATAGCAACTCCCAAATTATCTCTCCAGCCTACTCCTAATCTGTAATTCCAGACCCAAATCCAACCTTTCCAAACCCAAATTAATCATCTCTATCCTTTCTACCAGGGTCTTGGCTCAGGTCTCTTTCCTTGCCTGCCCTATTTCAGCATCTGCTCCTGGTCCTCCTGGACCTGGAGTCCATCCACCCTCTGCAAAGCTTTTTTTTTTTTTTTTTTGGAGGAAGATTAGCCCTAAGCTAACATCTGCCAATCTTCCTCTTTTTTGCTGAGGCAGACTGGCCCTGAGCTAACATCCATGCCCATCCTCCTCTACTTTATATGTGGGACGCCTACCACAGCATGGCTTGCCAAGCAGTGCCATGTCCCCACTCGGGATCGGAACCCGCGAGCCCTGGGCTGCGGAAGCGGAACATGCGCACTTAATCACTGCGCCACCCGGCCGGCCCCTCTTCAAAGCTCTTGAAAGCTCAGGTGTCTTAGTCTTTGGTATCTTCAGACCTGGCCAGACAGAATAGATCTTTCTCACTCTCCTTCCTTAGTACCCTGTGCATATCCCTAGTGGAGCCCTTTGCATGTTGTATAACTGCTGACTTGTCTGCCTTCTCCTTTAGACCATGAGTGCCTTTAGCACTGATGTTGTCATCCTTCTTTCTATCCCCTGGGCTGGCACATAATAGACACTCAGTAAATATTTGTGTAGTTAATGACCTTCTAATGCATTGAAACTTTTTTAAGGACATAATCTATAGGTAGTCAAACATTTTGCTGTGTACAGTGTGACATTTCACTCCCCTCTAAGTCTGGTCTGTCACCCTTAGTGAGTGTGTGTGTGTGTTAGGGGAGAGGAGCATTAGAAAGTGAGGTTTCAGGTGGTTGCAGATTAAGACCTAGGACAAACGAAAATAAGTTTCCCAAATAGGTGAGTTGCTAACTAAGAGTGTTTTAATGTTGATGTAAACAGTCAGTTATGGCTTAGTGACCCTCTTCTACTTTCCATAGACAGCGCCTGCACTCCGCTAGAAGGGAAGCAAAGACAGAGTCATCATGGCTTCAGTGTCTACTCATGAAAACCAAGATAAAGGGCCCCATTTGCCACCGCCAAGCAAGCAGGTATATTTTTAATTTGAAGTCTGCCGTCTAAGGAGGAACATCAAACAGGACTTTCCTTAAACCTCATCCTTGACCAGTCATCTTACTAACTTCTTTCAATCCAGCCCTTTGATGGATGGGTTCAGGGAACATGGAACAGGGAAGAAAAGTGTGTTTTTGACTGCCTTGAAAAGGAGACTTTTAAATTTTTATTTACAAAATCCTTTCTTTACTCTTCCTTGATTAGAATTGAGCTTAACTAACTCTTATGTAGGCTGTCAGTGACTGAAGAGGTTTCCATTAGCGGAGCAAAACTCTTAGTTGAACCTAGTGGAATGACACATGATGCTTGTTTTTACATTTTTGTTGCCAAAGCTGATCATATTAAGTATATGCTGATGGGTGTTCCTGTTCAGGATGGCGGAGTCCTTATTACTAAGTTAGCCATCAGATTGAGAAGCCAAGTGTTAACATGGGCACAACTTTTCAACTTGTTAAGAATGAATATTACGTGTTTCAGGGACACATAAATGAAGAAAAGAGAAATTATTGTGATGGGTAAATGGAGTTCATGTTCTCTGGGGTCGACTTTTCAAGCTAAAAATAGCTTATGGAGGATGGAACGTTTAAGGAGCAAAGTTTAGGAGACGCAAACAGACAAATGATATCAAGTCACAAGGAGAAGAATTTAGACACCCGAGATGCCTGTGTGAAATTGAGAGCCATAAAGCATTTACAGCTCTACAGAAAAGGGTCACCAGGCTCCTGTGGGCGACTCTGCAGGAACTGCAGTGTTGACCGCAGGACTCACAGCAGCTGTATGGTCAGGGTCCCTGACCCGGGATGTGTGTGTATGTATGTGTTTGGGGGAGGGGAGGGAGAGAGGTGTTCCTTATTTCCGCCACAGCCACAACCGAAGCAAGAGTTATTTACATGAGGATAAGGAGGAGTGCTTGCTGAGGAGCTAGGGTAAGTGGAGGATGAGAACACCTCCTCCTCTCATCGCTGTGCTCAGCCTGACCACCACCTCCCTATGCTGTGCTGGGGGCAAAATCTAAAGCAAAAGGGCTGCATCTCAATAAGAAAAACACTAAAACTCCAAGAAATAAATGGCAGAGGACCTACATAAATAATTCACAAGCAAGGAAATATAAGTGTGGCTTTTATAGTAAGCAACAAATTAAATAAAATTTGTTTTTAAAAAATGAATGAACAACCCACAAAAAGGGAAAAATTATTTGCAAATCATATATCTGATCAGGGTCTAGTATCTAGAATATGTAAAGAACTCTTACAACTCAACAACAAAAAGACAAAAAACCCAATTAAAAAATGGGCAAAGGACTTGAATAGATATTTCTCCAAAGAAGATGTAGAAATCACCAACAAGTAAATGAAAAGATGCTCAACGTCATCAGTCATTAGGGAAATGCAAATCAAAACCACAGTGAGATACCCACTAGCATGACCATAATTAAAAACAAAAACAGAACAGAAAATAGCAAGTGTTGACAAGGATATGGAGAAATTGGAACTCTCATACTTTGTTGGTGGAATTGTAAAATGGTGCAGCTACTGTAGAAAACAGTTTGGCAATTTCTCATTAAATTAAACAGAATTACCATATGGCCGGGCAGAATTGAAAACGTGTTCAAACAAAAACTTGTACAGTAATGTTCAAAGTGGCTCTATTCACAATAGCCAAAAGGTGGAAACAACCCAAATATCCATCAATCAATGAATGGGTAAACAAAGTGTGATATAGCCATATAATGGAATATTATTGAGCCATAAAAAGGAATGAAATACTGTTATATGCCACAACATGGATGAACCTTGAAAACATTGTGCAAAAGAAAGCCAGCCACAAAGGTCACATATTGTATGATACCATTTATACAAAATATCCAGGGGCCAGCTTGGTGGCATAGTGGTTAAGTTTGCACGCTCTGCTTCAGCAGCCCAGGGTTCACTGGTTTGGATCCTGGGCGTGGACCTACACGCTGCTCATCAAGCCGTGCTGTGGCAGCAGCCCACATAGAAGAACTAGAATGACTTAGAACTAGGATATACGACTATGTACTGGGGCTTTGGGGAGAAAAAAACAAAGAAAGAGGAAGATTGGCAACAGATGTTAGCTCAGGGCCAATGTTCCTCACCAACAAAATCAATACCTTAAAAAAAAAAATTCCAGAATAAGCAAATCCATAGAGACAGAAAGCATATTAGTGGTTGCCAGTGGGCAGAGGGAGGAGAGAATCAGGAGAGACTGCTTAATGGTTATGGGATTTCCTTTGGGGATGATGAAAAAGTTCTGGAACTAGATGGTGGTGATGGCTATACCTTGTGGATGTACTTAAGGCCACTGAACTGTATACTTCAAAAAGGTAAAATGGTAAATATTATGTTACCTGTATTTTACCACCATAAAAAATTAATGAGTCAATATATAACAAAAGATTATAACCCAGGTCCGGCTACAAGGATTTCCTCAACCCTAGGGGAGAAGGGCAGTCTGGCTGAAGAATATGTAGAAGTGTTCAAACCCATCAGTTATCAGACAAATAAGGCAATAAAATATTACTTTATACCTATTAGACTGTGGAAATTTAGAAAACTGGGTACTGCCAAGTTTACAAAAGCCTTCCTTTGCTCTGACCTGCTTGGAATCCAGCATTAACTCGCCTTACGCAGGGTCTGAGGGCAGAGGAATGTTCACGCACTGCTGTGGTGGGGGTGGGGTACAGCCACTGGGGAGGGCAGTGTATCAGGACTTTGTCAGGTTGGGAAGACGAATGCCCTATATTTTAATTCTAGATATATGTCTGAAAAATGTTGTCACGTGGGTTGAGGGGACATGTGGCGGTAGGGACTTGGAGGCACCCCGGAGGCTTCTGCAGCAGTCAGAAGCTGTGGCCTAGATGGATGGAGCAGCAGGGATGGCTCTCAAAAGCATACAGCTGAGTTGAAAATACGTTTTTAAATAAAATTAAGTACAGAAAACAATGCCATTTACATTTTTAAAATATGCATGCACCCCAAACAATGAACATTGTGCAAAAATGCTTAGCTACAAAAGATCCACATTAAACACCCGGAATGCTGGTGATGGGCAGAGGGCAATGAAAATGGAGAATGTGGATGAGTGAGTAAATAGCCCATACATACCTACAACAGGGGAGGGATCATAAAAGATAGGAGTTAATCCAGATTATAGCATATCAACATGGTTAAAAAATACGATAGAACTATTCAAAATAATTATGTCAACCGTGTCAGTAGCTCTACCAGAAATTATGTGCAGCCTGCTTACAAATGTGTAAAAAAACTGTTAAGATAGAAAGTAAAGTATGTAGAAAAAGAAAAAGCAGTCTGTTGATGAGTTCATAGTCTAAAAATGCATACGGAAGTATACATAGGTAAATTAGAATACAGATCTGTGAGTAGATAACTTGTAACACGCTGCTCTGAGAGCCCTCCCAGATGGGTAAATATTATGCTGTAGGGGAAATCTCTCTCTTCATCCAGGAGGCAACATTGAACTGGGTCATCAGGAGACCAGGGAGACAGAGGGAGTAGCTTTGCAGAGATAATGCCCTGCAGTGACAGAGGCTGGAGGGAAGAAAGTAAGTGTGGCCTCGCAGTAATTCGTTCTGACTGGATACCTGCTCCATGCTCTGTGGTCAATGAATTACCCTTCTTCTCCTCCTGGGCTTCTCTCCTTGCCTGAGTCCATCCAGCATTCCCAGCTGGAAAGCACTGGCTGAAACTGGTCATTGCTGTGTGCTGGCAGCCAGCACAGCACACAGGCACTCACTGCCCTTCTCCAGAGAAACAGAGCTGGTGCTTTTCTCATGATTTCAGTCAACTCACCATAGAGCTTTCCTTACAGAGCCTGTTGTTTTGTCCAAAATCAAAGCTGCACATCCAGAGAGCGGAGATTTCTAAGATTATCCGTGAATGTCAAGAAGAAAGTTTCTGGAAGAGAGGTAATTGCACTCCTCTTTATCTTTGTTAACACTCTCTTTGCTGCAATAAACTGCCTAAATATCATATTAGAATTGTGGTAATAATTTATTTTGGGGTGGGCCTTTGCATAATTCTCTGAAGAACTTTGATATCTGGGGCTACTTAGAGTTTGAATCCATGTGGAGACCCTTTTAAGGGCAGAGATAAAATCTGATGTAGGAACACTATACCTCACTTAGCAAAAAGCGAGGCACACATAACGCTTTCCTTCATGTGACTGAGAATTGTACCGAGAGTGTTATTTACAAGTTCTTCGAAGAGTAGACCTCCCAAATGCCACTAGACTCTAACCTTCACTGAGTCCAGAGATAATGTCAAGGTCGTTGATTCATCCCAGTGCCAAGCACAGTGAGTGCTTCACTCATAGAAAATACCTGTTAAATATTTGTGGAGTGAATGAAAACTGGCAGCATTCCATTAGCATGTCTCTTGCAATGTCTCTGAAATAACCTTTTCTGCCAAGTCACTTCCTCTTTCTGGGACTGCCTTATGTAAGACAAGGGTGTGAATTCAGGCTGTGTGTTAAGGTCTCTTCCAAGTTAAAAAATTCGTGATGTGTCGTTTGAAAATGTCATAATAGAGCCTATGGGTATAGTCCCAATATTTTGCAACATTGCTGATGTAGAGATAATTTATACTTTGAAATACTCATGTTGATTTCTGAAATCATTCAAATTCAATATCAATTTGGAAGTAACACTCTTTAGAAGTTGATATTCATTATGGATTACTATCATCATGATCGTGCTCCTAGAAATTCATCTTTTCTGACAAGCTCTGACTAAGTAATTTAATGGAGCCCTAGTAGGTTAACATTTCGATATGACCCATTTGCCTACCATTAGGTGGATAAGAGTGGAAAAATCGCTTGCTGTTTGATTTGTCTTGGTTGCTAGGAAGAGCTACGTGTTTATCACTGCTCTCTGCTTCTGGTAGAAGTCATTTGACACATTTTGACAGAACTAGAAAGTGCCTTTGCCAGACTAATTTGCCTGTTTTAAAAATCATAGCTAGATATCGCCCATTTTTAACATGAATGTTGTGGTACTGTTATAATCTTCAGGAAACAGACGTATCCAAATTGTGCAACAAAATGTCATAAAAGACAAAAGCAGGGAACTATCCTAGATAGAGTATGCAGGAGTTTGTTGTGCTATTTTTTAACTTTTATGTAAGATTGGAAATTTCAAAATATGTAGCTGGAGGCAACTCCCAAATTCAACAGCTAAGTGCACAGACACTGAGATGCGTGTGTTGCATGTAATGATCAGAATCTAGTACATGGTGGGCATTCAGGAAAAGTGGGTGTCAGAGCTGGAGTGGGATGGGGTTTAGTTTGTCAGATTAATGCTGTGCATTGGGTTGAGTGCCTGAGGCAGATCTCAAGAAAATTCCCCACGCGCTGCTTAATAAATATGTGTTGAATAAGTAAAATAACATGACTAAGAAATCATTGCCAAGGTAAGTAAGAGAAAAATCCTAGTCATTCTCCCTGACTTCTAGGTGAGGTGCCATGCTGTAAAATACCAATATTGAAGGGCATTTTTGTTTTACAGCTCTGCCTTTTTCTCTTGTAAGCATGCTTGTGACCCAAGGACTAGTCCACCAAGGTAAGATTCAATATTCATTTACGAATTTAACTTAAGAGAGCCCAATTTTCTGTGACCCTCCTGGCAGCTTTTTGGCACCTGGCATTTATTTTTTGGTGGAGGGTTTATTTACACAGGTTTTTGCCTATTTTCAGCCTAAAGTCACCCCCTCCCGATGATCTCCTCATCCCCAGAAAGAATGACTATATGAGGTTACACGGCAAAGGGAAATTAAAGTTGCAGATGGAATTAACGTTGTTAATCGGCTGACCTTAAAATAGAGAGATTATTCTGGATCATCCAGATGGGCCCAGTGTAATTAAAGGGTCCTTAAAAATGAAAGAGTGGATCAGAAGACAGAACCAGAGAGTTGGCAGCATAAGAAGGACTCAGCTCAGCATTGCTGGCTTTGAAGATGGAGGAAGGGGCCACGCAGCCAGAAATGTGAGTCCTCTAGACGCTGGAAAGGCAAGAAGCTCTAGAGTCTCCAGAAGGGCACACAGCTCTGCCAGCACGCTGATTTTAGCCCAGTGCTGTGGGCCGAATGTTTGTGGTCCCCCCAGATTCACGTGTTGGAATGCCAACCCCCAACGTGTTGGTATTGGGAGGTGGGGCCTTTGGGAGGTGATTAGGTCGTGAGGGTGGAGCCCTCATGAATGGGATTAGTGCCCTTGTAAAAGAGACCCCTGGCTCTTTCCACCATGGGACATACAATGTGAAGCCTGAGACCCCAGAGAGGGCCCTCACCTGACCGTGCTGACACTTCAGCCTCCAGAACCGTGAGAAATCAATTTCTGTTGTTTAGAAGTCACCCAGTCTGTGGTATTTTTGTTATAGCAGCCTGAACGGACTAAGACACCCAGTGAGACCTATTTTGAGCTTCTGACCTCTAGAACTGTAAGGTGACAAATGCGTGTTGCTTTAAGCCACTAAGTTTGTGGTAAGTTGTTAACAGCAGCCTCAGGAAACAAACACAGTGCCCTTCTTTATACCAGAGTCCCTGTGTCTCCCAGGGGTCAGTGTGTGCTTAGGCAGGTTGTCGCCTGCACAGGTGTGCTCCAGGGAGGACGTAAGTGGGGCCGAAAGCCACCCAAGCTCTGTCCATCAAGCCATTTGTCCCGGCAAAAGGCTGCATCTGGCTGAGGAAGGACACCCTGTCTAATTTGTACGACAGATCGTGAGGACCAGCAGCCGCCCTGCATCTCCACACATAACCACTCCCTGCCTCTTAGAGTTTCCAGTCTTCCTCTCTATTCTTCCTTCCTTGCTCTCTTCTTTCTCCTTGTCTCCTTCTCGCTGGAGAACTCATAGGCCTTGCTTAGTACCCAGATATCAAGAAGGCACCTGACCCTGTTGAAGCCCATTCTATTGACAACTGCTGAGTACCAGGATTTTTTTCTTAAAGATTGGCACCTGTGCTAACCTCTGTTGCCAATCTTTTTTTTTTTCCTTCTTCTCCCCAGACCTCCCCCTACACCCCGTACATAGTTGTATATTCTAGTTGTGAGTGCCTCTGATTGTGCCATGTGGGACGCTGCCTCAACATGGCCTGACGAGCTGTGCCATGTCCATGCCCAGGATCTGAACCAGCAAAACCCTGGGCCGCTGAAGCAGAGTACACAAACTTAACCACTCGGCCACGGGGCCGGCCTCCTGATTACCAGGATTTTAAAGAGCGTTTGTACCCATTAAACATAAGGGATAATGTTCTAGCTTTGTTTTGGGTCTTAAAGGCCACATGTGTCATATATCTAGGAGAACCCCATTTCTCTTTTTTTTTAGATTGTCACCTGAGCTAACAACTATTGCCAATCTTTTTTTTTTCTGCTTTTTTCTCCCCAAATCCCCCCAGTACATAGTTGTATATTTTAGTTGTGGGTCCTTCTATTTGTGGTATGTGGGATGCCACCTCAGCATGGTCTGATGAGCAGTGCCACATCTGCGCCCAGGATCCAAACTGGCAAAACCCTGGGCTGCTAAAGCGGAGCATGTGAACTAAACCACTTGGCCATGGGGGTCCCAGAGAACCTCATTTCAATCAATGTTATTCTTGTGGTTACAGGTGATTTATTAAATATGATTTCATTTTTATAACTTGAAGATAGTCTTTTTATAGAAGTATATTCATCAATCAGTAATGAGCCTTTGTCAGACCATTTTGGACAACAAAAAAATATGGCCACAACATCTATAGGAATTATGTTCTCTTTTTCTTTGAGGAAGATTGGCCCTGAGCTAACATCTGTTGCCGATCTTCATCTTTTTTTTTTTCTCCCCTTTTCTCCAAAGCCCCAGTACATAGTTGTATATCTTAGTTGTAGGTCATTCTAGTCCTCCCATGTGGGATGCCTCCACAGCACGGCTTGATGAGTGGTGTGTAGGTCTGCACCCAGGATCTGAACCAGCAAACACCAGGCTGCTGAAGCGTAGCACATAAACTTAACCACTGGGCCGTGGGGCTGACCCCAATAGGGATTATGTTTTATAAATATTAAAAACTGCATATTCAAAATCTACTGTCTCTTGCATGTGTGCGAATATACTTTTCTAGGGTGGTGTATTAGTTTTCTAATGGCTGCTGTAACAAATTACCACAAACATACTGGTTTAAAACAATACAAATTTATTTTCTTAGCATTCTGGAGATCAGAAGTCCAAAATGGGTCTCAGTGGGCTGAAAGCGAAATGTCAGCAGAGCTGCGTTCTTTTCCAGGGGCTTTGGGCTTTCCTTTCCCTTTCCAGCTTCTGGAGACCACCCACATTCCTTGGCTCATGGCCCCTTCCTCTATCTGTAAAACCAGCAAATGGGGTTGAGCGAAGTTCTTCTCACACTGCCATCTGTCTCCAAATCCTTCTTCCTCATTCAAAGGTCATAGTAATCCAGGATAATTTCCCTATTTTAAAGTCATCTGATTGGCAACCTTAATTCCATTTTCTAGTTTAATTCCCCTTTAGTATGTAAGATAGCATATTCATAGTCTCTGAGCTTTGGGATGTGGACATCTTTAGGAGGCCATTATTTAGGAGGCCTACCCACCACAGGTTGTAATGTTTTCATTTAAAAATTGTGATATATATACTGTGAATCTCTAAGTTGAAACTCTTTTTGACTTAATTAAAAAGGAGAGGGCGCACTGACTAATTTCTTGGAACTAAGTTCTTAGCTCCATCTTTGCTTTGACATCTGGAAATCAGTTTTGAATTGTCTATTTCACATTCTTTTAAAGCTACTGCTTGCCAAAAATGGCTATTTGAGAGTTAAATCCAATCAAGAATTGAATTATAATTCTTTTAGATCATCTCTTTAGATTAAGAATCTGTGTATAGGGGCCGCCCGGTGGCACAGTGGTTAAGTGTGCACGTTCCGCTTCAGGCAGCCCGGGGTTCACTGGTTCGGATCCTGAGTGGGGACATGGCACCGCTTATCAAGCCATGCTGTGGTAGGCGTCCCACATATAAAGTAGAGGAAGATGGGCATGGATGTTAGCTCAGGGCCAGTCTTCCTCAGCAAAAAGAGGAGGATTGGCAGCAGGTGTTAGCTCAGGGCTAATCTTCCTAAAAAAAAAAAAAAAAGAATCTGTGTATATCTTAAACTTTGAAGGTTTTCTTTATAATTTATAAGTTTAAATGTTATAAAAGGAAATAGTAATGTGTTTATATATTACTCCTTAGGTTATTTAGCAGCTAACCCAAGATTTGGATCATTGCCTAAAGTTGCACGTAAGTCACAGACGTAAAAAAAAAAGGATTCATTTTTTTAAAAAGTTGTTGTAACTTCTTAACTTTATAACAAGGTGTGAATATCCAGGTTAACTAAATTGCCTGTATTGGCTCTCTGAGAATTAGTCTGCATTTTCTGCCACTTTGCAGTTCTTAGTTCATCCAACTCTTTCTGATGTAAAGCTGGGCAATAGGGACTTCCCCTCCGACTGTCCTCGTTAAAGCGCGGACTAGGAGGGACTGACAGGACCTCCAGCAGGAGGATATCAACAGCAGAGCCTCGAGGGATAGATCCATTAGGGATTGAAGTTTTCTTCCTTTGGCCAGTTTTTTCAAAATATTTTCCATAAGGGACATGAAGAATGTTTTTTTAAAATCAGGGGCTTTGTAATAACGCATTTCCCACAACCTTGGATTTCCATCTTCTTCCATTCGTTATACACGGACCTTTCATGTTCAGAGGGGATGCATTCCGTTCACGGTCTGAAACCTCATTGCCAGCGGGAGGAGCTGGTGGGAGATTTCTTCCAGAGGAGGTTCCCTCTGCCTCGTGACCTGTCTCCCATACAGGCAAGACAGACTGTGGCTCCCCAAACTCCGATCAGTAAAGAGAATTAAGGGGCTCTCCTACCCAGTGATTTGGAGGCCACCCATAGTCACAACCTAAACCCCTGCTCCCCGCTTCCTCCCCTGGTAGCCTCAGACATTTGTCGGCCAGCTGGGCCTTTGTCTGTTTGCCTGTCTCTGGGACAGCACCTTCGCTTCCTCCGTGCTGGCCCTTCGACCACCAGTTCAAATCTGGGGAGACGAGAAAGTCTCCAGTCCCCAGTGCTCCTCTTGAATAGGGCGCTTCATTCTCAGAGTTTTTGTTCACTGATTTATCACAGTACTTTTAATATAAAAATTAATACTGTTAATAAAGAAAGTTCTAGAAGATAATTACTGGAGGAGACTCCGAAGCTTTACATTATCTGTCTTTTCTCCCCTGCTTTTACAGTTGCTGGTATCTTGGGATTCGGCCTTGGAAAGTTGTCCTACATAGGTGCCTGCCGGAGTAAATTCTATTCCTTTGAAGATCAGCTCCGTGGGGCTGGTTTTGGTCCAGGGCATAACAGGTTTGTAATTTGTTTGCTTGAGAGATTGTAAGGAAGAAAAATTATAAAAGATCATTCACCATTTATAATATTAAACAATTTAACATCCATATGTTGGGGAAAAAACTCTTTAGCCCTCACATTTTGAGTGGTTGATGGGGCCGGCCCTGTGGCCGAGTGGTTAAGTTGGCGTGCCCCACTTTGGCAGCCCAGGGTTTCACTGGTTCAGATCCCGGCCACAGACATGGCACCGCTCATCAGGCCTTGCTGAGGAGGCGTCCCACATAGCACAACCAGAGGCACTCACAACTAAAAATATACAACTATGTACTGGGGGCTTTGGGGATAAGAAGAAGAAGTAAAAAAAATTGGGGGATTGTTGCTGTTCAACTTCAACAATAATTATTTATTATTTAAGGTAGTTCCCTATTTTATTTGCTCAACAAATATGTAGTGAGTACCGACTATGTTCAAGGCATTGTGCAAGACTCTGAAGAATATCTTAATGAGCAGACATGGCTCCTACCGTCGCAGGGTTACCCGAACTTTAAACAGATTTCTTTACTGCAGGACTTCTCAGAGCCTTTACTATGTTAATACATATCGTGATCTCATTAGGGGATATAGGCAGTAGGACTCTGGAGTGAACAGCGTTAACTCTGCTGTTGGAGTACGTGGGGTGAAAACCAGTTCTACCACTTACTAAGCTGTGTGACCTTGAACAAGTTTCTTAAACTCTCTAATCCTCAGTTTTCTCATCCGTATAAAATGGTGATCAGAATTGTTTTCATGGGATGTTATAAGGAATCGAAATTGATTATTCGTGACACTCAGGAAGCACTCAGTAAATAATAGCTATTTCTACTACAGCATGACAGGACTAGTGTTGGGGACACGTTTCTCTAAAGATCCTCACTTGTCCTAGTGGATTCTACGTGAGAGGCAATACCGTACGGCGAAAACAACATTGGACGTGAAGATCGTTATTGGCCTTTTTTTGGATGAAATTATGGGTTTCTCAAAGCAAGAAACGGCTATTATTCCTGAAAAAAATAGGCTTGTGAACCTTAGCATAAAAAAGTCTCTAAATAATACTGTGTTTTGACCGGAACTTGTACTGTCAACGTGCAAACCACTATTTTTGTTTCTATTCTAGGCACTGCCTGCTTACCTGTGAGGAATGCAAAATTAAGCATGGATTAAGTGAGAAAGGAAGTTCACAGCCTTCGGCTTCCTAAACACTGTTTCTCTGGCTTTTGAAGTTTCTTAAGCCTCTGAATTTGTACACATTTAAAATTTCAAGTGTACTTTAAAATGATATACTTATGGTGGAGCCAAAACATTGTGATTCTCTCACCCAGTTGAAATGCTTTCTCTGCAAGAGTCTCAATTGAATTAAGCATTATGTGTTTTTCTGCTATTTAAGGACGCATCGGGAGCCCTCACCCAGCAAAAAGAAATTATGTTGCACCCTAACTTGCTTACAGCCTAATAAAAGAATTTAGATCTTCTCTGATTCACCCCCATCCATTCTTTCACTCTGCTTTCATTCAGGGTTTTAAGATCTCGGATAGAAGATAGAGATGCATGAGGAGAAACTTGGGAAGTCATGCCCCAAAGAAAATCAATGTGTGTGGAGATAGAAACACAGGGCAGGAAAGATTGTGTCTTGTAGGTATGGGAAGTACTTTCTAAAAGGTAGGATCCAAGATTTTTAACTTAATGAAAAATTTTTCGTTCGGAAGAGTCACAATATGAATCAACTGTCCTTTTGGTGACCTCGGTGACTTCATGCCTCGTTGGTATGGTAGAGTTTTGGAAAAAATCCCATTGTCCTTAGATCCCTGGCTGAGCTGACGGGTCCATGCTCACGGTCAGCACTCACGAACTGGGTTCTTTAATATACCTCTAGTGGCCTGAGAGAGCAAACACAGCTTCCCAAACTCTCTCTCCTTCTCCCAAGGAACAGTTGATTTATGGGAGCAATCCTGGAAGAATGAATTCATAGATTGATAAACTTTTAGGGCTGTAGGGAGCTGAGAAGCAACCAATCCAACCCCAAGAGTTAGATTCCTATCCTACCAGCCTTTTTGCATTAAAAAAAACCCCAAAACTCTTCCAGTGGGGACCTTTTGTTTTATGGCAGGTTGTCTGAGCCCTACGTGAAAACTTCTCCTGAACCTTTGCATTCGTCACCATTTGTATATTGGGTGTGTGTGTGTGTGTGTGTGTGTGTGTGTGTACACATCTGTGTTTTACTTAATATATTTTGAAATCTATACCATGGAGGTAGAAAGTGAAACCTCATCAGAAGTTAATACTTGATATGAAATATTTTATTTCAAATGTCAAAAATATTTGGAAGTTTTTATTTTTACATGGACATTAATTGTATAAAAGGGAGTGATTTTGAGTAAGTTTCTTTTTATAAATTATATATCCTGGTTTTTTAGTTGATAAAGTTCTATTTCTGTAAATCAGAACACAGAGCCAAAATCCTAGCTTCTTGGATGCGGTTTAACTCTTGGCTCTGACAACCAGCAATTGCTGGCTCTTTGTTATCTCAGCTCTTGGCAAAAATTCAGAATTGGGCACATTTTTTCCTGAATCCCAGAGAATGATTTTCCAAGGATGAGAACATTTTCACATTGCTAAGCACAGCAAGTCAATGTTGAAGTCGGTCCCTGGGTACTGGGAAAAGATGAATCTATTATTGTTGAAAAGGCACATTGTTTTTACTGCTGACATCTTCATAGTTCTGAATCAAATTGGGTTTATTGTTTGGACTCTCTGCTTTTCCTAAGTAGATAGTTACTCATTGAAGCAGTTTATCACAGTGATCTTAGTGTCAAAGGAAATCAATAAAGAAAAAACTAGAAGGTCATCCAAGAAATCTTGAATATTTTGCTGCATTTTCTATTGTACATATTAAGAAGCATGTAACCTGGGGGAGAATGTCTGTTTCTTGTAGGAAGATGTGTTAAAGGAGCAGCGTTTGCCTTTTAGCAAGTACCAACACTCGTCTCCAAGGTGGTCATAAGCTTATGAAAGCGGTACCTTCATGATGAAAAAAGAAAAGAAGGAAAAAAGCCACAAAAAATCTTGGCAAAAAAACACCAGCATAAAATTGTAGATAAATTTGTATAAAGGAGAGAACTGATGAGACTCTATAGTAAAAAGACGAATGTTTAACCAATTTTATTGGCAACCTTTCCCTATTATGATATGGACTAATATTCTAGAATGAAGAAAATGGAAAATATTCCATTATTTCACATTTGGTTAATGGAATTTAAAATGTAACATCTGGCTACCCTTTCCCTGGATGTACGTATAAAAAGAGACAAACTTGGGGCCAGCCTGGTGGCATAGTGGTTAAGTTTGTGTGCTCTGCTTTGGCAGCCTGGAGTTCGCAGGTTCAGATCCCAGGCATGGACCTACACACTGCTCATCAAGCCATGCTGTGGCAGCGTCCCACATACAAAACAGAGGAAGATTGGTACAGATGTTAGCTCAGGGCCAATCTTCCTCATCAAAAAACAAAACAAAAAAAGACAAACTTGAGACCTGAAACCAACAAGGCTTGTCATGCATTTGTACCTTATCTAGAGAGCATAGTAAGCTGTTCTTAACAGAGGAGAATGACACTAATGAGAGTAAGGATGATCCTTATCCAACCAGAAAACAACATTGAAATGATTTATGTTACTCCCATGCATCCTGTGACACCCAAGTAATGCCTAGAAGTGTGTTTCTTTCTTGGGTTATATATGAATGGATGATTAGAAAGGATTCTATCAAGATATTTTTAAATTCTAAGATATTGCTCAAATGTCCTACCCACTGTTAGCTAAGGTAACCATTCATTTCTAAATTTTGCTTCAGTTTGTGTGATCCCAGAGTTCAAAAGTTATTGCTGGGGTGAAAGTATTTTCCGTCTGAAATGTACATTTCACAATTTAAAAAATAGTAAAATAATCCTTTTGCATCTGGTTCTCTTATCAAAGTAGACCAGAATTGCCAGGAAAACAAAATATATCTCATCTCTATATATCTCATCTCCATATATCATCTATTCACATATCATCAATGTATATACATAACGCACTGTATATAATGCTAGTATATTTTTAAAATTCTCATTTAAGCAAAGATAGTCCCTTCCCTTGCTGTAGGAATAGATGATTTATATATTTTCTGTTAACATTATGATAGTAATAAAATTTATCTTGAATGACTTGATTAAGTAATGAAAATGCCATGTAGACAACTTTTTTGATATTCAAATAATGCAGTCTATTAATCGACAGAAAACTTTTCCAGCTTGGAACTCTGCCCCCAAATTTAAACTATAGAATTTGATTTCACAGACATTTAGAGTTGGCTGAGATTTCAGTGATTAACCCAGAGACTGCGAAGTCCAGAATCAGACAAATAATGTAATTGAGTGAGGCTAGACTAGGGACATATTAAACACAAGTGTATTCTTCACTTCCACACAGATGAATATGTGGGCCCACTGTTGTCAAATCTCCTGGTTTTAAAAGAAAAGTGCAGGGCTGGCCCAGTGGCACAGCGGTTAAATTCTCATGTTCTGCTTCTCGGTGGCCTGGGGTTCACTGGTTCGGATCCCAGGTGTGGACATGGCACCACTTGGCAAAAGCCATGCTGTGGTAGGCATTCCACATATAAAGTAGAGGAAGATGGGCATGGATGTTAGCTTAGGGCCAGCCTTCCTCAGCAAAAAGACGAGGATTGGCAGTAGTTAGCTCAGGGCTAATCTTCCTCAAAATAAAATAAAAGACAAGTGCAGGCTTTTATGGAAATATTCTGGTCTTTAAATGTTCATTCTTTCATATATTCGACAGTTGAGCACCCACTCTGTGCCAGGCACTGTCTGAGTTCCTGGGAATGTAGCAGTGCACATAACCAACAAAATTCCATCTTCCTGGAGCTTATGTCCTCATCACCAGTTTGTGGCTTGAGATCCAACCCAGCCTCCCACCCACTGGGGAAATCCTCTGTGTCTGGGCAGGACCCAGACATCTGGGCAGGACCTGCATTTGTGCTTCTGAGGCAAGGACACCTGCTCCTCCACGGTGCAGCCCAGTACACTGCCCAGCTGCTAAACTATTCAGAAAGGGCTGTGGGAGCCCAGGTTTGCCTTCCTCCCCTCTGGACTGGAAGCTCCTCCAGGACAGGAAGTCTATCTTTTTTTTACTTATCTCTGAATCTCCAGCCCCAACCAGAGTTCTTGGCCGGATATAGGCACTTCGTAAACGTTTGTCAGCCTAAATCTGTAATTGCCCTGTGGCTACAAAATAGAATTTTTGTTCTTCTTTCATATAATAGCCTTTAAATACTGGAAAGCACGTTCCTTTCAGAATTCTGGCTGAGGCCCCCGTGTTTTCAACCATTGGAGTGGGTTCCCAGCTCTGTCACATCCTGGTGTGGCACACACCTTGGTTGGTGATGTTGATGTCTTCACACCCTAAGACTCCAGAAATGGACTGACCAGTTCAGAGGAGAGCAGGATTATCATGCTCTTTGTTTCAGGCACCTGAACTGATAGCAAGGGCTGCTCTGTATCGACCCTGTGCTCAAATCCAGGCCCCACCAGTTACTGGCTACCTGACATTGAGTGAGTTATTTAACCGCTCTGGGCCTCACTTTCATTGGTAAAATGGAAAAATTTTAGACTTACCTGAAAGGTTGTTCATGAGAATTAAATGAGCTAATACTTAAACAATGCTTAGAACAGTACGTGGCTCAGAGTAACCACTCCATGGATGTTAGCTATTACTACTACTATGACTGCTAATGCAGTCCAAAAGTGTGTGTGTGTCCACTTGTGGCCTCCGGTAGGCTTTTTCACATCACCTAACTTAAAGTCTTCCCATTTTATGTTTATGCAGCTGGTCGTTCTGAACTTCAGTGGAACTCATCATACACTTACCTCTTTTCAATTTTATAAGGCTATTTTCAGGCCCAATTGTCTGTCCTCTTCAGTCTAAAATTTGTGATTCAACAGATGAGTATCGTGTCACCTGCACTGGAAAATACTCCATTTACCCCTTTGGTTTCTTAATGTATAGTGTTCACGGTGAGTGCACAAACAATCGTTGTTGACTGATGATTGTCTTGAAGGAGAATTTATTATAAAATAAAAACATCAAGGGGCCGGCCCCGTGGCCAAGTGGTTGACTTCGCGCGCTCCAGAGGCAGCCCAGGGTTTTGCTGGTTTGGATCCCAGGTGCCAACGTGGCACTGTTTATCAGGCCACGTTGAGGCGGCGTCCCACATGCCACAACTAGAAGGACCCACAACTAAAATATACAACTATGTACCAGAGGGCTTTGAGAAGAAAAAGGAAAAATAAAATCTTAAAAAATAAAAACAAAAACCTCAAATAGTAGTTCCGTTTATGAGAGAGATTCTCTCGTCTCTAGCTGTGGGTGGGACAGAAATGAGGGTTGGAATGGGAGAGTGACAAGAGAGGAGAGATCTGGGAAGTAGACTTCAACAATGGTGGGGAAAGAGATATCAAAAAAGGAAACTCCCTGAATAAAATTTTGAAAATCAGGGCTGTCACTATAGGCCTTGTGATTTGGAAGCCCAGAAATGGCTTAATTCACTAATTTGACAATATTTTTCAATACCTACCATATGTGAACCAGAGTGCTAGAAGAAATAGGGGTGCTTTCATGACTAATAGTTCCTAACCGTCAAAGAGGTAAGTGGAGGAGATATGTAAATAAATAGCTACAATACAACATGATGTAATGTGTGTGTGAGATACACACAAATTAAACGCCACTAGAATGCAGGGACAGCAGTGGTTACTTTTGCTGCCCTTGTAGATTCTATTACTGGACCAATTCTTTACCTGTCCTTACAGCCATGCCTTTTGTCATGTAATTTTGCATTTCCTTCCCACTGTGAGTGGGGCCTACTTACCTATCTCTTGACCTGGGGTTTGTCCATATGACTTGCTTTAGGCAAAAGGTGAGGCAGAAATAAAGATGTGCCAGTTCCAAATTTAGGCTGAAAGAGACCTGTGTGTTTCCACTTGTCTCTGTCGTGACCATAAGAACATGCCTGGTACTAGATGCAGAGGCAATAGCCTGCAGACTGACCCATCAGTTCCACAATTGCCCTTAAGATCTAATCCCTATGATCGACCCCTTACTCTCTATCATTCACAGCAGGTCTGCTCTTCTATCACACTTTAATGCAGGAAGTGGGGTACTGCCATTACAAAAACCTAAAACACGTGGCATTGGCTTGGTGCGCAAGTGGCAGATGGATGCTGGCAGAAGCTTAAGGAGCTTGTCAGTGAAAACCTAAAGGGCCTGGACAAGGGTGTTGTTAGAAGCCTAAAGAGGTTCCAAGGAGACTGTCAAGCAGGGATTATAAGAGAGAGGAATATGTTATTGGAAGCTGGAAGACACTCTATGTAGTAAAGATTAGCACAACTGTTACCTGCGGTAACATGGAAAATAGAAAATGCACCTAACGAAGCTGATGATCCAGCTAAGATTTCTGGGCAGCGCTGAGGGTGCCACCTGGCTTTTTCTAAAATGAGAGAAGAGAGACATAATATAAAAAACAAATTACTCCATTTCCAAATGTGATTTGTAGAAAATATCAAGGCTCATAAGAGTCTTTTAAGCCAGCAAAGGGTTCTCACATTCAGAGATGACTTCTGGGCAAAGACCAAATCGAGAGTGGGGCAGTAACATTTTCTGTTCAAGACCACAGAAAGTTGACAGTGCCTCACAGGACCTTTCGGACACACAAATGGCCCTCTACATGTCTTAAAGGCAAAACCTTGTAGACCCTGCCCAAGGTTTCTAAGAATCTTAGGGATGTTCTTGTTCATCAGCCTTCAGGAAGCCAAACATAGAAAAGGGACTGTTTCCAATAGACATGGGTGGCTTTTGTGTAACAGTGGATTATAAACGAATACGTAAGAACGCCACAGGCTTAAAAAAGTCTATCAGTTTGGACAGGGATAGTATAAAAATAGGCCTTGGGATTCCGGATTTCTATGGGCAGGGAGCCGATTGAGAAAACTACTCAGCTGCAAACATGAACTACCTTTGTGGGAGAGGCAAGACCAAGAACCACGGCAATCCCCAGGGGGATATGCCTGAACCCTTGTCAAAGAACCGGCAAGGAGTCTGGCTGGATCTCAGAATTGCTATGGACAAGTGACTGGCGTACGCCTCTTTCCCCCTTTTTGAACGGGAATGTGTAGAGAAGTGATGTTATGCCTCATAGGTATTTCGGATGAACAGGGCAGGTAACCCCTTTCTTCTTAAGTCTTCAGACTGAAAGGAAAGGTACTCAAGGCCTTTTACCCAAGCGCCTCATCTATACCTGGACCTGATTGGATGAGGAGCTCCTGCACTCTTAGCTATTACAATGGGATACGAATTGGAGGTCCTGGGAAAACTATGTTTATTTTGCACGTGGGAGGGTTGTGAATTACTGTGCTCAAATAGTGGACTGAAAAGATAGCTGCAACACCTTCTGTCCCCCGTGTCCTTTTAAAAATGTGACAAGGTGGGGAGTCCCATTCCTGGCCTTTGATAGGCAGGCTTGTGCAGAATTGATGCTACACGACTTCTGAAGCTAGATCATAAATACCAGGCAATGCAGCTTTTGACATGCTTGCTGGAACACTCACACTAAAGCCCTAAGTGGTCATGAAAGCAGTCTGTTGCCCTGAACACACACCATATTGTGAGGAGCCCACACTATCCCATGGAGACAACATGCAAGGTCTTGAAACTAAATGGAGAGTCGCCCGGGCTAGGCCCCAGCTGCTCTAGCTCCCTGCTGTTTCAGCTCCATCCAGCATCTGACTACATACCCAAGCGATCCAGAGCCAACTCAGCCGAATCCTTCCTTCATTTGTGACCCACAAAAAAACTGAGATCATAAATGATTGTTGTTTTTAAGCCACCAAGTTTTGGGATGATTTGCAGCAATAGCTAATTGAAACACTAGGTTTCCGGCAGAAATCTAATATAAATAAGCAGAATTTAGATGAGACTACAATTTCATTTTCCAGTCATCTAAAGCAGAAACAAATATTAAGTCAAAAATGAAAAAAGTATATATTAAATTCTTATTCCCCCAGACTTTGCAAATTTTTCAAACTTTTTTAAGGTACCAGGGTATTTACACTGTATGTTATTTATGAGTCACATTCATCATATCATTATTAAATATCCAGAGATAAATGACTTTATTTCCTATCCCTAAAAAACACCACTTACTTACAATTGTACTTAAAAATAGATTGCAAACAATAAAATCATGAAATCAATGAAGATGCATGTTCCTTTATATTTTATTTACCATAAACATTAAAAGAATACAGCAAACACTGGAGAAAGGCTTTTTAATAATTTTTGAATGTAAAGCTTAACACTTAAAATTATGCTTGCCCCCCACCCACCCCAATTCAACATGCAGATATCATTTATGTTCATATATGCTGAATCTAGAGGATTACAATCTCGACAGCTTTATGAGAATATCCTTGCCCTGTAACTTAAAACAATTTCACAAACTGGTCTAATACCATCATTCATATAGTTCCCAAAGGTGAATACATTCACACAATATTAACACTAAATTCTGTGTTTCTGAAACATCATTTTAATAAGCCAAACCACAAAAACCGAGGTTCTAGTTGTAAATGTGTTTATGAAGACTGCTGCTGAGCTCAGAGCATGCAGATATTCATGACCACCTAGATGAAGTTGGATATTGAAACTCCTTCAGTAGGTCCAATGATGCAATTTTTCACTCATCCCAAGTATCTCCATATTTGTTTACTTTGACTAGGAAAAAAGCACAAATAATTGATGATGCCAAATGGTAATAAATAAAGGCACTATTTTAAGTTTGCTATTATGATGAAAAGTTACGTTTCTCTCTCATTTGAATAAATGCACATGAGTCATTATAAAAAGGGGCTGTCCAGATATTTGCAAACTGGAAGTTGGACATAAAAAATAATGCACTCTATCAAGAACTTTACATAAATATTTGATCCTCATAACAACCTTATAAAGTAAAAACAATCCTCATTTTAAGGTTGAGAAAACAGATTAGTAACTTGCCCAAGGTATAAGCCTAATAAAACCAGAAGAACTGAAATCTGAATACAGGTCTGTTTAGGCCCAAAGTCTGGATGCCTTACAACTTTATCATAGTACCTAAGTAAATGGGGTATATGTTACAACACATACAAAAAAATTACCAGGAAATAAAAAATAATAACAAACATTTGAATTTTGCTTTTCAGAAAAAAATAAATAGAAACAGGCAAGTCTTCAGATTGTGGTTAATTCAATCTTCTCTCCCATGAGCTGTTATATTAGTACAAGAAGGAAACAGTTTCCAAAATTCCTGCATTTTACATGAAACTAGATTTTGAAACATGCTCCTCCGTCTTCTCTTTTTAGCCTCTCTTCTACATAGCCTTTATTTGTGAATTACAACTCTTCAGAAGACTCAGGTCTCCACAACCATGCAGAGAAGCAGTTAACACATGGACTAGGGACCCCTTCCCCAAAACTATTTCAGGGTGTCCGTGGAGTCAGAACTATTTCATTATTTACTAAGACATTATATGCCCTTTTCCCTCATACTTTGCCTTTTTCCTCTTTACCTTCATTCCCTCAGGTGTACAAAGTAGAGTTTTCTGGAAGCTACAAAATGTGTGGCAACATCACTGCTCTGACAGCTAACTGATAATGTGCTTACATTTAAAAAATTTCTCAGTCTTAATTTCTAATTAGATAAATATCAATAAATATAATCCACACAAACTAACGCTGAAAACTTTAAGTGATACTGCCTCAGTGAATTTACGCTGTTCTGTCTAGATTTTAGAACAAAACATTCTAGGAAATCACTGAAACTATTACATAACTGTTTTTTTCTTTAAATTATAAAGCACAAAAAAAATCAGCTTCCTTTTTTACAAGGAAAAACATTATTTCTCATTACTGTGTCATGTAACAGAATTTTACGACTGTTCAGTCAAAACCACAAATGTTAAAGTTCAGCAAATGCCAAAAGTCTACCATATTTCCTTTTCTTAACCTTTATTACTATAGACTAAGACCCAACCAAAACACTCCATTTTTGATGTATCAGTGCATGGTACTATACTGTGCAGACATACAGTAGAAAAGGTTCTAAAAATAAGAAAACTACTACTGCCTGCCCCCATGGGAGCTTACAGTCTAACTCCTCAAAGTAATTAGCATAACAAAGTACCAGTAAGTCTACATATTACAGAGTAATGGCCAGTGAATGCTAAATTTTTTTAATGACAAACATTAACAAGTATGTATTGTTCATTACAAATCCACTTTAAAGTCAGATTTTTTACATCAATAATATGACAGATATTATCCATTATTGTTATGAAAACAGAATTCTAAACGAAGCAACCACTAACAATTAGAAATAAAATTGGATCTAAAAGAACAATCATAATAAAAAATACTAAAGATTTTTATGTATTTTTGCAATCTCTGTGGCATAACAAGGTACCGAGGACCTATTCCTTCCTTTGATTTTTAAAGAAGTAAATAGAAAACCTTGAGACAATGACACAGCCTCTAAAATTCCTCAGGAGAGATATCACAAAATTTTATATTGAAATAGCTACAAACCCCTATTCAAAATGCTCTGTTACTTTAGAGGTAAACTTGTCAGAAATTTTACTTTGGGTAACGTATAGCTCTTCCAAAAGGACTTAAAAGAAACTGTGACTTAAAAATTTATAATTAATTATAGAGCAACAGCATTGTTAAAAAAAAGTTAAGTTCCTCTTTTGGAAATGTCCTAAAAGCTGGTTTGTAAAGCATACAACTCTACCTCAGTTTCACAAACATCTAAGAAAGTCAATTTCATTATTTGAGCATGATTATGTGGCATTACAGCCCAATCATCAACCTCATGTCACCAGATCTGGTTTTCTGCAATAGATGCATCATTAAAAAAATGATATGAATTCCCAAGGTAACTTCTTTAAGAAAACAGTCAGATGGAAGCATAATTTCTACATTGTATTACAAAACTAGTCTTACTGTCTTAAGTCATACTCCTATCTAGACTTCATTATTTTCTAACACAAAATGGACTTTGGAACACCTTAAAAAAGGAAGAACTGATAACTGTGAAATAGCTATTCTTTTTAAAAAATGTTATTTTGGTTAATTGCTTGAGGAATTAAACCACATATTAGTATAATTAATGTTTGCAACTAATTCTGCAGTTTCCAATCCTAAAGAGCAAAGGGAATCAGACTCAACTACCATACCTTCTTTTTTTGGCATTCTTTCCTGCATAGGCCTGACTGAGGGGTCAGTCTTATGTGTTAAAGTTACTTCATATGACTCTCTGTTCTTATTCCTTAATTCCTCATATGTAATATTTTTTCTTTTGGGACTTTCTTCAAGGTTGGGATCAGGTCCTAAAACAACAAACAGTTAATAAATGGTGATAAAAGGATTTGAATAAATCCAAAAGCAACTAAGTTTTCTAAATGCTCCTTACCTATAATAAAAAAACAATAAAGTGAAATAAAGGATCAAATTACCACCACCATTCCAAAGGGACTATATTTCCCCAAGGTAATTATAAAACTAAAATCTACTTCCTCTTACACTTTTAATACAGCTTTATTTCTAAAATTAAAAACTAACCATGGCTAGAAGAATAACAGATATCATAATATATACCAGTACAATCTAGACTCATTAAAATGCTAGAGTTTTAACCTGGAAAGTTAGTCATACTGTTGATATAATTAAAGAGAAATATATTCTACTAGTGACAACTGAACAAAACTTGACATAGTGTAGATTTCATTTAGTAATATTTCCATAGTTAAATGTTCCTACAATCAGAGCCTACATAAAAAAAATATTTATTTTATCATCTTTATATTTAAACAAAAGTACTTGAAAACAGCTATTGAAAAGTATAAAACATAATCTTTAATTAAAGTCAGCATCATTTTCACTTAGGTCTAACAGAGGCAATACTGAGGCAGAAGAAAGTGGCAACTATAATTTCGGCCAGGGAACCAGCATTTATTCTTTCTCTCTCCCACAGAGAGTCAAAGTATGAATACATATTATCAAATAGTGAAATACTGATGTAAAAATAAGGAAGTCATTACGCTTAATATTAGTTGGTAGGACCAAATATTGAATATAAAATGTATTACCAGCAAAAAAGGCCATATACACATTTTTAAAGATGTTAACCATTGCTAACATGACATTCATAACTACTAACTTCAGAAGTCTTACAGACCACTCCAAAAGCAGTATTTTTCAAAGCGGTTTTTAATGAGACATACAAATTGGGCATATCATTTTAATAATATATTAATTAATTTTATAAAAAACAATTTTTCTAAGTGGCCTATTTTGGATCTCAATGGTAAGGTCCCTGTGAATAATCAGAAATTTCAAAGCAACTTAACTGTATAGTATAATGTATAACGTATTAAAATGTTTTCATCCATAATCTTTTATTTGCTACAAAGTATACTGCACTGATACAAAACAAACAGGATCTAAATTTCTACTATTTAGTTCTAATAGTATACCGTGCGTGAAATCTAAGTTTTTCTTGCCAAAAAAGAATGCAAAGAAAAATACAGGGTTTAAAACCACTTTGCATTTCATTAGTAATAAGTAATTACTAAACTCATTTCTCTTCACCATATAAAATTCTGAAAGAGACCATGCAGACTAGATTAGTCAGGAACCCTAGGTTCTCACTCCCACTCTGCTGCCAATTAGTGAACATCATTGGGCAAATCACTAAGCTTCTCTGAACCTTGATTTTCTCAATTGTGACACAGAGTAGTCTGACTAGATGATCTATCTCTAAAGTTCCTTCCAGGTCTAATACTTTTTCTTATCGAAAGTAAAAATTTTCCATTCTGAAATTCTGCTACAAATAATGAAAACATAAATCAGACAATTAGGGAGAATTTTTTCCACTTATAAAAGCCCAATGAAGATATCCTGCATGGTGTAGGGAGCATAATTTACTACTTTGGGAAGATTATAAAGAGCTGGAAGGAATAAGAAAATGTAAAACAGCACTGATTTAAATCTGTCATAAACTATCTATAATAAGTCTCCTAACAACTATGAAGAAGCATTTTCTACTTCGAAAGGTTAGTAACTCTTTTAATTCCTGGTAAGAGAAAGCAGAACTAAAGAGGGCAAGTAGGACTTAAACAAAGCAGAGGGCGTCCTGGTAATAAGGGAGGACAACAGCTGGAGAAAGTAAAGGAGGCCACTGCTGGCCCACGTGGCAAGCAGAGTGGCAACCTGGACTTACAGCAGCAGGTGAGAAAGCAGAGCAGTGGACAAATGGATGGCTGCTGTGGAGGACATAAAATATATTAAAATATGGGCCTTGCTGTAGTCTTTGGGCAGATACCAAAGGCCTTTTTGTTTGTTTCCTTTTATTTGGAAAAGAAATTATATAACATGGAATGGAATTTTCTAATGCAAACAGAAGGAGGGATGCAAGTCATTACAAGGGAAGAGTGGGTGCCCAGCTAGAGTACAAGAAGAATGGATTTGAACTTGAGACTGAGAAAATGAGAGATGCAGTAAGGGACAAGGACAGCTGCCTTTGGAGATAAAATAATGGCTTTAACCACTCTCTCTTCATCTGCCCACCTCCTTCCCTTTCTGACTAATTGGTGTCTTTGCTTCCAACCATTCAGGAAAAAAAAAAAGAAGCCGAGGATTAAGAGATTCGATTCGCAACAACTTTCATCCACTTAAGAATCTCTTTACTCATCTTTACTTCCATTCTCTCTTGTCTCTAACACTCACCCCTGATCCCCAACTCCCTGACTTACGCTCCAAAGCAAAGCTGTCCAGTAGAATTGTCTGTAACAATGAGAATGTTGTGTATCTGCACAGTCCAACACGGTAGCCACTAGCACATGTGGCTACTGAGCATTTAAAGTGCCGCCAATGCAACTAAAGAATTGAATTTTCAATCTGATTTAACTTTAATTAATTTAAATGGCCATATTTAGCCAGTGGCTACTTTATATCCTGACCTACCTAGACCCCTTTCTGCATCCTCTGGAATCTTAACTGACCTATAATCAACTTCACTCTTTCTACTGTATCTCCTCCCTTTAACCTACACATAGATTCAAATCTCCATCTTAAACAAAAGAAACAGAACCCAAATGTTCCTTTAACTTTGTTCCCCATAGTTACTGGCTTATTGCATTTGCTTCAAAGCAAGCATTTTCAAAGAATACTCTATGAAGTCCACAATCCCTCATCCACACCCTTAGAGTCAGAAATGTTTCAAATGCAGTTTCTCAGATTTTAGAAAAATACTGTAGTATAGAGCCTTTATATTACTTAATATCCATCTATTCAGTGGCTTGGAGCAGCAAAGCATAAGCAAACACTTTAATATTTCTACAACAAAATGCAGGAAAAATCATATTAAGGTAAATAATTATAAATAGACATGTCAGTTTATGGCAGGGTTTGAAATGAGTTCAGGTCAGATTTCATCACTAGTTACTTATTAAAAAAACTGGTTTTCAAAGCTTTTTTGGTTTTACAATTTTAGATAAGGAACTGCAGACTTGTACTTTCTAATTCCTCACACCTTTCACTGCAAACTAGACCAAAGGAAGGAAGGAAACTAACACTTGCTGAGAGCCTATTACTTGCCAGGCATTACCTCTGATTATTTCATCTCACTCCAGAAGTTCTTTGAGAGAGAGTATTTGCATTTCAAATTGAGAGAGCAGGAACTGAAGGACCACAAATTACAGTTACTTGCCCAAAGTCACATAGCTAGCAAATGTCAATCATAATTCAAATCCAGATCTTAATCCAAAGTTGAGTTTCACTTACATTATGTGATCTTCAAATCTAGTATTTACACAAACTTCATAAAGCATTTTCACATGGATTTTCTCACTTGACAATAGTTCTGTAAGGCAGTTAATTATTATTTTTCTAACATTACAGACAAAGAAGCTGAAAGCCTTTAAGACCAGCCTAACAAAGGTAACCTTTACAAAGCTTCCTTGAGGCACAATTTATCAATTCTCCTTTGCTATTCCACTAAACTTAGTATTTTCAATTAATGGAACATATTAGTAATTTATCCTTATATTTCTATATCTTCTAATAGTCTGAGAGAGTTCTTAGGGACAAGAACCAGGTCTTATTCATCTTTACCTCTTCTATACCTAGTAGAGTGCCTCACACCTACTGGACCTCAAAACCTGCTGAATGAATGAAGATACGAATAAACAAACAAACAAACATGCTGAGTTTAGGCTGATGGTGGAACATACAGGTGATGTCCAGCAGAAAAGGTTGTCAAATAAAGTTTATACATACGTTGGACCATAAAATGCTGAAATTCATTTCAAGAGAAGTTTCTACCTTGGGCAATATGATCAGTAATACCAGTGGGAGTAGATTCATTCATAGAAGCACTGAATGGAATTGGCTCATAAGGAGGAAGCATCTCCCTTTCTATGTTGTCTGCTGCTGGGGATGTCACAAAAGAGGAATGACCACTCACATTTGAGTCGTATTTCGACTTTTGAGAATAGTGCCTGTAAAAGAAAATCATATTGTATAAGAAACACGAGTTATTGCCTATACCTTTTTAAAGAAGTGTGTTAAGGTATGAAAACTAGTTATTTTCTAAAGAAATCATATAATTTTAACATAGTTATTTAAAATGGTAAAATGAGGTCTGTTTCTTTCTGCCACAAAAACATTAAAAATATGTTCTGACCCACTTACACAACTTAAAAATTGTCTCTCAATATAGAGAAGAGAAAAAGTAGATCCACTTTTTTAATTACTAGGCTTCAGAGATCATTTTAATGTGTTTAAAGTTCTTGGGGGAAAAAGTACTCCAGATAGAAAATGTATCCATTTCCATATTAATTTGCAAGTTACTTCCACAGCTAGCAGTCCATAAACACTGTTTCGCTAAAGCAGATATAAGTAATGCTAGCTCTTAGCTCTCACGGGGTTGATGTTGCTTGCCATTTATGATATGACAATTTATCTACCAAATCTACTTAGTCATCTTATTATTTATCTACCTATCCAGACAGAAAGATTCATTTACTTATACCTACACAATTTCCCTACTATTTTAAACACAAGGATTAAAAAGGTGAAAATTATTTAGTGATGGCATTGATAAAATTTGGGAATTCAAAAGAAAAGTCCAAAATAGAGTAACCAAAGGTGTTTGCCAAATTAAAATTCCTTACTCTGGGACACGCACTTCCAACAGGATGCAACTGTATATTTAAAACAAACGTAGATAAATCTTGCTCCACTTTAAAACAAAATTAGCCTTAGCTTGCAGCACAATGGCAAGTTTCCAATAGTCCTTCAGTTAGGCAATGTTTCAGTCCCTGAATTACGACAATATCCAGTTAGAACTTTTTAGCTAAATTTGAAAACCTTTAAGAAAGATCAGAATCTGGCCTACCCAGGTGGCGAAGATCGTCGTGCCTGTCCTGATCGTAAAGCTTCTCCAAGAGGGGAATTCTCAAGATTCTTGAACTTCTCTTGGCAAGTTTTCACGTAAGAAAGCTTTCCAGCAAAGTATCCCATGATACAAGCAACTTTTTTGTAAAAACAAACAAAGTGTGACTCAACATGCCCTTTTAGACAAAAATCTTTTCTAAAAGTACATTTTTTCAAAATGTGATTCTAAATGTTTTTGGTGCGGAAGAGAGAAATTTATTGAAATAATGGTAAAAAGAGCACATTAGATCACATTCAGAGTTCAGAAAAAGATTCTGTGGATATAACTCACTTTCACAAAATAAAATACGCCCAAATAAAGTTGCTATAAGTTAAATAAACTCTACTTTACTAATTACTTTATTAATACTGACAGGAAAGATAAGTTAAAGGTATAACAATGAGGAATCAAAACATCAAAGTTTTAGCCTAGTCCCAGGGATTTAGGCTATTTCTTGTCCTATTAAATGGGAATCATATCATTTGCCTAGCTAATATCATAGGATTGTTTTTAAAATTAGGTGCAACAAACCTCTTAAAATAATGAATTGTGAAATGCTACCTAAATACAGCTTTGTTGCATCATGTGTCTGTTTCCAATACAAAAGAGGGGTTAACTTGGAAAAATTCAGAAAAAGCCTCAGGTACTTTTTTTTTAGAGCAATTTGGCTTCTTTCCTATTAACCATATACAAGTAAATAAGTTATGCTTATAAATGTAAGTTAAATGTAAATTAAAAGAGATTTATTTTTTTATTAAGCTTAATTTTAAAATACTTTATTTGATTAATCAGAATATCTGAACAACTTTCTTTCCTCATAGACAAAGAGAATTTATTTTCAAATACCATATCTTTACAAAATAATTTTAACATTCTATTACATTACAAAGAGAAAAAGATGCTTCAAGTAAGTCATGACTTTTAATGCTAACAACAAAACGTCCAAGTAGACCCCTTCATGAAAAGCTTAAACAAACTGATTTGTCAAAGCAATAACCAAATAACTACTATGAGTTAAGCAAGACAAAACATTTGGTAAAAACTATTTTATTTAGGTAGAAAAGCTAAGAAAACTAGTGGTGTTCATACTTACATATAAGTTTAGGGATGGACCCATATTTAGGATGACTTGAAAGGATTCCTAAAGACAAAAGAGTAAATATTACGAGTTACACTAACTGTAAGAGAAGGACACATTTACATAATTATGATAAGATGTTTTCTCTTTTATTAAGGTAAAAGAATAGGTTTATGCCAAGTTTAAAAGTATATACGAAAATGACACAGAAATTATGGTAAAAAATACAAGGAGGCGCTGCCCCCATGGCGTAGTGGTTAAGTTTGGCACCCTCCACTTCAACAGCCCAGGTTCACAGATTCAGATCCTGGGCGTGGACCTACACCACTCGTCAGCCATGCTGTGGCGGCAACCCACATATAAAAAGTGGAGGAAGACTGGCATAGATGCTAGCTCAGGGCTATCTTCCTCAAGCAAAAAAAGAAGACTGGCAACAGATATTAGCTCAGGGCTAATCTTCCTCGGGGGGGAAAAAACAAGGCAACTATTTCTGTTAGTCATCTGATCTCTTCTAATGGGAAGCAAAAGTAGTAATAAGTGTAGCAATGCAGTGTAAAGTAAGATATATCTATTTCTCAGCAGCTTCAGGCAACCCACAAAGATATAAGGTAAAATCAATACAAACTATCTTTAAAGATTACCCAACATCAGCTTTTTCTATAACCCCAGAGAAGTTTAAAGCTATTTAAAAGAGAGAACCAACTAAGTTCAATATCAACAAGAATATGAAGAAAATCCAAAGGATTCTACAATCTATTAGAATAGGTGAATTAAGCAAGAACACTTGATACAAGGTCAATAAACAAAAATATATTATTTCTATATACCAGGAACAAACAAAAAGTGCCAAGCTTTTGAAAAAGGTACAATTTATTATAGCACCAAAAACATCAAAGACCGACGAGTAATCTAATGAAAAAATATGAACGATCTCTATACTGAAAACTACAAAACTTACTGAGAGAAATGAAAGCTAAATAAATGGAAGAATAAACCACATCCACGAATTGAAAGAATATTGTAAATATGGCAATTCTCCAAAAATTCACCTATAAATTCAAGGCAATCCCAATGAAAATCACAGAAAGTTTTCTCCAAAATTGAAAAGCTTATTCTAAAAACCATGTGCAAATACAAAGAGCCAAGAATAACCATGGTAATACTGAAGAACAAAATTGGAGACCTGACTACCAACAGATATCAAGACCTATGATAAAGATACAGTAATTAAGGCAGTCTGTTATAAGTACAATAAGAATAAACTGACCAAAATCAAAAGAGAGTCCAGAAACAGATCCACACATACAGTCATCTGACTTATAACAGAGGCAACATTGTACTGCAGGGAATAAAGAACAGTCCTTTCAAAATATAGTGCTGAGTCAGCTACATATCCATAAGAGGGGAAAATGTGCCTTGATCCTTCCTCTCACAATATTCAAAACCAACTTCAGATACATGAAAATTTAAATATGAAAAATAATGCTCATAAAAGAAAGCATAAGAGATTCTTCATGTTCTTGTAATAGATAAAGATCTTAACAGACCACAAAAAGCCCTCATCATAAAGAAGAGATCTGATAAATTGGACACTATTACATTAAGAACTACAGTTAATCAGAGTGGGAGAAAAATTGCAATATTTATATCTGAGAAAAGACACTTAGGATAGAGAACTCTCACAAAACCAATAGGAAAAAGAAAACAATCCAATGGAAAAATGGACAACAGGCTTGAACACATACGTGACAAAAAAGAGGTATTCAAATAGGCTATAAACAAAAGAAGAAGATCCTCAACTTCATTAGCTCTCAGGGAGATGCAAATTAAAACCACAATGCAATCAATATCATCGTTCACTCACCACTATGGCTAAAATTCAAGAGACACAAAAATAGCACGTGTTGGTGATAATGTGACAATAGAACCTTACTGATAAATTGTAAGTGGGAGAGTAAATTAGTCCAAACAGTTGTTTGGCAGTATCTACCAAAGCTGAACATATACATTATCTATGATCCAGCAAAATGTTCACTAAGAAACATTGTTTTCATGGCAGAACTATTTGTAATAGTCAAAAGTGGAAACTACCCAACTGTCAATGTACAATAGAATGGGTAAATTGCTGTGGTATATTCACACAGTGGAAAACTCTATGGCAATGAGAATATATAATCTACAACTACACGCAACAATGTGGAGGAATCTAGAGATGTGCCGATAAACCAGGTCTCCAAATAAAAAGCCCTGATTTGTAATGTCAATTTCCATGGCATACATACTTGCACCATGCCCAATTTCAAGCTAACAGTGGCTTAAAAACCAGCTTGCTAAATAATAAGCTCCTGAAATTTTAACAATCAGTTCTCCAGAGCTGGTACCGGCCAGTTCCAGCACACCACTGCATGAATCTCACAATGTTTAAAGAGGGCACACAAAAGAATATTTAATTGTATGATTTTATGTAAATAAACTATAAAAACAGAACTGACACACTGATAGCTCCAGTTCCTTCATTTATACACTGAGAGGATAAGGAGGAGAAAAAGGAAGATGGAAACAATACATACATTTACACAAAAAAGCTGTTCCTTCATTCTGTCACCAAATAGTTATATAGCCCACTTAGAACACATAGGAACTACATGCTAGGAGGTAGGGATGTAACAGTAAACAAGGCACTCTCTTTACCCTCACAGGATTTACAGTCTAGAGAGGGAATGAAGACAAACAGAACACAGTGTGATAGTTGCTATTCATCCACTCAAATATTTGAGTATCTAGCAGTGCATTATACCCTCTGTCAGGCACTGGAGATAGCCCGTTTTCTACAGGGAAGTAGCAAGAATGGAGGCAAACAGACTTGTTGAAGGCTAATGCAATACTTCTGGCAATAGATGGTTCCATTAATTAAAGTGGCAGTGCAGGTGGAGGCAGACAGTTTACAAACATATTTAAGAGCTGAACTACAATAGACAATTAGTAGACAAAGTAAATAAGGGATAGAAGTGAAAAATAATGCCTTAGTTTCCTGGATGGATAGTGATGTCATTCAGACAGGGGAAAACGGAGGAATTGGTCTGGGGAGAAATGAATTCAGTTTGAGACGAACTGAGTTCAGTTTGAGGAGGCTGTAGGAGCGGCCATCCATGTGGAGATATGCAAAATACGGTTCTGGAGCAGTTATCTAGGCTAGAGATAATCATGGGGATTCAGAGCAATAAATGGTCACTGAAGCCCATATTATTGCTGGGTAATAGTATATAGGCTGAAAACTGAAAGTCAAAGTAGAACTCTGGAAAACACAGACTAGAATACAAGCACCAAGTGGTCATGGTTTTTTGTCTTTTAGTGCTATATAGCAAAAACAGTGTATAGTACATATCAGACACTCAAAAAACATATGGAAAAATGGAGGAGTTGCCTGAGATAGGAGAAAAATCGGAAGATTGTGCTTTCATGAAAGCCAAAGGAAGAAAATGTTTCAAGAAGGAATGGTTAAAGTTGTATAATGGTCACAAACAAAAACAGTTCATCGAATTTAAGCAACAAAGAGGTTGTGTTAGTAACCTTTTTAAAAGTTTTGATACATCTTAGAATATACGCATAATCTAGGACACAGACTTCAATGGGTAAAAGAGAAATGCTCATCCATGAAGTCTGGCTTCAAATGCAACAGTCAGAGCAGGTGGAAAGGGCTACGAGGGAAGATTTTTCTCTTCCGCGTTGCAGAGTTAGAACAGACCTGAGCATGTTTAAATGTTTTGATAGAAAAGGAATGAGAAGAGGGAGCAGCTAACATGATGCTGGGTATGACACGCTGTGAAAGCATACACAAAATGTCAGGCATTTTGATTAAATGCAAAATGTCTTGGTGGATTCTAAATTCCTTTTCTGAAGTCTTTCTCTCTTTTTTTGAGATTGACTTTTTTATTAGAATACTCCACCCCAAAAAGCAAAACTCCAATACAATTTCAAGAATAATAAAAGCCCTTAATTCTGGGAGATAGTTACATGAGTAATATATCATTCAATGTTCTTTTCTGTATTTTTTGTTCAAAGTTTCAAAACTCCAACAATACTGAAACAACTCTGACAACGTTATAAAGATGACATGTGACATGCTCAATAGAAAATAACACTATTCCACAAATTAGGATAAATCACTTTCAGCAATTTAACCTTTCTAAAAAATGGAATTCCACTGAAAGGCTACAGGCTCAGTCATTAGGAATAATTACAGAGGAAGATGTTGGAACACTGCTGTTGCTCATGGCACGAATTTTGCAAATGAAATCATAGAGTTATTATATCGATGACAAGTCAAATAATTAATCACCAAATGATGACTAAGAATCCACGACAATTTTGGCTACAAGAATAATTTGTCTCCTAAGTAAAAGGTCCTAATGTTTTCAGTAGGATGCACTCTAACTGTATGAGAACAATCCTATCAGAATGTATCTGGAATTAGAAAAAGGAAATTTCTTTGTCTGGTTTGGTTATGTGTATTAATTAGTTATGAGCAGGAACAAGACATTCTCCAGCCAGGCAGAAAAAAACCACCAAGCAGTGGTGGGACTTTACTGTTGAAGATGTAAGGTCTATTTAAATGAGTAGGTGCAATCTGACCCTCTCAATTTTGACCACTTCTGCCTTACCTTCAAGCTCTCCAAAGTCTCCTACTCTACCTAAGGCCCAGAGCTCCAAAATTTACCATCTCTCTATCTAATCAAAATGATCATTTCTCCTGGTTCTACTTTAGCTATTCAATGGCATTTTCACTCCTCCCTGCATGACTTTGCCACTCTACCCATCAGTCTCCTGACTGCCCCTCCCAAGAGCCATGCTTATTATTTTGATAACCAGGTCCCTCGTTCCTGAGATATTCTTCCCACTCCTTTAATCTAAGTCCTACTCGTCTCCAAAATAGTTCTTCCAAAAATTTTTCTTAATTATAGCAGCCCTACAGAGCTCTTTCTTTGAAAACCTACAGCACTTGGAGTCTCTACTACACCACTTAGTAGCTTTTGTTTAGATTTTATTTTCCCTTTTTCTCCCCAAAGCCCCCCAGTACATAGTTGTATATTCTTAGTTGTGGGTCCTTCTAGTTGTGGCATGTGGGATGCCGCCTCAGCATGGCCTGATGAGTGGTGCCATGTCCGCGTCCAGGATTCAAAGCGGTGAAACCCTGGGCCGCCGAAGCGGAGCGCACGAACTTACCACTCAGCCACGGAGCCGGCCCCCTTAATAGATTTTTAAGTATTTAATTATATTCTCTATTCGCCTCAACATTGCGTTCATATTGTTTCCTCAGATGAACTACCAATAGCTCTTCATTTCTCTTATATAATTCCCCCCATGCCTAGATCCAATTGTTATTAGTTAAATGACAAACTGGATTAAGATAGATAAAATGGGCAGTACAATATCAGACACTATAATTTCTCTGTTCATAATTCCCTGTACCATAGTTTTCCCCTAAAAGTAACGTGATTAAAATGATTTTGTTTTGGGGGGTTTTGTGTGTGAGAGAGAGGAAGATTCGGCTCTAAGTTAACATCTGTTGCCAATCTTCCTCTTTTTGCTTGAGGAAGACTGTCCCTGAGCTAACATCTGTGCCCATCTTCCTCTATTTTGTATGTGGGACGCTGCCTCAGCATGGCCTGATGAGTGGGTGTGCAGGTCTGCGCTCAGGATCCGAACTTGCAAACCCCAGGCCTCTGAAGTGGAGCATGCGAACTTAACCACTATGCCACCGGGCCAGCCCCAAAATGTTTTTTGTTTTACACTATAAAATAATCCCAGTCTAAAACAACTTAGTCCAAAAGGACATGTAAGTGCATATATATCTTGACTTCTTGCATTTTTAAGATTCCATCATGGCAGTATACTGTAATGAGGTTCTTTAGGAGTTCTTTAAATAAACAAAATTTTATCCTCCCAAATTCTCCCATTTTCCTCTAAAAGTACTTTTCTCAACTATTTGTGTCAATACTGCTGTCTAAATATTTCATACCGCTAATGTGAAAAGGCTAAAACTGGGGGCCGGCCCAGTGGCCAAGTGGTAAGTTCACACGCTCGGCTTCGGCGGCCCAGGGTTTCGCCCGTTTGAATCCTGGGTGCAGACATGACACAGCTCATCAGGCCACGCTGAGGCGGCATCCCAAATGCCACAACTACAAGGACCCACAACTAAAAATACACAACTATGTACCGGGGGGCTTTGGGGAGAAAAAGGAAAAATAAAATCTTAAAAAAAAAAAAAAAGAAAAGGTTATGACTTCCCATCACAATCACATTTTAGAAGGAGCTAGCTAGTTAAAAGAACAGGTTTTTAGGATATGTGGAGGCCATCCTAAGTCACCAATCTTTTCTGGGACATCTTCTCATTCTAAGAAGACAGTTTACAAAATAAACGTAATGAACATTTCTATTGCTTACATCACTAAATTTTATGATTTAGAGACTGATACATTTAATACTTAATGTAAACTCAATTCCACATATGAATACACTGCACTATTTAAGCCAACACAATTTGGAAAAAGAAAGTATCTCTACTTCCCCACTATTATACGACAAAGCTGAGTTAGGGAGCTGGAGAGCTAGGAAGCTACTGATCTTTAAACCAGTGCATAAGATATAAGAATCACTTGGAGTTTGTGAAAATACAGATTCTGGGGCCCTCACTCAGAGACTGTGACTCAGTAGGTCTGGGATGGGGCCCACGAATTTGCATTTCTAACAAGCTCCTAGGTGATGGTAATGTAGAGGCCTACCTAGACCAGGTTTGTCTCTCTGCCTCCCTGTAAACCATTGCAGGCTTTTAGTTACTTTCTTGCTCTTATAGATTGTTAATGTTGCTACAGTGCAGGAGGACATCAAATTCTTAAATCAAGATACTTGAGTTAGCGGGACCATGGAGACATAACTCTTCTGAGGTTGTAGAAATTCATCAGTGATAATGTTTAATATGATGCATTGTCATAGTTACTTTATCTAAACATCAGGAAAATAAGACATAAAAACATGATGATATCCAAAACGCTACATAAATTTGAAGTTTAAATACTTACCTTTACTAATCAGTCCTTGAGTAATCAACATACTTGTTGCAGCCAAAGGCACAGCTATAGGAGAAAAAAGAACTTGTCAACACCAAAAAAGGAAGATTTTGTCTGAGTTCATTAGGATAGGTAAATGCATATCAGTTAAAACCAGCCCGGAAGTATGGTGCCCAATTAAGACGTTTAAAAGAAATTTTTCCACTTTTAAAAGCTGTACTGTGTATAGACAGTGGAAATATAAAACAAGCACTTTAAGAAACCATTACAAATTATTAAACGATATAATTCAAGAACTGCCTAGACTGAGGCCTTAAAAGAGACATTCATTAATATCATCAATTAAAACAACATAATAGAAACCAAAAGTTACTTATGAAGTTAGTGAAAGGGGCAAAAATGGATGAGGGAGGCAAAAAACATATTACAAATAATAAGAGACATTACTGAGTAATTGCTAAATTCCACGCACCATGCTAAGTGCCTTATGTGCATTATCTCATTTACTTTATATCGTATCTCTATAATGTAGGTATTATTACTACCATTTTTAAAGATAAGGAAATAGAAGCTTAGAGATGTTAAGTAATTTGCTCAAGGCCACACAGTCACTTCAACAGTAGGTTCCAGATTCTAATGAAGTCTGTCTTATACTAGATCTCAAATTTTTAAGTTCTGTATTACACTGCATGAACCAAAACACAAGGTATATTTGCCTGAAATCATACAGTGATTGGGGCAAGAATTAAAAAGCATTTATTTTAAATACTAACGTTCCTTCTTCTAAACCAGTGAATTCTGTGAAACTAAATGAAAATATTACGTGTGTGTATATACATACACATACATATATATATATATATATGTGCGTGTATTAATCCAGAGTGAAAAATCCAAAATCTCCTAATCTCAAAGCGGCTCATAATTTAAAAATCACTGTTTTCTATACCAGCAATGTCCAGTAGAACTTGCTGTGATAATGGGAGTAGTCTACATCTGTGCTTTCCAGTTAGATAGTGTGATTTCACATAGCAGCCCTGAGACTGCTCTCCTTAGAAAGGCCAGCTTGCAAGGTTGGTCCTTGGCTGGTATCTGGGAACTGGACTGCTAAACTGATACAAAACTTTACCTGAATGAAAAGTGGCTCACTGTGCCTAGACTACTTGTACAAATAGTTTATACCAAATTCCTGCTTTTCTCCTAGGAGTCTGGAATTTTGCTATCAGCTGGGCTGAGGGGGCCTAGGTGACCAGCCCCCAATAAAAACCCTAAGCGCTAAGTCTCTAATGAGATTCTTTGGTAGACAACACTTCACACATGTTATTACAACATGCAACTGGAGAGATTCAGCATGTCCTTCATGTGTGACTCTACTGGGAGAGAACTCTCGGAAGCTTGTGACTGGTCTCTCTGGACTTCACCCCACATCCTTTCTCTTTGCTGATTTTGCTTTGTATCCTTTCAACTGTAAATTATTTTAAACTTAAATAGCTACATGTGGCTGCCACACTGGACACTGCAGTCAGTTCCAGACCAGGGGTTGGGAAACGCTCTGTAAAAAGCTGAAATGGCAAATATTTTATGTTTTGGGGGCCACAGCCTCTGTCCCAACTACTCAACTGATATTTTAAAGCAAAAGCACTGCGACAATACATAAACAAATGAACAGAGCTGTGCTCCAATAAAACTTTATTTACGGATGCAGAAATATGAAGTTCATATAATTTTCACATGTAACAAAATATTCTTTTGATTCTTTTAACCACTTAAAAATGTAAAAACCATTCTTAGCTCATAGCCACACAAAAACTGATTTGGCTCTTCGGCTGTGGTTTGCTCAACTCTGGTCTAGATTATACATGGGCAATTTAAGGACCAAAGTAATTTTGAAGACATTTGAATTATTAGAGAGATTTCATGATTAAAATCCATTAACTCTGGAATAGGGCAGTAGAGCTTTGTCATCAGACACAACTTGCAGAAACCCTACGTTCTGAATCCTTGCTCTACTACTTACTAAGAGATTTTACCTTTGGTGGCAAAATGGTTTCTCTAATGGTTGGTTAGAATGCCTTCATGTATTACTATTTAAGGTTTTTCAAAGGACAACTCCCTTTCAATTACAGCATTTGTACAATTTGCAATCATTTTTCTCCTTCAGGTTGGTTCAAGAACTTCAACATGAAGAACTGAAGAGTCATACAAGGACAAACACAATGAGTTAGCTGGCCAGCTCCACAACGGACAATGTTTTCTTCATGCCACTTTTTTCTCAGGCCAAGTTGGTACAATGCAAAAAGTAACAGTCTGGTTAAGGTGATCCTAGTGCTAGTTCTGCCATTTACCACTACGTCCGCATAAATCTCAACTTCTTTTCATGCTATCAAGGGTAATGGATTAGAACTAAGGTCTCTTTCTAAATCATGTATTCTGTCACAGAAAAAGAGAAGGCAAAAGTGAAGGGGACTTCAGAGATTATCTAGTCTTCACCCTAATCAGAGTAAACTAATGCCCAGAAAGGATAAAGTCAGTTGCTAAAAGCAACAAAGATGGTTAGTTGGAGGTAGAGCTTAGATCAAAACCCAACTCTCCTGACTCTCACATCAGTGGCCTTTTCCACTGTACTACGTGACTCCTACTTCATAAAATAATGTTTCTTTAGGCAAAGCAATAACACTTCTGACCAAAAGCTATTCTGCTTTATGACTACAGTCTCAACCATATCCAATACAAGGGCCCCTAAAATTCCTTTAACTCTTCTCCCCTTACAATAGCAAAACGCTAGTCTAAATTCACAATTGTTTTGAATTGAAATTTTTATTTATCACAATATTAACAGCCATTTAATAAAGATAGTTTAATACTTACGTAATAAATCAAATTGAATTAATCTCCACAATAGTCCCATGAGATTGGTGAATTATTATCCCCATTTTACAGATAAAGAAACTGAGGCATAGAGACATTAAGAATTTACCCAAAATCTCACAGCTAATACATGATGGAGCTGGGATTTGAATCCAGACAAGCAGGCCTCAGAGTCTATGCTCTTATCATTTACTGCACTGTCTCATTTGAAAACCAGTAGTATACATGCATAAACTACCATTCACAAAATCTATAATGGATACATGACATAAATATGAATTCATACACCTTTTTAGTAATTCCAGAGGCTGAAAACTACTGTAGCATTTAATACACATTAGAATGACCCTTTTGTGTAGATTCTTTCATTGCCTGTATGTTTGGGCACAGATACAACTGTTTTTTGTCAGTGCACAGGGCCACAATTTTAAGCAATGGGAAATAAGATGCCTGCTTAGCTACACTTGAAGATGAACAGTAGATTGGAGTAGAAATAAACAGTTACCTTAAAGAAAGAGAATTGCCCCTAGATCAACAAGTCTAATTTTAAACCAAGATGAATATATTTAACAGACTTACAAAATGTGTAAAAATTACCATAGTAAGCACTTTTTCTAGACATTTCTACTTTCATCACAACTTTTTTAAATCAATAGGCACTAGATGATACTCTCCAAAGTAACACAGATTCCGTTATTCGTTTACATAAATATATGTAAACACACATACTGCACAGAATATCCATATTTGAAGATACATATGTTAAAAGTAAAAAATTTCCTAATGCATGATTATTTAGTCTTTCCTGTCATTATGATATGCAACATCTAGGTTATCTCTGTTCTAAGAGTAATCACTACTTATTAATACATTAATTTTTTGGCTGTTGTAATTTCCCAGTAATTCAGACATGGTATACAACAAGCTATTTTTTTAGCCTGTCCTTATTACATGCTTTCTGTCCAACTTGTGACTAATCTGGTCTAATACACAGAATTACTTAGGATTCTATTATTCATATACCACAGGTCCTACTTTTAACAGGCATACAAGGGTACCCTGCCCACTGATCACTGCCCTTCAACGTACTTTTAGCACAATGCTGTTGTAGCTATTTGGAATGTTAAACATGTACAGCAGCAAAAATTTATCACCTAAGAAATAAATTTGGACACCACAGTACCTATGTGGTCATTAGCCTAACACTACAATGACCTCAAACCCTGTCTACCAGACTTGCCTTTTTCTTAATCCTGTGTCAACAGATTAAAAATAAATCACTTTATTCTATCTCCTCTATGCGATCCTCGAAGATAAAAAATCTGTTGTCAGAGTACAATTTTGTTGTCTGAGAAATTATTCCCATACCAAGAGCCATGTAAATTTTTTAAAGTCTTTGATCCATGATGACTATGCCTCTAAAAAAATTATTCTCACTTGGAGATATGTGTCATCACCTAATTCTTACTCAGGTTATTTCTAGCTTGAAACCTCTGTAAGTCTCTGAATATTAGACTGAGGATAAAATGCAAAGGATTCTATCAGAGCTCCTGTTAGCTTCTTAACTGTTCTTTCTTGATCTTTGTTGATTTCTTTACCACCACTTGTTCCCTTACCCTGGTACTACCCAAACTGTCATTTATTCCATCATTCCTAAATATTAACCACATGATAAATACTATCATCCATTTTATGCTTTTATTTCTACACTTAATTTCTTGGTGAATTCACTAACACAACCACACCACAAACCCTAATTTCTCACATATACCTCTGTTTCTCTCTACTTGCTTACACATCTTCCACTATCAAATGTTGCACCATATACTCAAATGTCCAAATTAAACTTGTTTCCCCCCTTGAACAAGAACGTCAAACTATACCTTTCAAATGGCAATGTCATCATTAGTCAGCGTCCTAAGCTGGATATCCTGAAGTTAATATTTCCTTCATTCCTTCTTACTCAATCTATTTAGAAATCCCATTAAGTGTCTTTTAAAAAACCTTCCATTGTCATCCCATCTTCTCTAGTCCAAATAACACTACAATCAACTGTCTCCTCAATGACTATATACCTGAGCTATTGCCAAAAGCTCAGAACAGATTTCACCAAGTACAACTCCTCATCCTTCTAACCCATCCTACACACTGCTAACTAATCTTTCTTCAAAAAAATTTATATATCGGGCTGGCCCCGTGGCCGAGTGGTTAAGTTCGCGCGCTCCACTGCAGGTGGCCCAGTGTTTCGTTGGTTCGAATCCTGGGCGCGGACATGGCACTGCTCATCAGACCACGCTGAGGCAGCGTCCCACATGCCACAGCTAGAAGAACCCACAACGAAGAATACACAACTATGTACCAGGGGGCTTTGGGGAGAAAAAGGAAAAAATAAAATCTTTAAAAAAAATAAAAATAAAAAAAAAATAAAAAAAAATAAATTTATATATCATTCCCTTGGCCCAAGAACCTACAGTACATAATGAATCAAACCTTTAACTCCTTTGCAGTATGTTTATTTTCTACCCCCAACAAAAGATCTCTGCCCCAGTCAGTGAAACCTCATGACTCTAGTAGCCATCAAGCTATTGTAGACTCTACCTTTGTTCACCATTCCTTTCTTGTAAATGCTCCTCCACCATTCTTCATGTACCTAAAGTCCTACTAGTTGTTAAATCTCATTTGTTTAATAAAGTCTTTTTTAGCTAAATCAATTCCAATTAATTTATCTCTTTTTAAAATTCCTATTGCTGTTATACACTTAATCTTTCTCAAAATGTTTCATGAGTTAGCTTTGACTCAACTACAGTATAAAATTACTTTAGGATAAAGACTGTGTCTCATAAAACTTATCTTCCAAGCATAGTACCTTACACTCCGTGAGCATAAATACCAGGCCGACTGATGGAAACGTACAACCTCTTTAATGACTTAAGTCACTCTCTCCCTTTTTTAAAATTCCATCCTGCCTTTTTGTGAGAATTACCTTATCTGAAAGGACTGCAGTGATCAAGTGAAGCAACACCAGGGTTCTGTTCAAAAGCAAGATTATGTTTTATGTTGCTTTCCACATTCTCTGTATTTAAAAAGCAAAATCTCCATGTACAAAGTCTCTAGTCAGAAATCAAGAGCTGGTAGGGTAGTAACATTTCACAGTGATAAAATGAGAACTAATCAGTCTTTACCATGTAACAGTTAAAGTGTAAGAGTTAAAATCATGAGCTTCTGTTTCAGACAGACTTGGCTTCAAGTCCACACATCACAACTTACCCATTGTGTAACACTAGATAACTCATTAAACATCTCCAAACCTCAATTTCTTCATCTGTAAAGTGAGGATGATAGTTTTCAACCTTATTGGGTTGTTTCTATATAATCCATGTACACACAGTAAATACTATTACTAACAAAAATATTGTGGTTTTGAAAAAAGTTCTAGAAATTATTACTTTAAAATGTGTACAATTCTACTTCTTTAATCAACCTCTTTTAGTAATAACCACAATATGCCAAAAGTGTGCAATTTTTGCTATATGAAGTCATTATAATTTCAGATACTAAAGGTCAAATTTTGTTGCTTAGAAAATTTAACTTACATCTGAACCAGAAGCTTTCATCATTGCATTCTGCAAAGACTCTTCTTTCTTCCTCTGTTGGAATGTAATCAGCCCCTATGTCTTTTTACCAAAGAAAATTGGCAAACATTAAAAGGTCCATGGAAAAACTAAGTCTAAAAAATTACCTTAGTCTAAACATTAACAAAATGCATTCGGCTTTCTTTCTAAGGAAGTAATTTAACAAACGGCTTATAAACTTTTAATAAATTTGACTTCAAAAAGAAGTTAGAGATATTATCTGCTGTCAGCACTACCTATATAATGTGCTGGATCTGGCACAAAATGAAAATTTGGGACCCCTTGTACAAATTATAAAGTTCAAGACGGCAACTGTAGATCATTAAACCAAGTGTGGGTCACTGTGTGACTGCACAGGTCACAAAACCATCAAGCCAGCCCAGCTGCTACTGTTACTCAAGGCAGCAAAAATTTCTCTACACAGGAAGTGCTTTAATTATAAATACTTAATTGATAGTTACGGGGAATTGGTCTCGGAACTTCTGCATTCGGCTCTCGAAAATCAGCCCTCCCATTCATCTTTCCTGCATCAAAAACATTTATATTAAGTATTAGAAACGATTACAAGATAGGGCAAAGTAAATCAAGATGTAGCATAGTAAAATTACCAGTCTACATAACAATCAATCAACAAATATTTACCAAACACTACTACTTCATTTGAGGTACTTGACATAAAAAAGTTAAATAATAAAGTCACACTTATTAACTAATCTGGAACTGATTATTCACCTTAAATCCTTTAACTGAAAAAGAATAACAGATGCTTTATAAGTATTTATCAACTGATACCAAGTTAAGATACAAAAGAATTTAGTAGACATATTTTTCCTCCTGAAGCTAGTTTATTTCACATTATCCTGTGTTTGGATCCTTTCAAAAATGAAAGCCCAATGATTAGGATAATTCCCCAAAATACAAGCAGAAAAATCTCAAAAGTCCTTTCTGGGCTTTCATTTTTAAAAAATATGATAATCATCAGGAAACACAGAACCTCTCCCACAAAGCAGTACTCCAAAAAAATGGAATAACAAAGACGTCACGTCCTTCTCCCTGTGGTGTAAAGCTAACAGCAAATTCTGTATCCTCGAAACTTCCCTCTCTCCCCAAATAGAGACTTAGAAGAACATACGAGATATAAAAAATGCATAACATTTCAAAACACACACTTTTATTTTTGTTTCTTTGTTTTTCAACCTCTGCCTCAGAGGACTTAGGAGACCAACACAGTAGATAATTATCTATTTTACAGAACGCTCACATGGGATTATGATTATTCCCACCTTAAAAACACGAAATTTACATGAAAACGGGAAACGGCCTACGCGATGAGGATAGCAACTGGGGCCCTTCCATAGTTCACTTACTCAGTAAGACAGCCCTGAGGGCCTACTACATGCCAATCCCTTAGCGAGTGAAAAGAAGAGACAGGGTAAGAGGAATCCACGGATGCATGGAGCTGGCTGAATAAACCACATACTTATATCCTAAAACAACCGTAAAGAGTAATGAAACCCTCTTACTTCCCACAACAGCATCCTACCTAGAAACCCTACAAAGAGACTGTCAGGAATGACAACGCCCCTCTACATAACATCATTTGAATCTCTTAATCCCAAAGAAAAAAACTGAGCTGAACCCTCGTCGCCCTACGACCGTCGACTGCAGCACTCCATCCCTCACCCGCTACATCCGCGTCTCCCACCTGCAACAACCCCCCTACACCCCCGTCACCATGAATTTTTCCCATCCACATCCCCCTGGAACACTCCCTCACCTCCCCCGGTCACCGGCACCCAGGAGCCCGAGCCCAGCAGCGCGCTCAGCCCACCCTCACAGACGCGAAAATGGCGGAAGGCGCGGGATCGCGGCGGGCCGCGCTGAGGCGGTGAGTGGCGAGGTGGGGGGCGGAACGGGGCTGTCTGCGTCACCTCACCCACCTCCCGACGACGACGGCGGGCGGTGGCACGGCCAGCCGGGCGGTCACGGGCAGAAGGCCCGGAGGGGACCCGAGAGGGGTCAGGGAGGGGGAAAAATGCGCGGAAATCGGGAGGCGCGCACGACCGCAGCAGAGTTGGGGGTGGGGAACGGACAGCGACTCGGCCGCCTAGAAGTCACCCAGATACGGGCGCAAAATGACCGCAACCCGGAAGCACTGGCCACCTGCGGACGGAAATGACGTCAAGCGTGCCCCGCGGAGTCTAAAGGCGAGCAGCTTCGGAATAGACGCAGAGGCATGCGCCTGCGCCTGCCGGCCCGGTCTTCCTCTGCTGGTCCCTCCTCTGTTTACCCCCCAGGCCGCGGCGCTCGCGAGCTGCACTGCGGCTGCGCTTGCCGCCCCTGCGGACGGGGAACTCCGCTCGCCCTCTCCCTGGACCTCCGGGGGACGCTTGGTTTCAGGCTGTTCTGATGGCCGACTTTGATATTCCAGTGACCGGCTGACAGGACCGTGCTGGAACCCCCTTTTATCCTCTTGTTGAGAGTTACCGGCTTTTCTTGGATTTCTCTGTTTTTAGGTTTTGCATAATTCATTTCATTCTTTGAGCCTCTAGGCTAAGTAGTATAAAGTAATTATTAAGCATGCGCAGTTGGCTGTCAGACTGTTGTGAGTCCAGCTTCTGACTAGTTTTAGAACCTCAGGCCTGGTAAGGGTCCTCTCTGAGCCTCGGGTTTTTCTCATCTGAAAAACAGAAATAGCACCTACCTCATAGGGTTGTTAGGATTAAGGCAACACACCTAAGAGGAAGCTTAAGCGCTCAATGGTTCTGTTAATGGGAAAGTCTGTATTTGAATGCGGGGCTTATGACTTCCGTTCATCAGAATCATGTTGCCACAGCCAGCCACCATTCATTCATTCATTCATTCATTCTACAAATATTTATTGAGTGCCTGCTATGAGCCAGATACTGAAAGTTATTGGTGATTCAGCAGAGAACAATGAGCCCTACCCGTTTGTGTCATCATCTCCTAAAAACCTCTCAGATTTCTCACCTCTTTCTGAGCCCTTCGGCCACTATCCTCATTTCATCTTTTACACTGCCTCCGGAGCTGCCCCAAATTTATTCTCCCACAGACACATTTAAGAGAGACAGCCTATGGTGATCCATCTAAAACACAAATTCAATCCTATGGTTCCTTCCTTAGAGCCTTTTCATAGCTCCCATCATGCACGGAATATAAGGTCCTTCACAGCTTGGCCTCTGTTCTCTTGAGCCTCACTTTCTTCTATTGTAGTTTTCACCGATAAGAAACAACCTGCAGCCCTTTGCACTCACTGTTCCCTGTATACTCTTTCCCCTGGCACAGCCCTCCTCCCTGCCTTGTCAACTCTGTTGATATTTCAAAATCCTGCTTTTACGTTACTTCCTTTGTGAAGCCTTCTCTGAAACACAGCCTAGAGAATAAGTCACTCCTCCATCCTAGCACCTGTTCACTTTGTACATACTTCTTTGATTGCAATGTAGTTCTGCACTGTATTGTGATCTTTTTGCTTATGTCTATCTCTGTTACAGAGCTTCTTTAGGACAGAGACCTTGGCTTATAAATCTTTATACTCTCAAATGTATCCCTAAGATAATCAATATTAATAATTAATATTCATTTTGTTCCTGGGACGTGCTAAGCTGGTTCTGGGCTCACAGCTTTTGCAATTGCTGTTTCCTCTTCAAGAACACTGTTCTTCCAGATGTGTACATGGCTTCTTGTCTCAGGTTGCAGCTGATGTCACCACATCAAAGAGGCTTTCCCCAATCACCCAATTAAAATAGTACCCTAGTCATTCTCCATATTACCTCATTTATTATTTTCATAGCACTCATCATGATCTAAAATAATTATTTGTTTGTTTATTGTCTCTCTTCACTCACTAATGTAAAAGATCTTTGAGAGTAGCAGCCTGTCTGACATCAAAATATTGGCACATAGTGTGAAATCAACAAATATTCCTTAGGTGAATTTATTGAGTACACTTTTATAACAGAAGAAACAAAAATAAGATAATTAGAAGTAATACCGGGCAAGCTTTATGCTAAAGCAAAATCTACTGTTTGCTTTCTGACTAGATTATAAGATTCCAGAATCCAGATTTATCATATTCTTTATATTTACAGAGCCAGGCCTAACACATGGCACTTTGTAGATATTGATGAGTTGCCCACATATTTCTCAGCAATCAAGTCAGTTAATAAATTAGATTTCCATTGATGAAAGAGTATGGTGCTTTCTGTGGGAATAAATAGGATTCTAAACATTCAAGGTAAATTTTCATTTTCTGTGTTGGCTTTAGAGGTTATTGAGTCCATCAGTAATTTGGGCAATGCAACAATCAAAGAACTCAAACATAAATTGGTTAAGATCCAAAGCCTTACTGGAATCTAGTTCACATTTGATAAAAGAGGCTACAGGATTTATTATCCAATTCACACCCTTGGTGCTTTAATCTTGAACTGTGAGATCACCAGAAATCAACCTACCTGGATTACATTAAATCAATTCACTTCAGAATACCTCCACTGAGTTAAGATCTAATGAAATGTCACCATAAGAAATGTCCACTTGTTAGACATAACTTAAAAAAATTAATTATAAAGGAGTTGTTGAGAGTACTCATTCATTCATATAAATGAAACCCATGTTATTATTTAGCATATTTCCATTTATGTTCCATGGGGTAGAGATTGTGTCTTATTTGTTCACCATAGACTATCCAGTGTTCCATACGTATTTATTGCTAAAATGTAATGTCATAGAAGCCAAGGAAAGAGAATGTTCCAAGAAGGAAGGAATGGTCAATCATGTCAAAGGCTGATCAGGATGGAGGACTATCCATTAAATATTGCAATAGGTTATTTATAACTTTTGCAAAAGTGATTTCATTAAAATTTAGATGGCAATGAGTTGAGAAAAGAGTGATTAGAAATAATGTGGAGAAAAGTGTAGACTACTCTTTCTGAAAGCTTAGTTATTTGGTGAAAGGAAGGCAGGGTATTAGCTGGGGGGGCAAATAAGGAATGAATGAAGGTTAGTTTTGGTTTTTTAATTGGATAGAGACTTGACTGTAATTGTTAAAGGTGAAGAACCAGTAAAAAGAAGAGTGGAAAATAAGGGAGTGAGAAGGGATAGTTAATGGCATAAGGCAGATTTCACAAATGGTGTTCTGTGGATGTGCTATAGGTATGCCACAAGCTATTGATCCACTCAGCCTTTGGGATGAGCTGTGGGCAGAGCCCGGGGCCAGTTGCTTGTAGCCTGAGTAACGTTCTTTGAGGTCCCCTGAGAGTAACTAGTAGGGAATAAAGCCTAACGGTCTGCCCATGTACTCCACAGGTGATGAGAACAATGGGCAACATTCAGCTCTTCTTCAACCTAAATGTCAGAAAATTCAGCCCAAGGGACGTTACTGCCCATCATAGGCAAGGAACCCTTGGGGTTGCTGGAGATATTTATGTTCTAGATGCCCAGGGAGCATGGCAGCCATGCCAAGGCACAGCTGGTAGGGTGGAGGCACAAGGAGACAGGACCGGGGCTCCTGGCAGTTGCAGTTCAAGGAGCAGCCCTAAATCTCAGTCTTCATATTAATTGGACATATCTGGTCTTTTGTAGCTGATATGTCCTTTTTGTGGTGTCCAGACCAGCTGCAGGCGACTGCTTGAACAATGCAACTTGGAGTTCCTCATTATTTTGATATACTTGAAATTAAAATGTTCATTTGGCTTCAAAATTCACTTGGATTATCACAGGACATTTCCATGTTACATTTGTTAATGAAAGATAAGAAAGAACTGTTAGACTCTTTAGATAAAATTTCAATTGTAAACATCGAATGGTGATTACATTTAAAATTTCTTGTGGCCGGCCCAGTGGTGCAGCAGTTAAGTTCGCACGTTCCGCTTCGGCAGCCCGGGGTTCACCGGTTCAGATCCTAGGTGCGGACATGGCACTGCTTGGCAAGTCGTGCTGTGGCAGGCATCCCACATATAAAGTAGAGGAAGATGGGCACGGATGTTAGCTCAGGGCCAGTCTTCCTCAGTAAAAAAAGGAGGAGGATTGGCGGCAGATGTTAGCTCAGGGCTAAGCTTCCTTAAAATAAAATAAAATAAAATAAAATAAAATAAATTTCTCATTGGTGGGAACTATTAAGAATTAGATTATCATTAAGGGGCCGGCCTGGTGACGCAGCAGTTAAATGCACACGTTCCGCTTTGGTAGCCTGGGGTTCGCTGGTTCAGATCCTGGGTGCGGACATGGCACCACTTGGCAAGCCATGCTGTGGTAGGTGTCCCACATATAAAGTAGAGGAAGATGGGCATGGATGTTAGCTCAGGGCCAGTCTTCTTCAGAAAAAAGAGGAGAATTGGCAGCAGTTAGCTCAGGGCTAATGTTCCTCAAAAAAAAAAAAAAAAAGAGTTAGATTATTATTAAAAAGTTTCAGGAAATTTGTGTAGCCCTTTCAAATTTAAACCTAATATTTAAAAGTTATATGTAGAGAAGCAAGCCTAAGTTTAAAAAGATAGTATTTGGAAGTTTTGTACAATTCAATATCTAATCCAAAAAGTCAATATTTATTCTCTTCCCTTATCTTTTGTATTTTATTTTATCACAATTATGCTATAAATAAATATATAGCAATACATGTAAATAGTTGAGGATATCTATATTTACCCTATATATATAGAAGCCCTATATAAATACGTCAATCCCTTCATTTTATTCTAGTGAAGTGCACAAATATTGTCATGTTTCTGTTTGCCATGATGTAAAAAAGGTTGGGAGATACTTGCATAGATTTCTGAGCAGAGGGAGAGACAGGACAGGGCACAGGTGGATGGATCAGTGTAAAGGACTGACCTATCCTTTGAAACAGGGAGGAACAAGGTAATGAAAGTTACAAAATGCAGGCCAGTTCATACATTTGTGATAAAAAGACAAGGGAGTGGAGGATATTGGCAAGAGAATGGTTGAAATCATGGGCAATGGAATCAAAGTTGGGTAGGGAAAGAGCGAACACAATCAGATAGGTATAAAGTTAGGGGTATCAAAGACCTGGCAGTCACTATGACGTCAAAGCACAGGTGTTTGTGGGTTTTTCTGGGTAGGAGAGTAGGAAGAAGATGTTGACCAGATGGTGGAATGTAAATATTCCTATTGAATCGATTTCCACCACCACCACAGAAGGCTTTGTCATCATTAAAATAGAGATGATGGGAAATGAAAGGGAGGATAAAGGAATGTGGGGTGGCCGGGGCTTCTGAGCTGCAGTTCCACAATTTGATTTCCTCCTGGCCAGTAGAGTAGGAATTTGAGGACTTTACAGGAGCTGAAGTGGCGCTACTTGAGAATGGAAGGAGATAATGGGGAGATTGCTGTCCAGATCGTCAGAACCCAGTTTAGGTCATGAGCCCCAGGGGTAAAGTCTAGATTTAATTACATATAAGATCCACTGTAGTTTCCAGACTTTTACCAAAGTGTAGCATTTCTTGAAGATCCTCCAAAAATCAGGTTTCCCCGGGCATATGAAGTCACTGGCAGTTTTGGCAGATCACTCCAAATAAGCCTGATTTTAGGCAAATGAAGTTTCAAGACAAGTTACCCCCCAGCTCGTCCTTGCAAACACATTGCCATTCCTGAGTTTCTTCTACAGAGAATTCTTGCATCTGCCACTGTATAAATTTCTTCTAGAGCTAGATTGAAGGCAGAAATCTTGGAATCCTAACATGCATCTGAACTTATGCTTGGACATATTTTCCTGGGGCATATTTTGTGCTTGGTTTCCCTTTTACAGCAGAAGAGGTAAAGAGAAACATCAATAAAATTAGGGGCCCATGTCTCTGTATTAATATGAACCTAAGAAAAAGAGTGGATTAATATCTCTGAGATCTGAAATTGTATAAAGTTATAAGAAAACACCTTGCACAGGGTCCAGCATTTAGTTTTCATGCAATAAATAAGTTCTTTTTTACTTTTCGTGCAGATTTGAAGTACTAGAAAGGAATTTTTTTAGAAAAGACACGAGAAAGAGAGAAAGAGAGAGGGGGTAAGTGTACAGGTGATGCAGGCTAGACTGTTAATTCCTGGTTAACAACTGGAAATAGTTGTCCAGCTTTCTAATTAAAATTTAAAACAAGAAGTTTATTTTTCAGGGCAATATAGGGCTTCCAATGATGAAATAGTCTGGTACTAATCAATGCTATTTGGTGGCTTGTAAATCCCAATTATATTATTTCTTTATTCTTTCATTAATCTCAGCTCTATCTCCAGTCTCCTAAGTATCATGTTCAAACATGAATTGTCTACTTCCTTGTAACTGTGCAAAGAGACTTTGTCAAAGGTCAGAGAAGGAGAGTTTTTTTCCACATCCAGGAGACTCTTTCTTTTGCTGAGAATCTTTTTACTACAATGAATATTTGAAAACACAGGCTTTCTGAATAGCCATCCCTGCTTTTCTTTCTTGTATGACAGTTTCATTTGCAGGCAGAAGCAGGTGGGGGGAAAGTTCTCCCCAGGAGGTGACCCTCTGCAGTGTTCCTCCTGCTGTCAATCAACCAGAGAACCATCTGTCCCACTTTAGATTTCAGGAGCCATCTTGCACATCTGCTGTGTCTTTTCTAATGTCACTTAGAGAACCCACTAAAAGCTGTTAGATGAATTAGGAAAACCAAGTGCAGCTGCATGTAGCTTATTTTGAATTTTTGCAGCTGGGTCCTACACGTCAATCTCAGTTTTGAAGTTATTTTTTATGAATTTGAACCACAAAGTGACTACTTCATTTTATAGTAATAACTCTTAAGAGAGTGAGCCTTAAAATTCTGTTCTCTGAAAATTTAAAGAATATATATTTTACCAACTCCCATCAAATGTTTAAAACTCAAGCCAACTGTAAATATTTAAATAATTATTCATGAGTTCCTCTTAAGAAAACGTATCGCATGAAAAAAATGTTTAAAAAATTTTGACTCAAGAACTGAGTACTTTCAGATATGGAAGCAAGTTTGATGTCTGCTGTAGAGATGCTAGAAGTTTGCAGGCTAGAAATCTAAGATATTAACAGCTTCAGGCCAGTTTCCCTATATCAACCTCAAATTGACCAAAAGACAAATACAGTATTTACTTATTTGTCTACGCAGCATTTTCACATTCTTATGATGTTATACTATAGAATTTAAAAAGCTTGCTGATCCAGATTATTAAACCATAGGAAATTAGTCCTGGCTGCATACTTAAGTTCTATGAAAATTCTGTTCAAGGCTTTTCTCAGCCTTAGCTCCTGCAGCATTTTGTATGCCTTTTTGATAACACTGACCACACCACAATTATTTGTTTACCTATTTTACCCACAATACAGATCCTTGCAAGAAAACGGACTTTCCCCCCTCTGTTTATATCAACAGTATTATGCATACTAGGCTCTTTTAATAATGTTTAGTTAAATTGAAAGTCATTTATGTATGTAATAGAAAAGGTATTCTGATATTTCTTGAAAGGGCCTTTAAGAGATGCAGTCAGAACCACAGGCGCTTACATCTGCATGCCTGCCTGCAGCTGTGCCCGTATAGTCTGTCTTTCCTCCTGTTGCTGTGGATCTCCTGCCTGTGCTCCTATTCAAGACCAGCCCTACGCTTGTGAGGTAGACCCTATCCTCTCTCATCTACTCAAGGACATCCCTTCAGCAATTTTACTCACTCTCTCCCACGCCCCTGATCTCCCTTCACTGTGGACAAATTCCCATCAGCTTATAAACAAGCTATAATTCTCACACCTTTAACAAACAACAACAGCAAAACCCCAAAAGTTCTCTTGACCTTGCATCCCATTTATTTGCTCTTTTTTTTTTTTGAGGAAGATTAGCCCTGAGCTAACTGCTGCCAATCCTCCTCTTTTTGCTGAAGAAGACTGGCCTTGAGCTAATATCCATGCCCATCTTCCTCTGCTTTAGCTAATATCCACGCCCATCTTCCTCTACTTTATACCTGGGACACCTACCACAACATGGCTTGCCAAGCGGTGCCACGTCTGCACCGGGGATCTGAACTGGCGAACCCAGGGCCGCCGAGAAGCGGAACATGGGAACTTAACTGCTGTGCCACCAGGCCAGCCCTATTTGCTCTTTTATGGCAAAACTCCTTGAAAGAACTGTCTATACTTCCTGTCTCCTCTCCAATTCCTGTTCCCCCTGTCTCTCTTGGACCTACTTCAAGCTTGTTTTTTCCCTTCCTCTTCCACAGCAAATGCCCTTGTAAAAGTCCCCATGACCTTCATGTTACTAAACTGATTTTTCAATTCTCAGTCCTTGTATTACTTAACCTCTTTTAAAGCATTTGGCACAACTGATCACTCCTTATTTAAACATTTTCTTCACTCGGTTCCAAAATATTCCACTTTTCCTTTTTTTTCTTCCTGTCTTACTGGCCGCTCTTTCTCAGTCTCTTTGCTAGTTCCTCCTCATCTCTTGGACTTCTAAGTTTTGGGGTGCCCTTGGATTCAGACTTTGGACGTCTCTGTAGTCACTTTCTTGGTAATCTCATCCAATTTCGAGGTTTAAATAACATCTATACTCTGATAACTCCCAGTTTATTTTTCCAGTATAGACCTCTCTCTCTGGAACTCCAGACTCATATATCTGTCTATATATCTAACTGGCATCTCAAACTTTATATACCCCAAACCAAATTCCTTATTTCCAACTCCACAACAGAAAAAAATGAATCTCTTATTTCCAGTCTTCTCCATCTCACTTGAAGGCAATTCCTCTTTCCAGTTTATTAGGCTAAAATCATTGGAGGCATCCATGACTCTTTTTTTATCTCACACCCTACATACACGTTCTTGGCAAATCCTACTGGCTCTATCTTCAAGGCGTAGTCATAGTCTGACCCCTTCTCATTAGACCCACTACTACCACCCTGGCCCCCATCATCACCGTCTTTGGCTTAAATTATTGCACAAGTCCCGTAACTGCTCTGCCTGCCTGCCTTGCTTCAGTTTACTCTTAACATAGCAGCCACACTGATCTTTCTAAAATCCAAGTCAGGTATTCACTCTTCACTCAGAACCCTCCCATGGCTTCCCATGTCTCTCCAATAAGAGACCATATCCTTACATGGCATACAAGGCCCTGCAGTCTTTCTCTACCTCCCTTCCAGACCTCATATCTATTACTCTTCCCTTACTAACTACACTACAGCAATTCTGCTCTTGCATTTTCTCGACCATGCCAAGCTGAGTAGTAATCCATTGTATATGTATACCAGGTGTACGTCTTAGGATCCATGTAATTGTTTCCTCCTCTGGGTGGGATATCTGAGTGCCCAGAATACCTGCATAATTCTGTCTCTCATCTAATTCAGGTCTTTGCTGAAATGTCATCTTCTCAATGAGGCTTTCTTGATCATTCTGCTGATTGAGAGAATTGTAACCCCTCTCTTCCTTCTCTCCCATCCTCAGCCCTTACTCATCACTAGCATTTCCTATCCCTCCCCATCGCTGCCTTTTTTTACCCTTCCATAGCTCTTATCACCACTTCACCTATTGTTTTACTTATTCTTTTTCTGCCTATAAGTCAGCACTATGAGGGCAGGACTTTAATTTTTTCACTAATGTATACCTAGTGCCTAGAACAGTGCCTGACACATAGGTGCTCAACTAATATTTGTTAAAAGATTGAATGGATAAAAGAATTATAGTCTCTAATGAGTATATACCATATACCAGGGACTGGATAAAGAGCACAGAGGTTACAAAACAATGCCCATCCACCAAAGATTGGATAAAGAAATGTGGTGTATATATACAATGGAATACTACTCAGCCATAAAAAAGACAAAATCATTCTATTTGCAACAACATGGATGGACCTGGAGTGTATTATGTTAAGTGAAATAAGCCAGACTGAGAAAGACAAACACCAGATGATTTCACTCTTATGTGCAAGATAAACACACGGACAAAGAGAACAGCTCAGGGGTTACCAGGGGAAGGGGGCTGGGGGGTGGGCACAGAGGGTGAAGGGGAGTGCTTATGTGGGGATAGACAAGAAATAATGTACAACTGAAACTTCACAATGATGTAAACTATTATGAACTCAATAAAAATCAACTTTAGAAAAACAACAAAAACAAAAAAACAAGACAGAAACATAATTAAACACAAACACAGCCTCTACTGCTAAAAAGCTAAGTTTGCTGGCAGAGATCATAATAATATCTAATATTTGTCAAGCACTTACTTTGTGCCAGGCACTGTTCTAAGAATGTTACATGTGTCATATCATTTAACTCTCAGAACAAGGGATGAATACTATTAAAATAATATTTTTAAAAATGAAGGACCAAAAGCACAGAAATTAAGTAGCACACTCAATGTTATAAACCAGGCATACCACGATTCAGATCTATACAGTCTGACTCCAGAACCCATATGCTTAATTACTTAATTGTGCAATTTACAATGCGATAAAATCATTACTATAATTAAGGGGATCCTAGGGCATCACAGGGAAACATAGTAGGGCAGACTTTCTGGAAGAGGTAATTGCGAGAGACAAATGAGTTAGCCAAAGGAAGAACAAGGGAATGGGTGCTCGAGGCAGAAATTGCAGCATGTGCACCAACAGGGGAGAGAGAGGGGACTTTGGGCATTTAAAAAGTAGTGTTATTAGTTATAGCTAGAGAAGAAAGTGGTAGAGAAAAAGTGATAAGAGTAGTAGACAGAGGCCATACCATAAAGGGTATGTCACAGGAAGGATTTTACAGTTTATCTTGAAGGCAATAGGGAAAGCATAGATGGATTTTAAATAAGGGAAAGGAAATAAGATCAGATTTGAATGTCAGAAAAATCACTATCAGCTGTGTAGGTAACAGGTTAAATTAAAGGCAAGGAGAGCAGCTACATTAATTAAATGTTTTGTTTTGTTTTGAGGAAGATTAGCCCTGAGCTAACATCTGCTGCCAATCCTCCTTTTTTTTGCTGAGGAAGACTGGCCCTGAGCTAACATCCGTGCCCATCTTCCTCTACTTTATATGTGGGACGCCTACCACAGCATAGCTTGCCAAGCGGTGCCATGTCTGCACCCGGGATCCAAGCTGGTGAACCTGGGGCCGCCAAAGCAGAACATGCGCACTCAACCACTGCGCCACTGCGCTGGCCCCTAATTAAATGTTTTAATCCAAGGAAGAAAGGATCAAAGCCTGAACTAAGGTGACTGAAATAGTGACAAAGACAGGAGAACGGATTTCAGGAATAATAACATGAATAATCAAAAAGACATTGTCACCAACTACATAGGGTGGTTAAAGAGGAAGAGGACAAGAATAACTCCTAGTTTTGTGGCTTTGGTAAGTGTTGGATGGTGGAACAATTAACTCTCAGAGAATACTGGAGGGGGAAATTTTGATGGAGGGCTGAATTTGGACATGCAGATTTTACAGTGTCTACAGGATACCCAAGTAGAGGGTTGCAGTGGGTATTAGATATATTGATCTGTAGCTCAGAAAGAGATCTGGGCTAGAGTCATCAGGCCATCGATGGAGCTGGTGTCATGGCAGTGGATGAGTGGAACGAATGTGGGAAATACCAGCATTTAAAGCAATGATTCTCAGTCTGAGGACTTTGAACATCAGATCACCTGGGGAAGTTTTAAAAATATATATTCAATTGGGGTGGTTAAGTTTGGTGTGATCCACTTTGAGGGCCCAGTTCATGGGTTCGGGTCCTGGGTGCAGACCTACGCCACTCATCAGCCATACTGTGGCCATGACCCACATATAAAGTGGAGGAAGACTGGCACAGTCGTTAGCTCAGGGCTAATCTTCCTCAAGCGAAAAAAGAAGAAGATTGGCAACAGATGTTAGCTCAGAGCTAATCTCCCTTAGCACACACACACACAAAAAAGAGTTGCTGGAGCCCTCTCTAAACCTACTGAATCTAAGTCTTCAGAGATGAGACTGAGGAATCTATATACTTGTAAAAACTCCCAGTTGATTCTCCTGGGGCTAGCCTGCAGCATGCCAAAGAGGCAACTGGGAACCAGTGATTAAAATGATGGATAGAAAAGACCAAGAAGTATTACTTGAACAAAGAGGCAAGAAAAGGTAATTAATAATAATACCTAACGTTTGTTGTTCACTTACTATAAATCAGGCACGATCCTAAACATTTTAGGTCAATATCGTAATAAATCCTTACAATAACTCTATAGCTAGTAGGTACTATTATTATCTTCACTTTACAGATGTGGGATTTGAGGCACAGGGAGGTCGAGTAACTTATTTGAGGTCACATAGCTAATAAGTGATAGAGCTAGGATTTGAATCTCGCCCATGCTCTAAATTAGTACTTAGTGCTTACAATCACCTGGGGATTTGTTTAAAAAGCAGAGGCTGATTGAGTGGGTCTGGGGTACGAACTGAGATTCTGCATGTGTAACAAACTCCCAGGTGAAGCCAGTACTGCTGGTCTTAGAATCACTTTTGAATAGCAAGGGTCCACCCCCACACTGGTTCTCAACTTGGTTACTACTAGAATCGCCTGGATAGATTTTAAAAAGTAATGAGGCCCAGGTTCCACCCCAAACAAATTCAAGCAGAATCTTTGGGTGTGAGATCTGGGCAAGGAAGAAACTCGTTGCGGGGTATGAGCATTAAAAGTGACTAAAGTGCTACACAGAAATCAAAATTTAACGAGGTACACTTGAAATTTATATAATGTTATAGACCAATGTAACCTCAATTAAAAAAAAGTGACTAAAGTTAATTGTAAAAAAAAGGTCGGGGGAGGGGCCGGTGATGATACTGAGCAATCAGCCAGAGTGTGATTAGTCAAATCAATCTAATTCTGTGTATTTGTGGTCTAATTGTTTTTTTTAAGTGAGGAAGATTGGCTCTGAGATGACATCTGTTGCCAATCTTCCTCTTTTTGCTTGAGGAAGATTGTTGCTGAGCTAACATCAGTGGCAATCTTCCTCTATTTTGTAGGTAGGATGCTCCACAGCATAGCTTGATGAGTGGTGTATAGGTCTGTACCTGGAAACTGAACCCACAAACCCCAGGCCTCCAAAGCAGAGTGTGCAAACTTAACCACTACACCACTGGGCTGGCACCCCCAATAAATTTTTTAAAAGACACTATTTGAAATGATTTTTTAAAATGTACTCTGTAAATCTAAAGAAAAAGTAGTCTTTCTGGGTAGAGAGAAGATAAAGAAAATGATAAAAGCAATTTAGGGAAAGGATGAAAATCAATAAAGTCCGTTCCCAAAGTTGACAAGGAAAATGTTCTAATGAAAGGAAGAAAAATTGATTACTTTCAAATATTTTACCAAATTTTAATGACAAATGCTAAAGCCAGACATGAAACTGTGAATGAATAAAATGTGGGTAGTTCTAATTTTAGAAGACAGGGATATTGTCTTTTTTAGAGATCATTAATTTATAAAACTAGCATAAAATGTGGAATGTCCACATACCCATATAATAAAAAAAATTAAATGGTTCACTACTTAAATGTAAATGATATAATTTTCTCCTAAATAACTGCAAACTAAACGAACATGGATATACAGACAAATTTGGATAGGAGAGACAAGGGAGATTTCTCACAAATCTTATGTGATATGTCTCTTTTCAGATCTATCCGAAGTAAGTCACAGTATTAGCCATACAAGGATTCGGCTTGTTTGCTATCTATATAGGCCCTGTCTTAGCTATCTTTGTTATGTAACAAATTACCCTCAAGTTTAGCAGCTTAAAACAATATACATTTATTGTCTCATAGTTTTTGCGGGTCAAGAACTTTGGAGTGGGTTAGCCCCTAAAATGTAGGTTGGGGTTACAGTCATCTGAGGGCTACACTTGGGGCTGGAGGCTCCATTTCCAAGACAGCTTACTCGCATGGTTGCTGACAAGGGCCTCTCCATAGGGCTGCCTGAATGTCCTCATGATCAGGCAGCTGGCTTCTACAGAGCAAATAGTCTACGAGAGAAAAGGAGGAAGCTGCAATGCCTTTTATGACCTAGTATCAGGGTCCACCGCTGTCACTTCCTCCATCTTTGTTTGTTAGAAGGAAGTCGCTAAATCCAGCCTGCATTCAAGGGGAGGGGAAAATCAGCTTCACCTCTTGAAAGGAGGAGTATCAAAGCCCTTATGGACGTATTTTAAATCCGCCACAGTCTCTGTCATGTAAAACTACAGTTTAATATCAGAGTTGTCTGTCAATTCGATGATAGTGCATTTTTCTGGAAAAAGCCGTTTACCTTCCATTTCTCCAAGATCTTGCTTCCCGTTCATCCCTCAAACTACTGTCTCTTACCCCCACTTCTCCTCTGAACATCTTCGCCAAAAGTCACTGGTTTGTTTTTTTCAAATTCAGTATTATGTTCCTAAATCCATCCATGTTGCTGTGTGAATATATAGTCTGTTGTTTGTAACGGCCACATAGTAGTCCATGGGATGTATTCATCACATTTTGCCTTTGCGCTCACCTACCTGGCATGGACACACGGGCTGCTTCACACTTCTCACCACCCCGAGTAGTGATACTGCAAACCTCCTTGAACGCATCCCCTCGAGGACGTATGTGAGAGTTCTTTGGAACCCATAATCCCAGGAGGAGAATGGCTATGCATGTTCTTTATTGGACAAAGCACTGTCAGACAGCACTCCAGGATCGCTGCCCCAGCCTGTGCTTCCAGCAGCAGTGCAATGAGACTTCAGATATATATACATTACCACATCCCCTCCAACTCTTGGCAGTACCCAGAATACTAATTGTTGCCAATCTTTTAGTCATGAAGTAATGATCTCATTGTTGTTTTTATTTGCATTTCACTGACATTTTGAAGTAGGGTAAGGACATTGCATTAGTTTCCTAAGGATGCCATAACAAAGCACCAAAAATTGGATGGCTTAAAACTAGAAATTTATTGTTTCACTGTTCTAGAAGCTAGAAATCTGGAATCATGGTGTCAGTAGGGTCGTGCCCTCTCTGACAGCTCTAGAGAAGAATCCTTTCTTGCCTCTTGAAGCCTCTGGTATTCGCCAGCAATCCTTGGTGTTCCTTGGCTTGTAGATGCATCACTGAGTCACATGTCTGTCTTCTCCCTATGTTTCCACATGGTCTCCCGCTGTGTGTCTGTCTCGTCCAAATTTCCACCTTCTATAAGGACACCAGTCCTACTGATTATGGACCACTCTAATGACCTCATTTTAACTTGATTACCGCTCTAAAGACCCTATTGCCAAATAAAGCCACATTCTGAAGTACGGAGGGTGAAGATTTCCACATATTTTGGGGGTACACATATCAACCTATAACTCATGGTGTCTTTATTTCCATGTGGAGCACTGCCAAATTAATGAGAAGGCTATGATATATTATGTAACAAATATTAAAGCAGTTTGGTACTAAAGATGCTTAAAGTAAAAATTAGACAACGTAAGTATAAAATATATTAGTTTAGACTATTTGATAAGAATAGCTAAACTGCTCAACAGATTAGTCTAAACAAATTATGACCCAATCTCCAAGTTAAGAAACTATCACACGCTGTGAGAGAAGTCTATACATACCATAGCAAACGTTTATTGTTTACCTGCTTTCATCGTCCTTTCTTCCTTCTTTGGTAGCAATGCCTGATCTTCCTTTGTGAAACCAAGTGTTACTCACTCGCAGTTGGTGTGGTGAGCTTGAGGCTGACTCCACCCCTCAGTTCCAGCTATGGGCCTACGACTCAAGCTGAGCCGATGATTGTCTATACTGGGATTTTGGCGGAAAGTATTGGGAAACAGGCACACAGCTTCCACTAGGGTTGCTAAGTTGCTGGTGCCCACCTGGGAAGGAAGCCACTGCGAAGGAAGGCAGAGACCAGAGAGGAAGAGAAAGAGAGAGAGAGGGTTTCTCGATGCTATCTTTAGAGTACTGGAATCCAGCTGCACAGCAAACACAGATCTACCTCTGGACTTTGCAGCTACATGAGCAAAAAAGGAAATCCTTTTTTAATCTAATTTGGTTTGAATTGGTATCTAATTCTTGCCACAGAAAGAGTCCTGATTAACACATGGACTGACATGGAAAGATGTCCACGAATACTGCAAAGACAAAAGCAAGATGAGATGCAAAATACATATAGGATGATTCCATTTTTTGTCAAAAAATTAAATAAAATTAAAATGAGAAAAACAAGGGCTGGCCTGGTGGCACAGTGGTTCAGTTTGCACATTCCACTTCGGTGGCCAGAGGTTCGCCAGTTCAGATCCCGAGTGCAGACATACGCATTGCTTGGCAAGCCATGCTGTGGCAGGTGTCCCACGTATTAAGAAAAGTAGAGGAAGATGGGCATGGATGTTAGCTCAGGGCCAGTCTTCCTTAGCAAAAATAAAACAGAGGATTGGTGGCAGATGTTAGCTAAGAGCTAATCTTCCTCAAAAAACAAAAAAACAAAAAAACCACATAAAACAAGAAAAACAATCCTGGAAGAATATATGCAAAACTGTTAGAAGTGATTATCTCAAAAAAAAAAAAAAAATGAGGGGGAGTAGAGTTTCTCTTCGGAGAATGTTGCACAGGGAATTTTTACTTTCTATACATTTCCTTATTTAAAAAAATTTTGCGTTTCAAGCATGTATTTAATTATCACTAAAAAAAGTGAATGTGATAGTGAAAACTTGGAAATAAACTAAGTATTCCACAATAGGGGGGTAGTTAAATAAATCATGACACATCCAAACAACAAAGATATTTAAAATCGTGCTTTTAATGAATGTATAATAACATAGTAAAATGGTCACTATTTTATGGTAAGTCAAAAAAGTGGCACACAAGTGGCGCAGTAGCATCATAGTATTGTAGATAGAAAAATGGAGTGCTTCTTAGAAGGGAGTTCAGCATCAGGCAGCCTCCTAACTTATAGGAGCTTCGGCTAGTTAAGCTCTGAACTGGTTTTCCTCCATGAAAGATAGATGCCCATAGTACCTACCTCACAAGGCTGTGGTGAAGAATCAATTAGATAATTCATCTAAAGCATCTGGCACATATAAACACTCCATAAAGGTTATACATATGCATTAGGAAAAGATATGAAAAAATACACCAAAATTTCAATACTTGTTTTTTTGGGTAGTAAGGTTACTGATAAATTTTATTTCCTTCTATATACATTCTGTATTTTAAAAGTTATAATTATTAAAAAATGAGATTATTGTATCTGGTTTTCTACAAAACACAATAATAAAGGAAGAAATTATCAGTAACAATATTCACTCTCTCTGAAAGGTTTAATACAGTTTCCCATTTAGAAGGTAGGTCTATAACTACACTACCAGATTTGTCTCCAGATGCATGGGAAAGGGGAAATCCTGGGAAAGTTCTCAGTCAAAAGGGAACATTCGAAGGAAGTAATAATAATGTCTTGTATTTGTGTAGCGCTCTTTACAAAGCATTTTGAACAAATGCTATTGAATCGTCAGAAAAGCTCGTATGGGTATTGTTATTTCCACTTTACAAACAAGAAGCTCATGCTCAAAGAAGTTAAATGACAAAAATAATAGAATTTGCAAATAACCAAGCTGGGACTTGAGTTCAGGTCTTCTTGGTTTAAAACAACAACAGCAAAAAGATGAAGAAGAACAAAGAACATAGCATTGGTGCTGTTTCAGAATGAGGAGAACCTTTTTCCTAGAAGTTGCCCGTGATAATAATATTAGATATTTTTTCCTGTGACTCATTCTGAAAAATCTTTTCACTCCTTAGGGAAATTCCACATATTATTTTCATCTTTTACGAGTATTTTGTTTTTGCCGTTGTTTGGTTTTCATTGGACAAAAAGTTTCACTGTGGATAATTGTGTAGTTCTTACAAAAGTAATCAGATTTCAGGAGAAATTTGAATACGGCACATAGCTCTAGAGATTTTTAGTGTGTATGTATTTGTGTTGGGGTGGAGGGGATAGGGAGGGTAGAGGTAAAATGAGGAACTCTTATTGACCAAAACTGAATAAAATGTTTAAACATTAATGAACATAAAGAAGTTGAGAAGCTGAAAGGTAATCAGTCTTCACAGAGAGGAAAATGGCATGTGGGTTTGTCAAAATGGGGAGGAGCCTTAAATAAATCTGGGCAGGAATAGCGTGTTTGTCCTAAACTCAGGGCGAGAAGCCTGCCGCTCACACCAAGACCAGCAAAGACCATTAAAGGGAATTTTAAGAAGGGAGTGACATTGTCAGAATGACAACAGAGGAAGTTGATTTTGGCAGCAGCTTTGGGAAAGGACTTGAGGAGGAAAAAAATCTGGAGAAGAGGCTTTTCTCAAGGGGAATAATGACTATACAATATACCTAGGTGGAGTTATAAAAATGGGAAAGTTTGAGCCTACCAGAGTCATCTGTTTTAAACTTTTGTGGAACCTTTCTAGTTCAAGTCCTGTTAATTAAATTTTATTTTTCATCTGTCTCTCCACTATACTTTTGAATTTAGCTTTCATTAAGACCTACTCAAAATCATTATACAAGAGTGTATTTTAAAATTGACTGTCTGCTTTGACCACCGGCGTTAATCTTATGTCGTGTCTGAACAAGACTCAGGCAGGTTGAATCAGTTGAGCCCAACCATCTGGGCATTCCAGACTCCGGTAGTAAGCGTGAACACCTTGGGCTGGAACGTTTATGTCCAAGTCCTTGGACTTGAACAAAACACCCATTGTTTCAAACATCATTCTGTGTCGTGAATTTATGTTGAGAGGTGTTGGGGTAGAGGTGAAACGCTGTTACTCGGCACTTTCAATAGCTTTTAGCTTGTTGGGACATGGGTTTCAACTCTTTGAACTCTAGTTCTCCTACTGTTTATCCAGAATAGTTAATTGCTGGATAAACACCTAGCAGCCTCTAAGAGGTCTCTTGTTGTTTTGCAATATTGTTACTAATTTATTTAGCACTGAGCTGCTTTGTATTTTTAAACTATATCCAGACTAATGGGGAATGTTCACCTGTGTTGGAGCATGCCGGAAAGTAAGATCGCAACTGTCAAAAAGAAAATAATATACTTTAAATAAATAATACTTTAAATATACTTAAAGTAAACATACTTTGTTATTTTCATACATGTTATTTTTTATTATGGAATTTAAGGAGTTTAATGCACATCAGTTATGAGACTTTTTTCTTAGTGACTTGTTTTAAATCCTTTGGAACAGAGCCATTACATACATCAGTTTTCACTGGTGTAATCGAGGAAAGGCCAATGCCATTCCTAGGTCATTCCTTTTCATCTCAATACTGGAGGATTCCTAGGGTGAGCAGGCTACAGTAGAACTGATTAAGCTGTTAATTGATGTGCCTGGGAGCCACAACATATGCTTTTGCACATTGAAGGAAGGAATTTTCCAAGGGGATGTGTTCTTGATGGCTCAATGGAATATATCTGTGGAAAGGCTCAAAGGATTTAAGCAAGGCTGCGAGAACTCCTTTGGCCTTGGTAAAATCAGCCCTCTCCCTCCTCTCATACCACCTTCAGCAAGACTGAAGGCAGGGCAAAATCAGCCATGCTGTGGTAGGCGTCCCACGTGTAAAGTGGAGGAAGATGGGCATGGATGTTAGCTCAGGGCCAGTCTTCCTCAGCAAAAAGAGGGGGATTGGCAGTAGTTAGCTCAGGGCTAATCTTCCTCAAAAAAAAAAAAAAAAAAGATTGAAGGGAGGGCCACACAGCTGGCAAGGCTGCCACTTAGCAATGATCACGAGACCACCTGCCGCTCTCCTACAAAGTGTAAGAAATCAGGCATAAAGCCAAGGCTACAATGAAGATTGATACACACCTTCTCTTAAGAGACCATCAGAATTAATCTCATTATGCCAAATGCATTATATACTTCAGCAGCACAAACGGAAGTCCTAGCCCCTGGGTCATTGATTACCATTCATTGAGTTTAGTACATCCACTGATTTGAATCAATCTCCCACTCCTCCCTAACTAGACAAACCCTTGCACTGTGTCCTTTGGAATTTATGGTCCCTCTTTCTTTAAGTGAAGCTTGGCTAGCCTTTTTTTTTTTTTGAGTAAGATTAACTCTGAGCTAACATCTGCCACTAATTCTCCTCTTTTTGCTGAGGAAGACTGGCCCTGAGCTAACATCTGTGCCCATCTTCCTCTACTTTCTATGTGGTACACCTGCGACAGCATGGCTTGACAAGCGGTGCCATGTCCGCACCGGGGATCTGAACTGGCGAACCCCGGGCTGCCGAAGTAGAACATGCAAACTTGAATGCTGCACCACCAGGCCGGCCCCCTTGGCTAGTCTTTGAAGATGCTATGCCCTCCTCACTCTTTCAAGTGGTAGCTGTGTTTTCTCCTACATCCCACTTACAGAGGACCTGAAAATGATGTCCTTGTTTCTCATTGCTACTTTTAGATATTTTTATTTTTCTTCTCTAAAAAACAACCACCACCACAAAATCAGCTTTTTTGAAGCACATGCTATCAAACCACTATCCCTCTTTATTGAGTCACCTGCTAGCCTCTTGGTAACTCTTCCTTTTTCAGTGGAGATTTTAGATTCCAGTCTTCTGTCTTTCTCTCCACCGCTACTCTATACTCCTATGCTTGGTGACTTCAGCGTCCACAAAAATTTTCCATGGAAACGCTCCAGCATCTGAGTTCCTTAATCTTCTCACTTCCAATATTATTTTCCTCTGCTACATTTCAGCAAAACCCTATCATGGTCATATGCCCTAGAAAACTTCTTCTTACCATGTCACTGTATCACCTCCAAAAATCTTGGTTTCCAGTATTGCATACTCTTTTGACCAATCATCTCTTAACTTTTTAGTTCTGCCATCACTCCCTCCCCCAGTCAACCCCTTTGGAGCAGCTGATCGAGTGGTCTACCTCTTCTTCACTGTCCATTTTCCACTTGCGTTACTGCCTTTTCTCCTTATGTGGCTTACTGTAATCAATCACTCCATTGCATACACCTACAGTGGCCTTGCCTCTCGCACTTTCCATCTTACTCACTAGACGAACCCAGTCCTGTCTTAAACGCAGTTCTTTGTCTGCTTCACATCAGCACTGAGCGGTTGAACATGGCTAGAGAACAATATTCAACCCTGTTGACTGCTCTTACTGCGGAAACTTTTTAACCATAAAATTCAAGTCAGCCTTACCCTGTTCAACAGTCTTGCTACATTTCCCTAGTCTTTCCCACTTTCCTAGATAATTATTTCACAACTTCTCCCCTATTTTCAAACCTCAAACATCCCCACCCCACTTCTCACATTTAGATAATGACCACTCTTCTAATTTGACTGAGAAAATAGAAGCAGTTGGAAGAAAACTATTTTTTTCTTAATTATATCTACCAGCCTGCCAGCATCTGTACCTATGTACTTTGCCTTCCCTTCTGTCGCTCTGTGTAAACCATCAGTGCTCCCACCTGAAGCCAACATTTCCACATGTGCATCAGATTCTGCCCTTTTGGCCCATCAGTGATCTCAATCCAGCAATATCCCATCTCTCCCCTGCATCCACAATTTTTTCTTCTCGATCATTCCCATCAGCATACAAGCAGGATGTAAATTCTCTCTAGTGTCCTTGTCCCCCTCAACTAATGTCACATTTTCCTACTCTTTATTGCAATAGTCCATTTAAAATTGTCTGTTATTACTGTCTCCTCTTTGTACCTCATATTTTCAACTCACTCCATTTCAGGCATTTGCACTGACTATTCCTCCAAGAATACCCTTGTCAAGATCAAATAATAACCCCTTTCTTGTCAAATCCAGTGGTCGTGTCTCAGTTCTCACCTTGCTTAGCCTCCTGACAGCATTTGAGTTGATAATCATTCCCTTCTTAAACATTTCTTCACTTGGCTTCCATAGCACCTCTTTTTTTTTTTTTTTTTGAGGAAGATTAGCCCTGAGCTAACTACTGCCAATCCTCCTCTTTTTGCTGAGGAAGCCTGGCCCTGAGCTAACATCCATGCCCATCTTCCTCTACTTTATACGTGGGATGCCTACCACAGCTGGCTTTTGCCAAGCAGTGCCATGTCCGCACCTGGGATCCGAGCCAGCAAACCCTGGGCCGCTGAGAAGTGGAACGTGCGCACTTAACCGCTGCACCACTGGGCTGGCCCCTCACATCTCTTTTCTGATTCTCCTACTTTGCTGGCCAATTTTTCTAAGACTGTTAAATGTTGGAGCACATCAGGGATCAGTTGTTGGCCTTTCCTTTATCTGTGCTCATTTATGCTCATTTCCTAGATGCCTTCACCTAGTCACATGACCTTAAATATCATCTATATATTGAAGCCACCCAATTTAATCTCTCTGGCCGTAATCACTCTCCTGAGCTCCAGATTCATACACTAGCTCCTACTTGATGACTCCTCTTGTATGTCCACTTGATATCTCCAACTTTACTTCTTTATTTTCTCCCTCAGACCTGTTCCTTTCCATGTGTTCCCCTTCTCTGTAATTAGCATTCTCCTTTCTCTCCATTGACCTGAGAGTCACTCTCAGTTTTCTTTCCATTGTATTCAATCCATCAGCAAGTCCTGTCAGGATCCACTGAAATCTCACAATCTCCATTGTTACCACTCAAGTCCAGGCTAACATAATCTCTCCTCCAGTCTTTTGCAATATTCTTCTAACAAGTCTCTCTGGCTCAATTCTTGCCGTCACACAATTTCTTCTTTATACAGACTCCAGAATGATCTTCTTTAATTGGTAAATCAGATCATGTCATTCACCAGAGTACAGTTCCACAGTGGTTTTCCATTGCATTTAGAATACAAACCCAGTCTTCGCCTATGTTTACAAGGCCCCAGTGACCTGGCCCAGCTCTCTGACCTCATCCCTGTAACTCTTCCTCCCCTTTACTCTCATTTAGCAACTTGGACTTCCTGCCCTTCTTTGAACACGTCAAACTTGTTCCTGTCATGGGGGCAGAAGGTGGGGATAGAATATAGCTTGTAGAGAATCTAATTTTGCTTTTAGGATAGACAAAAACTTAGCAGTGTTCTGATTAATTAAGCATGCTGGGTCTCAGCTGGATCTATCAGTTCAATCAAATTTCATTTGCAATCTTATCTATATTTGTCGATTGATTGCTGATGAGGTAGTGAACTCCATGGACATGTCAGAAAGCTCACAATCAAACAGTCCTTTGGCTGTTGCTGATGTTAGTTGCTCTTTAGCCAAAATTGCCTTGATTTGGATTATTTATATCACAATATACTTCTTTTTTCCAGTAGGACGGGAGATGAGATACATTGCTCTCATGATTAATATATTTATAAGCACTCATGAAATCTATCTCTCTGTTATTTTTAAATCAACCCAGGATTTTTCTTCTTCTTTACTGCTTCTTTCTTCATCTCTCCTGTAGGAAAAGGCCCACACACCTCTTTTACATTTTTTTCTCTTTTCCCTTCATTCTCATTCTCCTCCCAAAGCTTGTTAGGAGAAATTTTACTTGCCTCAAATTCTAAACTAATCTACACTACAAGCAACCTGCGGACAAAAGCCATGCCTATGTTGTTCACTGCATTGACAGTACCTAGCACGTTGCTTGGCACATAATTGACATTAATGATTGTGGAATGCATGGATGAATGGAGAATAGAAATTCCCCAGTTTGCAAACAAAACCTAGCACTTTGTTGTTGTTGTTGTTGTTATGGCCTAAAAGAGAAAAATATCCAATCTTTGTAGAAATCAAAATGTTTCATATGGTAAGAAGAAGACTATCATGACAGAAAGGCCAGCAACTGTCCTTTAAGGAACTTCCTAAAAGCATGCATTAACCCAACGGTGGAATTTACAACCCTCACAGCCATAGATGTCGAGGGTCTCAGTCTTAGCCTTAACAGGCTCTGATACCCAATTTTATCAACATACTAAGAGTAGATCCATTTCTTAGAACTGGACTGACATTACCCAAACTCACAATAATGACATATGAACTAGAATGCCAATCTATTAGTTTATCATGAGAGCTATAATCATCACAAGAATTAGAACAGATGAAGTCTGTATAATCAGTACTGCCTGTAGGTAGACCTTCATAAGAAGCTATATCAAATAAGCTTGCTTGGTGAACGGGGATTGGAGACACATTACAACATAATGATTAAGACTTAGACTTCGCTTCAGATCACTTAAGCCTGCCACCAACTAGCTCTGTGACTTTGGGCAAATTACTTAAGCTCTGAATTCTTAATTTCTCATCTGTAAACTAGCTCTGTGACTTTGGGCAAATTACTTAAGCTCTGAATGCTTAATTTCTCATCTGTAAAGTGGGGATAATGACGGTCCCAACCTGTAGAAGATACTTTTTGGGATGTCTTCATAGGTCACTGGTTCACTTCCTTTAAGAATAACCACCTTCCCTCCATCCCTCCCTCCTTCCATAAGTTTAGGCCTCCAATGTCTGTGTTTTTATGTTATGACCTTGTACTGTTGTCCACAGGGAAATAGATGAGAGATGGACTCCTTGTTTAGTTAGGCTAATCGATTCTGTCTCCTAGGAATTTGCAATTTAGACCCAGAGATTCCATCCAGTCTGATCTGTTTGCTTGAGTGAAGTGATGTAAACTTGGGACTGGAGGCTGCTGCTGTAGAGTAATGATGCCCGTCCATGTGCTGCCAGAGTGAGTTGAGGCTGGTCTGCAGAGAAAGGGAGAGAGGAGTGAAGCAGACTTGCCTAGGGAAGTAGAGACTAGGACCATAGGCATCAGAAAGAGAGAGATCCTGGGAGCAGTGCCTGCCAGCTCCCTTTTCCAGGTCCTGCAGAGGCTCAGGGGCTGTACCTTTTCTGGTGACATCCCTGGGTTCTCTCGTAAAGCTCCTCTTCTTGCTTAAGCTAGTTAGGGTTGGTTTCTGCCATTTGCAACAAGAGAACCTTGACCAATTCAGCATTAATAGTATTTTTAAGGAATCAGTAAGTTAGCACATGTAGAACACATGTAATAATAGTATTCCTGCCACTGGGATTGACAAATTGACTCCTTCAAATCAAGGTCTTCTCTCTTTGTAAGGGCTTGAAGGCTGTCAGCAGTTTTCTGTGACTCTCCTATTTCTCCGCCTCCTTGGCTAACCATCCCCATTCTGATGGACTCATCTCTTTAGATATGATGGCACATTTTATCCTGTTCAGACATGACTTGTAGGGTTGGGAGCCATTCTCTTTACAGTGATTTTGTATTTCTCCTCTCTGATCCATTACATGTTGGTTACAATGAACTCCAAGATGACCTTTAGACCTCTTTCATTTCCAGATTCCTTTAGGCCACTTCAATGCAGTTTCCAAACACTGACAGTAGTTTATGCTCTACTTGGCTTGTCTGTTCATGGGTACTGAATAAGCTGAGAGGTCTTAATGACTCTGTTGTCTGTCCTATTCTCACTCTCCTCAGATTCATTTATAGATTTCTTAGGGAAATTTATAGGGGCTGCAGCCGTGCTTTCCTTTCCTTTTCTTTTTTTTTTGAGGAAGATTAGCCCTGAGCTAACTGCTACCAATCCTCCTCTTTTTGCTGAGGAAGACTGGCCCTGAGCTAACATCCGAGTCCATCTTTCTCTGCTTTATATGTGGAACGCCATCCCAGCATGGCTTGCCAAGGGGTGCCATGTCCACACCTGGGATCCGAACTGGTGAACCATGGGGCGCCAAAGTGGAACGTGCGCACTTAACCGCTGTGCCACCGGGCCGACGCCAGCCATGCTTTCCTATCTCAGCTGCTCTAATGCCACCATTATTAAATACTACTCTCTTGATTTCTCTGTTACCATTTCTTGAACCCTACTCTTCTGAGAACCTTCTCAGTGATGTAGCCAAGGGCAATGGAGGAATCTGGGGAATAGCATGTAGATCAAGTTGACCTGAATATTACAGAATAAGTGGGAGATGGTGCAGGAAAAATGGGTTGGGGTCAGTAATGGAATTGCCATTAAAAACAAGAGTAACAATGCAGATTCTCACAGGTTGGCAGAATCTCCATGTCAGGAAAGAGATAAACTTGAAGCCCAGATGCTTTCTACCTCACTATCACTCAACAATGCCTGCTGATTCCATTATATTGGCCAGCAAGAGCCACTGCTCTCCCATTAGCACTGCCACTGCAGACTTGCTATTGCCACCATTTTTACTGCTTTTACTGGAAGTTCTTCAGTCACAAGTTCTCCCATGTGAAGGACGCATTTGATGTCAGTACCATTTTGGAGGCTAGAACAAATTGTTTTCTTACTTGCATGAAAATTACCAGGCTGACATCGTACAGGCTAAAAATGTTCACATAGCAGGACTTCTATAAATAGATCCGAAATACTAAATTGTATCGAGTGGGATTTCACAAAAGCCATCAGATATGTACATATGGTTTGTAAAACTTGTCGTATGGAAAATGTGACCTGCTAAAGTACTGAGATATGGAAAGTTGAGAATTTTCTTGAGGGGAAAAAAAAACCTCTCACAGATAAAAGATTTACATTGCTTCACTGATTGAGTGAAAGAGCATAATTCTCTAAAGGTAATGTACCTTTGAAGGACAATTTAGAATATTGTTCAGTTATTATGGACTTTTTTCTATGTTAAAGAAGTAGTTTACTGAAAGAGGATTTTATTTTTTAGTTGGTTTGTAAAAATCTTTAGTATACTAGTAGTTTTATTATATGTAGAAGATAAACAATTTCTGATGTATTGCCATATTACCAGAGTGTGGCTTCTATATTACTAATCAGCTCATCATTTATATAATTAATATGTGGGTAATATATAAATATAAATATATATGTATATATAGTCTCAATGTCAGTTATCAATACATTGAAATTCAGGCCAAATTTACATTTGCAGAAAGGGAGTAAAATATTGAGGCTTTTAATTGGATAGTTCAAATCAAAAAACAGACTCTAATCAATAGGTGACTAAATATTGAGATAATTGTAGCAAAGCTTTTTTTAAATGTATTTATATGATTGATCAGATTCTATATTCCATTTTTCTATAATGACCTCACAGAAATTCGTATTTGTAAATCTTTGTATTATCATTATTATTCTAATTGACTAGCAGGATTACTATATCTGTGCAGTTTTATTGGTTTTTGCAGTATCTAGGAATCAGTAAATAGGCAAGTAAAGCTAAATTTAGAAGACAAACTTGGAAAAGATAAAGGAATAGAGTCCAATGCTATGGTTCCACAGAGACCACTTTTTTCATACCTTTCTGCTTCTTCTCTCCTCACTCTTACCTGAGGAATTTACCTGATAGTACATTTCATTCTTTTTTTTCATTTTTTAAAGATCAGATCAGGCTTCCAGCTACAGCAAATTGTAGTGTGTTTACCCAAACCTTCTTTCTTTACCTTGAAAAAAGTATTCGGCTTTAATTTTGAATCAGATTTAAAGGCAGAGAAAAAACAGGCTTATCTGAAATCCATAGTGGAATCCAAAATGCTGCCCATTAGGTTTTCCCTGAGCTTTTGATGTACTGGTCACGGGGTAAGAAGCAACTGAGTTTCCCCCAAGAAAATGATGATGGAACTAGTAAAAATGGGCCCCACTGGATACAACCAAAAGAGATATCCTTCTTTTTCCTGCCAGCTGGCACAAAACAGTATCATTGCAACAACTTAAGAAAAACTGATTATTGTCTCAACTGCTGGCATCAGAATTCTTCGTAGGGAGAATTTCAAACTGTCTTTGTTTTGAAAGAATGCCTCAATAAGTGATTGAGACCCTGAGGTCTTGGATATCAGCTGATGACGAAGCTTTAGAGAGGGAGTCAAAACTGCTTAGTTTGGGAATTTGCTCTCTAGGAGGAGAGAAATTCTTGGTTGCTAGGAGAATGTCAAGAAGATCTAGACAGAGGAGGGAAAGGGCCTGTCAAGAGGGTGAGCATGACCCAGGATCATGGCAGAGGGGCATGAGAAACCATTGGTGGTAGGTGGCTGAAAGGACTTTAAAGAAGAGAGTGTAACAAAATACTACTTTGAGTTGTTCTTCAGGCTGTTCCTGATGGGGCTGCTTGCTTCCTTTAGCTCCCAGCTCCCAGCTTTTCTGTGCAATCTACCACTCTTGCAATGTTTCGATGGGTTTTTTGGTTTTCTTGGCATTGGAAGAGCTCAGAAGTGAGTCTTCAGGGAGAAAGAATAAGCCTGGAGGCAAAGGTGAAAACAGAATCCCCCATCCCACACCCTTGCCCTGGTAATGCACAAAAATCCTTGGAAAGGCTTTTGAACTTGTATAAACTATTCAGGCTGATCTTCTAAATCTTAAGGGGCCAGGTGTCTCCAGCTGACATCTAGATTTTATGAGAGGGAAAGTGTTTGTTTCCTTAGTGTAGGCTTGCCAGATAAAATACAGGATGCCCAGTTAGATTTATTTACATTTTAGATAATGCAAGGGGGGACTTTTTTAGTATAGGTATGTCCCAAATATTGCATGGGGTATGTTTTTGTAGCAATGAGTCTTCTCACGAGGGCTTCCACAGATACCCAAGGGAGCTACCTCATTGAATTTGGGCCTCATTCCCAGTAAACAATATAATTTCTTGGAAAACAGACTGGGATCTAAGCCAAGGCATGGTCCCATGGAACATACCTTCCTCATTTCTTTCTGCCTCCTCTTTCCTTCTCACTCTTACCTTTCTCCTATAATTACTTCCTGCAATTCTATAAACTAAGAGAAGAAACTGAGAGGCAGCACGTGGTTAAGTCTCCTCCTCCATAAAGGGAAGATGATAATGCCTCCTGATGGGGCTGTGAAACTTCAATGAATTAATATATGTAAAGTACTAAGAACAGTACCTGGCATAGGTAGTAGCGATGTTTGGCTCTACGCCCTAGAATCTAGGGTCTAGAATCCTTTGACAATTGTAGTCACCACTGTTGCCCTTCACTAATCTATTCTCCATATATTAGCTAGTGACCTTTCAAAAACGCAAACCTGACCATGTCATGGCTTTGATTTAAAGCCTTCAATGATTCTGAATAAAGACCCACTGGGCCCTGAGTACATTTGCTTTTACCTATTTCTCCAACTTAACTGCTTGTCTCTCTTGCCTTCGCTTTGTATTTTCCACGCCTTTCCGTGCTATCGAGGTGCTGCACACGCTGTGCCTTTTCCTCCGCCCCACCCCCAAATTCACCATGTCAATTCACACTCATTTTTCAGTCCCTGTCAAACGGAAGGCTTCCCTGACCTCCTAGTCTAGATTACAACTCATAGTTTAGAGCACCCTGTACTTTTCCTTTATAGCCATTTATTACAGTTTCTAATTATATATTTGTGTGATTATTAAATCATAAACTCCATCAGGACAGGGACCATGTCTATCTTGTTAGCCATTATAGTCCCCAGGCCTACTATAGCACCTGACACATGCTAGGTACTGAACCAAAAAGAATTGGGTTTTTTTTGTTTTTTTGAGGAAGATTAGCCCTGAGCTAACCACTGCCAATCCTCCTCTTTTTGCTGAGGAAGACTGGCCCTGAGCTAACATCCATGCCCTTCTTCTTCTACTTTATATGTGGGATGCCTACCACAGCATGGCTTGCCAAACGGTGCCATGTCCGCACCCAGGATCCAAAACGGCGAACCCCAGGCTGCCGAAGCGGAACATGCGAACTTAACTGCTGCGCCACCGGGCCGGCCCCCAGAAAATTGTTTTTAGTGAATTAGTTATGTTAGATCAGGAGTCAGTACTACAGCCCATAGGCAAATCTGGCCCCCTACCTCTTTTTTGCATGACCTGCAAGCTAAGAATGGTTTTTATATTTTTAAATGATTGCAAAAAGTCAAAAGAAGAATAATGCATTTTGTCACATGAAAATTAAATAAAATTTTATTTCGATGTCCATAAAGTTTTATTGGAACCTAGCCCTGCGTATTCATTTATGTATTCTCTATGACCGCTTTCGTGCTACAGTGGCAGAGTTGAGTTGTTGTGAAAGAGGCCATATGGCCCACAAAGCTAAAAATACTTACTCTCTGGGCTTTTACAGAAGAAGTTTGCAGACCCTTGTGTTAAACAATAGTAATTCTGAGCTCTGGGGCAGCTTGTGTACAAAAGCACCTGCAGGTGGCTTTTCTCAATGGTTAACAGTTTGCTTCTATTGCTGAAACAAGTGATCTATTTATTTTGCTTAGTTGGTAGGATTAATTAAAGAGACTTTCCTTTGTCCTTTGTTTTTCTGCTTCTCCATCAACAGACAGAAGCCCCCAAAGGGGATCAGTCATATGGTGTACTCCTTTGCAAGTGGTGTGATCATGTAACTGTTTTTCCCCCCAAATCAGAAGATTTCCTCTTTCTTTGGCTAATTCATGAATTCCTTTCTTAAATAAGATAATGAGCTGATAGGTGGTAGCAATGAATTTAAATAGAGCGCCTACATTTTTCTACCAACTTTCCTTCAACTCATAAACTGGGAACGGCTTAAAAACTGCTGTCTCTCTTCTTTTAGAAGGACTATATCCCTTTCCAGTACAAATGCGTACTTACCAGAGCGACACTTTAAAATACACGTTAAAATCTAACAAGGTTTTAAGATAGTTTCAAAGTGATTTCACTGTAGTACTAGATAACCATCCCAACAGGAACAGATGAACTGTTGATTCCTTTAAATGATTTAATTTAAACATCTAGTCTGAAATGTAACCACTGTATATGCTCTTGGCTGCTGAATTCAAAGATATTTTTAGTGATAGAGTAGACAAAGGGGATTGTACTGAATATAGGTGTCTTTCTTTATATAATACCTTTTACTTCTAAAAACCAGTTTGTGAGTGGAAATAGATTTAAGTTGAATAATATTCTAAAAAATGCCTCAGAGTAATTCACTTATAAAGTCAGTATTTAATCCTTCATTTATCTCTTCTTTATTTTTTAATTTTATTTATTTATTTTTTTTTGAGGAAGATTAGCCCTGAGCTAACTACTGCCAATCCTCCTCTTTTCGCTGAGGAAGACTGGCCCTGAGCTAACATCCATGCCCATCTTCCTTTACTTTATGTGTGGGACGCTTTCCCCAGCATGGCTTGCCACACGGTGCCATGTCTGCACCTGGGATCCGAACCAGCGAACCCTGGGCCGCCGAGAAGCAGAACATGTGCACTTAACCGCTGTGGCACCGGGGCCGGCCCCTATCTCTTCTTTAAATTCACATTTTCACCCAATAGATCTATTTAGATTGGAATTCCCCTTGTAACGATAAAAGGAAAGATTAGGCAGAATACCAACATACCAGCAGTAAGATATTTTGGATAAAGTTAAGATCTTATTCATAAAGGTATCCCGATTAATAAAAGTAGCATTAAAATATAAAGTTCCTAAATTATCTAAAATAGGTATAGAAATTGAAGTAAGACAAAATAAATAGAATATTTTATTAATGGAAGATGGTATCATGTACATTATTTATGTATCTCACAGAGCAAGAAAAGCAATTATTTGACCCAGTTTAGAAGGTGATATTTCTAGACCTTTACCATGGCATCAGAAGATTTCTTCTTTAGGATGCTTAGCCATTATGAGCTACCCTATCATAAAGAACTTACATATGATTGGGTTACACTATTTAAGAAAGCACTTACATATATAAAAATATATTATATTTGCAGCAATATAACACAAACCTTTCTCCATGTGCTTTAATATGGCTCATATTATCATTATTAAAACTGTGACACAGGATAGACACTATAATATTCATTGATGGTTATCAGGCACTTAACCCGAGTTTTTGGAAGCTCAGAGAATGTATGTGTTACATGGGTAAAAAAATTTTTAAAAGAGTACTTAAATTTTTATTGTTTGACTCACTGACAAACAATGGGGGAACTTTCTAAGCATTAAACAATGGGTTTTAAAGATGAAAAGGCTTCCCAAAAGAAAAGGAGAGGAGCTCTGTAAAACATGGTAGATGCAAAAAGGAATTCAAGAAGCATTTTGCAAGGGCTTCTATAAACGATGAGTTTCCCTACAAATATTCCAGCAGGAAACTAGCAAGTCAATTAGCGATGACACTAGTGTTGACTCACGGGTAGAGTAAAAATCAACAAAAAGTCAAATAGTTTTTTCCCCCCTTATGGATAATTATGGGGGAAAAAACCTTAGGAATATTTTCATTTCTAAACCATCTTTTAAATTAGATGAAAAGAAGCATCAGATCAAGTAGCATGAAGTGTAGTGAATATTCTAGATTCAAGTGGAGGTTTGTGTAAGTTCTTCATAACGTCAGATTTGTTCGAAGAACTTTCATTTTGAAGTTAGAAGCTGCCCAATTTTCAGTTTTTAGTTTTCCTTATTTTATGAAATAATGGGGAGAATAGATAGAAGATTCACATATATTTATTTTTATATCTTTACTATGCAAAACAGAAAGTTGTTAAGCCTATGTCAAAAATTCCTTGGCAATTTTACCAGTCCTTGAAATAGAAAAGTCTGGGAACCAGTGACCTGGACTAATTGATAAGATAGATTTATAATAAAATAATACATAATTAGACTGCTCCTAGAATACTATTCTAGTTAATAAGGTTTGCCCATTATGGGTTAACCTTTTCATTTCAGCCGTGCTCATTTGACTCAATTTGATGTGCATTATTGAAAGCCTTCAGTTATGCCGGTCATCGTCTTAAGTGACACCCATGCAAAGATGCATAAGCATGGCCTTTGCTTTTCAAGAACCGACTAGATTAGTGCAAGAGATAGACAAAGAAACCTTTATGATCTCTCTTCAATGTGATATCTGTAATCAGAATCATAGATGTGTGTGTGTGGTAGAGAAATATGAAGTCAGGGAAAGAGTTGTGGTCAGAGAAAGCTTCATAAACAAAGTAACGCTTCTGCTGGGTTTTGCTTGATGGATGGGAGAGTCCTGCAGGTGAACGTGGAGGGGAAGGCTATTCTACACAAAGGGAACCATGTGCCCAAAGGCATTGAGGCTTGAAAGAGCAGGATCATTGATACTGATGGAGCAGCCATTTCAAGTGTCAAATAAAGGAGCGGCCAGAGAAGAAACGTGAGAAGGAGCCTGGAATCAAATTATAAAGGGGCTTGCATGTTTTGCTGAGATGCTTGAACCATATTTGACATGTGCCTAGATAATCTTTGAAGGGTTTTAAGAAGGAGACAATTGGAAATCTTCCTAAAAATGTATTGGTATCTCCCTTCTGCCATAGTAGAATACATTGAACATAACTGAATCTTTTACTGATGATTGAAGATCTTTCAGTGATATTCTCATTGAACATCAGTTCTCATTTTACATTGAACACATTGAAGGATAGAAGGTGGAGGATGTGGGCCTCTTCCATAAGGACCCAGGAAATATTTCTTGAAGTTTCTTTATAAAATCAAATTACTATAAACTTATTTTCTCTTAATTTGACTCATGCTTGTGAATATTAGTAAGGGGCTGGGGGAAGACATTTTGGTTGACAGCTTCTAGCAATTGGATTTTTCTTAATTTTACTGTAGAAAATCACTGGTTAATAGATGGTATCCACCTATGTGCTGAGTAAAGAGTAAAATTGTGACCCTTAGAGATGGAATTTGGAGATTCATTTTATGAGAATGACAGTATATTCATCATTTATTCATCATTTTTTCCCTATTCCTTTTTTTTTTTAAGATTGGCACCTGAGCTAACAACTGTTGCCAATCTTTTTTTTTTTTTTCTGCTTTTTCTCCCCAAATCCCCACAGTACATAGTTGTATATTTTAGTCATGGGTACTTCTAGCTGTGGTATGTGAGACACTGCCTCAGCATGGACTGATGAGTGGTGCCATGTCCACACCCAGGATCCGAACCAGCAAAACCCTGGGCTGCTGAAGCTGATCACTCAAACTTAACCACTTGGCCACAGGGCTGGCCCCTTTCCCTATTCTTTACTTAGCACATAATAGCTACTGTGTATATGTATGGTGAACTGAAAAGAATTTGCAATGTAATTGGTAACATAATTTTTCTGAGGAAACTAATTAGTGATTAAACTATGGTAGTTCTTTTTTTTTTTTTTTAAAGATTTTATTTTTTCCTTTTTCTCCCCAAAGCCCCCCAGTACATAGTTGTATATTCTTTGTTGTGGGTCCTTCTAGTTGTGGCATGTGGGACGCTGCCTCAGCGTGGTCTGAGGAGCAGTGCCATGTCCACGCCCAGGATTCGAACTAACGAAACACTGGGCCGCTTGCAGCAGAGAGCGCGAACTTAACAACTCGGCCACGGAGCCAGCCCCCTAAACTATGGTAGTTCTTTGATGTGGTTTATCTTTGTATATAAACAGGGAGAACAAGTGATCATAATGCATTTCACCCTTTCAAAGACTTTACCAAAGATCTACACAAAAGGATGTTAAAAAGCTTTAGTCATATGGGCACATTACAGGGGATATTTCTGTTTAAAGGGTGGAGTCTGAATCAGCCCTGATGGCCTAGTGACTAAACTTCTGCACTCTCCCTTTGGCAGCCTGGGTTCAGTTCTCAGGCATGGAACCATGCTGCTAGTCTGTCAGTAGCCATGCTGTGGTGGTGGCTCACGTAGAAGAACCAGAACATGCAACTATACACAACTATGTACTGGGGCTTTAGTGGGGGGAAAAGAAGGATGAAAAAGGCAGGAGGGAGATTGGCAACAGATGTTAGCTTAGGGTGAATCTTCCCCTGAAGAAAAGAGAGAGAGAAAAAAAAGAATAGTCTGACTTAGAGATAGGAACAAAGGTAGGAGATAAAGTTTCTCTGAAGGGGAAAGTGCCACTTGTAAATTTCCCCAGTGTTAGAATTTGCACTGTGTTCAGTAACTCTGAACATTCTGAAAAATGACCTGCCTATTGGAAGCTTCAGGTTTGCAGATGTTCAAAATTCTTCCTTAATGTGAAATACCAATAGGAATGTTAGTACCAGGAGGCTGGGTGTATGGGCTAAAAAGTGATAAATAATCCTATTGTGGGCAAGGGTGAAATAGAGAAAAAAATAATATAAATTATATTTGAGGGGTGATGATCTCAGCATGGTTGGTTAGTATAAGAAAGAGAATCTAGAGGTTACTGTAGATTGCTTTCTGGAGTTATGAGCCCAATGTGTTAGTATAACAAAACAATCTGAACATCAGAGAACAGCTGTTTTACAAACAAGTTGAAAATATCACCTAGATCTTGAACAAGACTTGCAGTTATGTGCAGTTGCTACACATCTGAAATACTAGATGTCTTTGTTTCCAGAAGATCATACTAGATATTAGAATATAGAATATTCTTTTTTTTTTTTTTTGAGGAAGATTAGCCCTGAGCTAACATCAGCTGCCAATCCTCCTTTTTTTGCTGGGGAAGACTGGCCCTGAGCTAACATCCGTGCCCATCTTCCTCTGCTTTATATGTGGGATGCCTGCCACAGCATGACTTGCAAAGCAGTGCCATGTCCACACCCGGGATCCGCGCACCCGGGATCCGAACCCGCCAACCCGCCACCAAAGCAGAATGTGCAAACTTAAGGGCTGCACCACCAGGCCGGCCCAAATATAGAATATTCTTATTCTGATTATATTCTAATATAGAGTATCAGAACCCCGAAGCATCTCAAAGCTTGAGAGTAGTAAATCAGGAGAAAACCAGGAGTCTTAATTTACCTTGGTTGTAGTAAAAAAAAGTAATAAATGGAATAGGCTGAAAATAGGGGTTTAGTGATAGACACTTAAGAGATTTATATATATATTATATATATATTATATATATAATGTATATATATATATATGTCTGTGAAGGTTATGTAAATATAATCCAGATACTTCCTTGTCTCTTGCCCCCTTTAGCAACACGTAACCCACCCACAACATTCCCTTTTCTCATTCTTCGATATTTATGGGTATTCCCAGGAGATTTTTCACCGGAAAAGTCCTATGGACTATCTATGTTTATTTTCCCTTTTTTGGCACGAAACCCCCTTCTAGGGTACTGCTGAGCGCCGCCACGTTCTTGGCACCACTGGTTTCCGCCGGGGCTATCACTGCAAATACACTAAACATCCTGTGGTCCAAAGTCTCTCAAAGTTCATTGGCAAAGAGGATCAGGACACTTAATCGTCTTCCCCTGACATTCTTAGATGGGTACCAAAGCACGAACTGTACCCAGTTTTAGTAGTTACAATCCTTTCGATTCTTACAGCTCCGGTGGGAAACTGGGGAAATCCTAATGCAGATCCCACCAGGCTGCCACAGAATTTCTCGTCTTTTCATGCGTGAGGTTTTGCTGCAGGGTCAAGCTTCCGGTGCCAGACTCCCTCTTTCCCCCAAGGAATAGCCTTCTGGTATCGCTTGGGCTCACTCGGGGCTCTCCCTGCTACCGTTCGAGGAAGGGAGATGGACGTCTTCGACTTTGAGATTGGCGTAAGTGGGACCACCTATTCAATCTTTTCAGAAAAGTAACTTATGTCTCGTGACAAACGCCGGCATAACGCAGAGGACGTGACTAAAAGGTAATTGTTAATGGAAATTATTTAAATACTTTTTAAATGAACGATTGCGAGACACACAAGGAAACGCCAGGTTTGCAGATACTTTTATTAAAGCTCTTCCGGGTGGCCAAATGCCAGTGGAACCGACGGTAGGAGTAGAGTGGACAGTGAGTGAAAACTTGTTGAGTGACTCTCAGGAAGAGTTAGCACTCAAATTTCAGGTATACAAACTCATTCTAACCACTCCATTCACTAGACCTCATGATGAGGTTCCGCAGGATCCCAGCTCCAGCTCAGGATACATTACTCATTGCAGGAGATTTTGAATTTTTCTCTTCTCTCTTTCCAGCTTTTCCCAACACCGGCTGTGAGGTTTGTCCACGACTCCTCCAACATTTAATGGGAAAGGCGCTTAGAAGAAGGCAAAGTAGGGAGGACTTTGCGGCTGTATTTCTCAAACCCGTTAAAGGGAGAGCGATAATGGGTGAGGGGCGTGCAGACTAGCTCCTTCCTTGCCCAATCAGGTGCACAGGAAGATGTCCTTTTACCAATAAAAATAAAGTTCGCTTTCCGGAGGCGGGAGGGTGAGCCTTGACTGCCAGTTCTCCAAAGCAACGATAGAATAGAGGACATAGAGTGATTGGAGGTAGGACCAACCCAGGAAAAGGGGCGCGGTGGGGGTGGGGGTAATTCTGAGCGGCGGCTGGACTGGCCAGTGGAGTGCGAGGGTTGCTGTTCCTGTTGTAGTGTTGCTCGCCAATCAGGAAGGCGAGGGAGTGGGCGGGGCGGGGAAGGGGTGGGAAGAGCTCGCAGCACCGCCGGGCGCCCGTCGGGCTCTGGGAGAGAGAGAGAAATCCGGTTAAAATCAGAGTCGGAGGGAGGTTTAACCACAGATCGGTTCCGATCGGATTATTCCTTAAAGGGGACGCGCCATTGTCAAGAGAACGGAGCCTGGGGCCCGAGGGCGGGGACCGGCGGCGCCTGAGGAGCGAGGCAGCTGCACTTGGACTGGGGACGGGTAGGTGTCGCCTGGGGAAAGGCACTTCATTTTACTTTCTCTTCCAGCCCTAGGGGCAGGCGCCGGGATGCCCGCCGACCGGCGGCCGCAGCCCTGGCGGGAGACGGTCGCCGGCCCTTTCGGCTGCCCTTCCTGATGGGAGCCGAGGGGGAGGCGGGCCAGGATGGCTGGCAAGCTGCGCCGCCCGGGCCAAGACTCGTAACGGACGCTAAACCGCGGCGCAGCCCCCGCCTCAACCGAAAAGCCGCCGGAGCGGCAGCGGGTCCTCGGGGAGCGCCGCGCGCCCCGCTCCCCCGCGTGCCGCTGCCTTGCGCGCCCCCTTCCCCGCGCGCGCTCCCTTCTGCTCGCGCGCCGCCTCCTCGCGGACTCGCAGGAGCCGCCCCGCGGAGAGAAAGGCGGCGGCGGCCAGGCGGAGGGAGGTCGGCGCCCACGGTTTCGCCGCCCCAACCCTGAAGCGAGGGCCGAGGAGCTAACTTAGCGCGGCGGCCGGCGGCCCCAGGGCGGGAAGGGGCGCTGGGGACCCCTGGAGCTCGCGGAGTCGCCAGTCCGGCCCAGCATTGTCCCGCTTTTCCTTTGCGCCCGTCTCTCCGCCCACTGCTCGTGGTCGTGGGGAGGGGTGCGCGTTCGGGCGCTGTGCCCGCGCCGCTCCGGGCCGGTCGCGCACCCCGAGACCCGGAGCCTTCCGGAGTCGGCCCCCCGGACGCCGCAGCCGCAGCTGCTGCCCGCCGTCCGGGGCGGTCCGGGCCTTGGAGTGTCTGTGCTGCTCTCGGTCTCCGCTCCGGCGCCGGCTGCCTGGGCGCTGAGCTCCTCCTAGCAACTTTTCTTTGCTGATTGATGGAAGTTGTGGCTTCCGGGCGGCAGGTTCTTTGGGCATAATCTCGTTTCCTGCGTTCTGGAGAGGCTCATTTCAAGGGCGCAATGGTTCTTGATTGCTGTCGTTCCTTTCCTCCCATCCCAGTTTTGTTCCTCGGCACCTGAAATCGCTTGTGTCGTGGATTTGCAATCATATGAGAGCATTAACTTCTCTCAGGCCAAGAAAATTTGAAAAGAACAACAACAAAAAGGCGGGGGCGAGGGGTGGGTATTGCTGATGAGGGGCAAGACTCTACGTAGAGCCGAATTTGCCTTAACCTTTGAACTGTGGAAAGTATTACTTCGACTTACTGGCGGAGGCTCTTTTGGAAGGGGGAAAAAGCAAAACAAAAAAAACCCCAGGTTGCTAGGGCGTATTGGATTAGGAAAAAAACTAGACTTTTGGTAGAAATAAAATTAGTTTGTAAAATACTGTTCTGCCTAGCAGATATCTTCCGTAAAGTTAATTTCTACTACTGAGACCATAGGTATTATAATTGGTAACAGCAACTTTTACTATTGATAAAACAAAAACAAGTACATGTAAGATTTTTTTTCCATCTTGAGCAGTATTGCTCTGCTATACCTGTCAATACTTGCTGAAGTCGTCATATTTAGAAACAGCGCATTCCTGGTTAGAGACCTAATATAGAGAAGGAATGTTTTCATAAGCATTCATTTTTGACAGTTTCTTCTTGTGCAGTACTTTGTAGAGTACTTGCATGTGCGAGTTACAGGCCTATAAACAAAGTAGCAGTGGGTGTGTTATTCTGTAGTCTTTCTTTTCTTTTCTTTTCTTTTTTTTTTGCTACTCATTATCAAAAATAGCATTCCATCCTGTCTTTTCTTCCATTTTGAGTTATTTTGTAAAACACTTCTCTAGAAGAGTGAGTTTTGTTGGAACCCTGGCCCAGTGTTTTGTTGTTTTTTAAAGCAATACTAACAACTTTCCAAAGTGTTCATTGATTAACTCACTGTCTAGTAACTTTTTGAGTGGGGTGAAACATTATAGCCTAAATTCAGAGGCTCAGCAACAGCAACAAAGGAGAAACTATACTTGGGCAACTGAAAGCTGATTTCAGATAATAATGTTTGAGAGAGACTCTATTCTTCCTACAGAATTTAGGAAATTTAGACACACAAAACATGTTCTTTTGTAGTAATCTTGATGGTATCTGGCATTGTCACACCTAATATTCCCCCCACCCTCTTTCATCCTCTTCTGTGATAAGGATTGTCAGGCAAGCTTGTGGGCAGAATCTTCCTTTCCATTTTATAATAGAAAGTAGAAGATTTAAACAAGTTTCCAAATTTCTATCTTTGTTTACTTACTAGCTTATTTAAACAATAGAGGAGAGAATTTCTGAACTTTTAAAAGCACATGTAAAGAAAACATTCAGAAAGAATTACCTTTGAAATATCTAGGACATGTTTCCTGGAAAACATGTTTTTTCCTGTGTACTTTTCACATTGTTTTAAACACATTGTCTGGTATGTATACATTGCCAAGTCGTTTCTTGAGTTGTGAACTGTCCTTTGAGATCCTTGGGAACTGGGACTGTCCACCATTTCTGTGCAAATTCAGTGTGTCACCTAGTGCCTTTCTAGTGCCCAATAAATGTATTGTCTTAGGTCTTTGTGACAAAAAAAGATGATGTTCAATAGAGACTGCTTAAGAGACTTAATTTTTTTTTTTTTTTTAATAAACACGTTTCTGAACAGATTACACCAAAGAACAGCAATTGGGTTAGTGTCTGGGGAAGATATATTAATCAAGACGCTTTTTGTTCTATACAAAAATGTGATTTTATTGTTTATAGTATCTCTTTCACAGATATCTTTTGTGATATCAATAACTTGTCGCAATTATTAGAACTAGGTTTAATCTGTCAACAACATCTGTTGAGTACTTATTTAAGGAGTATCATGGAAAGATAAAGTAGAAATGGATGACCGCCATTGCTCTCAAAGGTATGCAGTTTAATGAGGAGATGCAAAATTATCATCCATAGGAAAAAAGACAGTGTGTATCTCAGCACAGAAACTGGTGTGAAGTACCAGTCACACAGGATTCACGCCAAAATGGTAAAGGAATAGTCGAATGAGAGAAGAAACCGAGATGAGGTGGGAAAGTTTTCTTTGCTTTATATAGCAGATTTTGTGATATATTTAAAAATAGATTTTAAAAAAATATGTTTGGGGGTTGGCTGGGTGTATGTTCCCTAACTTGAGCTATTTTTATCTACAAAATATTTTTTGGGGACAGAGCATGTGCTCTGAATTTCAACTATTGTTACCTCACCAGAGAGATCATCCATCTAACCCAGCTCAACTGTCGCCTTTTCTGCAAGCTCTTCTTCTATTCTAGTCATAAGTGATGCTCTTTCCTCTCGCTCCTGTAAAACACTTTGACAGTACAAGCCATACTCTGACTTACAGTATGATTATGTATTTCTTCATTAGATTGTGGACTTTGGTAAAAGCCATTAACAAAAGTTGGACCTCCTCCCTCCCTTTTTTACTGTTGCCTAAAGTATGTGAGCAGTTTTATTAGCCCACCAGTATTCTGTAAAGCCGTAAGCCGTAAAGAAGTTCAAATTATTTTACTTGGGGAAAATGTATATGTATGTTTGAAGGCAAGACCATTTTTTTCCTTATCACCAAAGTTTCACATGCTCATTGCAGAATATTGATGTGAAAGAAATATATAATTTAGAAATTAAAAGTGCCCCCATAACGCTGCCCTTAGCATATTATAACTATTAGTAATGGTTTGGTGTTTATTCTTCCAGTTCTTTCCTTTTCTTTTATTACCTTCAGATAGGACTGCCTTAAACTATCATACTTGAAATTTTTCCTGAAGTAGTTGTTTACTGGGAATGGAGAAAAATAATAGATTTTTACACACTTATTTATTATTAATTTCTCCTGGTTCAGTAATTCTGATTCTTTTACCTTTTCTTGAGATACAAGGCTGCTACCAGTGTGTGTGTGTGTGTTCAAAATATAGCCTTCATAATCATTTCAAAAATTGATCAAAGCCGGGGCCTGGCCTGGTGGTGCGGCAGTTAAGTGCGCACATTCTGCTTTGGTGGCGCAGGGTTCGCCGGTTTGGATCCCAGGTGTGGACATGGCACTGCTTGGTAAGCCATGCTGTGGCAGGTGTCCCGCATATAAAGGAGAGGAATATGGGCATGGATGTTAGTTCAGGGCCAGGCTTCCTCAGCAAAAAGAGGAGGATTGGCAGCAGTTAGCTCAGGGCTAATGTTCCTTGAAAAAAAAAATTCATCAAAGCCTGTGTCCCTGAACAGTTTACCTGCCTTTACCCTAAACATTTTTTGGAGTACATGCTCTAGGCATAATCTCTTTTCATTTCTTGATTCTCCTCATCTCTAGAGAGCCATTAAAAATTGCTTTGAGGCTGCCAACAGGCACTCTTCATTGTAGCCCAAGGAGGAATGTAGGAAGACATTTGTTCATGATCAAATCATATCCAGAGGTTTTACTTTCACCTCCTGTTGCTCATTTTGAAAAGGGAGCTACAATTTAGGCCAGTGAAGTAGGTGATAAGATTCTGTTGTTCTAGGAGCTTCTTTAAGCCAACTCAGAGAGGAAAAAGGTTTTCCAAAGGTTCCTGAATAGAAAGCCCAGCTGTAAGCAGCCAGTTGGCCTAGTCAGCTGAGAAATCTCCATTCGTTCAGCAAATTTTTCTTGAGAACTGCACCTACTCTAAGCACCGTGCTAGGCATTGAGAATAAGATTAAGTCTGTTTCTACCACAAGCTAAGAGCGCCTCTGAATAGGATCCTTAAATAGAGTGGTACATGTGGATTAAAGGTAGTGTAAACAAAGGGCACAGCTAGGTGAATTTATGATTCACTCGTGTTTATTGTTCTGCAAAGCTTTTTCCAAAGTCTCCTAGCAAACGAACCTGGTCTTCCATAGGAGGTGGGTTGGGGTCCAGGGAGCCTTTTAAATTAAATCCGTCCGCTCTAGAATTTTTTTTTTTTTTTTAATTTCAAACACTGCTATTCTTTTGGGGCAAAATATTTCTGAAATTCTGCATACATTGATTTCTTTGTACTCTACAAGGATCATCCATTTCAAAGACAACCATTGTGAGACTACATCTGTATCCTAGCAGATAATCAGATAATTCATAGTTTGCTGATAGAGTAGTAACATGTTCTTTTAAACTCAAAATGTTATAATAAATATATTCCTTAATCAGGATTTTCTTTAATGTTATGAAAATAATTATTATTTTGAAAAGTCGCTTGTATAAAATACAGTCTGAAGTATTTTTAACTTTTACACAATAGACTGTGTCGTCATCGTCCCCCCCCCTCACCCCTGCCCCTTTGCTCGATCTTTGTATTTCTGGGGAAGGAATTGGATTACTAAGAAAGGGACTTTGTAGGACTGTCATTGATGGAATCCACCCAGGCCAGGGAAGAGTCTGACAGAGGGGTAGGTACGGCCTATGGAGTTTGACCGTAATGCAACAGTTATAATTTGTCAAGTTTCATGAAGAGTTAAGATTTTAAAATGACAGCTTTATTGAGATATAATTTACATACCATACAACTCACCTACTTAAAGGGCATAATTCAGTGGTTTTCAGCATATTCCAGAGTTGTACATCACTGCCACAATCGATTTTAGAACTTTTTCATCACCCCATCGTCTTCCCCACCTCCCTTCCCAGCCCTGGGCAACCACTAGTCTACATTCCATCTCTGTAACATTTGCCATTTCTGGACATTTCATATAAGTGAAATATAACATTTTAATAAATGTGCATTCCTGTATAAATTGGTCCCTGTAAATGTGTATAAATCCTAGGAGTAGAGAGGGTCTTTTCATGATGTGTGTAGCTCCAAGTTCAGAAATATTTTCTTTAAGAGAGAATTTATATAAATCCTTATTCTACCTACGCCTGGAGAGTAATGGGAAAAGAGATTTTTTTCCCACCGATGAAAATTATAAGACTCATTTTGGTGACACTTCTTTATATTCATTTAATCATTTGGTGACTCTTCAGTAAACATTTTTTTTTTTAAAGATTTTATTTTTCCTTTTTCTCCCCAAAGGCCCCCGGTACATAGTTGTGTATTTTTAGTAGTGGGTCCTTCTAGTTGTGGCATGTGGGACGCCGCCTCAGCATGGCTTGATGAGTGGTGCCATGTCCGTGCCCAGGATCTGAATTGGTGAAACCGTGGGCCTCCAAAGCAGAGCAGGCAAACTTAACCACTTGCCACGGGGCCGGCCCCTGAATGGTTTATACCACAAGTTCTGCATGCTGGACTTAAATAAAAGACAGTACTTCAAAAGAAGTTGAAAGTACTTCGTAAGCTCTAATCGTTGCTGAAGATAATGTGATGTTTATCTTATTGGTTGAAACTGTTGTATTGTGCAAATCACCATTTATTTGATAAAAAATAGTGCCTCCTAGGTTGATCATGATGCGCTTGTATTGCTCCTGCACAATGCTGGTGGCCTTGTAGGCACTTAATAAGTGCTTATTGATTGCCTGGTCACTGTGATCATAGATATTTTTATCAGCTCTATGAGTCCTTATTTTCCATCTTGTAATAATAATAGTAGCTAAATTTATTGAGTGCTTACTAAGTAATGTGATAAGTACTTCATATGTACTATCTTTTAAGGTAAAAGGATGCAATTTACTTTTGAGAATTTTCTGTAATTATCTCCATTGATTGTAGTTTCACAAATTTCTGATCATTTCTTTGTCTTTTTTAGATTATTTTGAACGGCCATTTTTTATCAAACCTCAGGCACTTTGATGCTGATGCTTTCTTGATGTTTCCAAGAGATGTCAACATAAGGTTTTCAGCAACTACATCCTGCTCTTGGATGACAGCATTGTAAGATAACGTCTCTTATTTCGGAGCATCCATACTTTAGAGAGATTAAAGTGTTGTTTTTAAAAAGTGTCTGAGAATTGATGAGAAAGGGTTATTAGTATGTTCACTTACTGCAATACAACCTCATTTTTTTAGGTTATAAAATAGTCATATGTGTGCTTTGTTGCCGAATGGATTTCAACATAGTATTTCAACTTCTCAGGATTCTTTGTTTTGTTTTGTTCTGTTTTGTTTTTTGGTATGTCTCTTTATTTCACGGTAACCTTCAAATGTGATATAGTTTAGTTCAATACTAAAGAATGCTGGAGAGATCATTTAAAGGCAGTTTGCAGTTTTGTTCTCCATTTAAAAATCTAAGATGGATTATGCTGTCTATAGCACTGGTAAAAAGATAGTACTTTGGTGGTTCCATTCGTGTGTCTGGGGTGTGAATGAACTCATAACCATTTATTTGCAGAAGAAACTCCAGCCATTAGTCTCCTTGGTCAGCAGTATACAGGCCACCCTATTTTGTTCATGTGTTGGCAAAACCATTCTTTTGTAAATCATGTGTTGTTTTGGGGTCGATTTGCTCTTCACTTTACTGTTAGTTGTATCTCTCTGTGTGCTCTCATTACACCTACCTGTAGAGGTTTCTTTGTTTTTCTAATTTGATGTTTTCACTGTGCTATGAGAAGAGAACCCATAGCACACTTGTTGAATGGTCGATCAAAATGATAGAAGGTTCTGAGTGAGGAACCACAGGACTTCCTGTTCATGGAGCTTTAGTGCTAGGCCCTTGTTATGTTGGTTTTTACTGCTTAGAGGACTCTTTCTTCTTTCCTAGTTTTGGGCTCTGTTTGAGGTAGGTGATGTTTCTGGAAAGCAGAAGGGGGTGTAACAGGGTGGTATAATTACCTTGTGGATGTTTAATTTCCCTTGAATAATGGACCTCTTAAAATTCTGTCTTATTAAGTCTTAACTCATGTAGATGGAAAATAATTCTTTCTTGGATGTCTTGATATTCTACTTCTTGCAAGAACCATCACAACCCCCAAGCTTGTACACTAGGATACTTGTATGCGCTGGTGTATTGTTTGTTGCAGTACAGAACGTAATCTTAATTTTCGTGAATAGAAATTAGAAGCCTTAAAGAACTGTGAGGTTGCCTGTAAAGTAGCCACATATGCCTGGTGTCTAGATATTTATATTTAAACTGGTTCTTTTGGTCATCTATTTTCTTTGAGGTAAAACTGTCTTTGTAGATGCCCTTTTCTTTGTTTGTGTTGATGATAACTTAGACTATGTCTTGTATTTAGTGTTTTTGGCAATATTGAACCCTTAGTACACTTTGAATAAATACTGGTTCAAGTTTTTGTCGTGCGTTTCTTTAGGGTTGCTTCACTCTTTCCTGTTGTGGAGCTCATGGAGTTACAATGCTTTGAGAGCTGGAATGTCCTGGGGAAAGATCTGATACAATGCCTGCATTTTGTAGATGAGGATGAGATTGGGACTTGTTTAAACTTGAATAGAATTGAGTTCTTTTTGATTCTTAGTGCAGTGTTTTTCATCTTCTAGTATATGCTTCCCCAAGTAAAATTTTTAAGAGGTGGGTAGAATCTTAGACTTCTGTAGCCTCTATAACAGAGGTCTGGTCTGCGAAAATTTTATGTCACACCCAGCAGTATAAAAAATTGTGTCTGCATTCCCAAGATACGTTTGTTTAAAAGTATATACTACATATTTTGTACATAATGAGACATTAACAAAAAATGAGATAACGATGAAAAACATTTTAGAAAACTTTAAAATGTATTAGTTCCATGTTTTTGATTCCACTTTAAATGGTAATTTTTAAAATTAGATAAGTATGACTGAATGTCATCCCTTAAAAAAACTTTTTATTTTAAAATAATTATAGACTCACGGGAAGTTGCAAAAATAGTACAGGAGTCCTGTGTAATCTTCATGAACATCCCCTTGTTGTAATATCTTATATGACATATTAATAACAATGTTAAACCAGGAAACTGACATTGGTCCAATACTGTTAAGCAGCCATATTCGGATTTCATGGTTTTTAGTGCACTCATTCATGTGTGTGTGGGTACAGTTCTATGCGATTTGATAGCATGTCTAGTTTCATGTAACTACCACTACAATTAAGATACAGTTCTGTCACTACCAAGAAACTCTCATGCGGCTCAAGGTCCCCCCCTTCCCCAACCTCCCCATCCCTATTAACTGGCAGCCACTAATTTGTTTTCCATCTCTATAACTGTGTCATTCAGAGAATGTTACATAAATGGAATCATTCTGTACATAGCCTTTTGGGACTGACTTTTTTCACTCAATACAGTGGTATAGAGAACCATCCAAATTCTCGTGTATTATGTACTATTATGTATTAAGTACTTATGTAGTAGTAGGTTCTCTCTCTTTATTGCTGAGTAGTATTCATTGTATGGATATATCACAGTACACAGTTTAGCTATTCACCTGTTGAAGAACATATGAGTTGTTTCCAGTTTTAGGCTGTTATGAATAAAGTTGCTGTAAACATTCATGTATTGGTTTTTGTGTAAACATAAGTATTCATTTCTCCAGGATCAGTGCCCAAGAGTGCAATTGCTGGATTATAGTGTAAGTGTATGTTTAGTTTTATAAGAAACTGCTTGACTATTTTCCAGAGTGGCTGTATATTTCCACCAGCAATGTATGGAAGATCCAGTTTCTCTATATCCTTACCAGAATTTGGTATTTTCATTATTTTTAAATTTTAGCTATTCTAATGGTGAATGTAGTAATATCTCATTGTGGTTGTAGTTTGCCTTTCCCTAATGGGTAAATTAATTGTTTCCCTAATGAGCAAATTGGGTTGTTTTTCATTGTTGTGTTTTGAGAGTTCTTCATATATTCTAGATATAAACCCTTTGTCAGGTAGGCAGTTTGCAGAAATTTTCTTCCCATCCATAGCTTTTCTTTTCTTTTCTTTCCTTCTGTTTTTTTGCTGAGGAACATTGGCCCTGAGCTAACATCCATTGCCAATCGTCCTCTTTTTGCTTGAGGAAGATTGTCGCTGAGCTCAAATCTGTGTCAAGCATGGTTTGATAAGGAGTGTGTACGTCTGCACCAGGATCCCAGCCTATGAACCCAGGCTGCTGAACCGGAGCACATGAACTTCACTCTACACTACCGGGCCGGCCCCCATAGCTTATCTTTTCATCCTCTGAACAGGGTCTTTTACAGAGCAAAAAAGTTTTAAATTTTCATGTAGTGCATTCAATTATTTTTTTCCCTTTTTTAAAATTGTTCTTATGGTGTCATGTCTATGACCTTTTCATCTAGTCCTATGTCTTGAAGGTTTTTTTCCAATTTTTCTTCTAAAAGTTTTATGGTTTTACATTTTACAAGGTAATCACTTTCTTACCTTACAATTTTTGATAAAGCACCGTTACTGGTAATAAAGTAGTTGTCAGCTCTACCGTTTTCTTGCTTGCTTGTGTTTTGCTTTATTTATGTTTAATGTGCCTTTCTTTGCAAAAATCTTTAAAAAATCTATTTGTGGGTGATGTCATAATTCTGATGATAACTGCAAATCTGCTCTCTTGGGCACATGTAAGTTGTAGGGTATTGCAGTATGCTGAAAGTGAGCAGACAAGTGGGGACATCACAACCAACCTCCCCAGAGTGTGCAACGGCCACCTTTCCATTAGGAGACCTTTACCTACTGTAATATTGTGTGTGTTCAGTGTCACAGAAACCCTTCTGAGTATTTTAAGATAGAAGAGACTTAATGCAGGGTATTAAGGGCTTACAGAATTGTTAGAAGATCCTGACAGCAGGTTTTAGGGTGCCAATACCGAAGTAACCCACTAGGGTAGCTCTGCTGGAATCCAGAGCTCGTGCCACCTCCGTTGCTGTTGCACGTGCCTCCAGATGCTGGAGAGTCTGTAGGACAGACCCATAGCTGCAGTCCAGAATTAGGAAGTCAGATCCAGAAGCCTCTGCTGCTGCTGCTGCCACCACAGTGCTTCTCGTCACCAAGAAGCTGGAGGATGGACATTGGAATGATGCTGTAGAGAAATCGCACATTTCCACAACTGTGCTTGCCCCTCCAACAACTGAAAAGGTGCCTTTCAAATTGCCTGTAGGTAGACTGGAGGTCAGGAGAGGCAGTCTGTGGGATCCTGCATACTTCACATAAATGCCACGAGACTGAAGCAGCCTGACGCAGGATCAAGAGAAGCTGCTGGTATCAATCTCACATACTGAATATTAGTAAAGCTCAAATTTCAAGTTTAAGGTAACGCATATGTATAATCTGCTAGTATTTTCACTCTCTTGGCTTGATTAGCCCACCTCTGAGCAGTGCATGCACTTGTTCCACTTTGAACTTCATACATTTCAAATGATTAAGTAGTAGGAACATAGTAGGTCTGGTATGATTTTTCAAAAATTTTAAATTTATCTTAATATCTCCCAATTTCTGAAACCATATTTTTCCTTTTTATAAGTAAATACAAGTATAAAATGTTATTGTTTTGGGAAACCCTCATTAAATTCTGCCAACGTTATTCTTCGCTTACTGCTGGCACCCGAGCCTTCTCTCTGTCTAGCACCTGTGTTTTCCCCGGCTCACCCTGGAGAAGAACGTGGAAGAGGTGGGCTTTCTTGTAGAACTCTTCTCTGATGCCAGAGGCTCTATAGCCAGCGCTCATCACTACTTTGGTATCTTTTTGTCAAAAATAAAGTTTGGTTTGTTTTATTGCATACTTTGGATTTTATTCCTGGGTGTAGCAAATTTCAGCACAAAACCAAAAATGAGACATACAGATATCCTTGCAAAGACTGGTTTTATATGGCCTGTGTTGGCAATTGATTTAAAAGCAATAAAATAAGTTGTACGAAAAATTTTGAGTTTGTGTTCATCTGCACTTTTCTAGTGAGAGGTCCATAGATTCTTCAGATTCTCAAAGCGGAGGCTGTGACCCAGGAAAGATTAAAAGTGGCTGCTCCAGGGGAGTAGGTTCAATCAAGATAGCTGCCAGCCATTTAATACCAAGACTTCTGCAGTCAGTCACAGACCCCATCTCTGATCTCCATCCTTTTTTCAGGACATAAAAAGAAAATTATTGTTACCCCAGTGCTTGGGGAGGAGCCAAGGAACATCATAAGAGTTGATTATTAGATGAGAAGGGATGCCTGGAAGTCAATTATATCATCCCAATAATTGCTTTTTAAAAAGGATACATTCCCATATGGTTTATGGGATCCTGAAAAATAATGGATTATTTGTGTCAAGATATATTAAAATGTTGATAATCTCTTATCCAATCTATTAGACTTTGGGGAGTTTATCTGAATGCTTGAAATAGCTATAAAAGTAATTTATGTGTTCAAATCTGGAACCCAAAAATGTATACTTTAGGAAGGAATCTATAAATTTAAACTCTATAATTCATCTAAAATTGTTGAGCTGATTCAGAGATACATAAATGCGTTGGATTTTCACATCTGATATGTCACCTTTTCACATAATTTTGCCTTATTTCTTAACATATGACTTCACCAAAGCCTAAAAGGAAAGTGGCATGGTGTGTAGAGATTTCAAAACCATTTCTTTAAACAAAATCATGCCCTGAAATCTCAAATATCAAGTGATGAAAGGAGAGACGGTTTTGTTTGAAGTAGGGGGCAAGAAAAGCCGTACGTTTTGTGCATTCCCCCTCACTCCAGTGCACAAACACACACATGAATAGGAAGAGAGCGGTGAGGGTTAGAAACAGGCCAGTGGAGTCTGTGCCAACTGAATGCTGGTTCTGCTGACTCAGTTCCACAAACACGTACAGTAGCATCTCCTGTAAGCCCAGCACTTTGGGGTCGGTTATTTGGAGTCTCTAGAAGTGCCATGGGTAGCCTCAGATTCCTCATGTATGAAACATGTAAAACATGATTTCTCTCATAGAGTTGTAAGGATTAAATAAAAAGATGTTGCTATAAAAATCTCAAAATATTATTTCAAACCTGGGATGATCTACTCTGAGTTCATTGTGTTTTATGTGCTAAAAACATTGATTATGATTTCATTTTAAAGGAAAGTATTACTGGGGCTCACAAAAGACAGTTAGGTTAGACTAACCTTAGTTCTTTTTAGATAGGATTGTTAGGCTGTGGGTCAAGAGAATGCAGAAGAAACGGCATAAGCGGATTTCAGCCAGACATTTTGTAACGTTTCTTTCTGTTGACAAGGGGGAAGAGTATGGGCTGACTGACCACTCAATTAGGTGGAAATGTGATTGGTTCACTAGCACCTCCAAAAATTAATAAACAGCGAATTGATAACAACTGGAGACAAATTTCTAGTGACATGCTGAAGGTCGCTGTCCATATTTTTGGAATGATGTGAATGAAAACATTGATAACTATGCTTGTCAAATTTTTGGATGAAATGAAATTTTTAGGGATAACTTTTGAAAATAATATTTCTGACTGCAAAGGTGGGCGGAGGCTAACAAGATCTTTTAATGGAGCTTGATGGGAAGGTCCTATATATGGGTTCAGAAAACAGCCACATAATTATAGCGGTGAGGGAGATGCAGTTAAACAACTTAGGTGTCTTTCTTACTGTAATAAACTCAACGTGGATATAAAATGTATTGTGACTACCGCAAAGGCTTCATAGAACCATTGTCTGGACTAATAAGAGGAAGAAGTTCAGAAGGGAAGTGTGTTAGTCTTACTTTGTTCTGTATTATCCAGATTATACCTGGAGTATTGTGTTGGGTTCTGGATGTCACATTTGAAAATGAGCCAGAAAACAGAAAATGTGTTGGCGAGGATATGGAGAAGTTGGAACCCTCATGCCTTGCTGGTAGGGATGTAGAATAGTGCAGTTGCTATGGAAAACAGTTTGGTGGCTCCTCAAACAGTTAAACCTAGAATTACCATATGACCCAGATATTCCACTCCTAGGTATATACCCAAAAGAATTGAAAATAGGTATTCAAACAAATACTTGTACATGAATGCTCATTCATAGCACTGTTAACATTAGCAAAAGGTAGAAATAACCCAATTGTCCGTTAACTGATGAATGGATAACCAAAATATGGTGTATTCATACAATGGAATATTGTACAGCTGCAAAAATGATAAATGCTACAAAGTGCATGAAACTCAAAAACATTATGCTAAGTGAAGGAAGCTGGACACAAAAGATCACATATTGTGTGATTCTATTGATATAAAATAGCCAGGACAGTTAAATCTATAGAGACATAAAGCAGATTAGTGGTTGCCAGGGGCATGGATAGTGGGGAGTGACTGCTTAATGGGTGCAGGTTTCCTTTTGGGGTGATGAAAATGTTATGGAACTAGATAGAGGTGTTGGCTGCAAAACATTGTGAATATATTAAATGCAATTGAATTGTACACTTTAAAATAGTTAATTATATTTTATATGGGTTTTACCTTAATTAAAAAAAAGGTCAGTATATATAAATCAATTGAATAGTATTCAGTCCAGAAATGAATGAACCCTATGATTAATTGATTGATATATATGTGTGTGTGTGTGTGTATATATATATATAAATTTTTTTTGACAAAGGTGCCAAGACAATTCAATAGGGAAAGAATAATCTTTTCAGCAAATGGTACTGAGACACTTGGATATCTACATGCAAAAGAGCAAATTTGACCCCCTTTCTCATACTGTACACAAAAGCTAACTAAAAATGGCTCATAGATCTAAATGTAACAGATAAAATTATAAAATTCATGCAAGAAAATATGAGTAAATCATAGTGACCTTGGGTTAGGCAAAGCCTTCCTAGATATGACAATAAAAGCACAAGCAACAAAAAATAAAATAAATTGGACTTCATCAAAATTCAAAACTTTTATGCCTCAAAGGACACCTTCAGAAAGTGAAACAACAATCCACAAAATGGGAGGAAATATTGGCAAGTCATATCTAATAAGAGACTTGTATCTTAGAATATATAAAGAATTCTCACAACTCAATGATAAAAAGATAACCTAATTAAAATGGTGAATAAATTGGTGAATTTTATGGTATATGAATTATATCTCTATACAAACTGTTATCAATAAGTCATGTGGAATATGTTTACAAATTTCCAGTCTTAGAGCATTCAAAATTGAAATCCTACTCTTTTTCGCTGCTTCTCTTTTTCTCTTTTGCTCTCCCCGACTCCATCTCCCAACTTGTATCAGCTGTACCTTTTACACTAGCAAGGCTAAAAACATTTACATTCTCTTCTGTAAATTTAATGAGGTCTTTGGTGCTTTGTTTTATGTTGGTCCTACATCTTTTAATTGTGCAGATATTCACTGCAGAGCAGAGTAGTGAGTTACGATTACGTTGCCTTCTCTGCATGCCAGTGCCATGACCCCATGCCAATGGAAGGATGATGTTCTTAGTATCAAAGACAAATGGATTTTCTTTTCCTGTAATTCATCAGTTACTCAAAACCATGTCATATATACATTTTTTTCACATTTGAACAATGACTTCCTTGAATAGCTCTTTTGTTTTTCCTGATGTATCATGTTGGTTGTTTTTGGCAGCATTTGACAGAATATCCAACCACAGGTGACATATTCGATTGTCCTGACCTTTCTCTTATTGCCAGTGGCTGCTGTAGCTCCAGGCATGTTTTTCTTAGTTACTACAAGGCAGGAAGAAGGGGATAGCATGGGTGTTGCTTCTTTCGGCTCTTCCCCCTCTTAAAACATGTTTTTGAAAAAATTTAAAATTTATTGAAAAGTTGTGAAAATAGTAATATGAACTCTTGTCTTTCACCCAGATTCATCAGTTATAAACATTTTGCTCCATTTGCTTTTTCCTTTCTTTATCTTTGTCTATCTAGATCTAGAGTAGTTTTTATTTTGGTGAATCTTTTGAGAGAAAGTTGCAGAGATCATCACTCTTTACTCTTAAATCCTTCACCACTTACCACCTAAGAAAAGGACTTTTTCTCATGTGATGCTGGAATGATGATCAAGTTCAGGAAATTTAATGTTGTTAACTGTCACAGATTGAGTTCTCTGGGAAGCAGCTGCTGAGCCAGAATTAGGATGACACAAAAGTAAAGGGAGGAAGCAGGGTTGGGCAGGTAGAGCTGTCAGATTGTGATGATACCCTGTCTGTTGGCACAAGGAGCAGATCTGGAGTCAAGATTGTTCGTTAGAGGAGTTCCGTGTTGGCACGTACCTTTCCTTTCTCACTTATGGGCTGGGAGCTTTCCAGAGAACAGTGAGACTCTCTTGAAAGCTGAAGCCAACTCCGATGAAGCTAATAGCTTAACCACATTCCTCACACCTGGTGGTGAGTTTTGGATGTGAGTGGTACCTCTCCATGTCTACCACAATACAATACTATTATCTAATATACAGTCCCTATTCAAATTCACCGTTTGCCCTGTAATGTTCCTTTAGCAAATTTCCCCTGATGAGATCTCTCTTTTTATCTTGGAGGAAAATCTTTTAAGAAGCTCCCCAGATGACTTTCCTGTATGTCTCATTGACCTGAACTGAATTGCTTGTCCACAATGGGACAGGAGCAGTTGCTCAGGCCAGTTGCTGGCAAAGGAGAATGGGATTTCCAGGCTTAGTCTAGACATGTAGTGATTCATCTCATGGGTCTGGGAGAGGGGCTACCTTTTCTAATCATGTGCGTCTCACCTGATACCTTAACAAAAAAAGAAAAAAGTTAGTTTTCTTGAGCGAGGAATAAGGGACTGAAGCTGTGGATAGTCAATCAGCAGCAGTCTGCTGGAGTTTTCTGGTGCATGTCTTCTTCTTTTATTGAGAAAAGAGACATATGCCTTCCTGTCATTAAACCAGCTTCTTAGTTATTCTGTCTTTTGAACGGAATCCATTCCTTTCTTCCTTTCATGGAGTTCACTAATTTTCTGTTTTAGTAGGATGAATTATTGTGTAGTCCTGCTGCACAGCTGCCATCCCGGGACTTCTTTTTCATTTCACTCTTGGATCGTTTCCACTATTTCTTGTGTTCTCACATCTATTTTATTGGTTTTCGTTCTTGTTCGCTAGTGTCTGAACACGTCTTTATACTGCCTTCTCACTTGATTGATCATTTGGATATAAAAATCTAGGTCAGAATTATTTCACTCTGGAAATTTTTGAGACAGTCTCTGTCTTCTACCACTGAGAGTTTCAGATTTTGGTCTGATTCTTTTTTTTTTTTTTTGAGGAAGATTAGCCCTGAGCTAACTGCTGCCAATCCCCCTCTTTTTGCTGAAGAAGACTGGCCCTGAGCTAACATCCATGCCCATCTTCCTCTACTTTATATGTGGGACACCTACCACAGTGTGACGTGCCAAGTGATGCCATGTCTGCACCCAGGATCTGAACTGGTGAACCCCGGGCCACCAAAGCAGAACATGTGAACCCAACTGCTGTGCCACCAGCCCGGCCCCTTTAGTCCAATTCTTAACTCTTGTTTTTTCCTCAGATCATCTTGGTGGTTATGAAATTTCACATGATTTGTCTAGATTTTTTTTTTCATGAAACAGAAGGTAGGTCACTTCCTCTCATTCATTTCTCACCTGTCTCCCTGTCTTATTTTGTACCTGTACCTTTTTACTGGTCTTACTTCTTTTATTCTGGGTGATTTTAACATCAACAATGTGGATGGTTCATCCACTACCCTTGATAATACCTCTGACAGATGCTGCACCTGTTAGTCATTCCTCTTTCCTTGCTAAGAGAAGCCCAGGTCTGCTCAGGTATTCAGTGCTCATCTGCTTCCTCAACTCCTCCCCAGCCCAAAGAGGCAATTTGTGCATGTTGCTCAGCCTAAATTCAATTGTGTTAGTTCTGTTCTCCTGGCCAGTGATTGTTTTTTGGCATGGTGACACGTCAGAGAAAGTCTCCTGGGAGTCTGGCTTCCTTCACTTTATGAAGACACACTCCTTCTTCTGGATGTGGTCAAGTAAGGGCATGACACTTAGAGCTGTTGCAGCCATCTCGGGTCATTGAGAAGAAACTGAGATGATGAATGACCTTCAACTCAAAATTGTCTGAAATTGAATTCCTAACCTCAAGTCCTCCCTTCCCCAAATTTTTCTCTCCATCTTTCCAGTTGCTTAGGCCAAAAGTCTTGCCATTATCCCTAACTTTATTCTTTCCCTCATAGCCTATATTCTATTTGTTAGAAGACCCTGTAAGCTCCCTCTTTAAATTATGCTTACAGGGGCCGGCCCCATAGCCGAGTGGTTAAGTGCGCGCGCTCCACTTTGGCGGCCCAGGGTTTTACTGGTTTGGATTCTGGGTGAGGACATGGCATCGCTCATCAAGCCACACTGAGGTGGCATCCCACATGCCACAACTGGAAGGACCCACAACTAAAAATACACAACTATGTACCAGGGGGGCTTTGGGGAAAAAAAGGAAAAATAAAATCTTAAAAAAAAAATTATATTTACAATCTCACTACTTTTTCCTGTTTATACCACTACCATCCTGGTCCAAGCCACTACCATTTCTTGCTGGGTTACTGCAATAGAGCAGTGCCTTTCCAGGGAATTTGCGTAGGGCTCCAGTAGACAGACCGGTGGATCACCAATAGGCCACTTTTGACGTCAGATTCACTTAGGAGGATATGGGACAGGAAACACAGCTTACCCGCAGGGAGGCATCAGATGTTCTCTTTCTTTGGGGTCCTCGTGGCAGTCCACAAAGAGAACAGCCAGAATTATTCTCTATGACTCTCCTCTCCTTCCAGATGAAGCTTGGCTGTTAGTAATGAGGCTTACATGAGCGAGTATGTAATTAACCTGGCTTAGGAACCCCATGTTCCACAAAAGCCATTATCTTGTATAACAACCCATGAGCATAGTTTCCAGGATCCCTACAAGGTGCGTGCCCAATTACAAGAGTCACCACACTAAGAGAAGCACAAACTTGTGGCCACTCACCAGGTGTTTAAAGTTCCTCTCAGTTCCAAGCAATTTACCAATAGGTCATTTTTACCGTAAGCAGTGTTGCCTAGTAACACAGCTGACATTCTGCCTGTATGGTTTCCAGGGGAACAGAGCTAGAAAGTTAACTGAATCCAAGAGCAGTTTCTTATGCTGGAAGACAAGGGTTTTGCTAACACTTCAGTCACAAATAGCCTCCTCCTGAGAGGTCCCCTGCTTCTGTGCTTCCCCCCTACAGTCTGTTCTTTATACAGTAGCCAGACAATCCTTTCAAATGTACCATGCTCATGTTACTCTTTCTGCAAACCCTCTAGTGGCTCCCCAGCTCATTTAGAGCACTGTTGTCTACAGGCCCCACCTGAGTTGGCCCCTAGCTACCTCTCTGATCCTTTTTTCCTAGTACTCTTTCTCTCGTTCATCTGCTCTAATCGCCCTGGATCTTGCTCTAAGGTGCCAGGCATGTTCCTGCCTTAGGGTCTTTGTGTTGGCTCTTCCCCATGGCTGGAACACTCCTACTCCTGGTGTCCACTTGGCTGACTCTCTTTCTTTCTTCCAGCTTTTGTCTCATTGATTTTTCTCTATTAATTTCATGTTTTCACTTTTATTGATTTCTGTTTGATTTTTCTTTTCTTTCTTTCCTTTCTTTTGAGGAAGATTAGCCCTGAGCTAACATCTACCACCAAGCCTCCTCTTTTTGCTGAGGAAGATGGGCCCTGAGCTAACATCCGTGCCATCTTCCTCTACTTTATATGTGGGATGCGTGCCACAGCGTGGCTTGACAAGTGGTGTGGAGGTTCGCTCCCAGGATCTGAACCAGCGAACCCTGGGCCGCCGAAGCGGAATGTGGGAAGTTAACCACTGCACCACTGGGCTGGCCCCCTGTTTAATTTATATTATTTCTTTTCCTTATTTTGCATTTAATTTGCTCTTTTTTTTTTTATTTTCCTAAAGTGGAAACTTAGATTGATTTTTAGATCTTCTTTTCTAATATATGCATTCAGTGCTATAAATTTCTCTCTAGGCATTGCTTTTGCTGCATCCCACACATTTTGATAAGTGGTATTTTCATTTAGTCAAAATATTTTTAAATTTCTCTTGATTTTTTTTTCTTTGACCCATGTGTTATTTAGAAATGTATTGTTTAATCTTCATATATTTTCGGATTTTCCAGTTGTCTCCCTGTCATTGATTTCTAGTTTAAGTCCATTGTCATCTGAGGAGACACTGTATGATTTCTATTCAATTTGTTAAGGTGTATTTTATGTCCCAGAATGTGGTCTGTCTTAGTGAATCTTTTGGGGTGAGCTTGAAAAGAATGTGTATTCTGCTGTTGTTTAAAGATTGGCACCTGAGCCAACATCTGTTGCCAATCTTTTTTTATTTTTAAATTCTTCTCCCCAAAGACCCCCAGTACATAGTTATATATTCTAGTTGTGAGAGCCTCTGGTTGTGGCATGTGGGATGCTGCCTCAGCATGACCTGATGAGTGATGCCATGTATGTGCCCAGGATCCGAACCAGTGAAACCCTGGGCTGCCTAAGTGGAGTGCGCGAACTTAACCACTCGGCCACGGGGCTGGCACTCTGCTGTTGTTGAATGAAATAGTCTATTGATGTCAGTTATATCAAGTTGATTGATGGTGTTGTTGAGCTCAGCTAAGTCCTTATTGATTTTCTGCCTGCTATATCTGTCCGTTTCTGACAGAAGGGTGTTGAAGTTTCCCACTATAACAGTGGATTCATCTATTTCTCCTTACAGTTCTGTCAGTTTTTGCCTCACGTATTTTGATGCTCTCTTGTTAGGCATATACACGTTGAGGACTCTTGTTGTCTGCCTTGGAGAACTGACTCTTTTACCATTATGTATGATTCTCTTTATCCTTGATAACTTTCCCTGCTTTTAAGTCTGCTCTGTATGGGATTAATAACTACTGTATCTTTCTTTTGGTTAGTGTTAGCATAGTGGATCTTTCTCCATCCATTTACTTTTTTTTTTTTTTTTTTTTTTTAAAGATTTTATTTTTTCCTTTTTCTCCCTAAAGCCCCCCGGTACATAGTTGTGTATTCTTCGTTGTGGGTTCCTCTAGCTGTGGCATGCGGGACGCTGCCTCAGCGTGGTCTGATGAGCAGTGCCATGTCCGCGCCCAGGATTCAAACCGACGAAACACTGGGCCGCCTGCAGCGGAGCGCGCGAACTTAACCACTCGGCCACAGGGCCAGCCCCTACATCCATCCATTTACTTTTAATCTATGTGTGTCTTTATATATAAAGTGGGTTTCTTAGGTAATGTAGTTGGGTCTTGTTTTTTTATCCATTGTGACAATCTTTGTCTTTTAATTGGTTCATTTAGACCATTGATGTTCAAAGTGATTATTGATATAGTTGAATTAATATCTGTCATTGTTTTCTATTTGTTGCCCTTGTTCTTTGTTCCTTTTTTCCCCTTCCAATCTTTTTCTGCCTTTTATGACTTTAATTTGACTATTTTATGTAATTCTGTTTTCTTTCCTTTCTTAGCATATCAATTATACTTCAGAATTCTGGGTGGTTTTTCTTTTTCCCCTCAACATTTTAAATATTTCACTCTACTCTGTTCTTCCTTGGATGGTTTCTGAGGAGAAGTTGGATGTAATTCTTGTCTTTGTTCCTCTATAGGTAGGGTGTATTGTGTCATGTGTATGTGTGTTTGTGTGTGTGTCCCAGCTTCTTTCAGGATTTTTTTTTTTTTTTAAGATTTTATTTTTCCTTTTTCTCCCTAAAGGCCCCCAGTACATAGTTGTATAGTTTTAGTTGTGGGTCCTTCTGGTTGTGGCATGTGGGACGCCACCTCAGCATGGCTTGATGAGCAGTGCCATGTCCACGCCCAGGATCTGAATTGGCGAAACCCTGGGCCGCCAAAGTGGAGCGTGCGAAGTTAACCACTCTGCCAGGGGGCTGGCCCCTTTTCTTTATCTTTGATTTTAAATATGATATGCCTGGGTGTGGGGTTTTTTTTTTGGTATTTATCCTGCTTGGTGTTTTCTCAGCTTCCTGGATCTGTGGTTTTGGTATTTGATATTAATTTGGGGAAAATTCTCAGTCATTTTTGTTTCAATCATTTCTTTTGTTCCTTTCTCTCTTTCTTCTCCTTCTGGTATTCCCATTATCTATGTTACATCTTTTATAGTTGTCTCACAGTTCTTGGCTATTGTTCTGTTTTTTTTCTGGTGAGGAAGATTTGCCCTGACCTAACATGCATTGCCAGTCTTCCTCTTTTTTTGCTTGAGGAAGATTAGCCCTGAGCTAACATCTGTGCCAGTCTTCCTCCACCTTGTATATGGGACACCTCCACAGCATGGCAGACGAGTGGAGCAGGTGCACGCCTGGATCCAAACCTGTGAACCCCGGCTGCCGAAGTGGAGCATGTGAACTTTAACCACTCAGCCGTGGGGCTGGGCCCTGTTTTGTTTTTTCCCCTGGTCTTTTTTCTCTTTGCTTTTCAGTTTTTTGTTCTTCTTTTTTTTTTTCAGATTTCTATTGAGATATCCTCAAGCTCAGAGATTCCTTCCTTAGCCATGGCCAGTCTACTAATAAGCCCATCACAGGCATTCTTCATTTCCGTTACAGTATTCTTGATCACTAGTGTTTCTTTCTTTCTTTTTTTTTTTGAGGAAGATTAAGCTTAAGCTAACATCTGTTGCCAATCTTCCCCTTTTTGCTTGAGGAATGTTGTCTCTGAGGTAACATCTGTTCCAATATTCCTTTCTTTTATGTGGGATTCCACCACAGTGGGCTTGACAAGTGGTGCTAGGTCCATGCCTGGGATCCGAACCTGCGAACCCAGGACCGCCAAAGTGGAGCATGCGAACTTAACCACTATGCCACTGGTCCTGCCCCTACTCGTGTTTCTTTTTGATTCTTTTGTAGAATTTCCATCTCTCTGCTTGCATTTCCCATCTTTTCTTGCATGCTTTCTGCTTTATCCTTTAGAGCCCTTAACATATTAATCACAGTTGTTTTGAATTTCCAGTCTGATAATTCCAACATCCTGCCATATCTGAGGTTGGTTCTGATGCTTGCTGTGTCTCTTCAAACTGTGCTTTTGTCTTTTAATATGCCTTGTAATTTTTCTTGGTAGTTGGACATGATGTACCAAGTAAAAGGGACTGCTTTAAATAGGGCTTCAGTAATGTGGTGGTGAGATGTTGGGGCAGAGGAGGCAGTCTGTAGTCCTATGGTTGGATCACAGTAGTTTAGTCAGCCTGTGCCTCTGGACTGTGAACTTCTCAAGTACTAATCAGTTTTTTCCCCACTGTAGGTGGGAAAGGATGGTTAGGGGGCCTGGAGTTTTGTATTTCTCTCCCCTTGGTAAGTTAGACTCTGGTTAAATCGTTTCTCCTGAGGGCAGGCTTTAAGAACAGAATGCTTTGGAGTATTTCGAAATGGTTCCTTTCCCCCTCCACCTGCCAGAAGCACAAGGGGATTTTTCTCTGATATTTGCTATGAGAACCAGGTCAAGCTCTTGGAGATAAACCTCACAAAAGTGTGGGGTCCCCCCATAACTGGGTCCCCCTGGAGTCTTTGACTCTCAGAAATGTCCACTCTGAGCCTATAACAGTTTGTCAACTAGAGTTCAGATTTTCTCACCCTGGCACTGGTTCCCACGGAAGTTTCTGCTCATGGGTTTCTGTTCCCATAATTTGTGATTCTCTGTATTTGCCTATCTGTCTCTCCACTTTTGGGAGTAGCAGTTTGCCCCATGACCTCACTTCCCTTATGGATCTACGAAGACTTGTTGCTTTTCAGTTTGTTCATCTTTTTTACTTTCTGTTAAGACAGAGTGGTGACTTCTTTTTTTTTTTTTTTTTAAAGATTGGCACCTGAGCTCACAACTGTTGCCAATCTTTTTTTTTTTTTCTGCTTTTTCTCCCCAAATACCCCCAGCATATAGTTGCGTATTTTAGTTGTGGGTCCTTCTAGTTGTGGCATGTGGGATGCTGCCTCAGCATGGCCTGATGAGTGGTGCCATGTCTGCACTCAGGATCCGAACCGGGAAAACCCTGGGCCACCAAAGCAGAGTGTGCGAACTTAACCACTTGGTCACGGGGCCAGCCCCAGAGTGGTGACTTCTAACCATCTTTCCTGCAGGACTGGAAACTGGAAGTCTTTCCTTCTCACTTTTTCTCTTGCCATACAGTTTCCTTTCCTGGAGACAACCAGTATTATGAGTTTCTTTTGCATCCTTCCAAAGAGAGCATACTATTCTTAAATTTTTTTTTTTTTTGAGGAAGATTAGCCCTGAGCTAACTACTGCCAATCCTCCTCTTTTTGCTGAGGGAGCCTGGCCCTTTGCTAACATCCGTGCCCATCTTCCTCTATTTTATACGTGGGACGCCTACCATAGCATGGCTTTTGCCAGGCAGTGCCATGTCCGCACCTGGGATCCGAACCGGCGAACCCCAGGCCGCCAAGAAGCGGAACATGTGAACTTAGCTGCTGTGTCACCAGACCGGCCTCTTAAAATTTTTTTAAGTGAGATGAAATTATTGATTTTTGAGGGCACATTCCATTAAAGTCCTCTATTTCTACAGTTATAATCCATTTCTCATTATGATGTCCTATTAGCGTTTCCCTGTCCATCTCTGAAACTCCTTCTCCCTTGTCCAATTTTCTGGATTTGCTGAATTTTAGTTAATTTTATTGGAATTGTTAAATACAAATCAAATTAGGTTAGATTATGCTGCAATGAAAACACTCCTCAAATTATCAGTACTTAAAACGTAAAAATTTATTGCTCACTCATGTCAACTCCATGCCTTTTGTGTAAGTTGTCTTCTCTACAGGTTTGGCATTGCACTTCCGTATCAACACCTGCCTCCATGAGACAGTGGAGGAGAGGTACAGAGCTGAGTACTGACAATTAAATGCTTCCATTGGAAATTTATATATCAATTCTACTCACATTTCATTGGCCAACACAAGTCACAAGACCATGCTTAACTTCAAGAAGGAGAAGGAAAGTGTAGTTCACCATTATGCCCAAGAGAGTGGTACTGAATCATGTTGTTAATATCTCTATATCTTTATTTATTTATTTATTTTTGACTAGTTGATTTGTTTTTTGAGAGAAAGAGTTCCTAAAGTGTCTCACCCTGATTATAGACATGCCTTTGGTAAGCCTCCATTCTCCCCCAAAGAGTGAATATCTTAGAAAAGCAAATGGTTTCGCCTTTCTCATCTGTGTTTAGAATTTTACCAAGGTAAATATCCTTGGAATTCAGAACTTTAATGAGATCTCAGAATTTGATCTGTCCTATATCTGTCGTCTCCTCTTAAGAATAGTGATTTTTTCATATACACATTATTCTGTGTATATTGTGTATATGAAAATGTTTATTATGTATATGTATATGTGTATATGTAAATATATATTGTATGTATGTGTATATTGTGTATTATTGATGAATAGTACATGCTCTGTCACAGCCTGGCATGAGGTTTTCTTCTCTCTTCCTCTTCTCTGAAAGGCTAGTCAGAGTCTGAAGACTGCAGTTAGTGTTTAGCCCAGTGAATGTGATGGAGGGAGGGGTTGAGCATGGACCACTTTCTTCTAGGGTCACCTAAGTGGAGTGGGCTGGCAAGCAGGTTCTCGGAACACAGCAGATAATGGCTGAGAGTGGGCAGGTTGCCACTTGTTTCCCATTATTCTTACCTTAAAAAATCTTGGTGGAAGCTCAAAATTTGAGGTGTATGGTGATACTCCTTTCTAATTTCTACTGTTGCTTGAGTTTTCCCTTTTATATTGATTGAGTCGTCTCGGGGGAACAGGGAGCTAATCGAATATGTATTTTTAGGTTATCGTGTGAGTATTGCTTCTCCTTAAGCTTGTTTGAATAGAGGTTGATTCAGGTATTTAACAGGAAGAAAGGAAATAGTTTAAAACCTGCTATTTTCTGGAAACTTTAGGTTATATCTCGAAATGAATATAAAGTAGCCTCCGTGAACAGATTGGATTTATGTGCTGAAGACCAGAAGTTCACCTCTCTTCCTCTGTTATTCTGTACTACTCTGATCTCCTCTAAAGGTTGTAAAATGGAAATTTATGTATTTGTTAATATTCCTTTTGTTGAATAAAATGAAAGTCTATAAATTGATTTTTTTTTTTTTTAGTGCATATCAGGTACTATCATTGGCGTCGTTTATGTAGTCAACAAATATTTCTTGTGCACCTGTGAGCCAGGAGGTGGTGCTGGGGACCATAAAGGTAAACAAGACAGTCTCTGCCCTCCTGGGAGCTTGCTTTTTAGTCACATAGGCAAACATTAAGCAAATGTTGAATGCTAAACTCTGTGATGAAAAAGTAAGTTTGGCTAGAGAATGATGGGTGTGGACTTTTTCAGATAGGGTGTGGGGAAGGGCTCTTTGTGGAGGGTAGCATCTGCAGCCATCTGAATGAAGGGAGGGAGCAAATCATACTCAAGGGAGAGAACTTTCCAGGCAGAGGGATTAGTAAATACATAGGCCCCATGTGGGAATAAGCTTCTTGAGCTTGAGAAATTGCAAGAAAGCTGGCATGGCTAGAATAGAGGAAAAAAAACTTAGAGGGTGGATATTTTTCTGCGTTTGGTGGGAAACTACTGGAGGATTTTTGAGCATGAGTGGAATGAATAAATTTGTCTTCTACACAGATCACTCTGGTTACTATGTGGAGAATTAGGGAATGAGTAGATGCAGGAGTAGCAGTATTTTGAAAATAGGGTTTACAGAAGCTGTTGATGGATTAGATGGGAGGGTGTGAGGTAAAGAAGGGAATAAAAATGACTGCCAGATTATTGGACTAAGTGACTAGAAGAATGACGGCATTCTTTACTGAGGTGCAGCGTTGGGCATAGGCAAAGATGTAGGGGGATGTATTAAGAGTCGTGGTTGAGATCCTACTAGATGTACAGTCAGATAGTTGAATTTACAAGGTTAGTGCTCTGGAGAGAAAGGTCTGGGTTAGAGATGCTGTCTATATGCTGGCAAATCCCAAATTTGAATTTGAGGCTTCTCGATGGGATAAGGTCGTGTAGAGGTAAATGTCAGTGGAGAAGAGGGCCAGGGACTGACCCTGGGCAGAGACAGAGCAGCTCATGAGGAAAAGAAAGAAAACCAGGAGAGTGTGGCATTTTGCAATCCAGATGAAGATGGTGTTTCAAAAAGTAGGGCGAGAAATGCTCCTGTTGAGTCAGCTAAGATGCGGACTGAGTATTGACCTTTGGATTTCGTGAGGTGTGGAGGTCATTAGAGACAGGCAGTCCTGTGGAGTGGTGGAGGTGGCAAGCCTTGGAGTGAATAGGAGAATGGGATGAAGAAGGGAAGCTAGTGAAATACCAAATAGAGGCAACTGTGGAGGACTTTTCTTATAAAGGGGAGCGGAGAAATGGTGCCGTCACTGACAGGGGTTTTGTGGTCAAAGAGGGCCCTCTCCTTTTGTTTTCTTTATGGTGGGCGATCATTATAGTATGTTTGGATACTGATGGGCGTGATCCTTTAGGAATAGAGAGAAAAGATGTGAGATTTTTGTCTCCTTGAAACTGATATTCTCAGTTTTAAAAAGTAGTTTGGAGATGGTTGGTGTTGGGTTGGAAGTTTTCTCTACCCCACCCTCTTCAGAGAGCCTTTGTAATTTTATTTTTCTCCTTTTGGCTTGCTTAGTCTTATTGTGTATCTTGATAGATTTTTATCTTTCACATTTCTGGTAAATGGTGATTATTAGGAAGTGGAACCAATTGTGTATAAAAAAATGTAAAAGACATTTAATGGGGAATGTGTTTCCCAAGGCCCATTGTTTACCACAAAAAGGAAACCACTGACTTCTTGTTACATCAGTGAAGATATAATTATTTTGTGAACACAGTACTCCTTTTGTGAGTAACATTTTTCATACTGTGATCAAAAGAAATTATTTATGAAAACAGTAAGTTAATGCGAAATGTAGACTTTGTTACAAGTGGGGATTTGTTTAGTGAGAGCCCTTAAAAAAATCTGATTTCTTGGGGCTGGCCCCATGACTGAGTGATTAAAGTTCTGTGTACTCTCCTTCAGCTGCCTAGGTTCACAGGTTCGGATCCTGGGTATGGACCTACTCCACTCAACAGCCATGCTGTGGAGGCATCCCATATATGAAATAGAGGAAGAGTGGCACAGATACTAGCTCAGGGCAAATCTTCCTCACCAAAAAAAAAAAAAATATATATATATATATATGATTTCTCTCCCTAACCTTTTAAAGTATTTTAATTGTGGAGATATTTGCCATAATTTAAATTATGAAAAAATATAGGTTAAGCAGGTTAGAAGCTAGGTATTTAGTTATTTTGTAACGTCTTAAAAAGTTTTAACTAATTTTAAGGGAGAAAATATCGCAATACAGGATGGTGTGAATATTTACATTCATTCTGAAGCAGAAGAAGGAAATCCATATTACTGTAAATGTAGCTAATATTATAGTGAGAATATATTTAAAGTGTAAGTGGACTATATACCACAACTTAGTATCTCCCTTCCCACTGTAAATCCATGATTAGTAGAAAACTCCTCAGGTGAAGTTTGATTAAAAACAACAAAATCTGTAGACAATGAGGGTGTTATAGTAAATTTAGACTCACCGGAGACCAGTCTTCCTGAACCCTTGGACTTCTCGGTTGGAATTTTATCCTCTACCTTTGTCCTCCAATACCTCCCACTTCCCATCTCTGCTTAAAAAAAGAAGAAAAAAAAATCTCTGAATATATCTTTGGTAGTTAATAGAGTCTCCAAATTTCCGAGTATCTAACAAATGTATCTATGGACTGAAATCTTAGAAAAGCTAGGGATTCTAAGATATTTAGATTCAAGGCTATGTTGTATCATAGATAGAACTTTGTTGTATAAATGTGACCATTCCACTACTGTAGAGATTCTCAACCTTTTTTTTGATCTACATATAATTTGCACATAAGGAAATAAATGGATGTATGTCAGATAGTGGTAATTTCTATGCAAACAAGATGAAAATAGGCTCGTGACATGAGAGGCCTGCTTGATACTGAGTGGCTCTGAACCTCCTTTTTATCATTTACCAGTTGGGAGTAGTAAAAACCTACCTCCTTCAAATTGGGTGGACTTAAGTGTGTGAAATGCACCTAGCAGAATACCTGGCATCATACCGGATTATCAAGTCTATTATTCTCCTTTTCCCTTTTTTTTTTGTAATTGAGCCATCCAAATCTGTGGAGTAGTGCCATATGATATAGAGTATATTTAAACCAGGAGTTTGAACTAGAGTATTTTTAGCCCATGTCCTTTATGTGGTTTTGAAGTTCTTGTTGAAAAATTGAATAACACGAATGAACCTTGAGGACATCATGCTTTTAGTGAAGTAAGCCAGTCACAAAAGGACAAATACTGTATGATTCCACTTAGATGAGTATCTAGAGCAGTCAAACTCATAGAAACAGAAAGTAGACTGCTTGTGGCCAGGGGATGGGGGAAGGCGAGTGGGAAGTTGTTGTTAATGAGTACAGAGTTTCAGTTTTGCACGATGGAAAGAGTTCTGGAGATGGATGGTGGTGATGGTTGCAAGATAGTGTGAATGTACTTAATGCCACTGAGCTGTACACTTAAAAATGGTACGTTATCTGTATTTTACCACAATTTTTAAAAGAAGTGAATGATAGAACTAACCTATTTTTGTAAAGCTTGCCTTCCCTCTCCTCGTTTGGTAGATGTTAGTGAATCAAGCTGTTCTTGGTTAAATCATGAAATAGTAGGTTGCTGTTCTTGCATCACGAATCTGTGTGAGAGTGCCATAAAGTGAAAACTTTATCAGAAATTTTCATCATCTTAATTTCCAGAGATTTCAAGCCTTAAACTGTTGCTTTTAGAGCAAAGAGTACAGTGTGGCCGGAAAAGACTTTTTTTGGTTTTGTATGTCAATTTAGAAAATATTTTATTGAGTGCTCATTGTGTTGCATGAGCAACAGTAACATTTGCTGAGTGATATCTGCTGGCTATTGTTCTAAGATTATACTTGATAATACTTCTAATACTTGCAACACTTTATAATCCTTGTAAAATGACCCTTGAAGGTGTTACAGTTGAGAAACTCCAGTCTCTGAGTTGGTAAGTGATTTTCTACTTTGAAAATGATTATAGGGTTTCAGTGCGTAGAAATGAAGGGAGGACATTCTAGGTGGAAGAAAGATCTATGTGTAGGAATGAATGGGATGTGTTTCACAGAGCCTGACTGTGGTCTGGAGAACATTAGGGAGATGGGCTAGCAGTTTATTTTCTCCTCTTAGGACCTTGACTCTCAGGCTATTGAATTTCTGGACTTTGTAGGCAGTGGGAGTACCACTGAATTACCAAGCCGGGCTAGCAGTTTATTTTCTCCTCTTAGGACCTTGACTCTCAGGCTATTGAATTTCTGGACTTTGTAGGCAGTGGGAGTACCACTGAATTACCAAGCCAGCAGTTTTGTGATGAGTGTTGTGCGTTAGGAAGGTGCATTTGGCAGCAATATCTGAGGTGCATCGGAGTAGTGAGAGAGGAGAAGTTAGGGACAAGTTAGAATGACCACTTGGAATTCTTTCGAAGTCATTAGGAAGACTATTTTAGTGTTCCAGTGGTTGGGATCAGAGTCCAAATGACTGGCAATGGAGGGTAAGTTGGTGGGTGAGAAAAGTAGAGGCCCAAATGTGTGGTAATAGGAAGTAAAAAAAGGAGTCTGTGGAGCATGAGTGTAAGATTTTGTGGGGGGGGGGGGGTGCTTAATGGTCATCTGAATACATGGGTCAGGTGTAGGTTTAGCTTTGATCAGGAGGATTTGGAGAGCCTAAGAGCACAGGAAAAGGGACTTTAGCAGCTTGAATTGAATTTGAAGAGTTTACATTAGGCATCCTCTTTCACTTTAAGAAACAAAGTATCTGTAGAGAAGACAGAACCTAGTGGGCCTGGACCTTGAAGGGTGGAGAAATTTCAACCTCTGTAAGAGGGAACTCGCTAGAGTCCACTGTCACTCTTTAGAGCATGAGCTAGAATCACAATGGTGTTCTTTTGTTAGTCTTTTACACAAATAACTTATGTAGAGTAGAATCTCTCTCTTACACAATAGTGGTTGTATAACCAACCGGTGGTTGGGTTGGTTAAACAGAAAATTTGTTTAAAATGAGGAATCATAAGAAAGATACATACTTTAAATATTTTATAATTGTTAACTATATAAATGATTGTACTTCATCCATCTTGATGTATAGCTGAGGCCTTCTATTGAGGACATTTTTAAAGTGACTTGCCTTTTTCAAATTGTACAGCTTGATTTTCAGAGACAAAGCATGTTCTTTTTGTGCTCATATTTTTTATGTAATATTTTACTAAATTACATAATTATAGTAAATACAACTGGCATAAACAGATTTTGGAACAAATATAATTTGCTCTTGGTAGGCATGCAACTCAGTTGTTGGGAGAAAAATGAGATGGTGTACCAGAGAGGCCTCCCCACTCCCTGAAAAAGAAACTGAAGCTGGGAAGTTGTGGCTTGTCCATGGTCTTAGGATTGGCAAGCGTCTGGTTTTATCTTTGAATCCAATGCTTTTCCCATTATATAGTGTTGCAAGGTGATAAGGACTAATAAGTGAAATATTAGTTAGCGGTAAAGAAGTTACAGACTATAGGGTTTTTTTTAGTATAGCAGCTTTGCTGAGATATAATTCATATACCATGCAAATCACCAGATTAAAATGTACAATTCAGGGTTTTTGTATGTTCACAGAATTGTGTAACCATTATCACAACTGATTTTAAAACGTTTTCATCATTGCCAAAAGAAAACCTGTATCCGTTAGCAGACACTCCCTATCTTCTCCCTCCTGGCCCTAGGCAACCACTAATCTATTTTATCTCTATTTGTCTATTTTAGACATTTCATATAAATGGAATCATGTAATAGGTGGCCTTTTGTGACTGCTTTCCTTCATTTAGCATAATGTTTTTAAGATTCATCTATGTTGTAATATGTATCAGTACTTCATTCCTTTTTAAGGCAGAACAATATTCTGTTGGGTGAATATACTACTTTGATTTATCCATTCATCAGTTGATGACATTTGTGTCATTTCTGCCTTTTGGCTATTACAAATAACGCTACTACGAATATTTGCATATGTATTTTTCATGGATGCATTTTTTTGTTTCTCTTGGTGTGTCCCTGGGAGTAGAATGTCTGAGTCATGTTTAACTTTTGAGGAACTGCTAGACTATTTTCCGACATGCCTGTACCATTTTATATTCTCACCAGCAGTGTGTGAGTGTTCCAACTGTACATTTGCCAATACTTATCTTTTTGGTTATAGCCATCCTAGTAGGTATATATATGTTTTTAAAGTGATTTTATTTTTCTGACTATAACAGTAATAAATGCTCTTTGGAGATATTTTGGAAAATATAGAAAAGAATAAAAGAATAAAAATCACTTATTTTAAATCACTATTTAGAAATAATATTTAGTGTTTTTTCCTCCACATTTTAATGTAATTTAAAAAGTATGGCCAAAATTATATGTGATTGAGTCTTGCCTTTTTTAACATTGTTTCCTCATGTTATTTTTGGAAATCACATTTTAGTTTTATCCTATCAGAGAATGTCTCTTCTGTTCTTCTTGCTTTTGTGTTCTTTTATTTATTTAATTTTAAATTTCTTTAATTTTTTTTTACAATTATTTCAGAGGAACCCAGGGACAGAGTGGGGATAAATATTTGTGGTTAATCCACCACGTTTAACTGGAAATGACTTCTCGGTTAACTGCAGCATAGTATTCCATCTGCTGAGTACATCATAGTTTAGTTAATTTTGGACATTTAGATTTCTTACAATTTTTCATTATAAATAATGTACAAAACATTTGTATATAAAGTTATGTCTGCATTTTGAGTTCTCAGAAGTGTAGTTGCTGAGTCAGTAGCTATGAACATTTTAAAGATTTTTGTTATGTATTCACAAATTGCTTTCCAGAATGGTTGACAAATTTATATTTTCTCTAGAAATGTATATTTATGCGTTTCTTACTGTACCTTCACTAGCAATGAGTAAATGGATAACAGTTCACTTTTAAGATCATCAGAGCAGGGATTTTTCAGTTTTGTTCACAGATGCATGTAGTGCTGGTGCATAGCAGGCACTCAGTATATATTGAATTGCTACCAGTAGCAAAGAGAAGGGTTTTTCTGAAGGATAAGAAAATAACTTATCATTTGATTTTTCAGGAAAGTAATGTGTTATACTGATCACATAACAGCTCAAATTTTTATGAATAAGGGATGAAAGAGTAAGAATCAAGTATTTAGGGGACTTGTTTTAAATTTAATTTTGTTTGAACATTTACGTGTTTTAGAAGTCAAAATGACAGACGGAGAAGTCTTAGCGCCTATCCCTGTTTCCTTACTGTCCTTTATAGGTAACCATTTTAACCAATTTCTTATGTATCTATACAGTGCATTTTTTTAACAAATAAGGATAGATATTCTTACTTCCCTCCCCCCTTCCCTTTTTTAAACACAGAATATAGCATACTGTGTATATAAATTCTGTATCTTGCTTGTTTAATATATTCTGACCTTTTTTTTTTTGCCTCCCGATGTGGCTTGGGCTTTCTCACAGCATGGTGGCTGAGTTCTTTTTCTGGCCTTTTCATAGAAGCACAGAGGGTGCTTCCTTATTCATTTTTACAGCTGCATGGTGTTCCTTCTTACGGATGTCTCATAGGTATTTTTATTTGTCCTCGGGTTATTTTCAGTGTTTCACTTTTATAAATAATCCCATAATAATCATACTGTACACTTTATTTTGTGAGTATGGAATTATATCTGTAGGAGAATGTCCCAGAAGAAGGATTGTTGGGTCAAAGGATAGATACATTCCTAATTTTGTAGGTATTGGCACTGCCACCAGCGACAGAGAGTTCACTTCTTTCTTGGGGTACCTTTGAAAGAGAGGTAGTTCTAGGGTCATTACCCCAAGTCCCATAATGTTTATGTCCTCAAATACTGTGCAAGCACTCTTATGATGATGGCCCTTCTGTCATCAAAAAACAGGTAATTATTTTCAGACGGTGAAGAAATTTATAATATACCTGAGAAAGATGTTATGGGTGGCGAAAAAGTATTTAAATTAGGACCTTTAAAAGAGTTATTCTCATTTTCTTGTTTTCTCTCTCCAGATAGCTTCTTTTCCTGTTAAAAAATTGCTGAGATTTTTTGATAAGTAAGTTCTTGGCCAGATTCTTCCTTATAAAAACTAATCAATAATGATACATGATATATGAAAACTGCTAAATTTTGGGTTTAAACATGGCTATTACTATTGACCAACCATATTTCTTTCTTTCCTCTCTCTTTTTGTCTTCCAGCCTTTGACATTCCATATTCTGCTTTGTACATGGTGAATGCCTACTGCTGTGCACCAGTGTGCCCACTTGTGTGCCTATAAAGTACAAGCTCCCGATTGAAAAAGCTTCTAGATGGATCCTTTCCAAATTTGGTGTCTTTTCTACAAACTCTGTGCCTCAACAACCGTTTCTAAGTGGTAAGAATATGTACCTTTTTTTTTAAGAATAATAGAAATTTGTAACACAATTTTTGTTTAGATTGCCTTCCCCTTTTTTGTGTCTTCTTCTCTTTTTACATATGAGTGATATCTGCACTTTTTTTTTTGGTTAATATTTTAAAAATCTCTTCTAAAAATAGCAGTAACATCAGGTTTGTGGAAGCTTCAAAATGTTCTTTCCATATTATATTCTGGGTGGAGTATAATATGTAATATTTATAGAGAATAAATATAGAAATGTATAAACATCTTTATGTGTGTGTACTTTGTGTACTCTATAATCCGTTATTGTAAGGCTGAGGTAGTTTATCCTGTTTTTTCCTGTCTATTTAGGTATTTGGAGTCCCCTGGGTCCAGAACATCTTCTTACTTCATAGCAATTGTAAATTATGTATGCATTTATGGAAATGATGAGAGAAGTGTATAATGCCAGCTCTTCTTTTTATAGCATGGCACTATGTGTGCCTTTTCATGTTCTAACATTTTTTGGAAGCATAGGTGCTAGTTAGCCAACACATTTTCTGAACATCTCTGAGATTTACTCAGAACATATTTTGGGGAGGGGACCGAGGGAGACAGAAGAGTAAAATTGAGCGGAACAAGTTGCTGCTATAGGAGACCTTTAAAATAAAATTACTGAAGTAGGCTCATTTTGAGTGCCAGTCAACAAATATTTACCAAATGCTTGCTATTTATGAGTGAAAATATATAATGACATTTAGCATTGAAAAGAAGTGAGTCACGAGATGGAAACCAAGGTGTTAGATGAGAGTGCGAGGCAGGGAGGTTGGGGGAAGAATGGGGTACACTTTAACTTGAGTTCTGTTCATTAACTGCGTAATGTTCTTGGGTGCAAGTTAATTAGCCTTGGTGCACCTTGGTTTTCTCTATGAAATGAGTGAATTAAACTAAATGATTTATAAGGTTTTTTTGGTGCTTTCATACACCCAGCACTTTATGATTGTAATGAACAAATTGATTTTTGTTTTTTTGAGGATACCTTTTCTTCCCTAATCTATCCGATAGAGATATTTTTAGACTATTTTCTTTGAGTTATGGGGTTAGAATAACGTCCTCACTATTAGAACATTTTTCAATTAATTGTTTTCTTTTGAAGTTGATGTCTTTTATTCTTTTCTCTCTACATTTTTATCCTCTGTTGACCTCTAGAATTTTTCTTCATTTGATTCACATGTTCCCCTTCTGTCTCTTATATTAGTGGCTCTCATCATGCTTCCTTGACCTGACTGACATCCATCATTTTCACCTTAGTCATTTTCCAGGGTTACTAAATTGTAAACTAGTGGTTCCAATCCTGGGACCCTTTTAAAAAATACGGATATCTTCTGAAATGATCCTGGGACAGAGGTGTGATTCTTGGCAGGTAGCCGGAAGCAGTTAGTAAACCAGCATTAGTTTAGCAGGACTGGAGCCCCAAACTTCTGTGCACTTTTCGTACCCCATCACTTCTCATCATCACCTGGAACACTTCCACTTCTGAGGTCTTGAAAAGTTCCCTCTCATGATCATAACCCTCTATCATGTCACGCTTTCTGAGTCTGTTCTTTGTCTTTGTTATGACTTGTACTTTCTTGGCATTTCCATGCTTTTCTAATCAAGTTAGCTATTTCCTAGCCTCATTGGCGTTTTGCTCACCCAAGCCCCATGATCATACTTGCAGCAGCATCTTACGTTCTCTTGCCCTTTTCCTCCTGAGGAATCTGTTTTACCAAATCCCGTACCTAAGTTAATTTGCCATATATAGTCTTTTTTCCTAGTTCTCGCTGCTCGATGCAGTTGGAAAAGGTCACTTAACTAAGTTTGGAATCTATTCAGCAGTCATTTGCTTGGTCTCTAAACTGGTTCTTTTCAAACTTGGCTTTTTACCCTTCCGTAGAAGACCCTACCCTTGTCACTGTCATGTTGCTTCTTTGGGGTTATCTAGCATACTTCTTGACCTGTTCTTCTTCATACTCCAGATTTTTTCTTGTGTCTGAAGAAGAAATGTTTTGCCTAATTTTAAGGTTTTACTTATGAAAAATTTAAAACATATGTAAAAGTAAACAGATTATTATAATCCCCTTGTAGTCATCACTCAGGTTCAGTAATTATCAAATCATGGCCAAATTATTTATTTCCTGCTGACTTCCCTCCCACTCTTGTATTATTTTAAAGGAAATCCTAGACATCGTATAATTTATTTGTATTTCACTACGTATCCTTAAAGTATAAGACTTTCTTTTTAAAAAATATAACCACAAAACCATTATCCCCCTTAAAAACACAGCAACAAGGAGCCGGCCCCATGGTGTAGTGGTTAAGTTTGGCATGCTCTGCTTTGGTGGCCCAGGTTCGTGCGTTCAGATCCCAGGCGTGGGATCCTACACCACCTGTCAGCCATGCTGTGGCAGCAACCCACATAGAAAGTGGAGGAAGATTGGCATAGATATTATCTCAGAGCTAGTCTTCCTCAAGCAAAAAAAGAGGAAGATTGGCAACAGATGTTAGCTCAGGGCTAATATTCCTCGGCAAAAAACCAAAACAAATCGAACAACAAAATCAGCAAGACTTCCAATGTAATCAAATATCCAGTCAGTGTTAATTTTAATTCTTTCATACATTTTAAAAACAATTGACCTGATTGGGTCACCTGCCTCCCATTGCAATTGGTTGATTTTTCTCTTAAGGTTGTGTGGTGTCTCATCCCTGTCCCAATGCCTCCCTCCACATCTTTGTCTTTGAAATTTATTTGTTGAACAAATCGGGCCTTTGTCCTGTTGATGTGGATGTTCCTGAGTACATTCCTGTGAAGCGATTAAACGTCATACTCATCTGTCCTTTTTATCTCCTATTAATTGGCGTTTGGATTTAGAGACTTGCTCAGATTCAGGTTTGATTTCTTTTGGAAAGTGTCTGTCTTTTGGCAGGTGTCTGTCTGGTGCAGACAGTGTCTCTCTTTTCCTGCTAATTTGTTGCCATTTGTGCTCAATGCTTTAGATCGGGTTGGCAATGATTTTCTGTAAGGGGGCAGACAGCGTATGTTTCAGGGTCCATGGGCCATTTTGTCTCCTCTGCTGCAACTACTAAACTGATGTTGTAATGAGAAAGCAGCCATAGGCAAAATGTAAATGCATGGACATGACTGTATTCCAATAAAACTTTATTTACAGAAACAGATGATAGAGGGGCTGGCCCAGTGGCGCAGTGGTTAAGTTTGCACGTTCCGATTTGGTGGCCTGTGGTTTGCCGGTTCACATCCCAGGTGCAGACATGGCACTGCTTGTCAAGAGGAAGATGGGCACAGATGTTAGCTCAGGGCCAGTTTTCCTCAGCAAAAATAGGGGGATTGGCAGCAGATGTTAGCTCAGGGCTAATCTTCCTCAAAAAAAAAATTTAAAAAATAAAGATTAAAAAAAGTAGATGATAGACTCTGCTTTAGGTCTGTTAATCGTTAGAGGTTGGAGAATAGTGATAGTTAATACTATAACTTTACTGTTCATTTATTAGTTAGAATATTCTGTAAAGAGAAACTGTTCCTTATGTACTGTTTGTTACTTAGTAGTAAGGTTTGTATAGGAAAGGTGGGATAAAAGCTTGATAGTTTCCCTTGGCTTACTAATTTTAAAATAGCGAGTTGGTTGTATTAGGCTTCTCCCCTTCTCTCCTGGATTCATTATGGACTCTTAAATTTAAACATATTGGGTGTTTTTAAAAAATTGATTGTACTTATTATCCTTACTGATGCTTAAATTAATCGTTGGCCAGTGCGAACCTTTTAAAGTTGCTTACTGAGTTATTTTGACATGTCTCTAGTAGTTTTTGATAGCTTCTTGATTATCTGGTATGACAGGCAGTTCCAGGCTCATCATGTACGTTGCCTCCCCACACCTGGTATTAGCAAGTTCTCCAGGGAGCCCCAATTCCTTACTGGGGAATGGAACTTCAAGGCTACAATCCGAGCTCTAGGGCTTCTCGTTGATAATGGACTTATCATGTTTCTAGGTCTTTTTAGTCCTCAGAACTAGGAAAAAAAAATTTTTTTTTCTACTTTTTCTTCCCAAAGCCCCACAGTACATAGTTGCATATTTTATTTGTGGGTCCTTCCAGTTGTGCTCTGTGGGACGCTGACTCAGCATGGCCTGATGAGCAGTGCCACGTCTGCACCCAGGATCTGAACCAGTGAAACCCTGGGCCACTGAAGTAGAGTGCACGAACTTGACCAGTCGGCCTCAGGGCTGGCCCCAGAAAAAATATTTTTAAAGATAGGCTACCTCATGAGTTCATACTAATACTTCTAGTTCAGTTTCAGCACCACCAGATTTTTACTTAATCTTTTTTATTTTGCATCTGTATCTTTTTCTCAGCTGAGAATCCTGGTTCTCAGTGACACTAGAAATAATACAATTAAAACATTACATAATTACTCATTTATAGCACCCCATTATACACATAGCAATTTCAGAATAGCAATACCAACATTAAAGTTTTGTCTCTTTCTGCCTTCTTTTGCTCAATATTATGTCTGAGATTTATCCATGTTGTTTTATGAAACAGTGGAGTTTTTTTGCTTGCTGCGTAGTATTGCATTGTGTGAAATACAATAATTTATTTATCCATTCTCCAGTTGATGGATATTTGAGTTGTTTCTAGTTTGGGACTTTTATGAATAAAGTTGCTATGAACACTCTTGTATATGTCTTTTGTTGGACATTGTGCTGGGTTCTTTTTGGACATATACCCAGCAATGGAATCTGCACTTCTGTTTTGGACTTAGGGCACATCCCCCTAGGAATGTTTAGTTAAACACTGTGTGTGTTAGTTATCTATTGATGTGTAACAAATCACCCCAAAACTTAGTGGCTTAATACAGCAAACATTATTATCTCGCAGTTGCTATGGGTCAGTTTCTGTGGGGTGCATCTTAACTCCAGCTCAGGATTGGTCATAAGGCTGCAATCTAGGTGTCAGCTGGTGCCATATTCGTCCCAAGGCTCAGTTAAAGGGGGCACAAAGGAGCCTTCTGGAGTGCTTTCAAGCAGATTCCTGTGATTCTTGACAGGTCCTAGGTCCTTTCTGGCTGTTGGCCAGAGACCACTTCCTTGGGCCTCTCCACAGGGCAGCTAACAACATGGCAGCTGGTTGTTGGCTTGGAGCAAGGGAGAAAGGGTATCCAAGATGGAAGCCATGGCCTTTTTGTAACCTGTTCTTAGAGTGACAACCCATCATATATGCTGCATTCTTTTTTGTTTAATTATTGTGGTAAAATATACATAACAAAATTTACCACTTTGACCATTTTTAGGTATATAGATGATTGGCATTAAGTAAATTCACATTGTTGTGCGATCATCACCACCATCAATCTCCAGAACTTTTTCCATCTTTCTATACTGAAACACTATACCCATTAAACAACAACTCCCCATTCTCCTCTTCCCCCAGCACTTGGCATCCACCATTCTACTTTCTGTCTCTGAGTTTGACCACTCTACACACTTCCTAAGTGGAGTCATAGAGTATTTGGCCGTTTGTGACTGGCTGATTTCACTCAGCAGAATGTCTTTAAGATTCATCCAAGTTATAGCGTGCATCAGAATTTCATTCCTTTTTAAGGCTGAATGATATTCCACTGCGCGTATCTACCACATTTTGTTTATCCATTCATCCATCGATGGACGTTTGTTTTCTCCTTTTGGCCGTTGTGAATAACTCTGCTGTAAACCTTGATGTTCTGCCGCATTCTATTCTTAGAAGCAAGTCTCTAAATTGAGTCCATGATGAAGAGGAAATAATTACATAAGGGTGTGAATACCAGGAGGTGGGGATCGTTGGGCCCTCACAGAGGCCACCTACCATGCCACACTGTTTAAGTCAGTCTTAATTTTTCTCTGTATAGTTATGCTACCAACTGGATATACGTTTAAGTTCATTTATTTTATTTTTGATATTTAATAACTGTTGTAGAATGTAATTTTGTTTTATAATCATGTATAATAGTTTCATGGTTCCAAAGTCAAATCACAAAACAAAGTTTATTTAAAGGACTCTAGCTTCTATCTGTTTTCTCTATCCTTTACTCTTCTTCCCCTGCTAAGGGGAATAACAATTTGTGAAAAACTTCAGTTTATTCTTATCTATTTTTTTAATATAAGGCTATATATTCTTATCCCTCTGTTCTTAAGTAAATGGTAGAGTACTATATACTTTGCTTTTTTTCACTTAATATATCCTGGAGATCACTTCTTAGTAGTATATTATTCATTCATTTTTATAGCTACATAATATTCCATTGAATGAATGTACCATAGTTTATTTAAACAGTTCCCAGTTGATGGACCTTTGGATTGTTTCTAATTTTTTGTATGTAAATAGCACTGCAATGAAAAACCTTGTTCATATATATGTCTTTTTACATTTGTTATTGTATATTTGGGACAGATTCCTAGATGAGGAATTATAGTTTCAAAGGGTAAATGAGTATGCAATTTTACTAGATATTGCCAAATTTATCCCCTAAGAATTATGTGTACATTTTTGTGTTTCTATCATATGAAAGTGCCTATTTGTCTATACATAACCTTGTCAACAGAATATTTTGTCAAACTTTTGTCTTGTTTTGCCAAATGGAATCTCATCATAGTGTTAATTCCCATCTCTCATTATGAATGAGATGGAATATCTTTTTATATGATTGAGACATTTGCATTTCTTTTCCTGTTACCTGTCCATTTTTTTAGCCCTCTTTTCTGTGGATTTGTTGGTATTTTCTATTTTATAAGCTGTGTACCTATATCAACCTTTTGTCTATTTGTTTTCTTCTTCCTGCCAGTTAAAGAGCGGTATTGTCTAATCTGCTTTTAGTTTGCTTTATTTTGCTTATCATCCCTTTCCGTTAATGTTACATTTATTCTTCTCGCTAAGTGATATATTCAGTATAGGCATACCTTGGAGATATTGCGGGTTTGGTTTCAGACCACCACAATAAAGTGTCATGAAAATTTTTTGGTTTCCCGATGCTTATAAAAGTTATGTTTAGGGCCAGCCCCGGTGGCCTAGTGGTTAAGCTTCATGTGCCCTGCTTCAGTGGCCTGCGTTTGGTTCCTGGGCGCAGACCTACACCACTCGTCTATCGTTGGTCATGCTGTGGTGGCAACTCACATACAAAAAGAGGACGATTGGCAGTGGATGTTAGCTCAGGGCAAATCTTCCTCAGCCAAAAAAAAAAAAAAAAAGTTATGTTTACACCATAATGTAGTCTATTAAGTGTGCAATAGCATTATGTCTAAAAAAATATATACATACCCTAATTAAGAGATAGTTTATTGCTAAAAAACGCTAACCATCATCTGAGCTTTCCCTGAATTGTAATCTTTTTGCTGGTGGAGGGTATTGCTTTGATGTTGATAGCAGCTGACTGATCAGAGTGGTGGTTGCTGAAGATTGAAGTGACTGTGGCAATTTCTTAAAATAAGACAACAGTGAAGTTTGCCACATTGATTGACTCCTCCTTTTACAAATGATTTCTCTGTAGCGTGCGATGCTGTTTGAAAGCATCTTACCCACAGTAGAACTCCTTTCAGAATTGGAGTCAATCCTCTCAAACCCTGCTGCTGCTTCATCAACTACGTTTATGTAACATCCTTAATTCTTTGTTGTTATTTCCACAGTCTTCACAACATCTTCACCAGGAGTAGATTCTATCTCAAGAAGCCACTTTCTTTGCTCATCCACAAGAAGCAATTTCTTATCCATTAAAGTTTTATCATGAGATGGCAGCAATTCAGTCCCATCTTCAGACTCCACTTTTAATTCTAGTTCTCTTGCTATTTCTGCCACATCTACAGTTACTTCCTCCACTGAAATCTTGAACTCCTCAAAGTCATCTGTGAAAGTTGGAATCAACTTCTTCTAAACTCCTGTTAATGTTGATGTTTCGACCTCTTCCCATGAATCACAAATGCTCTTTTTTTTGTTTTTTAAATATTTTATTTTTCCTTTTTCTCCCCAAAGCCCCCCGGTACATAGTTGTGTATTTTTAGTTGTAGGTCCTTCTAGTTGTGGCATGTGGGATGCCACCTCAGCATGGCTCGATGAGCAGTGCCATGTCCGTGCCCAGGATTCGAACTGGGGAAAACCTAGGCCACTGAAGCAGTGCGCATAAACTTAACTACTCGGCCACGGGGCTGGCTCCTCACAAATGTTCTTAATGGCATCTAAAATGGTGAATCCTTTCTAGAAGGTTTTTATTTTATTTTTTATTTATTTTGAGGAAGATTAGCCCTGAGCTAACTACTGCCAATCCTCCTCTTTTGGCTGAGGAAGACTGGCCCTGAGCTAACATCCATGCCCATCTTCCTCTACTTTATACGTGGGATGCCTGCCACAGCACGACTTTTTGCCAAGCAGTGCCATGTCCGTACCCGGGATCTGAACTGGTGAACCCTGGGCCGCCGAGAAGTAGAATGTGCAAACTTAACCGCTGTGCCACCAGGCTGGCTCCTAGAAGGTTTTTAATTTACTTTGCACAGATCCATCAGAAGAATCAGCATCTGTGGCAGCTATAGCCTTATAAAATGTATTTCTTAAATAATAGAACTTGAAAGTCGAAATTACTCCTTGATCTATGGGCTGCAGAATGGATGTTGTGTTAGCAGGCATGAAAACAACATTAGTCTCATTGTACATCTTCATCAAAGCTCTTGGGTGATAAGGTGCATTGTCAATGAGCAGTAGTATTTCAAAAGGAATCTTTTTTTGAGTCATAGGTCTCAACAATGGTTTTAAAATATTTAGTCAACTATGTAGTTAACAGATGCGCTGTCATCCATGCTTTCTTGTTCCTTTTAGAGAGCTCTGGCAGAGTAGATTTAGCATAATTCTTAAGGGCCGTAGGATCTTTGGGGTGGTAAATGAGCATTGACTTCAACTTAAAGTCGCCAGCTGCGTTAGCCCTTAATGGGAGAGTCAGCCTGTCCTTTGAAGCTTTGAAGCCAGGCATTGACTTCTCCTCTTCAGCTATGAAAGTCCTAGATGGCATCTTCTTCTTTTGTCTACCTTGAAAATCTGTTGTTTAGTGTAGCCACCTTCATTAATTATCTTAGCTAGATCTACTGGATAAACTGCTGTAGCTTCTATGTCAACACTGGCTGCTTCACCTTGCACTTTCATCTTATGGAGACGGCTTCTTTCTTAAACCTTATAAACCAACCTCTGCTAGCTTCAGACTTTTCTTCTGCAGCTTCCTCACCTCTCTGTCTTCGTAGAATTGAGAAGAGTTAGGGCCTTGCTCTGCATTAGTTTTTGGCTTAAGGGAATGTTGTGGCTGGTTTGATCTTCCATTCAGACCACTAAAACTTTCTCTATATCAGTAATAAGGCTGGTTCACTTTCTTCTCATTTGTGTATTTACTAGAGTAGCACTTTGAATTTCCTTCAAGAACTTTTCCTTTGAATTCACAACTTGGCTAATTGTTTGGCACAAGAGGCCTAGTTTCAGCCTATCTCGACTTTTGACATGCCTTCTTCACTGAGCTTCATTATTTCTAGTTTTTGATTTAAAGTGAGAGACGTGCAACTCTTCCTTTCACTTGAACACTTAGAGGCCGTTGTAGGGTTGTTAACTGGCCTAATTTCAATATTGTTGTGTCTCAGGGAATAGCAAGGCCTAAGGAGAGGGAGAGAGACAGGGGAACAGCCTGTTGGTGGAATAGTCAGAACACACACAACATTTATCAATTAAATTCACTGTCTTATATGGGTGCGGTTCCTGGCGCCTCCAAACAATTACAATAGTAGCAGCTAAGATCACTAATCATAGATTGCCATAACAAATATAATGATAATGAAAAAGTTTGAAATAGTGTGAGAATTGCCAAAATGTGACAGACACACGAAGCGAGCAAATGCTGTTGGAAAAATGGTACTGATAGACTTGCTCGATTCGGGGTTGCCATAAACCTTCAATTTGTAAAAAAACGCAATATCTACAAAACGCAATATCTGCAAAGCACAATAAAGTGAAGTGCAGTAAAATGTGGTATGCCTGTGTTTGATGACTGCGTTTCAAGAGAGAATTTAAAGATTGGGATACATGATTAGATTGGAGAGGTTAGGAATAGCCTCTTTGCGAAATTTGAACTGAGATTTGAAGGTCTTTTATGGTTAATGTGGTGAAAAAAAGCCAAGGTGCCAGTTTCCAGGTATAGGAAACTGTGTGTGGAAGGATCCTGAGTCAGGAAAGAAGTTGAACTTCTAGGAAATGAAAAGACCAGGGTTGCTGGCCGATAGGGAGAAGGGGTAGAGGGCCATGAGATGTGATCTGGCTTGCTTTGTAAAATGGTCACTCTGCCGTGGTGGGGAGAGTATGTTGGAAAGGGGTGTGTGTAGAAGTTGTTTAGGAGCCTGCTTAGAAGACTGAGAGAGTAATTGTGAAAGGGATGGTGCCACATTTGTTCAGTTGGAGGACTTTTTCAGTTCTACTTTAGCGCTTTGCTCATTCTTCCCATATTTCTATATCCACCCCACTAGTTCGGAAAGTTCTCTCTACTACTATGATGGATTTTTAAAAATTGGCCCCACTCTGTTTTAGTCTCTGTTTCCCATCCAGTATGCTTCAAAAGATAGCTTTTAGAACTCTCAGGTCTATTTATATCACTTTCTTTCTCAAAAACTCATGGTGGCTCCCTGTGATGGTTAATTTCATGTGTCAAGCATTTAGCTCACTTGACTGGGCTAAAGGATGCCCAGAGAGCTGGTAAAACATTATTTCTGGATCTGTCTATGAGGGTGTTTCCAGAAGAGATTAGCATTAGAATCAGTAGACTGAAGAAGAACCACCCTCACCTGTGTGGGTGGGCATCATCCAATTGGTTGAGGATCCAGATAGGACAAAAAGATGGAGGAAGAGTGAATTTGCTCTCTCTCCTTGAGCCGGGACTTCCATCTTCTTCTGCCCTCAGACATTTGAGCTCCTGGTTCTGGGGCCTTTGGATTCCAAAACTTAGACTGGTAGCACCCTCCACCCTCTTTGGCCTTTGGACTGGGAGTTACACCATCTGCTCCCCTACTTCTCAGGCCTTCGGATTCCCACTGAATTACACCACTGGCTTTCATGGTTCTCCAGCTTGCACATGGCATATCGTAGGACTTCTCAGCCTCCATAATCATGTAAGCTAATTCCCATAATAAATCTCCTCTTGTATGTCTATTTACAGTCCTGTGTCACTTAATGATGGGGTATGTTCTGGGAAATGCATCATTATGGGATTTCTTTGTTGTGTGAACATCACAGATTGTACTGAGGGGGAGCAAAATTTGCCATCCAAAAATATGTCTCTTTAACGTGGTTATTATTTTAGGCTGATTATTTTTAAGGAACAAAAGGCTCAGAAAGTTTTTCTTGTTACCTCTCCCTTAACTGCCTAAAAAAGGAATTCCATTTGTTTCAGGAAGCGAGCTATCACCTTAGCATAACATGAACTGGGTGGTAGACAGGAGGAATCTAGAAAAACCTGTTTGTTGGGCTCCCTCTGTGTTCTTCTGTTTCTGTGTGGCCAAATACTTCTTTTCCAAGTACTTGCTCCTTTTGTGAATTGCCTTCCTTCCCTTTGAAGTCTTTCCCCAACCCCAACATCTTCTTTTGTCTTTAGCTGACGATGGTGTTTAAGGTGAGGGCTTTGGCCGTTTTGACGAGTTACTTGGTTCTCCCATATACAAATGTTACTAAACTTTTGTTTGTTTTTCTCTGTTAATCTCTCTCATGTCAATTCAATTCTTAGACCAGCTGGAATAACCTATAAGAGTCGAGGAAAATTTCTTCCTTCCCTACAGTATGAGATGGTATAGCTAACTACACACCTAGGCTTTATGGTACTAATCTTAATGGAACCACCATTACATGTGTGGTTCATCATTGACTGAAACGTCGTTAACGTGGCACATGGATGTATATCTTAGTGGTTCTGTTTCTCTGTAGTCTCTGAACCCTGACTAATAGACTCCTTCATTGTGGAAAAGTGAAAGCCCACTTGAAATTGAAGCCTTTATTATTTTCCTTGAGCTTCATGGTCTGCTCCTCTGAGACTACTTTCTTTTAGGCAACCAGACTGATACTTTTTTTTACCTCTTTTCTTTAGCTCATCTTCATCTTGTGTCATGACATCTCCACCTCCAGAATGCTGTTTCCTCTTTCTTTTTTCTTTTTCCTAAAGGCTCCACTCAAATCCTAACTATTCCCCTCTTCCTTCTTAAATCCTCACTATTCCCCTATTCCTTCTTAAATCTCTCAGTTTGGTTGACTTTTAACCCACATACCCTATTTTCCTTTGTTGATGTGTTGGTTCTAGGATTCATCAGAGTCTGTGTTGTATTACTATATTTGTGTATTTGGAGTGCAAAGACTTGTGTATTTTTCGTTTTTGTAATTCATAGGAACTCAAGAGATATTTGTCGAATTGAATTGGATGAGATTAGGGAGCATTCCATGTGGTAGATACTCATTGGCAATCTCTTATAAAAGAAACAAGTCTCAAGTACAATTTTGCAAGTATCTTGTATTGAACCTTCAGAGAGTGACCTCATTTAGAGGGGAATATCTTACTTGCCTTTTGAAACAGTCTGCAGTTCGGTGAACATCAAATAATACTTATACTCTCTACACTAGTTTGACAAAAATATGTTTTTATGGCAATATCAGAGAGTTCTTATGACTTACTGGGGGTAATGGCATGTTTAGAGTATTAAATACTCAGTTTCCATGATGGTGGAGAATGGGCAATAAAATCATAAATATGGAGCATGTCTAAATGTACCTCTGCTTTTACCTGCGGTGTTTTGTGGACTAACTATCTGCTTGGCTAACTTACCAGGCATCCTGCTAGGTTAAATGTCGTAGTCTGCATGTTGACAGAGATTAATATACTTGATTCGCCCATGTGCTTTTGTTTGTGTATCAGGGCCAGCCAGCATGTTTTCTTTGATGAAGACAGGGGACTATCGTTTACTGTCTATAAACTTGCAAAATGATTTTATGTACTGTATCTTTTTTTATTCTTATAAATTTTCCTCTCTCCTCTTCTTCCCTCTCTCCTTTTCTTCTTGTAAATGAGGTTAACTCACTTTGAGTTAATATAGCTTACTATTGTGTAACTGCGCTACATACATTGTGCTGCTTTCTCATGTGAGATCATTTCTCTGAAATTATAATTGAAATAGGGTTTATACAGATTTCTTTTGTATGCGATTTTAAATAAAAGGGTCAGGAGATTATAATAATTTTGGTTCCATACTGAATGGGATTTATTTTTGTCATTGGAGATGCAGTAGGGACTAAACCTTTTAAACCTATTTTAAAAGTAAGTTTCCTAAAGTCGCATTTGAAATTTTTGATGTTTCAACAATATTAACTAATGAGAAGTATTTTGGTTGTATGATTTTAAAGTAAAAATCTCTTAATGGGAATTTTAAATGAGCTTGCTTAGGGTTAAATTAGCACATTGTCTTATTTTCTGGAATATGTTTTTGTGTTTTTTTTTTTTTTAAATTACTTTGAAACATTAATCAGGACAGGTACTTATCGGTAAGAATCAAATGATCATTTGGTACTGTGATCTTCAATCATAATGCATTTAGTTTGGAGGGATGAACAAGCTTTTATTTTTAAAACTGAGAATCTATAAAACAAAAATTGGTCCATGTAGCTCATAGTTTGACAGGTTTATGAAAGGCTTAAAAGGTAAAATTGTCATAAGTGAAATATTGCATTCCACATAGGATTTATGTAACTAATAGCAAGGGTGAAAAAACCTGGCAAGGTGGGAGAAATGACTCAGTTCCTCACGCTGCACTCCCCACATCTTATTTCCTCTCTCATTTCAAATCCTACATGAGTGTCATACCTTCAAATATGATCACAACATTAATTCAGAAGCCTGATATATTAGAAGATAAGCATTTGCTGTTTGGTAATAACTCCATTTGTACCATATTGGAACTTTCTACAACACTCTCCTTCTACAGCAGTTTAGGAGGGATGGTCCTAGAGCTGGATGAGTCACACCACACAACAAATTCCTTAGGGTCATAGCCAATGTCCTATTCATTGTTTGTGTCCTTCACTACCGAGCTTGATATACAGTTGAGCTCAGTGAAGGTGGTAGAATTATGTCTGTTTTTATTTATTATACTGTACCTGGTATTGGGTTTCTAGAAAGCTTAAAAATTTTTATTTTCGTTTTTGCTTTATTCTGATAAATCTTGCAGTTAGCATTTACATCCCGTCTTAATATGATTTGAATTTATATTAAAGTTTTTAATGAGAAGAAGAGCATAACCTAAATTTGGAAGTTGATCCAGAGACAACATTAAAAAGGTATTATTCCCATGACTCTGAACTTGACTAAACTGAGCTAGGGACCAAATATTCTCTCAACATAGAGCAGGAATAAAGGAAAAGAGGCATGCAGGGACCCAGAAGAGAAAGGATGATTTGAGTTGAGGGGAGGGAGTTTCATTTTAAACCACAGATATGACAATTGATACTTGCATACGTTGTCAGGTTTTCTCTGTAATGTAGAAAGTCCTGATACAGAATTTTGCAGCTGGTTAAATTTCACTGTGGTTAAATTGTGAGCATCCATCTTTGGGAAACATACATTTTAGGTTAAAGATTGTTTTAAGAATTCTGGCTGAAACAGGAGGATGTCACTTTCCTTTATAAAGTTGTGCTTGGACTTTTAAATTAATAGTAAGACATTAACAGAAGAGGATTGAATTTAGTCTCAATATAAGCATTTCTGCGATTTGTTGGTTATAAATGGTTTCTCCTTTTTCTCCCTACTTTTTACTTTTTTTTGGTGAGGAAGATTGGTCTTGAGCTGACATCTGTTGCCAATCTTCTCCTTTTTGCTTGAGGAAGATTGTCCCTGAGCTAACATCTGTGCCAGTCTTCCTCTGTTTTGAATGTGGGTTGCTGCCACCACAGCCTGGCTTGATGAGTGAGGTAGGTTTGCCCCTGGCATCCGAACTGTGAACCCTGGGCTGCTGAAATGGAGCGTGCAATGTTAACCACTATGCCACTGGGCTGGCCCCCCTATTTTTTACTGTTGATGAGGCAAATTTATTCTTTATGGAATATTTAAGATAAATTGTGTGTTAATTATGTTTAATTATCCTTTTTTTAAAGAGATCTCTAGCTTTTGTTCTGAGATTCAGAATCAGTATAAAAACATTGAAATCATAATTGCATTTTAATTTGAGAACTTCATCTAATGTAACTCCATATAACAGCTTATTTTTTCAAGATATAAAAGAATCCAGATGTGCAGTATTTCTCAGTTCATTTACTAGCTTTGCCAGTTTCCACAGCTGCAAAGTTGAACATTTACAGAAGTTATGGGTTTGTTTGGGTTAAACTGAAGTAATGTGTGTAAAGCACCTAACTTGGTTTCTCACACATAGTAGGGCCTCAGTGATGAGTGTTGTTGTTATTATTATTATTGGGTACTTAATTAATTTGGATTTCCAGAGCACCATTTCTTAGGGTGCAGTGAACCAATTCTGAATTCTACCCTTCTGTATTTGTAAAATGTTCAGACTGACTTAATCACTGTGAAGAATAAAGCCTATTGGTGGAGTAGGGTGGGGCTTTTTGACTTTTGTGTGCAGTCCTTTTAGAGTCACTGGATGTACTGGAATGTGAAGGATTAAGCTTTGTGGCGTGTTCTATATGGTCATCCATAGTGACCAAACTGATTTGGAATGTTGTTTTGTTACTAACTTTGAAATGTGTTATTTTCTGTACAGAGGATCTTGATCTGAATAAATTGCTTATTATCCTTTCTACATTTCTAGAGTGAGAGGAACAGTCCATCAGTGTAAACCTTACTGGACACAATACTTCTGTTCATAAACATGAGGAAGAGGCAATCCTAGGATAACCATTTTTGGGATGAAGCCAGGTCCTGTTGTGTAACTAAAAGGGTATGTGATAGCACCCAACTTTGGAGCCTGTCACATTGGGAAGTTATGGCTTGGAGGCTGCAGTGAAATAGTCATATTTGTTAAGCCTTAATATGCCACTCAAGCAGCTCTTCTGTCAACAGCTAGCCAGCTCCTCAAAGAGAGGCAAAAAGCCATTCGTGTAGTTGTAGATTGTTGCTCCAGTTACTCTTCTGGCAATGGAGCTGTGAGCACCACTTCCTTGACAAAGTCTTTCCTGTCCCCTCCTCCACTTAAATTGATGACTGTCTCGCTTGGACCTGATCGTAGCTTGAACATATTTAGGTAACCTCTTTCAAATCACCTAAAACACGTCATCGCGTGTGTCTCTCTTCCAGCGGATCTGTAAACTCCTGGAAGGTTGCCGTTGTGTCTAAGTGCCACTTCGTGCTGATTCTGGGAGTTCAGGGTTGACCCTCAGTCAGTGTTAGGTGTTCATCTCCCTGTGGCTTGTGGAGACTCCTCAACAGTCACTGGTCCAGTTATATTGTCTGACGTTATCTTTAACAGTTCTTTAATGAATAATCTCTAGAGAGGCTAATCCCATCCTGTCTCCTGTACCACCTCTGTCGTTCCCAGTCTTGTTTCTTTCTCCTCTGCCAATGCAGATTCTCTAATTCCCTTATTTCTTTCAAGGAACAAATTCAGGTCCTTCTCCATGAAGCTTTTGAAAGGTATGTTTTAGTTAGTAGTAATTAAATTTAGAAATCCAAGAACTGGTGAGAAATGTTAAGCAGAACTGGAAATTTGGAATCGGCCCATTAAAGTACATTATTCTTTTAAGTAACAAAAGTATATTTGTAAACATTTTCCTCATTTAAAAATCAGAAATTATATTAATTTTGGTAAAATCCTAGATTTTTTCCAAATAATTTAATCCAGCACCTCAAAGTAATGGAATTTTAGGTAAAGCTTATGGAAAGAAAGAGTTGTGTGTAATTTTCAGGTTCATGAGAAAGTTGTCTTTTTTTGCATCATATGGCATTTTATAACATTATATAAAAGGCACAAGGATTGACTTTGTTGTCCTTATTTATAAAAGGTTTTATTGTGATTTGAAGTTGGAAGTCTTTTTTGAAGACTGTTTTTTCACCTTCTCTCTCACTTCAATTAAGCCATAATAATTTAGTGAAAGTTAATATATATATGGAAACACTTCAATGTCATTAAAATTTTTTTGATGAAAACTATTCCTTCTAAGATAAAAGCAGAGGAGACCATTGGGCCCAAACTGGTAGCCTTTAGAGTACTATAAATCATGGTTATGAAAGTTCTATATTGTCTAGTCCTCTGCTGTTACTTTTCTTTTGTACTAGGCCCATGTTTTGCTTATTTCTCTGCCATTAATGTAGTATCATTAAGCAGACAGGAAAAAAGGTTTAATTCAAACTAAAAGTTAGTAATTTAATTCCATTCTGAGTTTTAGAATAATTTTACAGTGAATTGTTTTTATACCTTTTATGGATAAAGTAACAGGAATAGTATTTGTGGCATATGTATTATATATACACACACATACATATACATCCGCTATATATATATTTTAGCATTTTTATGCTTATGAGTTTTCAAATAATATACAATAGCATTGATTTTTACATCTAACAGTGTGTGGAAAACATACGTTTAAATGACAGGAACCTTTACATTTATGCCTAGTTTGCATATTGTTAATTGAGTTTAATTTCTATGTAGTGCTCTGTTATTTTTATGAAAGTCAGTTTGCTAGGCACTGTGGGAGATGTAGCAATGAATTTCTTACCCTTTAGGGACTCATAATCTCAGAGCCAACTCTTAGAACTACAGAATTTTAGAACTGGAAGAAATTTAAGAGATTATCTTCTCTTAGGGCTGTGTGTGTGTGTATGTGTGTTTAAGCAGTGGTCGTCTGATTCCTGCCCACTTCAGTGTCTCCTGTCCCCACTCCCCATCCTCCCATACATGTAATGATGTCATTTTCTGTTCAGGGCAGACAGGAATTCAGGCAGATGAATGCTTGGGTGGCATGAAATGTCTAGTTTGTCAGATGTTCTCTTCCATTGCCTTCGACTGGTGAACAGGAGGATAAGCAGGCTGTTTTTCCCAGGCCAATTTTTTAGTCCTGAGATTTAAACCTATGAAGTCAAGAAATTATTTTAGTGGGTAGTGACTCGAAAATAACACTTTTAAAAAGAAATAGTTTGGAGACTATCAAAATGTATTGCAGATTATTTCAAATGTATCATGTGGGTGTATATATACTGGGGTTGTTATATAAAATATATTGTAAGTACATTTATATAAAATGTATTTTTTTACTGCAGTGAAAAGAGTTTAGAAAGCATGTGTTTAACCTGTCCATTTCACCCTTTAAATCCACTGAGCGGCCATTGATCCCCTATCCCTAGATTTGTTCTTACTCTTTTTGCTAAGCTCTCTTGTTATCATAACCTGACGCCAAGGTATATTTCTGCAGAGGTAGAAATATATGCAGGTGATATTTTCCCACAATACGTCTTAATAAAAGATGTGCAGCGAGGTGGTTTTTCCGTTATGCTGGTCTTGCTTGCACGCCTCTGGGTACAAATAAACGCTTTGGTGGACCTAACTGCTAATCTGTAAGTATTGTTTATGATGTGCCTAACTTGGTACCAAGATGTGATTTAAGCACTGAGAGAATTTGGATTATTTAATACTAGTACATAATAAAAGTACTTATCAAATATTCATGTGGGCACATACAGAGGCATAATTGTGTTCTTGTAATGCACAATATAAATACTAATATTGTTTCGGAGAATCAGCATGCTAAGCTGAAGCCATGGTTTGGAAAAAGGCATTGTAGTATGTTTTTATCTGTGGGAATTACTGGCAAGTGTAATTGAGAGATTCTAAATACTGTAGTTGTTTACTTCACTTTTGAATTTGGCTTAAATATTTTTGGTCTTGTTATTTTTTTTTTTTATAATCCTTGAATTATTGTTCTCTAAGACCTGTGGTAGAAGGTAAACCACAATTGTTTTATAGATTTTAATAATTATATCTTCTTTTAAAGATTTATTTTAAAGCAGTTTCTTCCCACTAAAGATAGTTTTAAAAATACTTAAATAGAGAGAATGGTAGAATGAATATTTACATGCCCATTCTTCAGCTTCAACATTTTTCAGCTCTTTGTTATCTCTACCCACTCCTTTCCCCCAATTCCCACTTATTTTGATGTAGTTCCTCTTTCATAAAACATCATCTGTAAATGTTTCAAGATGTATTTCTGAAAGACAAGGATTTCCATTTCTAGACATAAAGTAGAATCTTAAGAACCTTTTTGAGAGAGGTACTGAAGTAATTAACACTCAAATTGTATTTGGGATGTTAGAGTGACATAAAGGAAAAATGAGATCCTTTAAATGGAATAAATGGAAAAAGAGAAATACCTGATAAGCAGTTGTAACAAAAAAACAATAGAAAGGTTACAATGGAAAAGCCAATTAATAGCCTTTAAGTATCCATGGAGAAAAGAGAGAAATCGGCATTTTAAAACACGTGGTATGTGCCTACATTCCGTATAGGTCAGTAGGGGAGTAAAGCCAAGTGTATTTCAGACCATTTGAGATAGACATTCTGCTTCTAGACTCTTTCTTGAGGGAAAAATCAAAGATGTGTACAAAGACTGCCAATCAAGGTATTTACTGTAATATTAATTATAGCAGTGAAAAATTGGACCTAATAATAGTGGAATGATTAAATACACATAATGTATTCATAAAATATTGAGATATTTTGTAACCGCTAGAAATGATACAATATGATACTAACTTTATAAAATGTGTAATACGTATTAAAAGACCTGAAGGAAATTAACCCAGATATTAAAATGCGCTAATAGTGGCTATCTCTGGGTATTAGAATTATGAGTGAGTTTGATTTCTTCAGTACTAATTTTTGGAAGTGTTGTGTATTTGTCAGCATATGTAATATGTTAAACAACAATGAACATTTATTGAGTACTTACCATGTCAAGCACTATTGAAGCACTTTTTATCTTTTACACTTAATTCTCACAATAGCCCCAGTGGTTTTATTATCCTTGTTTTATAGATGAGAAAATGGAGGCACAGAGAGATTAAGTACCTAGACACTTTGGTTCTATCCTTCTAAGTTTATTCTTTGCTTCTAAATGTGGTTTTATCTCCAACAATTGTGAAGATACTATAAATAGTTTTGGTTTTTTACTTCTTACCTAGAAATATATAGTGAATATGGTGACATATTAGTAAAAAATACATTTTTTCATTGATAGATAACTTTTCATCTTGGGGATAAACCATGATCTCTTCAACTGGTTCCTTGTTTTTGTTCTGTCTCCCCTGCATGATTCTGCTCATAGGAATAATGGTACAATGAACATCTTTGTGAATAAATCTGCATGAGCATTTCTGACTATCGTCCTAGAAAAAGCTCTTAGTAATGGAATTATTGAGTCAAGAACGCAAACATTTTAAAGGCTTTACACAGGCTGTGAGATTGCAGGTCACAAGTGATCATTCCTTCTTACGTTTAGAGAAGTTGTTTTGCGGCTATAAATTTGGGAGAAATAGGTCATCTAAACATCAATGGGAATTGGTGCTTTCTTAGTTGCCCTTATAAAAGTCAGGCTTCTCTAAGCCTGCCGGAGACAGTAAACGCAGAGAAAGAGAGGAGAGACCAACTTTAGAGATCAAATCGTGGGCACTTACTTGCTCGATGACCTTCAGCAATTACTTCCTCATTTTTCTGATTAACTTAAAATTTAGATTAGCCCAGAAACTTTTTATTGTGAATAGTTTTATAAAAACATTCAAAATATATGTATCAGATTTGCATGGGGACCTCAGGGTCATAATTAGGTAGAAAAATTTCCATTGTAAATTTTTAAAATTATAGCTATAAAAGGTATAACACATTGATTAGAGATTATAATGAGCCTAGAAAGTGTTTTAGATGTTGCATTTTTTTAATTAAAAAGACAGTTCTCTCTAGGGGGTTGCTTACTCTCTTTTTGTGACAAGCAAAAACAGAAAAATTTTTGGTTAATTGTTGGTTTGTATTAAATGATTAAAGTTTTATTGTGGTTTCTCTTGAGCATATCTTCTTCCAGAGACTCTTGAAGTGACTTCTACAAAGAATTTAACCGAGAATTTGGGCAGGGGAGGGGGATTTTAATTTAAGGGGATCCAGAGAATAATGAATGAATGAAAGAAAATTTCCCTATGAAGCTGCCAAAGAGGTTAGGATTAAGTTTTCTGGAAAGACCAAGATTGATAAAGGAATCTGACAGCCTAGAAATTTGTGAGAGGTTCAAATGGAATAAATAGAAAACATTCCATTGAAATTTGAAAGCCATGAGTATTTTAATGGAAAAAAAGTACTATTCTTTTTATTATGAATAGTAAAATTATGAAGCTATCTATGATAAATGATAGAAAATAAATATAAGGAGGGTTTTTATCAGAGGTTCTTAATCCATAATTAATGATTGGATTAGAAAGTTTGATAACCTTGTGAAATTAGGTCTATGTGCATTTTGGAAGGAGAGGCCTCCAAGCGCTTTTTTCAGATTCTTATAGGAATGACTCCAAAAAAGGCTCAAGTTCCTGCTGGAATGTAAGCTCCATGAAGCTAGGGCTTTTTGTCTATTTTATTCACTCCCCTGTCCCTGGTTCCTGGCACGTAGTTCTGATCAATAAGTATTTGTTGAATATAGAATTTCTGTGAATTATATGTGTCATAGTTATAGTCCTGGGTTTTTAGAATTTAGGGATGGGAGTACCTTCCAGACTTAGTGAGGTTGATGTGTTATGGTCTGTTCCTACATTTGTTCAAAAATTTTCTCTTGGTGTTGAAGTCTAGTTAAGTAGGTAGAGCATTTGTATGATAATTTTGTGGTTGAATTCCTTCCTTCCTTCCTTTTTTCTGTGCCAACGTGGAAATGTAGTAGGAAAATTACTTTAAACAATACATATCCCTTCATCAGTATCTCAGAAAATGTTGTATTCTGATGCTGTTTTCATTTGATTCAATGAATGAAACCTTTATAAAAAACTTCCCCTTAAGTTTGTGAATGGAAAATTTTCATAATTGTTTTCATTAGATCAAGTAGTATGGCAATAACTGATAATCTGGCTAAAAATGTAAAATCAACAAAATTTAACTGCAGAGAACATTGCTTTATCAGCAAGAGATTTAGATTTTTGCAGTGAAGCCCAATTATTCTAGCTCATTACCATTATACAGCATTTTTAGCAGGTGATAGATATAGAGTAGTCTGTGATTACATTAGCCAGCGTAATGAGTTTCTGTACTTTTTAAAATTGACATTTAGGAGAAGGTTAAAAAGAATGACAGGGAAGTTAAGATGCAATTCCATTTAAAAAATTTTTTGAAGTATATCATTTCTAAAATAAGAGAAAAAGTGAATTTCTAAAAATTCGAGTGTGATGGAACCAGTTTTACTCTTATGAATCATCAATTTTCTTGGTTAATTAAAGGGGTGATTGTAAATTCTTTATTCTTACCAGTCAGACATAAAAGATATTTGAATAATTGTTTGCTGCCTGCACTTGATTATTTGTGAGTAGATTTTTTATGTTTTATATAATGTTTGGCAGATTAAAAAAGTACTACATTTTATTTTCCATAATTGTTTTGCTATTGTGAATAGGACCTATGATTATTCTAAATTTATTTGAAAACCATTGCATCCTTACTCTAAAAGCCTGTCAGAACTTTTCCATCATTTAGTCTTTTGCATCATTTGAAGAAGCCTTGCAAGATTCTTAGAATAATTTTAATGGAAGGCAGGAATTTGCTCTCATAGATTCCGTATCTTGCAATGTGGTTTCTTTCTTTACTTGACATACAGTGAGTTTCTAGGTCACCACATGGTTCAGTTCAAGTATAAGTATAAAGTACCTTTTTAAGTCAGCTTTAGAGTTTTGAGTTGGGATCTTTGAAGTAATTTAGCCTAATCTTTTTACGCAGTGGGATATAACCCTTTCTATAGCATTTCTGAGAACCTTTGCCTAAAAACTCAGTGAGCAGGGACTTCATATCTTTATGATGCAGACTTTTCATTAATTGTGCAATAATTAAGTTATTCTTCTTTATGTTGAATTCATCTACCTTGTGCTAGGCACCAAACTTCCTTGTTCTCCTTTTCAAATTATGAAGTATACAGACAAGTATTGAGAATATTATAATGAACATCACTGAGATTCATTTACTCTTAATTTGTGCTCTATTTGCTTGAGATTATTATTTTCTGTATCAGTGTATATGAGAGACATATATATCAAGTGTCTTATTACAATTAAGATACATTAAATTTGTGGCATTTCTGTTCTTTGTTATTCTAGTAGCTCTGTTTAGAAAGGAAATGAGGTTAATGTGCTATCTGAACACCATTCAACTTTCTCTTTTACTTTCTGGCCTGAGTGAAGCAATGTTCTCCCTGGAGGACCTCATTTGACCCGAGATCCTCCCAAGCGCCAGAGCTGGGCAACTGTTCTCTTTATTGCACATGGAAGCTACTAGATCATTACTTTTGCTGCAGCCTTGCCCCTTCAAAGCTTTTGCTATTTGACTATTTACAGTCTTCTCTTTAGTGTTGTCAAAAACCAACTGACCTCCTCAAGTCACTCTTGCTTATGACTTTTTTCTTTTAAAATAAGAAACAACAGCATCGATCATGTGTACACCATGACCACAGTTACCTAACCTCTCTGACCTTGACCATCTCAAAAATAGTTTTGTAAAAGTAGTAATAAAAATTACTTTTCTTGTAGATAAAATATTCTCCAAATTAATCAAGTGAAATGAAAATAAAAATGAGTCCCATGTTAAGTAATAGATATATGGAGACAAGATGAAAAAGAAATTGACGTGAAAAAAAACCCCAAACCAAGACAAAAACAAGAAAAACCCATCCCTGCTAAAAATGGTTATAACTTATAAAGAAAGCCAGAGGAGTATAAACCAAATATTTTCCAGGGTAACCAAAGACATATGTTTATTTTATCAGAAGTGAAAGTTGAAAATAAGAAGGTTGTGTATCTATTAAAGAGATCCTGAAAATTCTAGATGAACACTGGAAAGTCTTAAAATGATACAGTGCTCTGATGGTGTGGTTACAAGAAGAGAAAACATATAAAAAACATGGCATTAGCCCTTGCTATGCCTGAACAGAAAGTTATTCAAAAGTGAAGCAAAACGAAAGACCTAGACATGGTGGTACAACTCAATCCTATTTGAAATTGTTGCAGTATTCCTAAAACTGCCTTGTATTACAGTAGTAATTGGTTTTGTGATTTGTCCTAGAAGATAGTGAAAAATAGTTTAAATTTCATTAAATATAGACCAATGCATGATTGTACTACCCAACATCTACAGAAATGATATGCTGTTTGTCACATAAGCTTTGTTTGCTTGGAAGGAGAAATGATTCCATGAACCTAAGATAAAAAAAAGTGTCAAGAATTATGGCAGAATTGTAGATGTCATGTTGTTAGTAGATTCAGAAATATTTGGTTGGCACTCAAAAATTCTGGGAAGTCTGGATGACATTGATTATGAACAAGTGCATATAAATTAGTATTTTATTCATATTTACCAATTTTTTGGCTTCAAAGATTTGGTTTTAATCATGATTTAGTTGATTATGCCTGTAAGTAAATGGAATATTATATTTTTCTAACTTGGCTAAAGGAATTTCAAATTAAGAAGTTTAAGTACAAAATTAATACTTTAGAGAGTAGTCAGTCCTTTCTCTTGGGTTGAGGATTAAATTCATTTAACAACAACAGCAAAAAATAGTAAGAAACCAGTTATGATCTAAAATGAGGTTAATTTGAATTTAAATACCAGATTTAAAATGTGGTCTATTTAACTGTTGAAAAATGCCAAGATGTTTAATGGTAATAAAAACATGGAATGTGTACCATTATATGTGAGTCCTTATATATGGTAAAAGGATAACTCCCTGTGGTCGTTAGTTTCATTCTTAGTAACCATCAAATTATTACAGATATGATACAGTTCACAATCCATGACTCCCTCAGAGTTATTATAATTGGACTTTGAAAAATATGTATCCCAAACATTGTCTGTAATGGGATAAATATTGGGCCTAGCGGATATGTGAACTACTTTGCAAGTCTGTTTATTTTAGTGAATAAAATAAAAATGTATCAAATGTATTATTAAATTATTGATATATTAAGGTATTGATGTATTAGTTCAATCATTGGCTAGTAAAAACATTATTTGTCACTACAAAGAGAAGGAAGAAATGAGGAAAGCTATAAATTAAAAGGAATTTAAGAGACATGGTCGGGCTGGCCCCTTGGCCGAGTGGTTAAGTTCATGCACTCTGCTTCGGCGGCCCAGGGTTTCGCCAGTTCAGATCCTGGGCATGGACATGGCACCACTCATCAAGCCGTGCTGAGGTAGCGTCCCATGTAGCAGAACCAGAAGGGCTACAACTACAATATGCAACAATGTGCTGGGGGCCTTTGGGGAGAAGAAGAAGAAAAAAATAAATAAATAAACAAAAAATAAAAGATTGGCAACAGGTAAAGATTGGCTCAGGTGCCAATCTTTAAAAAAAAAAAAAAGAGACATGGTAACAATTGCTTGTATGAATTTTGTTTAGATCTGAGTTGGGAACAAACTGTTTACAAAAACACTTATGAGACACTTGTGGAAATTTGAGCACTGATTGGTAGTTGATGTTATAAAGAAATTATTTATTGTACATTTTATAATATCGATTTATGTTTAAAAAGCAAATCTTTCTCTTAGAGACATATGGAATTATCTATAGATGAAGTGGTATGATGTCTGGAATTTGCTTCAGAGTAATCCAGAGTGGTGGGATAGGGGTTGAGGGGGTGGGTGGAGATAATAAGTGAAACATGATTTTCCATGAGTTAATAATGGTGGGCTCATTTTACTATTCTCAGTAATTTTGCATTACTTTGAAATTTTTCATAATAAAAATTAGAAACAATGTAATGCAACATCGGGAGAAGATAATTGCATCACTAGTGATGTTACTATATAATATATTAAGAAGTAAGGATAGATATGAGTGACATACAGATGTACTTGTTATTAACATATCTAATGTGTAAATGTTGCCTTTTGTTTTTCTTCAGAGCCGAAGCCATTTATTTGAATCTTGGATGATTAACACCTAAATGCTTAATTCTCAAAACTGCTCGAGTCCCACAGTCAGGATTAGATGATCCGAGTTACCACCAAGAAATTACTGTCCTGAGTTCTACGGTAAGATCATAATAAATATTCTAAAGGCTAGATAGTGACTATGAGGTCTAAAAAGATTTTTAAAAGCTGTATTTGAGCACCTAGCTCCTATTACAATTTTTTTAATCTTGTAACTATTATACCAGGAGTTCAAAGTTGTGATAAGTCAACCAGAGATCTTAGAAAAACCAACATGCAAACAAGGCTTTGTGGCATTTCCTCCTCGTAGATTCAGCTAGTAATGGATACAGTTTTGTCTCTGGAATGCCATGCTTTTCCCCTGGCTGTATGTCTGAGGGTGGGTCCTCCCAAAGCTGATGCTTAAAAGGAGTTTGGCTTCCAGAATGTTTGTTCGAGATCACCACCCATGAAGAGAGGGGGTTAGGAAGCAGGTTGAGCAGAGGGCACTGAACTGGAACACAGGCTCAACAAAGCCTTGGCCAGCTCTGCAGGGAGTATTGCAGTTGTGAGAGTTTCTTTTCCTTCGTAAACAGTAAGCTGCTTGGGAATAGAGACATATCTTCGGTGCCTTGGCGTTTTGCACATGGCATTATAGAAGCTGCTCAGCAGATATTTGTTGAATGAAAGAGATGTGAGAAGAATCCTGTGGTCTCTTCTGTTACACCTAATCCTTGCCCTTCCTCTCCCCAGTTGAAAGTGCAGGTTAGAAGGTGGGCTTCACAGTGACACAGGTGGTTGCCCTGCATATCATGAACAAATGTGAAGGTAACTTGCCCTCTATAATCGGCATGTGTTACATATACTATTTCCGGGTTCCATACGTAAGGAAGACCTGCAGAGGGACCTGAGGGAAACCACAAACATAAGTTGTAACAAACATGATATCATATCTGTAAAGAGGTAAAAAAACAACCTGGAAGACACAGTAATAACTTCTATATTAAGGCATACAGACAGTGGTTCTAACCGGTTTTTTCTGTATATGGGCAATAGGCTGATCAGATATGAATTTTTATCCTTTTATGCTCAAGGGTTAAGAGAGAATCTACTTCCTAGAAGCTTTTTTTTAAAAGTCAACATTTTTTTTTAGAAGGTACAGTCCTGCTTCAGGGCAACAAATTTAAGTGTTTAACTTTCTTGTTTTTCCTTCCTTTTTGCTGTAAGATTCCCTGAGATAGGTTTTGCATTAATAAATCCTCTAAATTTTCTCTGAACCTTAATATTAATGCTTTATGTGTAGATGACCTTCAGTTAATCTTTTAAAGGAATAAGCTCAGGAATAATTGGCTTCATAATTTCTGTGGTAGAAGAATAAGGATTAAAAACTCAGCAGTTCAGAACCAGAAATTACTTGTTTTCACATTACAACAATTTTTCCTACCTATATAGACAATTTTATACTTCATCTTTCAAATATGTAAGTGATTTTCTTCATGTTGAGTATTGGAACAATGAGGTTGTATTTGTGTTTCCCTAAGTGAATCAAATTTTTTTTTTATTATTAAAATGTATATCCTTCAAAGTTATCGATTTGATTACTTAGGGAGTTCACGCTTTATCTGTTCCCTTTGCTTTTTCATTTCCTTGTTGCTCACTCAGTACCCCCACCAGAGGGCAGGCAAAGGAAAGGAGAAAAGAGATTAATTTCAGTTCTCAAAGTCTTATGTAGGCACCTTTCCCTGGCGTATTTTGTCATGTTTCTGGGTTACATTAAAGCAGTAGGATCCACTACTTTTGCTGTTTTAAAATAGTTAGTAGAATGTTCAGTTATTTGGAAATAAATTATGTAAGGTTGATTACTGGGTTTATTGAATTAAATATTCATACTTTAAATTCTTCAACTTTATATTCTTAGGTCCATTTATTTTAAATTATCAATTATGTTTTTGGTAATTCATGCCAAGGTTTCTATCACTACTGTTAATAATTACAATTGATTGTAATGAGGAGGTATTTTGTGTTTAAAAAGTGTATTGGAATATTCATAATTCAATATAAAGTTTTACATTGTTCCTTTTCATGTCCCATAAAACTTGAGGTCCCTGAGGTGCATTAGGGAATTTTCAGAATGGTAAGAATTATCTTTTGAATACAAGTTACTGTTTCACACTTTAGCCGTAAGTTTATTTGAAAGGCACACACACCTCACTCCAAAGTAAATTTGTCTTAACATTATCACAGTGTAGGTTTTCAAAGTCTAAATATTAAACTAGGTGAATGCTAAACATTTTATAGTCTCGATACTGCTGTTAACACACCCATCGTAGGTGTACACGTCCATGTATATAAAGTACAGTTTCATGGTCTGTAGCTGTTGGGTCTGTTATCAGTGTGAACAGCAAAGGTCTTGGAAATCAGCTTCAAAACAGCTGGCAGCTGACCTCCTGGTGTTTAGCACCACCTAAATTCACATGACGTTTCTTTGCTCTCTGACGCAAATAGTGTACCTCACCTTCTCATCAAGGAAGTTGGTACAAGCTCCTTTCTGTGTGCTTGTGGGTCTAGTAATGTAGGATAACTTTAAAATGGATTTTTTAAAGAAAGTCGTTCCTCCCATTCTTTCGGGAGATGTGGTTTTGGATACTAAAGAGAGTTTTCAGGAAAGTTCCCCAAGATTACTTAAGATGAGACGCCTTAGCTTGCCTTCATCAGAGAAGACTGTAGATGGAGAAGACAGAATCAGTATCTGTCGTAGTAATTACAATAATCAACGTCGTCGACTGGGTAAAGTAAAAATGTATTATTTTCAATCCTTTAAAAAAGCATTTTAGAAAAGTAAAATTATTTTTGTAAGTATGAATTCTAGTGAGCATAAATCTTTATTTTGAAACTCAGGTTTAAATATTAAAATATGTTTACTACAATAAATACGTAGTCTAAATATTTTTAGTATCAGAATTTTTGCTTTGAGTTTAGATGGAGAAATACTGATATTATGCATCAAGATAAAACCATTAATAAAGTTAGCAGTTTGGTGAACTTTGGAGAACATTTTGATAATGAAGTGTTATACTTGTTGGAAAATGTTGTTGTTATAACCTGTAGGATATGTAAATAAAAAAAATTGAATTTTACTTATTAGTTAAATTTTGCTTCAAAATTATGTCCCATTCTTTTGTCCTAAAGAAAATGAATATTTGGAATGAAATATAAAAAAAGTCACATCTTTGAATATAATTATTTTGCATCACAGTACTTTTGTTTCGTATAATTCTGCAAAGTTAAGTTTAATGACTTTTAAAGTTTGAGAGGGTGATATTCATTACGTGTTAGGATAAAAATCAGTTTTGCATATAGTAACTAGCCAATATTGAAAGGAAAATTCTTTAGGAAGAAGATGGAAAGTGCTTTAAGTTTTGAAATTTTTGACTAAAACACTTTAAAATGTTAAAATGTTCCAGATAATTATGAATTTTTTTCTTTTAGGGAATAAATTACTCTTACAAAATTAATGTTATATTTAGTTGAAAGAAAGTTTCTGTAAATCCTCTGCAAGTTCAATATATATATATTATAGAGATCTTTTTAAAGATTGACACCTGAGCTAACATCTGTTGCCAGTCATCTTCTTTTTCCTTCTGCTGCTCCCCTACCCCCCCCACCAGTACATAGTTGTGTGTTCTAGTTGTGAGTGCCTCTGGTTGTGCTAGCTGGGATGCAGACTCAGCATGGCCTGGTGAGCGGTGCCATGTCCGAGTCCAGGATCCAAACCAGCGAAACCCTGGGCCGCTGGAGTGGAGCCCGTGAACCTAACCACTCGCCACGGGCCGGCCACTCAATATATATTCTTATAGCTGTTTTCTATGCATATTTTAATATGCACATAGACATTTTTATTTATAGAATTTAAAAATGAGATTTACTACCCCAACTGCTCGGAGACTTGCTTTTTCGTTTAATACATCGTAAACATCTTTCAGTCTCATTTAAAATGCACTCCATTGTGTGGATATAATAATTTATTCAATCAGTCCCTTATTGAAGCACATTTAGAATGACTTTAATTTTTAGTTATCAAAAATAATTATGTAATAAATATCCATTTATATATCACTTTATGCCTTTAATTGCTTTTTAGTATAAATTTCTGTGTGCATTTAAAGTTTTGATAGACAGTGCCAAGTTACCTTTAAAAATATTTCAATTTAAGCTCCCCAGGGCAGGATAGGAGTGTCCCTAGTTCTTTCTAGTCTCCCTAACATAGTTTCTTGTCAGTTTAGAAAATAGAATCATAGCTATGAGAAGCCATACTTTCTGTTTTAAAAATATGAATTATGTAAAAGAAAGGAGAAGGAGTTTCTAAGCTTTATAGAGAAATATATATTGATATCTACACTATACCGGTATTAGAAGTCATTTTTTTATACTCTTCACTCATTTGGGGAGTTGAAAGGGAGGTGAGGCCATTGATAAGTTAGTGCCGTTTAGTTTCAATTAAAATCTGTAAATCATTGAGCACTTAGTTTTGGTTCTATAGTGCATGCAGGCATAAGTGAAAAATATAGATATATTAATATGTGCAGTTATTTAAGTTATTAAAAATTTACTTTTCCTTTAACTTTCAGTCTTGAATCATTTAGTTGTTTTCTTTCTGTACCTCAGCCTATGTGGTTGGACTTGGTATTTAAATGCAATATGCTATGCCCATCAGTTTAAAATGGCTCCTTTTTTTGAAGGCTGTCTTACACATTTTTGAAAATAGCGTACATGTTATAAAGTGTACCAATTAGATTTTGTAATTTAAGTTTCAAATAAGCACTCAATTTAATAATTAAAAATTTCCATAGTTCATGTGTTTTTACCAATCACAGTCAAAGCAAAGCACAGTCATGGAGTACTGAAGAATCTGTTGTCTGAAATTCCAGAGGCTACAGGTCCTTTGTGGAATAACTCTTGCTTAATGTTTTCTTCAAAAGTAGAATTCCACTTTAGGGAATGACTATTAAAATTAATTTCGAGGTCTTCTTTGGCAATTTCTGTTGAAGATTTGGTTTTAAAGTGTCGGGTTGTTAAATTTAAATTTACTAATCAAAGTCCTTTTCTCGAATCTCAAGATTTGATACTAAATTTATATTGTATTATAAGAATCGAACCCACATGGTTTGCACTAGCCTATACATAGGTTACTCGCAACTCAGCGTGAATGGATTTTACTTCCTGTTTACTGGTGGTTCTGGGTGTTAGAGATAATGCAGTAGTTTAGCCAGATGTTCCGCAAGTATGACTGAGTACAGTTCTTCTAAGGGGCGTTAGGGTTTTGTTCATTTAATGAAAGGAGAAACCAAGAGTATGAAGAGATTTCATATCAGTAATGCAAAGAAGGAACTATTCATTTTGAGGGAAACTGATCTGTAATCCCGTAGCTTTGTACTTAAATCAGTGGGTTCCAACCTCCTTCATTATTAATTCAAAATTTAAAAAGTTATTTCCAAGGAATGTTAGACAAGATTGCAATATGGATTGACAATTGTACTTTTGTGAGAGGATCAATTGAGAATAAGATAGTTTGCAGTATATAGAAATTTACCTGCTACTTTTAGCTCCAGAAGTATTTACAGATGCTTATGATTTCTTTAACAGGAATATGCATAGAATTTTGAGGTATTGCAGGGGTTGATATTTTGAAGAGCATTTTTCTTGGCTTTTGATAAATTTTTTCATTTTTTCACTTTCTCTAAATATTAATTTATTTCATATTTTAAAATTTTTATGGAAATTCTCAAATAACCCACCGTGAATTTACCAGAAATCGTCTATTTCTCTATAAAATATATTAACAAATGCCTGTAGTACGCTGCTCACTGTTCAAACCCCTGCCATCATTTCTGCTCCCAGCAGGTTGAGTTGTGGGCTTACCAAGAGTTAGTTGTGTTTTAAACCAAACCTGTTTTTGCCGATTATGCTTGTAATTGTGATCATGTAATTTAATTAGGTATTACATAGTTTAGTGAAGTATGAGACTGAAAAGAGTTGTTTCGGTGTAAGTGAAGTTGAATGCTTTGGTCAGACTCCCTAAATTTGCTTTTGAATTACATGTGGGCCAGAGAAGTGTACAAGATTGGAAGGATTTGCCCTCACATACCTTCACCTTCCCACTCCACTTTGAAGAAATTGAAACTGGAAATTGCAGATGACGTACATGGGTTGAATTTTAGGCAACAAAGACACTGGTGTAGTCAGCAACTTCACCTTAAGAGACAACGATTGGCACTATATCAAAAGGCTAGGGAATAAAGCAGGTTTTATATTTTAAGCTAAAGTAAAATCTTTAGTGGACCTGTTGTTCTTTTATTCCTCTGATTCCTAGTTTAATGGAGCTATTTGACTAAATGATTAGCTAACAGTTGTAATTTACAGTCAAAGGACTCTATTGTATATTGATGTGAAATGTTGCAGTTTTCTTAAAGAAGTAAATCATTTATTTTCCCCCCACTTCCTTAATAAAAAAAAAGAAATCAAAGTGTTCATGTATTCATGTAATGTAATCTTCTTCATAAGATGCTTAAATATCCATGTATTTTTTTGTGTAGAGTCCTAATCATGTCATCAAAGACTACTCACTGATAGATATTATTTATGACAATTCTACTCATTTATCTTCAGGCATAAAAGTTGGTGGGGAGAAAATGCCCTTCACTGATTTAGAATATACTACATGGTTGTCTGACCATTGAAGAACAATGAATGTTAGGCATAGTCATGAGTCAGATCCGAAGAATCAGACAGTGTTTTTCCACAGGCTTCTGTTGTGACAGCTGCAAAGTCCTTGTATCTCCAGGATTGGGTTATTTTTATTCTGATGGAATCAACCTTAATTTTGTTGTTGTTGTTCATTCTGTTTGTAGTCAAGAATAAATGAGTGTAAATATAGTATAAGATTGATTTTTTTATAATTCACTAAGAACAGAGATAATGATATATACTAGGTATATGTCAGCATTAAAGATGAAAGAAACTTTTGAGCACGTTCTGTATTCTGCGTACTGTTTTCTTGTTTTGTTTTACCATTAACTTAAATGGTCTCATTTATCTGCCTATTTAGTGCTTTCCAGTCCCCTTTCCTCCTGAAATAGAATGTAAGTTGAGCATGGGGTTTGCTCTGCCTACTGATGTGTTCCAGGGCTTGGAACATAATAGTTGTTCAATAAATGTTGGTTGAATGAGCAGATGTTATCTAAGTCCTCTTGAAAACCTGGTGAGATAGGTTGTTATACAAAGTTTTTAAAAATTATCTGAGGTTTTTCAGCTACTAAGTGGTATAGCCATGCCATTGTTTTAAAGTCAGGCATTTGCTCTTTCTGCTCCACTTCATCGCAATGTTTGATGTTTTTGAATCTTTACATATAATTTTTTTTTCCTGAGGAAGATTTGCTCTGAGCTAATATCTGTGCCAGTCTTCCTCTATTTTGTATGTGAGCCACCGCCGCAGCATGGCCACCAGCGAGTAGTGTAGGTCCATGCCCTGGGATCGGATTCAGGCTACCAAAGCCGAGCATGCTGAGCTTAACCACTAGGCCATGGGGCTGGCCCTAAAACATTTTTTTAAAGACTAGTGTATCAATCAAGTTTATTAGTTCCATTAAAGAACGTCGCTGTTTTTGGTGCTCTCATTTTAATTAGGAGCTAAACTTCAATAGGAAAAGATTTTAATTTCAGTGTATATTAAGCATTACTCTTTGAGGCCCTGTGTTTTGCTTTAATGAACAGATGATAATTTTTTATAACACTGGTTAGATAAGCTGATTAAGTGAATAGCTGTTTCACATGACTTTTACAAAAATAATTAAGAGACACACATTGAGATAACCATTTCCATTTCATTACAAAGTGTTAATGACTCCACAGGATATAAACATTTGAATAGTATACTGGTTTACCTCTCTTGAGGTATTCAGCACAGCTTACTATAGGGGACAAACCAAAATGTGGCACTTGTTATAAAATTCCAAGTGCCTTTTGGTTGAATTTTAAAGGCTGCTATCTATATTTGACTAGTAAAGAAGGGGGAAAGCTAACTGTTACTAACTGGATTTCCTTAATAAGTGATCTTTTCAGCTTTGTTTTTGCAGAACCATTGCTCTCAATGGTTAAATTTTGTATCTCCAGAATAGCTCCTTTTTGTTTGATATGCCCTATATTGGGTAGGGGAACAGCCTGGCAGGCCAGTTTCTTTTGAGAAGGAAGTGAGATGAGTAATGAGTCATTTAAGTCTTCCTCAGAGACTGGACTATTCACAGGGAATTTAGAGAAGGTCCTGGGAGAAAATTAAGATGAGATTTTCTTCTGACACTTCACATGCTTGTAGCGATCACAGACCAAAGGAGATGCAGAAGCGTTTGGAATTGAAATGTGATAAAAAGGTTGCTGGGCAGGGCAATGTCATGGAAGAACTTGGGGTCCAAATAATATCTGCTATGGAATTTCTGGTCTGGTCCAAATGATGTCTTGCGCTTACTGTGTAAGTGTGTGAAGGAGTTCAGGAACTCTTCTTGCTTATACAAATGAGATTTGGAAGCATTGGGCTTTCATAGTGTGTTCGCTTACTTAAGAAGACCTTTGGAGTACTTTTCAGGCTGTAATCATGGGAGGATATAGGAGAGGCCTTATTGGGTTTTTATATTCATGCCTTCTCTGAATCTATGAGAATCTCATGATTGAGGAGAGATACGGGGAAGACCTACAACGTGATGAGAGAGAGGCAGTAAAGTACTGAGAAAGGAGTGGAATGGGGCTTTGGTCCAGACTGAGCTGAGCTCTTCCAGTGACTAGCTGTGTGTCCTTGAACAGGCTACTTAATCTCTCTGAGGCCAGTTAACCTCACCTATCAACTTGATACCGTTTTTGTAGCATTGTTTTCAAGATTATAAAAAATAGCAGCAAAGTTGGCACATAGTTCAAAACATGGTGGCTTTTATTATTTATAAAAGCTTTTGGATTTCTGTCTTGGAGGTAGATAAATTTAACTAGAATTTATCCTTAGAGCATTCCATCATAGAAAATATTCCAGGAATTTGGATCCAGGTCTTTTATTGTGCATAATTCCAAAAAGAGTTAGCATGTGATTTATAGCTACGTGACAGTTCATGGGAGCTTGAGTTGCAACACCTTTTCCTGTGCTTCCTTCTCTGTCCACAGTGGGTGCTCTCTCAAATAATTCCTGCCAAACTATTGTGTGGTTCAGATACAAAGGCATCTAGAAGTTAGCACAACAGTATTGCTTCAGTAGTTTCTCTTGGCTGTTTTTGAAATTAGCCTAACACTTCTTAAGAAGGATCATTTTAGACTGTCTTCTCAAGTTATATAGATGTATATTTTTTAAAATTGGAACAGTTAAGTATGTCTAGAGTTAGGATCAGGGTCTTCTTTGGCTTTTAGAAAAGACTTGCAAGAAACAATGGAAGTAAATGCACGTGTCTCCCTTTTTAAGGGGCCTGGAATAGCTTCCTCTCTGTCCCGCTTACTCTGCTGTTTCCTAATCACAGAACTGATATTTATCCAGTAGGTACTGGCAGGGTGATCCTGGTTGTTAAAATATTTATTATTCCTCGTATCAGTTGACATTTAGCTACTGCTCCATCTCCTCTCCGAAATGTTCCTGCTGCTTCAGTCCTCCTGCCCCAACCCCAGGACCCTCTGGGACCACCCCAGGTTTCATCAACTAAAGGATAAGTCCTAGGCACATGTCCTGCCCTGGAACCCACCTTCGCTCTGAGGCTGGGCTTGCTTGAATTGTTCAGTTACCTTCCTGGTGGCTCACTATGTCAATGATCACCCCTGCTTATTCCTCACTTAAGAAGCAAAAGGAAGGAGGTATTGTGTCTAAGGTAAAATAGTTGAAACAAAAGGGGATAAGAAAAGTATATAACTGAATAAATATTAGGCAAAACATACTGAAATAATAAAGGTGTGAAAAGATGAATAGGATGATAAAAAAATAATATCTATATTGGAAGATACTAAAGTGAATAATGGAGATGAGGTTAAAAAAAACCACAGTAAAATAGGTTAAGATGACTAAAACTAAATGTAAGATTAAAATGTAACTAAAGGAATATACTAGAAAAGTTAAACAAAAATAAAACGTGCTATAAAAAGAATTCAGGAAGCAACGTACAGTCCAAGGGTCAACTCCACCTGTGTACAAGTAGTAGCCTTTGGGTTGAGGCAACGATAGGTAGTTACAAGCTTCCAACCCTGGTGAATTCCTGCAACTGGAACTCTGCAGGGGGAGCAGAAGTCTCTGTGTGACGCTCTTTGGGGTTGAATAATTTCCCCCACTCCCAACCTTAGTTAATTATTCTGTGTGTCAGGACTCTAACTCATTGTCCACTAGCTTCTATTTTTGATATAAAGGGATTGTTTCTTCTACTGGATAATGAGTTTACGAGATAGTGAGTTCTTTGAGAACTGAGTTGTTCTTCTTTATGTGGGTAGCCCCAGAACTTAGCCCAATGGCAGGCACTTACTGAGCAGTTGGTAAATGTTTGTTGAATGTTAGAGTCCTCAGTCCTTTCATTCTTGTCCTGTATGTGCCAGAGCAAGTTTTGTTGCTGAGAGCTGCTGTCAGTTGCCATATTTAGCCCACTGACTTTTCCTTCAAAACCATCTACTACAGTAGGCGGTGGGCAGTGGTTTGGAGGCAAAATCACCTTTCCATTAGTTTCAAAATGAAAAAAGAAAAAAAAACCCTCATATTGAGCAAATAATGATCTAGAACAGAGGTTAACAAACTTTTTCTGTAAAGGGCCGGGTAGTAAATGTTTTTGGCTTTGCCGGCCACAAGTTTCTGTCACAATTAGTCAGCTCTGATTTCGTAGAGCAAAAGTTGCCTAGATGGTACATGAATGAATGTCTGTGGCCACGTCCAGCACAACTCTATGTAAAAAACAAGTGATGAACCAGATTTGGCCTCTGGGCCAAAGGGTTCCAACCCCAACCTAGAATATGGAAAAGAATTTTGCTGACATCAGAGAGCTTCATGCGGGTATCTTACCTGGGAAGCAGAGAATGGAAGCTTCGAAGATGGGATCCAATATTATACTTATTTATATTTTCTATAACTCTTAGAATAGTGTTTTATCTGTAGTAGATGTTCAATAAATATTTATTGCTTTTATTTGGGATCTAACGATATTACTTATTCTCCCTGGGCTTGAGATGTCTCATCTAAAATTGAAGGGATGATGTTATCTTCACAGACTCTCCAGTTAAGAAAAAATATGTGATTCTGTGACTGTTTGTGGAAGGCCAGATGGTTTATTCTTTAAAGATAACAATTGTTGGCTTATCACATTTCCTGTTTGTCTTCAGTACAGTATCCTGATGTGGAGTTCTGAAATGGTTGCTTTCCTCCATCGTTATGTTTTATGGACATCTCCACAATGGAACTCATTGTCCACTAGGCCATACCTTTACCCGTCCCTGTCACCCTATTCTGCCACACAAGTGGATAGAATACACACTGCCTTACTTTAATCGTAAAATTTATTAAGCCTAGTCAGTTTTTTTTGTTTGTTTAGAAGAATAAATTAGCTGTAGAAGTAACGTAGACAATCTCAAGTAATTCTTTGTAGAAAGCTGGCAATCAAGATGAGGGTCAATCTGTCTTTTAAGTATTATATTTTTCTAACTTCTGTATCAGCAAAGGGAACATGCCATCATTGATTTATTCATTTAAACTGTTAAAGATGAACAATCCAAATAGTTTTAAATATTACAGATGTAAATTATAGTCACCCTACCTAAATTCTAAATTCTTCTTTCACTTAGACTTTTGATAGATTTTTCTGTTTCTAAAGAGTGAATTGTTTAAGGTTATGTAAGCTGTCTGATAATTTCTTATACTCTTCTCAAGATGAAATGTAAGTTGGTATATATTTCTAGTCTACAAGATAAAGACACTCTAAAGAACTCTGAAAAGTTCTTTGTAAGGAATACAGAAAATTTCTCTTTACTATTTCTTAGGCTTCTGAATTTTCCCAGTCTCTCTTTTTAAATAAGTATAGGTATAGATGTATGCGAAAAATGACATAAACAAGATAGTGATATTTTTATATTAGTATAATTTGAAAGTAGCTCTTCTTAAAGTTTAATGTGCATAAGAATGACCTAGAGGTTTTATTGCTAGGTTTAGGGTGGGCCTTTAAGGAATGTTAAGATTATGCAGGTAGCTCCTTCCAGTTTACTTTTAATATAGTACATTATGATTAAGCTTCACCAGGCATAAACATTTTCCTGTGTTTTGGGCTTGCCCATTGAATTCTACTGAACACTCTCTTCGTCTTTTCTTCCTGACACTACTGGTACCCTACTTCCTAAGTGTGATTTTGGTCTTTACAGTTGGTTACCTCTGCAGCTTATTGATGCTTTCTTTCCTTTCCTGACTTAGGGTCTTCCTTTTATACTTTATTACAGCCTTGCTGACTTACCCTTTTGTTTTAAAACTAAGAGTCATATCAGAGGTGGCTCTACAATAAAAACCTCTAGTTGGTTGAAAATTTATTATGCTACTGACAATGTTGGAAAAATCCAGAAAGGCAGGTGTTGGCAGGAAATAGTGAGCCTTTACTTTGTGATGGGTGCTTCAGGGATAAGTTAACCAAAGGTCTCCATGGACCCTGGACAGTTGATGGTTTACATCTCTGTTCTGGCCTGTTGTTAATAGTGCTCAAAAAAGTCCTGCTGTGGACAATACATTGTATATTCAACCTCTTCATGCTTCATAGAATTTTACCTATTCTTTCCCATTAGGATTGACCAATGGTAATGCATATACCCTTTCCTTCTCAGTTCCGTCTGTCTGTGTGTATTGACAATGAAAGTATCCTAGTATTAGCAATTCCAGTTTCTTTTGGGGTGGTGAATATGCATTGTGTGTGTTGTAAAAATACAAATCCAAAAACTAGTCCCCTTTTGAATAACGGTACCTTCAAAAATTATTTCAAGCAATTAAAAATAATTTCTGATGTCTCGAGTTCTTAGGATCTCAAGAATCAATTTTAAATATATTCAGAAACAGCAGATTTTCTTTTCTCATTCAAGAAATAATAATATCTTAGCACTGCGCCAAATTACAGCAAATTGGTTTGGTTTGTGAGGGCAAAGAAGAAAGTATGATTACAGGGTCTGGATTGCTTCATTTTAAGCAGAGGAAAAAATTTTTTTTGTTTTATGTGTGAAATATATAAAAAGAACTTAAACCAATAGCTAAGAACAAGTTGGGCTATTAATAAATATCCTGTGTCAGGAAGGTAACAGTAATTGTACCTTGTGGCATACCCAAGTAATGTAATTGCTGCATAGGTAACCACTCCCAAAATTAGAGAGCTTGGTTAAAATGCTTCTCTACTGGTTTTATGTTGCTAATTTGTGAATATATTGATGCATTGGTCTAATCTGCGACATTTTTATAAAACTTACCTTTATTAGAAACCCTTTTATAGCTATGACCATTAATTCAGAAACTTGATTTATACTTCTAAAATCAGTAGTTAATTTGGACATGACCTGAAATCTTTCCATCCAGAAGTCTGGATGGAATTCTAGTCTGTGTGTTTCAGGAGCAGATTCTCCTCATTGCTCGCTTGCTTATTTCATTTGCTCTATTTGAATTATTGTCTCTTTTTTGTTTGTTTTATTTTCCTTCAGGTCAGCTGAATCCATTAATTTGTGGTTATTGTTGGTTAGCAAGTGCTTAAAAAAATAAATTTAATTTTTCCCCCCAATAAAGGGAGAAGACAGCTGGAGAGCTCGTGGGACTCGTTGTCCATCTCCTTCTCTTCTGTCTCTTTGTCCTCCTCTTATCTCTAGTCCTGACTCTCGCTTGTACTTTAGATTTATGTAGCCAAAACTCTTCTTCGTGCTACCTACACCTGGCTATTCCATATTTAATAATTCTGTCCACCCAGTCACCTAAGCCTAGGGGTCACTTTTGAGTATTTCAGCTTTACTTTTTTCTATCCATTTAGTTGCCAAATACATCAAGAGGTATCTATTAGGAAAAATTGAGATCTGTCTTCTTATTCCCATCCTTATTGCCTTTTACCAAATTATTCTAAGTATACTATTTATTTTTTTCTTGATTATCACTCACCTCAGCAATTTAAATAGCCCATTGACTTCCGTTGTGTTCTCCTCAAGTCCATTCTCCAGCTAACCAATCAAGTGGTCTGTCTGACCTTGTTCCTGATCAAACTTTTCTACAGCATCCAGTTATCAACTTCAATGTTTCTTGGAGCCTTGTGGATATTTCAGGGGTTCTTTGAGAATCTCCTGAGCCAAGTGGGTAGGACTCTGGTGCTCTAACCCTGGTCAGCCAGAGTTACTTTGATTTTAATCTATTTTCCTTTTGGGGATTAAACATATTCATTCTTCAGCCGTCGTCCTCCGCCCTTCCTCCTCCCCTCAATGGCACAGTGGTTAAGTTCTGCATGCTCTGCTTTGATGGCCTGGGTTTGTGGGTTCAGATCCTGGGCATGGACCTACACCACTAGTCAGCCACACTTTGATAGCAACCCACATATAAAGAAGAAGAAGATTGGGACAGATGTTAGCTCAGGGCTAATTGTTCTCAAGCAAAAGAAAAGAGGAGGATTGGCAGCAGATGTTAGCTCAGGGGTAATCTTCCTCAGGAAAAAAAAAAAAGATTGATTCTTCAAAAGAAGATCCACTGCTGAACAGATTTCAATTTGATAGTGTTCCCTCAGGGTGGCCATCCCTGATCACCCTTTGTCCGTAGGGCCTCATCTGGTTTTTCTCTTTCACTATACCCCCTTTATTACCTTCACAGCATTTAATCACAATTTGTAATTTTATATTTGCTGCATGTATATATATGGGGACACCCGCCCCCCACAAGCACACTTTTTATCTCCACCTTTGGATCCTAACCTTTCCAAGGGCAAAAAGATCTGTTTTATTCACTAAATTGTCCTTTAGCACCTGGCATGATGCTCCACATGGTGTTTAGACCATTTATATTTAATGTAATTAGTGACATGGTTGGGTTTAAATCTGTCTTGCTTATATTTCCTATTTGTCGCATCTGTTGTGTTTTCTTTTTTCCTCTCTTTCCTTGCTTTCTCTTGAATTAATTGTATATTTTCTAGTATTCTAATTTATTCTTTTATTGGCTTATTATCTCTCTCTTTTTTAAACTAGTTGCTTTAGGGTTTACAAAATGAATTTCAACTTATCACTGTCTACTTTCAAATAATAGCATATGATTTCATTTATAATCTAAGAACCTGAAACGTTATACTTATCTTTCTCCCCTTCATCGTTTGTGCTATTGTAGTCAAATGTTTTATTTCTACATGTGTTATAAACCTGACAGTACATTGTTAACCACTTTGCTTTAAGCAATCAATTAACTTAAAATTTAAAATGAGAAATAAAAGGTCCTCTTCTCACCTGCAAATCTGTCAGTTCTGGCACTCTTCATTGTTTGTGTGGATTCAAGTTTTCATCTTGTATAATTTTCTTTCTGCCGAAGAACTTTCTTTAACATTTTTTGTATGCAGATCTATTGGTGACAAATTCTTTCAGCTTTTATGTGTCTTGGAAAATTTTTTGCTCATATCTTTGCAACATATTTTCACTGTATATAGAATTATAGGTCATCAGTTTTGTGTTTAAGCTTTTCAGTGCCGTCATTCCAACTTCTGTGTTGTATAGTTTCAGATTAAACATGTGTTTATTTTTTATCTTTGCTCCTCTGTATGTAATGGATCATTTTCTTTGACTACCTTTAAGATTTTCTCTTTGTTATTGGTTTGCAGTAGTTTGATTATGATGTGCCTTGGTATGTGTGTTATTCTTGATTGAGGTTTAATGAGAGTTTTGGATTTGTGGGTTCATAGTCCATCAATTTTAGAAAATTTTTGATCATTATTTCTTCAAATAGTGTTTTATGTTCACTCCTCTGAGATTCCAGTTACACATATGTTAGGTCATTTGATGTTGTTCCAAAGGTCACTGAGACTTTGTGCATTTTTTCCCCTTGTTTTGTCATCTGTGCTTCACTTTGGAGAGTTACTATTTCCATTTCTCCAAGTTTACTGACCTTTTCTTCTGCAGAATCTAATCTTCTCTTGTTCCCACCCAGTGACTTAGATATTGTATATTTTATCCCTCAAAGTTCTGTTTGAGTCTATTTTTATATTCTATTTTTGTACCTTCTATTTTCTTCTCATTTTGTTTATTTTTTCCTTTAAGTCCTTGAGCGTATTTATAATAGTTTTTTTAAGAGCCCATAGCTAATTCCATCATCTCCATCATTTCTAGTTCTGCTCTATTGACTGATTTTATAGGCCACATTTTTCTGCTTCTTGACATATCTAGTAATTTTTAATTGGATGCCACTGTATATGTGACACAGTTGTTGAGAGCTGAATTTTGTTACATTCTTTTGAAGAGTGTTGTTCTTTGTTTGGGGAAGGCAGTTACTTGTAGATAGCTTAATCATTTGAGGCTTGTTTTGGATCCTTTGAAGCTATGTTAAGGAGGATTTAAAGTAGCTTTTAGTTCCACTAATAAGGCGTGACCTTTGTGGAGTATCTACAGAATGCACTGGGTATTCATTGTAATAGTTTCCCAAATTTTCCTTGTTTGTGATGACCTTGATAGTGTTCAGAAGTATTGGTTGGGTATTTTGTAGATTGTTCAGTTTGAGTTTATGTGATTTTTTTTCATGGTTAGACTGGGGTTATGGGTTTTGGGGAGGAAAAACACAGAGGTAAAGTGCCATTTTCATCATATCATATCGAGAACATATACTCTTGATTTATTACTGATAATGTTAACCTTGATCTCCTGGCTGAAGTAGTGTTTGTCAGATTTTTCCACAGTAAGATTACTCTTTCCGCCCTGCTTTCTATACAGTACCTTTTGGAAGGGAGTCGCAAGTGTAGCCCACACTTTGAAGTGTTGAGAAGTATTGCTCCTCACTCTTGAGGGTGAAGTATCTACATAAATTATTTGGAATTCGTCTGAAGGTGTGTCAGAGGTCCCCAAGACCATCATCGCATTTAATGATCTGTTAGAATGACTCACAGGACACTGCATATAGTTATACTCATAGCTATGATTCATTACAGCTGAAGGATGCTAAGCATAATCAGCAAAGTGTAAAAGGCATGTGGGGCGAAATCCAGGGGAAACCTGCTGCAAGCTTTCAGTGTCTTTCAGTAGCATCATGGAGGGGGTTCCCTTGCAATTGATTCCCCTGCAGGGAGCTGCAAACCACAGATAAAATCTTACCAACCAGGGAAGCTTGTTAGACATTCAACGCCCGGGATTTTTATTGGGACTGATCACATAGGTACCCCCTGCCTGGCACATACTGAAATTTTAGACTCCCCGAAGGAAAGCAGATGTTCAGCAGAAAAAATATTCTTTGTAGCAATAGTTTAGGCATAGTAAGCCACTCTTAGTAATTCTAGGGGTGGTGGGACCCTCTTAAAATCTAAGTTCTTAGGTGCCAGCCAAGGGCCCATCTTGTAAGCAGGCCTTTCAAAGGATACCAGTCAGGCCTACTAGGTTAACTCTTTTCTGTACAATGTGAGATTTGTCTCTTCTCCCTTATTTATTTATTTAATCATTTATTTATATCAGCATAGACTCATGGATATTTATTATATACTCTGGGTTATATTCCAAAACTACGTTGTTTATTTTGTTGCTCAAGTTGTTAGCTTTGGCCATTGGCAGCTCCTTCAGTTGGCTCCTGTATCTCTTTGACATCCCCACATTATTTGTTTTTTGAGCCCTTTCCTGCTTTCTGGCACCACCAGATACTCTAGATTTATCTTATGGGTTCTGTGCTCTAGATCTAGAATCAGCCATTTCTCCAAGCAGCTCTGCTTCCTTTTTGTAATGAAGTTTTAAAATGTTAAAACAATTCACTGTAGAAAATTTGGGAAATATGGGAAGAAGTAAGTAAAGTAATTGCAGTAAGAAGTAAATGTTAACTATTGATATGATTATAGATAGTTACTGTGTTAATATCTGTTACATTATTTAATAAGGTTTCAAAGCAAAATACAAAGTGATTTTTACAACTATTATTATTTTTTTTGTATTTCATGCGTGGTGTTAATTACCTAACAGACTTGACAGCATCTTTCCTTCCATACCTAAAACCTTTCTATCTCTTTTCTAAACTCCGGAAAAGATAGGCCTTTTTGAAGAGGCTGAAATCTGTGGGACTACAGAAGGTTCTAAGAGTGATAGGATATTTGACATTTTCTATCAAAAAACTTGCCCGGTGTCTATTCTTTTCCATCTTATGATTGTTTTAGATACCAGTTTAATAATTTCTGCGTTATTTAAAAAGGTGTTAATATGAGGAATAATCCATATATTTGCATTCTTCCTAAGAATTTTAATAATTGAAGACTTTTATTTCCTTTTGGGTAGGTGGAACATTAAATTCCAGTGAATTGTGTTGTATATTTTCAGTTGAATCCAAACTTTATTATATATTAGGAACATTTTGTTTGGATCCTATATCTAAATGGCAATATTTTTGTAAGATTTACTGAGAATTTTTCCTGGTACACATTCTTTTGGTGTATTAGAATGTACCTCTATCTCCCTTCTACTTAGAAATGTAAAGCAAGTAATAATTCCATGAATCCTTAAAATGTCAGAGGAAAGGGCATAGAATTAAATGGAAACTGATGAAAAGAAAGAGGGAAACCTACTTTCTAACTCCGTGAGGGCGAGAGAACTACCACAGTCATCTTTTGTGCCCAGTGCTGTATGGTAGCTGGCCCATGCCAGGAGGACCTCAGCAAAGGCTGACAATAGTGAAATTGTGAATTTCTTAAAAATATTCTAAATCTTATCATTTTAAAAGCATTCTTCAATATATTACATTAATCTAAAAGATGGAGAGGAATATAGTTGAAGGAAATTATCCAGAATAGATGTTTCTGCTTTGCCAAGGATATGCCATTGAGAAATGATTTCTGCGGCTATCTTTTTAAGGTGATGAGACTAAAAAATATATATGTGTGACACAACTTGGAGAATTCTGAATTTATGGAAAGAATAAAATAGAAGACTGACATTTAGACTGGTCTTTTGGCAAGCTTGCAGGGAACTCCACGCTATGTATTTGTTTCTGTGATTAATTGAAAGGTTAAGGATAGAGAACTCACTTGAAGAATGGTAGGAGTATTATTTGTGTAATTTAAAAATATGTTTAGTAATTGAGGGATTGAGAAAAGATTCAGAATACAAGGGAGCTCTGCCTCGATCTTCTAAAAGGATTGTTGGGTGCCTATGTCTCCTGGTTACTCACTTTAGCGATTTGGGTGATAAAAGTTTAGGAAAGGTTAGAAAGGAAATACCTAATTCCATTAACCTTTGTGAAAGCTGTGATTAATAGTTGGAATAGTAACACTGCTTATTTTATTCTTTATATTGCGGAATAAAGTTCAGAGCCCAGGCCCTGCACACATGGGCCTATTGAATTATTTTCCATAAAAATGGAAAATGCTATGTTTGCTCACCCTCTGTCTACACGAAAGACCTGGTGTAAAATTCCAAAATCAGCCCTGAAATTAATTCTATGCATCTACGTCCCAAAGAAATTGTTGATTTGCTTTGGCTGTATATACATAGTAACAGACTGGTTCGATAGAATAGAAACTTTAGGTTCTGATTTATTCTTTTAGGTCTATGTAGAGAAAACAAACAGAAGAAAACCTTTTGTTTTTTTTTAAGATTGTGAGAAAGTCACCTATTATTTAACCCCCACACCCACACCCAAAAAGGTTATCCTACTCTGACGTTCTGTATGACAGGTAGTTTTGCTTGTTGTCATTTATGAAGGTTTGCTAGGAATGAAGCTTGGTTACTTTGGTGGGACATTGTAGCCAAATAGTATTAAGTAACTTTTAAGATTTGTGTGAGACTAAAAGACTTAGCTCAATAGGGGTAGAAAAAATGTGGCAGAATATCTGGGCGTATGCCTCCGAACTTGTCTGCTTGCTGACATGATTCAGTTCTGAGTCTTGGCATTTAACGGTGTAGTTTGGGTCTCGATCAGCTTATTCCCTGAATCTGCTGACAGCTGTTTGATGAAAAGAGGATTGTATTGTCAAATCACTTTGAGATATACTTTAATTAAAAAGAAAAATCAAACCACTTTGTGTACAACTCAGAGCCTTTTGCTTGTTGACATACATTGGTAATGTACAAGAATGGCATGTAATAGGTAGTATTTTGGGACTGTGGAATGCCCTTTGTTCATGCGACACCTTGAGGCGTTTGTGTTCCATTGGACCAGGGGAAACCCTGCTCTTAGCTTATCCTGAGATGTCTCTGATCAAGAAGATGCACTCAAACAATGGGGTTGTAGTATTGAGGTTCTCTGTGGTTAGCCTTGCAGCTCTGGCTTGAATTTAGGTTTTGGGCCTGTTCAGGAATAGGAATAGCCCTGATTCATTCCAAATTTCTTGGACCACTATGAAAAAATACAAGCTTGAAATGACACTCACTGAACAATACTGTTATTCTGAATATGTCTTATGGAGTACAATTATCTTTTTCCCTTAGTATATGATACTTGAGTATGGAAGGATGTTCTTTTAGCTTTTTTTTCTTTTTTTCCCTTTTAGCTTTTAATACAGTGCCTAGCCATTTGGCTATGAGTAAATTATTTGGTTATGACTTTGATCACTGAATTTATTTATTACTTAGAGTATTTAAAGGATACAGTAGTATAGATGGATGAATACAAATGTATTACCACGTATGGAAAAACACATACCTTGCTGACCTTCAAAGTCACAGTAAACTAATTATGAGGTCAAGACATTTTTCCTCTGATATAACATGAAATAATACTGGCTGTGTTTGATTATGAAATTTTTCTACTATTTTGAAGAGCAGATAGGCTTTTAATAGTGTCAGTTTTCAGTTTTAAAATAGTTTCTATAGAGTAAAGTTTTAAAAATGTGCATTTTATTTGACCAGAGGATTTCTCGCTTTTCATTGACTTTTCTGACTGTAAGGCTTTCAGGGGAATCATGCACTTCATTAAGAATAGAAGACCCTATGTTTTATAATAATCTCATTATTATAATAGAGTTCTCTCTTTTGAATAAGTTGCATTCAGCAGAGGAAACTTTGTCCTGAGCTGAGCAGTTTTAGAGGGCTGATGGAGGCTCAGCCATGGTGTTCATTACATCATCTTTTCATTCCGTTAGCCAGCGTTCTCTCCGGTGGGTTAAGTGAGGCAGTGGCCTCTGCATCATCGTAAGCATGCTGAGAGTCACTGCTCACTGCCTGGGTGTGTAGAGCGGTGGAGAGAATTTACTACTAAAATCATCTAGGAAAAAACTGATGTTGGAGTTGTGATAAATGCCACCAATTTTTTTTTTTTTTTTTTGGTCAGCTTTTACAGGAAGAGATTTAAAGACCTTATGCTAGATCCAAATTCATTTTGTATTTCTAAGGTCCTTAGCTAATGAGAAAAGTTGGCATCCGAGGGCAGAGCTCTACCCTTGTCTGTTTACTAGCAGTAGTGACTACACTGAAAGCAGTTGGAGACACAGCTCATCAAAACTGATAACACAGACTTAGAGAAGATCATTGCGGCCACGTGTATGTCTCCATAAAGAAAGGTGAGGGTGTCCTTCAGGACACTTAGAATAAACTCGTAAGCCTTTATTCAACTGGATAGTTCATCTGCATTCAGCAGCGTTTCCACTATAGTTGTGCGTCACTGCGAGACTGCATGGTAATGAAGCCAAGGCACTGTGGGCCAAAACTCTGCTGCCTGTGAGAAGAGAAGGGACAGCGGCCGGGGAGATAGATCAACAAATCCGTTGCTGCTGCTACTGCTGCTGCTGCTGCTGCTGCTGCTGCTGCTGCTGCTATTGCAGCCAATTGAGACACAATGTTGAGTCTACAGGATTCTGTGTTTTTTGAAATTAGCATAAAGTCCTTGTTAAAGTCCTGGAGCAGCAGCTGTAAGTATACATGCCTAAATGGGAGAAATGCTGAGCTATGATCATTACCATTCCTTGCATGCTAGTTCTTTAGACCAATCTGAATAGAATAAAAGCTGTTAAAAATAACATGAAGAATTCTTTTCCTGAATGGCAGTTAGTAAGATAGAAAATCTAGATGTGCACACACAGGACAGTTGTAATATTGGTAGTTAAATATTCTTTGACTAGCCTTAGTTTTCTTGTTAATTTGTGTCATTCTGGAAAAGTTTCTTTCCATTGGTCAAAAATGGGGGAAAAAGATGACAAATAGACTCTGATGTCTGCAGGGTTATCTGATACCAGTACTATTCCACAGTTCTGTTCGCATGAAATGTTTGTTTGAAGCAACATCAGTTATCTTAAGACATCAGATGATTTAATATAACAATCATATCTTTCCCCTATTCCTGTCATTGAAGTTACAATGAGTAATTTTCTGTATGATAAAGAACATTCAGGATGATATACTTATGTTTCAAAGTTGAAGTAAGTCAACAAAACTAATATCATTGAGCCATTATTTTAACTCCTTTCCTAATATGTGGATTTGGCAGAAATATTGATTTTCTTCAGTATTTCCAGTAATTTCCAATGGTACTTTTCTCTGAAGATCTCAAAGCACTTAATGGAAATTATTTATTACCATAGCTGGGTTTTTTGTGTGTGTTTTTTTTTTTTTTCTGAAATTATCTTAGTAATATGATACTAAACTAATGAAGTAAACAAAGATTCTCTTATAGTATCTGTTTTGCCCAAGAAAATTGAAATATAGAAAAAAATGTGACTTTTCCAAGGTCATACGGTGGCAAAGAACTAGAATTAGAACCCAGTTGTTCTTGCTCCCAACTGTGCTGCCAGTGCCTGAGCAAAGTAATGAATAAAATATGAGAGACTAAATTTAATTTTTTCCAGTTAACTCCTTACCCAAATATTTATTTAGTGTAGTTTTGTTTTATAAGCAAATAATATAAGAGACCAAATGTTGATATGGGGGAAAAAGACCTCTTAAGATAAAGCCTTATAGATTATAATTAGAGGAGAGTTGTATTATGCCAAATTTACTGCATTTACAATCTCTGCATGTCTTTTATTTTTGATCTGTAAGTAATTCTTCCATATGGAGATATTGTTGTGCCAGATGGCAGAAAATTGTCTTAGTTCTAGGAAAGTTTCTAAGTGAATATACATAGTTAAAATATTGGGAGAATTATAATTACTGACTAATTTAAATTAAATACTTTTACTACTTAAAAGGGTATTCTAGAATACATTTTTACTAAAATAAACTAGACTATGGGTTCTAATCCATCTTTACTTCCTCCCTCCCCCTCCTTCTCCTTCCTTCCCCCATCCTCATCGTGTACATTTTTTTAAACAGTAAGAGAGTTTTATAGTGAGAATGAGGCTATAATTAATGGGTTCCTATAGAGGAACAATGTATTAGATTATATCATAGCAGTTTGTCCTGTAAAAACTTAGTTTGCTTAGATACTTGTGAACTATGTGGTTGTTTTGTGACCATTTAAACATTTCTACATGTCATTCCCTGAACCCTATAACCAGCCACAGCCAAATCTCGTGTAATCATATTCCCTGAATCCAAGAGTGAACCAAAAACAGATGTTTGTAAAGCCTTTGTTGTTAGCTGTTAGTAATATAATGATTCAGTTTGTGGGAATCCCATTGCCCTTGGGTATTCATAGTACAAATCTCTTGAAGGCATTTTTACAGTTGTACAGCGGTAGGTTAATATTGAAAAGAAATGATAAGTCTTTACTGTTCAATAAGTCCCTAACCATGTCTGCCCTAGCTCTGAAAAATGGGAGAATGTTTTTATTTCACCGGCATCTGTGGGTGTCTTTTTAGGTCTTCACTTAGCCCTATTGTATTTAAAAAAGAGAGTGAGAGGATTGAAATATTTCTAAGACCTTAGAAAGGGACAGTTAAGTAGTTATCTGTCTCTTCCTAGGGATGTTTCCATGATTCCAACACTTGAATCAGCGAACAGTTATTGAGCAGGTACTGTGCTGTAACAAATAGATGTGACCTTTGCACATAAGGAGCTTCTAGTTTAGTCAGAGAGTAAATATACATAAAAAGTTAACAGTAAGGAAGTTAAATGAGAGATGTTGCATATACGTTATGACTTACCAAGTAACTGTTACACAGGAAAAGAACAGAGTGTACAGAGATGGAAGGAATCATTGAACCACAGGGGACAGAGAAGACTTAGAGGGAAAGGAATCTGTTTGAGTTCAGTTTCGAATGGTAGAATGTTCCCCTTGGTGGCAGGCAGTACTGCCATCCAGTCTCCCTGAGCCAGAAACCAGGGGTGGGTCAGCACCCCTGTCTCACCCCTGGACCCCACATCCCACCCCTTTCAGTCATTTACCAAGACTTGGCATTCTACCTTCTAAAATTTCCTAAGTCTCTCCTGCCTTCTGTTGCCAGAGCCACTTAACTTGCCTTGGTTCAGACCTCTCTCTTTTCCTTATCACCTGGATTATTGCCATAGTTTCTTTTTGTCCTGTTTGGATCTTCCACGTTGCTGCCAAGGGTTCCTTCTAAACATCTGCTCTTAAAGTCTCTCCCTTCCTTACTTAACAGTCTTTCTATCCCCCGTATGATGAAGCCTTTCATCATGTACCCTTGCTCATTTTTCAGTCTCCTCTCTCGCCATACTTACCCCGTTCCTAGAGCATGTGGTGCCTTTATATTTGTTGGTGCCTTTATATTTGTTGCTACCTTTGCCTAGAATGCACCCCCTACCCTCCTCCTCCCGTTGTCTGCTTCTCAATGAACTCTTACTTGTGTTTGAAGACCCATCCTTTCTTGAGTCAGCCAGATACTAAATGCTTCGTCTGCTCTGTCCTTCACTTTAAACATCGTTGTATCATTGTTCTTATCCCCCGTTCGTGTCTTTCTCTGCTACTTGAGTGTAAGCTCTTGGAGGGCATAGATTGATGGTGTGTTTGTTCATCTTTATATACTTGATGCTTCATCAAGTTTCGGGAAATGTGCAGGCAACTAAGGTAAAACTTAGGGATGCAGTCATTTTTGTTGGAATAGATTAATAATTGGAAAGAAGGTAGGAGGTTAAATATATTACCCCTCTTATAGTATGTGATTATTATTGTTCTAGTGATGTCTCTCAGGGGAATAGTTCCTGAAGCAGGAATGTATAAATACCTTAGTGATTTCAAAAGAATTAATGTTTCATTAAATTCTCTTCAGTGAATTTCTTGGGAAGAACAGAGAAAAACCTGGTTTATTAATAGCCTTTGTAAAAAGAAATAAAATGGAAAATAAGTTTTCCATTAAATAAGTTATATATTTCAAATTTTGGGAGGCCCCTACCCTCCTAAAGAAAAAAAGGAAAAAGAAAAAAGAAATCTGGTTTTTGTCATTGAACATAACAATAGCAATGTGTATTATTCTTCATCATTAAATATAATAATGTTTCATGTTTATAAGATAGATTTGTCCTGATTTGTATTAATGTTAAATGCCATGTTTGACAGTGTATTAATCGCTAGAGGCCCTCTGGTTTCAAGGCCTGCTTAGCTGGCAGAATGTTGTTGCAGTGCTGCTGAAGTTTGATTATAGTTGAGCTTCTGTCTTTCAGTAACAACAATGAAGTGACATTCATATGGCCTAAATTCAGGATTTTATCTTTGTGCCAACAGTTTTAGGCATTACTTCTTTTAAAAACGGAATCAGGAACATTCTGTTAAACCAGCTGTGTAGTAAGGATGTTGTCATTTAAAAGATTGGCTTAGTTCCCTAAAATTGGTGAGACAAGACAAGGTTCAGTACTGAGAACTATCCAGTTCTATATCTGCAATGTTAATTATGGTCACAGATGCATTTATTAATATCATACCTCTAATAAACATATTTATAGAAGTTATTTTGCATATATAATTTTATGACAACTAGTGTTTCAAAGAATTCGGTTTTTATCAGAACTAGAAGAGGTAAATTGACTTATTTTAACTATGATTTTATAAATTAAAATGTGAATAAGATATGGTATGTTAAGAAACTAAATTTGCATAAATTACTTGGATTTTTAAACAATGCAAAAAATTCACAAACAGACTTTTTAAACCTCAGAGATGTTTTTCCTGGATTGCAAAAATGGTAAAAAGCCAACCCTAAAAAGCACAATTAAGCATTTTTATAAATTTCTGTTAAAGTCTGAGTTATTTGATTAAAATAATACTTAGCATTTTCTCAAGTACTTATGGGTCGAGTATTGTGGTAAGTACATGTCGTACATGTGCATGTGTACAATCAGATACGCAATACAATTATTAAATCTCATGTAATCATCATGAAAATCTAAGGAATACTATTACTGCTGCTTTTTAAAAATAGATTTATTGTGATATAAGTTACACACCATAAAATCCATCCTTTTAAAGTGTACAATTCAGTAGTTTTTAGTGTACTCACAGAGTTGTACAGCTATCACCACTCTCAAATTTTCAGACATTTTCATCACCCCAAAAAGAGCCCTCATACTCATTAATTTGTTTTCTGTCTCTATGGATTTGTCTATTCTGGGCATTCCGTATAAATGGAATCATACTATAGGTGTTCCTTTGTAACTGTTTTCTTTCACTTATCCTATTTCCAAGGTTCATCCATTTTTAGTAAGTATTGGCACTTCATTACTTTTCATGGGCTCAGTAATATTCCATTGTATGGATATTCCACATTTTGTCTATCCATTAATCAGTTGAGAAATTGCTGTTTTCATAGAAGAGAAAATTGGGGCTCAGGTAAGTTAAAGTGTGCTGAGAATACCCCCTTCCCCAAAAAAAACGCACTCAAATTCTTTAGCTAACTTCCTTTAATCCTTCATATTTCAATTTAAAGGTTTCCCTGACCTGGTGATACTTCATAAAAGTACGAAGGAAGAAATAGTTAACAGTTTGAGGGGAGGGTGGATGGGCAGAAAAGAAAGGATGTCGTGTGCTGGAGGCTGGAGGAAGTGTGGCCAGTTTGGCTGGAACAGAGAGGCCTGGAAGGAGGGAGGGAATGAGCTGGAAAGGTAGGCAGGGGACAGTCTTTGTGGAATCTTGAGGGCCTTGTTATGGATTTTGGTCTTAAACCTAAAATAAATGGGGAACCATTGCTGGACTTTGTGACAGTAGTTGACAGGCTTTCATTTTTCATGGGATGAGGCAGAGAGAAGGGACGAGACAGCAGTACAGTGTCTGCAGGGAGATGAGTTGGGATGCTGTTGCAGTGGACCAGATTGGAGGTGAAAGTTGAACAAATGGAGAAATGTTATTTATTAATTTAGCAAACTTGTATGTAATGCCTACCACATGGCTAGCTACTCTTTTAAGTGCTTTACAGAATATTAACTCATTTAATTATGGATATGGGAAATATTTAAGAGGTGGGAATAATAGGTCTTCGGTTAGATATGGGATGTGAAGGAAATTTTTAACTAGGTTTTCATAGAATGGATTTGGTAGAGAAATTTATGTTCTCATTGACGTTAATTTCAGAGGTGCATCCATTGAGAGTTAACATGAGTCATAGTGGAAAAGAATCACCTCCTGCTCATTGCCAAGAATACCCTCTCATCCCCCAGAGAGATCTGTCCACTTTAGGATATGAGGCTGGACAAGGAAGCCAACTCATAGTGCTGTTACGTGAACAGTGTGAACTCTGTGATGGTCCCTGAATTTGGAGTTCCCAGCTCCGGATATCATTGAATTAGGAATCACAAGCCTGCTTTATCCATATATATATATATTTTAATATTCTAACTCGTTCAGCTAGGTGTACCTCATTTGACCAAAGAGACATTTCATCTTCAAAACTAAACATTTTGTGTTGTGAGATGTACAGCTGATTGTCTAACTCATTAAGTATTTGGTTTCATGATTTGTTTTAAAATTTTTTATTGGTAAATATTAGAATAAAGACACATTGTTTAATAATGTGAGAAAATTCAAAATCAGGAAAATCTAACAGAGGGTCACAGTGTTCTTAGGTGTCTGAGAGTATTCAAAAAGATCGGTGTAATATCTATGGTAAGTTTCAGACCCACTGTTTCATAAATCTTGATGTCATAACCCCTCCCCTTTTGTCCTTCTGTCGTAGTCATGTGTAGACTCAGTCTTCTGTCAGGCCCTGGGTCCTAACCTGCACTAAGATGGGGAGATTGGGAGAGCCCTAGCTCACCAGTCCAGACGACTCCACGTCAGCCCAAGCTCACTACAAGTTTTGGCCTAATTTATTAAACCTGCCTCTCCAACTGCATGTCCACATATTTCCTGTCCTTAGACTTTACATTATATATCTGTTTGCTGGCATATCTGTTCTTTCTTGGGTCTTCCTGATCCAAGATCCAAGATTTTACCTTTTGTCATGCTCTTTAGATACCATTTTCTGCTCTCATTACTGGCTTTCTCGTTATCTCTAACATTGCTGATATTCAGCCATTATGCATCCTTATGACTGTACTGGTGTTTACAGCCAGAAGCTGTTCTGATTGTCCTCTGTACTGATAGCTGAATATTTTAAATATGACACCTGACAGGTATCTGGCCTCTTATCGTGGTTAGGCCCCATGTCATTGAGTTCTGGCTTGTTCCACTACTGGCCACACTCTTAGACTTCCTTTCTGGAAGTAGCTATGCTTATAGTCTCTCTGTCGCATTGATAGGACATAGTTTACTAGCGTTTTGCAGGATGGAATAGGCTGTGTTCTTGATTATTCCTCCTTCTAATCACCTGTTAATGCATGATGTCAACAGGATGTTGCTTGTTCAGTGGGATTTCTCACAATTTCATTTTGAGTCTACTAGTTGGTTTTCATGAAGCATGCTATTTCCCAATTTAAAAAAAAATTTCTAAAATGAGTAAAGTTTTAAGGGTTTTTACAAAAAGAGAATTAAAGAGAAATTCGTTTGAATGGGAAAGGCTGTAGAAGCCAAATTCCAAACTGTCAGACCTGTTTTTACTAGAAGATGATGAATTGTAAATGTGATGGTAGTTCATAGTAGAAAATCATATGAATTGTTTTAGAAGCTGAATTTTCAGTTATATTTATTGACACGTGATACAGAAACTAGTTAAGCAAAGGCATTCATAAAAAATGAAGAATGACTTAATATCCATCAACATGTAATATAGTAACAGTATAACATAATAACAAAATACAGATTTATATTAGATGCATTAAATGGATCTTTTTTGTTTAAAAAAGGCTTCACTGATGTTTCCACCAGCTTTATTCATAATTATCAAAACTTGGAAGAAACCAAGATGTGCTTCAGTAGGTAAATGGATAAATAAATGTGGTACATCCCGACAATGGAATATTATTCAGTGCTAAAATGAAATGAGCTATCAAGCCATGAAAAGACTTGTAGGAAACTTAAACGCCGGTTACTAAGTGAAATAAGCCAGTCTGAAAAGGCTACATACTATTTAATTCCAACAATATGACATTCTGGAAGAGACAAAACTATGGAGACAGTAAAAAGATGAGTGCTTGCCAGGGGCTAGGGAGAAGGAGGATTTTTAGGGCAATGAAACTTCTCTGTGCTATAATGATGGATACATTTGTTCAAACTCATAGAATTTACAACACAAAGAGTGAATCCTAATGTAAACTGTGGACTTTGGGTGATAATGATGCGTCAATGCAAGTTCATCATTTGTAACAAATGTACCACTCTGTTGGCGGATGTAGATAATGAGAGAGGCTGTGCATGTGTGGCAACAAGAGGTATATGGGATATTGCTGTACCTTCCTCTCAGTTTTGCTGTGAACCTAGAACTAAAAAAATAGCCTTTAAAAAACAAAAAGAAGATGAAGTTAAAAAAAGAAAAAGCTTCACATAAAATTTTGGAGCAGTATATGAGTGAGTCATTCTTATTGTAGGAAGACTATGGAAGAAAAGAAAATGATGATTCCAAAAAAACAGCTTTAGTAATCATCTTGAAGATAAGGTTAGCAGTGTGTTCCTATGCAGGGTACAAAGGCAGTGTATGGCCCTGGGTTGATGTATAGGGCCTAGTAAGGTTCAAATAGAAAGGGTTCAAATGGAAAGTAATTGCTTTGGCTGCTGTGTAAAGTTGTTTCCTCTGCTAAGAGGCAGGGATAACTATGGAGGAATATTTTTCAGGAGTCTACATAGACTGTTAATAGGAGATTGGAACTTAGAATTTAGCTATGCAGAAAGAAGAAGGGGATTACTTTCAGCAGCGATGGACTTTGATGGCTAGGCTAGGCATAGAATATAAGGCACAGGGAAGAATCAATAGTGGTTCCAAAGTTTACGTCATTGACATTTCACCCTTTGTAATCATGGATAACCAAAGGCAGAGAGGTGACAGGGCGCCAAGGTATGTGGTTTGGGGCGCAGACAGTGAATAAAGCCAAGTGACTGAAACCGGAGAGAAAAATCAGTTTATCAAGATTTCTAGTGTGAACTGGGAAAACCCTGTATGATTTTTTAAAATTAGGTCTTTGAATTGTTTTATTGGTCCTTCACTTTGCTTCCTAGAGTTTTGCCCCTGACATGCATTTGTTTAACTCTCTCTGAGTTGCTTGATGGATATTATTTGTGGTATTATATAAATGGGTTTCCTTATTTATGATGTTTTTGAAACTTTTTAGTGGTCAGACTTAGTTTTAAATAAAATCATTGTATAGAACCAACTCTTCCACTTTAGAAGAGTAGTGTAAGGCCGTGGTTCTTAGCCCTTGCTGCACATTAGAGTCATATTGGGGAGTTTTCAAAAACATACAGATGCCTGGGCCTCACTCCAAAGAGTTTGATTTTGATTTGAGGAATTGCCTGAGAAGGCCAGCAAAGACTGGAATCAGGTCAGAAAACTTGACTTTGCCAGAATGCTGAGAGTGGATATGAAATCTTTTTCCAGGGGTGGAATCATAATCAACAGTCTGACAGGGACAAGCTTCTATGTTTGCCAATTTACTAATTTACAATGAGTGATATGCCAAGTGAATGTTAATGCTAGAGCTGGCAGACCCTCCTTTGCTCTCCTTGTGGGGTAGGTCATACAAAGCTAAATTGTAATCAGAAAGTCACACGGAGAGCCTAAACATCAAATAAATTTGTATCTGTGTTGCTTTTCTATAGGGGCCAAAATACTCATCCTTTTGTCCAGCCTACTGGACTGTACTTAGGTGGTCATTGCATTTCTCTGAGCATCGTGTTGTGTTCACTTTCCCTTTACCTTGCCAGCAGTAGATCTAATTATTCTTTTTTAATATTTGCCAGTCTGATGTGTATAAAATGAAAGCTCCTTGCTAGTTTAATGTGCATTTTCTGGGCACTGCAAAGTTTGAGTATTTTTTTTGTTTGTTGTCTTTTCAGATTGGTTCTTATGTGAATTGCCTAATTATAATGTGCCAATTTTTCTCTATTGTGTTGTCTTTTTCTTATTATTTTGTAAGAGCTCTTTGAATGTTTTATATTTTCTGTCATCTGAATTATATTTTTTTCAAGCTTTGTCCTTTCTTGTTTATGATATCATCTGCCTTATAAATAGTTTAAATTTTTATTCGGTTGAATGCATTCATCTTTTTCATAATTTTGAGCTTTATGTCTTGGCTGAGGTCTCTCTTCCCCTGGATTATACATGTTGACTCTGAATTTTTTTCTCAGACTTTTGAAAATTAACTCTTAACTTCGTGTCCATCTGGAGATTAGTTTCTGAATATATTTTACTTATTTTTCCCCAGATGAATAGCCAGATATTTTAATATTATTACTAAATAAATCATCCTCCTCCCTTGGATTTTGCCTCTGTTGAATTCTTATTCTGGGACTTTTGCGGGATTCTTTAATCTTTTACATTAATCTGATTTATCTACATTTAAGTTCACTGAGTTGATTACTTATATTATGTTATGATATAGTCATATGTTTTGATATGATGTTTTGATTATAGTTATAATCTGTTTTGATTATAGTTGTATTATCTTCTGATTTAGAAAATATTCTTTGTATTTTTTTAAAATGATTTTTTTTAGCTTTTCCTCCAAGTATACTTTAAGATGATTTTAGCCAATACAACCTGAACAAAATAGTATTGAAATCTTAATTGGAATTGTACTAATTAATAAAATAATTTGTGAGAATTGACACATTATAACAGCGCTTCCATCTACAAATATATCTTTCCATTTGCTCAGATCTTTTTTTATGACCTTTAAGAAGTTCTTGTAATTTCGTCCATGTAAGTCCTATACTTTTGTTATTAAATTTATCCTCACCTATTTTATATTTGTAAATAGATTTTTATCCGTTTTCATTGCTAGGTAGTTATTGCTAGTTAATATAGAAAGTTTCATGTCTTTTTTTTAATATTTATAACAATGATTTCATTTTCTTCTATCACATTTACTTATATTATCCCATAACCTCCAGAATGGTGCTGAATAATAAGGCAAGAATCAGTATCTTTGTTTAGTTTCTGTTTCCATTGAAATAGGTTCGGTGTTTTGAAATCTGTAATGGTATTCGCTGCTGGTATTTGGTAAATATTTTATTTTCTTTGTCTCTGGCTGCTGGATACCAGCAGATGTGCAGTTGTATTTCCTTGTCTGCTAATTGAGTGTGGGCCAGACAGCTAGAGTATTTTCAAGTGTAACCACAAGAGTGCTGGAAGGGAAAGCAGTCTCAGCCTCTGTGAGCCTCTTTTAACGACCAGTTAGGATGTTAGGAGGAAGCCCCTTTGCTCTTTGTCTTCTTACATCATCTCAGCCTGAAGCAGAGAGGACTCAGCCCACCTATTTAGATTCTACTCAACTTCTTTGGGGTCAAAGAAGATGGCTACATATCCATATGCAGTTATTTCCCTGTCCCAGGCCCTGAGTCTAGGCATGCCTCCTGGATGAAGTTCTGTAGGATTCTCTTGTTCAGATGTTCACTTCAGGGCTTTCCTGTGCTGGTCCCAGGCTCACGTTTGGCTAGAGGAGGAAGGTTTGCCACAATAGGTGGTTTTTAATGGGCAGCAAATATTTTTATTGGCAGAGGAGCAGAGAACAAAAATGAAAACATCTTTCTTGTTGCTTCTGATACAGATCCATGGTTGAGTTATAACTCAACTTGTTCATTTTCTATCAAAAGCTTAGGGAGATTAAATAATGTGACCAAGATTATAATCACACTAAGTAGCCAAGTCAAGTCTAGGGCCCTTGTCTTCTGACTCCTAAGTTCATGCATGTTTTAAAAAGTACCACATTATTACTAGATTTTTAGAAGAGTTTCTTAGTTAAGCTTCTGAAGGTTCAAGAGTACAAGAAAATATTAACCTCAGTGAGACTCTAGCTGAGTGAATAATGGATTGTTTAGATGATAGGTCATTTTTCTTGAGTTTTATAATAAGTGATATTTCTGTAGTAGATTTCAAGTAAAAAACATTGGAGATGTGCCAAAAATGTCATAGGACTTCTATGTTTAGAAATTGTTTTTAATAGGAACAGTTTAGACTCGGATAAATAAACATTTTAAGAACAGCTGTCCAAAGAACAAGAGAAAGTCTTAGTTTTTCTGTCCATTGAAATTCAACCAAAAGTAAAAAAAAGTTGGACTGAATAGTGGGGGAAAATGATTTCATTCACACAGAATAGAAACTTAAAAAGTAGTTAGGAATAGAATGAATGAGAATTAGATAGATCTCCTATGAAGGAAAATGTCCATTTTTCTTTGAGTATGCTAAAGAAGACACATTAATAAGGATATGCCAGGTTTTAGACAAGAAGTCTTAATTAAGACGTCAGTTTTCTTATAATTAATTTGTGAAGCTATGCATAAGCTTAGACGTATAAGTGAGTGGCATTAGCTGAGAAAGTACTGAAGATGATGACTAAAAAGGGGTATTTGTGCCAACAGACAATAAAACCTATTGTAAAGCTACAATAATTAAAAGTATGAGGGGGCTGGCCCAGTGGTGCAGTGGTTAAGTTCGCATATGTTCTGCTTTGGTGGCCCGGGGCTCGCCAGTTCGGATCCCGTGTATGGACCTAGCACCGCTTGTCAAGCCATGCTGTGGCAGGCATCCCACGTATAAAGTAGAGGAAGATGGGCACGGATGTTAGCTCAGGGCCAGTCTTCCTCAGCAAAAAGAGGAGGATTGGTGACAGATGTTAACTCAGGGCTAATCTTCCTCAAAAAAAAAAAAATTTTTTTAATTGAGAAAAAAAGTATGCTACTGACACAAAACAGAGTGTTAATGAGCAGAATAGAAAGCCCAGAAAGCATATTTGAGTATGGATTCAGTTATGATAGTGAATAAAATCAGTGACAGAATTTCAGTAAAGGAACTGAGAAGAATTGATTAAATATTGGGAAGAAAAATAAAATAACATCTTTATTGCATACCACCCAAATAAATTCCAGTTGGATGACAGATTTAAATGGAATAAATAAAATGAACTAAAAAAGAGGTACAATATTGGTAAATATAAATCTAATCAAAGTGGGGAAGCCTTTTCTTTTTAAGCCCATTTTATGTAAATGAATTTGAAGATGAAACCAAAGTATTTGATTTGGGAAATAGTTATTCTAAGCAAATAGTATGTTAGTAATCTAGACCTTTAAAGGAGAAAACAGGATATATCAAAATCTGGCGATTCTGAAGGAAATAAAGCCTCTGATCTGAAAGTTCTTAGAGACTCAGGACCTGAGTTCACATTCCCCTCTCATGTGACAACGGACTTTAATTAGGAGTCAGTTTCCTCATTATCACTGGATGATAACTGAAAGTGGAGTTTTGGGTCTAGTTCCTGGCAGGAATTTTACCAGCTAGTTGTTAAAACCATTGGTGGCTTGAAATCAGTCACGATGAGCAATGAGCGACTTTTCACAATGGAAATTGGCAAATGCCACAAATCAGGACTTTTCTTTTTTTGAAAGAGCCACATGCCAGCATCTCACTTCAAATAAGAATAGGTTTGTTAGGATAAAATGAGATAATATGCAAAATGCTTTAATAAAGTATTAGTGTTTCATTTTCATCCGAAATAAACAGTGTCTGGTGTGAATGTCCTTCATTCATGAAGGAATTTTGAGGCATATCTTGCCTTATAGCAAACTGTTTGTGCACTGAGTCATCAAATGGTGCTTTCGTATTGTATCTCTCAACACCCACAACATGCACATTCCTTATGTTTTCTTTTTTCCTCGTCAGCTATGGTTGGTTTCAAATGTCCAGTCTTCCTCTGGCTTGTTGGTTGAAAGGTACACCAATCCAACTGGCCTCCCAGAAGTGGAAATTTGCTATTATTCCCTAATCCTGATTTTGTTCTTTCTTTGTGCTTTCAATGTATCTACCATATAATCTGATTTTATTTTTGACTTTTTATCTGTAATGGACTTATAAACCGTTTCCTTTCTCTGAGTGATCCAAGGATGTTATTGTTTTATGCTTGAGCGTGAGCTGTTGTTTATTTTCACTCTTCCCAGGCATCTTTGGTGCTGGCTGACAGGGCTAAAATAGGCTTTTCTCTCTTTCTTTTCTTTTTGTGTTTTTAAAATTAAAAGACCTTATTTTTTAGAGCCGTTGCAAGTTTTCAAAAAAATTTGAGCAGAGAGTAGAGAGTGGCCTTGCCTGCCCCCAGTTTCTCCTATTTTAACATTTTACCTTAGTGTGGTACATTTGTTATAATTGATGAACCTGCGTTGACACATCCTAGTCACCCAAAGTCCATAATTTATGTTAGTATTCACCCCTTATGTTGTACATTCCATGGATTTTGACAAATATAGTGACATGTGTCCATCATTTCAGGACCATACATAATAGTTTATGGCCTTAAAATTTCCTTTGCTCCCCTTTTCATCCTTCCCTTTCTTTCTCTCCCCAGCCTGAACTCCTGGCAACCACTGATCCATAGTTTTATTTTTCCATAATGTCATATAATTGGAATCCTATAGTATGCAACCTTTTCATGGTTCTTCTTTCACTCAGTAATATGCATTTAAGTTTCCGCCAATTCTTTTAATGGCGTGATAATTCATTTCTTTTTTATCGCTGAGTAATATTCCACTGTCTGGATATACCACAGTTTATTTATCCACTCACCTATTGAAGGACATCTTGATTGGATCCAAGTTTTGGCAATTATGAATAAAGCTGCTATTAACATCTATGTTCAGGTTTTTGTGTGGACATGTTTTCAGCTCCTTTGGTTAAATACCAAGGAGTCCAATGCTGAATCATATGATAAGAATATGTTTGGTTTTGTAAGAAACTTTCAAACTGTCTTCCAAAGTGGCTGTACCATTTTGCATTCCAGGGATGAATGCAAGGTTCTGTTGTTCCATATCTTCTCCAGCATTTGGTGTTGTCAGTGTTCTGGGTTTTACCTATTGTAATAAATGTATTACAGTGTTATCTCATTGTTTTGTTTTGTTTTTTTTCGGGGAAGATTAGCCCTGAGCTAACATCTGCCAATCTTCCTCTTTTTTTTTTTTTTTCTGAGGAAGACTGGCCCTGAGCTAACATCTGTGCCCATCCTCCTCTACTTTATATGTGGGATGTCCACCATAGCATGGCTTGCCAAGCGGTGCCATGTCTGCACCTGGGATCCAAACCGGTGAACCCCAGGGCCGCTGAAGCAGAACGTGCACACTTAACCGCTGTGCCACTGGGCCGGCCCCTCATTGTTGTTTTAATTTGCAATTCCCTGAAGACATATGATTTGGAGTATCTTTTCATATGCTTATTTATTATCTGTATGTCTTTTTTGGTGAGGGTCCAATTCAGATCTTTTGCCTGTTTTTTAATTGGATTGTTTATCTTCCTATTGTTGAGTTTTAAGAATTCTTTATGTATTTTGGATACCAGTCCTTTATCAGATATGTGTTTTGCAAAGATTTTTCTCCCAATCTGTATCTTCTCTTTTCATTTTCTTAAAGGTGTCTTTTGCAGAGCTGAAGTTATTAATTTTAATGAAGTTCAATTTATCAATTTTTCTTTCATGGGTTGTGCTTTGGTGTTGTATCCAAAAAGTCATCACTAAACCCAAGAACTCCTAGATTATCTCCTAACTTATATTCTGGGAGCTTTATAGTTTTGTGTTTTATATTTAGATCTATGATTCTTTTTGAGTTAATTTTTGTGAAAGTTGTAGGGTCTGTGTTTGGATCCTTTTTTTTTTTTTTTTTGGCCTGTGGATGTCCAGTTTTTCCAGCACCATTTGTTGAAAAGACTATCTTTGTTTCATTGTATTGCTCTTGCTCCTTTGTCAAAGATCAGTTGACTGTATTTATGGGCGTCTATTTCTGGGCTCTCTATTCTGTCCCATTGATCTGTTATTCTTTCACCAATACCACACTGTCTTGATTACAGTAGCTTTATAGTAAGGGAGTGTCGGTCATCCAACTTTGTTCATCTCCTTCAATATGGTGTTGGCTGTTCTGGGTCTTTTGCCTTTCCATATAAACTTTAGAATCAGTTTGTTGATATCCACAAAGTAACTTGCTGGCATAGGCTTCTTTTTTAAACTAAGAATTTTGGTTTTGCTTTTTTAATTCAGAGGTATTTTTGACTTCTGTTCTTGTTCCAAGGTCATTTACCTTACACCTTTTCTTCCTTAGGTGGTCATCAAAATCTTACTGTTAGCCAATATAAGTAATAATTATTATACTAGTGAGCAAGTGTATGGTACTTTGTTACACGTCTGCGTTATATAAATCTGTGCATAAATATATGCATGTAATATGCATGTATATATATATATAAGTTTATGGCTATAAAGTACTAATTTTTCTCCCTAAAGACCTGTCCTGGGGGATGAGAGGCTTCAGACAGCTTTCCCACACTGCAGTGGGGTGTCTTTAAAGTATATATACCTGTCCCTACCCATCCCTGTCTAAAACACCCGAATTATTGAGAATCATTGTGTATTTTGAGGAATGTCACTATTTAGAGTGTAGCACATAAGATAATAGTAGAGGCAGAAAAGAGAGGCTGCGAACTGCTGCTGGAAAGTAATGAAACCAAACATGCATCACTTTAGGGGTTTTATGTCTCTTCTTACTTGTCTCTTCTCCTTGACTGAATTTAAATTTCTCAGGGTATAGGAGTCCTGTGAGCGTGAACAAAATAATAATTGTTTCATTAAATATGCTAAATACAATGCTATATATAGAGTAAACCATCTAAAAATACCATATTTACTTTTATTCGTACTTTAAGAGAAAGCCTAGATGTGCTAGCTTTTAATTCCTGTATTTTAATTATTCAGTTAGAGTTTAGTAGATTTATATTCCAAGGATATATAATATGACATTGGGTTTTTACAATTTGTAATTCAATGGCTGAATGTTCTTAAGAACGTTCAGAGTGTTTTCAGTGTTCTTCAGAATTACACTCTAAAATATGTATTATGTCTTTATTCTCTCATGAGCTTGCATAAATTTTTCAGAATTTTATAATAGCGTGTAAGGAAATATTACTATTTAACGTTATAAAATATTTAACTCAAGCAGTCAAGTGACGTCAAGTTAATCTAGTTATGTGGAAACTAGCCTTCTCACCCTGCTTGGACTGATCATTCCTTTTTCGTAACTTTAGCATAATATGAGAAAAATTCACATACCTTCACCAAGGTTGAACATTATGGCGAAATACGAGATTGAGGGGGAACCATTTAATAGGTGAACACTGTTGCCTAATTTTTACTTGCTTTTAAAATATTAGTGAGGCTAAATGTTATTTTCATGTTTATTGGCCTCTTCTGTTTTATTCTTTGTAACTTGTCTGTTCATGGCTTTTATCCAGTTTTCAGTTTGGGGGCCTGGGTCTTTTTCTAATTGATGTCATTAGAGTTTTGTGCATAGAGATAAAAGCGATGAACTCTGTTTATTCCAGGCTGCAAATATTTTTTCTTGCCTTTTAATTTCATTTTGGTTTTATATACATACTGTCTTATGATCTCTTTTCACTTAATTCTATATGTTGTTTCAGCTGTCTTGTATAGTATTCTATTTTTTAGATTATAAAAATAATTTGTTTTACTAATCCCATGTTACCAACATTAGGTGGTTTTGTGACCTGAAATTTCAATCATTAGATCTGTTCAGTGTTGCTTTTTAGTATTAATAAATTCAACAAGCATTTATTAAACACTTATTAAGAAAGACAGTTGCAGTAGATTATTTTATTTGATCAAAAACATTTGCTTTTCATAAAAATTGGATTTTTTTAAACTTGAAATATTTTTATTTTGGAAGACAATCCAGATGTTTGGAAGATAAATAATGATTTTCCTAAAACTTTTGGCTTTATTGGCAAATTTCTTAAAATATGCACTTATTATACCTAGGAATATTTATGTTTATGCTTTTTAGGAAGTAGAAGAAAGTAAAGGCGAGTTATTTGAGAAATCATTTTAACTAAATAAAGCTTTGTTTTTCTTTGTGAAGAGACTATTCAAAGACTAAAATGTCATTTAAGAAGTTTGTACCTTGTCATAGTCTAGAATTTAGTACCTAGGTCTATGATAAGGTTTCTTGTAGTTACATTTATTGTAAAGTTAAAGCCAAAGACACTTTGTAACTCTCTTATGATCTTATGAATCTTAATTAAGACTTGCAAATCTTAACTAGTGGACAATGTATGTTTTGTATCTAGTACCGTAAGTCAGAATGTTGAAAATGTCTTATTCTCATTTTTATTTTTAAAATCTAAATTAAAATTCTGGAAACTGAGTATCTTTTTCACTATTTTATAATTCTCTAAAGTTATCCAACATAATATGGGTATAAAATATAGAGTATCTTAATGATCCAAAATAATTTTTTAAAATTTAAGATCTCCTTTTTCCACCATGCCATTTGTTAACAGATTCTCTGCTTTATAATACACAATGTTGGATCATGAATCAGTAAACAAACAAGTCATTGTTTAAAATAAATAGTGTGCACTGTGTTCAAAGGACTGTGAATTTTTGTTTTGATTTGTTCTTATTATATAATTTTAGTTCTAGAATACAATACATATTGTATTTTAATTTAATACAAAGGTATTTATTTTAGGTACAATATTAACAATTTGTAATATTCTTTAGGTTATTTTTATAAATGTATATGTCTTGACATACTGTGTTTGGTAGAGTGGATTTTTATAGTTGACAAACAATTCCTTATGAGTTTGGAGTGTATACATGTAGGATATGACCTATAGTGATACATACACATACATATAGACAGAAATTCAGTGTTTGAGAATTGAGTTCTGCTTCCCTTTTCAAGGAGGGGATTACTTATAAGACAGCATACGAAAGGACAATATCTGGAGATCAAGTTGAGGTAGAGGAGTACCATCTTGCAGATTCTCCATGGGTATTCTAGGCCAAAGGGATGACATAAGCTGAAGTTAGAGAATGGAAGGGTCTGAATTATGCAGCAGGCTGGAAGATCATGGTGACTGGATAAACTCGGTAGAAAGCCAGGTAGGCTGCCCAGGCAGTCAACAGAACAGAGCAGGTGAAGATCAACAGCATGCAGTGGTGTGTGCTCTCTTTATGCCACATCTGGTGCAACATAGTGTTTGCCAAGCACCATGACTTCCCTATCTGAGTGAAGGGCACCACTATCCTTTGAGCGATTCAAATAAAAATCTGTGAGTCATCATTAATTCCTTTCCTTCTCTTTGATATCCAACCCACTGACGTGATAAATCTCAAATCCTTTTCCTTTCCCCCTTGCCATTGCCATCCTCTTAGCCCAGGCTCTGATCATCTCACTTGGATTTCTGTAATGGCTTTCCTGATTCTTCATTTGCCCTCTTCCAATCCATTCTCCAGGGGAGCCAGAGAGATCTTTTAAGGAGAAGCCAGATCCTATCCCTCTCCAAGTTAATACTTCCGACTGAATGTTAATTGCCTTTAGAATTAAATCTAATTTCCCTACAAAGTTCTAAAACTTTGATCCCTGACGAATGATTCTGACCTCATCTCACATTTCCCTCCACCCCTGCTTGCTCTCTTGAGCTCCAGCCACACTGGTGCTTTCTCTTCTTGGTGCTTTGCCTTGCTGTCTCTTTTTCATCATCTAGATCTGAGTTCAAATGTGGCTTCTTCAGTGGGGCCTTTCCTGAGCATGCTCTCTAAAGTAGTATTTCAGTCCCCTAACCAATCCCTGTTTCATTTATTCACATGTTTTGTTTCCTTCATTGCACATGACTTTGTTTAGAGTTCACTCATTCAATATGTATTTATTGTATACCTAGTATATGCAGACATTGTTCTAGGTACTTGGGATTCATCAATGAACAAAAAAGACAAAAGAGAATCCCTGTTCTTATGGAATTCACATTACTAGGATAGAAAAACAGTATATAATAAACATAATACATAACTAAATTATAGTTACTTTGAGCAGTATGTTGGAAGGCAGCAAGTGTAATAGACGGAGAGTACGGTCATACAGATTTGGAGATCTGGATGGGGTTTAGGGACAGGATGCATATTAAAGAGGATGGTTATGGTAGGCCTCATTGAGTTGATTATTAAAGTAGAGTTCTTTTGTTTCTTTTATTTTCAGCTTCAGCACCAGTCAGCAAAGTGAATAAATACTGCACTTCTTCCAACTTTCATTCCACTTTGGGAAAAAAGAATTTCATCATGTCAAGCATTACGATTGACCCAGATGTCAAGCCTGGTGAATATGTCATCAAGAGCCTCTTCGCAGAATTTGCTGTTCAAGCTGAAAAGAAAATTGAAGTTGTAATGGCTGAACCCTTGGTGAGTAGAGCTGACCTATAAATCTGAAATATTTTCTTGACTTTTGTATTAACCATTGTAATACAAATTTTCCAAAGGAAATAATATACTTGAAAAAAATATTGAAGGAAGCAAGTCTAAAGAGGCTACATACTGATAATTCCAACTATATGACATTCTGGAAAAGGCAAAACTATAGAGACAGTAAAAAGATCAGGAGTTGGTTGGGGGTGGAGGGATGAATAGACGGAGCACAGAGGATTTTTAGGGCAGTGAAAATACTCTGTATGATACTATAGTGATGGATACATGTCATTATACATTTGTCCAAACCCATAGAATGTACAACACCAAGAGTGAACCCTAACGTAAACTCTGGACTGTGGATGATTAAGATGTGTCACTTGTAGGTTCATCACCTGTAGCAAATGCAACACTCTGGTGGGGGGTGTTGATAATGAGGGTGGCTATGCATGTGTAGGGTGAGGGGGTATTTGGGAAAATCTGTACCTTTAGCTCACTTTTGCTAAAACTGCTCTAAAAAAGTAAAATCATAAAAAAATTAAGGGCTAGGTTAGTAGTAAAGTAGTGATTTAGAAAGCTGTAATGACTTTGGAATCTACTTTGATAAGTTACTGCAGGTCACCAAAGAACAAAAATGGATTTCACCAATGGGAATTGTGGAGACAGATAAAACATAAGAGAAAAAAAGGAAAATCTAGAACATTCTGCAAGTTGATGATATGGCAGTAGCCAAACTTGTAATAAACAAGTAAACTTATTTTTAAATGTATGTATAGTACATGAAGCATATTAAAGAATAAGAGGGGCTCTATGTGATTTGAGCTTCTAGTGACGAGGGAGGAAGAGGAAGACTGAAGACAAATGTTTGAGTCAGATTCTGAAGAATTGTGAAGGCTGTTGTAGATAATACAGTTGTTGCACAATAAAAGGGAGAAGAGATTAAAGGTAGAGACTTGTTAGCTATTGTATAGGATTCAACCTGGAATGCAAGGGTCTTCAACTAGGGCATTAACCGTGAAGATGGTGGCAGAAGAAAGTGAGACAAATAACAGAAGTAGAATCAGTGGATCTTGACAAATAAATACAAGTAGGTGTTTTGAGTGAAAGTGAAGAGTTAGGGGTTCTTTGAAGTGTTCAAAAAGATGGTAATCTATATACCTAGGTAAAGAACACAGGAATATTGTTGCAGTAGGAAAAGTAAATAGGGTGATTTTTCTTTTGTTTGTTAAGCTTGAGATACTGGTGATCTAACCACGTGGAATTATTTGATAGCTGGAAATTCTTTTGGGGAACTCACAAGAGATGGTGACCAGAAATAGAGATTTTGGCATCATCTACATGAGGGTGATAATCAAAGCCAAAAGAACAGATGATGATATCAAAGGAAAGAGAGTATAGAATAGCATTATTATTGTCAAATAATATAGACAGGCACTACAATGAACACTGAGAAAATTTTATTGGATTTGGAAATTAACCTGAGAACGGTTTTAGCAGGATGATAGAACTTTAGGAAGTAAGTCTTTGGGTTTGAAGGGAGTGGATGTGTGATGTACCAAGATCATGTGTAGGTTAGAAGTGAGATGATCATAAAGAAGATGGAGGTGGAGAACGTGACAGCTGAAATTCATTTATTCCTTACACAGCTGCATTAGAGATAGGTATTCACCGCCAATTTGAGACTCAGAGGGTTTGTTACTTATCTGAAGCTCAAAGCCAGTCAGTGGCAGAGTGAGGAGTTAGGCACCATAATGGCTTCAGAACCTGTTGGCTTACTCAATCTGCTATACTTCCTCAGAAGGAAGGGAGGAAAGGAACAGAAGAGAGAATAGGTGATGACCTAAGAAAGGAGGGAAGTTGAAGAAGGTATCGTTATGTGTTCTTAATTTTCTTAGTGAAGTAGGACTTAACTAAGATTGCTAAGATTGTGAAAGTATGTGAGTGAGGATGTGCCTGCATGTGAGTGAGTTTCTCCCTGATCATTAAGTAGAGAAAGGAAACTACTCTGAGAAAAGCATCTATGAAATAATGTATTTGAAGTTTGAAAAATAACAGTATGTAAAAGATTATTAGCCAACATGTATATTTCAAAACTGTGTAGCTCACTGTATTCAATTTAAATCATTCCATGATTGCTTTCCGCATAACAAAGTAATGATTATTTTTATACCAGTGTATATATATTTTATAGCACATATATAATACAAAGTTCTGTTTTAGAAATAAGGTTTACAAGAGCTTATAGATATGAATTAATGATTATAAGATTTGATTATAGATGTACTTAATCTATAAAAAGTTAATTTTCTCCATCAATAGCCTGTGAATTACATGATAGATTGCTACACTAACCTACTTAAACAGCAACGGTAAGAAAGGGAACTACTTTTTAAAAAATACACATTAAAAAACATTTATGGAACATGGTGACTATAGTTGATAATACTGTATTGTATAATTGAAATTTGCTAAGAGAGTAGAACTTGTGTTCTCACCCCCAAAAAAGGTTAATATGTGAGGTGATGGATGTGTTAATTAACTCAGTGGTGGGATTGTTTCACAATGTATACATATACCAAATATGTATACATATACCAATGTATACATATACCAAAACACTTTCAATATATTTCAATTTTATTTGTCAGTTATATCTCAATAAACCTGAAAAAAGAAAAAAAAAGTTTATGAAAAATTTCAAACTTTGATGAAAGTACAGATTATAGTATAATTAACCCCCCAGGCCCATCACCTAGCTTCAGCAATTTTCAACTCGCACAGCACGTTTTTAAAGCACTTTATTACCTATTTTATAAAACATTTTATAAACAGCACCATGTGGTATGGTCCTGTCAGCTCTCGAATGTTATATATTCTTAAAGGAATTTTAATTTTGAAATGTAAAGACCTTGAGAGTTAAAATATTAAAAGACAATATAGGTGAAATTACCTAATTTGACTGAGTCAGTAAAATGGTGATTTTGTGTCTTTCTCCTTCCTTTTTCTTCCGATGCCATTGTCACTGTCGTAGGTTCTGCAGTGGCCTTCTAACCAGTCAAGAGGTGATCTATCGCCTTTCCATTTTCCTTGCTCTCTCCAGACTTTTCTATATCTAAAACAAGTATTATCACCATTCCTCTTTAAAAATCTTGCTCACTTTTCATTGCTATGAAATAAATTCAAGTTCTTGGTGGGTCCTTCCAGCCTCTTCACAGTCTTCTTACTCTTTGTATACTGTCTCTCAATTCTCCCATCCTGTTGGATGCTGTGATGCTTGATGTTTCCTCTGTGTATTCTTTTGCCCTGATGTGTTTGTTCTTGTTTTTCTCTTGGTCTAAAATGCTTTTAACTCCTCTGTTTTTTAAACCTTTACTCATCCTTCCAACCTCCCATATGTTCCCTCTAACGTAGTGATCGTCCTCCAAGCTAAACGAATCTTTGTTGTACCATAATAATTTGTTTGTACTCCTAGATTCTGACATTGCCATATTATGGTTGATTGCTTACGTGTTTGTTTCCTCTGATGTGAGCTGCTTGTTGCCTCTCTTTCTGCAGCACTGCCCGTGGTGGTAGGTGCTTAGTAGAAGGTTCTTAGTAAAGGTTTGTATTTTAAGTTGAATTGAGCCCTAAGGTCATTCTGTGGCATGTGTCCTTTGGTCTTCTAACAAAGCATAATGTCATTGTTCTAGCCTGGGTTTCTAATAGTTCTTTCAGAGTAGTCTGATGCTGACTATATTTTATTCATTCATTTAGTAGCTAATTTCAGAAACATCTGTTATGTAAATCTAAGATGAGATGATAAAATTATTATGAATAGTTTTATGAAATTATTCATAAACTAATGAATAGTGGTGAGGATTCCATCAGAAAATAGATGTTTCTCCCCCATCCCCACACCTAGAAGAGTCAGTCCTGCTTACTCTTCCTCACACACCAGGAAGACCCCCAATGTCGTGGGCTGCAGCAGCCAAAGGCAAACACTGGCTGAGAAAATCCCCATATTTTCTAGATTTTTTACCCCTATATTCCTGTATACCAGCATAATTTCTTCTTATCTGCATCAGATCTCTGCCACCTTTGTTTGACTTATATCCAAGTCTGGGTAGATTGTGTATTATCTACCCAGCATCAAGATTAAATAATGAAAATACCTTTAATCTGATATTGTCATAATGCTTTTATTATAGCTTCAGATGCATTTACTTGATTTCATTTATTTTAAAGTTGACTCTGTACCCTTTTAGGTAATAAACAACCATCCAAGAGGACTCTCTTGAGTTTTCAAATGAAACTCTTGCAGGGTCACTGTAAAGAAAACAGCATTCATGGATTGTTAGATACAAGGAGACTGGCACATCCTATGCTCAGTTGGACAGCAGGTTCCAAAAAATCTTAGAAGCACACATGAGAATGGCTTTTGCAAACAGATTTTAATCTACCACTAAAATGAGAGAACCGGCGTCTTTATTCTCATATTAGAAGCCTTAATGAAAGGACGTTAAGGAGGCCAAAAGGATCAAAGAGAAGCTGAGCTTGATTTTTAGCCACAATTCATTTTCATTTTAGAAGGAAGATTCAGGAATGATGGGCAGTCATTGATTGAAATTGCAGCTTGCAAACTATGCAATCCAATACCTTAGGTTTCTTTCTTCCTTAAAGGAGGTGGATCAATCCTGGGTAATGATCCAGGCACATCCAAGCTTATCTGTTAATCTTTTAGATGGCCAGTGACTAGAAAAGAAGATGGGGAAAAATGCTTTAACCAATCACCTGCTGGTTTAGACTTTCTGTAGTTGGTTTAGACCCAGCATTTTTACAACTCTGCTATTTTTTGAGAATAGTATATATATATATATATATATATATATATATATTTAAAAATGTCTTCTCCCCATATGATCTCTTATTTCTTCCAAAAATTTTGCTTTCTCCTTACATGTTTGTTGTAACATGTTATAATTTATGATTGAGGCACTAAACATCTGACTGGGGCCTTTTTGACTGTGGTCTTCAGTGTGTAATCAGCTGAACCATCAGTGTTGCCTCTCTTTCTGGGGGCTAGTCAGAATCCCCAGAGAAGGTTCCCCCAGTACCCTAAATGGGAGGGTTTAGGCTTGGCTGCTAGCATTCTGGGTCTCTAGAGGCAGAAGGTAACTGGGTTTTGTGATATTTGGTGTATAAATTTTTACTAAGCTCCCTGACTTCAGTATGATAACCTTATCTTCAACTGTACTATCCCTCAGTCAGTGTTTATCTTTTTTGCCCCTTCCTAAAAAGGGCAATTCCTGCGTGGGTAAGGTGGAGGGACAGTCAACCTGCTAAGCAGAGTGAGTGAAGGGAACAAGAGGGAGGATCTAAATCTTTCTAATCTTTCTTAAACAATCCTTCAATCAGCCCTCTTACTTTTTTTCTTTTTTCTTTTTTTTTTTTTGGTGAGGAAGATTGGCCCTGAGCTAACATCTGCTGCCAATCCTCCTCTTTCTGTTTAAGGAGGATTGGTCCTGAGCTAACATCTGTGGCAGTCTTCCTCTATTTTGTATGTGGGACACCGCCACAGCATGGCTTGATGAGCAGTGTTGTAGGTCCATGCCTGGGATCCAAAACCATGAACCCTGGGCCGCCAAAGCAGAGCATGCGGACTTAATCACTACACCACCAGGCTGGCCCCAGCCCTCTTACTTTTAGCTTCACCTTCACCCACACTTTCAGAGTGCTGAAGTTCTCCATCCTGAGACTTTTGGGAGTTCCGAGTGTCAACTGGATTATCTTTCCTTCACTCTGCATGGCCAGCTCACTCACTTCCCTCCCATTGTGACTCAAGTGTCATCTTCTCAGTGGTCCTTCTATCTAAAATCTCAACCCCCATTCCAACGTCCTATCCTAAAGTCTACCTAAGATAATATATTTTTTCTTTGCTTTCTCATTAGACTTTTAGCTCTGTGAGGACAGGGATTGTTTTCCATTGTGTTCATGGCTGTGTCTCCAGAGCCAAGAGCTGTTCCTACTGTACTGTACACTCAGTAGATGGTTCAGGTGAACGGATGAGTAGCTGCAGGAATGAACAGATGTCTTGACTTTTCCCCTTGCCTGCTTTGGACTCGCTGTTGTTTGGTGAGATAGATAGTTATGCTCTTCCATCTGCTTTTTACCTCTTCTCCCGTTCTCTCTGACCTTTTGGTTTTAAGCTTTATAAGTGGGATTTTAAGCGTGTGCGTTCACCCTGCCATCTTTAGTTGCATATTATTGAAATATTTCAGTAGCATTGTTATGCTATCAAAATCTTTTCAATAAACTCTGTGGCTTTCCCTGGAAGCTACATGTTGCTATTGGTGCTCTATACATATATCCTAGTTAAATAACCAATTTAGACTATAAAAGATTGTGAGCCTTAGTGTCATTATTAATTTTTTATATTATTATGAAATAATGACATTATAAAAAGTGGAAATAGTTCTAAAGGTTATGTAATAAAAGTAGTGACTCTTCCTTCCATTCTGAATCAAGATAATCTCTGTCCACAATTTTTAGTCTACCATTGTTCATGTCTATTATTTATCTATCTCTGTAGCACCTGCCACCTTTTTTAAAAGCACAAATGGGAAGTTTTATCTATATATATGTGTGTGTGTGTATGTATATATATATATATATATATAATTTTTTTTCCTGTACCTAGATATTTTTGTTTAGTGATATAGATTGGAGATTGTTCTATATCAGCCCATATCAATTTGTTTCTTTCTTCCTAACAATTTAATATTATTTCAATAAAACTACCACAAATTTTTTTTTTTATCATTATTTGTTGGTAGGCAGTTTGGGACTTACCTCAATTTGGGACAACTCTGGGAAAAAAATGCCACAGTAAACATTCTTGTACATAAGTCTTTGCATTCATATATATGTGAATATAGAGAATAATTTGTATCCTTTTTGTTGTTGTGATAATGGCTTGCATGTACTATAAACATATTTTTGAATGGTTCATCTTTTCAAAATCTCATATCAAAAGACAGTACATCTGCTTGGACCTTGATTAGGGCATCCTCAGCCACACTATAATGACACTGAGAGGTTAATACAAAGTTCCTCGTTAGTAATTTATATTTAATGCAATACACTTATTTCATGTTGTACTAATGGTGACATGAGTATCCTTTTGCATTCAAAAATCATTTCTGGGGGTCAGCCCAGTGGTGTAGTGGTTAAGTTTGCACACTCCACTTCTGTGGCCTGGGGTTTGCCGGTTCAGATCCTGGGTGTGAACCTACTCGCCACTTGTCAAACTTTGCTATGGCAGGCATCCCACATGTAAAGGAGAGGAAGATGGGCACAGATGTTAGCTCAGGGCCAGTCTTCCTCAGCAAAAAGAGGAGGATTGGTGGCAGATGTTAGCTCAGGGCTCATCTTCCTCAAATAAATAAATAAATAAATAAATAAAAGAAAAATAAAAAATAACTTTCAAAAAGCATAGTAGAAAGTTTAGATGATCATTCTAAAAATCTCAACAGAAGAATCAGTCATCATATATTTGAACACAATCCCAGGCATCTCATATTCAGCAAGTTACGTAACTATATTTGGGGTAGCCATCAAGACAAGTAGGTAGAAAAACTGACAAAAGGGATAACACTAAATATGTTATTTTAAATTAAACTAATTATGGTAAATTTTGTTTGAATTAACAGAACAAAAGTAAACTGAAACTAAAATGATTTAATTTCTGAATTTCAGACAAATGTTTCTTTTACAGAGAGAATAGGTAAGAGATCTTTAAAGCTAAATGTAAACATTAACGTATATACAGGGGCTGGCCTGATGGCATAGTGGTTCAGTTCGCGGGCTCGGGTTTGGTGGCCCAGGGTTCGCAGGTTCGGATCGTGGGCTCGGACTTCCGCACACCACTCATCAAGCCAGGCTGTTGGCAGCGTCCCACATAGAAGAACTAGAAGGACTTACAACTAAGGCATACAACTATGTACTGGGGCTTTGGGGAGGGAGAAAAAAAAAGAGGAAGATTGGCAACAGATGTTAGTTCGGGACCAATCATCCTCACCAAAAAAAGCATTAAAAAGCCCACTTCTCTTCTGTAACCATAATTCTCTTGATTTTACTGTCTTAGTTCTATCATTAAATGGATTTGCTAGATACCACCAAGCACTGGAAACCCAACAGCAGCCCTCAAGTTTAAGAATGTGAAGAAGTAATCTGTGTTCTTTGTAGAAAACTCAGAAAATAAAAATAAGCTAGTAATAGTACAACCACGAAACAATCTATATTCCTGGTTCTTATTATTAGTGTATGGTATATATATATATATATATATATTTCTAGAGCTTTAAATTTACTTATATGTGTGTACCACCATATATGCATTCTATCCTTTTATAAGAGTATTATATCTATTATTAATTTAGTTAATACATTGAAGATGTTTGCCTAATCTATAAATTTAGTTCTTCCTGTCATTTTACTGGCTTTGCAATATTCTAATTTATTGATATACCATGATTTTTTAACTCAAATTATCCATTGTTATGCATTGATGTTGCTTTTCAATTTTTACTGTTTACAGTGAATGTCCTTCTAGCCACCTTCTGTAAATGTGGACACATTTCTTTTCCCTGGGACATATTCTTTCCTTGGATCAAAGAGGAAATTAAATCTGAAATGATGTTTATATTAGTCAGCATTCTCCAGAGAAGCAGAACTGATAAGGGGTGTGTGTATGTATATATAAAAAGAATTTAGGAATTGGCTCCCATGATCATGGAGGCTGGGAAGTCCCGAGATCTGCAGTGGGCGAGCTGGAGACCCAGGAGAGCTGATGGTGTCAGTTCCAGTCTGAAAGCCAGCAGACCCGGGAAGAGCCGATGCATCAGTTTGAGATAGGAAGAAAGGCAGGTCTGGACTGATGTCCCAGCTCACTGCAGACAGGCAAGGGGAGTTCTTTCTTACTCCAGAGATAGTGAGCCTTTTGTGTTCTTTTCAGGCCTTCAGCTAATCAGATGAGGGCCACTCACTTTAGGGAGGGCAGTGTGCTTTACTCAGTCTAGCAATTCAAATGTTAATCTCATCCAAAAAGACCCTCACAGACACATCCAGAATGATGTTGACCAAATATTTGGGCTCAGTCAAGTTAACACATAAAATTAACCATCATAATGTCCAGTGTCCATCAAAACTTTTATCTGTCCAGGGTTTTCTTTAATCCCTCTTCCTCTCAACCTAATGCAACAAAGTATCATAACCCATTCCTTCACTCCTTTGATAGAGGCCTCTGTATGTGGCAAGGGTGATCTTTCTATTCTAACTTGAGACAGTGATCTAGAATGACCCTTTCATGGGCATGTCTTCATACAAGCAAGAATGATTTCACATGCAGATGAGAGAGGGTGGAGAGGCCATAGTATCCATTATGCCCCGCAGACCCAGTGGTTGAAGGGTAAAGAGTCTAAGCTTTCCACAGTGAGTCCCACCGCACCATCTTTAGGTCACAGATATTGCTTGCCCATAGTAGGAACTCATGTGTTTTTTCAGTAAACAAATTAACAGAACAGATGGAAAGTTAAAAAAAAAAAAAAAAAGCATTCCAGTAATGCTGTGTGCTGAAGCAAGATGCAACACTAAATCAGAAGCTTCTCTTGATACCGTTTAAATTAATAGGAAGCAACCATACTGAAAGGTCACCTCATGAAAGTATTGTATTTTACTGTCAATACACTGTTTCTTTCTTTTTGAAGTATTCTTTTCCCTTGGCTTGTGTTGTATCATGGAAGTTCAAATGGTACAAAAATCTGTACAGGAACAACCTTCCACTCCTAACCCCTTTTCCTAATTGTCCAATTTTTCTCCCCACTTGCAAACACATTTCTTTCTCTCTTTTTTTTAATGAGATAGTCTGTGTATTTAATAGCAAGTGTGAGTGTGTGTGTATAGCACGCTCTCATTATACCTAGGAGATTATTCCATGTTAATATGTATAGAGCTATGTCATTTGTTTAAAAGTCGTCACGGTATTCTTTCTGTTCTATGGATGTATCATAATATAGGTAGACTTTAGTTATTTCTAATCTTTGCTGTTGCAGATGAAGCTGTAGTGAATATTTTATGAAAATCATTTTACAGATGTGATTATGTGTGTAAGATAGATACTTATGAGTGGAACTTTTGCTGGGTCAAAGGATGTGTACGTTTTAAAATTTTGACAAATATTGCCAAATAGTATTCGAAGGATGTTGTTATCTATTTACTTTCTCATTGGCATTATTTGAGAGGACTCTCACCATTTGAGAGTAACCTCACCAAAACATCATGCTGGCAGACTTTTTGAACTTTGCAAATCTGATAGCTAGGGAGTACTTCTTTGTGTTTTTAAATTGCATTTCTCTTCTGAGTGAGGTTAAGTATATGAACAGATATTTAGGAGCTATAAACATTTCCTTTTTGTGAACTATCTGTTGATTCTTTGTACATTTTTTTCTGTTGGGTTATTGAATTTTTCCCTTAATGATCTATAGGAACTGTTTGTATGTTAAGGAAATTAGACCTTTGTCTATAATATCTATTACAACTATTTTTCCTATTTTGTCATTTGACCTTCATTCTTTTTTTTTTTACTATGCGTATACTTTTTTATTTATATGTGGTTGAATTTACTATTTTTGTTTGTTTCTGCATTTTGTATCATATTTAGAAAAGTCTGAGATTGTTAAAAAAAGACTGCCTACAGCAATACATCAAAAAGATCATACATCATGATCAAGTGGGATGTATTCCAGGGACACAGGGATGGTTCAACATCTGCAAATTAATCAGTGTGATGCACCACATTAACAAAATGAGGAATAAAACCCACATGAACATCTCATTAGATACAGAGAAAACATTTGACAAGATCCAACAGCCATTTATGATAAGAACTCTTAACAAAATGGGGATAGAAGGAAATTACCTTAACTTAATAAAGGCCATATACTACAAACCCACAGCCAACATCATACTCAATGGGGAAAAACTGAACGCCATCCCCCTGAGAACAGGAACAAGACAAGGATGCCCACTATCACCACTCTTATTCAGCATAGTACTGGAGGTTTTGGCCAGAGCAATAAGGCAAGAGAAAGGAATAAAAGGAATCCAATTAGGGAGTGAAGAAGTGAAACTCTTGCTGTTTGCAGATCACATGATCTTATATATCATCAGAAAACTATTAGAAATAATTAACAACTACAATAAAGTTGCAGGGTACAAAATCAACTTACAAAAATCAGTTGCATTTCTCTAATAATGAACTTACAGAAAGAGAACTCAAGAATACAATTCCATTTACAGTTGCAACAAAAAGAATAAAGTACCTAGGAATAAATTTAACGAAGGAGGTGAAGGACTTATACAATGAAAACTATAAGACATTATTGAAAGAAATAGATAAGGACATAAAGAGATGGAAAGAGATTCCAGGCACATGGATTGGAAGAATAAACGTAGTTAAAATGTCCATACCTCCCAGAGCAATGTACAGATTTAGTACAATCCCAATCACAATCCTAAAGACATTCTTCACAGAAATAGAGCAAAGAATCCTAAAATTCATATGGGGCAACCAAAGACCCCGAATTGCTAAAGCAATACTGAGAAAGAAGAACAAAGCCGGAGGTATCACAATCCCTGACTTCAAGATGTACTACAAAGCCATAGTGATCAAAACAGCTGGTACTGGGACAAAAACAGGCACACAGATCAATGGAAGAGAACTGAAAGACCAGAAATATAACCACACATATACAGACAGCTAATCTTCAACAAAGGTGCCAAGAACATGCAATGGAGAAAAGACAGTTTCTTCAATAAGTGGTGTTGGGAAAACTGGGCAGCCACATGCAAAAGAATGAAAGTAGACCATTATCTCACACCATATACAAAAATAAACTCAAAATGGATCAAAGACCTGAGGATAAGTCCTGAAACTGTAAAATTCCTGGAAGATAATATAGGTAGTACACTCTTTGACATCAAACATAAAAGGATCTTTTCGAATACCATGTTTTCTCAGAAAAGGGAACCAAAAGAAAAAGAGACTAAAGAGCTTCTGCAAGGCAAAAGAAACTAGGATCAAAACCAAAAGACAGCCCACCAATGGGGAGAAAATTTTTGCAAATCATGTATCTGATAAGGGGTTAATGTCCATAATATATAAGGAACTCACACAACTGAACAACAAAATAAGAAACAATCTAATCAAAAAATGGGCAGAGGATGTGAACATTTTTCCAAAGAAGATATACAGATGGCCAATAAACACATGAAAAGATGATCATGCTAATCATCAGGGAAATGCAAATCAAAACTACACTAAGATACCACCTTATGCCTGTTAAAATGGCTATAATCTCTAAGACTAAAAATAAATGTTGGAGAGGGTGTGGAGAGAAGGGAACCCTCATACACTGCTGGTGGGAATGCAAACTGGTGCAGCCACTATGGGAAACAGTATGGAGATTCTTCAAAAAACTAAAAATAGAACTACCATATATCCCAGCTATCCCACTACTGGGTATCTACCCAAACAACTTGAAATCAACAATCCATAGTAACATATGTACCCCTATGTTCATTGCAGCACTATTCACAATAGCCAAGACATGGAAGCAACCTAAATGCCCATTGACTGATGATTGGATAAAGATGATGTGGTATATATATACAATGGAATACTACTCAGCCATAAAAAAAGACAAAATCATCCCATTTGTAACAACATGGATGGACCTGGTGGGAATTATGCTAAGCGAAATAAGCCAAACTGAGAAAGACAAACACCAGATGAATTCACTCATATGTGGAATATAAACAAGCACATGGACAAAGAAAACAGTTCAGTTGTTACCAGGGGAAGGCGGGTAGGGGGTGGGCACAGGGGGTGAAGGGGAGCACCTATGTGGTGACAGACAAGAAATAATGTACAACTGAAATTTCCCAATGATGTAAACTATTATGAACTCAAGAAAAACCTACCACCTTTCTTCTAGGATTTTTTTTCTAGGATTTTGATGATTTTGTTTTAAAATTTTAAAAAACACTTAGGATTCATTGAGGTAATGATGTCACGTAATATTTCCTGCAGACAATCTAATTATCCCAATGCTATATATTAAGTTTTCCATCTTTGCTACAATATTTGAATTTCTGCCCTTGTTATTTTTCCATCTGTATTTGTGTCTATTTCTGTATTTTCTTTACTGATATAGTGACTTGGCATAATCAAGAATTATTTATTTCTCCATATGAACATTTAATCAGCTTATTGGATTAAAAAATTTCTGTTTTTACCAGAGGATCATGTTAAATTTATAGAATTTAGGGAATGTTGATAATCTTTGTGAGGCTGAGTACATAAACGTTAACTGTTAGAATTTCTCAAAATTTAAATCTAGGACCTCGTCTTACCTATGTCTTCCTAGGTAGTTGACTTTGTTTCATGAACTTGGTTACTTTCTATACAGTGATGGCTTCCAAATTTCTCTCTCCAGGCTAGTCTGCTCTTCTGTGTTCTTCAAGCCCCTATTAGTCAACATCTTCTCTATTATGGCTTATAGGGACGTTAAACTCAATGTCACCAGAATATGTCCTTCCGTTTAAACTTTGTCTTCCCGTTGTATTCCCCCTTTCAGAGAGCAGTACCACCATCCATCATCCATGTGTGCAAACTGGAAACCTAGGAGTCACCCCGATACCTCTTTTCTGTCTCCTCCTGTAGTTACTTTCTCATCCCCGCCCCCCCCCCCCCCCCCACCCCAGTTATAGGACTTATGGCCACTCTTTTTGGAGGGTATCCTGGAGAGAGCTCTGGCTCTGGAGCCACACTCAGGCTTGAATCCTAGTTGTGTGACCCTGGGCAAGCGGGAGGCCTACCTTTCTTTAAAACAATCTAATTACAAATGAAAACAAAAACAAAACCAATTCACAAATCTAAACTGCATATCATATATAAGATTTCTAATATTTTGTATATATACTTTTTTTTAATTGTAGGAGAAGCCATTATCTAGATCTCTTCAGAGGGGTGAAGATCTTCAGTTTGACCAGGTATGCCAATTTGGGGGGAATATATTTTCCTGAAAGGAAAGTGTTCATTGTAATAGTCTAGTCTGAATATATCCAATATTAAGAAATGTCTTTATTTTGTTTAATGATCCTTTATATCTTTATACACTAGATTCAGTCTAGAATTGGTAGATTGTTTTTTAACAAAACGTGTGAAAAAGTTCGCATGAACTGTGAACTTTATAGTTCATAGGATGAGCTGTGAACTTTATTGATTTCTGTTCATTTAGCATTTTAAAATGTTTTACTTTTCATTGTTAATCTCTCTTCTGTGCCATTTGAAATTTTCTCAGAATGTTTCCAATTACAGCCCTCAATCTTTCCTTGTGTACCAGTTTTTACGTAATAGTATTTTACCTTTTAACATTTATTTTTTCCGATTGTGATATTAGAACCTTTATATAGAATGCCAGTATCTAAAAATTGATGTAGTATTCCTCTAGTGTTAATTCTTTCCTCTTGGCTGAGATTGAACGTTTGATCAAGTGTTATTTTATCATAATTATGTTTGCTCAAGAGTTATTTTATTATGTGTTGTTGGCAAAAAACCAATAACCCAGATTAGCTTTCTCTGCCATCTAGTACTTTTCTCATTATTATGTATCTAGGAAATAGAAGTTAATGTTCATATGAGTTTAATTGACTAGATCAAGCTGACTGGTTAGAATTACTTGGTGGAGACTTACCAGAATACTGTGTTTCTGGCTCTCAGTCCAGTTCTGCTGAATCAGAATCACCTGGAGCAGTGCCCTGCCACCTGTGTTTTCCCATAGCTCCCTAAGCGATTCTGATGCCTACACTTAGTAAATAGCCACTGGTCTATGAAGAAACCATGAATAGGAAGGCTAGTCCTCTGTTAACAGTAATATTAAGATAACCTTATATAATCTTAATTATAATCTTAATGTTAATTATAATCTTAATGTTAATTATAATCTTAATATTCAAATCTTAATTCCACTACAAAAGGTATCAATTATTACTAATTATTACTTATTTATCTATTAATATATTATTTTAAAGGTATTTAGATTATTCACATGTCTAATCTACTTCACTAATGATGAATGAATGTACATTCAGAATTTGAAATCCTGTTAAACAACATTTTAAGGCAAATTTCCAATTGTTTTCTTATGTAAATGATTAATAAAATTATAAATGATGATGCCTCATAGCTTGATTTTTTTTTCCACAGTAAAAAGCTATGCATGTTATAAATTGTTTTAATATATATTTATAGTGGCAGGTGGTGTTTTATTTTTCTCTAGATATTAAAAGCGATTTCTTTTGAATGACGCTATTCATTCTTAATAAAACAGTTAAATAAAATTAGAATCTTTTTTTTCTTCTTCTTGTTTTCTTTTTGGTGAGGAAGATTGTCCCTGAGCTAACATCCATGCCAATCTTCCTCTACTTTGTATGTGGGGTGCCACCACAGCATGGCTTGACAAGTGGTGCGTATGTTCTAGGAGGTGAACTCGTGAACCCCAGGCCACCGAAGCGGAGCACACAAACTTAACCACCATGCCACCAGGCTGGCCCCATAGGATCTTGTTTTTATTTTAATTCCCTGTATTACAAACTATTTACCTTTGAAATTATGGTAATTTATAAATAAAAGCATGATTAAAGAAAAGCAGAGACAATGAAAAAGAGAACAGCCTACACAATCAGATAAACTCATTCTTTTTTATTTTCCTGGATGAAGTACATTTTGAAGTTATATAAAGAATTTAAAACATTAGGAAAATTACATGTTTGATTCCTATTGGTATCAGTTTATCTTCTTTATCTCCCTCTTCCTATAGTCATGGAACTGAAAGGCCTTGAGTATTTCTGCAACCCATAGTTTTTTAGTTAAGAAAAAAAAATGAAGCATGTTTGACTGTATGCTGATTTTAGAATGTTAATCTTAGGGGCCAGCCTGGTGGTGTAGTGGTTAAGTTCACATGCTCTACTTCGGCGGCCCAGGGTTCACTGGTTTGGATCCTGGGCACGGACCAAAGCACTGCTTATCAAGCCATGCTGTGACAGGCGTCCCATATATAAAATAGAGCAAGATGGGCACGGATGTTATCTCAGGGCCAGTCTTCCTCAAAAAAAAAAAAAAGAATATTAATTTTATGAGCAGTGGGTTGAATCAGATACAGAAATTCTTATGAAGAGAGAATTCTTTTCTTGCAATCCTCAAGATGAAGAGTGACCTTAGGGATTACTAAAGGTAGCTGGTGTACCTCTTACCACCACTGCAGGCAAGTTGGGTTCATTCATGGATTAAATCTGATATTCACCTAAAATTCGAATAGTTTCAGTGATGCCTCAAATTGAGTAGCAACTGTTCATCCCACTACATTTATCTTTATGTGTCCATTTTTATATTCTAAGCTTTAAAAGCTTGTTTACAATACATTTCTACTATGTTTATTTGCGGGTATCACAAATTAATTATAATTCTCTGTTCTGTGTCGTAGCAGCAGTACAGAGTAAATTGGAGCTTTTCCCAGAGTTCTATCATAGTGTAGTCATCTTTGTTTCTACATCTCCTCATCCATTCTAGTGGCAACATTTTAGAACCTTTTAATTCACATGAGCACAGAGGAACTGGCTGGGGCACGAAGTAGATATGGTTTTTTCATGTTATACATGACAGTTCTCCCAGAGATATCCATTTGTATAATCAGGGATGTTACCGATGGCGTGTTTTTACACGTGAATGGCATGTGGTGGCAGCAGAAAGGTTGACAGCCACTGAATGGGTTTAGTAAAGTTTGATAGTGGGTTAAACTTCTTAGCCCACTTTATTGCTTGGCTAAACCCTTAGCCCTTATTTTTATTTTAAAACATGCTTACTGCATTTGAATTACTATGTTTATTCTACAAATGTTAATCATTTCTAGATGATTACTAATAGAGTTAGGAGTGTGGTACTTCAATGTTGTATTTTATTTTCGGGTAATGTCCTGTCTTTTCAGTTGATAAGCTCTATGAGCTCAGTAGCAGAGCACTGTCTCCCTTCCTTACTTCGCACCTTGTTTGACTGGTACAGACGCCAGAATGGAACTGAAGATGAATCTTATGAGTATAGGCCTCGATCTAGCACAAAGTCTAAGGGGTAAGTGGCTTATTTTCCACTGTTCTACCTAGAATCAAAACATTTCCAATGAAGGGGCTATGATAGTGTTATCAACTGAAGATTGTTATTTTTTGGTTTCTAAGCAAAAGCATTGATTACTTTTGGTATGAAGGTGGCAGTAAGAGGAAAGGGTAGTCCTTACTTAAATTGTAAGTCAAAGGAAGGTACCAGCTAAGCTAGGTGCAGCTCTGCAGTACTAGTCATGCAAAGACAGGAGTGCCCTTTCAGCAGTTCAGTGAGTAAATTTTTAATTTTGATAGTTTTAATAGCTTTAATAGTTGTAGAAGTTAAGAAAATATTCAAAGAAGGTGCCATTCACGTGGTTTGTGAAGGGAGGCAATTGTTGTGATACAAGAAGACTGCCCAAACCCTGCATTATAATACCAGGGACTCTTCTTGGTGCCCAAATCCTAGAATTGTCTTCACCTCCTTCAAATGTCTCCGGGAGATCTTGACTTTTCATAAAACATCTCTTTGTGTTCAAGTGATGGTCCGTGGTTTGGAATTGAACTTTAGTAGATGCAACTCATGATTTTTCAACTTAGATTTGTGAGAAAGTTACCTGGCATTGTATTTTCCTCAGAAAATTATTACTTTTATTTCAGTTCTTAATAAAAAAAAGTACTGATCAAATATGGAACAATGTTAGGTTTTCTAAATGAAATTTAAAATATTTTTCTTCCTCTTACTAATTCTTTTAGATTAGGTTTAGTTTCTGACAGATATAATAGTGAAATGTGTATATAAATACCTAATGTACAAAAAGAGAGAGAATGTGAGAACATGTAATACATGCGTTGGGTTATGAAAAAAACTTGTACTAACAATTGCTGTGGAACACCATATTTATTAGGAATTCAGTACATAACGTGAGCCATCCCAATTTGTTCTTGTTTCAGGGATGAACAGCAACGTGAAAGAGATTATCTTCTTGAAAGGAGAGACTTAGCAGTAGATTTCATTTTCTGTTTAGTTTTAGTTGAAGTTCTAAAGCAGGTAAGCTCTTTTATTTCCGCAAAGTCTGTATTTCTTATTCTTTGCTTATGCCTTTGTGTTTTAGTTACCTTATTTAAGATGTCACCTCTAAAATTCTGGTCCACATCAACTGAATTCCTGTAATTCAATTACACTTCGTTCAGTTGCCTGGGGCTTTCGTGTGCTGTACCTATCACTGCCATTCTTTTTACTTTGTATGCCATCTAAGATGTGAAAGCTTGTTAGCAAAATTGGGCTGAATAGAAATTGTGTTAAATAAGGTCTGTTGGCTGCAAATACAGTCTGCCTGTCATTCACCTCCTTCAATCCACTTTCTAAGAATTTGTCTTCCAAAGCCCTCAAGCCTACATTCCAACGTGGAATGGTTGAGCAGTTACAGTTGAGGAATGGAGGTGATCTGACATGGGTAAAGCTGAATTGTCAAGTGCAAATGGTTCTCAGACAAGTGAAAATATCTCAGGGTAATAAATTATTTATGTTTATTCATTCAGTGAGTATTAGAATGCCTACTGTTCACTGGCATTGCTCTAGGCACTACACTCAAGAGGCTAACATCTGAATGGCATAGACAGTAAAGATATAAGTACATAATATAATCTACCATCTATGTTTTTACTGTTCGAAATCAGTACAAATATACATATAAATACCTGTACTGATTTTGATAGTATTTTTTTTATAGTTCGTAGTCTTTAAAAAGTTATATATAATTCAAAGATAATCTATCTATTTCCAACTATGCACATTGTAATGTTTTGAAAAAAGTTAGGAAACCTAAAAGAAAAAAAAAATCACATCTTGCATATGACTTGTTTGGACAGTGGATTTTGTTTCTGTTATATAAAATGGAATAGAATATATAATATGACAATAAAGAGAAAATGTAAGATATAAAAGTTAATTGATAGCCTATTTTTTGACCTAGCCAATATAAAAACATTTGAATTATGTGATCATTTTTACTTTGCATTTGTTTTTACAATATATGCAAAAAGACATTGAAATCTGCAAATAAAAATAATTTTAAATATGTAAAAATAAATAAATGAGTTAATGAAAGGTAAAGTCACTTTAATTTGTACCTTTCATTAAGGTTTTTTAGTGGATGTGGGAAGGAAATTTCCTCTGGGAGTTGTGCTAACAAGCCAGATTTGCTCTCTGTGATCTCTCAGGCTAGCTGAGATCCTAAGACCCTAAATCCGAAGTAACGAGGGCTTGGAGGAGCTGAGGAGCAGAAACGCAATAGACCATGAATGGACTTTGACTAGGGCTCATCCTGGTTGATCTCTAGCATCTCTTGTATGCTAAATGTAGGTCAGTTAAGTACTAACTGTAGGTCATTGAAGTGGTTAGGTCACCAGCGTTTGCACTTCTTTGCTTAGTTAAATAAATAGTACACGGTTTCTTCTTCCAGCAGGAGAAGTTGCAAACTCCCTACCCTGACATCCAGGGCCCTCCCTGATCCGGCTCCTTTGTGCCTTTTCTCCTTTGTTTCCCGTGACGTTCTTCTGCCTAGCAATCAGTCTCTCTTCTTGTCTAAAAGTTGCCCCTAATTGCACTGGCTTCAGAACTTCAATGCATAGACAACCCTGTGAAGGTTTTTCTTTCTCGTCTTCCCCTCCCTCCTTCCCTGTCTTTTTTCCCTCCCCATCTTCTTGATCTTTATCCTCCTTCTTTTAAAATATAATCCAGATAGCTCTTCTGGTATAAAAAAACATCAGCATCTATAAACTCAAGAACATTCTTTCAGTGGGCTCGTTTTTCAAGTCCACTGCACAGAATCCTTTCAGACCCGTGGTTCACATGGACTCAAAGTGTGAAAAAGAGAAATACAGTGGCTCTAATAGCTCATCTTTGCCTTTGGTTCTGTCGCCATGTTGTTCCAACCTACAGTTCCCTTTCCACTTACCTTTTCTCCCTTTTACCGTTATCCTCAGACTTTCATTCAAATGTACCCATCAAAGAATAAAATACATCACCAAGAACATAGATATACTTTTATTCATTTAAATCTTATATGGGTTTCTCTTTCCTAGAAAAAGGCAAGTCTTCAAAACCTGTAAAACCACAGAAAATGAAGTAAAAATCAATAGAACTTTCTGAAATATCATGACAAACTAACCCAATTTTCTTCCATGTCAAGGTGATATAGGGTTTAATAGATCCAGAGAGTAATCAATGTAATATATCTTGAATTTAATAGGACTTTTAGTTTTGTCCCAGATAATATACACATATTAAAATGTGATTCAGTTTTATTTTGATGAGGTGGACAGTCCTGGGAGCATTGGAAGTATTATACATGGCTAGTTCAGTCTTAAGGAGGAGTAAATATTCTTTGTGGATCAGTCTTTGACCTTGTGTTTTGTAAATTTTTTGTTTCTTGAATAATTTGTCATAACTTTAGTAATAATCACACATGTTTAGAACTCTTGGTAATACATAAAGACTCTTAAGTCCTTTGTAGCAGTTGTCATTATAATAGCCTGGGAGATATGCATGACAAGTGTTTCCATCCTAGCTGTATCATTTACTTTCTGTGTGACTTGGGCAAGTTATTACCCACTAACTCATTCCTCCTCTGTAAAAGAGGGATGGTAATAGTACCATTTTTGGAGAATCATGAGAATTAAAACAATAATGCCTGAGACATGAAAAGTGCCCAATAAATGTTGTCTGTTACTTTCATTTTGCAGATAAAGAAATTTTCTTGGTTGTAGTGATTTGCTGAAGATTATAAAGGGACTTCACTTTTTTACTCCAAGTTTTCTCCCTTTAATAATAAAAATAAAATTATTCTTATTGGTAAAATCAGTAATACAAAATTAGGTGAAATGGCCAGGATTTTATGAAATTAAAGTTTTAATCATAACAAGTTAGAGAAATAATTGAATTAGTAGAATATGATGAAATTAAACAGTGTGATTTGCCATGGGAACAAACTTAATTCAGGGTGATAGAGGACTAATTTAATTTTTTCTAGAAAATCAGAATAGTAATTTTGGGGTCATGGCCACTACAGATTTTAGTGTGTTGGTACCAAAGGCTTGCAAATCCATGATAAAAGTCTATTTAAACAGCAATATAGCATTTAGAAACTTTGAAGCAATTTTCTTTTCATATGGAGTTTTAGTGAAACATTTATTCATCAAAACAAACAAGAACATTAGGAAACAGGCTTGTGAGCCATTTCGAGCTCTTGGCTTAGTTTTATCCGTGCTGTTCTAAAGTATCACAAGGTGGAGTGGATCCTTCATATTTTTAGATTTAACATTAGCACTTTAGATGTTGATGGGCAGCCCTGGAGCTTGTAGAGTTATTTGTGATTTTGCTGAGGCATGAATTTATTCCCTCCCCTTTGCGTTGAGGCCTGGTCCTTTAGGTAACGAGCGAGCCTCACTGACTCCACAGTTTCCCTATCTTAACCTGATTTGGTTGTTTTTCACTTTCATGTTGTGATAAAAACTTTAAATTTTGGAAGTGGTGGTGGGACTAGCCTTGGAATCACACCTGAGTATTCTTTAGAGTCTACTAAGTATATCCTTCTTGAATGTTCAGGTAAAATTAGAGCTGCTTCTAAAATCACACGAATGACAAGCTGTGAAAAATTCTTGATACAAAAGATGGGAATATCATCCCATGAAAGTAGAACTTCTTCCCTATATACTGCAATGGGATTCTTCCCCCCCCCCCCGCCCTTTTTTTTTGAGATTTGGTTTGGGAATTTTTTTTGCTATTGAAAACAAGGGGAGAAAGAGAGAGTTCAAGGATGTGTGTGCATTCTGATGTTTATTCTTTAAATAAAATTTTTAGAGATTGTGCTCTTCTTCTTCCAAAAAGTAAAAATATATTTCTTCTTTCACTTCTGTTTCCCCATCTCTTTTCCAGCTATAATATAAAACTGAAAGTTTTCTTTCCTCATTTGTTTCATCTATTGAGTGCATTTTCATATATCAGAAACTGGGCACACAGTATATTCTAGAGAAGTATGCACTACCGAACTTTAGTTCCCTCATCTGTAAGTTAGGGGACAAATATCTACCTTGTAAGGCTGTTGTAAGTGTTTATAAATAATGTATATAGAAATGCCTAACCGGTACCTGGCACGTAGACGTGTAGAAAGTATTGATAGTGGCAGGACTAGGGTAGTGGTGAAAAGCACACAGCATGGCTAAGTAGTGTCCCTCTTGTCCTTGTTAGACTTCAGGCGTAACTGGAGCAAACAAAGACTGGGAGAAATTATAGGGTTAAGTCACCTTGATTTTTATATCTCTGGTCTAGAGTACACCAAACACCCCTGTGGGGAAATCAGTGTGGTAAAACCACAACACAGGACAGTAAGTGGGGTACAAAAAATTAAATCATGTAAAATGCAGTGTTGCATGACTGCCAGGTTGTCTGGGGCCAGCCTGCGTGATTAGCTCTGTGAGTTCTGGAATAAGTTCTGGGAGTCCGGCTGCTTGATGCAAATATGGCCTATTCCTAGCTAAAGTTTGGCATCACCTAGTGGTAGATGTCTGCTCTGTTTTAGCTCTCAATGGGATAGCCACATGGGGACTGGGACGTACAGGGCAACAGCAGTGATTCTGGTGGGGCCTGTCTTGTGGCGCAGTGCGGGGAAGATCAGGCTAGGAGGACCCATCTTCCTCCCTGCTTCTCTAACGGGCTCTGGTGTCCTGCCGTTTTTCCCTACGAGGGCTTCCCCTCAGTATCTGCATCCTATGTTCTAGTCCCTTTATCTGCCCTACATTCTCGGGAAGTAAGAATTTTGGTCTGGTGCCTTTTAGAAAAAGATAGAAAAAGTGAGAGAACAGGAATCAGTCTCCAATTGTAATACACTCAATTTTGCGCTCTCTCAGGGCTGGTAATCTTAGACTTCTATTCTCTACATTTTACAGGTGAGCAAGTGGAAACTTCCTCAAGGTTACATAACTAGTAAAAAGAAAAGAGGCTTTGATTTGATTAGACTAATCCAAAATCCATGGTCTTTCTACGCTTTTCTCATTATAATGAAGGAAATGCTTTTATTTATCGTATAAAGGTTTAATTAGAGTTTCCCTGTGATAAATTGCACAGCTTGGTGTGGATATACAGGAGTACTTTGGGGATGTGGTTTTTAGTTTCTTCTTATTATGAGATGAAGAATGTGGTCCTAAAAAGAGGTACTCAGGGTACCAAGTAAAAGATTGCCATACCGCAACTTAATCGATCAACCAGTATTCTGAAATTCCTGTATCAATAAGATGTGATTGTTACCCTTTTATAATGATGGGATGCGTTTGCCTGTAAAAGATTGAAAAGCTTCTTGTAATTATGCAGTCATTGTTCAAGTTCCTAGGTAAGTATCCCTAATTGCTAGAGAAATTCTGGGTTTAAAATTTCAGTTTACCAATATGGGACAAAGGTTAAGATTATTCTCTTCGAGTCTCTGAATTCTTGAACTTTATTATGTGGAATAAATTCAGTTTTTGCCCTATTACTAACATGGGATTTAAAAAATCTCAGCTTTACAGACTGATGAATAAACTTCATTTCTTTCCTGTATCATCAGGTTGCTTTTAAAAGATTCGTTGAGACGTAGAAAGGTAGAGAGCTTTTCCTGCATCTGCTGTTTCTCAGTTGCCTTCAGTTCAAAATAATCCTTATGCCAAAGTGCCATATTTTGTGATGTCATGCTTTGATCCCCTTCACTAGATTGCAGGCTTTGCGAAAGATTGATTTAAACTTCCACCAGCAATGTATACGAAACCTCATTCATTTACGTTCTCTCTACTGTTTGTATTGTCAGACTTAACTTTTTCCCATTGAATAGGTGTAAAATGATATCTTGTGTATTATTATTCTCCTTATTATTGATAAAATCAAGCATCTCTTCATATGTTTATTGTCTTAGGAATAAGTATAACACAGGACAAAAATAGAAAATTATAAAACTTTGCTGAAAGCCTTTAAAGAAGTGCAAAGGTATTCCATGTAAATGCGGCAACACAGTTATCCTGAAATTGGTCTATAGATGCATTGCAACTCCAATAACAATCCTAACAGTTTTTGTGGAGCTGGAAAAGATGACTGTAAATTGAATATGGAATAACAATGGGCCAAGAACAGCCAAGCTGTGTCTGAAGTAAAAATAAGGGGGAACTTGCAGTATGAGACATCAGAGCTTATTATTAAGGTCTCATAATTAAGACCGCGTGGTTTTGGTACAGACATAAACAAATTGGTAGATCAGAATAGAGAGCTCAAAAACAGACCCACACTTATATAGAATGTATTCCAGTGGTGACCTGTGTACTCTTTGACCTATCAGTTCCTCCTTTTGGACTCTCCGATGGAACTATACAAGTATATAATGTTAAATGCAGAAGATGTATATTGTATAACGTTATATATGTTGGATATTGAAAATTTGGAATGAAATGTTCATTAACAGGGAGCTCATTAAGTAAATTAAAATGTGTATGCTGGGTATTACATGACTGTTAAAAAGTATAAGGAGTTGCTGTAAGTACTGACATGCAAAGATGTGTTATTCTTTAAAGTAAAAATAAGATGTGTGCCTTATACCTAGAATCTCAAAAGAACAAAACGAAACAAAAAACCAAGCTCATAGATGCAGAGAAGAGATTGGTGGTTGCCAGAGGCAGAGATGTGGAAATTGGGCAAAATGGGTGAAGGGAGTCAAAAGGAACAGACTTCCAGTTATAAAATAAATAAGTTATGGAGCTGTAATATACAGCATGACAACTATAGTTAATAACACTGTATTGCGTATTCAAAAGTTACTCAGAGTAACTCTGAAAAGTTCTCATCACAAGAAAAAAAATTCTGTAACTATGTATGGTGACAGATATTAACTAGAATTATTGTGGTGGTCATTTTGCAATATATGCAAATATTGAATTATTATGTTGTACACCTGAAACTAATATAATTTGTATGTCAATTGTACCTCAATGGGAAAAAAAGGGTGTGTTGGTGTGTGTAGGAAACCGTCTGGAAGGATATACAGCAAGTTGTTAATAGTGATTATAATGGGGAAAGGGGCAGGGGTTTTACTTTCTGGTTTAAATAGTTTGATTTCTTTTATGTATTAGGAACTGGCATGTAATTTTCAAAGAACAAAACAAAACAAAGAAGTTTAAATGACAAATTTCTAATACCAATAAAGCCATAAATAGTTTAAAATTGTTGGGTTAGTTGGTGTCCTTTTTGTTTTCTGTTCATGATAGAAAATGGATTTTCTGTGTGAAACGTGGGGCTGGCTCAGTCAAAGGTTGTTTTCCTGTAGATGGTGCAGAGAGTTATACATGAGTGTCTTTTTTAACTTTCTGACAGTAACAATTGTAATAACACTAATAATGACTGCTTTTTCCGCAACGTGGTCCATAGTTCAAGGACTTGTGATTTTGAAGCTAATATTCTTAAATCTAGAGGTTGTTAAATTTGACGAGTAACTAAATTCTTAGAGGAAATAATAGCATTCTTTAGAAAAAGGGAAGATTGACTTCTTAGTAATAGATCATACCATGACATTTAGAATTGATTTAGTTGAGATATTGAGAACACTCAAAAGAGTTAGAACCCATTTAGCTTTTTCTTACCTGATAATTTTTTTTATTCTAGATTCCTGTTCATCCTGTGCCTGATCCCTTAGTTCATGAAGTTCTAAATTTAGCTTTTAAGCACTTTAAACATAAGGAAGGGTAAGTGAAATACTAACTAGGAACTGTTGCTTTTCTCTGCAGTCTGGGTTTAGACTCTTTAAGTAGAATTTGGATTCTCATTGATCATTTATTTATAGAGTTCAAAGCAATTATCTTCCTATCTTTATTGAATTCACACAAAATGCTTATAGGAAAGATTTTGTAAAAACAGTTCTTAAAACCATTGATTGGACTTATAAGAATTGGAAGGTTACATTTCATGGCAAATTAAAATCTAGAGATAGAAGAAAATTCTTGTGGTTTTTTCATCCCCTAAACGAATCTTCAGAGAAAATTATATAACACTCTGATAAGGAATTTTCCAATTTACTAAGTTTGTAGAAATATTTAATGAAATCTTACGTTTGTTCTCTTTTTATTTTAGATATTCAGGAACCAACACTGGGAATGTGCATATTATTGCAGATCTATATGCAGAGGTGATAGGGGTTCTTGCCCAATCAAAGTAAGTTTTAAAAACCACTGATTTTGATTTGCTTTGCGTTTTAGAATGCTTTATTACTAACTAATAGACACTGATAGTTTTAGAGCTACTATTTTTTTCATAGTTATTATGAAATCTGCTCCACCTTTTATTACTCAACGCCTCTGTTCCTTAGAGGATTTTTAAGTAACACCCATACCTTAATTTTATAACCTGTTTTCATTTATTTGGGGTTTTCCATAAATGTCTGAATTGAGGAAGTCAAAAATTGCCGAAATAGTCAGAACATTACCTTGTTCCCTATTTTTACAATTCTATGAGAAGTGTTTTAAAATGTCTTCATTTTAGAACTTTTTACAGAGCTAATAATTACTTTTAATACTCTCCAGTTGAGTGTTTTTATTTCTGAAACAGCAACATAATGTCTTCCTTCTGATCATCTTATTTGTCTTAGTACTAACCAGAGTTTTAAATAGGTAGAAGAGATAGCAAAAAGGAAAAATAAAAGATACTGTATTACTCCATAAAAAGTGTTATTCATTAGGAGTTACACTCAATGAGTTGTGTTGAACTATCATTGTAGTAAACAATGAAACAAGATGATCTTTAGTATCTTGTGGTTGCTCTAAAGGCTGAGGAAGATTTCAAATTTCCTCTGTTGCTACTGGGAAATTTCTAAGGTAAAAAGTATCAGCTCACATTTTCTTGGATGCTATTTAGAGTCTTTGGCCCTGAAATCACCATCTGACAACATTTCTAAATTCTAAGAAGGCAAGCACAATTATTATTAATGTTTAGTAGGTTAGATTTTAATGTTAAGTAGTGTATTTTATTTTGTGTATTTTTTATCTTTTGTTCATACACTAGGGATCTTTGTCTAACCAATGCTGTAGAACTTAGAACATAATTTGAGAATTTTAAATGATTCAGACATTGGCAGTAATATCTTAATCTCTCATTTATATTTAATCAATAATGAATCCCTGATCAGGAATATAGTCACAAAAACATAATATGAGCAATGATATATTTCCTTCTATGGCATAATAGTTCACGATATTTTAATTTTGATCAAAAATAAATTTCTATCAAGAATATAGATTAGAAATTCTAACTAATACATCAGCAAGTTGGGTCCAGGAGAACACTATATCACGACTAAGTTAAATCTGGGACATTAAGGATAGTAAATCCAAGTGGGCAGTAAATTTACGAAATGACACTCAGCCTCACTAGTCTAATTGTGAGAGAAATGGCACTTGGAGCACTGTTGAGGTGTTTTCCATCCATACGTATAATGAGCATGGGAGAAAACATGGATGGATCCACATTACGTGAGGCTGTTAGCATCGACATTTGAGGGGACAAGTAGTGGGGTGGTAAAGGGGAGAGGAGAAAGAGAGGCTAGGTGGTGTATTAGAATCTTGTGTATACATGTCCTTTGATTGCAGTGACTAATGATTATTATGAGAAAGAAAAATTAAAAAATAAAAGAAAAAACCCTTGGATTCTAATATTATTGCAATAGGAAGGTTTTTTTATCCACTTTATATTTTCTTTATAAAATGGAAAAGAATACTTTAATGGAAAATGGTATCGTATGCTCCAAAACTCAAATGGAAATAGATAAGTAATATTTGCTATCCTGTATCTATATTTCATTAATATGTAATTTACTTTTTCCCCACTGTAGTCAGTGACCATTGGAAAGTATGCTTCGTTTGTCATTTTAACTTTCAGGAACTGGTTTCTCCAAATAACATTAACAGTAAAATCTTTAGTTATTTCACAATATAGAGAAGGAGAAAATGAAGAATTATTGATTAATAAACTATCAGATATCTTTTTCCAATGTAAACAAGGGAAAAACTTAGTAGCCTTAACAGTTGTGGTCATTTACATCCAGGATGGTGCTCACATTTTGAAAGCTCACATTTGGATTCTTTAGCTTATTCACATTCTGAGACCAGCGTCCCTCAACTCCTCTTCAGCTTTCCTGCAGTGTAAGGGGATATTAGTAGCCTACAACTGATTGATTTATCTCTGAACAAATGTGTAGTCTCCAATCTGCTCTCCATGTAACTCAAATTTCAGACTCTGTAAAAAGGAACCTTAAAATTTAGAGACACTCTGATTTACATGGGGATGTTTTATGGGTGGATTATTTGATCTTATTTTTATGATGATTATTAATTATTAAATGGTAATGGTGCTGTATTGATGATATTATAGGAATAAAGAAATCCTGTTATTTCCCCATAAGGAAGTTCTGATTTTAAAATAAATGAACGGCAAATTTAAAATAACAAATAATTTTGTTTCCCTCTGAATGCTTTTCTGGTAATTTTGATGAGGGCAGAGAAAGGAGATGATGTTTAGATAAAACACCTTTTGATTTCAACGTTAATTATCATGGGGGAAATTGTGTTTTTAATTCACATTCAAATGATTTATCCATGTATATTAAAGGTTTCAGGCTGTGAGGAAGAAGTTTGTGACAGAATTAAAAGAACTGCGACAAAAGGAGCAAAGTCCACATGTGGTACAAAGTGTCATCAGCTTAATAATGGGAATGAAGTTCTTCCGAGTGAAGATGTATCCTGTGGAAGATTTTGAAGCATCGTTTCAGTTCATGCAGGTGATGGGCCTTCCCACTTGCAGTAATTAAAACTCACCTGACGGTGGTGGTTCTTGTTCGTGGCTTTTTGAAGAAGCAAAATGTATACAAAGTAATGACATTGTTGTTATTTCCTTATTCCAAATGTTAAGATGTCACAAGTATGAATTACCTTCTTTTTTCTTTTTAATATGAGCATGTTTTGACCTTTGCGTTTTGGTAAAATTGCAGAGTATTTACAAAATTATTGTGATATTAAAAATTCTTTAATCTTCCTCTTTCGTTAATCTAATGTACCTTTCCCCCCCTCCAGGAATGTGCTCAGTATTTCTTAGAAGTAAAAGATAAAGATATAAAACATGCACTTGCTGGTTTATTTGTGGAGATTCTTATCCCTGTAGCTGCTGTAAGTATATTTTTATACTATATTTTGAAAATACCTTTTCACTGAAGATGCTACCACATGAAATACATATTCTTACTTTCTGGTAATCTCAGAGACAATGAAGCAGAAACTTGGAATGTAATGTGGGTATGGGGAAAATGGTTGTTAGACAAATAGCAGAAGAGCATTGATCAATCTTTTCATTAAAAGAACGAGCCCAAGCCCTTAAGATTCAGAGATGGAGTATTTGCGTCCTGGCAGTAATGGGTGCCCAGAGTAGCTCAATACAACGTGCTGCATTTACTCGTGACTTGTGCTCCTCACAAAATGGCAGTCATTTTAACAGCCTCTGAAGAATTTAAAAGTACTGTGACACATGTCCTGGAATTTACAGCACTGTTTAATGTTCTGTTCTGTAGTCGCGATGCTATTTATCATACCTGTAAAAAGATGTGTTCTAAACTAGAAATTATGATTGCTATAATTATGATTGCAGTAACTTCTAGGGAAGCAGATTTATAGAAGCTTTTCTTGGTGTAAATGCAGTGTGTTATTCAAAAATAATTTTGCAATTACTAGTAACATATACTATAAGCAGGATTCTGTGATTTTAGATTACTTAGAGACACGCTCGTTTCTTTTTGTTTCCTGGGTTTTTTCCCCACTCAGTTTTTCCATATGGTATGTGATATGCTACTCACTTTCAGTACACTACACATTACTGTATAAATTATATTCTTTTTTTATGTGTATTATGATTTTATTTTCAAGAAGACTTATGGAGGTAAAATTGACCTGCAATAAATTACACGTATTTAAACTTCGGAAAGCAGGTAGTGTACATCTTCCAACTTTATGCTTTTTCAAAGTTATTTTGGCTGTTCTAGGTACAATATGACATGTATATGCCTGTGAAACCATCACCACAGTCAAGATAATGTACATATCGATCACACCCTAAAATTTTCTTCATATTCTTTTTTAATCCTTCCCTCCGACTCACCCCGCCGTCTCAGGCAACCATTGATCTTCTTTTTATCCCTTTACGTTAGTTTGGGATTTCCTAGAATTTTGTAATAAGGGAATCTTAACAGTACAAACTCTGGGCCGGCCCAGTGGCACAGTGGTTAAGTGCACACGTTCCGCTTCTTGGTGGCCCAGGGTTCGCTGGTTCGGATCCTGGGTTCGGACATGGCACTGCTTGGCAAAAGCCATGCTGTGGTAGGCATCCCACGAATAAAGTAGAGGAAGATGGGCGTGGATGTTAGCTCAGGGCCAGTCTTCCTCAGTGAAAAGAGGAGGATTGGCAGTAGTTAGCTCAGGGCTAATCTTCCTCAAAAAAAAAAAAAAAAGTACGAACTCTTTTTTCCAGCTTCTTTCACTCTGCATAATTATTTTGAATTTCAGCTGTGTTGTAGAGTATGTCAATAGTTTATTCCTTTTTCATTCTGGAGTAGTATTTCGTTTGTATGGATATACCACAGTTTGGTTATGTGTTCATTTGTTTTTGGACATTTGGGTTGTTTCCAGTTTTGGGCTGTTACAAATAAATCTGCTGTGAACATTCATGTACAAGTCTGTGGATGGACATATGCTTTTATTTCCTTTGAGTAAATGTAGAGGAATGGAATTGCTGGACCAAATAGTAGCTTTAACTCTTAAAGAAATTGCCAAACTATATTCCAAAGCAGCTGTATCATTTTGCATTCCACAAGCAGCGTCTGAGAGTTCTAGTTCCTCCAAATCCTCACCAGCACTTGCTTTGGCCAGTCTTTTTAGTTGTAGCCATTGAAATAGGTGTGTCGTGATATCTCATTGTGGTTTTTAATTTGCATTTCCCTAATGACATGATTTTGAGGATCTTTTCATGTCCTTATTTGCCGTCCATATATTTTCTTTGGTGAAATGTGTGTTGAAATCTTTTTTCCCATTTTTAAATTGGGAATTTGTTTTCTGATCAAGTTTTGAGAGATATATTTTTTATACACTGTGGGTACAAGGATTTTATCAGATAGTGCTTCATGAATATTTTCTCCTAGCTCTGGATTTGTCTTTTCATTCTCTTAACTAAGTCTTTGGAAGAGAAGTTTTTAATTTTGATGAAGTCTGATTTATCAATTTGTTCTTTTACAGATTGTGCTTTTGGTATCATACCTAAGAAGTCTACCTAACCCAAGGTTGCAAAGGTTTTCTCCTGTATTTCAGTTTTAGAGTTTGCTTTTAGGTCAATGATCCATTTTGAGTTAATTTTGCATAAGGTATGAGGTATGGATTGAAATTTTGCTGTGTTTTGTTTAATTCTTTGTTTTGTTTTTTGCATATGGTGTTCAGTTGTTCCAGCACCATTTGACCATTTGTTTGAGAAGAGATTCTTTTCAAGTAATTTAGTTCCTTTGTCTGAGAAATCAGTTGACTTTATGTGTGTGAGTGTATTTCTGACTGTATTCTGTTCTAATATCTATGTGTATATTCTCACAGCAGTAGCACACTATCTTAATTACTGTATTAAGTTTAGAAGACAGGTGGTGTACACCTTGCAATTTTATACGTTTTCAATATTATTTTGGCTGTTCTAGGTCCGTTGCACTTCCATATGAATTTTAGAGTCACCTTAGATTAGAGTCACCCACCAATTAGAAAAACTGCTGGGATTTGAATGGGAATTTCATTCAATTAATAAGTAAATTGGGAGGACAGACATCTTAACATTGATTTTTGTTATTCATGAAGATAATGTCTCTCTCCTTTTACTTGAGTCTTTATTTTCTGTGAACAATGTTTTGTATTTTTCAGCGTACAGATCTTGAACATATTTTGTAAAATTTACCCCTAGGCATTTCATATTTTTATGCTATCTGGGTGTTCAAAATACTTTTCAGTGTGTATGTTTTATTTTACTTTTGCCTTATTGCACTGGTGAGGACTTTTAGTACAATGATAAATAGAAATGAAGAGAGCAGACTTCCTTGCCTCTTTTCACTTTTCTCTGAAATCTACTTTGTCTGATATTAATATAGCCACTCCAGCTTTCTTTTGGTTGTGTAAGGATAGTATATCTTTTTGCATTCTTTTACTTTTAATCTACTTGTGGTTTTGTATTTAAAGTACCTTTTTTTGTAGGCAGAATATGGTTTGGTCTTGCTTTTTTATCTAGTCTGTCAATCTCTGCCTTTCAATTGGGGACCACATTCATTTAATATGATTATTGATACAGTTATTTTAAATCTTTTATCTTCTGATTACGTTTTTTATTTTTCCCATCTATTCTTTGTTCCCTTTTTCTCCTTTTTTTCTGCTTTCTTTTGGATTAATTGAATATTTTCATGATTCTTTTATCTCCTTTGTTGGCTTATTAGTTATATCTCATTGTTTTGGCACTTTATTGTTTATGGTATACATCTTTAACTTATCACTCTCTACCTCAAGCGGTGTTGTACCATACGTGGGTAGTTATATCATACATATGCTTCCATTTCTTCCCTGAAAACTCTTGCAAGGTAGTAAGGTGGGACCATGAAGGGTTCACCTCATTTATTTTCCATTCCTTAGGGGTTACTTTCTTTTATTGACTGATATGCAGTGTTTTGCATATCATTTCATATATTTTGTTTGTTTTTTGTTTGTTTCAGATGGTAGGGTAAATCCAGCCCCCTTTACGCCATCTTGGCTAGAAATGGAAGTTAGTAACATTCTGTTTATTCAGGTTTTATTCTATTTAAAAATTTTAAAAACAAAATGGGGCCAGCCCAGTGGCATAGTGGTTAAGTTCACACTCTCTGCTTTGGTGGCCTGGGGTTGCAGGTTTGGATCCCAGGTGCAGACCTACACACTGCTCATCAAGTCATGCTATGGCAGCATCTCACATACAAAATAGAGGAAGATTGGCACAAATGTTAGCTCAGGGCCAATGTTCCTCAAGCAAAAATAGGAGGATTGGCAACAGATGTTAGCTCAGTGCCCATCTTCCTCACCAAGAAAAAAAAAATTTTTTTAATGAAGAAATTTATTTTCATGTTGAGAATCAAATTGAACTGTTTTGGCTTTCACTTTTAAATATTGAACTAATTGACTTGTGATCAATGTGTTCATATGTATGGGTATGTGGTGTTTAGGTCCTATCTTTAGAGCGTGTTTAGAAAAGGTGGACAGGGATTGTAAGAAAAGTTAAAAATTTAAAATATTAATGACATAGTAATTGGCATGATTTGTTTACCTTTCTTGAATGTTTACTTATAGTTAAATGTTTGAAGATTATTTTAATGGGTACAAGTAAAAGTCATGAATCATAGCTTTGCAGGTAGTTTGAGTCAGATAGCCCCCCACCCCTTACCCCAGTTCTTAGCCATGTAGTAGGTTCATTTTTATCATTTATAAAACCATGTCAGCTTTAGTCTATTATCATTAGTACATGTGCTTCAATTTCTTTTCCTAGAAATGGTTTGAATTACTGCCGATCTATCCCAAATTGTCATTTTTATTTACCCCTTGTCTGAAAATCTGTTTTTGCCAGATATCTAACTGGGATTAGGTTGTAGTTTTTAAGGTAGTTCATCAAAAGCAGCAGGTTGTAGGAAAAAAGACCCTTGACAATTGTCCATTATTACTACATTGCCTAATTCTTCTTCTACTTCTTCTTTTTTTTTTTTGCTGAGTAAGATTAGCCCTGAGCTAATATCTGTGCCAATCTCCCTCCGTTTTTTATATGTGGGTTTCCACCACAGCATAGCTGATGAGTGGTGTAAGTCCACACCAGGGATCCGAACCCACGAACTGAGGCCGCTGAAGTAGAACGTGCTAAACTCAACCGCTGGACCACGGGGCTGGCCCCACCTTATTCTTCTTTTGTGCCATGTTTGCTTTTGTGGTTTATTTGTTTGCTAAGGTAGTCCTAACAAAGTACCACACGCTAGGTGGCTTAAACAACAAAAACTTACTGTCTCACAGTTATGGAGGCTAGATGTCTGAGACCACGGTGTTGGCTGGTTGAGTCCTGCCGAGAGCTGTGAGGAAGTCTGTTCTGTGCGTCTCAGCTAGCTTCTAGTGGTTTACTGACATCTTTGGTGTTCCTTGACTTAAAGAACCATCACCTGATCTTTGCCCTTCATCTCCACATGGCATTCTCCCGTGTGTATATCTTTGTCCACATCACTCCGTTTTTTCAAGGACAGTCATGTTGGAGTAGGGGGTCCCCCTACTCCACTATGACCTCATCTTAACTAATTATGCCTGCAGAGACCTATTTCCAAATAAGGTCACATTATGAAGGATCAGGGTTGGAACTTCAGTATATGAATTTTGTAGGGACACAGTTCGACTCATAACACCTGCCTCTGCACATAGAGCTCCTTCTGTCTGGAGCATTCTTGCCTCTCTAATAACCTCCCCCCTTTTTGCCTGGTTGGACTCTAGTTATTTATTCATTATATGTACTGAGTGCTTTCTGTGGGCCAGGGCCTCTTCTGTGCACAGGGAATACAACAATGATCAAGGCAGGAAAGACTCCCTGCTTTTAAGAGCTCCCTTCTAGTGCGGATAATAGGCAATAAACTAGTGTGTAAGATACGTAGATGGTGGTAAGTGTTGTGGAGAAATGTAAAGCAGGGTGGGGATAAGAATTACTGAAGGGATAAGGGGGTTGACATTTTAAATAGTGATTAGCAAAGACCATCACCTTGAAACAGATGGTGACAATTGAGCAAAGACTAAAGGGATGAGGGAGTAAGACATACTACACCTGGGAGAAGAGCTTCTTAGGCAGAAGGAACAAGCGCAGACGTCCTGAAGCAAGAGCACACATGATGTGTTCTAGGAACAGCAAGGAAGCTAGCCCTCACCCTAGCCCTAGCCCTAGCCCTGGCTCTAGCCCTAACCCTAACCCTCACCCTAGTCCTACCCCTAACCCTCACCTATCTGGTGTGGCTGGATCCCAGTGTAGGGGGCAGAGTAGTGGGAGATAAGGCCAGAGAGCTTAAACAGGAGGCTATTGCTATATTTCAGGTAAGAGATGCTGGATTCAGTTTGGATGTTACTTCCTTGTAGAGTTTTTCCATAGGGCCCCTTCTGAGTGCTCCAAGAGCACAGAGCATTTCCTCTTACAGTGTCTGTTGTACCACATACCTGTTCCCTTGCCTGTGTTGTCTGCCTGTTCGCTCAGGGCAGGGACCAGGTTTATTAACATTTGGTTATTTGGCACATTCTAGCACTTCAGAGAGACACTCAGTGAATTATTAACTAATTTCAAGTCTTACAGAAAGTTCTTGTAATCCTTGCATAGTTTAATCTGTTTGTAACCATTTTCTTTCTTTTTGTGTTATTTTTTACGTAGGCTGTTAAAAATGAAGTGAATGTTCCCTGTTTGAAAAATTTTGTGGAGATGCTTTATCAGACTACTTTTGAACTGAGCTCCAGAAAGAAGCATTCATTGGTATTGAGAAACATTTCAAACCTTTACATATTCAATTAGGAGTTTAGTAATTGATTTATGAATTCAATGGAGATTTAAGATAACTGTAAAACTTGAAATTATAAAATATCCAAAGTATAATATGAGGGCAAATTTTGTATATTTTCTCCTGCTCTTTTTAAAACTTTCTATTCTTAATTTTTTTAGCTCTGCATTTGATAGGTTATTCAGACTTCATTCTAGGCATTTACCTGTCTTGACAGGTGCTTTAAACTGTATATTATAATATGGGAAAGGTGAATGAACTCTTACACTAAACCATAAATTCCTTGATTTTACATGATAATAAATTGCATTCTGAAGCATCAGATTATTTAGGAGCCATTGTCTGTCTGATTACATTGTTTCTATTCAGTGACTTAAGGCATTTCTTTCCACGGAACCGCTAATTTCATGTAACTTTGAAGGATTTTTCTGTGAATTTTTAGTTTCAGAAAGCGGAAACTTCACTGCCAGTCTGTCGTCTCATCCCAGGGCCTATGTTCATAACCACTGCTTGAGAAAGTAATGAGTCTGGGGGGAAATAATAGCACATTTTAACTCAGGGAATTGTTACTGGTCAAGGAATTGTTTTTATGGAAAATTTGCCCTTTACCATTCTTTGTTAGATTACTCCATGAGATCCTATTTCTTATTACAAATGGGAAAACTGCATAAAAGAATTTTTGTGTGTTTAGGAGAATAAAAGAAATATAATTTACGAGTCTAGTGCTTTTCCATGAAAAATGTTAATTCTCTTTTCCCTGTTTCCTATAGGCTTTGTATCCACTAATTACCTGCCTTTTATGTGTCAGTCAGAAACAGTTTTTTTTAAATAACTGGCATATTTTCCTACAGAACTGTTTGTCGCATTTAAAGGTAAGATGTAATCTCATTTATGACATGTAAATACTGATTGTAATATATTCACTGATGCATATACATTGAACAGTATATAATAAAACTTTCATTACTATTGGTACATTTGAAAAGAAATACTTTGCCACATATTTTATACATACTTCATTCCTTCTATAGGGAATCATGTATAGACATGAATGAACTTTTGATTGAAAATTTAGTTTGTCTTATTGAATGCAAAATTGTACATTTTTTAATGATTGTTTTTATATTATCTTAGATCTAGCACTATTTGTTAATAAATTCCTTTAGAATTAATTGTTAATTAATCCTACAAAACTTTCCATATACATATTTTGTGTTTTGTTTTGACAAAATTCAGTAATGTTGGCTCAAGTCTGAATAATATGAAAAAAGCCTTGATAGTAGAATATCACTAAAGGTACACTTAATGTAACTATGCCCGGACAAATCTACACCTGTGATACTGGATCCACGTGGATGTAAAAGCTCCTGAAATGATTCTGACTTGAATCAAGGGATAATTGTTACTAACACTGTTTGGCACATCCATGTCTGGTCTCTCTTAGTATTGAAAACAAAACTGTGAGATGGAAGGGTCATTTTCTTCCCAGGATGCTCTGCTACAAGGTCTACAGGATCTTCTTTCCTTCTGTGGATAGGAGCATAGTTAATGTCTGACACAGAACATGGGAATATTTCTCATCTGCGTGTCATGTGAATGCTTGATTTGAATACTGGTTTTGATATATAGACGAATATATTTGAAAATCTCTTGCAAGTTATAGAAACATGGTAGACATGACATTTCATTTCCTGTTACTCCTCCAAGTTAGGATTAAGACTGAGAACCTTATACTTTGAAGATCGTGAAAGCAAGGCACAGATAGATTAAATGATTGTCTCTGGCCCTACAGCTCATTGTGGTATTGTGAGAAATAGATCTGGCTCTTTCCCACTTTAGGAATGATCTGTTGGACAACATTATCCTATATATATCTTTTTCATGATTTTATGTATCCTTTTCAAAAATGCCTTCATTTCTTAGTAAGGTATATATTTAAAAAAATCTAAGTCTTTGAAAAACATTTTTGGCTATTTTCTTCCTAGACATGCGTTGATATTATTCATGTTTGGATGAGAATTGATATATTCTCTTTACTTTATTTATGAAAATTCCCTGGACCGAATCAAGCGGACTAAACTCTTTATGTCATGCAACCAGAAAATGTTTTATTTAATTAATTACATTATACTGTTTTCTGTCCTTCCTTTGATAATTGATCATTTTCTGGGTAGTAGGATTTTTCATGCTTTGAATAGAATATTTTAAGGAATGCATTTAAGTGTTTTCTGGAAGGTTGCTTTGTTTCACGACAATTCATACTTTTCTGTTGCTTGTTGGAATTTTTTTATATATATATATACGTTTCCACCTAACATATTTGCAATTCTTTCGCAGTACCTTAACTTTTTTTTTTTTTTTTTGTCTTAAGGCTTTCATTTAAAATGCTCTGTTTTCTTCGAACCCTTACCTCCTGTTAAATATTTCTGGCATATTGTCCATTTTCATTAATGGCTATGTCAATCTGCCAGTCTAAAGGAGATAAGAGCCCCTTAGCATGAGTATTTGGAATATAGTTGTCTTGGCCATTAACCCTTAACTTACATTAAGGCTCTATTCAGCAGAAATTTTATGAATTGGCTCCTGTTTCTTGAGTTTTAGATACTGTGGCTCTGCTGCAGAGTTGAGGTAAGGATTTGAGCATTCAGGGGAAAACTGTGCTAGTTATCTGTTATAATAGGTATAATTTATTTGTTTTATATGTAGGAAAAATTGGTCCAAGATAAAGGCCTTACCTAAATTTATTTTGTTTTGAGATTCAAGTAATCTCTTGATTTGAAAAAAAAATCTGTAACAGCTTTCCATTTTTCAAAACTACTACTTCTTAAAACTGATTTTTATTAATATTAACTATATACTAGATTCTCTAAATACAGTATCTCATTTAATTCTGTCTGTAATGGAGGCTGAGAGAAGATAAATAAGTAACCCATGTTAGGGAACCAAAAAGTGATAGAGATAGGATTTACAACTAGGTCCATGTAGGTCCATAAGCTTTGCTCTTTCTGGTCCACCATGTTACCTTTTAATGTACTATGAGAAATGTCATACTGAATATTTTAAGAAAATATTTTGGCTATAATTCTGGGATATTAAGGCATTATCCTCTAGAGTCATAAGAATAAATATGATAACATTTTCAAGGCATTTTAAGATATTGTGCAATTTTTTAAAGATTACCATACCAGTTTTTGAAGTTGGTGACCATGAAAAATGGGCTCTAGTCCTATAGGCCCATAAACAGCATGAGAGAGCATCAGCTTATTTTCACAGAAAATGTGAAATCTGTTATTTTTGTCCCAAACAGAATTTGGTAGTTTCCCATTCCCCTATCTTTATATCAATTGAGGTCATAATGTAAAAAATGATTTTAAAGTTTCTAAAGAAAATTAGAGAGAGGGAGAGAATAATAATAAGAGTAGATATCATGTAGAAACAATTTGAAGATTTTTTTCTGCAGTGTATGCTTATTTTCTTTTAAAAATTTAAACTAGTTTGAACTCAAATGCAGTGCTTTGAGAGGAAAAATTAGGTAGTTAAAAATTTTAACTGTTTTCTCTTAGTTTGATTATTAAAATGTGTACCGTGATGCCCAAATTATAGGATTTTTTTTCTTAGTGTTTCTAGCCACCATGTTGGAAATTTCAAATTTCTTCTAAATAGAGACCTTGGTGAGGAGCTGTCTTGTTTTGTGCTTATTTTCATCTAACATGCATGTGCTGCATCTCATGTTTATGTTTGCTGTCTCACATTGCTTTATTTAGATGCCATCTAACAACAGTATCAGAAAACAAATAGAAACACTCCAGGTGAGTTGTGTTGATGTTACAAAGTAAAATATCGCTTTATCTCCTTTAAGTGTGGCCTTTTTTTCTTTACCCATTGTTGCATTGCATGTCTAATGTATTTATTCAAACCTGCTTTTCATATTGTAAAAGAAGAGTAGCACACAGCGGGAACATTCCACAGGCTTAATAGTAATGTGACCCCAAGAAGATGAATTTAAGAGAGAGAAATGATAATGGATGTTGATTCTTCACCAGAGTCCTCAATTTTAAAATATTCTATTTAATTTATATTAGCTGTTATAAATGAGAGTTTTAAAAACATTTCCAATGAAGTTAAGGAGACAGTAGCTTAGATTTTGAGTATGATTTTGATGTATGACTTTTTAAAACTTCTATCCTTTTGGTTTGGGTTTTAAACAAATCACTTTGTTTTTGGTTCACAGTAGAAAAATGGGGAAGAAACATTAAAATGATTGCTGCCAAAGAGCATATTTGACGTATCAAAACTTTATTGTATATTAGTACTATTGGATTTTAATTTATATAACAATCTGATTATGCAAATTAGACCAAAATTGTAACTAGGGAATTATATGTCTCCGTTTAAGGCTCAGATCAATTTAGGATGTTTTTATTATTCAGACATGTATAGCAGCATTATAGTGACTGAATAGATAATTAATAATTGATTTTTATCACTTTTCATCTTGTTTTGGCATTGTTCAGTATAAAGTAAGTCTGCTTTGTAAACATAGTAGTCCATCTTGGAAAGCTTGAAAATCAAGGGTTTTTTTTTCATGCCAGGTACCTCAGCACTTAAAATAAGATAATCCAAATATGTCATTAACCATTTATATGAAAATAGTTTTTATGTGGAATTGGACTTAAATATTTCAATATACAATTTATTATATATTAATTGGTATTGATCATATTTTGAATATATATTATTTGGAGTATACATAAAACTAATTGAACTTATATTTTGATATCTGATATCTTGAACTAAATGATAGGGAAGAAAATACTAGAAAAAACTTGGTTGTTATTAGTAGCATACATACACTATATGATACTTTATATGTTACTTAGTTCCATTAGTAAGAAATTAACAGAGAACGACTTGGGGAGTGTTGTTAAGATTTGGCATCATTATGGATCTGGAGGGAGGGATTGATGTTCAGACTCTGACCAGCAGAGTAACTGACATTTCATTCTTAATTTTATCAAATCTTCGTATAGATAGATGTGCAAAATTATATTTTCTAGAGGTTGTTTCTTTTTATTTGAAACATCCTCAGTTGTTATCTTTTTGCATTGCTTTTAATCTTACAGAGTAGATGTCCATTATTCTGTATCTTAAGAAAACATAAAATAGAATGACTAAATTACTTAGTATTTTAAAATTACCTTTTGTCAGTTGCTATATAATAGTCATTTAACAATTGTTATTTAACATTATAGAATAATTGTTTAACAATAAGAAATCCTCCAAACCAAATTAAATCAATGCTAATTTATAGCAATCAATGCATCCTACAGCCAATTAACAAATGCATAAAGGGTTTCTCCTAATAAAAGGTGATTATTAGGTGCATTTTCAGAATTCACAATTTAATCTCATTACATGACTCTGGTCATTTGAGAACTTCACTTTTTGTTATAGCTAGTGTGAAGAAAAAATTTGCTGATAAAATTGTGATTGAAATGGAATACTTTTCTGATCCTAAATAATAATAATCTAAATAATAATGTTTTCATTCTAAGTAAAAATTAAAGGTCTAACACTTAACATTTGTTGAGCATTTAGCATGTGCCAGGCAGTGTTCCAAGTGCTTTTCACATAATAACTTCCTTAATGTGTGAGGTAGGTACCATTTCATCTCCCTTTTACAGATGAGGAAATTGTGTCACCACTGATATATAACAGTGCCCAAGTATGGGGGTTGGCCAGTCATTCCTAATTTCAGAGTCCATGCTCTTCACCCACTATCCCATATTCCCTCTTGTAAGGATAATCACTCAATATTTTGCTTTATTTCACAAATACATATATCTTTAGTAACATTTGGTGTTCTAAATTTTACTGTGTATGGGCTGCAGTGAATTCCAAAGGAGTAATCCTTCCCTCATTCTACCAGTGTTGTGTGAACCGTTTGCCATCAAGTAAGTTGATGTGTGTGTAATTTAGGAATTATTAGAAATGATAATATAAGTCTGATATTTTACTGTTTCATTTTGAGAGTATCAGGAATGGCTCAGAATTTCCTTATCTATGGTTACTTTTGAGCTATCTGTACTTACTGTATGCCAAATATATATATATATATATGCGTATACATATATATTTAAACCTGTTTTAGATTGAATCCAAAATGGGGGATGGGTGAGGGCTTTTAAGTTTTGACAGAGAATGCATTTGATCTTAAGTGATTGCAAGTACTTAAAGAAATAAGTTTATTTTTATTCTCTTTTGTTTTTAAACAGAATAAAGATCCTAAAATGTCTCGAGTTGCACTGGAATCTTTGTATAGATTGTTGTGGGTTTATGTAATTAGAATAAAATGTGAAAGCAACACTGTAACTCAAAGGTGAGTGCCTTTGTATTAAAGTGTATTTAAAATAAAATAAAATCTTGGTAAAAAAACAATCACATGATTGGAATTTTAGTGAACATTATAATTACCTTGAGGGAGGAGTATGAATTCTCTTGACCTATTATGCAGAGTAAGAAGAATGGTTTGCTGTTCATTTCATTGCCTTATTATGACTAAATCTTGTTTTTCTTATAGTCGTCTTATGAGCATAGTGTCAGCACTTTTTCCAAAAGGTTCACGTAGTGTGGTTCCTCGTGACACACCTCTCAATATATTTGTGAAGATTATTCAGTTCATTGCTCAGGTGAGTGCTTCACCTCATGACACATATACACATGAAGTTACAAGAGTACTCTACTGTAGTAACTTGGAGTTTTAAAACTTGTTACACATCTAAAAGCATGATAACAAAACATTTATTAATATTGAATAGTGAAAATAAAAGTATGCTTTAAAAAGTAAGAAATAAAAGATGCTAGGGCCAGCCCTGTGGCCAAGTGGTTAAGTTCTCGCGCTCCACTTTGGCTACCCGGGATTTCTCCGGTTTGGATCCTGGCCACCGACCTGGCACCATTCGTCAGGCCATGCTGAGGCACCACCCCATATAGCACAACCAGAAGGACCTACAACTAGACTATGTACTGGGAGTCTTTGGGAAGAGGAAGAAGAAAAGAAAAGCAAAAAAGAAGAAGAAGATTGGCAAGAGATGTTAGCTCAGGTGCCAATCTTTGAAAAAAAAAGATGCTATTAATTTTTTGTGACGATATAAATTTAAATCATTAAGCTACACACTTGGAGAAGGAAAGGAGACCCACAAGTGGAAGCACTTAATTTAGGAAAGGTCAAGAAAGTGTCTCTGATCCTAGTGTTAGTTCATTTACTAATTACCTCCTGAGTATCTCGAAAGATTTTTGGAAAATTATTCTCATAGTCCGCATTAATGTAGGTTCTTAGGTACAGATACTGGAATCCACTGTAGCTAGTTGAACCCAAAGGGATCTTTTAAGGAATATAGATAGTTCATAGAATCACTAATAGGACTAATTTGAATGATTAACAGGAAATTGCAGAATTGGGCTGTCAAGGAAGCTTCTGCCTCTGCCACAATCAAAAAGCTGCCAAATTAGGAAGTCACTACAGGTGCTTCAGCATCGTTCTCCTGCCATGATCCCCATCACTAAAACCTTCCTTCCTCCCTCCTCCTCTTCCTCATGTACCCCTGTTCCCAAAGATTCGCATGAGTAGGGTCTAAATACCATTTGGCAGGGTCTAAATCACATCCTGCAGCCTACTGTCATAAGGAATCCCAGGAAATACCATTTTAGCTTCCTAGCCTCTGCAGTAAAGGAAGGTTTATTACAAGGGCGTTAAATGAGTGTTGAGTGAGCAAATCCAAGGTTTTGGTCACATTCCCTTTTGGGACACGAGCCCTGGAGAAACATAGGTAGGGTTATCTTCTCAATTTGGGAAAATAATTTGATTCCAGAATATTCATTGCATTCTCTCTGAACTAAAACTGTAACAATTTAGATTATCCATAATGTAATTAATTTGGACAGTGAATAGGAATATTTAAATAAAATTAATGTATCTGTTTACTGGAGCACAAACCTAATGATAATTACTTACGTGTCAATAAGATGAATGAAAGCAAATTGTGCTTTAGATCTACTGTTCAGAAAACTTTTGCCATTAAGATGTCTCTCTTCCCCCTTTTTTTCTCTGGGAACTTACTGACTCCCTTGGGTTTAATCACCTCACACGAATACTGCACCAGAACTATACAACTCCTCTCAAACATCAGTTAATCTTATCAGTTATTTTTATTTATTTATTTATTTTTTGTCTTAGAGGTTTCCTTCCTGGAGCCCTGTTCTTTCTGTCCCAGTATGAACTCACTGCTCGCTAAGCCTGCTGCAGAGCTATTGTCTTGGGACTTCCTGTCATCATCATTCTGGGAATTCCTTCACTTAGATTTTTTATTGTTATTATTGAGTTCATAATAGTTTACATCATTGTGAAATTTCACTTGTACATTATTCCTTGTCTGTCACCACCTAAGTGCTCCCCTTCACCCCCTGTGCCCACCCTCCAGCCCCCTTCCCCTGGTAACCACTGAACTGTTTTCTTTGTCCATGTATTTGTTTATATTCTGCATATGAGTGAAATCATCTGGTGTTTGTCTTTCTCAGTCTGGCTTATTTCGCTTAGCATAATTCCCTCCAGGTCCATCCATGTTGTTGCAAATAGGATGATTTTTGTCTTTTATTCTGAGTGAGCAGTTAGAACTTGGGCACTTGGATTGCTTTCATGTCTTGGCTATTGTGAATAGTGCTGTAATGAGCATAGGGGTGCATACGTTACTATGGATTGTTGATTTCAAGTTGTTTATGTAGATAGCCAGTAGTGGGATGGCTGGATCGTATGGTAGTTCTAGTTTTAGTTTTTTGAGGAATTCCATACTGTTTTCCAAACTGGCTTCACCAGTTTGCCTTCCCACCGTTGGTGTATGAGGGTTCCCTTTTATCCATGCCCTCTCTAACATTTGTTATTTTTAGTGTTAGTGATTATAGCCATTTTAACAGGTGTAAGGTGGTATCTTAGTGTGGTTTTGATTTGCATTTCCCTGATGATTATCCTTCTTAGATTTTGACTATGACTTTGGTGAATGAGTATTTAAAATTTTTGTCCTATTGGTTGGGGTATTAAACACATCATTTGATAATTAAATAATATATTTATAATCATATTTTTAAATCTTAATTCATTTGTATTTTTCTTCTGTCAGACTAGGTTTATGAACTTCTTATGGGTACAGACCTGTGTTGTTGCCATTATAAGTGCAATTTTTAACATGATATCTAACGTATAATAGTAATGAGTTATAAGGATTTATTGTTTTCTTTTTCTAGGAACGTTTGGATTTTGCAATGAAAGAAATAATATTTGATCTTCTCAGTGTTGGAAAATCTGCTAAAACTTTCACCATTAATCCAGAGGTAGAAAAATTATAATGTAGTAATGTACTATCTTATACAATTTTTTTGTTTTATTTCTTTTTTTTAGAGCACAGTTTCTGGAATCAGAACTCTTAGGCTCAAATCCCTAGTTAGAAGCTTTACTTGTAACTACAAGTGTGATCTGGGACAAGTTATTTAACCTTTCTGATGGCTGGCTGAATGGTTTATTGTAGTTTTAAGCATGGTGGAAGACAATTGAGAGAGGAAGTTTTCAGAGTTGTGGAAGTTGTAACATGAGCTCAGGTTTCTTTCACTTCAAATGACTTATATTTAAGATATTCTTTAGGGGCTGACCCTGTGGCCGAGTGGTTAAGTTCGCGCGCTCCGCTGCAGGCAGCCCAGTGTTTCATTGGTTTGAATCCTGGGCGCGGACATGGCACTGCTGATCAAACCACGCTGAGGCAGCGTCCCACATGCCACAACTAGAAGGACCCACGACGAAGAATATACAACTATGTACTGGGGGGCTTTGGGAAGAAAAAGGAAAAAATAAAATCTTTAAAAAAAAAACGATATTCTTTAATAAATACTGATACAACACTTATTGAGCACCTAAAGTGTGTTGGGCGCTGTTTTAGGTGTTAGAGACAAAACAGACAAAAATCCTTTTCCCCAGATGGAGCTTACAATAAAAAAACAGACCAAAAAAAAAATGTTATTTCCTACTTTTACGGCCTTGTTATTCACTAGTGAACTCTAATTCGCTCTGTAGATGTTAAATTGAGATTGTTTACAAATATTTTGCAGGAGCCAGCCCCGTGGCCGAGTGGTTAATTTTCTGCTCTGCTTTGGCGCCCAGGGTTTTGCTGATTTAGATCCTGGGCGTGGACATGTCACTGCTCATCAGGTCTTGCTGAGGTGGCATCCCACATAGCATAACCACAGGCACTGACAACTAGAATATACAACTATGTACTGGGGGGCTTTGGGGAGGAGAAGACGAAGAAGAAAAAAAAAATATTTTGCAAACTAGCACAATCTAACAACATACGAGAATATAAAAAGGCAAAATAAGGTTATCCTTTTTCTTATTTCTTTTAAATTACTATCCTGGTCCTTCTCGTAATCAAATCCTAAGATATGTATTTATGTAATTCACAAATGGATTAGAAAGCTATTGAAGCTTTTCATTTGTAGGATTTTAAAGATCAGTCAGTAATTGTTTCCAGATTTTTAAAGTGAGCAGACGTGAGTGTTTTTATAGATGACATACTTAACATGCTTTTCAGCAAGAAAAATTACATAACGAAAGACATTTTCTTGAACATCCATTTTCAAAAATATTCTCTCTATTGAACAAGTTTATTTCTGACAATGTTTTCTCCTCGCTGAAGCTGTCATACTAGGAATAGAAAAAGTGTCAGCTCTGCTCTTTTGTTGTTGTTACTCATTTAGGCTTACTTTATTAGGATTATCTCCAATCTGTATTTTCTTTTCAGGAATCTTTTTAAGCTTATGAGAGTTAGTTTAGTTAAAGCCAGATAAATTATCCATTAATCCATTTAATCAAATACTTGTAAATTGCAACACTGAAAGAATGAGTAAGTGCGGGCACCTCTGTGAACCCCAGTGCATTGTGGAGCTGTCCATCTCCCTCCAGGATGTCTTCTCTGACTATGTATTGTGACCATCTGATATTTAGACCAAGGGAGGGCACCATTACTGTGTCATATGTAAAGATGAGTAAAGCTTAAAACCTTAATCTTATTTAGGTAACAAAAAATACATAAATAAAAGTTTTACTTTCTCTCTGTATTCCAGTGAACTATCTTGCACACCCACTGGGATGCACATACCCATTTTAGAGATCACCGGTGTAGGTCAGTGATAACGGCAGCTTGGGCTGAAATAGCATGGTACAGATGGAGAGAAGATCATTTACTGAGAAAAGAAACATTGAGAAGGGATTAAGTTTGAGGGGAAAGTGCATTTGGTGTGAGCGTATCTAATCTGGGGTATCTTTTTGACATTCAAGTAGAGATGTCAAATGAGTCTGAGAGTCCGAGTTCAGAGAAGTGAGGCTTAAAATTAGTGGGTGATCTGGTCCTGGTGGTAAATGAAGCCATGTATACACATGAAATTACTTCAGGAGAGAATACATAATGATAGGAGAAGGCAGCCTAGGACCTTGTCTTGAAGCAGTGTAGCATTGAACATCCAGATAAAGAAGGCTAAACCTGAAACGTGGGCAGAGATGACGCAGCCAGCAGTGGCATGGACATATCGAAGGAAGGGAGTGTTTCAGGAAAGAAGGATTACTTGACAGTGTCCTGTGCTGCTCAAAAGTCAAACAGGATGCAGGAAAGGTGCCCACCGTTTGAGCAGAATCGTCACTGATGAGTGAGAGTTGCATCAGAGGAGTATTATGGGGAGGGCTTATTCCATTAAAGATAGTTGAGGACAGTTAACAGAAATGGAATATATTCAGTTGAAAGGGAAATATTGAAGATACAAGAAAGGGAAGGGATAATTGATAGTGTAATGTTCTTGAAGAAACAAGAGCAGATGGGATTCTAACAGCTGGGAAGACCAGCACCCCCTCATCTGCAAGGAGAGCAAAGGAGTGGGGAAGGAGGTGCAGATATAAGTAGACTGGTATGTATTCAGGTGCGAGATTGAGGAAAGGTGATGGTTTTTTCTTTCTCTAAAGTAGGAGACAAATCATCTGGCGAGAGAGAAGGAGGGGATGGTAGGAGTGTAGGAAAGTTACACAAGGACAGAAGAGGTTTAAAATAAGCTTTGTGGAGAATAGGAGAGCCAGTTGACCTCTGAACTGAGTGGGTGGCATTTGGAAGTTTGATATTAAAGCAAACTCTAATGCCTGGACTAGTTAAAAAATACTGGACAGAAAGGTTAGTTTTCCTGCTGTCCTACTTCCATCCTGCAGTGTTACTTGATGAGATGTTTTTAACATGAAAAAAAGATGTTTTCTGGGGGGCTGGCCCTGTGGCGCAGTGGTTAAGTGCACATGTTCTGCTTTTCGGTGGCCCAGGGTTCACTGGTTCGGATCCCAGGTGCAGACATGGCACAGCTTGGCAAAAGCCATGCTATGGTAGGCATCCCACATATAAAATAGAGGAAGATGGGCATGGATGTTAGCTCAGGGCCAGTCTTCCTCAGCAAAAAGAGGAAGGATTGGCAGTAATTAGCTCAGGGCTAATCTTCCGCAAGAAATAAATAAATAAATAAACATCCCCTTTAAAAAAAAAAAAGATGTTTTCTGACACTCTGACTTCTTTATTTTGGAACTTTTTTCTCTGAAGAGAATGAACATAGGCCTCCGAGTCTTCCTGGTAATAGCAGACAGCTTGCAGCAGAAAGATGGCGAGCCACCAATGCCGACGACAGGGGTCATTCTTCCCTCGGGAAACACTCTTCGTGTAAAGAAAATTTTTCTCAATAAAACCTTGACAGATGAAGAAGCAAAAGTCATAGGTTAGTGTTAACTGGAATAAATAAATTGCTTTGTGTTACAGTTTAATATTCTTTTTTAAAAGCTTAGATCAAATCTAAAATGTGTGTATTTGCCTAATAATTGTTATTCTGGTATAAAGAGTGATACAAAAATGAATACATTTTTGATAACACCTATATGTCTTCATGTTAGGAGTCTTCTGCTAAAATCCTTATTTTTTGAAAGATACTATTCACTGCATTTTGTCCTTCCTTCAAATTAATTTTAGTTCTCTGCATAATTTTTACGCATTTTTCTCCAAAATGCTGAAACTGATCATCAGGGATAAAGTATATCACAGTCGAAATTCCTTCTTTTATAACAATAATAATCTAATGTCATTTAAAGATTAATAGGCTTTTATTTTTACAGAAGGTAACTGTAACTATTCTTTATCTAATATCTGACATTTTATAACTGTGAGGTTTTTTCCCCTAGGAATGTCAGTTTACTATCCTCAAGTGAGAAAAGCATTAGATAGCATTCTCAGACATTTGGACAAAGAAGTTGGGAGGCCAATGTGTATGACTAGCGTGCAGATGTCTAACAAGGAGCCTGAAGATATGATCACGTATGTAATAAATTATTTTTCTTCATTGCTGTTTCACTTTTCATAGAAAAGTATAGATGATTGATTCTTGCTTACTGATTTCCTTCCTTTCTCTCTGGAGCTCTCCTGTATTGCCGGCTGCTGCAGCTCTTCCTTCCACATGCTCAGTTTTATTCTTTAAAGTGCTGTCAGACTAGAAGAGACAGCAAAAGTCATCCTGGATTCCAGTCTAGTTTGTTGTCAGTCACAAAGCCCTGTAGTTATTCCATGAGCGATAGATAAATCCCAGTTAACCCATGTGTGTCTGGACATGATTGGTTTATTAAGTCAAACAAATGCTCTTATTTTTAGAGCCCTGATAAACAACAGCAAAAAAACCCACAAAAAAACCTGAATATCTCCTGGGAGCCAGGGGTACAGAGGGGAATAATGTATGAATGGATTTTCAAAACAGTACTTTATCCCACCCTACCCCATCCCCAGCCTTGTCACTGCTTGTCATCCCAGCATCTTTTTTCTCTACTGTTAGGAACTTCGTCCTCAGGAGGATGCATTTTATGGCAATAACTTCTTTTATTTGCTAAGAAGTAGCTACATATTCTCTATAAGGGAGGGCATTTTTTTTAGATATTAATATCTGCATTATAGGTCTTAGATTAGCAAATTGGATATTGGATCTCTCAATTTAATTAATACACAGTTATTATGTACTAGTATATGCTAATATCTATGAGAGTTTCTCTAATGTGAAGGTTTTTTCCTGCGTTACTTCTTCTGGGACATCTTCATCCTTTTCGTCACAACCACTTTCCTCATTTATGTCAATAAGTTTGCCCTCACTAAGTTCCTCTGGCTGCCTATGTACAGTCTCCAACGATAGCAGTGTCAGCATTGCCCGCTCAGCTATTTCTTCTGTAACTCCATTAATGTTTGATTCCAATTTCACTACCAGTGACATCACTTTCCTTTCTTTGCTGCACTTTAATCTTTGTTGGCCAGTTTCCTCTTTTGATTATCCATTGTTGTAAAATGTCACCTGAATTTATTGCTGGAGACAAGGAAGCAACACCACTACGCACTTTGCTGTGTGTGAACCGAATAACGTGCAGATTTTGAAAAAAGTGACGTGATTGTCCCTGATTATGATGTACATCTGTTATTCACATCATGATTTGTGGAATGAAGAGCCAACGGGGAAGCTTCTTTATGCAATTACTTATAGTTAGCATGTAGTAACTGAAAACTGAACCATGCTTTGGGGTCTGGTGTTATTTAACTAAATTGTGGTAACTAAAATTCATGCATATTGGAACCATGCAAAGAGAAGACCGACTATATAAAATCTCTAAAAGTGGGTAGCAAGCCCATTGCCACTATAAGGAATACTGACCCAAAATGCTTAAAAGATTCAAATTCTTTTCTACATGAGAATTATTTTATTAGGCCAACTAAAGAGCAATTTAGATAAAATAAATTACCTTAAAACCTCACCTTGAAATAGAGACCAAAATAAAAATCAGTGTATTAAGAGGTTAGATATTTAAAATAAATAAAGTCATTGGATAACTCAAAGAAAATAGAGTAGAATAAAATTGTATTAAGCCTCTGAAAGAACCAGAGAATTTTCAAAAAATTGACACATTTTATTACATAAAAATTTTAAATATGTATGTTTGGGTATACGTGTTCGTATGTCCTGAAGTAAAATAAAAAGACAGGAACAGGCAATGCCAACAGTGGTTTATGAGAATATGTGTTTTCCAAGACCCTTGTTAGTAAATGATATTAAATGAAAAAAATCTTTTTGTTAATTTTCTAGGCCCCCCCAAATAACCAATATTATTTAGTGTTATTTAATAATTATTATTTATTGAAGCCTAAATATTATAAATTTTATTTATTAATTTGAAATAACTGTATCATAATTTACCTAAATAATGTTTATTATTTTAACATAATAGTTCCTATGCTTATTTTCTAAATCCTGAAAACCTTTTTTTGCCTACTAACTCTGTCTTTTCCCGAGTTATCTCTGTAGTCTTTTGCCCATTTATAAACTGATAGTTATTTACTGGATTTGTGTGCACTCTTTTTATATTAAATACATTAAACTTTCAGAGATGAGCTCCTATTTTCTATAGTTATTTTTCCAAGTTTGCTTTCATTGTTTAACATATATAATACACTTCTTATTAAGTCCTGTTGTGATTTATTTTTCAGGGGAGAAAGAAAACCCAAAATTGATTTGTTTCGAACTTGCATTGCTGCTATTCCAAGGTTGATTCCTGATGGCATGAGTAGAACTGACCTCATTGAATTATTAGCAAGGTAAATAAGAATTGCTGTTTGCTATGTTAATTTTTCTTTTTTGATACCTTTTAATTTCTAGCACAGCCTTGTTACTGTTATGAAAAAAGTAATAATAAAGACATTTTTAATCCTTTATTTGATTTACCTTCTAAACTCCCATTTTCTCTTTTATGTTTTGTTAAACACGTTCTCCCCACTCATTTTTAACTTTTAAATTTTTGGATTCCCCTACAAATCCTATTTTTCAATTCCCTAGCTTTCCATCTAGTACTGTTTCTTGGGATTTATGGAACCCATCATCCCCTAGCATGTGAGCCTTATCAGGTATAATGATACCCATTAGGCAATTAATTATTGTGTTGACTCCTTCAGTCATTTCCTTTGCACCCAGGGTGGTGACCAGGTCTCCTTTGCACTTTTTTGTTATTGTAGTCCCCACAGGGTTCGGGTTTGTGTCTCTTTTTCCTCTATTCGGCATGTCATATCTCTATAAAATGAGTAAATAGCATAATAACCAAACTGAAATACTAGCTCCCAAAACTAATTCTAAGTTGAGGTGATGGCTTATGGAAAAACTGGTTTGTTGATGTATTTAGGGATTCTCTTGGTAAGGAGTCAGCAAACTTTTTTCTGTCAAGGACCAAATAATAAATCTTTTAGGATTGCAGATCATATGGTCTTGGTCACAGCTACTCAGTGCTGCCTTTGTAGTACAAAAGCAGCTGTAGACACCATGTAAAGAGACGGGCGTGACTGTGTTCCAGCAGGCGGCTGGCTGGATTTGGCCCTTAGCCATAGTTTGCCAGCCCTGCCCTAAATGAAAAGCCAAGTAGATGACTATCCTAGAGCAGTGATACTTGGCTATATTGAAAGACATTTACTGGTTGCTTAGCACTTGTCACTAAGCCTTCAGTTAAATTCACAATGAATAAACAGTTAATAGACAGCTCCAGCAACCCTTTCTACCTCCTTGAAAAACCTGGCATTTCACACACCCATGCACAACCCTACCCTCAACTGTTGCAGGCTGCCATCAGAGATAGAATGCTATTTGTCTCTTTTTAGGATTATGAGGAGAGGGAGGAGTTACTTTGAAAATGCACCGTGAAAGAAATTCAGCCTTTCCCACTGTGTCTCTTAATTTTTGCTGTGAAGTAGATTGCAGAGTTACAAAGTTGATAATCAGCATTAGGGAGAGAAAAGGAGTTTCATTGTTTATAATGTTATTCCTTGGGAAAGCAGTAAACAAGTATCATTCAATTCTGTTTGTACTCCTCCCACCTCAATTTAACTCACGTACATCTCTGTGGATAGTGATCCCATATCCCCCACTAAAATGAAGCAGCATCTAGGAGGGGCAGGATGGGGGAGCCTAGAGGAGAGAACTCCTGAACAGTGGATGACAATTTGCTTTGCTGTGTACTTTGCTTTTTTCCCCGGTGATATTCATTTACTAATTAATTTACTTCAGCAGAGAGAAAGATTCTAAGGTCCGTTCTATTTTGTCCTCTATTCCTCTCATTTGGAATTGTGATGACTAAAACTTATTTACTTAAAAATAAAGCAAGCAAACAAACAAATCAAAGATAGGCAGTAAATTTGTAGACCTGTGTGCTGTCTCTCAGGAAAGTTAATTAGTTCCCCTGCCTTGAATTAGCCAGGCTGCATTGTTGTTCTCATGCATATGTACCCAGAGTCACACAAATAGGTTAAGATGATATTTACACATTCGTGGATTTAATAAGGGAAGTTGAAATCACCTTTAAAATCAGCATCATAGAGACAGTCACTCTCCTCTCCCACAGTAGCTGCTTTGGCGCCACTATCAGAGACAGACACTGGGCTAGAGATCCTTAATCTGACCCTATATGGTATTTCCTATGTGCTTCTATAACTGCTGCTGCTTCGTGGCTTACTCCCGAGTCTGTCTAGCTGTAATAAATTTTCTCTTCAGTCTCATTGTCAGTTGAAGGTTGGCTTAGTGAAGACCAGAACTGAGTTCAGCAGGGTGAAGACTGTGATATCTCCTTTCACCTAAACCACACAGCTTTCCTCCTCTGTCATTGTGGATAACTCCATCCTCCCAGCTTCCCAAGCATGTAATTGTGGCATATTTTTAATATTACCTACTTATCTTATTCATTCAGGCTGTTTCCAGCTCTAATGCATTTGTCTTGATGGTTAATCACTCAAATAATCCTTTTCAGCCCTAAATCAGAAACTCTTATGCGTATAGCATTGTGTTTGGTGGCTTCACCACTGCAGCCATCTTTTATAGTTTTCTTGTTCATCATTCTCTTCTTTATGTTCTGTTAAAATCCTTTAATATTTTGTTCATGTCCTCATATTGTTTTGATGTCTTTAAAAGGTAATTTTATGTAGCCTCTCCTCTAACTTATTTAGACTTGAACTCTCTTTAGGGCCTTCTGTGTTAGTTCGACACATTTTTTTTATTTTTTTTCTAGGCATACCCCATTTATGATGTTGCTCCTAAGTTTATTCTCATTCTCACCTTCAAGAATTATTTCTGTTAAATTGATTCCATCTTAATTTGTATTTCCTTCTTCACAATCAGCCATTTGATGTTTAACTGTAACCTCAGCAGCATGAAAGGAATGATAGAGATAAATCACGTCTTTTCTCGTCTTTTCTAGTGATATAAAGGACTAAATAACTGTGATAGTCCTAAGGTATTATATGATTGGGCATAATTTTTGATGGATTATAGGATGGTATACACATGGTATTTGAAGAATTAAAGAATTTTTTAATGTAATTGTAATATATCAACCTTTATTTTCTAAAGTACAGCATTTGAATTATGATCAAACTTAATGTTCTGAATTACAGTAAAAATACCAAATAATATCAATAGATTCATATGTGAATTTAAGCAATGAGTAAAGACTAACATAAGGATGAGTATAGCACAAAAAAAGTGAACATTGGTTCCTGTCTTCATAGTTCTTACAAACCAATTAAGAGGACATGTTTTTTAAGTTGTTAGTTTTAAGTTCTAGATGCTGAAGCTATTTGGAAGGTTTGGAGGTTCGCTAATGGAATTTTGTTCTTGGTAGGCTCACAGTTCATATGGATGAAGAACTGCGTGCTCTGGCTTTCAATACTCTGCAGGCACTAATGCTTGATTTTCCAGATTGGCGGGAGGATGTTCTTTCAGGATTTGTTTATTTTATTGTTCGTGAAGTGACTGATGTCCATCCCACGCTTCTCGATAGCGCTGTAAGAATGTTGGTACAATTAATAAATCAGTGGAAACAAGCAACCCAAATGCATAACAAAAATCAGGACTCACAGGTACCAAATTCTTTCTCACTGTCCCTTTGTATGTAAATGACCAATAATGATGTTCTATATATTGACTTTCTCAAAAACTAAAAATTTTATTAGTTTTATTCACTTTAAAAGTGTTCCTCATCCCTTAAGCTGAACTTTCCTATAGTTCATATATTAAATATATAGCGTTTGTGCATCTAACCTTTCCACCCGTCTTCCTTTGGTAACAGTTAGGTTTGGACGAACATAGAAAGTAGAGGCAATTCTAGCTCACATTTAGGTTGTTTCCAATATGTTTAAATCCGATACAGTGAAAATTTTTGGTAGCCTTCCATTTGAGTTATTTGATTATGTTATCCATGATACCAGTCCTTGTTTCCTAAATACAGTATCTGGGCTTCTTAACCATAAACGTGCTCAAATTATTGACTTTTGATAATGTCTAAGTTATAGATCCTTGGAATTTTAGAGCTGGATCATCTAAGCCACCCAGTTTCTCAACCTTTAATGAGCATACACATCAGCAGGGGCCTGAGAATCTCTATTTCTAACAAGCTCCTAGGTGAAGTCATGCCACTGGTCCACACTTTGAGTACAAAGGCTCCAATCCAGCCCCTACATTTTTCACATAGAAATGTTAGACCAAGAGTAGTTAATAGTGTCAGCTCCAAGGTTACAGAGTAGCCAGAGAATGATAGAAGTTAGGTACAGAATTCATATTCAGACTGCCAATTAAATGGATTTTCTTCCCTGTGTATATGATTACATTTTTATAAATTAAATATTACTTAAATTGTTTGAGCTGAGGCAGACGTATGGCCATAATTTTTATGATTTGCTTTACCCTTTATTAATTGTTTGACTGGGATGTGTATGCATACATTTTATTTTATTTTAAAATTCTCTTTATTTTTCAAGCATGGTGTGGCTAATGGAGCTTCTCATCCCCCGCCTCTGGAAAGGAGCCCGTTTTCCAATGTATTCCATGTGGTCGAAGGGTTTGCACTCGTCATTCTCTGTAGCAGTCGACAGGCCACTCGGAGATTAGCCGTCAGTGTCCTTAGGGAAATACGGGCTTTATTTGCACTTTTGGAAATACCTAAGGTAAGATTTAGGCATTTCATTTTGTTACCTAATGAAAGTACTTAAAAACTGTCCTTTTGTCCATCCTTATTCTGTATTTCTGTTACTACTGCACAGATATAACTTTTTAACAAAGTCTTTTTGACAGAGTCTAAATTAACCCGCCTGCCCTCCATTCCATTTGTAACAAATAAGGCTAAACTGAGTTTTTAATGTTTACTTAGGTTTGGCTACTTTTCTTAAACATTCCTAAATTTTTTTAGACACATGATGTCTCTTTTATAGGGTGATGATGAATTAGCCATAGATGTGATGGACAGGCTGAGCCCATCCATTCTTGAGAGCTTCATACATCTTACTGGGGCTGATCAGGTAACTATGCTGATTTCATGTTGTTCAGTCTTGTTTTGGAACTTATGACATACATACATACATACGTGAATTTCCTTTACAAATGTAATGCTAGAAAGTATTTTTGAAAACTGTAAATTGCCTTAAAAATAAAAAGTAATTTTAAAAAGGTGGCACACACACAGACGAAGTGACACTAGTTTATGCTATGGTCATTACTCTTCCCCATAGAAATAAAAATACTTTATCTTTGTAAAATCTCAATCTTTCCAACCTGAGAAGCTTCTCTTAAATCTAATGTTACTATTGACTACTATCTGCTAGTTATTATGGCATATAATATTCTTGACATATATATACTGGTTAAAATGCTATGGAAAAAGATATGTGTTGAAATTCAAAGCAAAAAATTGCACCCTTGCGTTCAGTGAGTATATTTGTTTGCTTTGACACATAAGAGCAATGGGGTAAATATGTAGTATTTTATGTGAGTCTTATGTAGTTTGACGCATTAAAATGAAGAATAAAACTTTGTCAACAAACACATTGCTGAGAAAGCTTACGCAAACTCTTAGCTGGATTTGAAAAAAAAAAAGGGCCATATATCAATATTTCGATTGATGTAGGAATAACTATCAAACTTTACTACTTGAAATTTTTTTCTTCCTGTCTTGGAATACATGGACAAGAAGTTTCTGTGCTTTCGGCATAACATTTGGCTCTTAGAACTCATGAGTTATGTATAACCAAGAAAAATAATAATAAAATTTTATAAATCTAAGAGATGATTATAAATCTGTACATTTAAAGAATTCTGTTTTAGATTACTAACCATGGATTATGCCAACAAAAGGAGTCGTGAATGACTCTCTTCTGGTGCTTAAAGCCATGCCTGGCTCATAGCAGATGCTTTATAAATATCTGTTGAATGATAGAATGAATTGAGCCTGTGTTCAGTTTAAGATTCCATTTTTCATTGTTGTTGTTGCAGAAATGTATATATATATGTTTTGCTCTGAAGGTAAATTTTTATCTCTTCAGTATAAGAGCTCAGAGTATTATTGAGCAAAAATTTAAGAATCTGTACCTCTAGAGAGGAGCCCATTTTCCAGTCTGTTCCACTTATGCCTATATAGGGTGCATCAGCATGGAAGTTAATGGTTCATTTTTGAGTTCTCTAGCAGCTTCAGTATGCCCATGAAAGTTGCGTATTCATATGTGAATTACGTAAGTAGTGGTTCTTAACCTTTTTGGGTTATAGATCTTTTTGAGAGTAATGAAAGCTGTGGAATGTCTCTCCAGAAAAAAGCATTTATGCACATGCACAAAAACCTTACATGCCATTTCAGGAATTTACTACTCAAACTACTCCCTTCAAGCATGGTGTGGCTAATGGAGCTTTTCATCCCCTTCCTTAAACCCAACTCGAACCTCCTATTTTCCCTGTTTTAGAACCTCTGTTCTAGAAACTACCAATAGACAACTTACAGTTTAAAGCAATTCATATGGCAAAACTTTGAAAGTTATTGAAATGTGCAATAATCAATTTTTTTTTTCTCTGCGTAGACGACTTTGCTGTATTGCCCTAGCTCAATAGATTTACAGACGTTAGCAGAATGGAACTCTTCTCCTATCAGCCACCAGTTTGATGTGATCAGTCCATCACACATATGGATATTTGCACATGTGACCCAAGGCCAAGACCCATGGATTATAAGTCTCTCCAGTTTTTTAAAGCAAGAAAACCTTCCGAAACACTGCTCCACAGCTGTGAGCTATGCTTGGATGTTTGCATACACAAGACTCCAGTTATTGTCCCCACAAGTTGATATAAAGTAAGTTATTTTCCTAATGTAAATTTTAAAATGTATAGACTATCAGTTTTCATAACGTATGTATTTGAAAAGTTGTACAAATTGGAAACCCGTAAGTAACAGGCCATAATGTATTGATGTATTAAGGAGAGAGATGAACGTTGTGAAGGATATAGTCTCATAATCCTTTTCATATAATTTAGTCTCAACAAATTGTAATTGTTTGTTTACTTAATGACACAGTGCTTGGTACAGAGTATGTGTCCAGTGCATGTTTTTTTTTTGAGGAAAACTGGCCCTGAGCTAACATCTGCCAATCCTCCTCTTTTTGCTGAGGAAGACTGGCCCTGAGCTAACATCTGTTTCCACCTTCCTCTGTTTTTATATGTGGGACGCCTACCACAGCACGGCTTGCCAAGCGGTGCCATGTCCACACCCAGGATTCGAACCGGCGAACCCCAGGCCACCAAAGCAGAACATGCGAGCTTAACTACTGTGCCACCGGGCTGGCCCCAGTGAATGTATTTTGAATGAAAGAATTAATGATGAAAGGATCTGAAGATGAGTATGGATGTGGATATAGATAAGTTTGCAGACAAAGGCTGAGAAGTAAAGAGAAACCGAGCTCAAGGACCTTACTTTTCCTGATGACATTATAAGAACGGCCATCTGCTAACAGAGATTAGTGATAATGACATTGGGTTGTGGTTTTGAGGATAATCATAAAGATTTGCAGTAACTGAGTATGTGATGGAGAGTTGACCAAGGTCACTATAAACTGGAGTTAATTTCTTCTTGTTCTTAAATATAGAAGAGAATTTTTGAACCTGAGTTTGAGTTCCTGATTTCATCTATCCAGTACGCCATTGATCAGATTGCATGGAATGAGTCCTCTCATCGTATAACTTGCCCATATAAACCCAGCACCTGGATAAATCTAACACCTTAGGCTCACATTAAAGGCTTTCAAAACCTGGCTCAGTTTGTACTTTTTTCCTTATTTTCTGTCACTGCCATCCATGTACTCTTATGTTGGAACCAAAATGAACCTCTCGAAGTTCACTCACCGTGGTCCACAGTTTCCATTCTATGAGCTTTTGTTCACATGTGCCTAGAATGCCTTTTGTCTCCCCAACCCCCCCATGTCCATATCTGACATATCTCAAATTCCACCTTATTTTTCAAGCCACCTTTTACATCTCCAACCCAGAGTAATCATTCCTTCTTTTAGATTTTAGTATATATATTTTTGGTATTTCTGTATGTACATGCTAATTATATATCTATGTAGATTCTCAGGTATTGTGTATATTGGGTGTTATTTTTTTAATGAAGATTGACGCTCGCCACCTTGCATAGCATTCATGACGTGATCTTATTTATGGTCTCCCCTAATTACCATATTTTAAATTATAAGCCCCTCTCCTATGACTACTCCCTCTCTCCCCTTTCTACTCTATTCTTCTTCATCAAACTTAGCACCATCTGACATTATTTGTTTCTTTATTGTATGTCTCCCCCAGCACACACAATGGCGCTGGTTTTTTTACAGGTTTTTTTCCCACTACTGTCATCAGTGCTCAGAACATTTTCTAACACGCTAAGACACTGTTGCGGAATTAATGAAGTGGTGTGTATACATATTATCTTAATATGTTATAAATTGACTGAAGGCAAATAGTGTGTATCAGTATTTTTCCTGTTTTTGTTTTGTTCTCAGTCCTTAATCCCCATGGAATTTTGGTGTTTGGGAAGATTTATGGAATGGTTTCAAAATAGTTTCTTGGTCTAATCTTTTAAGACAGAAATTTGACAGAAGCCTTAAAAATGTGGATATTGTTTTGACTCTGAAATTCTCTTTTCAGGAATTTACCCAAGAAACTAATTCACCTTTTATTATAATTAAGCATATATGCAAATGTATAATGTTGTATATAATAGGGGGAAATTGCTATTAGCTAAAATGTCCAGGGGGCTGACTCTGTGGCCGAGTGGTTAAGTTTACACGCTCTGCTTTGGTGGCCTGGGGTTCATCAGTTCGGATCCTCGGCCTGGACCTGCACCTGCTCATCAGGCCATGCTGTGGCCGCATCCCACATAGAAGAACTAGAACAACTCACAACTACAATATATAACTATGTACTGGGGCTTTGGGGAGAAAACAAAAGAAAATAAAATGTCCAACAATGAAAGTTTGGCCATATAAAAGTTAGGTAATCTCTATATTGATATAGCATATGGTCATCAAAAATAATGTCATGGAAGTATATTAATTTACATGGAAGATGTTAAAAATATATGTTTAATACAAAAAGCGAATATAAAACAAAAGAAACAATATTATTCAATTTTTATATGTTAAAAGAGAGGTATTCATGCATTTATATATACATATATATGAACTAAAGGTGTGTAGAAGAATATACAGTGCTTATTTTGATGTGGCAGTAAAGGTAATTTTTATTTTGTTCTACACTAAACACATATAATTAGTTATAAAATGTGGCCTGATAAAATATTAAGTTTTTTCACAGGAATAGTAGATCGTGTTAAAATGATCCTGTAATACGTTTTAATTTTCGATCTAATATTGTATTCATTTATATCTCGTATCATTCCACAAAGATTTAGTACTAATGAAAACTAGATGAGAACGATCTCCCCTAAAATGATAGAAACTTAGCATTAGTTAAAGAAAACATTTTAAAATATGTTGTATTATTTATATCTACCTGTTTTTCTTCTTCCTTTTTTTTTCCTTAGTAGCCCCATCAATGCCAAGAAAGTAAATACTACCACGAGCAGTGACTCCTACATTGGCCTGTGGAGGAACTACCTGCTTCTTTGCTGCAGTGCAGCAACATCCACCTCGTCTTCAGCATCTGCAGGTTCTGTAAGGTGTTCTCCTCCTGAGACACTGGCGTCTACCCCGGACAGTGGCTATAGCATTGATTCTAAAGTAAGTTTTTCAGATCTGTCATTGAATCTGAATGGCACCATAGAAGTAGTAATGTTTTAAAATTTCTTTCCAGGACAATGAAGTAACTTGGTTGAAAAGGGTATTAGTTACTTGCATTAATAATGAAAGTAGTTCAAGAAATCCCATTACTATTTTTATGGATTCCTAGTTGGAATCAATAATATGTATAGTTTGTTCTTGGGGAGAAACGACCATGCTCATTTGCTCATTAAATTCATCATAATGATTTTTTTTTTTTTTTTTTTTTTGGTGAGGAAGATGTGGCCCTGAGCTAACATCTGTTGCCAGTCTTCCTCTTTTTGCTTAAGGAAGATTATCACTGAGCTAACATCAGTGCCAATCTTCCTCCATTTTGCATGTGGGATGCTGCCACAGCATGGCTTGATGAGCAGTATGTAGGTCCACACCCGGGATCCGAACCCGCAGACCCTGGCTGCCTAAGTAGAGCTTGTGAACCCAACCACTATGCCACTGGGCTGGCCCCTGTTAATGAATATTTTTAAAGTAATTTTCATCCTTGTCTTCCTTTATTCTATTTCCTGTAGTTCTCACACTTTTCCATGTCCAAAAGGAGTCGTTTAAATAATTACCTTTTTAGAATTTGCCTAAATTATGTAGTGGTACAAATGATACTTGGTAACAACAGCTGTATAGTCTCTGATACGATACAAAATATTCTGAGGTAGTTGAAGGAAATTTACAAAATTTAAGACCTGGGTGTCTAACTTCAACACCGATGACTCCTTTAGAAGTAGTTGTTTTCTACTCATTTTTACGGATCAAAAGACAGTGACGGTCTGATGGAGGGAGTCAGCCTATTAGGGGATGGTAAGTATCTATAAGAAATTAAGAGTCGCAGAGCCCAAGTCTGTTAGCACACTTGCAATGAGTCATTGGACAAATTGTTTAACCTTTTCAGGTTATGTGCACAACAGGCGAATTTTGAAGCACCGTTCATACTAAAATTTCCTCTGTGCATTGTCCTTGACCAAATATTGTTGAAATGTCACATTATTTAGTTGGATGTACTACCATTAGTGCTGTTATAAATATAACATTATTTTTCCAGATTATTGGCATCCCATCCCCTTCATCCTTGTTTAAGCACATAGTTCCCATGATGCGCTCTGAGAGCATGGAAATCACAGAATCCCTTGTTCTCGGTCTTGGCAGGACCAACCCAGGAGCTTTTAGGTAAGTATCTTTCTGTTTTCTCTACACACTAAAATAGCAAATGTGACTACTTGGAGAGATGGCGCGGGTGGAGTACTTATCATCAGGATGGGTGCGTAACTGTTCTGACTTTTATGGCTTAACCAGCTGTGTAACATTTAACTAGTCATTTAAGTTATTTGAGCCTTTATTTTCCCATTTTGATTGAGTAAATAAGATTTACCCTGTTTTCTTCACAGAACGATTATTAAAATCAAATATAGACTGTATAAATATGTTCCAGAAATAAAACGCCATGTAAATCTTTAATATTTTCCTATTTGATTTATTTACACAGTGATTCTATTAATTTGTAATCTTGATCCGTTGGTGAAAACTACAGTTTTTCCCCTTCTTGTTTAAGAGAATTAGACTATTTTTAAAAGCATTATTTATGTATATATTTTATATCATTCTTGATGTTTTTGATATTAATGAAGGAAATTTTTCATTTTTGCCTGAGGTTCTGCCTTATTACTGCATGCTGGTCCCTGAATTTATTCTTTTAAGATTGTCCTCTATTGATATGAGGTGATGTTTGATGTTTTATGTCCAGGATAACGTACAATAGAGAATAGGTTAATAAATTGTAATTTGTCTATAGATATGGGATAGCATTCATTATAAGTGAAGTTTTGGAAGATTATTTTGTGACAGGTACATACACTATTGTGGTAATAGAAAAAATGGGATACAAAAATAATCTCAACTTCTGAAAAAACAAATTTGCATAAACACACACAGTTCTGAGGCAAACACTTCAAATGTCCGCAGTGGTTTCTATAGATGATGAAATTGTGGGCAGATTTTACTTTCTTCTTATACCTTTTGTATTATCCCAATCTTCTACAATGAGCACATTTTCCACTTAAAATCAGAGTATAAGCAAAGATTAATTATCATTTTCATAAAGTTCATACCCTTTGACTCATTAATTTTAATTTGTAAGAATTAATCCTAAGGAGATAATCAGAAATGAAGACAAAGATATTCACTGAAGCATTATTTATAATAACAAAAATTAGATAAAATTTAATAAATCAGTAATAAATGAAAATGGTTAGGAAATTTATGGTATCCTACCGTGTAATGGAATGTTATGAATTAACTAATGATATGTGAAAGTGATTATGCTAATATTATTTAAAGGAAAAAAGGTACCATCTTACATCTGATAGGGTTTCAATTATGTAAAATGTATGTGGGCTGCAAAATGATTGAACAGAAATCTTGATAGTACTTATGTCTACAAATGAGAATAAGTGGCCTATACCATTTTTTTCTGTTTTCCAAGTGTTCTTCAGTGTGCATTTGTTATTTTATAACTAAAACAGAACAACAAAAGTTGTGTTTAAAACAATAGGGTTAGGGTTAACACTTATCAGTTTACATCATTATATTTACATATTCACACATGTCGGAGTGATCTGTTCGGCTTTAATTAAGTGAACGAATACCATTTTTCTTCTAGGGAACTGATAGAGGAATTGCATCCCATAATTAAAGAAGCACTTGAAAGAAGGCCAGAGGTAAGCTGTGTAGTATTCTATCATTAAATATTTGGCCAACACTTACCTCTCTTCTATATTCTACACATTATGCCAAAAGTTAGAAATTCAGAAAGAAGTAAAAGATTATTTAGTGCAGTTTTCAGCATTTTTTTAATATAGAGAACTCTTTTTTCTGTCCCCCACAGGAGATCTCATGCAGAAACCCGTTATTGAAAACAGATGTTAAAATGCTCTAGCTGAAGTGAGGACAGTCAGAGTCTAGACTGCAGTTGGCAAACCTTTTCTATAAATGGCCATATAGTAAATATTTTCCTTTTTGCAGGCCATACTGTCTCTGTTGCAACTGCTCAATTTTGCTGCATAGACTACTGAACAAGTGGGTGTGGCTATATTCCAATAAAACTTTTATTTACAGTAACAAGCAGCAGTGGGCCAGATTTGGCCCGAGGGCCATATTTTGCCAACCCCAGCTCTAGATCCCTAAACCTACAGATCTGTGTGGGTTTTGAGCAGCTTTTAGAAACCAAAGATCTGGTGGGACAGACTGATATGTAAACCATAATTATAACAATGTATGACACACTCAAAGTCATAGATAACAGGTTACACAAGCTACAGAGAAGAAAGCCTCCGACTCTGCCTGTGGAGTAAGAGAAGGCATTACAGATGAAGCACTGACATTTGAGGTGAATTTTAAAGCATGTTCCCCAGTGGACAAGCAAGAGAAAGACATTCTAGGCAGAGGAACAGCATTTGCACACTTTATAAAAGAATTTAGACATTGCACATTCTTTCGTGTGATTATCTTATGGGGAAAGTGATTGGTTAGGCTGGAAAGCAAGATAGGAACTGTTTCCTGAAAGACTCCTCGTTTCAGCTTTATCAAGTAGACCAGTGGTCAGCATATGCCAGTGGCGTCTGAGAATTACCAGGAGAGGTTGCTAAAAACTACCGATTACTGGACCCATAGAATGAGAATCCCTGGAGTGGAGCCCAGAAAACTTTTTCTTTTTTTTTTAAGCACCTTAGATGTAGAACACTTTTTGAGAGTCCCTGCTGTTAACGTTGGAGATCCACTGAGGAATTTAAGTGGGAGACGGAGATGGTGACAGTAGCTACTCTTTCAGAGGCTTTAAAACACCATCTGTAATTCTTCACTCCCTTTCATTAATTCAGCCCTGAGGAGTAGTGATAGCATCCCCATTTTGTAATTGATTAGATTTGTTGCAGAGCGATCATTTTGGTTACAATGCAGGATGATTTATTAGAGGGAAGTAGAATTGGAAACAAAATTAAGTGGCAGTATTTTTATACTTCTGAGTTTCAGGGGAAAAAAGTTATCTCCAAGTGATTAGCTGTGTACAGCAATGGGCTTTCACTGTGAGTTGTAGTCAGAGAGCGTTAGACTCACAGTCTTCCTATGGAGACAGAATGAAAACGGGTTAGCTAAAACTTTGCAAAAGTCCCCAAAGGCTGTTAAGAAACTATCCTTTCCAATATAAATTGCTGTAAACTTTATAAAGAGGTAAAAGAAACAGTAAATTTAATGAATTGGTTCTCAGCAAATTGGCTGCTTATGGAAGACAGAAAACTGGATTGTGGGCACGAAAGTGAAAGACTAATAAATATATCTTGAATTGCTCTGTACTATGCAAATGACGTCATCAATGAAATCATGAGCTACAGAAGAGAGTGAGATAGGAGATCTGTATGTTACTGCTATATGAGTTACTGTTGGAAGCAGAATCAAGTCGAGGCATTACAGCTGTTACTCTAGGCATTAGGACTTTGGCCCTAGGAAGACAAGCATGTTTATTCATACCATAATGATCAAAGAAATGTTTTCTTTTGTTTTTGTTTGTATTTATTTTTTGTGCCAAAATTAACTGTTAAGTGGAAAACTTTGGCATGAGCAAAATCTGTAGGGTTTCTTCAGTCCCCTTCACAATATTTTCCCTGTTTTTCTGTTATGTTTTGGGGAGTATCTTAGGGAGTTTTTTTTTATCATTCAATGAGAACAGTTTGCTAACCACTTCACTTCTTCTAAAGATGTCAGACTGGCAAATCACCTAAAAGTAACTGTGGAGTTTTATTTGTACCCCACATAAGGGGTATCACCATGTAAAATGTCATGTGATTTTATTTGGCTTGTTAATTTCAAACCATCAGCACATATCTCTTTGATGCAGTAGCTACCAGAATGGTCAAAATCTACATTACACAAGCTACATAATTTTGCTAACTCTCAGACATTCACATTGTTCTCTCCAAGTTACACTAACAAGTTTGCTATCAATTTCCCTGAAGGGCTTTTCATTAATATCTTTGTATCTTTGGAATAGAATATGAAACGGCGCAGGCGTCGAGATATTTTACGAGTACAACTGGTACGAATATTTGAACTGCTGGCAGATGCTGGTGTCATTAGTCACAGGTTGGTATTGGATTTTGATTTTTAAAACTTTGGAATGATTAGGGAACATAATATTTTTTCTCTCATGAACTACAGAGAAACAGAAAAGCACCTTTGCAACAAAAAATCCCTGTCTGCATCACGGTAAACATTATTTAGCAGTCAAAGATGCATCCAGCAAATTAACTAATGGTTAACAAATGTATTGAAACACTAGTGCTGGATTGCTTCACGCAAAAATTGGATATAATGTTGCGATGATTTTGATGTTTGTTGGAATCTAGTAATCTAGGTAAGTGGACAGTAGCCTTTTTTGTGTGTGACTGATTCAACTATTTCTTACCTCATTTTTAAGATCTATTTCTTCTGGACTTGTAAAAATAAATCATATATTTAAAGGCTAAACATTATAAGGTTTGTAAATTTATTCCAATCAACTGTTAATCTGTCCTGCTGGGAAAATTATGAAATCCACAAACCTAGTTCTTAACTGTTTCCACTTTTTGCAAATGAAAACATAAAACCTGGGGCTGCGGTTGTAATAAAAGGACAGTCCCTTGAGGAAAATTCCGTCAGCTTTGTTTTTTTAAGAGAAATGAATATAAGGCTTTCACTATTATGGACTTTTTATTTCCTTGGTTAAGGGAAAAAAGGATGAAGTCTGAATGCCAAGAAGGTATAGAGGTCTTTGCTTTGCTCACCCAATCGATTCTCTGTGCCTGATGCACAATAGGTGCTCAATGAATATTTGTTAAAGGAATGTTTTATTCTGGGCCAGGTTGCAATCTACTGAATTGGTTTCCCATCCACTAATAAGTCATGACCCAGAGATTAAAAACACTTGTTTAAGGAATAAAGAAAAAAATTTCATCATAAATTCATTCAACATATTTTTACTAGACTGATATTTTTGATATACTATGGTATCACTGTGACTCCTTACACTTGTTTTCATGGCTTTAGGATGTTTATAAGAAGCTATTGACATCTATTTAAAAAATTGTTTTTACTTTTAAAATCATACGTTTTAGAAGTCCTTTGCAATGTAAGAAGGAAAAGCTGACGCAAATAAATGTGAATGTAATAGCTAATCATTTATACAGCACTTACAGCTTCCTAGGACGTTTATAGATGGTGACTCATTCATATTCATACTGAAATGCTCTGAAGTAGATACTGGTCACATGCTTAATAACTGACGGAACAAGACTGCGTTCTGAGATTTCTGACTCTAACCAAGTGACCCCCTTCCAGTCAGGTTTCCAGGCACAGAACCCTTGCCTCAAAGAGAATCTGACTGCAGAGATTCTTGAAGCAACTCCATAGATCTAGATGGAAGATTTGAAAACCAGCACTCTTACTTGAATTCTCTTAAATTTCTGTAACTCCAGTAATCCCTATCCTAGGGTCTTGCTGAGAATGAGTACCTAATGGGTCTTTTATTGATTATGCTAAAGGCCCTAATATGAATGTGCATGGCAACTATGAGAACAGGTAGAACTAGTCTTTCTTCTTTCTGCCTCTCTCAGCTGACCCTCCATATCTCACATGCCTCCTTATTTTGAAGAGCTACATATTTCGATGGAGAGGGAGTAACCTTAGCACTGAGTAGTTGATTAAAGGTGGATATGGGGTTGAATAATACAAATTTCAGTAGCAGTTCCTTTGATTGAGAGGTACTGTCTATTTTTATATTTACGAGGGCCAAAATCATGTTCATTTAATTTTTGTATATTAAGTTGCATACTACCGTGACCATGCAAACTTCAATATATATTATTCTGATTTTGACTACTAGGAATTTGTTTTGATTTAAATTATAATTCAAAATCACGTTTTCTTTATCATTTATTTCCTTCCATATTTTCAGTGCAAGTGGTGGCCTTGATAATGAAACACATTTCCTCAACAACACTTTATTGGAGTATGTAGATTTGACTAGACAACTCCTGGAAGCAGAAAATGAAAAAGACTCTGACACACTGAAGGATATACGATGCCATTTTAGTGCCTTAGTGGCGAATATCATTCAGAATGTTCCAGGTATGATTTTCAGTTTCTTAAACCATTATTAAATATTCAGGGACCATCATATTTTTTCTTCCCCTGAGGTTTTGTAATCTAAGTTGATAAAACAGCATGTGAACATACTGGAAAAATATCTCAGCATCACATGGATGGCAAGAGTTTGTTTTACCTTTGAATTAGTGTCAGTGATTAGAAATCAAAAAGGAGCCCAGCTTAGGTTTTCAATGACAGCAATCAAGACACTAACACAGGGGCCAGCCCGGTGGTGCAGTGGTTAAGTGCACAAGTTCTGCTTCAGCGGCCTGGTGTTCACCAGTTCAGATCCCAGGTGCAGACATGGCACTGCTTGGCAAGCCATGCTGTGGCAGGCGTCCCACATATAAAATAGAAGAAGATAGGCACGGATGTTAGCTCAGAGCCAGTCTTCCTCAGCAAGAAGAAGAGGATTGGCAGCAGATGTTAGCTCAGGGCCAATCTTCCTCAAAAAAGAAAAAAAAAAGACACTGACACAAAAATTTGAAGAAATCAGTAGAATAAGCTCTTTGGACAAACTTGTTCTAGACCCAAGAAGCATAATACTCCCAATGGTAATTGAGAATAGGATTAACGAGATACCTTTGAATAATGAGAGAAAGGTGTGGACCACAGATGTAAAGAATAACAAGGATACAGTGTTACTGATTGAGTCCTTTCACAGATGGTTGTGCCTCTTATTGAGCACATACTGTATTCCAGGTACTTGTTTAGGCAACAGGAAGATTGATACATGTAATTACATTTTAAAAAGTTGTAAATTATTTACAAGTGTAAAATATAAAAAGGTTGTTATAGTCTTTGGTATACAATGTAGATACAAGTGTTTTTTCTTCTTTCTGAAAAAACATGAAAGTTATTTTGTTACCTGAAAAAGTATATGCAAGCAGCTGACTTTTAAAGTAAGAGCATGGGTTGTGTTTTATAACATGTTCGTGTAAGCACCTGTTTAGGTGCATTAATTTCAAGTGCAGGAGCTCTGTTTTGAACTTTAGGGGAAAATGGTGAATTTTAAAGTGGAAAGAATCCTTGGAGATCATGTTGGCACCATCAGCAAGAGGCAGCAGAGTGGGTTTGCACGCCAGGTCTCACACCTGACTGCAGATCCAGCAGCTCCCCTTTCGTCTGTTTTGTATATCAAGATCCCATGTAAGGATTCTTTTATAAAGACAGCTCCGCTGCTGAGAACATACAAATTTAAAAATAGCTAATCTAGTCCAAAGCCCTCTCTTACCACCAAACCGAGGTCCAGAGTGTGTTTGTGTTCATGTTTTGGCCAAGTTCATCATGTAGCTAGCAACAGCCCAAGGAGAAGCAGGGTCCTGACGCCCAGCTCTCTGTAGGCCTCCGGGCAGCACTGTCCCTGCCAGGAAATCCTGTGTGCACAGATGCTGTATCTCATATAATGCTGTGTTACATGGTGACAAAGACTGCAAGTTTGTTTCTGTGACTTGCATATATGTAAATGATTTCTGTTACTATGGAGGTTTTTGGTAGATTAAAATAAAAACTTTTGCTTTCTTTTTTACATCACATACATATTCAATAATAAATAAGTTGACGTGCATGTTTAAAGTAAAAAGGAACTAAATTTCTTTTTCGTCTATTTTTTATTTACAGTGCACCAGAGAAGAAGTATTTTTCCTCAACAGAGCCTTCGTCACAGTCTGTTTATGCTGTTCAGTCACTGGGCAGGGCCTTTTAGCATCATGTTTACGCCCTTGGACAGATACAGTGATAGAAATATGCAAATTAACAGACATCAGTACTGTGCACTGAAGGTATTTACTTAGAAATCTGTTTTGTTTTTTCTTATGTTAAGAGTAGAGTTCAATTTTTTTGTCTCTCTCAGTACCTGGTATTATAAAGAGGACAGAAATTTCTTCAAAATACCTGAGAGTATTAGAATTTATATTTGCTTGCTGCATTCAAATACATATACAGTAGGTTTATTTAAATGCATAATATACAATGCAAAGAAGTTCCAGAATCTACCAAAATTTGAATGCCATTTTCCTAATGAACTGAGGATTACCTTGAAGAAATACCTATTTTTTTCCTACTTAAGTACTTGCTCTTGGTCTTTTTTTTTCTTTCTCTTCTCTTCCAGTACTGTTCAAACTCCAATTGGGTATCGTTATATTTATTTACTACTTACAATAAATTTCTTGGTTTCAAAATTATGACGTTTTTCTTTGTAAAGAAAAATATTAAAGATATTGTGGCTACATAAGCATAAGTAAAAATATCCTGCCTCTTCTCATTAAGCAACCAACATTTAACCTCCTAAATGTTTTAAATGTAATTCTAATATTATTGTTTGAAGGCTATGTCTGCTGTACTGTGTTGTGGCCCTGTTGCAGATAATGTAGGACTTTCATCAGATGGCTATTTGTACAAATGGTTGGATAACATTTTGGACTCTCTGGACAAAAAGGTAATTTGACAACACCCTTAAAATTTCATAAGAAATTGCATTGCATTTGGAGTTATTGTATGGCTCACTGAAAATGTCTTTTTTTAATAAGATAGGTTAGAATGATATGCAGAAAACATATTGTGTAAAATTAAATAGGATGCCATAGTGTAAGAACTTTCTAATTCTTATTTATTACTCATTTGAATAGTTTTAATTTCCCTTTTACATTATAGGATTAATACGGTAGTGTTGTATTTCTCTCACAATAGGGTTCTAAGTCTGTAAGTAAAATTTTAATGTAGAATACATTGATCTCCTAGGAAGAAATATGTTATTTGCTATGTTTAATTTCTTTTTTTTTTCTTTTTGACCACTCTCCAGTTAATCATTCTTTCTTGCCCTGCTTACTCCTTGCCCTCCTTACTCTCATGCAACATACACATAGGCTTCACAATTTAAAATAGGACTTAGGTTTTTTCACTCAGAATATTTTCTGGTGGGTTATCAAAAGCAAGAATACAGCTTGATGAAAGTAATTGGAGAGGTTAATAACTCACTTTGCTGAAAGCACTTAATCACTGTTCACATTCATCAGCCACCCTCGGGGCTCTGCTGGAGGAGAGAATTGTACCACTAAGAGTCTTGTGTGAAAGGCAGGAGACCAAATATAATTTATCCATGTCATTTTGTTTTTTCTTCTGGCTAAATAAAATGAAAAGAAGTTGAACGAAAAGAGACTGAATTTTGTGATTAAATATAAGAAATATATGGAGTATATTAGTAAAAATGTGAAGTAGACAATTAAATGATGTATAACTTTCTCTCTCCTGGGCAATTCTATGACCTGTACTTAGGTTCATCAATTGGGCTGTGAAGCAGTTACATTACTGCTGGAGCTGAACCCGGATCAGAGCAACCTGATGTACTGGGCTGTGGATCGATGTTACACTGGTTCCAAGAGGGTGGCAGCTGGCTGCTTTAAAGCCATAGCTAATGTATTCCAGAACAGGTACCCAAGATACTGTCTTTCATGTGTTATTTAGATTTTTTTTTTTTAATCTCTGCTCTCCTTGGCTTTCTTCTTCTTTTTTTTTTGTGAGGAAGATTGGCCCTGAGCTAACATCTGTTGCTAATCTTCTTTTTTGTTTGTTTGTTTGTTTCTTCTTCTCCCCAAAGCCCCCCAGTACATAGTTGTATATTCTAGTTGCATATCTTTCTGGTTGTGCTATGTGGGACACCACCTCAGCATGGCTTGATGAGCGGTGCTAGGTCCATGACCAAGATCCAAACTGGCAAAACCCTGGGCTGCTGAAGAGGAGTGCGTGAACTTAACCATTTAGCCACGGGGCCAGCCCCATTCATCTTTTTATTTTTTTCTTCTCCCCAAAGCCCCAGTAGATAGTTGTGTAATCTAGCCGCACATTATTCTAGTTCCTCCATGTGGGACGCCACCACAGCATGGCTTGATGAGCAGTATGTAGGTCCACGCCTGGGATCCGAACTGGTGAATCCCGGGCCCCAGAAGTGGAGCATGTGAACTTAACCACTCAGCCATGGGGCCAGCCCCTAGATTTTTTTTTTAAAGAAATTATTTCCTGTTGAATTCAGAAATACTAAGAAATCAGTATTTTCTCTCCTTAAGCTCTAAGGATAATGGTCACCATGCATCTGTTGTCGTTCCTTTTGCCTTAAAAAAAGCCCAGTCATCTCAGAGGCTGAGCAGCTGCATGCCTGTAGCCTTGCCCCTTGAATATCATGTTTATTGACTTGTTGAAAACCTCTGAACATTATTTACCTAACATGTAAAATTTGTCCCTAGGGATTATCAGTGTGACACAGTGATGCTCCTAAATCTGATACTGTTTAAAGCAGCTGATTCTTCTCGAGGTATCTATGAAGTTGCTATGCAACTTTTACAGGTCTGTAAACAAATGTTAATTAAAAAATTTTTTATTCAGGATTTGATGAAGTGCAATTATCTATTTTTACCTTGAAAGTATACTAATATTCAGCTTTATTTTTAATAATGAGGTGTGGTATCAATTCCTGATTATTGTTAGAAATAGAAGACAAAGATGATATGGGTCATTTAAGTCTATAAATAATATGAATATTCAGAAGTGTATTGTAGAGGGATTATGTTTATGATCCCACACACACACTTGTAGGTGTGTGAGAGTACTTATAAAAATCGAGTGGTTAGGGCCTGTGTGTACAGGTAACTCTTTCTGTTTACCAGATAAGAACAATATGAGTCAAATTATTTTTGAGAACCAAGTGGAAAGTAATTAGTTCTTTTATGATAACCTAGTATACTTTGTCTTTATTAGACTGAGGAGAGTAACCTAGAATGTTAACTTACCAAGTGTGGATGTATTATTATTATACAATATTTAACTAATTGATAATAACATGAGGCTCTTCACTCTTAACCAAAGGTTAAGGATGGGATTTAAGTAGATGCTGATTTTTCGGAGGGTTTGAAGTGGTACTGGTGCTGGTAGGGACCATCTTAGGAATTATACCCTAATGTTTTGATTAATTAACAGGAAAGTTCAGTAGCGTAGCTCTTTACGTAGTGTAATGCCAAAAAGACTTTTCGTTTATATTCCATATTTAATCTGTGATTAACTAAGATCTGTTTGAAGATTTGTTTTTCATTTATACATCTTGTGTACAAAATCTAGTCATATTTTTTAACTAGAAAAGTGGTAAATCTTTTTCAAGTAATTGTGTATTAAGTTGCTGAAGTTGTTTTCAGATTATGCTACTAACCCAAACCATCAAACATGAGGAATGTAAAGCCTTGTAAACAGTTATAGTTTTTTGCAAACATTCTTGGAGTTAGGAATTAACATCTTAAGTACAATATATATTACTATATTTTTTTAAACTGGAATATTTCTTGGGAGAAGACTGTAATTTTTTAATTATAGCTGAAATTTAGAGGACCCATAGAATCTTAAATTGATGGAATTACTTTCCCGTAGATCCTGGAACCGAAGATGTTTCGCTATGCTCACAAATTGGAGGTTCAGAGAACAGATGGAGTACTCAGCCAGCTGTCTCCTCTGCCACATCTGTATTCAGTTTCATATTATCAGTTGTCTGAGGAATTAGCAAGGGCATATCCTGAGCTAACTCTCGCCATATTCTCAGGTATGATCATTGAACTAACTGGCTAGTAGTTTTTCTTTAGCAATCATTTCTAAAAAACTACTTTTGGGAAATTTTAAATATGTTAAATTTAAGGCTGAATCGAAACAGAACATGTCTTTATAGAAGAGAATTTTTTTTCTTTAATAACAACTCTTATACTAGTCTATCATGATATTTAGATTTCTTACAGGGCTTCACACTTTGCCCTCCCTTCTCTACCCTACCCCAGCACAAAAAAAAAACCAAACAACAAAAAATGTAGGGGGTAGGGGGCTTCATATGCAATTTAAAAATGTTTCTTTGATATAGAACTTCCTGAATCTTCTAGTGTGTGTGTTATCTTATGTATTGGCCTGTCTTTAGTAATAAAGATGGGCTGGCATAAGGATACAGGTTTCTTTGTGTAAGTAAAACTGTAATCACAGGGAAAGGTCCTGCAGTGCCTTAAGCAGAACTATTGCTGGGATCCCACATTGATTTCTGGTCCACTTTCTTTTCCTTGGGGCCAAGAAAGATTCCTGTTAGGGGTTCCTTTCTAGAACATGAGGGATGTGTGTTGTCAGGCAAGATATCATATCTATCTGGGTCTCCCAGGACTCAAATTTAGGACAGTTTTGGGATCCATCTAGTTTAACCTTCTGCCTAATGAACATACTATTGCAAATACCTCCTTGAATTGAAAAGTAATTGTAACACAAAAGACAGTCCCTAGTTTTTCTGCCTTTCATCTGCAGCAAGATCTTGGTCTCGCCTGAGTACTGGGCATGCACCAAAATTGCCATCCAGGGGATGGCAAGATTCTGCTGTGGATCCTTTCTTTCATTTGGGCTCCAGCCATAGTGACCTTAGCCTTTTTTGGGAGTCTTTCCACAGTGCCTATTTCGGCAGTGGAAATAGTTTGTTTCCCATCCCCAGTTGACGTGACTGGGGAAAAAGCAACTTAAGTTCTTTTGACATTCAGTCTGAAAGCAGCTTACCTCTTTGGTTTGCAGTGGTAGATAGCAGCAATCATGCCCCTCTTTGTTCCCCAACTCCCACAGTCCTGCCAGCCTTTTTAAGATGTACATGGATGGTCATCAGCACAAAGTAGTCGCCACCGTGAATGCTGATTTTTAGGGGCTGCTGGGCTTCTTCTAGAGGCCCCTGCACAGAAGGCAGAGAAGTCCAGCTGGGTCCCAAAGGTCATGAAATTGGTCAGGATGGCAGCTGGTAGTGCTGTGGCCCCAGCTCCCGCACATACTGTGGGACTCTCCCCCAGACAAGATCTCTTCATTCAACTACTTTCAGAGCTCCAGGTCTAATATTTCATTCTAGAGGCAATCACATTGATGTATTAACAGAGGGATTCTTGGAAAAAGTTAGAATTGCGCAGAATTCTTTGCAAGGCATTGGACTCAGCACTTCATTGGCACTATATTGAATTTGCACAATAACTCCATGAGGCAACTAGTTTGTTACCCTCTTTTTACAGAACAATAAATTGAGGATCAGAGGTTGACAGTTTGGCCTCAGGTCAGGCAGCTTGTTTGTGGTAGAGCTGGGGTTCAGACCCAGGTGTGTGTGATTCCAGAGCCCAGTTTTGAATCACTGTGCTTCCACATTCACTCCTTCTAGTGAGTAAGTAAGTGCAAGATCTAAAAGGGGTAGGGGCCTAAGGAGAAAGAAGATTTTTATTTAAAGTTGTTTATGGAAATTAAACAGTATATAAAAACTCATGGGCTTTGAAAGTAACCTTGTGTTTGAATCCTCTGCCACTTGCTACTGTCTGACCTCGGGCAAGTTACCCTGACTCTGTCCACCTCACAGGTTTGTCATGAGCGTGAAATGAGGTGAATGTAAAAGTAACAAGCACATCATAGGAGTCTCCCCTAGATAGAACCAAAACCTGAGGTTCTGCATGGGTCAGTTTAATTTAATTCATGTATAAAGATTGTCTTTTATCTTAAAATTGCATTTATTTATTTTGGTAAAAAGCACATATAATAAAATTTACCATATTAATCATTTTAACTATACAGTTCAACAGTTGTGTGTTTACATCATTGTGAAATAGATCTCAAGAAATTTTTCATCCTGGAGAACTGAAACTCTACCCACTAAACAATTAACTCCCTTTTTCCTCTTGCCCCAGCCCTTGCTAACTACCATTCTACTTTCTATTTCTATGCATTTGACTACTTTAGGTACCTCATGTAAGTGCAATCATACAGTATTTGTGTTTCTATGACTGGCTTATTTCATTTAGCATAATGTCCTCAGGGTTCATCCATGTTGTAGCAAGTGACAAAATTTCCTTCCTTTTTAAGGCTGTGTAGTATTCCATTATATGAATATACCACATTTTGATTATCCATTCGTCAGTGGGCACTTGGGTTGCTTCCACTTCTTGGCTATTGTGAATAATGCTGCTATCAACATAGATGTGCAGGTATCTCTTCGAGACTCTGCTTTCGGTTCTTTTGGGTATATACTCAGAAGTGGGATTGCTAGATCGTATGGTAGTTCTCTTTCTAATTTTTTGATGCACCACTATACTGTTTTCCATAGTGTTTGCACCATTTTACAATCCCACCGACAGTACGCATTTATTTAACCATCAATGGTATTTTATATAAAAAGTAAGTACATGATATATGCTAGCTGTTACTTTACGATGTCACCAAGGTCAAATTTATTAAAAGGAGAAACAGTACTCATAATTTTTAAGTATAATGAATAAAATCTGGCTTCCTATTCTTTAAGAATGAGATGTTGAAATTAATTACAAATCAACGAAAACCAAAATTCTATCAATTATTCCCTCTTTTGGCTTGTTTGCAATTACAGAGATAAGCCAGAGAATTCAGACAGCTCACCCCGCTGGGAGGCAAGTCATGCTGCATTACCTCTTACCATGGATGAACAACATTGAGTTGGTAGATTTAAAACCTTTGCCCACAGCAAGGCGACATGATGAAGATGAAGATGATTCCTTAAAGGATCGAGAACTTATGGTGACTAGCCGGCGCTGGTTACGAGGAGAAGGCTGGGGCTCCCCACAAGCCACTGCGATGGTTTTGAACAATCTGATGTACATGACAGCAAAGGTAAAATGGAGTTTGTGTTTCCAGTTGCTGCCCAAAATTACTGAGTTACGAGGAGTCAACAAGGTTAGAAATAGATGAAGAGATTAGATAATCCTGTGATAAGCATATGTACGTTATAAATTCCTGTCTTTAAAAAATATCTCAGTAGATATAAAATATCTTTTTGGGGAGGGAGCTAAAATCATATGCGATTAATGATATTTAAGTATAGATTTGTTGAAAAAAATGCTTATTCCTCTAAAGCATGGAAACAATTAAAGCTGTCCATAAAAATGTTATTTTCTGATATTGCATGATGTGACAAGTTGGAAATTTAATAGACAGTCATTACTGAAGTATGTGTTGTGTTTCCTGCATCTAGTATGGTGATGAGCTGGCCTGGTCAGAGGTGGAGAATGTGTGGACCACACTTGCAGATGGCTGGCCAAAAAACCTGAAAATAATTTTGCACTTTTTGATCAGCATTTGTGGAGTGAATAGTGAACCAAGCCTCTTGCCTTACGTATGTATTCAAGTTCATTTGACTTTTTTTTCAAAAATATTTACCCGGTGTCTTACAATCTCAGAGCATGGGCCGCAGTAGACTGGCAGAGGCAAAGCCAGGGCCAGGATGAGGACAGTCAGGAAATCGCACATGGATTTACTCATTGATTCATTCAACCAGTATTTTCTAGTTTCATCACAGGCCAGCTGCTCTTCTAGATTCTGGGCATTACAATCTGATGGATGATACAGATTTTATTTTATGAAACTACACCTGATTTATTTAATGAATAAATCAGTAAGTTAATAAAGTGCAGTCTTGATAAGGGCTACGAGGGAAAATTGCAGAGTACTGAGAGGGAATGACCTGGGAACCACAGCCATCTGGGAGGTTTAGAGATGCTGCTCGAGAGAAAGTGATAGTGAAGAAGAGACCACAAAATTGAGGATGTTTATAGTTTCTGCTAGGCAGGAGCTGGCATTGGGATATTAGAGCAGGATGGTGAGTGAGGGCTCAGTGCCTGTAGAATTGCACCTAAGGCTTCTGGAAGCAAGGGAAAAGCACAGTAAGAGATATACAATGAACAATATAACAGTCTTTGCCTTCTAGGGGGAAAGCAGTACTAAAATCTGCTCAAGTTAAGAGAACAATATGAAACCATCAAACATGAGGGTTAAACTGAATATACTCACATGTGTGCAAACACACGTGTGTGTGTGTGTATAGATAGAGCTATCCATCCCGTGGTAGCATTCCCTAAAAGTGTGTTCCACAGAAGACTAGCTGCAGAATGTTGCTCTAAAAGTTCTTACAGGTTCTATTTTAAACACACCATTGAATAGCTTTGCTTTACCCAGCGTTGCCTGAGTTAACCTGACTACTGAAAGAATTGTTCTGGAGGCATGTCACAGGATTAATATTCGTTGAGAAGCACTTAAAGCAAGGTCGGTGTATGGGACAGAACAACATGATCCACATTACCTCTCTGACCACATCTGCTGATATTCTCCCTCAGGCTCCCTGCCCCTAAGATCTGCTGACCCCCTTGCTACCCTGCTCTCACACCAGGCATTCCCACCTCTGGGCCTTTGCACGTACTTTTCCTCTCTCCCCAGGTAGCCACATTGCTCACTCCCTCACCTCCTTGGAGCTTTCTTCAAACGTCCGCTTATTGAGCCCTTGGCTGGTTATCCTATCTACAACTACAGATGCCCTGCCCCACACTCCTACTCTTCTTTTTCCTTTCCCTGCTTCATTGATTTTCCTCACACTTGTCGTCAAACATATTGTATATTTTACCTGTTTGCCTCATTATTTTTGCCTCAATCAACCCAGGTGATTGTGAGCTCCTTAAGAGCAGGAATTTTTGTCTACTGGGTTCATAGCTGTCTGGCCAGAGCCTAGAAGAGTGCCTGGCACTTAGAAGGTGCCCATTAGTTAGATGAATGAGTGAACTGGGGCTGGAACTAGAAACAGGTATGAAGTTATAATTCATGCCAAGATGAAATTCAGAAAATAGGCATTTTCCAGGAATTTAAAAAGAGCCATTTTTTTTTTTTTTTTTTATTAATGTTATGATGGATTACAAGCTTGTGAAATTTCAGTTGTACATTTTTGTTAGTCATGTTGTGGGTACACCACTTCCCCCTCCGTACCCTCCCCCCACCCCCCCCTTTTCCCTGGTAACCACCGATCAGATCTCCTTCTCAATATACTAATTTCCACCTATGAGTGGAGTCATATAGAGTTCGTCTTTCTCTGACTGACTTATTTCGCTTAACATAATGCCCTCGAGGTCCATCCACATTGTTGTGAATGGGCCAATTTCGTCTTTTTTTATGGCTGAGTAGTATTCCATTGTGTATATATACCACATCTTCTTTATCCAATCATCAGTTTCTGGGCATGTAGGCTGGTTCCACGTCTTGGCTATTGTAAATAATGCTGCGATGAACATAGGGGTGCAACGGACTCTTGAGATATCTGATATCAGGTTCTTAGGATAGATACCCAGTAATGGGATGGCTGGGTCATAGGGTATTTCTATTTTTAACTTTTTGAGAAATCTCCATACTGTTTTCCATAGTGGCTGTACCAGTTTGCATTCCCACCAACAGTGTATGAGGGTTCCTCTTTCTCCACAACCTCTCCAACATTTGTCGTTCTTGGTTTTGGATGTTTTTGCCAATCTAACGGGGGTAAGGTGATATCTTAGTGTAGTTTTGATTTGCATTTCCCTGATGATTAGCGATGATGAACATCTTTTCATGTGTCTATTGGCCATATTCATATCTTCTTTTGAGAAATGTCTGTTCATGTCCTCTGCCCATTTTTTGATCGGGTTGTTTGTTTTTTTGTTGTTAAGCAGTGTGAGTTCTTTGTATATTATGGAGATTAACCCTTTGTCAGATAAGTGGCTTGTAAATATTTTTTCCCAATTAGTGAGCTGTTTTTTTGTTTCAATTCTGTTTTCCCTTGCCTTGAAGAAGCTCTTTAGTCTGATGAAGTCCCATTTGTTTATTCTTTCTATTGTTTCCCTCAACTGAGGAGTTACAGTGTCCGAAAAGATTCTTTTGAAACTGATGTCAAAGAGTGTACTGCCTATATTCTCTTCCAAAAGACTTATTGTCTCAGGCCTAATCTTTAGGTCTTTGATCCATTTTGAGTTTATTTTGGTGTGTGGTGAAAAAGAATGGTCGATTTTCAATCTTTTGCATGTGGCTGTCCAGTTTTCCCAGCACCATTTGTTGAAGAGACTTTCTTTTCTCCATTGTAGGCCCTCTGCTCCTTTGTCGAAGATTAGCTGTCCATAGATGTGTGGTTTTATCTCTGGGCTTTCAATTCTGTTCCATTGATCTGTGGACCTGTTTTTGTACCAGTACCATGCTGTTTTGATCACTGTAGCTTTGTAGTATGTTTTGAAATCGGGGATTGTGATTCCGCCGGCTTTGTTTTTCTTGCTCAAGATTGCTTTAGCAATTCGTGGTCTTTTGTTCCCCCATATGAATTTTAGGATTGTTTGTTCAATTTCTGTGAAGAATGTTCTGGGGATTCTGATTGGGATAGCATTGAATCTGTATATTGCTTTAGGTAGTATGGACATTTTAACTATGTTTATTCTTCCAATCCATGTGCAAGGAATGTCTTTCCATCTCTTTATGTCATCGTCAATTTCTTTCAAGAAAGTCTTGTAGTTTTCATTGTATAGATCCTTCACTTCCTTGGTTAAGTTTATCCCAAGGTATTTTATTCTTTTCGTTGCGATTGTGAATGGGATAGAGTTCTTGAGTTCTTTTTCTGTTAGTTTATTGTTAGTGTATAGAAATGCTACTGATTTATGCACGTTAATTTTATACCCTGCTACTTTGCTGTAGTTGTTGATTATTTCTAATAGTTTTTCTGTGGATTCTTTGGGGTTTTCTATGTATAAGATCATGTCGTCTGCAAACAACGCGAGTTTTACTTCTTCGTTACCTATTTGGATTCCTTTTATTTTTTTTTCCTGCCGAATTGCTCTAGCCAGCACCTCCAGTACTGTGTTGAATAGGAGTGGTGAAAGTGGGCACCCTTGTCTTGTTCCTGTCCTCAGAGGGATGGCTTTCAGCTTTTGTCCATTGAGTATGATGTTGGCTGTGGGTCTATCATATATGGCCTTTATTATGTTGAGGTACTTTCCTTCTATACCCATTTTACTGAGGGTTTTTATCATAAATGGGTGTTGGATCTTGTCGAATGCTTTCTCTGCGTCTATTGAGATGATCATGTGGTTTTTGTTTTTCATTTTGTTGATGTAGTGTATCACGTTGATTGACTTGCGGATGTTGAACCATCCCTGTGTCCCTGGTATAAATCCCACTTGATCATGGTGTATAATCTTTTTGATGTATTGCTGTAATCGGTTTGCCAAAATTTTGTTGAGGATTTTTGCATCTATGTTCATCAGTGATATCGGCCTGTAGTTCTCCTTCTTTGTGTTGTCCTTGTCAGGTTTGGGGATCAGAGTGATGTTGGCTTCATAGAATGTGTTAGGGAGTTCTCCATCTTTTAAAAAGAGCCATTTTTAATGACGATAATATTAATTTCTTAATTATTATTTCTTAAGCACTTGTTATAAGCCAGGCATGATTCATGAACTTTATCTACATTATTTCATTTAATTCTCAGAGGATATCTGTGAGTTTGGTAAGATTATTATAGCATTTTCACAGGTGAATAAAACAAGGCTGAGAGAAGAGTAATTTCCTCAGAGTCACGCAGCCATTTAGCTGTATCACTTCTTAGAGCTGGAATTCCAAGTCAGATGGTTTGGGAAAAGTCAGTGAAAGCTTCATGTGAACGCAGCACAGTTGGGGTGGGGGTGGGGCTGGAAGACTTGACAGGATTAGGGTCAGGAGTGTCAACTGGAGGTGTTCACAGTCATAACAAAGGCACAGAGGCAGGAATGCACCTGGCATGGTCAGAGGAGGCTGACCTGAGAACAGAGAATTAGCAAATAGATGGAGGCGGTTGGATGAAGAGCTGTGTGTAGGACCATTATTGATGAGTAAGCATTGTAAGATTTTTGGTATGATGTAATGTTTTAAGATTTGTCCAGGGGTCATCTGAAGCAGAGCTTCGCATCCATCTGTATGTATGGGAGTCACCTGGTGATCTTGTTCTAGTTCTCATTCTGGAGGTGAGGGTGGGGCCCAAGATTCTGTATTTCGAGCAAGTTCCAGATGATATTGCCTATGCTACTAGGACCACATTTTGAGTAGTAAGAATTAAAAAAAAAGGAGGGATGGGGCCGGCCTGGTGGCACAGTGATTTGAGTTCACACCTTCCGCTTCTCAGTGGCCCGGGGTTCGCCAGTTCAGATCCCAGGTGCGGACATGACACTGCTTGGCAAAAAGCCATACTGTGGTAGACATCCCATGTATAAAGCAGAGGAAGATGGGCATGGATGTTAGCTCAGGGCCAGTCTTCCTCAGCCAAAAGAGGAGGATTGGCAGTAGTTAGCTCAGGGCTAATCTTCCTGGAAAAAAAAAAAAGAAAAGAGGGAGAAAAAAAGAGATAGGCTGATCAGTTAGTAAGCTCTTTCTCTAATACATATTACTAAAACATGCATATAATGCATACAAAAATTTTGTTTTCACTTATTTAACTCATATTATGTACTAGGCATTTTTAAAGTGCTTTATAAATCTTAACTTATTTCATCCTAAAAACTGTATGAAGTAGATGCTATTGTCCCCATTTGCAGAAGAGAAAACCGAGAGTCACTTTCCAGATCACATAGCTAGTAAGTGTTAGGTCTGCGTTCCAGGCCAGGCTGTGTAGTTTGAGTTCTAGTTTAGCTCTGGATCCTTACTCTTAATCACTACTCGGTACTGCTGTGTTGGATATACAGAATGAGGAAGATAGAATAAAAGATAAATCCTGGGTTTAAGGGCTGGCTGACTTAAAATATGAGGGAAAACCTTAGGATGATACTAATCAAAAGCTTTTCCATTGAAAAGAAACTGGCTTAGGGGCTGGCCCCGTGGCCGAGTGGTTGAGTTCGCGCGCTCCGCTGCAGGCGGCCCAGTGTTTCGCTGGTTCGAGTCCTGGGCGCGGACATGGCGCCGCTCATCAAACCACACTGAGGCGGCGTCCCACATACCACAACTAGAAGGACCCACAGCGAAGATATACAACTATGTACCAGGGGGCTTTGGGGAGAAAAACGAAAAAAATAAAATCTTTAAAAAAAAAAAAAAGAAAAAAGAAAAGAAACTGGCTTATAGGAAAGCAAACTCTCTTTTGCTTTTCTTAAAAAAAAAAAAAAAAAGCCAAAAAGTAAAGGAAGTAGATAACATTGTGGAAACCATTAAACAATGTATCCAGGTCATCCTAATTATATATAATGTTGAGGGCTAGAGGGAGCACAGTATTTGTAAAGCTGATTAATGTCTTATTGCTGATCAATGTCTATTCAAATTTAGATTGTACTTAATTCATCTACTACTTAAAGTTACTTTGATAAAATTTGTCTCAAGACAAACTTATGAGATAAGAATTTTGCTTCTTCTTTTGCGGCAGGTAAAGAAAGTTATTGTATATTTAGGTAGAGATAAAACAATGCAGCTGCTCGAAGAACTGGTGAGTGAACTGCAGCTGACGGATCCTGTCAGTTCGGGCGTCACTCACATGGATAACCCCCCGTATTACCGCATCACTTCCAGCTATAAGATCCCTTCCGTCACCTCAGGTAGGAAGTCATTTAGAACTGATCACTTGTCCCAAAAGAGAAGCTTCACATAACTGTTCATTTTAGCAAGGGTTTGCTTTAAACCTCATCATCAAGAAAACGAAGGCAAACCTGAGTCATATATGGTAATTAACTCGAGACTTTGTAAATCCTCATATGAGTAAAGAAATTTGACATTGTAAGGATTCTTAATGTTACAGACGGGAAATGTATTTACATACTTATTCAGAACTGGAATATAGATTTATGTGTCCTTATCTAACAAATGCATTCTGTGATGAATATAATTAGTATTCAATATAGAAAATGCTTACTTATTGAAATTAGTCTGTAATTTCATACTAGAATTATTTGGGCATATATCATGCATAGTATCCAATCATGTGAGTGTCTATACTTTTATGTATATACATATATTATGATGATTGTAGTATTTTGAGTCGAAGAAACTATGTCCCTGGTGGAATAACTTCCATTGAAAATCAGTATAATATTTAGGCTATTGTAGATTAAATTTTGATGAAACTCTGTCATTCAGTTTATATTAAACTGTTTATATTAAATGTTTTCGGTATGTTAATAACAACATTATCTGTATAATTAGAGATCTTTTATATCTTTATAATTTATTTTTTGTTATCTATTTTCATCTCTTAGGCTTTTTGTTCTCCTTTCTAGGCAACATCTAATAATGCTTCTACTGAATTTTTCTTATCTGCCAGAATGTTTTTAATTCCAAAGAGGTTTTTTTTTAAAAAAAATAGAATTTTTTTAAGAGTGCCCTATTCATGTTTCATGGTTGGATTATTTTCTATATCTGATAAAGTTTTCTTCTCCCAAGAAAAGTTCCTATTTTCTCTATATTGCTGTTTGTTTTGATTTGTCTTAGTAAGTGCTTTTCTCAAAAGCCTACCAATTCTGGATCTATCTTTTCATAAAGAGTGGAGTATTAAAAAGTGGATTGAATGTTTTGTAGGTATATAAGGAATTTATGGACTTGTTATTTGTTGTGCAATGATTTCACTGATGTAAGTGTCCATAGATCTTTTTTCTTGCACTAATCAGATTCCCCAGAGAAAACTCTACTAGTCATCTGCCTAAAGTAGAGGTGTAGGGCTGTGAGTGTATGTGTGTGTGTGTTTATACAAATACATAGAATCTGTAGACTCACACACACATCATGGTCTTCAAGCCTGCTGTTAGCCCCGTGGGGTAAGAAGGCTACATGGGGATACAGTCTCAAATTTGGGTGTGTATATTTTCACCTAATCCTCTTGTTCCCAGTAAAGAGTTGCTCCTTCAGTTGGATGTGGTGTGCCCTAGTCCAGAAATCTTCTGATTTAGTCTCATCAGAAAGGACGTCTAGAAGTGGACAGAGACAGCCACCCAGTTACAAGAGGAAGGGCATAGGTCTTAGGGACCACCTACTTCTGAAATAGATTCTCAACCAATCTTGCCATTTTTAGTGCCACCTTCAACCCCTGCTTCCAGAGGTCGTTGATGCCACTAATTCCTGAGCCTTTGGGAGGTTCAGCAACATAGATATGGAAGCTTCTTGGTTTCCCCCACTACCAGCTTTGGATTCAGCCCTCTTAACACTTACTTCTTGTCCATTTGTTTTCCAGCATCCAAAATTTTGTTGCTGTTGTCTCCTTTCCCTCTTGGTCATTATGAATACATTCCTTTGTAAAAAAATCACCTTGCTCTCAGTTTAGTGGAGTTTTAACATCTGTAATTTGAAGTCTTTTGTTCTTATTGAGTTATCACTGGCTTTAAATTCACAGATACTGTTTTATTTCTGATTATAGGAACTACTTCCAGTAGCAATACGATGGTAGCTCCCACAGAGGGCAATCTTGATAATAAGCCCATAAAAGAGAATATGGAAGAGGGGTAAGTCCTTCTCTGTCCCTCATTAGCCTTTCAGTTTGACAGACGCTGACTGTCATCAGAATAAATGGTAATTTCTGCATTGGAATGCGTATTTCATTGTGTTAAAATTCTAGTGAAGAAATACATTTGCATTTTGGGATTTTTCCACATTGACTGTCTCACCACTAAAGGTGCTGACATGCTAGATTCTTTCATCTGCTTGAATGGAGGAAGAGGTGGAATATGGTCAGGCACATTTTGTGTTGGTGCATTTTTAAACTCTTCTAAATGGATATTTACTCTGCCTGTTTGGTAGAAAATAAGTTTCATCAGACATTATTACCACAACAATTTAGGAAAATCTTCAGGTAGAAATAATTGACTTAAAAGCTTAAGCTTTTGAATTGTAAGATGGAAATTAATATATATTAATATTATATATTACTATTAATAATTATATGTAAATAATATAAATATATTACTATATAGTAAATATTAATATGTAGTAAACTTTTGTTAATATTTTGTGTACTGTGTTCTTTTTTTAAACATAGAAAGTGAAATATAAAGTGCAAATACCATTTTACCTTGACCTTGACTAACTGCGATGATCATTCCCGTAGCTATGTGCACCTAGACATCTACAGCGGACTAAACAGTCATTTAAACCGTCAACATCACAGACTAGAATCTCGATACAGTAGCAGCTCTGGAGGATCTTATGAAGAAGAAAAAAGTAATAAGTTCCAAATGTTTTTTTAATAACTACAATGGCGAGGTGTTTTATTAATTATATTAGAGTGAATCAATATATTTTTTCCAATGAATTGTTTTTAAGAAGAGTATTTAAGTGCCACTAGTGGTGTTCTGACATAGTCTGAAATATCTTGAGTTTAAGAAGCAGCATGAGTGGGGGAAATTTGTTTTAAAAGCGCAGGTTCCCTGTAGATAAATCAAGAGAAACGTAAGAATCGGTTCTCAAGAAGCATCAGAGAACAGACACTAGCACCAGGCTGCTTTCTTGAACAGGTTTGTGCTTTCTCCATTGGACTCACATTTTCCTAAAAAGTTCTCCCTTGCAATTGCAAAGTGAGTAACCTGCCGAAGTCTCACTGTAACACTGAAGTAGGGTGGAATCAAAACACAAGCCTTCCAACTGGGAAGGGACCCTGAAGATGATCTGGTCCAATATCCTCATTTTACACATGATGGAACTGAGGTCCAGAGAGGTTAAGTGACTTACCCACGTCACACAGAATTCACATTTCCTGATCGCATTATTTACTGCACCCTGCAGCCCCATTGCGGTAGAGCTGATTTCCTTTTAAAATAGGTTTGTGTTGGCCCTATCTCAGGAAATTTAGAATTGAGTAACTTACCAGAAGGCCCTTGCTACAAGGCAGCTGTACCTATAATGTGGTCTCTCGGCTTGGACATCAATTATGGAGTCATAATGAAGTGCTAATGTAGTTTTGCTTTGATATAAAGGATGGAACCTGAATTGATAACGCTTTCTCTCTCTGATTTGCTTAATTTGATCATTGTACCCAGGTCTCGCTAGCAAATATATGTCAAGTAGTGGGAAACTATTTTTTAGCACTTTCCAATGCTATAAATAGTTGGTGTCTTACTAGAGTTTGCTTATATTGGCAGAAAATAGATGGTGTAGAAAATGAGATCATTTTATTTTGATAGGTGATTCAATGCCACTTTATTCTAATTGGCGACTGAAAGTGATGGAGCATAATCAAGGAGAGCCACTACCCTTCCCACCAGCTGGAGGCTGCTGGTCACCACTGGTGGATTACTTGCCTGAAACATCATCACCTGGATTACCTCTTCACAGGTGGACTACAGCGTCATTCCTATTTCATATGAGCCAAATTGCCGCTTAACACTTTCAGCTTTCTTTATGCTATCTGATGACACAGGATAAAAGCAATCTTCTTTCTTTAGATATTGCAACAAATTAGATCACTGTGTTTAGATTTTCAGAGATCTAAAAACTAGAATTCTGTTTACAATTAATAATATTAAATATAATTCTGCTGCTGCTTTTCTGGGTGTCTGGCATAGTTACTTGACCTTTCTGGGACCCAGTTACTACATCTGAAAAATATTGCTTTATGGTAGTAGGCACTATTATTTTGAATTGAGTTAAACTGAATTCTACTTAGCAAAATCACAACAGAACAGTTAACTGCATTCTTTCAGAATTTATTAATGTACCAAACGTGAATTGAACACCTACTATGTGGCAAGCAGTGTGCTAAGCTCTCAAGGTTGAAGATGAAGAAAATATGGCCCTTGACTTCGAGGAGCTCTTAGTAGATATATTTTTTCTAAAACTATCACTTAACGGTTTCTTTGCCTGTATCTCTTTTCCTCTTTTTTTCTTGAGAAGTTGTATTTTTCCATAAAATACAATATTAAAGTCTTCAAGTAATTTACATAAGATTTTCTCTAGGTTTACCCTAGTAAAATGTTAATAACGCTCTGATTTGTCACAGGTGTAACATAGCCGTAATCCTTTTGACTGATCTGATCATTGATCATAGTGTGAAGGTGGAATGGGGAAGCTACCTCCATCTTCTTCTTCATGCAATTTTTATAGGTAATAAATATTGGTTCTAATTCCTTCATTTCATATTTTTGTGATAATTTAAAGGCAATATAGTTTTAAGAAAGTTTCTACATGTTTCTGTATGTTATTTCCATGACACTTTTTACTGTGATTCTCGTGGTCTAGTGGGAAGTTATTTCTAGCCTTTCTTTTAACTACAAACAAGTCTATTATCCCCACTCTTATTCCTATCCTGCTGCCTCTCTCACCACAAACACTTAAACCCTCTAGCAGGAAAAATTCTGTAGCCATAGCAAGAGTAAAATTAATTCACCTCTGGGGCTTGGAACTTTCAGAGTAATTGGGAAATTGAAATGAGTTCCAAGTCCCAAAAGAATTGGATTGTGGACACTCTGATTATCACAGCTGACACTCCATTGTGCCCATTGTAACAAACACTTGGGATCCATCACATTGGCAACACTTCTCAAGCTTCTAGGATTGGCTTCCTGAAGCAAATCGACATAGTCATCTTCTCCTAAGTTTTCCTGATAATGCACACTTATTATATATTTATTGCTTCATTCCTTCAGTAATCAAACATAAATTGTCTTTGTATTATGTGCTAGGCACCAAAAATCCTTGCCTTTTTAAAATTCATCTACATCTAGTGTTATGTAACGGTAATAATTTCTAAAAGAGTACTAAATTTTAGACATAAAACACATTGAGAACTTATCTTGATTCTCCCTAGTACAACAGACTATTAGAAAAGCATGTGTGAACTCTAGGCCAACAAAAAATCTTTATGTGGTACATGATCTTCCACAAAATATTTCATATAATTTCTGCTTTTCTTTAAAATATGACTTTGATTGCAAGAATACTCATTATTTCTCTTTATTGATGATTATTTTCTACTATCCTTTTTAGGGTTTGACCACTGCCACCCTGAGGTCTATGAACATTGTAAACGCCTGCTTCTGCACTTACTAATAGTAATGGGATCCAGCAGTAACATCCGAACTGTTGCTTCTGTCCTTCTCAGGAACAAGGAGTTTAATGAGCCCAGGGTGCTTACAGTCAAACAAATTGCACACTTAGATTATACCTTCACAGGTATTTGCTTTAAAAATACAATTTGAAAGTGGAATCGTACTTCCTTAATTTAGAATCCTACAATAGAGACAATCACCTAAATAAAAGTTGAAATACTAGAGAACATTTTTATAAATATAGTTTTATTATTTTAAGCACCATTTACATCATTTATTAACCAGTAAAAGAAGGAATTGAACTTGCAGGATTTGAGTCCATATTGCTTTTAAGAATCTTTGTCATAAAATTTTAAGTTCTGAACATGTAAGTTGAAGATACAATGAAAGAATGCTTAATTTATTGACCACTAGTTATGAAAAAGGTGTCGAACTTGTATTAGCTTCCTCCTACTCTCAAGATCTGAAAAACTGACAAAGATAGACATTTAAAATTTTTTATTCACTTGATTATATTTACTGCAGTTAAAATGTTATACATTTTGGGACCAGGCCCATGATGTGATGGTTAAGTTTGGTGCACTCTGCTTCAGCCGCCCAGGTTTGTGGGTTCAGATCCCAGGCACAGACCTACACCACTCATCAGCCATGCTGTGGCAGGACCCACATGTAAAGTGAAAGAAGATTGGCACAGATGTTAACTCAGGGCTAATCTTCCTCAGCAAAAAATAATAATAATAATAACATGGGGACTGGCCTGGTGGCATAGTGGTTGGGTTTGCGAGCTCCTCTTCAGCAGCCCGGGGTTTGCAGGTTTGGATCCTGTGCACAGACCTAGCACCATTTGTCAAGCCGTGCTGTGGCGGCATCCCACATAAAATAGAAGAAGATTGGCACAGATGTTAGCTCAGGGCCAATCTTCCTCATCAGAAAGAGAAAAAAAACATTGTGAAGTAATGAGGTACAAACTAATGAGAATATAAAATTTATTTAATTATTGAGTAGTTTTTTTTTTTTTTGAGGAAAATTAGCCCTGAGCTAACATCTGTGTCCGTCTTCCTCTACTTTATATGTGGGATGCCTACCACAGCATGGCTTGCCAAGTGGTGCCATGTGCGCACCCGGGATCTGAACCAGCAAACCCTGGGCTGCCGAGAAGCAGAACGTGTGAACTTAACCGCTGCGCCACCAGGCTAGCCCCTGAGTAGTTTTTTTTTTTAACTTTGGAAGTTATATTTTCTTCATTCCTAGTAGCTCTAACTTATTTATTCCATTCATCAGTATTATCAGGTTAATAATAGATGGTATAGAAAATAATTATTTTTAAAAATTGAAATAAAATTTTTTTCCCTAGTCATATAATGTCAGGTACAGGGTTAATGAATTTTAAAGTTACTAGTTAAAACCCTGTTATATACTTAAGACCCTATAGTTGGTAAGAAAACAATTATTAGGAAACTTTTTCACCTTTTAAAACTATGATTCAAAGCTGAATGGAAAAAGTTTACTGCATTTTTTATGTTAAAGAATCTTTATTTAAAATTTCATAGTTTGTTTTTAAGGCTGCTTTTGCCATTTTGTAAATACGGGCATTGGTAATAACCTTTAAAATTATTTGTTTAATATTGAAATAATATAAATGTTACAAATTGGCTTTAAAATAATCTTTCCTTAAGGAAAATGAAGCAGAAAGTATAGAAGAATCCTTTCCATAAGAAATTAAAAAGTCAGTTCACATTATAGAAATGTGACTGACTTAACACATGTTGAGGAAATATGCCAAAATCGTAGGAAACTGCCACTTTCAACTTCCTTCAGCAGATGGCAGCAGAGGACTGCACAGTAAATCCAAGCAGTTGAGTTTTAATAATTGGCTATGAAAATAATGTTTGCCCAAAAACTCGCCTGATGTCATGTGGTTCTTATGAGGCCCCAACAGAAGGAGCGCTGATCTGCATCAACCTGTGCTAACAGCGTCCCCCGGGTGTCCCATACAATCTATAAGGAACAATAGTTGAGTGCTTTCAGTGCTGTGTGAGATTCTTCTGTGTTTGGGTATTGACGGCTGGCCATCTCTCTCCCAGCAGGCGTTAATGATTTTACACCTGATTACCAGCCCTCCCCTATGACTGACTCAGGGCTTAGTTCAAGTTCTACCTCGTCTAGTATCAGCTTAGGAAATAGCAGCGCGGCCGTGTCGCATCTGCACACCACTCTCCTCAGCGAGGTCGACATCTCAGTCGAGCAGGATGGAAAAGTCAAAACCCTCATGGAATTCATCACCTCAAGGTAACACTTACAGCTCTTACCGTTCCAGCAACACACGTGTGTGTTAGGCTGTTCCCTCATTCGTCAGCTACAGTGAACCACATTTTTGTTTTCTGAAGTGCCATTGATTTGAAATACATGGGTTTGTATTGTGCAATATTCAGAAGATTTGATGCCACCAAAGACTTTCTTCTTCTGCGCTCACACGGCTATACTTAAGGAGGGCCTTAATTGTGTCTGGATGCCAAGTTCCCAAAGAGAATACAGTATTATCTGAATACATGTTCCACTTCCATTAGCTACATTATCAGTCAGTCATCACATGTTTACTTATGGTCTACTGTTTGCAAGGCCCTATAAGTAAGGAAGAAACATAGATGAGGAGAAAAGGGCTTGTGTTCTGCAGGGAAAGCAGAGTCACAGGGGCGTGAGAAGAGAAGTGTGTTGGGATAATGAGGGACCCGGTCCAGCTGCGGTGCTGAGGAAAGGGGCTTTCTAGATGAGAAAGTTTGGGAAGATTCAAAGTGGAGGGCCATGAGGCTTAGGCCTTGCATTACAGATCTTTTATTTTTCAAGAAAGGAGGCCCTGTTGAAGATCTCTGAGCTGGATGGGGAGGGTGGGAGGCACAATTAAATAAGTATGTTGAGAAAATCAGCCTTGTAGCAGTGAGGAGGATGAATCAGAGGCAGAAGGGCCTGGAGGCGGCGTGACCATGTGAAAGGTCTCCAGGGCACTTGGGGCCTGTGGTAATAACGGCCTTAACCCTTATTAAGCAAGGGGGTGGCCTTGAAAATGCGAAGACAGTTCCAAGAAAGAATCAACAGGATGTTATTCTGTCCTAAACTTTGCCCGTAGTTGTAGCTAGTAAATTATTTTCTTTGCATTACAATCTAAATACAATCCAGCCTCTACAAATTATAGTGTTTTGACTTATAAAGCAGTAACTAGTACTCTTCTCACTTGGCAAAGTTTGTTATCTCTTCCTACTACCGCTGAAAGAATTTGACGTTAACGATGGGAGACTTTGAAATTATATGTGGCTTGAGTCTCCCTCTGCCTGCTATAGATCATTACAGATCGATCCATGTACGTAAGCTATAGACTGTGTGGCATGCTATTAGATTTCTTCAACAACTCTCCTTTCTAATTGCAAAGGCACATGTTAGGCGAGTAGAACTGTTAACATAAGTTAAAAACCAGGGGACTTAATCTATTCTCTGTTTTCAGAAAAAGAGGACCCCTTTGGAACCATGAGGATGTTTCTGCCAAGAATCCTAGCATAAAGAGTGCTGAGCAGTTAACCACGTTTTTAAAACATGTAGTCTCCGTTTTTAAGCAGTCGAGCTCAGGTATCTTTCAATAAATATTTCAGATAATATTTACTTTCAATGAGATATTTTAATGTGATGTCGAAACTTCTGCTAATGGTTAGCAAAAAGTTAGCTGTTATGTCTACATTAAAAAGTTTTAGATAGGTTTTTTGTTTTTAACTTATCAGTGATAACGGATTTGTGTGGGTTGAAGACAAATTAAGTTACTACTTAAAAATAAGGAAGCTACTTGTGACATGCTGGGCTTCTTAGTTTTGTGTATGGTGGCATCATAAAATTACAACGCATTATGAAACAGTGACATTAAAGGAACATGTAGAGATGACAAACTTAAAAATTCTTTTTTATACTGGTACAGGCTTCTATGATCTAAAATTCTGAAAATTGTAGTAAAAACATGTATATCTAAAGCAAGAGTTCTCAATGAAGGGTGATTTTGCCCCTCGAGCCACCTGGCAATATCTGGAGACGTTGTGTCACAATCGAGGGGCAGGGGCAAGTGGTTCCTACTGGTGTCTAGTTGAGTAGAGGCCAGGGATGCTGCTGAACATCATACACTGCAGGACAACCCTTACAGTAAAGAACTCTCTGGTCACAATGTCTATAGTGCTGAGGTTGAGAAACCCTGTTCTCAAGGATTACTTCCCTGGGGATTAGAATGAAGAGTCATCTAAAATGCAAATGGAGTTTAATGACAAGAAAAAGCATTGACATAAAATTTGAGTGCCTACCCGGTTTGCCAGAGACTGCTTGGCACTGGGTTTAAAATAGTTAGCCTCTGGGGGCCGGCCCCGTGGCCAAGTGGTTGAATTCACATGCTCTGCTTCAGTGGCCCACTGGTTCGGATCCTGGGCACCATATGGCACCACTCGTCAGGCCATGCTGAGGTAGCATCCCACATGCCACAACTGGAAGGACTCACAACTAAAATATACAACTACGTACTGGGCGATTTGGGGAGAAATAGCAGACAAAAAAAGATGGTCTTTAAAAAAAGAAAAATTAGCCTCTGATTATAACCCCTATATTCTGAAAAACTAGGACTGCTTACTTGTTTCCTTTGTTTTCACAGAAGGAATTCATTTGGAACATCATCTTAGCGAAGTTGCTCTGCAAACAGCACTTTCTTGTTCTTCTCGACACTATGCTGGGAGATCCTTTCAGATTTTCAGGGCACTAAAGCAGCCTCTGTCTGCAACTACGCTTTCTGATGTTCTCTCCAGACTTGTAGAAACTGTGGGGGATCCAGGGGAAGATGCACAGGTATTTCATTAAGTTCCCGCCGCAGTTCTGGAGCAGCTGCTCATTGTCAACACTTACTGCCAAACACAGATCACTGTAGGTAGAGCGTAATAATAGCGATATAGAATTATTAATGGCAGAGGTTAACAAGCAGGAAAGAATTAAGTACAGTTTTGTAATTAATATTTAATAACACACTAATTGAATCGAATCATTTAGTGCCTATCAGAGAAAGCTTGACATTTACACACCCCTCCCTGGGTATTATCGTAGGATGATCACAAAGTAAAAGAGACAGGAAGTGAAATTTAAATGTAACGTCGAACATGAGATTTCATTTTTAAGATAAAGTAAGTGAAATATTGCACTTGCGAACTTAAGTCTATACAGAGTGATGATGTTCTTAGCATCGTTCTAGACACTGGGAATATGGTAGTGAGGCAGACAAAGTTCCTGGCATTCAGGAGCTCACATTTTATTGGGAAAACAAGCCTTTAATTTGCCCGTAATACATAACTCAGTTTTACTTAGACAGATGCTGTGAAAACAATAAGGTAGCGTAATGGGTTAAGGATGATGAGGCAGAAGGAGTTGTTTTAGGTAGGATCATCTGAGAAGGTGATTTTTGAACACGTACTTAAATGAAGTGAGAGTCCTGTTATAATTTGGGGCAGAACGTTTCAGGCAGAGGGAAATAGGACTGGCAAGTGCAAGGTCCCTGAGGCAAAAGCAATAGGGTTTTTTGAGGAACATGAGGTAAAGCACTGTGGCTGGAGCGTGTTGGATGGGGGCGTCCAGAGGCCGGAGTTTGAGGAGGTAGGCAGGTCCCGATCGTGTGGGGTCTAGTAGGGAAACTAGATGGGAAGCCACTCGAAAGTTTTGAGATGAGGGTGATGGGTATGATTTGCTTTTTAAAAATATTCCCTCTGGCGGCCAGGTGGAGTCCTTAGGAGGGCAAGAGGGGTCAGTTCAGAGGCTGTGGTCAGAGTCCAGGCTGAAATAGTGGTAGCTTAGATTAAGGAAAGCTATGGAGGTAGAGAAAAGGGGTCAGATTTTTTAGGATATATTTTTAAAATAATATTTTCGAGACTTGCTGATGGATTTGATTTAGACGTGAGAGAAAGTAACAAGGCTGGTTCCTGGCTTCCTGGCCTGAGCAATTTTGAATGAATTGTGATATCATTATAATCAATTTATACCATTAGTTTGATGAGTTTTCATCAGTCAGCAGCATCATGTTGCTCAAGAGTTTAATCATTTTGTAGTATTAAGGTGGAATCTGTCTATTTTTAAATCTCCTTGGGAAGTCCATTGCAATTTGTTTTTTCCCAGAGCAAAATTAATTAAAATCTGCCCTTTTTTCTAGGGATTTGTGATTGAGCTTCTTCTCACGTTGGAGTCTGCAATTGACACTTTGGCTGAAACCATGAAGCATTATGATCTTCTTTCTGCCCTTTCTCAGTAAGAATTTAAACCTGGCAACCTGGAGGGTTGTACATAGAACTTCAGTAGCTGAATATGTATAACTATAATTTTATATTGTAATATTAGTAAGTAAGAATAATACCAAAAATAATAATACCAGTGGGAAAATGAACCTCAGACAGTGAGGATTTGAGAAAAGTCACAACTAATAAGTGGTAGTGCTGTTCCTCTAAGTCCTGGTCAGAGATCTCTCTGCTGTGCTACGTGACTTCACTGACAATCTCCATCCTGCCACCCTCAACATCCCATTGCCCACCTAGCAGGCCAGTCCCCTGAGGACTCATACCCTCCACATGGTGTTCCTTCTCCCTGGCGTAGCCTCTCCTCCCACTTTCTCTTCCTTGCAAATCCCAGAGTTGATTTATCTTCAGGTCCATCCTAAATATCCCGTCCTAGCTAAGCAATTTTCAGTCCCCCAGGATAGTGCTAATTATTTCATCCTTTGGGTTCTCATAGGTTTTTTTCTTCATTATTTTAATAACAGCAATTAACAGGCTATATAAATTTATCCATTTACATATCAGTCTCCCCCAATAGACTCTGTCTGATATTCCTTGCATTTCACATACTGCTGACACATAGTGAAAGTATTCTGTAATTATATTTTTCATCACTGATAATTGGATTTGAGGGAGAAGGAGAAATCAAAAATAAATTTTTGAGCTTGGTTCTTTGGGAAAGAATCTGCATTGAGAGAATAGGAACATCGGGACCATCAAGTTCGGGGATAAGATAAATGATGCTTTGGACCTGTTTACTAAATTCTGGAGCTGAAAGTTATCAGTAATTGCTGTCGCAGAATCTGTACTTCGAGCTCAACGTCATCCAACTCAAAGGAAACAGTTGGCCACAATAGAAAAGATACTGTTGTACATTTTATTTTAATATGGAGGAAAGAAATGAAATCGGATTAAGCAAAGTCAGATATACTTAAAAATGATTTTTCCTGGTAACAGTGACGGTTTTTCAGTGTTTTTGAGAGTAAAATTAACATAGCAAAAGAAGTGGTTGTGCATGCATTCATCTTTTCTTTTTTTTTTTTTTTTTTTTTTTTAAGAACCTCATACCATGATCCTATAATGGGAAACAAGTATGCAGCTAACAGGAAAAGCACTGGACAACTCAATCTAAGCACAAGTCCCATTAATAGTAGCAGTTATTTGGGATATAACAGCAATGCAAGAAGTAACTCTTTGAGATTAAGTTCAATTGGTGACCGAAGAGGTGACCGACGGCGGAGCAACACACTGGATATAATGGATGGACGGATAAACCATAGCAGTAGTTTAGCAAGGACGAGAAGCCTTTCCTCTCTACGAGAGAAAGGAATGTATGATGTGCAGTCCACTACTGAGCCTACCAACTTGATGGCCACCATTTTTTGGATAGCAGCATCTTTATTAGAATCAGATTATGAATATGAATACCTCCTGGCTCTCAGGCTTCTCAACAAACTGCTTATCCATTTGCCTTTGGATAAATCAGAGAGTCGAGAGAAGATTGAAAATGTACAAAGTAAATTGAAATGGAATAATTTCCCAGGCCTTCAGCAGCTCTTCCTGAAGGGCTTTACCTCAGTATCTACACAAGAAATGACCGTGCACCTCCTCAGTAAACTCATCGCTGTCTCCAAACACACCTTGGTGGATCCTTCCCAGTTGTCAGGTGACGTTAATAGAATTGCACCAACTCTTTGCTTTTTAATGTAGTGAAATGTAAACTAACCATTTGTTTGAAAATCTACTAATTTCTGCTTTTCCACAAACAGTTATAGTCATTTTTTTTTAATGGGAGGTAGCTTAAATTCTTTGGTAAAAGCGAAAAAAAGAATTTAGAAGATCGAGTACCCCAGGAAATAAAAAGAAAATGGTTTCCGTGAACCATTGAAAAAAATACCTTTAACTTTTAAAATAATGTGCAATAAAATTGGTTATTGTTTGCTTTTTTTTTCCTGATAGGCTTTCCTCTTAACATCCTTTGCTTATTGCCTCACTTAATCCAGCATTTTGACAGCCCAACTCAGTTTTGCAAAGAAACAGCTAGTCGAATAGCAAAGGTAAGCCAATGTTACAATGAAAGATAACACTAAAGGGAAATTTTTCTGGAGTTTATCTTAAGGGGGGAACTCTCTTAAAAATCCTTATACTGTCACTTCCTATGTGAATTTTGCATCTAAACTTTTATTCTTATTCATATAAAGGAGTTGCATAGTAATGATGTAAATTACAACTGATCAAATGACAGTGAATAAAATTGCTTAATTAGAGTAACTCTTCTCTGAGTCTGAGTCTTTTTCTGCTCCGTTTCCCTACTTTATCCTCTACCTCTCTGTCACTTTCTGATTCATTCATTTATTCACTACCAAATATTTACTGAGCACTGGGTTAGGTGTGGGAATACAATGATAGTCAAAGTAGATAGACTACTTACCTCATGGGCCTTATAGTGGGACTGCAGTCAAGTAAGAAGACAATCCCAGCAGAGTCTGATAAGTGCAATGGGAGGCAGAGTCCTCTAGGGACACATAAAGCAGAAGTCTTCGTCGAGGAAGTCATATCTAAGCAGACGTTGAAGGCTGAACAGGAATAAACAAAGTAAGATCTCTGGGTGAGAAACAAAGAGCAGGACTGAACATAGGAGTTTTCTAGGCAGGAGAAATTGCACGTGCAAAGACCCTGAGGAAGAAGAGAGCATAATGGAGTTTGGGATTCTGAAAGTTTTCTTTCCCTGTGTGTTTGCCGTTTTCCTTTTAACACTGTCTTCATCTTCTCTCTCTACTCCCTTCATTCTTTTTTCTTCCTTCTTTGGCTCCTTCCCTCCCACCATACAGTTCTGAAACAAGAACATAGCTATTTTTCAACTGTCTGTTAACATTTGCTTAAAAGCGTTATAGCTCTTAATTTTAAAAGAATATGATATTGACATTTTATATTTTTAATAATTTCCCCTCTTAAGAACAGTAAAGATCTCTCAAGTACCTTGCATTCTGCTTAAACTTAATTCTTAATTAACTTTTTTTTTTCGGTCAGTCATTGAGTCTTGGGAAAAGGCTATTCAGACTGAAAATAAAAATAGTTACAAGAAGGAGTTATATAAAGTTACAAGTAATATACATACCACAGGAAATTGGGTGACCTGGGGGAGGTGAGTGAATAGCAAGATCAGTAAGAGGATCTAGCTACAGCCCTGGGAGAACAGTCAGAGAAGTTAGCAACAGAAGGGAACAAGCAAGTAAACTTCTCTGGAAGAACTTTTTATATAGGCAACTTTTTAAAAACTAAGATTCAGTTAACAAGTAGCACAGCAGTAATTGGAAACAGCAAGCATGTAGAAAGCCAGATAAAACACCCCCCTTTCCATGGCCCAGATTTCAACACTGGTAAGTGCAGCTTTATCTCTGGATGCAAATGTAGTGGCAAAATACAACCAACCCAATTGGTCACATTTACAGGAACAAGGATAAAACCTTTTCATTATCTTGATAGATAATATTTAATAAATGACAAGAAAATATTTAATAAAATATCTGTTGAATCCACCCCTAATTAAATTTCTAAATAAATTAGATATGGAGATATTCTTAACATAATCATTTTAAAACCATGTATTTAAAAAGAAGAGCCATTATTGGGCCAGCCCTGGGGGCCCTGTGATTACGTTCAGTGTGCTCTGCTTTGGCGACCCGGGTTTGGTTCCTGGGCGTGGACCTACACCATTCATCTGTCAGTGGCCATGCTGTGGCAGTAGCTCACATACAAAATAGACGAAGACTGGCAATGGATGTTGGCTCAGGGCAAATTTTCCTCAGCAGGGGAAAAAAAAAAAGAGCCATTATTATAATCAATGGAAAGATCTTAGTTTTGAAAATGATCGTTTGCCTAAAAAAAAAACTTCATCAATATGTGTTTGCATTAAGGAGGTCTAAAAGTGATACAAAATAAATAATTTATTAAAATGACTTTCATTTTAATATTCTAATGACACATCATTTGAAAAATGTTGTAAACAAGGAGTTTTTTCCTACATGAGGGGTAAGAAAGAAAACATGAGGAAAAAAAGTATTTGGGCTTACTTTGAGGTATGAAGAAAAGCATGAATCCCCTATAATAAGGGAAGTAGAAGCATTTAAGGGTGGCAGCTGACACGTGTTGCATAACTTCTGCCAAATTCTGGGCTACGTGAGGAGCACAGCCTCGCCTGGCCTGGCCCACGCAGGAGCCCCTGGGGTGTTGAGCCTCTGCTGTCATGACCAAGGCCAAGCACGGGAAATTCCCAAATATCTTTTTTGTTTTTAAGAAATCAAATATGGCTTCCTGTGAGTCAGAAACTGTTTTTAACTCTGTTTTCTTCCTGTTGAGCAGCACACAAAGGCTCCTTGCGTATGCTTTCAGCAACCTGCAGGATGTGGATTAAATTGATTCCTTAATTATTCTCTCACTTAAACTGTTGAGAGTAATTTTCTGCCATTATGTGCTTCCTCATTATGCAAATATCCTTAGCCCTGCTGTTTGCACCCTTGGAGAGCACGAAATTTCAAAACGAGGCAACACTTAGGACAAATATTGTCCTCTCTAGCTATTCATATGGCAAAAATAGTATGCTAAAAAAGTTTCTTATAAACATACTCTTGGGATCATATTTTAACTTGGTAATTCAGAAATTTCAAAACTAAATTGTAACCATTGGCTTTATTATATAATTGCACAGCATGTATTCCTAGGAATTTTCTGTCTTTTCAAAAATATGTTTTAAAAAATCATTCTCTAAAAAAAAATTCTTTAAGAATATAAGAATTCTATCAATGTTTTTATTCTTCAGGAAAAATTTTGTATTTTAAAAATTTACTTTAAAAAATTTTAAATTAAAAAATTTACTATAAAGAATTTAAAGTGTAAATGTTTTTCCTGGGGCCAGCCCCGTGGCCGAGTGGTTAAGTTCGGGTGCTCCACTTCAGCAGCCCAGGGTTTCGCTGGTTCGGATCCTGGGCATGGACATGGCACCACTCGTCAGGCCACATTGAGGTGGCGTCCCACATGCCATAACTAGAAGGACCCACAACTAAAACTATACAACTATGTACTTGGGGGATTTGGGGAGAAAAAAGCAGAAAAAAAAATTTTCCAGAAGAGTAACAAATTTTTGTGAAATTATAAAATTATGTGATTTTTAAAAATATTATTATATTTTGAAATACAGATAAGAAATATCAACCAAATTTTTCTTTTTTCTTCCTGGTGTCTGTTTTATGGGTAAAAGGCTAATGCATGAAATCAGCTTCTTTTAATCATTTTATAAAATAGCTTCTAAGCTACTGTGTTAATAGTCTGTGCACAATCTTGCACAACTTTGTGTCCCAGACCTGTCCAGTGATAATGTCCACATGATGAATCAAAAGAAAAGTCAGTTATATTCTTCTGAAAGTTGAAAATATATATATTTAAAAAGGTAACACTCTACTTTCTTTATTGAATGTTCTAGGCAGTTTGTGAGAATACATATAACACATCAATAAGATGGAAGATTAAGCAAGGAAAAAGAAAAAAGGAAAACTAAAAGCAATGTCAGTGAGGCTGGCCTTTTTTTCTTTTTTCTTTTTTCTTTTCTTTTAAAGATTGGCACCTGAGCTAACATCTGTTGCCAATCTTCCTTTTTTCTTCTTCTTCTTCTTCTTCTTCTCCTCCTCCTTAAATACCCTCAGTCAATAGTTGTAGGTCTTTCTAGTTGTGCTACGTGGGCCGGTGCCTCAGCAAGGCCTGATGAGCGGTGCTAGGTCCGCACCCAGGATCTGAACCAGTGAAACCCTAGGCCACCAAAGTGGAGCGCGATCTTAACCACTCAGCCACGGGGTGGCCTCCTGAGGCTGGCCTTTTCTGATAGATAGGGATGAAAGACTAGCATGGCCCTTTTCTAGTTCTGTGTGGTTCAGGTGTCCCCCAGAGGAGGCTCAGGAACGTCCTCACCAATAACTCAAGGAACAGACTAAGAAGGTGCATTTGGTCAGTAAGATCCTCCCAAACGTTTGTTGATTCAGATTCCATAGTACTGTGTCAAAGAAACTCTAGAAGTCAATACATTTTGAAGTGGCCTCTACATGACTGACCAAGAACCTGAAGAGCTTTAGGTGATTTCCTGAAGAGCCGTTTGGGGTCCACCCTGCAGACTGCCATTCATTGGAGCTGCAAGACTCAGAGTATTATCAGAGCTCCAGTGAGGTCCTCTGAATACCTCACACGTGTTGAGGCTGTCTGTACTTGACTGCTCTACTGAGAGACCCTGGGGAGCTTGAGACCGAAGCGTTTGTTTGTTGGCACAGCAGCTCTGAACCTCGCTGAGAATTCCCAGGTTGAGCCAGCATGTTTCCTTGTGCGCTGAACCATAGATTTTACAAAACAAAACTCTTTTTTTCAAAAAGTACAAAATAACATATATGGTTCACAAAACCACGTATGGGTTTTTACCAAAGAAAGTCTTACAGAGCATCAGACTGAAAAAAGCCATACTGTTTAACACCTGTGGAAGTGCTTGACGTGTTAATCATCTTTCCATGTTGTCTGTCATTCTCTTAAGAATGCCTTGTGCTTTTCTTCTCTTCTAACTCTTCTGTACTGAAATAAAATGCATTAAATCTTCAACATATACATCTAACATTTTCATTAAATACCTTTAGTATAAAATCAAGTTTAAACTTATATCTTTATTTTAGGTGAATAAAATTTTTTTTTTTTTTTTTGGTGTTTTTAGGTTTGTGCAGAAGAAAAATGCCCAACGCTTGTCAATCTGGCTCACATGATGAGTTTGTACAGTACACACACATATTCCCGAGACTGTTCTAACTGGATCAACGTAGTGTGTAGATACCTGCATGACTCCTTCTCGGAGACTACGTTCAATCTGGTGACTTATCTTGCAGAGGTAAATTTACAAGAAAACGGGGCAGGGGGCTGTTTAGCCGCTCTGTGGCAAAATTTTCAAGTAGACTTATTTCTAGAAGCAGCACTGAGGCTAACTAATCTTTAAACTGTCTTTGAGAGGGAATATAGATAACATCTTTTTTAAAAGAAAAATATGGGTAGTTCCTTTCAAGGATAAAGGAAGTTTTTATAAAGTTTTTTTTTTCCATTTTCAGTGTTTATTTCTTCATTCACTGCCCTTCAGTGATATAAACTCAAAATAATGCAAACGTCAACTTTATTTAAAATGGAAAATGGGTTTTTGGGTGTATTTCCTCATTCACTGTCCTTAAGTGACATAAAACTCAAAATAATGTAATTTTAATTCAAATGGAAAATGGGTTTTTACTGGTCTTGATCCTAGAGAATGGCTATTATTTTTGTTTCCACAAAATTCCTTCTTGACTCTGAAATCCCTTCTAGAATAATACAGCATGCAAAGGCATTTCTGCTGGGTAATTCTTTATTTTGATGATACATTTGCTTCCTAATCTAAAATATGATTTTGGTGGCTAAAAATGAAATTATTTAAAAAACTAGCCCTAGAACGGCATAAAAAGTTAATGTTTCTTGAGGGAGTAACTTCATGCTTAGAAAAGTGAATTACTGAGTCGATAGCCACAAGGAGAACCTCAAAAAGAAGAAATTCTTGGTCGCTAAGAATGTTTATCAGCATATAATAAAGTAATAGCTTCCTTTTTAAAAAGTCGGCCTATAGAAATTAAACCTAAAACACTGTAAACTTAAAAGAAATTATTCACAACTCGATAAATATTTTACGTATTGCTCATCAAACTGTTTACCTTAGCTACGTCACTGATGTTGAATATCATGAAATGCTTCAGGATTGGTGTGAATTTTTTTAAAGCATTGATTTTGATAGGTTTGCTCCTGTGAGCTTTAGACTCAAGGGAGCTGACAGTGTGAACTGTCTGCCTGGCAGCTTCCTAACCCGAGTGAATGCAAGTCCCTAGGTTTATCTTATACCTGTACCTTTCGGATCAGGACCAACATAAACCAGGCCTAGCCTCCTTAGTTGGCTTTGAATTGCAGTGCCTTAGACCAGCTTCACATTGGCGCCATCATAAAGCTCACGACTAAAGTCACAGTAGTCCTCCCTGAGGATCTAATCGTGGGGTTCCAAGGTCTGGGACTGGCACAATGCAGCCTGTTTGCATCACATTAGGGCAACATTTGTCCACTCGGTAGAGAGACTGCTTTGCCCCAAATGTTACTCTTACTAGTGTAAATTGTCCTTGTTGTATTATTATTAATAACTCTCAAAGTATTACTAACAACAGTTCTAAAGCTAGTTACGTATATTTAAAACTATGTATATTTAATTTGATTGTCCTGCAAACTGCATGAAGTAGGTGTTACCGCTATTTTATTTTAAAAAATCAGGCTTGGAGAAGTTAAGAAACATGTCCAAGATCACATGGCTAATAAGTGGCTGGCGTGAATGGTTTGGGGGAGGCACTCTTTGGGGATGGTGGTATAGCGGTGTTCTTCTTAACCTAAAGTAAATGGTGTTCAACTAAATTAGTTAAGGAAATAAAAGAAAATGCTAAGATTAAGATGAAAAATATCTACTTCTCTTTTCTGAACTGAGGACAAATAACAATAAATAGATACCACCTTTTACCTTTATTAGTCTCTGGATTTCTAGTCATCCAGCTATAAATTCATGGTTTAAATCTGTTGTTTTTCAACATCATAAATCTAAATAGTGAATTTTCTTTAACTTGATTAAAGCACACCTTTTAATTTTGCTTTTAGCTGTTAGAAAAAGGGTTGTCCAGTATGCAGCAGTCGCTACTACAGATCATCTACAGTCTTCTGAGTCACATTGACCTCTCTGCTGCCCCCGTCAAGCAGTTTAATCTGGAGATCATAAAGATTATTGGCAAATACGTACAGGTGAGTGACCACAAAACTTATGTATAGAAATATTCATCTCAAAACGATTTATAATCATAAAAATCAGAAACATCTTAAATGTTCAAGAGTAGGGAAGTGGCTAGTCCATAAATCATGTTTTCAGGAATATTTACAATGTGGAAAAACGTTCTCCTTGTAAGTGACAAAAAGCAGAATCTGAATGGTAACATTGGTCTAATTCCTAATTTGAATTTTAACCATTACATCTACGAATATACATTTCAGTAATGACTAGAAAGGATGTTCAAAATGGCAGCAGTCACCATCTTTAGACAGTACAATTAGAATTGTGACTCTTTGCACCTTCCTTTTACTTTATTTTACTTTTTGGCTGCGGAAGATTCTCCCTGAGCTAACATCTGTGCCAGTCTTCCTCTGTTTTATATGTGGGTCACCTGCTACAGGATGGCTGACAAGTGGTGTAGGTCTGTGCCCAGAATCCGAACTTGTGAACCTGTGCCGCTGAAGCAGAGCACACTGAACTTAACCACTATACTACAGGGCCTGGCCCCTGTACCTTCCTATTTTTAATCAGATTCTACATAATTAATAAACAAATATTACTCTTAGAAACAGAAGAGCCCTTTGAAGAGTCTGTATTTTAGAGTTGCTTTCTGTGTCTGATAAAAGCACCAGAAGTTTAGAAAGTAGAAAGTTTTAATCTAAGTTACGTCATATCAACCTGGTCTGTTCTAAATTTCACCTGTGAACTATCTGTTAAGAAAGGCTTTGCTGAGCAGATCAGTATTGTGGATACAACTTATCAAAGAGAGCAAACTCTTTAAGAACCTTCACAGATTAATATTCTATGTTTCTATTCCAGTTATATTTGCATTCACTAAAGCAAAACTTACAAATGGAAATACTTGACTAGGAATGAGTTTGTGTCCTAGTCTGTATCTGAAAGTAATAAAACTGGATTTAAATGTTTTCCATTATTCAGTTAGGTAATCCAGATTACTTTTCAGATTCCCTTGAAAATTGGTGATTGCAAATATTCAAAAGAACCTAAGATTCTTTGGTGACCCCCTGTATCTTCTCTACCTTATCTCTTATTGAGGAAGGCTTCACCAAATAACAATTGTATTTTTTTCCTAAAGCACATTTCTCTTTTCTTCTTAAAGTGTAAAGAAGTTAACTCATCAAATATTTGCTGAATCTTCCACAGAAACATAAACACATTGAGTTACTAATTTATAAAATATAAATACATTTATTTTGTTCAGAACCACAAGCCCACATGCCCACTGAGAAAGCAAGTAACCAAAGGAGGGCATAGACTTATGACTCAGTGAATTGCACGTTCCCCATCTAAAAGGAACAGCACAACCTGGCTTCCTCTAACAGTTGCCATGTTGGAGGACTGGTCCAGGGTGGCCAGAACTTCGAATTTTTAAAGAGAAGCTAGAAATCTGGGTTCTGCTGTAAAATCTCCTAATTTCAAAATGGTGACTCAAATTTCTTTTCAAGTTTATTTTTAGATGTGTGAACCAAGGTCATATTTAGCTGACGGGTCATCACAGATAGTGACTTTGCTTTATTCCAACATTAAACATTTTACAGAATTGAACTCCTGATAGTCGTTTACATTTGGAACACAGCTACCAATGTAATTTATGGAAACATCCCTGGAAATGTTGGAGCACCTCACAATGCCCAGAGTTTCTAATTATCTCTGTCAGAAAAAAAAGATGATGATTTCTACTTAGCCATAACTTTGTTAAATGGAAACAAACTGATTTTTACAATGATATGCATAAAATGTCATAATACGGACAGTTCTATTGTTATTAAATATTTTGTGCTTTAGGTGTCTTCATATTAAGATGTTATTAACTAAACTGGATGACTCTGTTCTGCCAAAGATTTTTCACTTCCTTTTTCTCGTGGCATTTTTTCCTACCCTAGAATTGTCAGCTGTGAAACAACATATGTCATACAAGGTTGAGATGTGATTTTGGTACCATAAATAAGCAAAAAAGTAGTTTTTTTATGTTGTCTATTCTTTTCAGTAGATGGTAAAAGATAAATATAAATTCTTTATTAGACATTGATTCTTCCCCATATATACATCTGTCATGTAAATCATTCCTAAATTATGTTGGTAGAAATATACAAAACTAAAAGCAGAACAGTAACTCAAAAAACATAGCCATCATATAGGTAGGAGAAAAAAAACTCACCCTATGCAACTCAGTAATCCCTGAGAGCCTCTCTTTAGCACAGTGTTTGTGCTTATTATTTGGGGCTTGGGTCATCAAGAAAAATCTAAAATGTTTTTAGTATTTTAATATTTTTATGTCTAAAAAAGAAAGTATGCATTAAAAATTGTTTATGTCCAAGGCTTAACATATCTAAAGTTTAGAGTCTTAAAGCCATAAACTTCATTCATCTAGAAAGTTGACACGTACACAACCCCTTTGTTTACCACTAATGCCAGATGACGGTATCAGACTTTGGAAATTAATAGTATTTATAAAGCGCTCATTGGGGAGAAATGCAAAGTATTCTGAATTGGTAGCATTATTATGTATTTGGGGACTTGTAAATCTAACAGCACAAATAATAACTTGTTTTCTTTCCTTTTGTAACTCAGACCCTCTGTGAAGGACCTCAAAGTAAAAATGAATAGTTTTCAAGAGTTTTTGTAGAAACAGTATTTTCATTGTCTACAGTCCACACTAAATTTTGTTCATAGGTAAATAATGTATTTGTAACCTTTATATTTCTCTTTTTTTAAACCAGAGTCCTTATTGGAAGGAAGCCCTTAACATATTAAAACTCGTGGTGTCTCGCTCTGCAAGTCTTGTTGTGCCCAGCGATATTCCCAAGACCTATGGAGGAGACATAGGTTCCCCGGAAATATCCTTCACTAAGATTTTTAATAATGTCTCTAAGGAGTTGCCTGGGAAGACCTTAGATTTTCATTTTGATATATCTGAGGTAAGACGCTCAGGAATTGATACAAGTGTTCTGTTAGAAATTTTCTTTTGTTCATTTATTCATTCTCCCGTTCAACAAGCACTGATTGAGCTGATACTCAGTAGCAGATGCTGTGGTAGGTGCTGAGAAAACAGGGTGGGGGTAGGGAGAAGGGTTACTCTCAGGATGCTTACAGTCTCTTGGGGAAATAGGCAAATAAACATTGTGGTAAGTGCTTTGGCTGGAAGTAAGTTAGAAGTACTATAGAAATATATAGCATGTACATCTAATCTGATGTCGAAAGATAAATAACCCTAGACAGGCATATGTTGAAATTTGGGGAGGAGAGATTAAATCCAAGAAAAGGCAACATGTGTGAATGAAGGCTTGTAAGTGTGAGAAAGCATGGTGCTCTGGAAACTTCCATAGCACGGAAGCAGGGTACAGAGAATGGCGGTAGAGTGTGATGAGAGATGAGGCTGAAGGCATAAGTGGGGCAAGATCAGGGACCTTGCCTGCCATAGTAACAAGATGGTTTTATCTTGAAGCAGTAGGAACTCTTAAAGGATTTTTAGTTGAAATTGTGGAAGGAAAAACAAAGCTAAAATAAACTGAGACCTGAGAAGCTTGGTGAATATTCCATGCAGAGGGGGCAGCATGTGCCAAAACACAGGTCCGTAAAAGCACAGTATGTTTGGAAAACAACAGGAAGTTCAGTTTGCTGGAGTGTGAAGTTCAGGAGGGAGTGGGAGAAGTTGAGGTTAGGGAGATAAGCAGGAACCAGATCATAAAGGGACTGTATAACATGCAAATGAGCTTGAATATTCAAATGAAAATTCAAGACACTTCACAAAGCCAAATAAATATAAGTGAGTTTTGGATCATCATAGAACTTTTACCGAAATAATTTTGGAAGTATTATACATCAGATTTGTAGTAAGACACTATATAGATATCTTCCTCTTCGGAGTTGTTACTTATCTTCAATATTTGCGAAAGCACATTACTGAAGCACACTTAACAATATGCATTGAAGAAACAGCAGAATGTTAACAGACATTAAATCTGAGTGGTGAGATTACTGGTGATTTTTTAAAATAATTTTTATGTTTTCTGAGCTCTCAAACAGGATATATTTTACAACCACGGGGGGAAAGCCGGAGGTGGTAGTTCTTAAAGAAAGCAGATCTGTCTTTAAAATAGGAATAAGCTCTCAGATAGTCTTCTCAGAGACTCATTCCAAAAAAGTGAAATCTCTTAATTAAAAAAAAAGACATCATTACCTTTGATTTTTGTAACATCTGCCTCGTGCTAAGTAATCTTTCTCCTTATGCTGTTTTTTGTTTGTAAAAAAATGTCATTATTGATACACTATTAACCCTTTTATGTTGAATTATGTAAGTCAGACACTGGCATTTTGTTTCTATGTAGACCCCAATTATTGGAAATAAATATGGTGATCAGCATAGCGCAGCCGGAAGAAATGGGAAGCCGAAAGTTATTGCTGTTACTAGAAGTACTTCTTCAACTTCTTCGGGTTCGAATTCTAATGCCTTGGTCCCGGTCAGTTGGAAAAGGCCACAGTTATCACAGGTATGTAAAAGCATATCAAAATGAATATTTATGGAATAGAAGAATCAATTTTGTTGTCTGTGTGAACACTCGAGAATTTATCTTATTATATCAGTAATACTAACACTTGAATTTTTTTTTTCTTTAGCGAAGAACAAGAGAAAAGCTAATGAATGTGCTTTCTCTCTGTGGTCCAGAATCTGGCCTTCCGAAGAATCCATCTGTGAGTAATCGGGAAGGCATGTGTAAAGGTTTAAAAAAATCATGTTAGTCCACGAAGAAATGGAAATTATTCTGTCTCCTTGCTTGCCTTTTTCTGACTTTCCTCACTTATGGTATTAACTAAGAATGAAAAAAATATTACTTGTCTTTGTGACACTTGGCAGCTCTGCTAATTAAGTATTCAGCCAGTTAGATGTTAACATGAAGACCAAATTAAAGCTCTGGATTCATTGACAGATATGCCCGGCAGTGGTTCTCAGGGCACTGATGTCTCGTGTGCAGAGTGACAAGCTGATGCATGGCCTTTTTTTTTTTTTTCCCCTCTGGTGGGGTCAGGTTGTATTTTCCTCCAATGAGGATCTGGAAGTCGGTGACCAGCAGACTAGCCTAATTTCTGCAACAGAAGACATAATTCAGGAGGAAGAAGTAGCTGTGGAAGATAATAGCAGTGAACAACAGTTTGGTGTTTTTAAGGATTTTGACTTTTTAGATGTTGAATTGGAAGATGCAGAGGTAAGGATATGGGCTTTCCGTTATGGTATTATAGAAGAGTTGCAACTATATGAGAATTAAGGATTTGACCATAGACTCTTCCCTTATTAAAGTCAGTGTAAGGTCAAAAAGATAAACATCTAAGTTGGGAACTGAATGTGATTAGTATAATTAGTCAACAGCAGAATAAGTCTGAAATAAGAGGAAAATCTAATTTTTCATCTTTATCTTTAAAACTATAGAGTAAAAAAAATGGATTTCTTCACAAGTGTTTTTCTAATTTAGGATCTACTTAGATCCTGTTTTACATGAGCTATACAAATTAATGTGCAGCAAAATAGTAAAAAATTATATTAAAATTTATCAAACAATTTTAAAGTATAAATCTAAACACTGCTACTAAATTGATGATTAAGAAGGCTTTGGCTCTCCAGAACTCTTTCCCATGGCAAATGGCTGAGGTTCTTCCTATGACATTCCTCACCACTCTCTTCTTTATGACATACCCAGCTCTCTCAAATGCTTCACTTCATTTCATGCCCAAAGGGCTTTCTCCTCTAAAATGATTGTTTAATTAAACTGATAGTTGTGTCAGTTTAGATGCTTTCTAAGTGGAAAATCCAACACCAAAAGTGGATTTATTAGTTCACAAAATTTAGATGATCTGGAGTTATTACTTATTTAGATATGGCTCAGTGAGGTCTCTGGCTATTTCTCTGTAGTTCCCTAGGTTCTGCCTTTCTCTACCAGTCAGCTCAGACAGTGGCGAGATGGTTATGTCCACAGACAGTACTGGTCAGAGGAAGTGAGGGCTGCTTCCAGAAACGCTCTCATAAAAGTGAAGAAGTTGTTCTCCTAAATGCTTTTAGCATACTTGTCATATCTCATTGGCCCAAGCTGGCACATGTGCCAATTTCTAAAACAATCATTGTGGCAAAGAGAATAGATCGCCCTGGTTGTCTTAGACTATTCAGAATGAATTCCTATAGCTAATGTCAGTCCCATAAACCACAGTCTCCTAAAGCTAGAAAGTTTATGTCAAATAGGTCAAAAAAATGTTCCTTCTAAAACTTTTACAAATATCTATACGTGAGGAGCCCAAAATGCCTTATTGTCAAGTATCCATACCATGTCATTGATATATGTCTCTCCGAAGAATTTAAACACTCATATAATTCGTATGCATTCATCAACTCTCTTGAAGGGATGTTTCCTTTAGTGCTACTAGGTGAGGCGGAGGAATGAAATGTAATGGCCTGTGCCGTGTCACACTGTTGGTTGTTGATAGGAGACCAGTTTAGGGAGGGCCTCCTGTATGCTTCGGCATCCCCTGCAGATATGAGCTAGAAGGCTCCTATATAATAGTTAACCATTTATACATTCCCACAGTTGTACAGGTTCATAGGAGCCCAAGAACAAGTATTATTCAGCACCTTATAGGGCAGTGGCTTTTAAACTTTTTTTGACTGTAATTCATAGTTAATAACATTTTATATCACATCCATGTAGATATATAGACACACATTTTAAAAAATTCAAGAATATGCATCCTTACTCTATGCCATGCATACCGATGTTTTCTATTCTCTTCTTTTCGTTTCTGTTTTTTTCAAAAAGGGCAAGTCACCACCCTCTAAGATTGACTTCACTCCCACAATTTGGAAAACGTAGGAAATAGGCCAGACTTGCATAATCAGGCAAAAAAGCGTTATGAATTGAAGGGACCTGCGGCCCTGCCTCGAGGGCATGAGCAGCTGCTAAATTCTTCTGTAGTTATTTGCTTTTTTCAGTTCAGAATTTAAAATTTCCAAAGGCAGGCTCTTGACATTTTTGTAATGGTAAGGTTATTTTTTCTGTTTGCTTTTTTTCTCTAAGAACACTGTAAATGCTTCCAAGTTCATCCAGTACTTTAAAATGTCAGTAGTAATAAATGTGGCTTTTAAATAGAACCGTAGACTGAATTAAAGACGCTTATTATCCTTCTGTCTTTGATTCAAGTCACCGTAATTTGGGGAAGGTGGTGCTAATTTATGCCTCAGAATTAGGCCAAATCAAATGACAGAGATTTTCTAAAACCTAAATATAGTCGTGCTTAAAACATAGTAACAGGAAATACTTTGCTACAAAATAATAAATGAATTAATTCTAATGACACTTCCAAAGTATTCCCAACCTTGAAAGCCCACAGTGTGTATTCAATTCATTCACCAAATATATATCGAGTGTTGTGGCCATTGTTATGTGTTATGCTACATAATAATATTTGAAATGTTTTAGGAACGTGGCTTTTCAAACCCTGATTGCAGAGCCCTGTTTTCTAGGATACCCTGAGAACAGGGAAAGATCCAAGGGCCAAATGGGCAGACCTCCTGGCCACCTTTATTAACCAGAGCAGCTCTGGTTTTGTTGGTCAGTTTTGCCCAGTTGACTTGCATCTTAAATTTTATTTGAAATAAGTATTCCTCTGCTTTATTCAATAAAAAAAAGAAAAAGATTTGAAAACCTCTATTCTGAACAATCCCTCTTGAGTAAAGGAACACAAATAAATCATAGTCTGCTAGCTAACTCACTGTGATTTGTCATATCAGGGCTTAAGAAAGAATTATATCCTTACAAAAGGAGGATCAGCTTAGAATAACAGAAACATAATTTACATAAATCCGTTATTGGGGTGAAATAGAAATTTGTCGTATTTCCTCTTGACCTTTGGAAGTTGGCAAAGGTTATGTTTTGATAGCTGTAATCTCGATTTTAAATTATTTTATAGTAAGAAATGACCATTGGATTTAGCCAGAGCCGTCCTACAGACTGAAATAATTGTGACCCTGTATGTCGTCAACCGAGTGTGGATATTTTCAGTCAGTTTTGCCTTGTATCAAGTATTCAATCTATGTAAATTTTGAAGATTTTCTTAGAGTTTGTGTTGCCAAAGTGTATCATAGAAATGTTGTTTTAAGTGTCTGTCTCTGACTTTTTCACAATATATTTTGCATAAAAAAAGTAATTTGAATCACATGTTGCTTCCTGCACAAAGCTTAATCCAGAGCTTGAATCAGTCTTTGGGTGTGAGAAATCACAAAGAATTTTCCCCAAAAGTGTAGCGTATATTTAAATGTTTGTCTTCGTTCTTTCTAATTCTGTGTGTTTTCCTTTTTGCTAACCAGGAGCTGCAGGTAAGTTGCAGCCTGGTGTTGTGGATTGTTTCTTTGTTGTCGTCTGTGACGTACTTGTCTTGGTAGTCTCATTTGTGTTTGTGTGTTAGAATAGAAATGGCCTAGATAGTAGATTTAGTTGGTCCCCAGTAATACAAGATAGAAAGTTAAGAAAATTATTTAGTTAAAATAGGTTATCAACCAAATATTTTGATCTCTTTAAGTATAAATATTTAATGATGTTTTAACCGTTTCAAGAAATTGAAGGGCTGATTGAAACTCTGCTTATGACGATGCATTAAGTATCTTTCATCTCAGTATATGTTTTCCTAGTGTTATTGCATTTACCATATTTATAAGCATGTATTTGAGGATTTAGAAATCATGTCTTACATTTCCAGGGAGAAAGTATGGACAATTTCAACTGGGGAGTCCGCAGGCGCTCACTGGACAGTATTGACAAAGGGGACACTCCATCCCTCCAGGAGTACCAGTGCTCCAGCAGCACGCCCAGCCTGAACCTGACAAACCAGGAGGATACAGATGAGTCCTCAGAAGAGGAAGCGGCCCTCACTGCAAGCCAGATACTCTCACGCACGCAGATGGTACACTACCTTTTTATATGGTGACAGTCGGTCTTGTTTTCCTCTTAACCTCCAACTTGGCCATTAGTGTTTCTTGATTTTCTGATTTTCGTTTCAGTTTGGTTAAAATGCACACACTGAAATGAAAATACAAAATTGCAGCTGTAATGGAGTATTCTATTATTCATGACAGAACTAAACATTTGTTGATACTGTGCTCCCCTTAGCAGCTAAGACGTATTTTATATTGCTTTTCTCCTCGTCATGGCAGTTGTTCTGTGCACAGTCAGAGGCCCTCATCTTGAAGGATACTTAATTCACTACCCGCTCTTCTTTCCTAGTTGATGTGCAAAGATAGAGCACAGTTTTGGTCTCTTTCAAGATCAAGTCATTGATATGGGGGTTCTGACTTGTATCCCAAGGGCTAGATGACAAAGATTTAAAGAGTGAGTGAAAAATGAGAAAATGAAGACTGCAAGAGTAGCCTTCATTTCAGAAATGTGAGGTTGAGAGGAAGGATAAAGATGCAGGGTAGTGGGTTGGAACTTCAAGATGGCAGTATGAGGAGAGAGAAGGCATAGAAGGTATGGAATAGCTACCATGATACATGTGGTAAGGGAGCAACCAGTGTAGACCAGGTGTCAGCTACAGTTACACAGCGGCGATGTTGAATGGCGGGGGCTGAGCTGGCTTTAGACATAATGTCAAGTTGTCAGCTTGTGGTTGGCTGCCTGTCATCTCTCCTGTTTTTGACATCTCACTGTTGCCCAATGTCTTTCAACGAACTCCCCATTTAAGTGTTAAATGATAAGCCGTTGCTGATAACAATAGCAATAGTTATCACTCACTGAGTGTTTAAGATGTGCCAGTTTCTGTTCAAGCTGTTTTACATGGATTAGTCACTAGAACTCTGCCCCCAACCACACGAAGTAAGTACAGTTATTTCAGTTCTGGTCCCAGGACACACAGCAGGTAATTGAATTTGAACCGGGCAGTCTGCCCCCAGATCCATGCCACCTAAGGCTTGGGTGTCCATGCGAGTGTTTTCATTTAAAGGAATGGTTGAAAATGGGACTTCATCAGACTAAAGAGCTTCTTCAAGGCAAGGGAAAA